>NC_079970.1:8613661-10028083 GCF_029852145.1 Microplitis mediator | reverse complement strand
TTCGCATTTGTTCCTTTCAAGAAATGAGTTATAAAGTTTAATAACTTGGTTATGAGTGGTGGCGCTCGAGAAGTAGATCGCGATAATCACGATCCGTTTTGGTACGATATGGATACGTTAACTGAAGATCACTATATCTTTAAGTATGTTCACAATCCGTAGGATCATTATAATAAGTATCTAGTGTTTCATTCATATCAATATATATATATATATATTAGGGTGCTTAAAAAAAAAAACTTAAATTTTTTTTTTCGCTCTTACCCCCTGAAGCGTTAGTGGTTGCCGACAAAAAAATTCTCCCAAAAGATGGGCTCTCTAGCTCAACTCTAAAAGGTCGCTATTTTAATTTTAATTTCCCATCTGATTAACATGTAAAAATTTATTTTTTCATTCAAAGTGTAATTACTCGTACGCTGCTCAATATTTTTCAAGTTTATACATTAGGGTGTCCCAAAATAAAAAAATATTTTTTTTTTTAACGTCTTATGGGCTCAAAAGTTACTTCATATTATAAAAAGAATCCTCACAAAATTTCAGCCAGATATCTTTAAAATTGAGCTATCACAGAGGGAAGTCCCCTTTCCCATTTAAAACACACGCGAAACGTGATACGTCAAATGAATGAGAAAAAAGTTACAGGGCTTTAAATGTCCTGTAACTTTTTTCTCATTCATTTGACGTATATATGATATCAGATACTTTTTGAAGGAAATTAAATTTCCTACAAGAGCGTGGTCGTTAAAATTTGAAAAAAAAATTTTTTGATGCAATAAAAATGAAAAATAATAAAAAAAAAATTGAACACTGATTAAACTAAATTTTTGTTGATTTTCGAAGCCCCGTTACTTTTTCCCAGTTCGTTTGACATACATAATGCATCAGCACTTTTTTGTAGAGAATTTAATTTCCTACAAAATCATACTAAGCAAAACTGAAAAACAAAATTTTTTCACAGTCTTTATAACGAAAAACTAAAATGAAAAATTTTCACGTGTGTTTTAAATGGGAAAGGGGACCCCCCTCTGTGATAGCTCAATTTTAAAGATATCTGGCTGAAATTTTATGAGGATTCTTTTTATAATATGAAGTAACTTTTGAGCCCATAAGACGTTAAAAAAAAAATATTTTTTTATTTCGGGACACCCTATTATACATATGTCTTAAAAGCTGAGTCCTCAAGCTTTCCAAAACCCTATGACAAGTCATAATTACCATTATTCAAATGTCAATTGAAGCTGTCTGAAAAGTATCGATTTTGTATTTCAAAATGAAATGATTAATTTTCGATTTTTTTTTTTGCTAGCTTCAATTGGGGATAATTATGACTTGTCATAGGGTTTTGGAAAGCTTGAGAAATCAACTTTGAAGATCTATGTATAAATTTGAACAATATTGAGCAGCTTACGAGTAATTACACTTCGAATAAAAAAATAAATTTTTACATGTTAATCAGATGGGAAATTAAAATTAAAATAGCGATCTCTTAGAGTTGAGCTAGAGAGCCTATCTTTTGGGAGGATTTTTAACTTCCCGCTAAGAAAATTGCAAATTTTCAAAAAAGGGAAGTTATTGGTTTCGGTCCGATTTTTGAAAATCGAGTTTTCATCAGATGTCGACGTTTTGAGGTCCAAGGAAACTATTCTGACTATTCCCGGGTGGACGTCCGTGTGTGTGAACTTTTTTTTGTCCGACGATATCTTTGGAACGGATGAACCGATTTGAACGTACTTGGTGGCGATTGAAAGATCTCACCAAAACTTAGTCTTGATTAGATTTTGGGGTAAATCGGTCATGCAGTTTACAAGTTATACAAAGAATAAGAATTAAAATTTTTTTTTTATTTTAGTTTTTTATTGATTTCTCAAAAACGACTCGAACGATCGACTTTAAAATATAATCAGCTCTAGAACTCAATCAAACACGTCGATTGCCGCCTCAACCATTGAAATCGGTCGATTCGTTCGTGAGCTATCGTGGGCAAAAGAAATGCCACAAAACAGTATTTGCGAATATCTTTGAAACGACTAAACCAAACAATTTCAAAATTTGACCAGCTCTAGAACTCAATAAAACACGTCGATTGCCGCCTCAAACATCGAAATCGGTCGATTCGTTCGTGAGATATCGTAGGAGAAAGAAATGCTAAAAACGGTTTTTTTCGAAAAGAATGGGATACAATAGTATTTTCGAGCTCGAAGAGCTCGAAAATGGACTCACAACAATGTTTTCGAGCTCAAAGAGCTCGAAAACAGCGGGAAGTTTTGGGGCTGGCCCGCAGGGTCAACCGTCGCCCAGATTTTTTTCTCGGCAACCACTAACGTTTTAGGGGGTAAGATAAAAAAAAATTAAAGTTTTTTTTTGAAGCACCCTAATATTTATATATATATATATGTTGTGGTAGTAGCAATAACTCAAATGGTTGTTATAAGGATCTTACGTATATAGCATATCGATATTTATTATCGTGAAAATCAAGTAACAATTTGGTACTAATCACGATACAACTGCTGCTATCCGTTGGTTAGCGATAAGCGCAGTATTTTTTTCTTCGTGTAGATGCGACAAAAAATAGCTTCAAAGAAAGTAACATAATTATATTTACAGGTATATATCTCTGAAGAGCGCTTGATGGATAGAGGCTTATTTGAATTAGCAATGAGTTCTCAACGACCCAGTATATTTATAAATACAGTCGCTCCTTTTTTTTTCGATGGAAGTACTTTATTACAAAGTACAGTAACTGGGTCAAAGTCAAAAAGATCTGTAGAAGAAATCCAACCTAATAAATTGGACCCTATTATTTTACGACAAATGAGAGGTATTTTCAATTTTTATCGACCTTTATCTACCAATTTATTTCTTTTTCCTTCTATATTTGTTGTTCTCAAGGTTCCGTTTTCCAATTTTTCGTTCACAGTGTTAATGGCTTCATTGAACAATTTTAGAAATGAGTCATTTTCTAATTTTCAGGATTTTTATAGTTTCGTCGCAAATTCTGTTCTTGGTTGTCACCTAATATTATTTTATCGTTTTTTAAATTTTTGTTCAGTATATATGGATGGTTTTTGAACCCTAAGTTTTCTATTTTTTTAAACAATTTTCGGTATCCCATTAAATGCTGCACGTATGTGTATGTTCCTTCAGAAGCATGCTTAACTTTTTCCTATCGTTTTTTCTGCATAGCCTATAAGCTATTTTGCTGACATATTGTTCCAGCTCTATATGTTTTCGAGTAGGGAAGCATAAAATATTTTTCTATAGTTCTTAGAGACATTTCATTGTTTCCTTCGTTCATAATCTTTTAGTTCGTTTGTTAAATTATTTTCTACACACCTTTTTTATAGCTGCGTAAAGTGCTTTTTTAATATTAATTTTTATTATGACTTTTACTAGATCGTTCCTAATTTCAAGTTTCTTTATCATTTCAGCTAGATTTAATTTTTTTTTAATTTTTCTTACGAGTTTTGTTTTGTGACTTTTTCCACTAGCTTGAGTTCTTGTCACTTACTATTAATGTCAGCATTTCCTAACTTAATTTAGCTTTTCATTGATGGAAACGATTCTTTTTTATCGATTCATATTGCTTACTATGCTTAATTTCGTTTATCGAGTTCAAGTACAATTTTTATTACAGTCGGACCTTGTTATAAAACTACGCATTATAAGACTTACCCTCAATTTGTTGAAACTAGCTTGGAATGCTTCTCCCACCAACAACTTAATGAAAATTTTGCGCCGAAACCTCGCTATAAGACTAGCAAACAGTACGACTAAAATCGGGATAAAATGTACATATACATATAGATTGTTGATGAAGTAATCTATTTACTGAAAGAATACTTACAATGTCGTGGTTTCACATCATTAATTAAGGGAAAAGAACGACGAAATTCTGTTTATTTAGGGGAGGGGAGGGGGCAAAAGGGAGTACCTAAGGAAATACTAAGTTCTTGAGGATTAAAATACGCTAAATCTTTTTGTTTTTAATGACATTCAAGGTAAATAGACAAAATTTTCAGCTGCCGTTAAAAAATAAAATTTTTACTTTTGGCGGGCAAAAAGGAGTACCCTTAAAAAAAGTTAAAAAAAAAATTTTTGAAAGTTGATCAAATTTCATTACATTAAATTTTTTATATGTAATATACATAAAGAAAAATTACGTTTTACATCATTGGTGGATACGAGGGCAAAAAAAAACATTTTTGTAGGGCAGAAAGACCTCCCTCCAAAAAATTATATATATATTTTTTTTTTTAATTATTCTCATCATTAAGAAATGTTTGTCGTTATTTTGAACCCAAAAAACGTGTTTTTTTATTTTTTAGATTACAGATTATTTTGCATTATTTAAAAAATTTTATCAATTAAAAAATTAAATATTATTTTCTAATATTTTTAGTGGCCAAATTTGCCCCAGCTATAGAAAATCAGCCGAAAAATGGACTAATATATTAAATTTTTTTTAATTTGACGATATAAAAATGAAAGAATCATGTTTCCAGAATTTTCGGCTGGTCCATTTTGCCCTAGGTATTATGAATAGAGCTACAAATGCGGAAATATATTAAAATTTTTTTAAGTTGACGCTAAATATTTGAAAAAATCATTTTTTCGGAATTTTCGGCTAGTTTATTTTGCCCCAAGTGTCATGCGTAGGGCTAAAAATGCGCAAATATATAGGATTTATAGTAATTCGACGAAAAAAAAAATTTTTTTTTTTTTTTTAATTTTGGGGGTACCCCCTTTTGCCCCCTTCCCCACCCCCCCTTCCCTATAATTATACACGGAGAAAATTTTATAAAATAAGTTATCATCGAGTTATAGTACAATTTTTAAACTGAATTTTATGGTAGAAAATATCATATAAATTATTAAATAAACAATCTGAATTGTAGTATCTATCAACTATATGGTAAAATTTACAATTATTTATGATAATCAGAAATTATAACTTTTGTTATTTTAAATAATTACGACTATTATATTAACATCGTAATTCTTAATAACTTGATGATGACAGTTACTATCAGCCTGAAAATGATGACCATCTAAAATTATAAAAAATTTTAATATCAGGATTATAGTCTGACGCTTGTCTATGTGTAATTTGTTCAACTGTGGAAGTGATTAATTTCACACACACACACACACACACAGGCGCGAGCACACACGTACGCCTCCGCACATGCGCACACACACACGGGTTCACACATTCGCCCGCACACATGCACAAACACATGCGAGCGCACTCATGCACACACATATTCTTTATTAAGAATTTTTACAACTTTGAACGGTAACAGTTACCATCTTCAGTTGTAACAAATTTAATCTTTAATAGTTAGAATTACCATTTACAATAGTAATTGTCACCATCATTATTCGTTACTGTGATCATTTTCAGTAAAACTAATCATTAGAATCATTTAAAAATTTTTCTACCATTTTAGATAGTTAAAATTAAAAATTTTGTATTGTAGATAGTAATATTAAACTCTCTTCGTGTACATAAAATAGATTCACTGTCCAATAGAGCAGAGAGCAGAGTTAAACCGAATACATAAATGAAACGCAAAGCGGCGATAGTCTTATAACGAGGTCTCACCGTGCTTATCCATATCCTTTTCCGATCTCGATGAGCTTGTTCTCTTTATTTCTATTTCTCATATCATTCTGCATAAACCCGTTCGTTTTTCTGAATTCCGACAGCTTCGTTTTGTTGTAAATTAACTTGTAGTCGATTCAATTTTTTTCATCGCTGCTCTACTCTATGGTATTTGAAATGATCTGACCTCATTGTCACAGTCCAATTTTGACCAATAATTAACTGGTTTTAGTCATTATAACTGTAAATAAGGTTTTAATTCCTTCATTGGTCATTCTTACAACATCGGTATAGATCATTGATATGGTAATTTCTTTTATCAAGCTTACTAGATCTCCTAATAATCACTTCACATTCTCACGGTTTTATCTATGTATAATGGGTGATTCAAAAAACAAACAAATTTTTTTTTTTCTTCCAAACAGGTTCAAAAGTTTCGTTTAGATAAAAAAAGACGCCTGTGAAATTTAGAGCTCTTAATATTAATATTAACATTGTCCGCATTGCACTTTTCTATTTCCCATAAAAATAACATGGGAAAATTTTTTTTACGTCTTCTGATTTTTATAAGTAGCTAACGATGCGTCATAGGAATAATTGGCAGGCATATTTTTGTAGGGAATTGAATTCTCTACAAAAAACGATTTTGATCATTTCTTGAGGAATCTATTAGTTCAAAAGTTATTTGAGGTTGAAGTCGAATTCATATTAAATTTTGAGATTTTCTTACTTTTCCGGAAAAACTATCAGACCTATGACAAAATATTGTTGGACCTTTTTTGTAGACAATTTTATTCCCTAGAAGTTATTTCGAATAAAGTTTTTTCGAATTCCGTATTGTTTTCTAGTTATTTTTATTTTAATGGGAAGCTAATAAAAAAAATAGTCTTCTGATCGATTTTGAGAGCTAGACATAAAAATAAAAATAACTAAAAAACAATGCGGAAATCCGAAAAAATTTCTCAAAGATAATTTGTAGGAAATAAAATTATCTACAAAAAAGATGCCATGACATTTTATGATGAGTCTGATAGTTCCACCGGAAACGTAAAAAGATCTCGAAATTTACTCTAACTCGACTTCGAGATCCAATAATTGTTAAACAGATGAATTTATCAAAAAATACAAAGAGACGTTTTTTTGTAGAGCGTTAAATTCCTTACAAAAATGTATGCTGGGCTTATTTGTACAATGAGCCATTGCCGAGGTAAAAAATTTTTCTTTTCCTATGTTATTCAAATGAGAAATTAAAAATCGCGATGAGCTTCCTCTAAAACTTGAATTTAAGAGCTAATCTTCTGAGATAATTATTATTTTGTCATATATTATCAATTTCTGGTAGTGCAAAAAAAAAATGGTTGTTTTTGGACACACCCTAATATATATACATATGAATCTTTGGTTCCTCAATTTAGTGAAGAATTTGCTTTCGGCTCTTCTTTTTGAACTTGCTGGAAAGTTTAATTTTGCCCCACACTATTCAAACATGTTCGAAAAAAAAATTTTTGTTAGGATTGCAATCACACAAAAAAGAATTTCCGGATTTTTAAACACACTTACGGAAAATTTAAAAGAATAGAAAAATTTTATAAATTTTTTAGCAATTTTTGGAAGGCTGTAACTTGGTGAAAAATAATCGTATCGAGATTTAAAACAAAGCATTTCATAGATTGAAATCTCTAGTTTCGGTGCATCTTTTTCAAAGTTTTTTAAGAGCTTCGGCTATTGCGCAAACATGAGAAATACCACGAGACAAAAAATTTCTAAATTTTTTTTTTTCCGAAGAGCCCACGGACCGCGGAAAAATTCTTTCAACTAAACCAATGCATAGGTCGTTTAACGAATTTATTCAGCTTCAATTTGGCTTTTTTCTAACCTCGTAGGGCGATTTGTCGCAGAGATATGAGCGTTCAAACAAAATATGATCCTTTTGTTTTCGATCATCGATATTTCAGGTACCAATGATCGCACAGTAAATTAAAGGTTGGCGTTAAAAACTTGAATAAATTTCCTACAAGACCCTCTCATCATTTTTTGAAAACGAAGGACGTTTTTTAGTAAATTAACCGCTACTCTGCAAACATCATGCAAACATTTCTTGTTTTAATTATCGATAAATGGGTAATGACTTTTTTGATAAAAAAAAATTATTTCTGTTAATTTAAACCTTTCGAAAAATAACTGCATAGTGGTTTTATACGTATGACGATTATTCAATTTGTCATAAATTAATAAAAATTAAGTAGTTACAGAAGTGAATAATTTTATTTTTTTTGAGAGTTTCGATGTAAAAAAGAGGTAGTGGTGAAAAGTCGTTTAGTTGAAAGAATTTTTCCGCGGTCCGTAGGCTCTTCGGAAAAAAAAAAATTTAGAAATTTTTTGTCTCGTGGTATTTCTCATGTTTGCGCAATAGCCGAAGCTCTTAAAAAACTTTGAAAAAGATGCACCGAAACTTGAGATTTCAAGCTATAAAATGCTTTGTTTTAAATCTCGATACGATTATTTCTCACCAAGTTACAGCCTTCCAAAAATCGCTAAAAAATTTATAAAAATTTTCTATTCCCTTAAATTTTGCGTAAGTGTATATAAAAATCACCTGTTCGATAAATCCAAAAATCTTATCAGCATTACGTTACTGAGTATTTTTTTAATGATTTTAGATTTTTACAACTACTACCTACAGAATTCAATTTTCACAAAAAAATTGGAACCATCTCAGAAAGATCGTGAATTAGGAAAAAGTTTATTTTATTTGGGAAGATTTATAGCGCGTTTGAAGAATCCCTCCTCCAAGAAGAAAAGTAATTCTTCAAGTAAAAAAAAAAAAAAAGATGCCAGTAAGAACGATGATAAAGAGAATGATGATAATAAAAATGATGATCGTGAGGATGATGATTTTCAGGATGATGATAGTCATGAAGGGGACCGTTATAATGATGATGATGATACTTTTGATGATGTGGCTACAAATGTAATAGGTGATGAGGACGACCTTGATAAGGAGGGAGTTTTTACAACTAAAGAACACGAAGAAAATTCTGAGGAATTATTGATTGACACAGATGTAGAATGAAAATTAGATATATAAGGCTAAAGTTTAAAAGTTTGTATTACAAATTATTTGAATAAAAATAAGGTTAATAAGTACTTTGATGAAAAATTCGATTGAATAAAAATAATTTCTAAAATTAAGAAGAGTCTGGTCTTTTTTCTCTATCACTCTCAAATAGACAAGCACTACTATCATGATTAGATTTGAACAGTAAGTGAAAACTCAGTTATTTCAAATAATTAAGCTGAATTCAAAGTATCTAAACTCGATCCTTTAAATTCGCTTTGAATACTTTCCATCCAGAAGCCGAATTCAAAGTAGTACAAATTTATAAATTTGAATAGCCCCAAATGCTTGACAATCGTTGAGGTCATTTCAGAAGAATTCAAACTCAACCATTTTAAATCGCTATAAATACTTCAAAATACAACTCAGCGATTATACCGTATTTAAAGCGATTTAAAATTATCAGATTTAAATACTTTTGAATTCACTCCAGCGATTATATAGTATTCAAAGCGATTCAAAATAGTCGAGATAAATATTTTTGAATTCACCTCAGCGATTATAAAGTATTTAAAGCGATTTAAAATTATCGAGTTTGAATACTTTCGGATTCACCCCAGCGATTATAACGTTTTTGAAGCGATTTAAAATTATCGAGTTTAAATACTTTTGAATTTATCCCAGCGGATAAAAACTATTTAAAGCGATTCAAAATGGTCGAGTTTAAATACTTTTGAATTCACCCCAATCATTATAAAGTATTTAAAGCGATTCAAAATAGTCGAGATTAAATACTTCTGAATTCACCTCGGCGATTATAAAGTATTTAAAGCGATTCAAAATGCTCGAGTTTAAATCCTCTTGAATTCACCTCAGCGATTATAAAGTATTTAAAGCGATTCAAAATGCTCGAGTTTAAATACTTTTGAATTCACCCCAATCATTATAAAGTATTTAAAGCGATTCAAAATGGTCGAGATTAAATATTTTTGAATCCATCCCAGCGATTATAAAGTATTTAAAGCGATTCAAAATGCTCGAGTTTAAATCCTCTTGAATTCACCTCAGCGATTATAAAGTATTTAAAGCGATTCAAAATGCTCGAGTTTAAATCCTCTTGAATTCACCTCAGCGATTATAAAGTATTTAAAGCGATTCAAAATTCTCGAGTTTAAATCCTCTTGAATTCACCTCAGCGATTATAAAGTATTTAAAGCGATTCAAAATGCTCGAGTTTAAATACTTTTGAATTCACCCCAATCATTATAAAGTATTTAAAGCGATTCAAAATGGTCGAGATTAAATATTTTTGAATCCATCCCAGCGATTATAAAGTATTTAAAGCGATTCAAAATGCTCGAGTTTAAATCCTCTTGAATTCACCTCAGCGATTATAAAGTATTTAAAGCGATTCAAAATGCTCGAGTTTAAATACTTTTGAATTCACCCCAGCGATTATAAAGTATTTAAAGCGATTCAAAATGGTCGAGATTAAATATTTTTGAATCCATCCCAGCGATTATAAAGTATTTAAAGCGATTCAAAATGCTCGAGTTTAAATCCTCTTGAATTCACCTCAGCGATTATAAAGTATTGAAAGCGATTCAAAATTATCGAGTTTAAATACTTTTGAATTCATCCCAGCGATTGTAAAGTATTTAAAGCGATTAAAAATGCTCGAGTTTGAATCCTCTTGAATTCACCTCAGCGATTATAAAGTATTTAAAGCGATTCAAAATGCTCGAGTTTAAATCCTCTTGAATTCACCTCAGCGATTATAAAGTATTTAAAGAGATTCAAAATGCTCGAGTTTAAATACTTTTGAATTCACCCCAATCATTATAAAGTATTTAAAGCGATTCAAAATGGTCGAGATTAAATATTTTTGAATCCATCCCAGCGATTATAAAGTATTTAAAGCGATTCAAAATGGTCGAGATGATTATTTTTGAATTCACCTCAGCGATTATAAAGTATTTAAAGCGATTCAAAATTATCGAGTTTAAATACTTTTGAATTCATCCCAGCGATTATAAAGTATTTAAAGCGATTCAAAATGGTCGAGTTTGAATACTTTTGAATTCACCCCAGCGATTAAGAAGTATTTAAAGCGATTTAAAATTATCGAGTTTAAATACTTTTGGATTCATCCCAGCGATTATAAAGTATTTAAAGCGATTCAAAATGATCGAGTTTAAATACTCTTGAATTCACCTCAGTGAGTATAAAGTATTCAAAGCGATTCAAAATACTCAAGATTAAATACTTTTGAATTCATCGCAGCGATTATAAAGTATTTGAAGCGATTCAAAATGGTCGAGTTTCAATACTTGATAATCGTTGAGGTGAATTCAAAAGTATTCGAACTTGACCATTTTAAATCGCTTCGAATACATTCTAATCGTTCAGGTGAATTCAAAAGTATTATAAAGTTGAAATTTTTAATCGCTTTGAATATTTTTTAATATCAAAAGTGAATTTAAAAGTATTTAAATTTTATGATTCTAAATCACTCCAAATACTTTATAATCACCGAGGATGATTTAGAAGTATTTGAATTTTAAAATTTCAAATCTTTTTAAATACTTTTCAATACCGTATAAAAATATGAAATTTTTGAATCCCTTCTAATCGCTTTTTTTAATCAGGGAATACCGTCCAAACTACTTGCAACAAAATGTTAGGTGAGCTGTTACCCAACTAGAATTCCTTCCTGATTTGCCTGAAGTACCATAAGGACCTTATCAGGTTAATATAAGGTTTGCCTTATCAGGGCAAACCTGACGAATTCCTGATCAGGACCTCGTCAGGATATCCTTATTTTAAAAAAAGTTATTTGCCATCGGGTCAACCTGACGAGTTCCTGATCAGGACCTCGTAAGAATATCCCTATTCAAAAGAAAGTTATTTGCCATCGGGTCAACCTGACAAGTTCCTGATCAGGACCTCGTAAGAATATCTCTATTAACAAAAAAGTTATTTGCCATCGGGTCAACCTGACGAGTTCCTGATCAGGACCTCATCAGGATATCCCTATTCAAAAAATCGGTCTATCGGTTGACCCTGCGGGCCAGCCCCAAAACTTCCCGCTGTTTTTGAGCTCGTTGAGCTCGAAAACATTATTGTGGATACATTTTCGAGCTCTTCGAGCTCGAAAATACTTTTGTATGCCATTGTTTTCTAAAAAAACATTTTTTAGCATTTCTATCCCCCACGATATCTCGCGAACGAATTAACCGATTTTGATGGTTGAGGCAGCAATCGACGCGTTTTGTTAAGTTCTAGAGCTGATTAGATTTTAAAATCGAATGATTCAATTTTTCTGTAGATATCTGGAAAAAAACGTTTTTCACTATTTTTTTAATCAACGATATCTCGTAAACGAATTGACCGATTAAGACGGTTGAGGTGGCAATCGACGTGTTTTATTGAGGTCTTGAGCTGATAAAATTTTGGGAATGATTGGTTTTGTCGTTTCGACGACATTTGCAAAAAACCGTTTCCTACTGTTTCTTTCGTCGCCCAGGTAGGAAAGAACAACTGGGCAAGGTTTGGACCAAGCCTTGGCCAAGCGTCACTAGGATTATGCAAGGCTTGGCACGTGCCTTGGCTGAGCATTGGGCCAAGGATTGATCCAAGCCTTGGATGATAGCCATGTCCCCAGCCTTGGGGAACGAAATATCAAGCCTCGGCCGAGTCTTGGGAAACAAAAAATTGAGTCTTGGCCAAGGCTTGGGAAACAAAAAATCAAGCCTCGGCCAAACCTCGGGAAGCAAAAAATCTAAGGCTCACCCAATGCTCGATCTAAAATATTATTATTTAAATTAATAAATATAATTAAAAAAAAGTTTGATCACACTTTTATCGACATTACAATGGAGTGTAATTAACTAATTACTGAATTAATGGGAAATAACGAATAAAATTATTTGGGGGCTAACGGGGTTCGAACTGAGATCCTTCTGATTACTAGGCCGGGACGCTATCCACTGTGCTAAATCTGATGTCCAAATAATCATGATTTTTTTGCTTGTTAATTATTTAAATACAATTTAATTCAAAAATATTAAATCGTAAAGATGAGGTGAACTGTAGTTTTATTTAATGAACAAAATTGTCTGATGAGTAATGACATATTTTTATTAGCACTACTAGGGAAGGGGAAGGGTGGGGCAAAAGGGGGTAGGGTAGGCAAAACGGAGAACCCCCAAAGTATTAAAAAAAAAAAATGTTTTTTTTAGTCTAATTGCTATAAATCCGATATATTTGCGCATTTTTAGCACTACGCATGACACTTGGGGCAAAATGGACCATCCAAAAATTCTGAATAAATGATTCTTTCATATTTTTATCGTCAAATTAAAAAAAATTTAATATATTAATTCATTTTTCGGCTGATTCTCTATAGCTGTGGCAAATTCGGCCACTAAAAATATTCGAAAATAATATTTTATTTTTTTATTGATAAAATTTTTGAAATAATGCAAAATAATCTGTAGTCTAAAAAATCAAAAAACACGTTTTTTGGGTTCACAATAATGACAAATAAAAAATATAGAATTGTTTTTTTTTATCACATAACAATTAGTAATTAAGCTAATCGAGGGGAAACGATTTATTACACCTAAAAAAATTTTTTTAGAGTATTGTAAAACCAAAAATAATTGTCAAGAGAAAGAAATACATTCTTAATGATGAAAACAATTTAATAAAAAAAAAAATTATCATTTATTGGAGGGGGGCCTCTCTGCCCCACAAAAAAAATTTTTTTTTGCCTTTGTATCCACCAATGATGTGAAATGTAATTTTTCTTGATGTATATTACATATAAAAAATTTGAATTTAATGAAATTTGATCAACTTTCAGAAATTTTTTTTTTCAACTTTTTTAAAGGATACCCCATTTCGCTCGCCGAAAATAAAAATTTCATGTTAACTAAAGTTTTGTACATAGCAATAACTGATTAAATGAAAATTATTGTATATCAAACAATTTTACTTTTTTGAAAATTTCAACTCTTGATATTAATCGTATACTCGGTAGACCGTTATGCCCTGGTCTTCTCTATATACATATATATATAGATACATGTAAAGTTGATAATTTTAATATTAAATAAAAATTTAACCCATGCTGAGGCATTGACCAATGGTCAGCTGCCAAGGCTCGGCTTGACAAAAATTAAACTATCGGACCCAGCCTCGGCCGATCCTTGGGCCAATGGTCAGCGGCCAAGGCTCGATTTAACCAAAATCAAAACATAGGGCCTGGCCCTGGCCGAGGCTCGGGCCAATGGTCACCACCCAAGGCTCGGCTTAATTAAACGAAACCATTGGACCAAGCCTCGGCCTAGACTTGGGCCAATGGTTAGCTGCCAAGACTTGGCTTAACGTAATCAAACCATTGGGCCAAGCCCTGGCCGAGGCTTGGGCCAATGGTCAGCTGCCGAAGCTTGGCAAGTGACAACAGGGCCAAGGCTCGGCCTATGGTCAGCCTTGGCGATTCCTACCTGGGCGACGATATCTTTTGAACGGATTATCTGATTGAGACGTACTTGGTGGCAATCGAAAGCTTTTATCGAGTTCTAGAGCTGATTAGATTTTGGAATTGATCGATCCAACAGTTTTCACAATATCCAAAAAAAACGAAAAAAAACATTTTTTTTTTTTTTCGTATTTCTTAAATATCTCAGAGTTTATTTGACTAAATGATCTAAAATTTTTTTGAAAATCTAAGTTCAGAAAATATCTTTCGAATGCCGCAAGAACCATCTAAATCGGTTCATTCATCAAAAAGATATAAGACACACACACACACACACACACACACACACACACACACACACACACACACACACACACACACACACACACACACATACATACATACATACATGCATACAGACATCGCTCTGAAAATGTCAGAAGAGCATCCTAGCACCTTCAAATGTCGACATATGATGAAAACCCGGTTTTTGAGAATCGGGGTGAAACCAATAACTTCCCGAATTTTTTGAAAATCGTCGATTTTCTCAGCGGGAAGTTAAAAAAAAGTTATTTGCCATCGGGTCAGCCTGACGAATTCCTGATCAGGACCTCATCAGGATATCCCTATTCAAAAAAAAGTTATTTGCCATCGGGTCAGCCTGACGAATTCCCGATCAGGACCTCGTCAGGATATCCTTATTTTAAAAAAAGTTATTTGCCATTGGGTCAGCCTGACGAATTCCTGATCGGGACCTCATCAGGATATCCCTATTCAAAAAAAAGTTATTTGCCATCGGGTCAGCCTGACGAATTCCTGGTCAGGACCTCGTCAGGATATCCTTATTTTAAAAAAAGTTATTTGCCATCGGGTCAACCTGACGAATTCCTGATCAGGACCTCGTAAGAATATTCCTATTAACAAAAAAGTTATCCCATCCCTTTAAATATTTCATTTACAGGCTAAAAATTTAAAAAAGTATAAAAGAATATTATATAAAAATCACGTCAATCATTGTAGCACAGTTTTTTTACTTCTTTATCAGTTATTCTTTGACATCATAATGAATATTATATTTACACTTTCAAGATCACTTGTGTATGTTAGCCTAGTGGATAGCATCGAGGAATTTGAATCGAAAGGACGCAGGTTCGAGCCCAGCAGTTATCCGGATTTTTTCATCAATAAAAAATATGTTTACTTCCTCTAATTAATGCTCTCAATACAATAGATAACATTCTCGATCAAATTAAAATTCTCTTATTTTTTTTTGCAATTTAATATTTTTTTAAAAATAATTACTAATGAGGTAATCCTGATAAGGATTTGATGAGGATATCCTGGTGAGGACCTGATAAGGACGTGATGAGGATATCCTGGTAAGGTCCTGATAAGGCAATCCCGATAAGGACCTCATGGGTCTTAAGCGTTACATCTATATCAGGATCTTCGTCAAGATACCCTGATCGGGACCTTATTTGAAATAAGGTTAACCCGATAAGGACCTCGTCAGGCCCTTATGAAAAATTCTAGTCGGGATAATATCTGATGATCAAAAGAGACCATAAAGAGGAAAAGTTTGTATGATTTCAGACACATTTTAGTACATTATATTATGATTTATCCGGAAAAAACAAGATAAACTGTTATTTTTTTGACTTTTCAACGCCGATAGCTTTTGAACTAGTTAACCGATTTTGACGTTTGAGGTGGCAATCGGTTCGTTTTATTGAATTCTACAGCTGATTGAAATTTGAAATCGATCGGGTCAGTCGTTTAAAAAATGTTTGGAAAAAACCGTTTTTTACAATTTCTTTCTCCCGCTGTAACTCTCGAATGAATTATCCGATTGAGATGGCTACGGCGGCAATCAACGCGTTTTATTAAGTTCGAGAGCTGATTTGATTTTGAAGTCGATCGTATAAGTTATTTCAGAGAAATCAATAAAAAACTAAAAAAAAAAAATTTTTTTTCGTAATTTGCCAATATTTTTGAGTCTACTTGATCAAATGATCTGAAATTTTCAGAAAAAATGATGACCAACAAGCTCTTTCGATTGCCGCCTTAACCATCCAAATCGGTTGATTAGTTAAAAAGTTATAGACCGGTCACACACATACATACACACATACACACACACACACAAATACATACATACATACCGACACTCGGATATCATTCTAAAAATAGTCAGAATAGCTTCCTAGGATCTCAAAACGTCGACATCTGATAAAATTTCGATTTTCACAAATCGGGGTGAAAACAATAACTTCCCGAATTTTTCGAAAATCGTCGATTTTCTTAGCGGGAAGTTAATAAGTAAATAAATAAATAATCTAACCAGCAACCAACAAGGAGTACAGCCCAGGTAGGAATCGCCAAGGCTGACTATAGGCCGAGCCTTGGCCCTATTGTCACTTGCCAAGCTTCGGCAGCTGACCATTGGCACAAGCCTCGGACAGAGCTTGGTCCAATGGTTTGATTAAATTAGCCGAGCCTTGGGTAGTGACCATTGGCCCGAGCCTCGGCCAGAGCCAGGCCCTATGTTTTCATTTTCGTTAAATAGAGCTCTGGCCGCTGACCATTGGCCCAAGAATTTACCGAGGCTTGGCCCAATAGTTTAATTTTTGTCGAGCTTCGGCAGCTGACCATTGGCCAATGCCTCAGTCTAGGTTAAATATTTATTAAACATTATTCGGTCCACCATGTATACGATGAATATCAATAGTTGAAATTTTCGAAAAAGTAAAATTATTTGATATACAACAATTTTCATTTAATTAGTTATTACTATGTACAAAACTTTAATTAACATAAATGTTAGAGTTCAATAAACAATATAGTAGTGCTACTTGACATTACTTTTAATACATTCATTTATGTTGAATCATAAAATTACAAATTAATAAATATATGTCATTACTCATCAGACGATTTTAAGTTTATTGAACAAAACTACATTTCACCTCATCTTTACGATCTAATATTTCTGAATTAAATTGTATTTAAATAATCAACAAGCAAAAAAATCATGATTATCTGAACATCAGATTTAGCACAGTAGATATATCTACTGTTCCGCTATAGCGTTCCGGCCTACCTTAGCAGACCTGATTTACTGTAAATTTGAGGTATTTTTACCGTAAATATACCGTAAAAATTCGGGCAGTAAGTTTAGGTTTCACTATATTTAAAAATTAGGAATTTTCTTCCGAAAAAATCAATCCTTGCCCCTCATACACTTTACGGTTGTTTTCGTTCAATTTTATTCAACTTCTGAGCTTTTAAATAGAATCCAAAAAAACATCAGCGCAAAGTCTTAAAAAATAAGCCAAATTTAGAAACTTTTTTATTTTCAATCGAAAAAAAAAAATATAAAGGAAAGTCGGCACAAAATGGGAAGAGCGGGGTTAAATACTGTCTTAGTTGAAGTTTTTTTTGAGACAAAAAAATTGAGAATCGAAGGTTTCGAAATTCGAAAAAATTACGGTTTTATTGAAAAAACTGAAATATTTCATATATAGTGACTGCCGAAAAATTTTTTGTATTTTATTTTGAAAACCACATTTAAAAACACAAATTTTGAAAAAAAAAAGTGCCGAAAGGTTAATTTGTGAGAAAGTTATAGCAATTTAAAAAAAAAGAGCGGTTTTTTTCAAAAATTCATATCTTTTTTTGGGTTGGGTAAAAAAATCTGAAAAAATTCAGAAAAATGTCTTTGGTAGGATAGAAAATGATAAAAAAGTTTCAATAAAATCGAAGGGGGTCGGGTCAAAACCTCGGTGATTTGACATGGAATGCCCCAAATATACTTCTTTAAAAAAAAAAAAAAAAAAAAAAAAAAGCCGTCAGACATAGGAAAGGACTCGCGCGCGGGAGATCATTGTTCGAATCTCAATTAAAACAAGTGATTTTTTTAAAATAAAAATCGACGCCAACACCAATACAAATGACATAAATAACAATAATAATTAAAATTATAGCAATAATAATCAAAAGTTAAAAGCTATTAAAAATTTAATTTTATTTATTTCCATTCTAATATAGTAAAATTTACTAAACGGGATAGTAAAATTTACTAAATAATAAAGCACCTATACTTATTAAAAATTTGGACATAGAGAAATCGAGTCGACCGATGGAAATAATTTTTTTGCATTTGCTGGGTCTCGAACCTGGTCTTTCATGGCTCTGCTATACAAGTTTCTGATCTACTAGCTGTGAGGCTATTCATAGAAGCCAGAGGTTTTAAAGAACTATTTGTTGTTTAGCTGTCTTATAGTTATAAGATATGTGAAATTTTAAAATAATATAAAATCATGATATGTATCGCTTAAAGTTATTTTCAACTCAAGTAAAAATAAAATTATTAGCAAACTCGAATAAATTTGATAGAAAATTGACTCGTAGGCCGAAACTAGCAAACCAAGGCTCGGGAGTCGAAGATTGGCAAACTCTTGGGCCAAGACTAGCAAACTGAGGCTCGGTAACCCAATATTCTGCTAAAACGGGTCCCGTCGTAAAAAAATTTTTTTCCTACAAGGGCAATTGAATATTTAACAGTGGACTTTGTTTTTATATTATATTTTTATAATAAAAATTACATTTTTCCTCCTCTTATACCGTTGTTTAAGTATTACACAATTTTTAATTATTTTTAATTACATGTGAAATAGTTTGTACTATAACAATTTAATTTTTCAATATAATTAAATTCTGCAACAACGAGCAAACATATTTAATGTCTTTCAACTTCTTGGATAAGTGAGTATTTTATAAATTAATTAATACCACAAAAAACGTCACGGCATCGTGTATTGCCGTTGTGGTAGCAGCTTCAACTTGTAATCGGAAGGACCCAGGTTTGGATCCAGCGGAAGAGACACGACGTTTTTTCATCAATTTGTAAATTAATTATCTTCTCTTACCTTGACTGCTAAAACACCTGAACACACTGATGATCAGATTTCAATGACTTAATTATTTTATTCATGATTTAATTAAGTTTTTTTTTTTTTTTTTTTTTGGAAATCATTTTTAGGTATTCGTAGATCTACGTAGATCAAACTAAGCAGTACAATATAATAATTTTTAGATCTCTGTGAATCTACATAGATCTATTCCAAAATTTATATCTACGTAGATCTAATCCATTTTTTCATAGGGCAGTATTTTAATAATTCTCTAAATTATGATTTCTGAACATTATATTTATTGTCTCAACAAAATTTATTTTTACTTAAAACAATTTCTTTACACTGAAAATCGTTATGTGCCGAAGATTGAAAATAATTTTTCCTTTATTAACACAAAAATTAGAAATTACTAAAAATAAGCATCAACTTTCTTTTAGCAAGAAATTATAATTTTGTTAAACAAAATATCTAATTAATTGAAATAATTCTTGAGTAAAGTGTCATATACTTTTTAATAGGCATTTTTCTACTTGGTTCATGTAAAACTAATAAATATCATTTAATTCTATTGACAATCATCCTTGAAAATACAAAAAATAGTTGTAGAAACGAGGCGAAAAAAATTTTTTGATCGTAAAGCACACTCTAATGCTTCGCATTATGAGTCGTGCAAAATTTTAACAGTATATAAAATACTCTTTACAGTATCAATAATTGAAGCTTTTACCTTATAAACATTTATATTCAAAATTATGTATACAAATATATTCTACTTAACTACATAAGATTGGATACAATTTCTACATATTACAAAACACAACACACCAGTCGAGTGAGCAAAGCTTGAAAAGTTTGGCTAAGGAGGGCGTTAGTATAGCAAATGCCAGACATTCCATTGTAACGTATAAGTGGCAAACTGGTGGGGAACTCGTAGATACATACCTCTCGTGTCAGACAGCTCGTGCTCCGTGTGTCCGCCTGCATACCGCTGGATTTTCATTAATTCCAATGGATTAATTTGTTTGCAATTATTAAGTTATATACTGATAGACAATATATGTAACAAGTATTGATGTATTTTAAAAAGTGTCATTGTTAAATATACAACGTAGGTAAGTCGAAATAAGTATTTTAACCGAGATTTCGTTTTACTTTTGGAATGCAAGGCCTTACCTTTTTTAGAGCTACGCCGCATTCCTTTATTGATTTGTACCGACAAGAGACGTGCTTTCCCAGGTTATCTTTTTGAAAAATTATTTTAGTATCAATTTATAGCCAGTTAAATCATCTTATACTTTTTCTTAAATATTTTTCTTTTATTATATTAGCTATTTATGGTTTTTGTATCATAATTATCATAATTGTTAAATAATTCAATTTATAAGATATTCATATATAGTTTATATAAATACTTTTTACGTTATAAACAACTTAGCACGTGATTATATGTATATATATGTATGTATGTATGTATGTATGTATGTATATGTGTGTGTGTGTGTGTGTGTGTGTGTGTGTGTACTGGTATCATAGTAATGAGTTAATTTTTTAATTCAAAACAATAAATCCGAAAGTAATAAGAATGTTTTAATTTTAAAATGTTCATCTACTAAATAATTGAATGCTATGATGCTTGATAATTATTGTTTTAGATGAAAAAAAAATAATTTTTTAATTTTTAATTTGAGTAATTGTCAACTTGGTTTGCTTTTAAAAAGCGCGAATTTCATTATTAGATTTGAAATATTATTTTAAACATGGTTTTTATTTATTTGTTAACATTGATATTGACTTGAATATATTAAAATGTCAATGAGTGAACATATAGTAATAGTGTAGATACATAGTATGGAGAAAATAATATATGAAAGCGCAAAATTAAAATATATAATGAATAATGAAACTGGATCATCTTGCACCGGGAAGACAAGGCACTTAACCAGAGGAAGTAAAATCTGTTGTTTATATTATTACGAATAAAATTGTGATGTTTGAAAGCGTATTATAAGTGTTTGATGTCGAAAGAAATATTTATGAATGTGGATGTGGTGTCTGTGAATATAATGTTGAAGAGGGGCAATACAAGAGGCGAGGCAATAACACGTTAAAAGAGGAAGGGAGTCTCTTGGTGAGGGGTCCGCATTCCACAGACAATGTCACGTTTTTAATTCCTATTTCACTTTATTTGTACTCTGTCGTTTACGGCAACAAATTAAATCTTGAACGGTTTACATCTTTAACTGATCATTATTGATGTCTACTGCTTCTATAATTTTTGTTTCTTAAATTTATTTCTTTTATTCTCTGACTCTATTTCCTTGATTATGATAACGTTAATTTATTAAATATATACGGAAAAAATAAAAAAAACTGTAATCTTTCATTATTTTTGACAGAATTTATATCCGATCAATTTTAACGTTGGCTACGAATAAATTAATATTTTTTTGGAGGAAATGTAAAAATTCGCTCAAGTTTAAATATTGTCAAAAAACGAAGAACGGAATCACATACTACTATGTCCGCTGTTGAAAGCGCGTTGGACGTCCTATCTAGGGCAGCTACGATGATGCAAGGTCAGTATTTTGACATCACCATATTTATTTCGCTATGTCATATTTTTTTTCTTTTCAAGTAATTGCTAAATTATTTGTGTCTGGCAACATTATTATGCATTTTATTCATTATTATACTCAAACCAAGTAAGTCAGCCTAACACTGAATCATTTTAAAATAATTTTATTATTTACATTCTTGAAATGTTTATACATGTAAATATTAGGGTTTTTCAACAACAACAAAAAAACATTTTTTCTCGGAAACAGGTTCAAAAGTTTGATTTAAAGATAAAAATACGCCTGTGAAAATTAGAGTTTTCAATATTAACATTAAGAGGTTCTGCATCGCACTTTTCTGTATAAGAATAATATGGAAAAATAGTATACGCACCTTGGCCAGTAAATAAGAAAGCCTCAGATCACATGTAATTGTGATCTGAGGCTTATTAATAGGCGTCGCCTCGGCCAACAATTACATGTGATCTGAGACATTTCTTACTTTACTGCCCATGGTGTGTAATATACTATTACTTTCTTTTTTCTGACTGAAAAAAAATCCGATGAATTTTTAACTTCCCGCTATGAAAATTACTCTCTAAATATGAATTAGTGATTTTTCACTAATTTTTAGTAAATATTCACTAATTGTCAATGCTACAATCGTACCACGCAGAATTAGTGAATATTCACTAAATGAATATGTGAATATTGGAATTCACTGATTTGATAAGTGAATATGAGAATCCACTAAATTGAAAAGTGAATATGGGAATCCACTGATTTCATCGGTGAAAAAAATATTATATTGCGAAAAAAAATATAAGACACTTGTAATTAGATCCGAAATGTGATTAATGTATTAGAATCATTACTTAGAGGAAGTATACATGACTTTGATTGATGAAAAAATCCCGGTGACTGCTGGACTCGAACCTGCATCCTTCCGATTCAAAGTCTTTGATGCTATCCACTTCGCTGGCCTACGCATGTGATCGCGTGAGTGTAAATAGTATATTCGTTATGATACCAAACAATAACTGATGAAGAAATAAAAAATCCGTGATGTTATGATTGACGTACTCTTCATATAAATATATTATTGTTCTGTACTTCTATTTTTTTTCTTATTTTGAAAGTTTTTTATTCAAATTTTTAAAAATAGTACCATAATTATTAATTACATTTATATCTAGTAAAATATTTAATTATTTGCTAGTTAAAGTTACTAGTAAAATTGTGAAATTCATCAATTAAGAAGTGAATAACAGTTTCACTTGTATAAATTATGAAAATATCGCTAGTTCAGTAGTGAAAATCACTAATTTGCTTGTGAAAATTATAGTACTAAATTTATTAGCGAGAATTCACTAATTTGTTATTTAAATACACTGATTATGAAGTGAATACTGCTTCACTAACGTAATTAATGGAATTTCCACTAATTCATGTTTAGAGAGTACAAATTTTCAAAAAAAGGGAAGTTATTGGTTTCGTTCCGATTTTTGAAAATCGAGTTTCCATCAGATGTCGACGTTTTGAGGTCCTAGGAAGCTAGTCTATTATTTTACATTGTAAGTTTTGTAATTTTACAAAACATGTGAAGCTCTGTTAGATTAATGATATTGTAAAACAGTTTAGTAATTTTACAAACAATTTTCGATCAATCGATTTCAGAAAGTTACAATATCGCACTTGAGTTTTACAAAACATATAATAGCTTTCTTTGAAGTAATTTTACAATATAGTATTGTAATTTTACAAACATTAAAAAAACAGATTTTTTTTTCATTTCTTGTTCAAACATTTTGGCGATGCTAGGAGTATTAGATATGCGATATTGAATTTCTAATCGAATTAGAAATTTTTGATTCAGAGAAAAAACGCTAAACTTATCAATGACCGCACACGCATTAGTATAACTACATACATGGTGAGGAAATTTTTTTATTATTTGACTGGAATACCTGGAAAAATCAGGGAATTACAGTTTCAAAAATCTGTGGGCACCATGGTCTTCTGATTCTATAACTAGCTACGATGCGTCGTAGAAAAACTTCGTAGAAACTTTGTTGTGGGGAATTAAATGCTCTACAACAAAAGTCTCTTATCATTTTTTGATAAATCCATCTGTACAGACATTGTTTGAGCTTGAAGTCAAATTCATATTCAATTTTGAAATCTTTAATTTTTTCGGCGAAACTATCAGACTTATTACAGAATTTCATATAATCTTTTTCGTAGATAATTTTATTTCTCAGAAATTATCTTTCACAAAGGTTTTCAAATTCCGCATAGTTTTCTAGTTATTTTCATTTTATGTCAAGCTCTTAAAATCGATCAGAACACTTTTTACATATGTAAATATATATAACAGACTGATTTAAAAAGATCGACTATTTTTTTTTTCAAAAATAATACCCCAGAGAGGAAAGTACCACGGGCCCAGACTTGGGCCAACTTTGTAGAACCTTGGGCCAGGCTTGTAAGCCAGTCTTAGCCCAGTTTTGTTAAAAGTCTGGAATGATAATCTCGGGCCGAGCCTAGTTGCCAGAACTGGGCCATGCTTGGTTACCAGACCTGGCCCATGCTTCGTTGCCAGTCCTGGCCCATACATCGAGGAAACGAATAAATTTAATTTTAAAAAAATTTTATTATTATTAACCTCGTAGAATTCAGGATCATTAACGTTTAAATCATCTAAGGGAGGTAAATAATGTGAAAAAAACTCGGTGAAAATTCTGCTGGGCTCTAGGCGCGAACTGCCGTCCTTCTGATTGCTGGGTCCAAACGGTAGCTACTGGACGAACCTACTAATGTTGAACTGATACATTTATATGATCTACTTATATAATCCATAGGTATAGCCAAACTTGGGCAATCCTACCTTGGCCCAAGTCTGGGTTTTAATTGGACGGCCAAGGCAGGGGCACCCAGTATTGGCCCAAGCTCAGATAATCATTGTAACAGCCAAGCCTAGGTTACCCCCAGTCTTGGCCCAAGCCCGGGTAATCATTGTAACAGCCAGGACTGAGTACCCAATCTTGAGCCAAGCATGGGCCAATATAGGCGTGCCAAAGCTAGGTTCCCCAGTGTTGGGCCTAGTAGGGGCCCGTCGTTCAACTCTGGCAGCTCCTGCATGGGACGGAAAATATTTTTCGAGATGACGAAAAAAAAAATACTGTTAAAGCTTGAGCACTTATTATTAATATTAACAACTGCCTCATCGCAATTTTCGATTTCCCATTTAAATAACATGGGAAAATTTTGTTTTAAGTTTGGAATTTTATCATTCACCAGGCAATCAGTGTATCGAAAAAATCAATAAACGTTTTTGTTGAGAATTGATCGCTCTACAAAAAAAGTTTCTTATCATTTTTTGATAAATTTAATTTTTCAAAAGTTATTCGAGGTCAAAGTTGGATTCATAGTAAATTTTAGTATCATTTGACTTTTCTGGCGAAACTATCGGAATTATCTTAAAATGTTGTAGGGCCTTTTTTGTAGATCACTTCACTTCCTACAAATTATTTTTTACGAAGCTTTCTAAATTCCTGAAAGCCCTTTAGTTATTTACATTTAAATGTTTATTCGTTCCAAAAAATCGTATTCTGATCGATTTTATTTACTTACTTTTAAACGCCAATAACTAAAGAACTTTCAAAAATTTTGGAAACTTGACAAGAGATAATTTGTGGGAAATGAAATGACCTACAAAAAATGTCCTATAAGATTTCAAGATAAATCGGATGGTTTCGCCGAAAAAGTAACATAATACTAAAATTTACTATGAATCCAACTTTGACCTCAAATAACTTTAAAAAAATTAAATTAGTCGATAAATCATAAGAAACCTTTTTTATAGAGCGTTCAATTTTCAACAAAAATGTTCATTGATTCTTTCGATACGCTGATTCCCTGGTGAGTGATTAAATTCCGACCTCGATGAAAAATTTTTCCCATGTTATTTAAGTGACAAATCGAAAATTGCGATGAGGCGGTTGTTAATATTAATATTAAGCGCTCAAACTTTGACAGCATTTTTAACTTCCCGTTAAGAAAATTGAAAATTTTCAAAAATTCGGAAGTTTTTGGTTTCGGTTCGATTTTTGAAAACCGAATTTCTATCAGATCTTGACGTTTTGAGGTTCTAGGAAGCTATTCTGACTAATTTCAAGAAGATGTCCGAGTGTATGTGTACATGTACAGACGTACGTAGGTAAATATCTGTAATTTTGAACGGATGAACTGATTTTTGATCGACAAGGAGGCATTCGACGCGACTTTTCAATATCTTAAATCCGTGAAAAATTGAGTTTGATCGGTAGGGCTCCTTCAGAGATATTCCAAAAATAAAATTTTTTCAAAAATGTTTATTTTGGATAACTTGTAATGTGCTCGATGGATTTATTCCAAAATCTAATGGGCTTTAAAACTTTATAAGCCGCTTCAAATGCTACCTCAACCATCAAAATCGGTTCGTTCGTTCAAGAGAAACCGTTGTCGAAAGAATTGGAAAAAAATTTTTTTAGTTTTTTTCGAAATTTCTCAAAAACGACTAGATAAATCAATTTCAAAATCTAATCAGCTCCAGAACCCAATAAAACGCGTCGATTGCCACCTCAACCATCTCAATAGGTCAATTCATTTGAGAGATATCGTTGGAGAAAAAATGGTAAAAAACGTTTTTTTAACTTTCCGCTGAGAAAATCGACGATTTTCGAACAATTCGGGAAGTTATTGTTTTTACCCCGATTTTCAAAAATCGAGTTTTCATCAGACGTCGACGTTTTGAGGTGTGTGTGTGTGTGTGTGTGTGTGTGTGTGTGTGTGTGTGTATGTGTGTGACCGGTCTATAACTTTTTAACTAATCAACCGATTAGGATGGTTAAGGCGGCAATCGAAAGAGCTCGTTGGCCATCAACTTTTCTGAAAATTTTAGATCATTTAATCAAGTAGACTCGAAAATATTGGCGAATTACGAAAAAAAAACATTTTTTTTTTAGTTTTCTAGTGATTTCTCAGAAACGACTTGAACGATCGACTTCAAAATTTAATCAGCTCTAGAACTCAATAAAACGCGTCGTTCGCCGCCTTAGCCATCTCAATCGGATAAGTCGTTCGAGAGTTATCGCGGGAGAAAGAAATAGTAAAAAACGGTTTTTTGCAAATATCATTGAAACAACTAAACTAAACAATTCCAAAATCTGATCAGCTTTAGAATTGATTAAAACACGTCGATTGCCACCTCAGCCATCAAAATCGGCTCATTTGTCTAAGAGGGATCGTGAAAAAAAGGAATAGTGAAAAACGGTTTTTTGCAAATATCTTTGAAATAACTGAACCTATTGATTTCAAAATCTGATCAGCTTTAGACTTCATCAAAACGGGTCGATTGTCACTTCAAACATAAAAACCAGATTATTTATCAAAGAAATATCGTGGGAGAAAATAATGCAAAAAATCAGTTTTTCACGAATATCTTTGAAACGACTGAACCAACCGATTTCAAATTTCAATCGGCTCTTGAATTCAACAAAACGCGTCGATTGCAACATTAAATGCTAGAATCGGTTGATTAGTTCAAAAGACATCGACGTCAAAATGTTAAAAAAATAATAATTTATGTTATTTTTTTCGGATAAGTCATAATATAATGTACTAAAATATGTCCAAAATCATACCAACGCTTCGTCTTTACGCTCTCTTTCGATCCCCCTATAACTTCATCTAATTCGTTCTTTAGTTTGAATCATATTGTCAACAAAAAATGTTAAAAATACAGTTTTAAATATTTTTCGCCGATATTTTATATATCATTGCTCTGATCTGCGTCAAAACTTATTTGAATCTTAATTTTTATTACTGACATTGATTTCTACCTCAATTTATTGATTTTATTGAACATAATCAGGACTAAAAATTTAAGAACCGCGTATTCATTAATGATTTTCGATTCTTAAATTTTCAAACTTTAATATAAAACGTAACTTATTAGAGCTTAAAAGGCCCATAAAAAAATAATTGCATGTAAAAGCATTTTCGAGCTGAAGAATGTACCTGAAGATCGGAACGTTTTTTGCGCAACGAAAAAAAAATTGGACAGTAAAAAATTTACTGGATGACTAGATTTCCGTAATGTTTCGGATATAGATGCTGGTATGTCAGCCCAAAATCTTAGGCCACCCCCAGCCTCAGGAACTACTCCTTAAGCAGTCGAATTACATAAATTTTTTTTATTTTCGTTGCGCGAAAAACGTTCCGATCTTCAGGTACATGCTGAAGAAGCTCGAAAACCGCGGGAAGTTTTGGGGCTGGCCCGCAGGGTCAACCGATAGACCGATTTTTTTTTTTATAATGTCATAATAAAAACAAATTGATACTATTAAAAGACTATTTTTACAATATAAAATGTTTTTATATTAAATATTTCTGATAATTAGTTATCTAAATTTGTTTTTCATTGCTGTTACTTTCAAGCATTTTTAGGAAAAATATAATAGTATATTACACACTAAGAGAGTAAAGTAGGACATTCCAACTCGCGTATCCAATTGTCTACTCGAGCCGAAGTTGAGGTTGGCAAATATGCGGATTGGGACGTCCTACCTTCCATCGTGGTGTGTATACTATTTTTCATTAGATCCGTACCTGAAAGTCAAAATTTTTGCCTTTTTGTGGAATGGTACGCTGATTTTTATCATTTGTTTTCTCATAAAAGAAAGAAAACGAGTCTCTTCCCTCTAAACCGGACAGGAATTTAAACATTCGGTGCACGTATGGTGAAAAATATTTTTATCTGTACCCGGGAAAAAAAGTTTTTATATGATCATATATAAATCATATAAAAGTGACTCATATAAAATATATCAAGTTTTATAATGAAATTGGTCCCCCAAGTAAAAACAGAATTCCGCCGCACCACCGCCGCAACACCGCTGCACGGCTTTTTAAGCGCCGCACCACCGCTGCACTACAGCCGTGACAATTCCGATTATTTTATAAATGCCGCACCACCGCCGTGACAACTAAAGAATTTATCTATTCGCTGCACTACCGCCGCACCACCGCCGTGACGACTAAAGATTTATCTATTCGCTGCACCACCGCCGTGACAACCCGAGTAAAAATGAAATTATTATTTTTACGAAAAAATTATAAATTTTTATCGACCGCCGCACCACCGCTGCACCACCGCCGCACTATAGCTGTAATATTTTGTTGTAAATTATTTTTGATTAATGATTTAAAAGTGGTATATTCTTTTCAATCTCATATAGCACAAGTAAACTTAGTAGTCACTGTCGGTAGCGTAGCCTAGTCGTTAAAGCGTCGGTCTTTCGTGCGTAAGGTCCCGGGTTCGAATCCTACTAAATCGTGTGCGTTTGGTTGATGTTTATAGCGTTTTTTCCCTAAATTAAAAATTTCTACTTGGTTAGAAATTATTTCATCACAAATCTAATTGATTTCCGCATCATCAAAGAAAAAAAAAAACTACTAAAATTGAGCAAGTCTTTTTTTTTAATTTAGTTGAAATTTCTATACATGGCTATATATAATTCACTTTTACCGGACAATTAAATTTTTCTCACCGTAATCCGGGTAAATTAATTAATTAATCATAAGATATTTTGGCATATAAATGCCATTTTTTGTGAAATCGGGGTTATGCTTAAGTATTGGTGTGGTGGTCGTGCAGCGGCGGTGCGGCGATGCTGGCAGAATATATTTTTAGCGTGCGGCGGAATAGTCCGCCAAACGGCGGTGGTGCGGCGGTATGGTGCGGTAGTGGTGCAGCGGTGGTGCGGCGGTCGTTAAAAATTTATAATTTTTTCGTAAAAATAATAATTTCATTTTTACTCGGGTCCTATAAAAAATTATATGACTTTATAGAATATTATATAATCATTTAAAGTCTTATATAATCATATAAAGTTATATATACTCGGGAAAAAATGATTTTATCTATTCATATAAACAATAACTTATACATGATTAGATCTAAAAGGTCTATAAGATTTCCTTAGGTCATATAAGATTTCATATGATCATATATGATCATACATGGTTATGTATAACCATATAAAACGTGCTCTTGTAATTTCATAATGTTATATATAACTTGATATGAAGTTACATGGGATTTTATAAAAATTTTATAAGATTTTACGAATTATTATAAGAATTTTATAAGATTATATGAGTTTTTATATAATCATAAATGACTGCATATAATTTATAAAATTTTATCTGGTAATGTTATAAACTCATATATAACTTTATAAAAAATCACATCAACTATGATAAAATCCTCATAAAATTATATGATTATATATAAGCATATGAAACTTACCTGATTAGAAAATACGATTCGTGAGGATTAAAACTGTTTTAATCGTTTTGAATCCTCGCGAATCCTCAATCGATGATTAAAGATGATTAAAAACGATTAAATTTTTAATCGTTTTCAATCTTCATGCAGGACCAGAAATTGCTGTATATTATTTTACGATTAAAGAAGATTCATGAGGGTTAAAAATTTTTAATCCTCATGATTCGTTTTTAATCGTAAAATAATATTGCTATTTCTGGTTTCGAATGAAGATTAAAGACGATTCATGAGGATAAAAAAATTTTAATTCTCAAGAAATCGTTTTTAATCGTAAAATAATTGGTCTTCGTTTGAGGATTAGAGACGATTAAATGTGAAAAACCATGAGGATTGTGGCGATTAAAAAACGATTAATGCGGATTAAATTTTTAATCGTTTTTAATCCTCACGAATTGTATTTTCATATCAGGGTTTATCTGGTATTGTTATAATGTTATATATAACTTTAGATAAAATCACATCATATTTTATAAAGCTTTATAAGAGTATATGAATCCTTATAAGAATTTTGTAAGATTATATAAGCTTTCATATAATCATATATAAACACATATGGTTATATATGATTTTATAAGAACTTTTTTCCGGGTTTATATAAAATCACATCAATTTTTATAAAATCCTCATAAAACTATATAAATTCTTATAAGATTTTTATAAGATCATATGAACTTTTATATGATCATATATCATTATTAGGGTGCGTCATTTCGGAGCAACATTTTTTTTTTTAAGTGCATGTGGAAAAAATTATAGTTCAACACAAAACAAAAATTTTCGCGCCAGAAACAAAATTCTGTGTCGATTACAGACCTAGCTCATTCAAAAATTCGATTTCCTATTTAAATAACACGGGAAAATTTTTTCTTTAACTTCAAGTATTTTTAACTCGTTAACAAATCAATAGATCGAATAGACTTATTCATGTTTTTGTAGGAAATTAAATGCTCTACAGAAGAGGTCTCTTATCATTTTTTAATAAATCCATCTGTTCAAAGTTATTAGAGCTCGAAGGAAAGTTGAAGATCTTTTTACTTTTCCGGCGAAACTATCAGACTTATCACAAAATGTTATAAGGTCTTTTTTGTTGACAATTTTATTTTCTACAAATTATTATCAGTAAAGTTTTTTCAAATTCCGCATTGTTTTCTAGTTATTTTCATTTTAAGTTCAAACTTTTAAAAAAGTAGTGTTCTGATCGATTTCAAGAACTTGACATTGAAATGAAAATATCTAGAAAACACTGCGGAATTCGAAAAAATTTTACTGATAAGAATTTGTAGAAAATAAAATTGTCAACAAAAAAGACCTTACAACATTTTGTGATAAGTCTGATACACAGAAAAAAAAATCTTGGCTGAATATAAATTTTCTTGAGTCAAGAAAATTTTTGGGTCAAAGAAGGAAGGCCAGAATTTTCTTCGAGCAAGTATTAAATTTACTTGAATTTTAAATCTTACGTCAATAAATCATTTCTTAAGTCAAAACTCTTTTACGATTGAATTAAAATACTTATTTATTAATTCAAGATACTTGATTTTCTCAATTCAAGAAAAATTTTATTTATCCAAGATTTGCTATTTACTTGTATTAAAAGTGAACTTATTTATCCGAAGTTAATACATTTATTAAGATAAATAATTTTTTTTTTTAAACAAAAAGCTTAATTTACTTCATTCAATAACAATATCTTTTGATTGAAGAAAATAAATTCGTTGTACCAACAAAATTCTGTTCTTCTGTTGGTAATATAGTTTCTCCAGACAAGCTGTATGAACGACTTGAGCATAGAGCAAATTTTCTTGGCTGAAGAAAATTTTGTTCTTAAGAAATGAATTCTAATTTACTCTCTCTTTCTCGCACTAGCATAGTAAATTGATACCGAGTCCACATTTTTTATCGAAATAAATTAAAATTTAATAATTGAATTATATTATTTATAATAAGTTAAATAATTTAAATAATTAAATAAATTTGTAATTTTTTTTCTAACCGAATTTTTTTTTATTAAAAATTTTAATATTCTTATATCGATATAAGAATATTAAAATTTCGATCGAAATTGTTTTATGAAAAATTCATATAATCTGTTCAGTATTTTTCTAAAATGTAACATTTTTCCAAATTATTGTCAAAAATCTTTTTATTTTAAATTCTGTGTTTAAGATTGAAAAATATGACTGACTGCAAAGACAGTGTGGGTTAATAGATGTAGGCAAAAGAAACGTAACTTGGCAGAGGCTGAGATGGCTTAGTTGGTAAAGCTCTCGCGCGACGCCGAATCGATCTGGGTTCGATTCCTGCGTTAAGCGATAATTGTTTTTCTCAATTTGTTACAATATATAACTCATAGAGAAAATGTTCTATCCTCTAATAAAATGCCTCTAATTAAGTATTTATCTGCTTCACATTATTGTTAATAATATTGAAATCGAAAAATAATTTTTTCGATAAAAAATAAAAAGTTTCTTAGCTCAATAAATGTCTTTACTCAACTGAAAAGATTTATTTCTTAACTGAAATTATATTTTTGATTGCGACAAAAAAAATTTATTGGTCCAAGAAAGTTTTCTCATGATTTATAAAGTTAATTTTCTTAGTTTAAAAACATTTTCGTATTAACTCAAGACATTTTTTCTTAACGACAAGATAAAAACATTTTGGAGTAAGAGACGCAATTTTCTTGAGAGGAGAACATTTTCTTGAAACAAAATAAAAACATTTTAAAGCAAGAAACTAAATTTTCTTGAGAGGAGAACATTTTCTTGAAACAAAACATAAAGATTATGGAGCAAGAGACTGAATTTTCTTGAGAGAAGAACATTTTCTATGATGAAGATCAAATCAATTAGATCCAGAAATTAAATTTTCTTGAAAAAAGAACATTTTTTTAAAACGAGAGAAACTTCTCAAAACAAAATGCAAATTTATTAAAACAACAAAAAAAAATTTCTTAAAGCAAGAAACTTTTCTAAAAACAAGAAACGATTTTTTCTTCATTCAAGAAAAAAATTTTGAAGTAAATATTTTACTTGAACCAAGTAAATCTTTTTTTCTGTGTAGTTTCGCCGGATAAGTAAAAAGACCTCCAACTTGACTTCGAGCTCTAATAACTTTTGAACAGATAGATTTATCAAAAAATGACAAGAGACCTCTGCTGTAGAGCGTTCAACTTCCTACAAAAGCATGTATTAGTCTATTCGATCTATTGATTTGTTAACGAGTTAAAAATACTCGAAGTTGAAGAAGAAATTTTCCCGTGTTATTTAAATGGGAAATCAAATTTTTGAATGAGCTAGGTCTGTAATCGACATAGAATTTTTTGTCTTGCGCGAAAATTTTTTTTTTTGTGTTGAACTATGATTTTTTCCACGCATGTACTAAAAAAAAAAATGTTGCTCCGAAATGACGCATCCTAATAATTATATATAAGCATATAAAACTTTATCTAGTAATTTTATACAGTTATATATAACTTTATATAAAATCATATCAATTTTTATAAAGTCCTCTCAAGAGTATATTAATTCTTATAAGAACTTTATAAGATCATATAAGCTTTCATGTAATCATATATAATTTTTATATATTTCTTATATGATTATAATATAAATCGTATATGAATATATATGTTAATATATGATCATATAAAATCTTTTTTTCTCGGGTATAATAAATTATTTTATTTTTTTTCTTAATTGATTATAATTACACCGGCACACAAGAAAAAAAAGTTGTCTGTACTTTTGACGGGACCGGTATATCTTTATGTATTTCGACCTGCTGAATCCGAATCTAAGGTCTATTTGACCCATACACCGTCAAATTTTCGAGAAAACTTTGAAAAACCGAAAAAAATGATGAAAATCGACAGTTTAGGTGATTTAAAAAATTTTTTTGACCTTAACCAAGCATGATTTTTATGTATTTCGATTCGCTAAATACTTATCTGAAGTTTATTTAGACCATAAGCCGTTAAAAGTTTAAGTAAATTCCAAAAAACCATGAAAAATTGCAAAAAAAAGCAAAAAATTCCAGATATTGTGTTGAAAAAAATTTTATAAAATTAGATCAATCATGATTCTCATGTATTTTGATCCGCCGAATATAAATCTCGAACTTCTATGGCCCAGAAATCTCTAAAAATCTAAATAAATGGTAAAAAAAGCACTGAAAATAAAAAAAATCAAGTCTGTTATGATAAAAATCGATTTTTAAATAAAAATAAAAAATTTTTAACATTTGACGGTGTACGGGTCAAATAGACCTCAGATTCGGATTCAGCGGGTCGAAATATATAAAGATATACCGGTCCCGTCAAAAGTACAAACAACTTTTTTTTTTTGTGTGCCAGTGTTATTTTTGGTCATTAATTAAATTCTTTTGTATCGACATGGAGGAATTTAAAAAATATCTAGACTGTCACTAGAAGTTTAAAAAAAAAAAATTGCTACTATACTTATGCATTAAGTGTCTGCTGCAGAAATACTAACTGTAAATTTTTTAATTACTGTTTCACTTTGCTGGAAATTAACGTCATTAATATTTATTTTATATTTAAAGTCAATTTAATTGAATAAATTTTTTGAGTTGAAACCCTGATTAAAAATATTGATTGAAAAGAATTGAGAAGCGGTCACTCCATGCAAACTGTATATCTATATATACAAACAAAAAAATTGAAATCAATTGAAATTATTGAAAAGAATTCGAAATTCATCACTTTCCATTCTTTTCAATCAATATTTTTAAACAGGGAAGTAAGTGAAATGTAATTTTTAGCAAAACGCATAATCAGGTCTGACATAATAAAAGACGATAGTTTATCCCGCTAAATCATAAACTTGAATTTGGTGCGAGCGGCTACCGCAGCTTTTAATAATAAAAAAAAAATTCACACATCTTATGCAGTTAGTAGTATTAAAAAATAGTTTTACAAAGTATTTGCTCACCTTACAATTTCTCCCGAGATTCTTTTGATATTTTCAAATCACTTTCTTTTCTGTCAATTATACAATGCAATCATATAATTATCATTTGTGTGGTTCGTTAAATACTCGGCATGTCTCTATACTCTCACTTGTTTCGACCGGCTCTTTACGACAACAATTATCCATATATCAAAATTGTTCACAAAATAGAAAAAAATCAATTATGATTTATTGTAATTTATTATTGTATTAAATCAAGCATTATTGAACTATAATATATTGAGTTGATAAAGTAAATTGATATGTAATACCATTTGTAAAAATTAGGTCACAAACTTCATAATATATACTGTCTTATAATTTAAAAATAATTAATTGAAAATATTAATAACAAGAACTTTAAACAATTAAATTAATTTTGAAATTCGAATAAATTTTTATAAATTTTCTGAAATAAAAAGAAAAAATTTATCATATCTATTTAGTACTAAAACAAATCAATGTACTTCCAAGTATATATTAATAATGTATAAGTCAGAGATTCCAGGTATGCACAGTAGCAATTACTTGCACAGTAACGACTAAATTTACGTTTTTATTCGCTGAAAAAAACTATTAATGTTTTATTTAAATCTGTTGGTGTTTTATTTTATTGTTATTATTTAATATTAAATATGTAAAGAACAAAAATATGCTTAATGTTCAAAAGTTAACATGTGTGCAATAAGAATACGATTAATATATGTGATAGTTTTACTAGAATCTTAACTTTATCTACCTGAGTTAGATCGCGGCGGCAAGAACGTATAAAAGGGCCGCGTTTGAATAAAGAATAGGAAGGGGTGATCGCGAGGTGGGGCAACAAGTCTACTGAAGCAGATGAGACCGCGTTCGAGATGAATGAATGAACGTTTAAGACAGTCGTAAGAAGGCATTCACGAAACAACGGCACTATTCAAATTTAAATCTCTATCTTGATTCTTTTCTACCCTCATTTTTATTTCTTATTTATTTATTTTTTTTCTTATTATTTATTTTTTTTTCTATTTACGTCACCCAATTGTTCTTTACCCTTGCGTAATCAACGTTTTACTGAGTATTATTACGTGCAGTTTGATCAAAGGACTCTTGTGTTGTGTATATAATGCTTGTGGTTTTTTGTTCTTTCGACGTTAAACCACCAAGACTTCACTGCGAATGTGTAGAATAGCTTTACATTCATATCTATTGTATTATTTACGTTTTTTTTTGTCTTCATTTTGTTTTTTAATAATTATATAGACAGTGATTTAATAAGTATTGAAGCTATTTTAGTGTAATTGAGTTGTGATTATTTGAATTATTATTTTTTTAAATAATCAATAATGAAAATAATGCAGTCTCTTGAGATATCAAAACGTGTACGAATGAGAATGACATCACGAAAAATATGTTTGTGGCAACCTTGGGTTGATATAGATGTAAAAAATATTGAATTTTCTTATAAAACTTTTGGTATGTATTAATTATTAAACCCTTAACATTTATAAATTTTTAATATCAATAACAATATTGTTTTATAAAGTTTAATATTGAGGTAAAAGACGCTTTGAGAATAAAATCCACGGAAAGTAATTACTTTCCAATTGTTAAAATTAAAGGCTGAATTTATACCAAATATATTCCGGCAATATAAGCCTGTGAGAGTCAAAAAGTTAATTGAGACTGGAGAAATAACAAGCCCACCTTCTTTCGTTTCATTCATCTTTCCAGTTTCCATCGTCCTTTTCCAAACCTGTTTCCCACCCCACTGCGCATCCTCTCACGGCTATTAGGCACTTCCTGTCTCATCGTCCTGGGAACCGAACGTTGCCTTTCAAAGTCTTAACCCTCTCCCTTACTTCACCCTCAGCTTAATCAGTCCGATCATTTTTTGTTTTTGTTTTTTTCTATTCCATTTTGTGTTTCTATTCATCACGAACATTCGAAAATTTTAATCGTCTTTTTTTTCTTCTTTTATTTATCTCAAATTCTCAAAAATATTTATCTACTAAAGCAACACAATATTATTAATAGAGAATGAATTTAATTAAAATGGTATCATCAATTTGAATGTAAATAAAAATATAACAAGAAATTGAGATTAACGAAGGTCTTTTTTTTTTTTCTTTTTAGAAGAACGTCCAAAAACAACGAGTTTGCATAGAAAGCCAAGTAGCGCGTGGCGAAAGGAACGTAGGAAGGACCCTATTCAGAGCGAGGCCCTCGACATGTCGGCTGCTAGGGTACATCACAATCGACCCAGCGTTATTGTTCCAGCTGCACCTCAACCTGGTATACAATCTTTAAATTTTTTTCAATTTTTGACCAATTATAAATTTTATAGTAATGAATTTTTACTACATATAAGATTAATTTTTAAAGATCGAACGCGAAATATTAAAATATGTTATTTAATTATTTTAAATCCATTCATAATTGTTCATAAAAATTTTTATTTCATATCGTTATAAGTATGTATAGGTCAAGTTAATGTCATTATAATTTTGATTTAGGAACGACGATTGAAGATACTGCAGTAACACCAACACCAACAGCAACACCTTCAGCAGCGATAGGTGGTCAACGAACTGGAATTAGAAGTTCGGGTATTGTAAGTGATCCAGCTATAGATGAACATTTTAAAAGATCTTTAGGCCTTGAAGAATATGCTGCAGTTTTCAATGGTTCATCTCTCAACACAGATAAAGAAACAGGTCTAAGCGGTAAGTTTTATTAATTCAACTCTGTATGATTTAATTACCTGAAACAGATAAATATTTATAATTATTATTGTTTTACAGTGGATGATCATTTTGCTAAAGCACTTGGTGAAACTTGGACAAGGTTAAAAGCAACTCATCCAAACAAAGAATCAACATAACGTTATAGAATAGCAATAAAGTCAACATAAATTATAAATGGTTGCTCACTACTATATCATTTTTTTATGAGTGTCGCAACTCCATTAGTCGCTAATTATTATATATACATATAATATAATATAAATAAGTATTTTGGTAATTCTTACCAGATGGCTTCCAAGTAGAAATTTAAAAGAAAACAATTTGTTTTTTTTTTACTTATCGTAATCATTGGATTTTATCTACAATTAAAACTCATAATATTATAGTTAAATATTTAAATATAGTACGGAAGAAATAATTGTAATAAGACAAAAGATATGAGATATTGTTAATGAGTTAATTTTAATTGTAAATAATTTATTCGGTCAGAATTATCACATCACCACAGTCATTGCCGTAGGAAATATTTTATTTTATTAATTTTAAATATTATTTATTATGGGATTATCAATTCCTTAAGCTTTATTATTATCTTATATTCACAATTTTGTGTACATATAAGTTTGTTGCTTAACAAAAGTATAATTTGTGAATATTTTTAATTAAATATGTTATATTATATAATTATCATTACTCAAAAATTTATACGATTTGATCAATTGAATTGATGATAATGATTAGTATTTATAAAAATAAATTATATATTAACTATATACAAACCTCTATATATTTATTTATTAATGTCATTTAATAATTGTTGGTAGAACGAAGAGGAGCAGTACTGATTTCAAATGGTGCTAGGACATTTTATTTAAAACCCAGCACACACAGAAGTCAGTACCTCTGCCATCTCTATCTCATTAAATACTAATGAGATATATATATGTATATATATATACGACGTATCACAAATTAAAAATTTTTGAATTAAAATCACTGCAATACAATTCTATTTACTCTCTAAAAATGAATTAGTCAAATTCGCTGCAAATCAGTAGATGGTCACTATTTCTCTAGCTATAAGTATACCACTATTTCAACCAGTGGTATGCTTATAGTTGGTTTTCAGTACATATTCACTAAGTCGCAGAGAATTTCACTGATTCATTTTAAGAGAGTACATTTATAAGACACCAAATTTATTTCATTGAATTTTATATCACACTTGACACACAGGCTACCACAAATTTCCGTGTATCCTAACTATGATCATTTAAATAAATTCAATTAAAATGTACAAATTTGATAAATTAAAATTTAAAAAATAAGTCAAAAGTAATAAGACGTATATAAACAGTAAATGTGTGAAAAGTTTAAAACAGACCAGATTAAGATGACAGCAAACAACATAGGTGGGCTCAGACGAACGGACGAGACTGTTCCAGGAGCGCTCAGATGGCTTCCTATATGCTGGCAGCCTGTTCACTTGCCGTAAAGCAAAGTGGTAACCTAATATGCATTAGAGTTGAATATAAGTACGGTAATCCCATACCTCAGTTCAAAGTAAGACTACACCTACCCTGTCGCCATGTTCTCCTACCGGTTCCATCTTATTCTCTATCTTTTTCACCCGCACCATCTAACACTAGTTTTTCATAACTATCCTTTATATCAACCTTATCATACAATATATATATATATTTTAAAGTATACAATGAAATTACAATACATTGGATCTACTCTGGTGTCTCATTTCTTTATCCTTGCTTTTTTGCATGCACTTACTTACACACATTTTTTAATAATCTACAAAACTTGCAATATAACCGGAAGTAAGTTTACGTTCTGTTTCTTGTGCCTTTTAGTCTCTTATTTCATTTGTTTTGTTTTGTTTTGTTTTGTTTAATTATGATAATAATAATTTAATATATAAAACAATTAAAAATGTTTGTTATTATAATTTTTTGTTCTACATTTATTGCAAAACAATAATATTTTATTTATTATATATATATATATATTATTTAGGTCCCAGGCGTATCTTATTTCGGTACGAGAGCCAGTTGACCACAGGCCACGGCATCGTTTTCACGTTTTATTTTTCCTTGTTACAGAATGTTCACTCGAAAGACTGCACGTGTAAGTTAATATTTTAAATAAAAAATCTTAAATATACGACAAAATATAAAAAAACCAGATCAAGATTTAAAAAAAAAGTTATAAAATAACAAGCGTCACGACGCCGTTTGGTCTTGCATCGAAATCTCTTACTACCACCACCTTTATACATATAATACGTATTTTGCGCTCACTTCACTTTTTCATCCCCAGCCTTCAATTCATTTACAATCTACGTTTGGTTTTAAATTAACACTCCAAACAATTTATTGAAACTATAAATATTGCTATAAATTATTATTAATTCACATAATAATGAAATTCATATCTATCGTTAAAGAAAAAAAAAAGTACGAACAAACTAAATTGTAAAATATAATCAATACTGATATACTCGCGGGTTCAGTTAATATTTCTTTCATTACATTAGAATTTACATTTAAAAAAATTTTTGTTTTCTTTTCACATTTGCATTAACAAAAACATTATTGTCAATTGTATCATTTATTTTTCTGTGTAAGTTTTGTAGTGATAATTGATATTTGAATTTAGTGGTTAAAATCATCAACAAAGTTACTATACTACTTTAAGTGTATCAATGATTTATTTTATTATTATAAAAAAATTTAAGATAAAGAATAATATAATTCTGATAAAAATAAACAAAGCAACCCGTTAATCCACTTTTGATAAAGTTAAGCGTCGTTCCGGCACAATGTTGACATAAAAGCGCGTAGTTCGGTAATATTTGAATTTTATAATAAACAAGGTCACTTACAACACTTCTTAAACTTTAATAAATTATATAAATATTATTCATTAATAAAAATTAATATATTAATAATAATCTATAATCAGATGTAATGCAGGCGAAGTTTATGACTGGATCGTACCCAGGACACGACTGATCGAGTGACCGAGGGGGTAGCATGGTGAGAACATACCCCTCCTGCTGCTGCTGCTGTATAGAATTACGCGTGTGCTGCTGTTCTCTGAAGGTCCCCTTGGTCAGGAATATACATACAAAAAAATATATATGTATGTATATCAAACGGTTGAATACAGGAGTCTATCGTACCACGAAGGGGAGAAGTAGCGTGGTCCGCTTTCCCCTCTTTACCCCCTTGTAACCCCCTTCTTCCGCTCCCCAACGAACTCAGGCTCGCGTGAATCATGCATATCGATTTTTTTTTTTTTATTATTATTATAGCATTCAATTCGGGCCAAAGTACAAAACGGAGAGTCTCCAGACTACTCTTACTGCATTACAGAAGTTACGTGAAGATGCAGAGTATAGTTGTGTAGTGATGTGATGGTGATGGCAATGATGATGGTGGTAGTGATACTAGTTTGTATATTCTCCCTTTCCTTGAACCACCAGAAAAGCCATGAGCCCCCGGGTTGCAAACCCCCTTCTTCAAAAAACGTTCTTCCTGCCCAATTCTTTTTTATACAATGCTTCATATCCCCTTTATATTCCCTTCTTTACTTCTTTCCTCTTACACCAGCACCAGCCGCTCTCTCTTGTGTCCTCCAACATGTTCACAATCAGAATGTCTTTCCGTACGCGTGCGAGAGTTCGAGAGGACAAACGTAATCTCGTGCACATATCCTGTATGCTGCTGTTATATGGATAACAGAAAATAAACTAGCGCAAGAGGTTTTTTTTTTTTTATTAGACCTAGCTTTCTTTATTTTTTATTCTTCCTTTATAGAGACACACACATCCCTGCATCACTAAGAACTTACATCTTTTCGTACCGAGTAGAGAAGCCACTCCACTAATAAGCCCTTTTGTCCTAACCACTTCTTCCATCAATCTGTTGCCCCTGATGTATAGATTTTTATTATAAAAACGCTGTAAAAAAGGGTGTTGATTAAAACAAGTCATATATTTTGAAGATAGTAAATGAAAAAAATTTATTTAGTTTTATTTATATATGTAAATTTCAGTTACGATTTGTAAAACTTTTATTTTCAGCAAACATAGTAATTTTTATTATTTAATATTATTAAATTAATAATTACTTATAATTAATTAGGACGTTATATATACATTAAAAATATCAAATTACATGTGCTTTCTTTTTATTATTTGTTAAATAATATATATATTAGACAACTTTCCTGTAACTGTGATTCTAGTAGCCGGTCTTCATTTACTTTAGTTTATTATATTTTTTGTAAAATACCATAATTACAGTATAAATATGTTAGTATCCAAATTTTACAAGCAAACTTTTTCAATCAATTTTATCAAATTATGTATTTGAACAAAGTAAAAACTACAAACATCAGTAACGTGATACGTGTTAACGAATTTAATTCGTTTTCTTATTTTGAAATTTTTTTGCTAAGAATCATTAATTTTTATTTTTTTACTACAATAGTCTGAAAAATAAAAATCCACTCGATTTCATTCTTATCAATAGTTTCAATTAAATTACAATTAATTTTTTGTGACTGTTCAAAATAACACAAACTTTAAGTCAGACAGGAAAACAATTAGCAACTACAAGACCCACAAACAGGGTACAAAAATTAGAAAAAATATTTAAGTTATATATGCTAAGAATACTTAAAAATTTATTTCAAATCATAAAAAAATTTTCATCACATTATTTACTTGCTGCTTTGTTGAAGTATATTGTTATATAAATTTTTTCTAATAACTGTTATAATATTCATTTTTATTTCATAGACGAAAGTCTTTTGTCGTAATAAACCGTACTTTATACTGAAATTAATTGTTATTTTTTTTTCTGTATAACTTTTGTTCATTACCTCTGATTATCAAAAAATATTATTCAAATTAGATAACAACTGCGTTTAAAAATTTTTAATAATTTTTAATAATGATTTTCATTTTTAATTATATTAAAAAACTTCAACTTTTTAAAAATAAATATTTGGTTACTCGAAGTTGGAGTAAAATGCTATCGCAAGTTATTAAATCAATTTTTATTTAAAAAATCACAGCTAACCTAAAATCCTTCATATATAGATGTGTTTTAGGGTAATTCATTCTAGACCAACATTTTTTTTTCTAAGTTCTACTCAAAAATCTTGTCGCATATGAAAAATAAAAAATTCTGGCCAAATTTGAGCTTTTAATTCCGATTTTTAAAGATCGTTCAACGAACTTTTTTTTTCCCTTTTAAGTTTTCCCATTTAAATAACATGGGGATTTTTTTTTTTTTTTCATTCTTTGCTTCTGCAGCTCGCCAAGGAATTTTTTCGAAATGTCGTGCTAATGTTATTATAGTAGGCTAAATTTTCTGAAAATCAATCTAAAAAAAAAAAAATTGTCATTTAAAGATTTTGTCTATTACCAATAGTTTCGTATCTCAGTGCATTAAAATCGAATTTCTACAAAAATGCTATTTTGCGACGTTAATTATGATGAAGATAAGTATTGAACTTACAGACTCGACTGAATTAACTTTTTTGCAACGAATATAGTTTACTCTGATAACGCTAGCAAGATATTTCGAAAAAAAAATACTTCGACGGGTTGCGAAAGCAAAGAATGTAAAAAAAAAATTTCCCTAGTTATTTAAATGGAACAATTATAAGTTTGTTGAGTGACCTCTAAAAATAAGAATTAAAAGCTCAAATTTGGTGAGAATTTTTTATTTTTCATATGCGACAAGATTTTTAAGTGGGACTTGAAAAAAAAAAATGTTGGTCTAGTATGAATCACCCTAATATATATTTTTTTTACGACAAAAATTATGATACAATTTATACATATTACATCTTTGAATATTTATGGAATGACTTTACATAGTTATTGACAATTAATAAATAACAACTTTTAGTGGCGTAATATTTAACCCGCAGGCAAAATATCCGCGACATAATACCCTCAAACCAAAATACCCTTCCCTCTAAAAATGAATTAGAGAAATTTACTGCGAATTAGTGGATAGTCACTATTGCTGCAGTTATAAGTATACCAAAAATTCAACCAGTGGTATACTTATAACTGGTTCCCAGTGAATATTCACTAATTCGAAGTGAATTTCACTGATTCATTTTTAGAGACTTGACAAAATATTTAGAAAAATAATATATTTGTTTTGGATAGTACTGTTACCCTTCTCTCACGTCTCTTGTATGTGTCAAACAACAAATAAAATAAGAAAAATCGATTTTTAATATATTTTGATTAAAGAGTAATAAGCATTATTGGTAATTGTGTTAAATCGGGGCCCCATGCATCTGTTAATAACAAACAAAATCCATTTTTAGACAAATGACTTTGAAACAAGATTTATCAGCAAGTATATGTCGGCGGATTGCTGGTATATTTGCTTAATTATAGGTGGGTAAATATCAATAACTTATGAATTTATATATTAAGTAGAAAAGATGTTTAACTTCAAAATTATTTTTCATATTTTTAAGATCGATGTCATCATACACTATTTGACAGAATTTTCTTTTTTTACAAACGTAATATATGCAAAAATGTTGCAGATATTTTATCGACAGGTATTTGGATTTGCGAGTATTTTATATCAACAGGTATTTTGACGGCGAATATTCCCTGATTAAAAGAAACGATTCGATTTCACTAGTATATAGATGTACATTCATCATTGAGTGAATCGTTTTGTTTAATCAGAGTTTTTTTATCAGTAGGTATTTTGTCGCGGGTATTTGGGCTGAGGGTCGAATGTCGTGACAACAATACTTTTAACATAATAACAAATATATCCAATAACATTTTTAAATGTTTAATACCATTACAACAAGCAACTTTTAAGAAGCTTAATTGAACATTTTTTTTGTATAGTTTAAAGTTTTGGCCACTAATATACTTGTTTACTATATTAATTATCGATTATCTAACTTAAAGAAAGTATCTTTTTTATCATTATATTGTGCCCACTCATATATATATATATATATATATATATATTTTTTGTTTTATTTGAATATTATTGATTTTTTTCCATTTTCTAAGTTTAAAAAATAATTCGTGAGTTAAAGTTGTAATTAAAAATAACAGAGATTCATTTCCTTATATAATTGTAATAAATGAATATATATAATGAAGAATTAGAAAATATTTTCAAACTATTTGATAACAGAATAGGAAAAAACCTTAACAAATATTTGCACATATTAGTCTAGTCGAGAAGATAAAAACCTGCAAAAAATAGTTAAAGGTCTCCTAAAAATATGGTTGATGGATTAAACGATCCGGAATGGCGTCTAAAAAAAAGCGTTTTTTGGATTTTTTTTGGAAAAGAAAATTACAATTGTTATTAACAAAAAACCGTTAATGAATTAGCCGTCCAGATTTTTGGGCAAATCTAAAAAAGTATAAGTGATAGCTCAAATATTAAAAAAGTTTCTGAAAGGACAGAAAATTTTAGTACATTTAGTTACAGCAATTTGTTTGTTGACAAATCGAGTCAGTGCTTAAACTTTGTCGTGCTCTAAAATCCAGATGTTTTTTAAAAAATTGAAAAAAATTTTTTTTGCTATATTGTTGCAGGTTGCTGTTTTTGTAATTTTTTTATGGTCTAGAAAAAAATAAAAATAAAAAAAAATTGTTTATACCAAATAAATGAATAAATTGTTGACAAAAAATTTTTTTTTTTGCCATTATATTTAGAAATGCAAATTATGATTTAAAAAAAAAACGATTCCTTAATTATTTATTCAAATAATCAAAATATGAAAAAAAACGATTATAAACAATAAGGTATTGTTTTTAAGAAAACATTTTTTTTTTAAATCATTATTTTCTTACGCTCACAATATGGTGAAAAAAAATTTTTCAAAAATATTTAATTAATAAAAAATGTATAAACAAATGGCATGAAAAAATTTTAAAAGTAATCATATACTGCCTAACAAGTATATGAAATCAGTAATAGCTTAAAATTATTTAAAATACATTATTTAAAATTTTAATTTTTTTGTTACTTCAAAAATTAATAATTAATGAAGTAAAAATATTTTACAAACTTTCATGACGTCATCTTGTTGAGTATGTTCATAAAAAGGGCTCCAAGAAGCAAAAAATTTATAGATTAATTATTTAAACTTTTATACCGCCTTTTATGACAACACAAACCCGTAAAAAAAAATGCTGATTAACAATTGAATAACTTTTTGAAAAATGGTGATACAACTTTTATTACCGCGGAATCATATTATTTGAAGTATCTAAATGACACCAGAATTTAAAAAAATTTTTTAATTAATATTTAATTGCATAAATAAATTATTTAACAACTACGCTCACTAGAGTGGCGGCGCGCGCATGCCGAAACTGCCGCGCAAAAGCCGGTTTTCAACGTTAAATTAAAATTATAAATAATGGAGCTAAAATTCAGGGAGTCAAGAACTTTTTTACTAAAATTTTCTGTCCTTTCAGAAACTTTTTTAATATTTGAGCTATCACTTATACTTTTTTAGATTTGCCCAAAAATCTGGACGGCTAATTCATTAACGGTTTTTTGTTAATAACAATTGTAATTTTCTTTTCCAAAAAAAATCCAAAAAACGCTTTTTTTTAGACGCCATTCCGGATCGTTTAATCCATCAACCATATTTTTAGGAGACCTTTAACTATTTTTTGCAGGTTTTTATCTTCTCGACTATATATATATATATATATATATATATATATATATATATATATATATATATATATATATTAGGATGTGCCATTTTGAGGCGACTTTTGTTTTCAACAAAAAGACAGGCTGAAAACTCACAAGAAGGTGAGAAATGAAGCCTGTTAAAAGCGGAGCTCTTAATATTAATATTTTAATATTAATTTTTTAAATATTAAAATCGATAAAAGTAATATATTTGACAATTAAAATTTAATTTTTGTTCAAATATCACTAACAATATATGACTATTATAGAGAATTAGCTTTTTTACTTTTAACTCTTGGCGAAACTGAGTATAATTTGTGAATAATTGTAACTAAATCATTTTGAGGAAATAAATTTTCAATAATACCCTCAAATAGTACATATAATAATCTTCTATTGAGTACTGGACGCTGAAAGAGTTCAAATACTCGTAATAATCCTCGTCTAGTTGTTTCACTACCAATAATATGTTTCAATTCATCCGAGAGACACGAAAGAAGTGCAACTTTAGCCGCAACTCGTGTTCTATATTTTGTGTCGTTATCCCGAGGCAGTTTAGCTTCGGCTCTCACTCCATTTGGCCAATAACTTTGTCTTTAAAAAAAAAATAAATTATTAATAATACTTTGAAATCAATTACTCATAAATCTTGAATGTAATTACATATAACAATAAAGTAAATACTCAAAAAATCGAACACTTAAGGTTATATCCGAACTTTAAGTAAGTTCACAAGTAATAATATGGATATGAAACACTTTCATAATTATTATGATAATTAAATATAATAATAATTAAATTTATAAATGGTTTAGTTTAAACTACTAATAGAATTTCAAATCATTTATTATACTACGTAAGAATAGAGTATTATCTTAAAATTTTTTTAAATAAGAAATTTCTTACAATGTTACACGGTTGGCTCCAAAAAATTTTTTAGGGATTTCAATGATATACTGTGAAAAACAAGGTACTGACATCAAACTCCTTAAGAGTTTGAGAAATATCCTTTTCAGTGAAACCAAATTCGTTTGAACGAAAAAAAACTAGTTTGTCTCAAGAAAATCATTTTTATTGAATTAAAATCTCTACTCGATTATAAGAAATTGCTTAAGCACCTGAGAAAAAATCGTCATGCACGATCATGCTTGATAGTTCATGCATGGTAGTGCATGATTCATACATGATTCAGACATGCTCGTGTATGGCCCAGACATGGCTTTCCATGATTCATATATCACAGATATATGGCAAAAAATCTTCATCAATTTTTATATAATACACTGGTCACAAAAAATAGGGGATAGAAAAAAAATTCGAAATTTTTGGGTGATTTTCAACATGGTATAACTCGGTGAAAAATGGTCGTAGAAAAAAAAAAAAAAGCAAATTGTAGCCTCAAGCTTCTAGTTTTCAGATCTGGACCTCAAATTTTTTTATCTTACACGGTTCCGGATGCTCTTGAGAAAACCGACGAAAAAAAAATTTTTACAATTTTTGCTCGTCTTCGAACAAGTCTATGGGCTTCAATAAATTTTTTGGCTAATTCGACCTTATGGCTCTTTTAGGAAATTTTATGCCCTTTAATTTGGCAGCCTACAAAAGTCTCTACGACGATTTGGCGCCGAGATCATTGATCAAAGCAAAAAAGTCCATTTTGGCTTTGGTAATCAATAACTCCGGACGTATTGGTCGTACAGAGAATGGAAGTAAGGTTTTGGAAACTGGAAAACATTCTCTATAAAGCAAAATTAGTGGCATTTGATAGACAAATTTTTTTGGAAGCGATAATGTTTATTAAAAAACAGGCCAAAATTCACATATTTAAGGATATTCGGAAATCTTGCTATAACTTTGGATATAACGGATGAACAAAGGCTATCGTCGTTTTTTTTTTTCAACCTCAAAGTGTCCTGAAAAAACCATGAAAATTTCAAAGCTCTGCGATTTTTCTTTCTTGGTGTCCGAAGCTTTAAAATTATCGATTTTTCCAAAAATCGCCATAATTGGTAGTTTCTCGGTTTTTGTTCATTTTTTCGATTTGAAAATGTTTTTTTTACCGATAATCTTCATTTTTCGATTAAAAGGATCGATTGTCAAAAAAATTGAAAAAAAAAAAATTTTGAAAAAAATTTTTTTTTTTCAAATTTTTTTTTTTTGTTGGATCTGCAATGATTTATCATTGTCAAAAAAAATTCCTAAAATTTTTTTTACCGCCGGCATTAGAGTTATCCAAAGCGTATGTTTGTTAAGTTGACATTTAAAGCAGATGCAGTTACAGCGGTAAAAAAAATTTTAGGAATTTTTTTTGACAATGATAAATCATTGCAGATACAACAAAAAAAAAAATTTTGAAAAAAAAAAAAAAATTTTCAAAATTTTTTTTTTTTCAATTTTTTTCGATAATCGATCTTTTTGAGCGAAGAAATGAAGATTATCGGTAAAAAAAAACATTTTCAAATCGAAAAAATGAACAAAAACCGAGAAACTACCAATTATGGTGATTTTTGACAAAATCGATAAATTTAAAGCTTCGGGACACTAAGACAGAAAAATCGCAGCGATTTGAAATTTTCAGGGTTTTTTCAGGACACTTTGAGGTTGAAAAAAAGACAAAGATATCCTTTGTTCATACGTTATATCTAAAGTTATAGCAAGATTTCCGAATATCCTTAAATTTGTGAATTTTGACCTGTTTTTGACTAAACAGTATCGCTTTAAAAAAAATTTTTCTATCAAATGCCACTAATTTTGCTTTATAGAGAATGTTTTCCAGTTTTCAAAACCCTGCTTCCATTCTCTATACGACCAATACATCCGGAGTTATTGATTATCAAAGCCAAAATGGATTTTTTTAATTGATCAATGATAACTCGGCGCCAAATCGTCGTAGAAACTTTTTCAGGCCACCAAATTAAAGGGCATAAAATTTCCTAGAAAAGTCAGACAGTCGGATTATTAAAAAAAATTTATTGTCGCCCATAGAGGTATTAAAAGACCAGCAAAAATTTTGAAAATTTTATTTTCGTTGGTTTTCTTATGATTCCTCCGTAACCGTACATGATAAAAAATTTTAAGGTCCAGATCTGAAAACTAGAAACTTGAGGCTACAATTTGCTTTTTTTAATTTTCTTATACGACCATTTTTCACCGGGTTACAGCATGTTGAAAATCACCTAAAAATTTCGGATTTTTTTCTATCCCTTAATTTCTGTGACGAGTGTATGAATAATCTGTTTCAATTTATAATCCAACTTTAAAGCGTGATATCTTCGAAACGGCTTGACTGACGAAAATCTTTGTTCACTCCTTTTTTACAGTGCGTTTAATTTCCTGAAAGAAAATGTTTTCATCAATCTTATTCAGTGATTCGTTGTCAAGTTACAATGTTCCAAAGTTGAAAAAAAATTTTTCCTTTGTTTTTCCTATGTTTTTCCTTTAAGTATTAATATCAAGGGCTCATCTTTTAACAGGGTCTTTGTCTATAGGAATACTCTGTCGATTTTTCAATGTTCTTCGAGAAAAAAAAAACGTTGATTTTTTTTAAACACTCTACTGTGGGTATTCGGATTCCCATTTTGGCATGGTGCAGATTGCCATGGGAAATCGAGGTAAAAATCCACATGAGATTTCATACGATTCCCATATGGATTTGGCATGGTGTGGATTCTAATAGGAACCCATGTGCGGGTCTATATCGGGATCTATGCTTGAATACTATATAGAAAACCATATGGGAATCCATCTGAAAACGCCATGTGGGAACACATAGAAATCTAGGCTGGATTCCCATACGGATTTTTTTGAGAGACCCGGGAAAAAATTAGCATGCATGATCATGCATGATTCAGGCAAGACCAAGCGTGAATCATGCATGAGCCTTGCACGATCAATCATTAAAAATATTTTTAAAAATTATTTAATCAATATCCATGATTAAAAACTCCGATTGAACCGATTGAATACGATTAAAATCCGATCGAGCTTCAATCGGATTTAATTGAAGTTTTTAATTAGGGATAATCATATATTTTTGATGAAAAACTTTAAATAATTAAACATTTGAGTTCCGACTTAGATTAAAACCTGAAAATTCTCCTACGTTCGTATATAAGAGCGCTGACTATGTCAAGCTTAATAGTTTTTTTCTTAGAACGAACTGGATTGATGTCAGAAGTTTTTGTTACAGTGTTATCAAATTTTTTGATATAATACCGTAAGATGGACGGTAGAGTTTTAAAGCCCGATCTAAGAGCTACCACAATTTTGGAGCTCTTATAATACTTGAAAATTGGCATATTTGTTATTTTATCGCTTTCACGGTATACAACAACTCACCTAACATTGAAATGCAAGTAGTTTGGACGGTTTCAGCCTCTTTCTACTAGTATAGTATTGAGCGAAGCCCGCTAAAAAGTTTTAGCTTGGTTCGTACCAGTGTAAGGCGTAGCCCAAGGTTAACCTCATAACAGTCGGTTAAAAAAAAAAAAAATACGACATTGAGTTTTTGGTAGTAATAATAATAAATTTTTCGAGTTTTAAGCCTGTGGATCTTTAAGGTCAAAGACGTGAAACTTTTCATTTTTGACACTCCCGTAAACCTCTATAAAAGATCTTTCTGAAACAAATTTACACCATTCAGTATCTCTTCGCAGAGCAAATATTTGTCATATAGGCTTATATATGATTATACCTAGCCTTTATCGGCCAGGTCTGATCAGATCTAATCTATAAAATTAGGATTTTTTTCAAAAAGTGAAGAAAAAAGTAGAAGATCCCTATAAATAGTTTTATTGTAATTTTTTTTCAAAAACCACCCAAAAACAAAGAAAATAAAAAAAATTGCCATTTGGTCTATTTTTGACCAAGTCACAGGCTTTCGAAAAAGAAATTATTTATTATTTATTTATTTATTAAACCAATTTAGACTATCAGCCTGTTACAGGTTCCCCTCTCGGGGTTCACACAATTATACAGATACATAAAAATCATGCCTGTAGGACTTCTTATACTCTTAAACTCATAAATATATACATTGATTTTAAGTACTCTGAAGTGTGATCTGAAATAACTCAAAAATAAACTTTATGCAAAAAATAAAATATAAGAAAAAGAAAACAAATTCTGAAAGTTATTTATATTAAATCGTTGATAATTATAAATTGTCAGTTGTCAGTTCGGATTACAGTTACTGCACTCGGTCCTTCTTCTTGCACAGTTTCCCGTTGGATCGTATTAGCTTTTCTATACAGTTAGTCCATCATTCATTCAGCACAAATGCTCTGAGTTTAAAACAGCCAGCGACATAATCGTATAGCTCATATAGCTCCTGCATATCCGACGGTTGTATGATGAAAATTATCGGCTTAGAATAATACTGACTAGGGCGTAGCTGTGAGTACAAAGGGCATGAGCAAACGATATGGTGAATGGTTTCTAGTTCTTGCTTGTTGCATATCAAACAGTTCTGATTGGTGTCGATTTTATACGAGATCTTATTACACGTTAGTGTAACTACTCCATTGCCGGATAGATGAATTTGGGCCAGCAGTCTCAAGCGATTGATTGGTGCCTTCCAGCGGAGGTAGTCGCGCAGTTATTTGCGGTTAACTGGAACAGACTGTCATAAAAAGTGGCACTAGCTGTGGCGATCCTATGACTATCCTCGATGAAACGTTTCTCCTCTAGCATAGCTAGAGTTTGAGTAGTTGTCGCTTTGATGGCCACCCCAGAAGAGCTGGTTAAAAGGTCGCCAGCGCCTATTTCTAGCAGTTTCGACTCAAGTCCAGAATACCAATTATGCCGTGGTGAGTTATTGGTGCTACTGTCTAGTAAAACCAGAAGATTCAAGCTCTTCTTAGGGTACCTTGTGTCCGGGAGGTCCTTAATTTTAGCCCAATATAGTAAAGCTCTTTTCATTATTTGCTGCTCTAGGGATGCCGAGGCCGTCTCCCTTCTCAGCAAATAACCCGCTGTGCTCTTGGGAAGGTAGAGTAAATTCTTATAGAATTGGCGTTGAATTCTGTCCAAGTCCTCAGTGTGCCTCAAACCCGAAATGGCCGATGCATACAGTGCTGTTGCTGCTACCATAGCGTTAAACAAAATAATTCTTTGCTGCCAAACCTCTGTTCTGCTGGCACATAGCATACTCCACATGGTATTCGCAGCTATTCTCGCTCTCGTTGTAAAATGTTGAACCGCATTGTTAAACAGACCTGATGCACTGAAGGGGACCTCGAGATATGTGAATTGTTTCACAACCTCTATCGGTTGACCTTGATATTTCAGAACACGCAGTTTTGGGAGTCTTCCCGATTTTTTGAAGACCATAGTTTTAGTTTTAGCAACATTTACGTTCAATCGGTCGATCTTACAGTACTTCTCAAACGTTCTCAGCAAGTTTTGCATTTTCACCACGTCCTCAGCTATTAGAGTCGTGTCATCCGCAAAGAGCAATATTAGCATCTTCTCGGTCACCTCGTAGTGCCCTTCTGCCACAAAAAAGTCATTAATATCCGCTAATAGCAAAATAAATAGAAGGGGACTTAAAGGGTCTCCTTGCAGTACTCCCTCGGTGATGTCAACGAATTCGGTGAATGATGTCTGGTTTACTTTTACACAAAACCCAGCTTTGTCGTATAAGTTCTTGATAGCTCTGATTAGTTGGCTGCTCACTCCCAGTTCAAACAGTTTCTTCCATAATACGTCATGTGCGACTGAGTCGAATGCTCTGCGGAAGTCGATAAAGGTAACGAACAATCGGCCATTCCTCGCCAGTGCTGCTGCAATTTTTGCCGACAAAATAAAAATGTTGTCTTCACTCGATCTTGCCGCTCTAAATCCATTCTGGCCTTCTGGAAGAACACCGGCCTCCTCAGCCCAACGGTAGAGTCTGCGCGCTAACAGGGTAGTGAAAATCTTTGCACTGACGTTAGCAAGCGCGATTCCGCGGTAGTTTAATGGGTCCAGTTCATCGCCCTTTTTATACAGCATCGTGATGTTAGATTTACACCACTCCTCGGGCACTCTACCAGAAGTCAGTATCTCGTTGAATAAGTCTGTTAAATAAATGATACAGCATTCTTGCAACTCTTTGTAGAACTCAGCAGGTATGCCGTCCGGCCCTGGACTTTTATTGTTCTTAGCCTTAGCTAGAATGTTCTTCACCTCCTCCAGGGTAACGTTGCGATTAAGCAACGGGTGCCGGCAGTCCTGGAAACAGCGGTTATCATCTGCTTTCGGTGGCATAGCGTTGTTATAAAAATCTTCCCACTGGTTTATTGTTATCGGGTTAGGTTTTGTTGAAGCTGGGTTGTATTTCCTTATGGTTTTCCAAAAGCTCTGCATATCTCTAGCCTTTGACAGCTCTTCTTGCGCCTCAGTAGCATGTTTTTTCTTCGCCTTTCTTACCACGTCAACATGAGCGTTGCGAGCTGCAATGTACTGTTTTTTAAGCTGTTCACCACCATACTCGAACCATTTTCTTTGGGCTCTATGCTCTTTTCTCTTCGATTGCACACAATCCCGGTTGAATCATAGATTTTTGGCCCGCCCGCGTCTACCACTTTGTATAACTCGCAACATGTTCACTTTCAATGACGCTGTCTTAATCGCTGATGCTATACAACTCGCCATTCCTTCTACGCTATCCGACTTCGATGGCTGAATATCTGCTAGTTCCTTCCGGTATTGCTCTACTCCATCTCTGTCCTATCAAAAAACTGAAATCTTAGCGCTGCTGGGCTGATTCGTCGTGACCTGTTGGTTGTCCTCCAACTCTGTTACTGCAACCACTGGCCAATGATCAGATAACCCCATGTGGGGTATGTAAAAGTCGGTAAATAATTCCAAGTAGTCAGCTTTGGCCCAGATCTGGTCAATTACTGATGTTCCCATATTACCTACGAAGGTCACCCCACCACATTCATCTGACATGGAGCGACCGTTGAGTGCTACCAATCCCAGTTCCTCCATCGCCTCTACCAACGCTACTCCATTTTTGTTGATCATCGGGTCCATTGAAACTCTCGTTCCTGTTAAATATGCTGAGCCAACTAACTCATCGTCCAGCTGGTTACTGTCACCGGTTCTAGAGTTAAAGTAGCCTCCAACCACCAGGGCACACCCCTCCACAATCGTCCATTCTCTTAACGACTCCACCAACACTTCCAGTCTGAGCTTGAAAAATATGTCTTTCAGGTACACGTTTACGACAATTAAATCTTAACCGCTCACATTCCCTTTTACTGCTATCCACATGCTGTTTGACTCCAGTAGGGTGGGGCATTTAAATTTGTTTTTGTCAATTAACAGAGCCAATCCACCACTGCCCCTACCCACTGCATGCTCTTTTGTGGCCGGGGACTGATAGCACTCCATATGACTCATGAACACCGGTACTTTAAACTGTGACGTTGCCCATGTCTCAGAGAGACCAACCACCAAGCAGTCTGAAATTAGATTACGCTCATCATCACTATCGAGTGCAAAGAAATTACTTACTCCTCTTAGATTCCAGAAAAGACATTTAGGTCCTAATATTGCACTGCTGTTGCTACTAATTGAGCTCCTATGACTTACGTTCTGTTGGCTACGACTATCCACTGATTTGGTTGAATGAGGATTAGAGAGTGTGTTGGCTACTCTGAACTGACTTGCTATTTGCTAATTTGACAAGTGCTCCTGACTTCTTACAGGAGATGTGTTTTCCCGTTGCGGGACCAGGCCCTTGGCATCCTCCCACACTAATTTGACACCATCAACTTCCAGGCTTCTGTATCTGACATGAACTTTTTTACCTTTACGTGCCTCTTCTCCTGCTATATCCCTTATCTTTCGTTGTATGTCTCTCTCATTCTGGGTCTGATCGCGATCAATCGAGATTTTGGTTCTTTTGAGCTTCGTCGATTTACACTTAAGGATTTTTTCCCTGTCTTCAATTGTAGCTAGTTCAATAATTGTGAGGCCAAGCTTTCCTCTCATCTTGATAGGCGTGACACCTACCACTTCCATTTCCACCCCAAGAGTATTCTCACAAAATTCTTCGAATTTTTCCTTGTTCATTTCCACCACGTTTTTCTCGATGGCACGACGTTCTCTCTTCCTTCTTCTCGAGCTTGGCAATTCGTTCTTTCAACAACTCATTCTCAGCTTGATAGAATGTTACATGTGTATCAAATTCCTTACGCAATGATTTCATATCCTGCATCGTGTCCTTGATGTCTCTGATATCTGCACACATTGCTTCAAGCTTTTCAAGTATGCTATTTGTGCCTGGCGAGTCGCAAGATATTTGTAAAGTGCTTTGGGTACTTTTTGCACCACCTCTTCCCGCTTCGTTACCTCTTCCTGTGCCCCGTGGGCCCGTCATTCTGCCGTCAGGTACAGCAACGCTTGTGGCACTTGAACTTGGCGCTCTTTTTATTTTTTTTTCCCCACTTCACGCCTACGCCTCACACCGCTAACGTGTCGCGCTCACTGATTCTAACCTTTCTAACGGTTCCTGACTTTATCTCACTTTCTTTTTAAATAAGTACTGAGACTTACTGTGAACCCTTATTGATTTATGGGACACGAGATCTTAATTGTATTGTACACTATTACACTTAGATCCCTTACTTTAGATAAATTACTCAAAAATCATCAAAATCACAGAGACATAAATTACACATCAGCACACTTCAGCGCCCCTACCGGAAGTCCCTTTCGAAAAAGAAATCTAACGCACATCGCTATTTCAAAAGTCTGTGACTTGGTCAAAAATAGACCAAATGGGAATTTTTTTTTATTTTCTTTGTTTCTAAAAACTACACCTAAGTGTCAAAGAAATGGCAGATTAAAGCTTGTCACAAAATTAAAAGTTTTTAAGCAAAAAATTTACCCGAGGATATTTTTTTATAAGCTTGAAACCACAAAAGAAAAAATAGATCAATTCTATTTAGGAAATTCTCATTTAAACTTAGGAAATTATAATTTGCGTATACGCAAATTAATGCGTATACGCATCGGTCAACATAGATATTATAATTAATACTGGGTTTGTAAAAAATCACATAAAAACTTATATTTTCACTCATCTCCGAACAGTTAAAATATTCAAAGTACCAAAAAAAGTGATTATATTAGTATTTTTGGTGTAAATTCTGATAAAAAAAAATAAAGTTAAGCAATTATTTTTGAATGAATCTGATAAAATTATTATTTTATGTGAATGGAAATTATTTATAAAATCTCATAAGTACTCCATAATATTTTATAAGTAATAGCCTTCTAACTAAAACTTACAAAAACTCATAAATCACATAGCTTTTAAATTAAAATTAAATCTTTTAAGTTTTTACAATTTAATTCGATTATAGATTTTCTTACTAATTTTCATAAAATTTTTATGGGAAAAAGGTCTGCATTTGTCCATGTGATTCCTGATTCAGTCTCATAAAATTTCGAAGAAATACTTGTTAAATATTTTCTCATAAAATATGACAAATATTTTATGAATTATGATATTCAATAAGATATTATCTCCTAGGATAACTTTTATTAAAACTTATAAATTCTAAAAATTTCGTATAAAAAAATAATCTTATTGAGATTTTGTAAGTATTATAACATCGGAATTCGCCTGATCAATTCTAATTGAAAATACATTAGAATAAACTGTAACAATCTTATAGAAGTGAAAGTACTTATTCAATATTATAATCGTTGGCGGAATTCGAGTCACAAAATCTCATAAATTAAAAAATCTTACTCATTCTTTTAAAAATTTAGTATGGAAATCATGATAGGAAAACATTAAAAGCTTTGACTCATAGATTCTCATAAAAATTCATATGAGAATTTTTTTAAGTCTCATAGATATTTTCGAAGCTCATAGATTCTTATAAAAAATATTCAATATCTGATCAGAATTGATGAGAGCTTTTCCACAGGGCAAGTAGACTCGAAAATATTGGCGAATTAATGAAAAAAAACAATGTTTTTTTTTAGTTTTTTAGTAATTTCTCAGAAACGACTTGAACGATCGACTTCAAAATCTAATCAGCTCTGGAACTTTATAAGCCGCGTTGAATGCCACCTCAACCATCTCAATCGGTTAATTTGTTTGAGAGATATGGTTGGCGAAAGAAATGGTAAAACACGGTTTTTTCGATTATCTTTGAAGTGACTCATCCGATCCATTTCAAAATTTAATCAGCTGTAGAATTCAATAAAACGCGCCGATTGCCACCTTAAACGTCAAAATCGGTTGATTAGTTCAAAAGATATCGGCACTGAAAAGTTAAAAAAATAACATTTTATGTTATTTTTTCCGGATAAATCAAATTATAATGTGCTAAAATGTGTCTGAAATCATACCGACTCTTTCTCAATATAGTCTCTTTCGATCATCAGATAATGTCATGTAACTTGTTCCTTAGTTTTAAACATATTGTCAGCAAAAATTTGAAAAAACTTAGTCTTTAATGTTTTTCTCGGATATTCCATATATTATTGCTCTGACCTAAGTCAAAACTCATTCAAATCTTGATTTTGATCACTGACATTGATTTCTGCCTCAATAAATGTACTTCAGAGAACATAATCGAAAATAAAAATTTAAAAGCCGCTTCTTCATTAATGATTTTTGATTCTTAACTTTTAAACTCTAGCATAAAACGTTACTTGTTAGATCTTGAAAAGCTCATAAAAAAATGATTGCATGTAATAGCATTTTCGAGCTCGGAGAGCTCGAAAATATATTCACAGTGATGTGTTCAAGCTCCTTGAGCTCGAAAACAGCGGGAAGTTGTGGGGCTGGCCCGCAGGGCCAACCGACGCCCAGATTTTTTCGTTAGGTTGTAACGGGGTGACCTGGTGTTCGACTGCCAGGTCAGCAAAAATCAAATGTCGCGCCTTTTAATCTGCGCACCCGTCCTTGTGTCGAATTGGTTTAACGGCGCGACGGTAGTGGTAGATTGGACACCTCGTCGCCAGACGACCAAGGTTACTAGAATAGGGAGGTTGGGACAAGTTTGTGTCGCTGGTCCCTTTTTTTATTGCATGTCATTTTTTTCTATGAAAACACTACCATAATATCGTGTGTGTCTTTAACATTTCAGAGCGATGGTTGATCGTTCCGTGATTTTCAATACCGATAGTAGTAAACAGTTCTCCAATTTTGTTACATCTGTTAGATGCCGTTACTTTAGTATTCAAAACTTTCATATAATTCTTAAGGGTCGGGAGTATTTTACTTTTCTAATTACATTTTGAATAATTACGTCACTCGAATGATGAAAACCTTTTGAATAAGTTTGTCTTTCACATTTTTTCGGAAGCTATAAAAATTATGTGATAACAATTGATTAATAAATTAAAAGAAAAGTAAAATTCAAAAATTCGTTTAGTACGGCCCAGCCTTAAAAAAATTAAAAAACGACGGGATCATGCATGGTACAGAAAATACGGTATCATGTTTAATAATACATTCATGCACAATAATTTTTATCCGGGTAGTTTTGCTTGTAGGAAAAATGAAATCAATAATAGGATACTTCTGTATGAAAATTCCTACAATAAATGATGACGGACTGAATAAAAATTATAAAAAATTAGTTCATATGCTTTATAAAGTTCATTCAAAATATTGTAATAAATATTGAATGAACAGAATATTAATGGCTCTGTAGACTTAAAAAAAAAGGTAGTTTTTTATTTTTTTTTAGTTGAAGTCGGGTTCCAGGCCGGTTCAGACAGCCAAATGCGATTAAAATAGAAAGTTCGATGAGTTGAATCAAATCAAAGCGTTAATAGACAAAATATCTAAGAGGTGTAAAAAACAGTGATTTTTCATATATTTTGTCGACAATATTATTTAAATATTTTATCGCCGATATCTTTTGAACTAATAGACCGATTTTGACGTCTAATGTGACATTCGACGCAGTTTTTTAGTCTCTTAAGCTTAAAGTTTTTTTGAAATAATCAATTGAACGTTTTTGATTTTATTCGAAAAAAAAAACACTTTCTTGAAATGTTTTAGTTAACGATATCTCTTGAACAAATGATTCAATTTTAATTGTTGTAGTTGCATTTGATGTGGCTTATAGAGTTTTTGAGCTAATTAGATTTTGGAATCAATCTATGAAGTAAGTTCGAAGTTATTCGAAAAAAACTTTTTTCATAAATTTTATTTTTCAAATAATTCCGAACATAATGTACTGATTGAGCTTATATTAGTCATTGAAATTTACGTATAGCATTGAATTTCATAAAATTTCAAATCTTAGAGAACATTAATTTTTTATTTGACTAATATCTCAGCAAATATCAATCTTAGTGATTCGGTGCTAAAGACTTTTATTGTAGAAAATTGAATTTCCTATAAAATTGTCAGTAACATTTTTTCTGTAGGTCTTGTTGTTTATGAGATAGTGAGAGAAAAAATAAGAATCCTATGAAAAAATTCAGTTTAGCGGTCCATACTACCCCACCAGTATGAGTTACGACTTCGCGACAATCGGCACTTTTGTATAGCATTTAATTCTGAGAAAATCCCGTATTTGGACAAGATGATACCATAAAATGCCGCTGAGCTATAAAAATATTTAAAAAATCAAAGTTCCCGTGTATTTTAAATGGGAAATTTTTACACGCTGTGGACGAGTACTTAATATTAATATAAAAGGCTCAAACTCTCAGGGAATTTTTTGGGGGGTATTTCCAACAAAATTTCGGGATGGGATCAAAAAAAAAAAATTGTCGCAAAAAAAGCACCCTATTACAGATTAATAATTCGCTTCGGAAGCCACCTCAACGATCTCGATCGGTTAATTCGTTCAGAAGTTATAGAATATTTACATACATACACTCGAACATCCTCTTAAAAATAGTTCGAATAGTTTCCTAGGACCTCAAAACGTCGAGATCTGTTGAAAACTCGGTTTTTGAAAATCGGACCGAAACCAAAGACTTCTGTTACATTCTGGGGTATTACCCCAGAATAATTAAAAATATAAATAAATTTATATTAATAATTTAAATGTTCAGGTTTGACATCATTAGGGTATCTATCGACCCCAGGCGTGTCCGTCGTCGATTATTAGTGATTAAGAATTTTTTATAAATATTTGATTAGGGTTACATAATAAATGGTACACCACATTTATTAAAATGAGGTATCTTTTAATTAATAAAATATTAGGTTGAGTCAGTCAGTCACCGGACCGAGATCCGGTGACTTAGATGTTCGTCGGCTGACTGCCTGTTCTGTCTCCGCAGATCCAGTACAGAAAATTATAAAATTATAAATTGTCCAACGTCGCATCTCAGGTTACCCTAGCGAACGTCGCCGAGGTCTGGGTCTCATGCCTCGTCATGAGTTTAGACTACGGGCCACGACGGTGTTCGCGGAAATCGCTTATCTACTGTAGTTACTTTGATGGGGAATTTTTCTTCACCGAAGTTTTATTATATATTATCAAAAGAAATTTTTATTTAAATATAATTAAAGCCAGAACGTAACACTTCCCTTTTTTTTTAATATATATAATTTTCTGAGCGGGAAGTTAAAAATTTATTTTTCCCCTACGTTCATATGCTAGCGTTCTTCCAAACGACATCTCTGATGTCTCCAGACTCGAAAATTCGATCGAGACAGTAGTTTTAGCTAGAGGATTAACGTCTAAAAAAATCTATAGAAAATCAGGACTCACTGGCTTATGCTGCAAATAAATTTTTTTTTTAATCAGATTTGACGTTTTTCAATTTTGTAAATTCACATAAAATTAATCAACGTAGAATTTTCGCTTGTATAAAAGACTTAATTTTGATTGAAATTTTTAATTTTAATTTCATTTTACTATGAAATAATCGTTGTCCAAGAAGTTTTATAAAATTTTGTTTTCATGAAAATTTCTAGTTAGTAACTTATTTTGAGTTAAAAAAACCACATTAAAAAAAAAAGTTCTTTTGCTGAAAATTTTCGAACGATCATATTCTAGCTCCATGTTTCTTTACAAATTTAGTTTAGTTGATTGCAAAGTTTTGCAAAATTAAATTTGAAAATAATTATTTTCTATTGAAACATTTTCCCTACACTTTTTATATAAATCAGCGGCATTTAGTTTTCGAATTTAATATATAAAAATATTACCATTTGCTGCTTCTTATCTATCGCGCTTGGTTTTTACTTTTAATTACCTATAGAGCACAGATCAAATCTCTGTAGAGTATTGAAAATTCATCCAAATGCTTCGGGAAAGCTGATTGGTAGACCAGCATTTATCCCTAGAAAGGGACCAGCGACAAAATTTAACATTGGGATAATGGTTGACCCAACCTCCCTATTCTAGTAACCTTGCAGACGACACAACCAATAAATTAATTCTAACCGGCTAGCCGAACTGAGCGGTGGCTCGAGATTTCTGTTAAGCAATTTTGATTCTTTTTCTCAGCGTTTTAATAAGTTTTCACTCAGGCAGACGCCATAAAATTACAAGTGCAGTTTTCTCAAAAGTTGTTGCATCCACATTTTTCTCAAACCACATCATAAGGAGGATCCTGCCAAATTTGCGTTTCAGACGACCACCATGGCTAACCCTGTGGAAAAGCTCTCATAAATTCTGATAAGATATTGAATATTTTTTATGAGAATCTATGAGCTTCGAAAATATCTATGAGATTTAAAAAAATTCTCATATGAATTTTTATGAGAATCTATGAGTCAAAGCTTTTGATGTTATCCTATCATGATTTCCGTACTAAATTTTTAAAAGAATGAGTAAGATTTTTTAATTTATGAGATTTTGTGACTCGAATTCCGCCAACGATTATGAGATTGAATAAGTACTTTCACTTCTATAAGATTGTTACAGTTTATTCTAATGTATTTTCGATAAGAATTGATCAGGCGAATTCCGATGTTATAATACTTACAAAATCTCAATAAGATTATTTTTTTATGCGAAATTTTCAGAATTTATAAGTTTTAGTAAGAGTTATCCTCGGAGATAATATCTTATTGAATATCATAAAATATTTGTCATATTTTATGAAGAAATATTTAACATGTATTTCTTCGAAATTTTATGAGACTGAATCAGGAATCACATGGACAAATGCAGACCTTTTTCTCATAAAAATTTTATGAGAATTGGTAAGAAAATCTATAATCGAATTAACTTGTAAAAACTTAAAAGATTCAATTTTAATTTAAAAGCTATGTGATTTATGAGTTTTTGTAAGTCTTAGTTAGAAGGCTATTACTTATAAAATATTATGGAGTACTTATGAGATTTTATAAATAATTTCCATTCATATAAAATATTAATTTTATCAGATTCATTCAAAAATAATTGCTTAACTTCATTTTTTTTTATAAGAATTTACACCAAAAATACTAATATTATCACTTTTTCTTGTACTTTGAATATTTTAACTGTTCGGAGATGAGTGAGAATATAAGTTTTTATGTGATTTTTTACAACCAATAATGTATCTTGCCCCATTTTTTTTTTTTTTGGTGCAAGATAAATTATTTTTTTGTAGCAATATTGCATTTTTCTGGTTAAACAGAATAAAATTTCTCGGAACAAGTACTATTCTTTTCACGCAAGTATTTTTGTATTCTCCGACCAAAATAACAAAAATTGCTCAAGCCAAGAGAAAAAATTTCTCGGGAGAAAAGATCGATATGGAGAAGGGGAAAGTCACCGGTGCTAGGCAGCAGCAGCGGGAGTAGTTTGGTGCTCGCCACGAGATCGCGCCTACGATTTGTAGTGTCCCTGGTAAGACATTTATTTCAGAAGTGTTATATTCCAAATTTCAATACGATTTTATTCGAGTATTCTTCTGTCATTTGACAGAGAAACAAGTACCTGTTTGGGTTGTACTATGGTATATCCGATAATACATTATGACTTTAATATTTAATATTGAGGTTTACTTGAGTAATTTTTGATGAATAAATAAACTGACTCAATTTCATAGATTTTTTGTGAGGAGATTGCTAAGGATTTTCCGCGTAAATACTCATACAAATATTCTTGAGTATACATAATAAAAACTTTTTGAATTCATGCTAAAAAATTCAATAATTTAGCATATAGAGGAGGGGAGGGGGGGGGGGGGGGGCAAAAGGGGAACCTAAGGAAATACTAAGTTTTCGAGGACTAAAATACGCTAAATCTTTTTGTTTTTAATGATATTCGAGGTAAATAGACAAAATTTTTAGCTGCCGTTAAAAAATAAAATTTTTATTTTTGGCGGGCAAAACGGGGTACCCATAAAAAAAGTTGAAAAAAAAAAAATTTCTGAAAATTGATAAAATTTTATTACTTGAATCTTTTATATGTAATATACATAAAGAAAAATTACATTTCACATCATTGATGGACACGAAGACAAAAAAAGAATTTTTTTCGGGGCAGAGACGCCTCCCTCCAAAAAATGATATTTTTTTTTTTTTAAATTGTTTTCATTATTAAGAATGTATTTCTTTCTCTTGACAACTATTTTTGGTTTTATGATACTCAAGAAAAATTTTTTTAAGTGTAATAAATCGTTTCCCCTCGATTAGCTTAATTACTAATTGCTATTTAACAAAAAAAAACATTGTCATCATTTTGAACCCAAAAAACGTGTTTTTTGATTTTTTAGATTGCAGATTATTTTGCATTATTTAAAATATTTTACCAATAAAAAAAATAAAATATTATTTTCGAATATTTTTAGTGGCCAAATTTGCCCCAGCTATAACAAATCAGCCGAAAAATGGATTAGTGTATTATATTTTTTTCAATTTGACGATAAAAATATGAAAGAATCATTTTTTAAAAATTTTCGGCTGGTCCATTTTGCCCTGGGTGTTATGGGTAGGGCTAAAAATGCGGGAATATATATCAAATTTCTTTTAATTTAACGATAAAATTTTGAAAGACTCATTTTTTCAGGATTTTCGGCTGGTCCATTTTGCCCCAGGTGCCATGCGTAGGGCTAAAAGTGCGCAAATATATCGGATTTATACTAAGTAGACGAAAAAAAAAAATTTTTTTTTTTATCAAATTTTTGGGGTACCCCGTTTTGCCCACCCTACCCCCTTTTGCCCCCCTTTCCCCTAAACCTTAATCAATACTAAAGAAACTATAACTTAATCAATCTCATAAATTTTTTCGTTACTATATGGAAAATTACTGTACTCACATTGATGAATCAGTATCAAATCTTGTATGATTACTTCAGAAATCGTCTCATACAATCTTATTCATTTCCAAAATCTACTCAATTGTAAACTTTACATTTTTCGAAAACTTATAAATACTTATAATCACAATATTACAGCTTTTGTTTCTTATAGATTCTGATAATTTATATGAGAATTTTAAGAAAAAATTTTTTTTGATGCACCATCTATGAGAAAATAATTGTATCAAAATTTTTGAGATTTTTCGCGGACACACACACACACACACACACACACACACACACACACACACACACACACACACACACACACACACACACACACACACACACACACACACGGACACACGGACACACGGACACACACGGACACGGACACGGACATCATTCTGAAAATAGTCAGACTAGCTTCCTAGGACCTCAAAACGTCGACATCTGATGAAAACTCGACTTTCGAAAATCGGGGTGAAAACAATAACTTCCCGAATTTTTCGAAAATCGTCGATTTTCTTAGCGGGAAGTTAAAAATTAGTGGACCTTAACGGACCTAACAGAAACCTATCGATTAAGGTCGTTTTCGTTCCGAAATTCTTAAAATGAGGTGCTAAAATTGTGTAGGTCGGTTACCGTGAGGTTTGTTAAAAATGACGTACCCCTGATAGCCACCCTAACCGTAAGTTAACTACAAGCTACTGCCGTATTCTAAAGGTAACTTAAAGGAAAGTGTTGAAGAGCAAGCAGTTACCTTTAAGTTGACAGTAAATTGTCTGTAACTTTTTACTCAATTTGACTACAAGTGTTACTGTCAGACAATGACGTTAAGCTGATTGAAAGTTTCACTTCAAATTGACGGCAAGCCTTTCTGTCAAGTTACATTCAAGCTACGGCCGTATTCTGAAGCCAACTTGAAGGAAAGTATTAACCAGCCAAGCTTGCCAGAAACTTTCTCGTTAAATTAGCCGAAAATGTTTCACTGCACCTGTTAGAAGTATTTATTTGAGCCAAATAAGATTTATTAATAGTTAATAAATGATTTATTAAATGAGATTTATTTGGGCCAAATAAGCCATTTCTTAATAGTTAATAAATGGCTTATTTGAATAGAAAGAAATGACACATGAAGTTCAGGTTATAACTTTGAATGGAATGAGTGTGATTGTTAGTAAAAATTTATTATAATATTTCATTTTTTTTATATCTTTTGTATAATAATTTTTATCTTCAATTAACATTAATTGTGTGTATTATTTTCTTCAAAAAAATAAAATTAAACAGTCCTATAAATTATTTGTCATAACCTTAATTAACATCACGTGTCATTTCTTTCTATTCAAATAAGCCATTTATTAACTATTAAGAAATGGCTTATTTGGCCCAAATAAATCTCATTTAATAAATCATTTATTAACTATTAACAAATATTTATTTGGCTCAAATAAATACTTCTAACAGTGCAGACCTTTCTGAGTAAGTCGTGGCTATCAGGGAGGTCGAAAAAAATTATTTGACAATACTGACCGTTACATTAACTGCATTCAGTCGGTCGGTAATGTCAAATAATTTTTTCGACGTACGTCATTTTTAACAAACCTCCCCTGATAGCCACACCTTGCTCAGCAAAGTTCTGCAGTGAAACATTTTCGGCTAACTTAACGACAAGTTTCTGGAGAACCTGGGCTGGATAATACTTTCCTTTAAGTTGGCTTTAGAATACGGCAGTAGCTTTAAGTTACCCAGACAGCATTCAAGTCGGAATGACTGATCTACGACGTCTTATTGAAGGCGTCCTCAAGACGTCTTATAATGACTTCTCAAGGGTGTCATTTGTAAGAACTCTTAATTAAGAGTTCTTAAAGAGTTCTAAATGTATTCTTTTTTTTTAACTTCTTTGAAATTAAAATGGAGTCAAAATTAAGAGCTCCTTAAGACTTCATGGTAAGTTCATCCTGAAGTCTCATTTGCGAATTCCGAAAAAAGGACTCTTTGAGAACTCTTTTTAAAGACGTCTTAGTGAGTTCACTAGGTGGCTCATTCGACATCTTGAGAACTTCTTAAAGACTTCTTTAAGATGTTGATAAGACGTCCAAATTAAAATAGGAACTCATTCAGAACTTATCAAGAGGTCATTTTGCTATCTGGGTAACTTGCCGTTCAGGTGACTATCAAGGTTGAAGTGAAACTTTTAATCAACTTAACGTCATTGTCTGACAGTAACACTTGTAGTCAAATTAAATTCAAATTTACAGACAATTTACTGTCAACTTAATGGTAACTGCTTGCTCTCCAACACTCCTTCAAGTTGGCTTCAGAATACGGCAGTAGCTTGTAGTTAATTTACGGTTAGGGTGACTATCAGGGTCATGTTAACCGTTCCGCACGCTGTCCACATGTCTCATTCTCCGTTTCTACAAATCTTACTTTAATCAAACGTTCGGTTTATCGAAGGAAACTTTATTCAGAGATTACGTTCATCAGAACGGAAATTATTATACATTGTGACGTTACATTGCCGAGGGGATGGAGTTGAAGGTTGGAGTACGTGTAAGTCGGTGTGATAGTGAGAGAAAAAGTGAGTATATGTGTCGAGTTGAGTGTAGTAGAGAATGAGTCGAGGATATGGAGTATAAATGTGTATGATCAGTTAAGTGTGTGATAGAGTACGTGTATGATATGGGGTATGTTTTTGGAGTGTCTGTGTGACGGAGCGTGGATTTAACGGGGGATGTCTAGCTGTGTCGCGGATAGTGGCCAAGATAACGTGCCTCCCGATCAGTGATGACGACTAGGCCCAGGCTTAGCCCTCGGGGTTGACGTGGTGATCACGGAGGTGCGACTGAGATGTCGCCGCCCCTTCGTGGTGGTACCCGGAGTTAGCTGGGGTACGTGTACGGTTATTGGGGGGATGGCAGGCCTCGTTTGCGATGCTCGAGGAAGCCAACAATTCGCTAACTTCGGATATCACGGGGAGTGACATCACGGGACGGCCCGTGAGTCCACGACTTGTATGTTTGTGAAGGTAAGAATGGATGGAGAAGCGAGAATGTAAGATTGAAAGAGATGGAGTAGAGTAAGCGAGTTAGAGTGGGAGATTATCGTGAAACAGTTGTGCGAGTACCGTTGAGGAGAAAAGTTGAGACCTGGCGTCGCTCGTGTACGAGTCGACCCAGTAGTCGAGTTTGGAGTTTAAGAGTAAGAGGTGGTGAGTTGGAGAGTCGCCATGGTGGATCTCGACCGCAACCGCTAGACCTTTCGTCGTTTTGGAGCCTGTAGCTCTGTGTATGGTGCTCTTGGAGCCGTTTGTCGTGATAGTTGTCGCAAATTACCGCATTATTTATTTATATTTTATTTTAGTTTATCTTTCTTTTTAGTAGTGTATTAAGTTTGTGATTCGTCGTCGTCGAGAGGTTCCCGATGTCTTGCCCAGGTATTTATTTGCGTGATGGACCGAGAGTATTGGACCGCGGGTCTTTTGGGCCCTCCGCGTCGCTCTCGCGTCATCTTTATTGTAATTTTATTTAGTTTTGTTTCGCTATTTTATGACTTTTATATTATTTAATTAATCTTTCGCATTGAAAGAACCGCGACCCTCTTTCGACAACCTAGCATACTGAGCGCACCAGGACATGCCGCTACCACCGGTCATGTCTCTCATCTCCAAAGGGTATAGTTCTTAGGTTTTAATTTACGTGTACGTTTAGACCGGTTGCCGATACCGGGGAAATAAAAGTCGGCTGGCGCCCGTCAGGATCTGGAGGAGATGAGAGGGGTGATTGGTGGGCGAAGTGTAACGTAGCCCGATTTTGAGTAATTTGAGTTTTGAGTTATTGGGTAATTTTATTGAGTAAAGAATTTTTGAGTAATTATTGGGTTTAATTGGAGTCTTAAGAAATATTACGTTACAACATCCATAACGTTTTTCATTTCTACGTTCCTCTGAATGTAACTTTTATCTGTCGTTCGTTTATTCATACGTGTCACTACACACTTTTACTTTCAATGCAAGTGTGCGTTTCGTGTAACCTCCGTTAGGCACAGGTTGTGGCACCCGTAAAAAATACAGACTGAAACAGCGATGGTGGCGGAAAAATTAAACATTGCCATACAAAATTTTCAATATTTTAATTTACTGAATCGCGGCATTTCTTACAACTTTTTATTCTGTGTGAGCGCTCCTACCTAATCAATGTTTTTGATCGAAGTTTCGATTTATCGTTTTTAGTATATAGTAAAATCCCCTATACCCGCTCACTTTTCATTGGAGTGAGATTAAATCAATTAATATAAATTAATATATAAAATGAAAAACCACATTTCTTATACAGTTATTTTCTGTAGTTTTAAGTATTAGAATAACATTTTAGTTAAAAGAATAATTTTGAAATTTACCCTGATAGCACGAGTTGCTCGTCAAAAAGTTGGTTTTCATTAGTTTGCGACCAACTTGACGACAAGTTGTCGACAACTCTAGCTTTTGCAACTTTTGGCTACAGGTTACCGTCAACTTTCTGAGAAAGTTGGCATCAGTGAAGAGCCGCAACTCGAAGGCAGGTTTCTGAGAAAATTGAAGGCAACTTTCCGTCAACTTATGGATTTTCAACTTTTGCCATCAACTTTCTCAGAAAGTGTCTATCAACTTTAGAAATACCAACTTTTGCGGCCAACTTGGTGACTAGTTGCGGCTGTTAGTTTGATACAGAAGCCTGGTTGGCTCACCGTCAACATATCAAAAAGTGGCGCTTTTCTCGCCCACAGGTTAACTAGTGTACGAGTCCACAAGTGAACTTGTGGGGCCGCGGTGGCTACGCGACATTATTGCAAGCCCATTTTGCCCCAAATTTTCATTTTTCATTTTTGGAGGATACATTGATTACGAATACATGGTTGAAGACTAGAAAAAGTAAAGGGGTAAAAAAATCAAATATTAAAACGTTTTTTCGGGAGGCCCATTTTGCCCCAAATTTCAAGATTTTGAATTTTTAAAAGACGCGGCAAATTAAGACAAAAAACATGGTGTGGGGCCAGAAAGAAGTAAAACAAGTAAGAACCAATGAGGACATAAGCCATTTTTTCTTAAGGGGCCCATTTTGCCCCCCCCCCTCCTCTCTTCATGTAATTTTACCACGGTAGTAATTACTAAATTGATATAAAATTTAACTAAATTTAATTAATGACCATGCTGTTGTAATATAACATTAACAATACGACGTTATTTTTTAATCTGCGTATGAAAAAATGGCGACATCTCCAAAAAGTGCGTTTGCAATAATGTCGCGTCGCCACCACGGCCCCACAAGTTCACTTGTGGACTCGTGCACTAGTCAACCTGTGGGCGAGAGAAGCGCCACTTTTTTATATGTTGACGGTGAGCCAACCAGGCTTCCGTGAGTGTACCCAAACAGGTCCTTGGGTGTCCCATAGTCGCTCACTAAAAGTTGTCATGTATCATTACTCGATCAACACATGGCCCTTTACTCGCTCAAAGACAATATCAATTAAACTTTGATAATTTTATAGATTCGGAAAATAATTTATAAATTATATTACTTTATTCTTTCGTAATATAAAATTTCATGAATTTTAAAAATATATTTAATAAGATATAGTTATAACAATTCTTACAAAATTTAACGTAATCTAAATTTAATCTAACGAAGGAACGCTAAAGTAAAAAATGCCCGGCTGAGTGCGATTTTGAAAACAGTCGCTTAATTTAAATTTATAATCTATCATAAAATAATTTAATACATTATTGCACGACTCTTAATGCGAAGCATTAAAGTGTGCTTTACGATCGAAAAATTCAGTTAGCCTCTTTTTCGCTACTGTTTTTACTGTTTAACTCTTGTTAGTCCACGGAGCTTAACCAAAAGTTACACATCATCGGATAGAGAATTTAATAAGGATTAATTAATAAAAAGAACTTAACTACTTTGTATATTTATGTTTTTTACATATACTTTTGTCACATCAGTCACGCCGGCGCGAAAAAATACATCTGACTATCTTTCGGAACGAAATTTAAATTTCTAGTGTAATAGAAAGGAAAAAAAAATTGTCCTTGAAACTTTTATCGTACATTTTTCTTTTTTTTTTTGCAAATGAACATTAAGAGTCGTGCACTTTTGGATTTTACAAACTTTTTTAATATATTTAGATCCATAAATAATTGTTTATCAATAATAATTATTTTAGTTAAAATTTTTTTTTATAAAAATTATAAAAAATGCATTAAACAGTTGCAGTGAGCGACTAATGGTACTGAGCGGGTATAGGGGCTTTTATCTTATAGAAAACCCTACAAAAAAAAAAAAAAAAAGAGAAATCCTACCAAAAACAGATTGTAAAATAAAACCCAAGTACACGTTCAACATATCACAAAAGATAAAAATTTACTCTACAAAAATAACAAAATCTTAAGTAAAATCAAGCAACTGGCAAAGTTTAAAATTATGAAAAAAATTTCAATAAAAATACTTTAATTAAAAAAAATAACTCGAATGTACTTGGCGTATATTTGAACGATGAGTTTAATTTCCTTTAGTCATTAATCTGAAATCAATTTTAATTCAAAGCTAATCATAGGGATTAATTTTCTGAAATTAGTTAATGGTGTACACCGTGTACATTTGAATCATTTATATAAGTCATGTATTTTTATTAAAATTTTTCTCATGATTTTAAACTTTGCCGGCTACTTGGTATTTAGTACGATTTTGTTTTTTACAGAGAATCTTTGCAGACGATTAGTATATTTATATTTACATATTTCTATTAGGAATAGATGTAGTGATCGGGTACTGATTCTTGATCGACTACAGTCTTTTATATATAAAAAAAAAAAAAAAAACGCTCAATGGCCAATTTTTGATGCAGGCTGACTTTTTAAGCATTCACCTCTCTTTGACAATGAAAAAAAATTTTTTTTTTCTACTTACTTAATTAATCGCAAATAGGTTGCAACATTTTTAGGACTGGTTAATAATGATACATATTCAACAATACGTCGATTAACTATATCACCAAACATTGTTCGAATTATTTGTCTTAATAATGTAACAATTCGTCTGCGCAACCATTGATTTCGTACTTTCAAGTCAAATATTTCATCCATTAATAATAATATAATTCTCAAAGGTATGTTGTCATCAGTCTAATGATAATAATAATAATAATAATAATAATTCAAGAAATGATTTTATGGGATTTATTTATAAAAAAATTATTAACCTCAGTATCAATACTCGCTCCAACTTTAACACTCTCATACAGCATGCCGTGTTTTCGTGGATTGCCAAAAAATTTACTAATATTATCCATAACGCCATCAACAGTGCTCAACATATTATCTGGCATAGTTTTTACTGCTTGTGTCACTGATTTCATTGATGTCTTTAATGGATTAACTAAAGTGTCAATCTAAAAAAAAAAAAAAAGTACAATAAAAATTTAATTTCATAAATAATATAATGAATATATTAATAAAGTAAAAAGAGATAATAGAGTTCTTACTGTCTTGGATATATGTCCACCTGTGACACCCTTGTCGTAGTCACCCTGCTCTAAAAAGGAAAGCAATAAATTTTGCAATCCCAAATGACCATCCATAATACTTGGCTTGGTAAGTCTATATAGCCATGAATTAAGCATTATCATACGACGTTCAAGAACAGCTCGATCCATATTATGGAAAGCTTTTTTAGCTGGAAATGGCAATTTAGCTAAATCATAATATTTTTCTTTTATCTTTTGATGTAAATCATAAAAATCAGAATATCTACGATAAATATGCCATTTTTCTTTGTATCCAGAATCATATATTTTATTAACTGCAACTGCATAAATTCCATACGTTTTACCGCGATCATTAACAACACCTGTTTCAATAATTTCAGCGGTAAGTTCAAAATGTCCTTGCTGTAATTTACGTATAGTATTTTGATCGCAAGTATTATCATCTAATTTAATAACTTGATCCACACTGGATTCAAGATAAAATGTTGAATTTTTTCCATAAGTTACTTGTGGATCAGAGTCAATGCAAGAAGCACTTCGTACTCTGGAGATATTTTTTAAACCACTTACGTCCGCATCCAATTCATCATGGCTACTTGCATTTTCACACTCTAATATATTTGTTAAACTTGTTGTTGAATTTGAATTAGATTTAGTACTTTCATGAGATAATTTTAATTGTTCATTAGCACGATGTTCATCAGATGTATCATGAAGTGGATCTGATTCGTAGTTAATGCTTGAAACACTTATTCCATCTAATGATTTACTATCATCTTCAGATGCTGTGTCTTTAAGTAAATCTAATTCAGCTAAGAGTTTAACATAAGACATTGAACGTTTAAATGATGGTAAAAATTTATCTTCATTCTGTAATTTTTCATAACAACAAACTTGTAATTCATCAAACCATGTTTCTTTAACAGTCTCTGTTCTTATTCGTGTTAATAAGTTTTTAACTAAACTATCATCTAATAATAATTTGACAGATGCTTTATCACTTAAATATTGTTGATATATTTTAGATGCAGCTTCTTTTAAATTTTCTAAATTAATATTTTTACGACGAGAATTTCCAGTAGTTTTATAACTATGTAATTTTTGTAATTCAATATCTGATATTTGTTGTTCAGCAGATACTTTCCATCCGTAAATATTTAAATAAAAATATAGATACGCTTCGTCATTAATACTTGTCATATAATCAATGAAATAACTTAAAGCAATATTATTTTTCAGTAATTCATCGAGTGGTAAATTAACCATTTTACGTCCTGGTACAAGTAAACGATTCCAATTAGGATGTGAAATGATTCCATCATTTTCTGAATCCGATCCTTCTTGCATACTAATTATTCTTGTTTCTAATATTTTTTTAACATAAAGTAAACTATTTAATTGTTGTTTAACTATCAAGTCATCATCACCACCTGAATCTTTAGAACGTAAATGTGCTATTTCACTGCAAACAATATCTTTTGTTGCTGTTAATTCTTCTAAGCTATCAGTAATTCTTATTATTGTTAAAAATACATCACTTGGTAAATTTAAATCTTTTGTACATAACCATATACACGCTTGATTTATATAATCAGGATCTGAGAATAAATTTAATAACGGTCTAATAATCATATTTACCAATAATTCGCGTAATATAAATCTAACAGTTAAACAATCAAAATCAGATTTTGGCAACAATAAATATAATAAAATTTCTGATATTTCTCCTAGAAAAGCAAGTTCTTGTTCATCATTTGTACAAACTAAATCTCGGCATATTAAATTATTTTCCATCTGAACTTCAAGATTAAAAAATATTTTTTCAAGCGATTCTTCATCATTTTCAACTGAATTTGAATCAATTGGTTCTGTCAATGATGACAAATTTGGAATGTAAAATTTTGACTGAGAATACCAAGATATATCGGTCTCACTTTTATTTCTTCGATGAGTGGGAGATCTCTTCGGTGTACCACTCGATGTACTTGAATTACTGCTACCTTTTATATTTTGTACATGTTTGATTTTAGCCCGTGCTTGACGATAAAGTCGCATGTGAGATGCTACATCATCTACAAGACGTGTTGTTAAATAAGGAATCCAGTCGACTTCCTTTACTCTAAAATGAATGAAAATATTAATTAATATTTTTGTAAATTATTTACTAAAGTATTTAATAAAATTATTAATTACCTATTAGCAATATTTATAGCTATTTTTTGCGCTGTATCTCTCACTGACTTAATAAATTCTTCGTCATTTGTCAATACACTATACCATGGCTCTACATAATCTCTTATAATAAAATCTAAAATTTCCTAATTGAAGTTTTTTTTTATTTATTCGTTAGTCAAGTGGATTTAAATAATTTGATTATTTTATAATAAATTAAAAAAAGTTTTTCTAAACTTACTTGTAAAGATTCATCAATTATATGGCTACCAGTAACTCTTTTATCCAAAGTGAAGGCTACTTTGGAGTTCGATAATCCTTTGAGATGCTATAATTTAGAAATATTTATTAAAACATGAATTAATAATAAAATCAAATAAAATAGAGGCTACTCTTCTAGCAGTTCAATTTGAGTCAAATTCGTACTATTAAAGAATTCGTTGCCTGCAAAATTTTTTCAAAATTTTAATCAACAATATTTAAAATAATTAATCTCGGATTTCTAGTGAGAGTCGGCATAACTGTGAGATGGTATTTTCATTATTTTTAACATATATTTATATTATTCAGTTAAAAAATTGTTAAATTGACATGTAATTACAAACTTTATATATTTTGACATAATGGAAAGTATTTTTTATTATTCAATAAATAATTCAAAGTAAATAAATTAATCAAAATTAATTTTTGAAAGATTTAGTGAAAAAAAAATTTGGTGTTTATTCGGATTAGAAATTTACTGCACTATTAATGTGCTCGGCTTTGAAAAAAAAAAAAAAAAAGTGATTTTTAGATTATCAAATTTTGTGATTGAATAACAAGTACAGTAAATATTGATGAACTATAAAATTAAAAATTTTTTTGAAATCTTCAACGTTGAAACTAAATCTCTGATTGAAAACTCCGGTTAAAACTGATTGAAAATCAAGTATAAATCTTATCTTCCGATTGAATCTAATTGAAGTAATAATTACTATTGCCGATAGTAATAGTTACCATCTAGATAGTAATATTTCTTATGTCTGAAAAATTTTTGATTTTGCCTTCTAAGATAGTAATGATGATCATCACGGATAAGAATGGTTACTATCTAGATAATAATGCTTACTATCTCCGATAGGAAAAGTTAACATAAAAGAATAAGAATCATTAAAATGTAAGGATGGGAATAGTTACTTCGTTAAGATGGCAAGTATTACCATTTTTCTTTCTAGAATAGAAAAATTACAATCGGATTAATTCGGAAAATAATCTAAACAATAAATATTATTTTCCGATTAAAATCGATTGAACTTTAATCGGTGTCTGCGAGAGCGCTTTGTGCGCGTTTCTATTTACCTATTTTATTACTATTTTATTTTATTGAAAGTCAATCGGTTGCAATCGTTTTCAATCAAGGATGTTTTATCTAATAAAAGTATTGTACTTTTCTTATTCGTGACTCTCTTAAAAAAATTACTAAAATATTTATTAAAATTTTAATGTAAACAAACATTTATAATCGTTCATAATTATCAACTTATGTGATGTTTACAAATTAAATTATCAATATAGTATTTACCCTTTGTATTTTTTCAGTCTTTTTGTACAAGTTTTCTCTGCTATGCTTAATTTCTTCTTCAAGATTCGGTACATACTTTCTGTATATACAAGTCAATATTCTGAAACACATTACGAAGTTTAAGGATCAAAAAATATATTCACGTCAAATAAAATTAAACAATAAAAATAACGACAAGTAAATTTATACTACCCTAAAATTAATGCAAGTATACAGATAAAAATTTTTAAAACTAATCCTAGGCCAAATGCTGTAACTAGTAAAATAGCACAGCCTCCAATACCTCCAAATAAAAAAAGATTCATCTGTAAATAAAAAAAAAATTTTAATATTAGAGATAAAAATTGTTTTATTAAATATTTAAAAATGCGATCGCAAAGCAACTGTTACTCCAAACAAATTTTTTGTATTCTTAATTAAGATAAGAATATTGGTATTATTTACTTGTTGATTATTGAAAAAAAAAAAGTATTTATACATTAATTTTAAATCGAAACGTCAAAGATAAATGGCATATGTTTAGTAAAATATTATAACCGATAAAAGATCATTTTTATAGCAATGGAAATTTAATATTCACCTTTGGATTCTGGTGTAATCAGAAATCGTTGTAAGCACAAACATCATCATGTAATTAAAAAGCTGACATTCACATGAATTAGTCAGCTAATCAGTAGTTTATTTACTTTTTCTTGTGGTAAGATTATTAAATTACACATGTTTGACGACATTTGTTGAGATTCTGTTTTTAAACATAAGGGGGCGCTTGTTTATAAATATTATTTTTTTTTTTTGTTTTAATTATCTACTTCGCTTTTTAACTTATTTTTTATTGGTGGTTGTCATTATCGAAATGTCGGCTAAATAAGTACACTATAGTACCAAGTATGGACACTATTTTCATCCCAACAAGAAATTGGACTCGGGTGTCGTCGGTTTTTACTCCTACTCTGGATGTTCTATGTACTAAATATTCAGCAGTTTATAAATGGTCGGTAGTGGGGGTGGTTTTCGAAGTTGACTCTTACTGGGACCACAATATACATGTATATACCGGCATGTCGCATTACGTGAAGTTAAAAAAATAAATCTCTTTTTTGTTGAAACATATTTTAAACGTGTCATTTATAAACAGTAAGCAGTTTAATAATTTATGAGTTAAACAAATAATTTTTTCCATTTTGATAATTTTATTATAGTTAGTTATTTATTGTAACTAAGTTATAATTTCAAAAAATAATTAGAGGTTATGCACTTTAATTTAAAATGTCTATATTTCCAAAAATTAATTCTTGAATAATTATTTTTTTTTAGATGTTAAAATTTTTAAAAAATTGTTAAGCTTAAAATAAAATCATATATTTTTTTAAAATTATGTCAGTTATTTTAAACTAATGATTTAAATCAGAGTTATAATTATTTGTGATAATGTTGCGGTTTGATCCACCAAAATTACCATCACCCCCAGAATTAGAAGAAAAAGATAAGAGAGTATTTATTAATGATCCAGTATGGGATCAAGTAGCAGTATATTTTATAAGTAATCATCAGAGAATACGTGATAATATTATTATACCCAGAGGAGCTGCTCCAGTTCATATTAAAACTAATGAAGAAAAAGCTGTTGAAACGGCTATGGAAAGCTGTCTATTTAAAAGTGCTATGAGTTGTGTTTTAGGTAAGTTCAATAAATAGTCAGTATAATTTTTTTTTTTTTAAATATTTTTATGGAATTATACTATTGGATTTGTAATACAGAATTAATATATTTTTATTTAATTTGAAAATAGATTGTTTTTAAATAAAAATTTAATTTGCGTCACCTGCAGGTTGATTTAATATTTTTTAAAATTGCTTTTTAGGTTTTGGATTAGGTGCAGCCATTGGTTTATTTTCTTCTAGTGTAAATCCAAATGTAGCTGCTGTTGAAAAGCAACAGACTGCTCGTGAAATATTCCGTGAAATGAAAACAACAACTTTGGGATATGCAAAAAATTTTGCAGCTGTAGGATGTGTATTTTCAGCTATTGAATGCTCTATAGAATCGGTAAAAATATAAATAATTTTTTCATAAATATTAATTATTAAACTATTTATATTATTTATTTATCATGTAAACAATATAATCTTCATGATACTATGAAGTAATTCTATTAAATATTAGTAAAATAATTTTAGTATCGAGGTAAAACTGACTGGAAAAATGGCACTTATGCTGGTGGTCTAACAGGTGGTCTTATAGGTTTGCGAGGTAAGTTTAAATTATTATTAATTTTTTCTTTAATAATATTAAAGTTAATTTTTTTTTCTAATTAATAGCGGGTGTTAAAGCAGGTATAATTGGCGCTGCAGGTTTTGCGGCGTTTTCTACTGCGATAGACTATTATATGCATAAATAATTAAAATAATACAATAGAAATACTTGTACAAAGAATTTTAATGATCAAATATAACTAAATAAAAAAAAAAAAAAAATGGTAAAAATTCTTATTAATAAATACATATATAAATCTTACAAATATTATTTGGAGTTTTTTATTAGTCGAAACATTCAGAGTAGTTTATAAATACAATTTAAATATTAAAAATTTATCAGGAAGTTTGTCTTTAATTTATAAGCAATTTTTTAATTATTATTACTAGATAATTAAGAACCACATTTATCAAACCAGCTCTGAATTTTTTAAATAATACATTACAAACTATTAATATAAATATTTTTTTTTAATTTAGTTTTATATATAATTGATATAAATAATGTAGTATAAAAGTAAAAATTTTATTGATATTCATAGATAATTATTTATAAAATAGTAAATATAAAAAAGATATACTGATTTTTAAGGCAATGAAAAAAAAAATATATATTTATATATAAATATGTAAGTATAAAATATTTGCGGAATTGCTTTGGGTACTTATTTGTTAAAATACATATTTAAAAAATTTTTTTTTGAAATTCGTTTATCACAATGAACAAAAGAGAAAAATTTGTACTCCAAAATTGATGGAAGACTACTGAATTGTTCGAAAAATTATAATTTAATTTATAAAACGGTCTTTATTTAATTCAACTATTTAATTTCTTTATAATTATCAATGTAAAAATGTGCATCATGAAAAATTGCACAAAAAATCAGACTCAATAAACATATAAAAAGAGATTCGACACTTAGGATTTTAAATACAGATTACCTAAATTAAATTACAATTAAAATTAAATATTTTTTTAAAATATCATTTTTTTTTTTTAAGAATCAATTTCAAACATTTAATTAATCGACGTGAATTTATGATGATGAAAATAAAAAAAATTGACGATATGTTGTATAATTGTAATAAGAAACATTTTTTATAATCGCTACTGCAAATAAATATAAGGACTGCAAGGCACTCGACAAAAGTGATTTTGACAGGTCAATGAGCAATCCGTTTCAATAGATTTATTGATTAACGCTAATGGTAATTATTAAATATGGAAATTTACTTCAGATTTTTTTTAAATCGTAATGATATTTAAAAAATACTGCATTATATATTTTATTTTATTCTCACCGCTTATTGATGACTCATCGAAAAAATATTTCGTTGTTGTCATTATTAGCGAAAATAAAAATTGACAACAAGTAGTAATACCATTATATATTGTGCCTGAATATTAATTTAAACTTAACAATATTTCGGTGGCACCTGTCGAAAGAAACCTGTTTCTTGGGTTAATCAACATCATATTTAATATTATGGCTGTTGTTGTTGCATTTGTGCTTGCATTTGAGCCAACATCTCTTGCATTCGTCGTAATTCCGCTTCTTTTTCTTGTAAAATACGATCTTTTTCTGAGACAACAGTTTTTTCAACAGGTTCAACAGCCCTATTAAAATAGAAAATGAATATTAAATTAACTATGTAATAATAACTTAGTAATATATATTTATTTTTAAATACTTACATTTGTCTTCGAGGAGGTACAGGTGCTCCTTTGGCTAATCTTTCACTTCGATAATTTTCATAATGTACTTCTTGAGTAACTTCTTGTAAATCTTGCATATGAGTGCTGTAATAAATAATATAAATAATTATTTAAATAAAAATTTCAAAAATTATAAATTAATATTAATTTACATAAGCATTGTCCGAAGTTTTATAAAATCACAATGATCAGGATTTTCGACTTCTACAACTCCCCAAGGATATAATCGCCCACGAACTTTTCGTCCTTTAACTTCGAGCATGGTATTGGCTCCACATACCGCAAATGGGACTGCTTCTTTCAATTGTCTCACTTGTTCCTTATAATCTTCATCTTCATCACTATCACAATCTGGTAAAGGATAAATTTTAATTTCATTACCCTCAATTTCTTCCATTACACGTTTCTTTAAACGCAAAACTTCTTTTTTTGTAAGAACATCCGCTTTTGCAATTACTGGTACAATGTTAACTTTGTTGTGAAGTTGTTTCATAAATTCAATGTCCAAAGGTTTCAATCTATAATTTAATTATTAAATTATTAGTAAACATTAAATATTTTTGTTTTTTCATTATTAAGTCACTTATAGTAACTGGATAGAAAGAGAAAACATTCTAAGATAAATTCAAACTGATTTTGGAAAAAAAAAGAGGAACAAGGGATCATATATTCATGCTGAACAGTCTGATGAATAATAAATTAAAAAAGAAGGGAGGAAAGTTATTCATTAGATTCAGACTTCAGAACAGCGTTTGACAGTCAAGAAACCTAAAATGAAGAAAAAGGATGTCAGGAGTAAAATGTATAGTTTTAAACTTAATGATTTATGATAATTAACAGAAAAAGTTGCATAAAAGAAATAAAAAATTAAATTAAATTTAAAATTGACATTATCTACTTTGTACGTCAACTTATAATCACATTCGTTATCTGGATTGTTAATTTTAATGGCATTGATAAAAAGACAGTTTGATTAAATATTTAAATTGCACCAAGAAAAATAAATTTCTTTTAAAAAAAAATAGCTTCCTGAAGTTAATAAATTAATTGATTAAACTGGTGTTCTATTTGCTAAAATAATTTTTTATGCAATGATTTTATTGCGAATTTCAAAGAAAATAATTTTTTAGCAAAAAAATGTTTTGTCTTCAAAAAAGTTATTTTTTTTCCCAGTAAATATTTATTTTAATAATTGAAATATTTAAGATTTTATTACCCATGACCAAATGGTGAAATAAAATAAAAACAACAGTGTATTCTATTATCAACAATATTTCTTCGGTTTAAACCACTTTCATCCCGAAGAAATCGTTCAAATTGATCATCAATATACTGAATAATAGCTCTAAAACTATCTGTATTGTCAATGGCATCTCCATATCCGGGTGTGTCAACTACTGTTAATCTAAGTTTAACACCTCGCTCTTCAATTTCAACCGTCGAAGCATCCAACTTTACTGTTTGATTAGATTTTTCTAATATAAAAACAATTAAAAATAAATAAGTATATAATTAATCTGTATTAAATAATAATAATATTATGTTTAATAAAAACTAACCAACAGCATCCGGTATAGTTCGTTCAGGATATAAATCAGTTAAAAAAAGACTATTAACCAAAGTCGATTTTCCTAGACCTGATTCACCAACAACCATTAGTGTAAACTCAAATCCCTTTTTCACAGATTTTCTGTGGACTTGATTTGGCAAATTAGCAAAGCCTACATATCCTGGAGTCTCAAGACTAGCGAACTGCAATAGATTAAATTAAATTTATTTATGTAAATAAAATTATCTATATAAATTATAATTATTCAATAAAAGAATCTAATTCTAGAGTTTAAGTGTCTAATAACCTTTATCAATTGTTTTAATAAAACTCTTACCGTTTTTACACTTTCACTTGACATTGTTAATTATTTTATTAACTAATAGCTGTATAAACAATTTGAAACAATTATGAATTATTATAAATTAAAAAAAAATAAATCTATTAATTTATAGTTAGACGCCAATCAGGATGTTAGTAAAGTTAACACAACTAGAGAACAGAGTTGCGTGGTGTCGGCCGCCTTTGATCTAAATTTAAAATAGTGGGGATAAAATAATATTATATATATTTATTAAATAAATGTAGTGGGGTGTTGATTTTATTCTGATTTAGTTACTTTACTACAAAATGTTGCAGCCGAAATCCTTGAAATAAAATTAATTAAATTTAAATTTTTAAATAAATAAAATTATTTCTATCACTGACAACACGTTATTTTTACTTAAAAATTTATTAAATCAGTTATTAGGTGATGCAGCAATTATTGACCAATAGCATCATGTTGTAATGAAAAAATATATTCTATTGGATGCTTTATTTAGTGCAGGAAGTATATATTTCCGTTTAAGAAAAGGAAATCAATGACTTGACAGTAAGACAAAGGCGTGGCAACAATAATAAAAACTGATATGTATATATATATATATATATATATATATACATACATCTATATTATATTAAATCCGACTAATTTATTAAAAGCACAAAGGTTATTAATACACTAATTTATAATTAAATTATTTTTAAAAGCATTATTGGGTATAAACTATTTACTTTAATAATAAATTTTTTTTATGTGTCTATATCGATAATTTGGCGGTAAATTATGAATCATTTGTAAGTTTATTCTTAACTTGAACTGCATATTTTAGTAAAAACTGATGAATTTTATTATTAAATTATTAATGAACATGCTATTGTTTCTATGAATATATAACTAGTTTATTATTGAATAATAATCATTGTTTTTATTGCTAATGTAATATATTTTAATACTTTTTTATAGTATTCTTATTTTTTTTTTAAATTCTATTTGATATTCTTAAAGTAATAATATTAAAAGTAAAATAAAATATTATTTAAAAATAGATTAAAAATATATAATACAGCTACAATTTTTATGATTTTTAATGAAATATCTATATATATTAAGAGGCCAATTTTATAATTTATTTAAATGTTGTAATAACATTGATGTATTTTTTGTATATTGTTATTACAACATTTAAAATTGAAGTTACATTCTCAAGTAATATTAAATTATCAAGTGTTTTTTATACATTACACTAATATGAGGCTAACACCGAATTAATTTATTAAATGATAATCATTATCAAGCATAGCCATAAATAAATTTAGTGACATCATAATTATACTTTCACCATATTGTTGATATTTAATTTTAAAATTCATTCATTCTTCTCTACCTCTTCTATTAAAATCAATTATTAAAATTATTTTTATTGTAATTAAATGAAAACAACAAAACTTATGTTAATCATATCATTTATTATGTATAATCATAAATGTCGTGCAATTAATGTAGTCACTAGATATATTTTTTTGTTACGGTAATAATATTGTATTTTGTTACTTGTATTTTTTTCTTTTCTTAATTTTTATAATTCCTGATCAATAAAATATAGAAATGAAATATTAATAAACATTTATTATTTTTATTTTAGTTATGAAATAAAGATAATTATAACAAACGAAAAAATCACAAATTATTAACTTGTAAGAGACAATTACGAAAATGATGTTTTAAATTTATTATAAATAAACGTGCATGTGATTTTAACGATCAATTTGTACATAAATGATTATTATTTATTCACCCACTTTATATATATATATATATATATATATATATATATATATATATATATAAACTGATGCTTACATTCTATGTAATAATTTCTGTTTCACATAAATATTATTTGTATTCAAACATTCATTGTACACTCACTTCTTACATAATTTACGAATTTTTTTTTTTTTATTTTCTTTTTTTTTCTTTTTAAATCATTATTTTTTTGGGAATTAAAATGCTATTACAATTATTTTAACAATGTTCAGACAAAAGAGCATTATAAATAGAAAAATTACATTACTCATAATTGCAACTTACATGAAAGATATAATTTATCATTTTTAGGGACAGATTTTGTTAGTTAGTTGTTTTTTTTTTTTTCTTATCTATTACTTTCCCTTAAGGAAGACGCTCCATGAGAGGTTAAAGAAATAAAAATTATTGTTTGACATAGCAGTTTATGATTCGCAACGGAAAATTTCTTCTAACTATTATTTTCAGAAACTGCGAGAGCACCTTACATTGCTTATTTTCTGTTCATCAAATTTAACATTTTTTTTTAAATCTTGTGGTTCTATGATATAGATGGTGTATTCTGTTTTTTTTTTTTTTATCTTGTTCTTGAAATTTTTTGTTCTCAAGTTTTATGAGAAAAGTTAAATTAATTGTGAATTGTAGTGAAATTTACTTTCCACTCGAATCTACTCTTTCTTCTCGAGGTTTAGCTCCTCCGTAAATAGAGCTACTCTTACTAGATTCAGCAAGTGCATTAACTGGATCAGGAACTGATCTTTTTTGTAAAACCAATTTTTTTCGTCCACTCACGTCTACAAAATTTCAATTAAAAGAAACAATTATTATTAACATAAATAGAAAATTAATTTAAATCAACAATAAAATATACATTTAGCTCATTTATAATGAGATATTTTTACAACTTAAATATTTATAAATGAAACAATAAAGAATACCTGGAGGCGGTCCTTTAAGAAATGGTTCATCTTGGAAAGATTTACTGCGATCGGAATTACCAGGCCCTCCTCCACGTCGAGGTCCACTAGTACTTCCATAAGAAGACCTTGGAGGACCACTACTACTACGAGAAGGCCAATCTCGTCCGGGACCACCGTCTTCATGGAAATTTCCATAATTACCTCTGTTACCACCTCGTACATCACTATTATATCCTCCCTGACCTTGTCTACTACCTGGACCACTATTTCCCTGCGGTCTGCGGTCATTATATCCTGTAAATATTTTAACAAATATATTTAACGAAATATTTACACAAAGTATTCAATAATTATTTTATAAATCTCTTGAGTATGAAAAATTACCAAAACTTCCACCTCCACCACCAGCTGAATTTCCGCCTCGTCTTCTATCAAATCCACCTCTATCATTTCTTTTTCCTTCTGCAACATCTATTTTTACAATGTTCGTTTCAACTTTAACTCGTCCATTAAGCTGTAAAGCTTCTTCTAAATCAGCAATATCTTCAAACTCGACATAGCAAAATCCTTTAAATCTACAATTAATAATAATATTAATAATAATATAATTAAAAATATTAGCTATATATTTTAATTAACGTACCTGTCAGTTTCTCGATCTTTAACCAATCGTACATTTTTCACATTCTGTTTTTCAAATATTCTATCAATATCTCTTTGAACGATTCCATCAGGTAAATTGCCAACATATGCAGTATATGGAGGTTCAGTGGGCAGTGGTTTTCTACTTCCACCACGATTTATACCACTCAAATAATCTCTGTAACACAAAAAGTCATTTCATTATTAATCATATAAGTTTTAAGAAAAATAAATATTTACAATAAATAACTTAATAATAAAATTTCAAAAATGCGTTAAACAAAAATCATCAATTCTTTTTTTTTTTTCTTATTCAAAAATAAAATTCTACATAACTAAATTTTGTAAAAAATTAAAATAAATATTAGCTTTAAATAAATATTGTCGCAAGCTATAAATGATTTCGTGATGTGTCTCAACTTTATCAAGTTTATCAACGTTCGAAAATTTTAATATCCAAATCATATAGAGAGTTGTATAGAGCTATTGAGTAATTTACATAAAACTAAAAATTAATAAAATTATTATAATAAAATACAGTAATTATTATTAAACACGAGTGGTTTATTTTTAAGCTGAAATAAAACCGCGTGCTTAAGCATCATGTTTCTTTTAAAGCGGGGTGCATCAAAACTCCAAAGCACTTCTCACTTAACCTTAAAATCGTCTTACAAACGAACAATAAATCTGTATTTACTTTTGTATTTAATGTATGACTTAGTTAAATAATTATTTATCACTTTAAGTTAATCACCGATAACTTTAAAACATAAATATGAACATATAGTTACCTCGAATCTTCATGATCTCCACAACCAGCCATGTTGGATGCACGAAACTGAAAACTGCTGAAAATTGACCGGGAGGACACACTGCGCGGCTCGTCATATATAAAAAAACACAATTACTAACGTTATGGGAAAGATGGCACTTTTCTACATCTTTCGTGGCGCAAAATTATTCTTTATTATGAATTCAGAAAAGTTATTCAACTTAAAAAAATTTTGAATAACAATTAATACAAATAAATATTTAATAATCGGATAAATTATTTTATTAAAATTTCTGAAAGTATTTAAGTATTGAATTTTTTTTAACTCACAACATTTTTATTTCAATAAGTATATTTTTCTTTACATGAAATAGAAAACTTTTCATAGATTTATTTGTTGGGTATGATTGCATTAAAAAACTTGACGCCTTAAATCACAGTTCCATCACTAAGTTAATTATAACTAACTTATTCAACATATAAGTACTTATTTAGTAAGTTATATGTTTCATAAATTTTAATACAGTCATCATTGAGTGAATGGTTTTGTTTAATAAGGGAATATAATCAATTTTTTTAATATTTTAAATTTCAAATTTTCATTTTTTTTTATCATTTTCGAGAAGTAAATATTGAATTTTTTAATAAATAATTATTTTAAAAGTTAATTTTACTTAAACAATAATAAAATCTTTAATGGCTTCATTAATTAGTGTTTTTCTTTACCATGTAACATCAATGATAGTTCATATTAGATTAGTGTAATAGCGGAAATGAAATAAATTTACACATCCTCATGTTTAAGGCTGTTTTTCACTAACATCATTCATGTGTCATCTAAGCTATGAAAAGTAATAGAAACCGTAGAAACACTTTTACTTTTCATAGAATCGATGATTCAGAATACCATTGCTTTCGCATAAGCGCTACTTGGCGAGTAGTCATCGAACCGAAAAGAAAAAGTCCGCATCACCATCTATGGAAAAAGCATGGAGTAGAGTACTCTGGTCTCCATGGGAAAAAGAATAATACCTTTTTGGTCATCGGACGGTCACATGACCATCACATGGCCGTTTGTTAAATGACGGACCAAGCAAGCGAAAATGCTGCCATCTAGTGAATTTCTACCAACTTAAAGCAAGCATATCTTAGCATATAAATACTAATATTTAAATAACTAAAATTAATACGAATTTTCTCTAAGAGATACAAAATATTATTTATTTCAAAAAAAGATATCGTTATTAACCTTAAATATGAAGCTATATGAAATCTTAAAGATAAAGATGTAATAATAACTATTAAATAAAGAAACTTTTGTGATGATAATAATAATATGATTTATGTCATTTCATATTTATTGCATCATTTAATGATTGAAAGTTATTTTAAAAGACAATTTTAAAATGGTACACGAAAAAATTATTTTTATTCGACTTTAAAATGATTACCTAAGTATACAAACTAAAACTGAAATATCTCGGTAAATTTCGGTAATACAATGATCGATTTCTTTTATAGTTTTTATGTGAGAATAAATTATAATTGAAAATTTTCGTCCCAAACGCCTATATAGATGCAAATGACCAAATTCATGACGGTTTTTAATGTGACCGTAAATTTTGCATCGATTCTCCAAAAATGCTTTATTAAAAAGTTCTGTCAAAAACGTCTATATAAATGCAAATAACGAAATTTGTGACCGTTTAAAACGTGACGGTCATTCCAGCATTACAGAATTTTTTTAAAATTATGTGACGGTCTCAAGACGGTCTTATGACTGTGTCCAGACCGAAAATAAAAAAGACGGTCATCCCGCATCTCTAACTACTACCGTATTCTAAAGTTAACTTAAGGCTGGGCCCCACCTAACGAAGTCCTGAATTTAAGAATTCTAATTATTTATTAAATAATTATCATAACAGCAATTTTATTAGCTTCCGACTAAAAGCAGAAGACGAACTTCCTCGGAAGATTTTCATCATCCGAGTCCCATAAATATTCAAAAAGTAATTAGAATTCTTAAATTCAGGATTTCGTTAGGTGCGGCCCACCCTTAAAGGGAAGTGTTGGAGAGCAAGCAGTTACCTTTAAGGGTGGGCCGCACCTAACGAAATCCTGAATTTAAGAATTCTAATTACTTTTTGAATATTTATGGGACTCGGATGATGCAAATCTTTCGAGGAAGTTCGTCTTCTGCTTTTAGTCGGAAACTAATAAAATTGCTGTTATGATAATTATTCAATAAATAATTAGAATTCTTAAATTCAGGATTTCGTTAGGTGCGGCCCAGCCTTAAGGGTACTGTTTTAGTTTTCCTTATTATCTACGTTCGTAATAATTTTATGCGATGTATTTCTTCTTTATCGACAATCTTTCTTATCTGTGGATTACAGAGTAAAGGATATACCATCCCTGATAGCCACCCTAACCGTAAGTTATATATATATGATATATCTTTGAATTATGGATAGTAAAGGGACCTCTACCGACTCTACCTTCTATAAACCTAATATAAGTATATAAGATGCATAATTATAAGTAACAACCGTACACTCGTTGTCATTAATGCCTGGTCCCCCAGGCTATAGAATCTTAGCCATGCAGGGGGCCAGGCATTAATGACAACGAGTGTACAGCTACAGAAGTTTTAAGTAGATTCAAGTAGAGGTATCTGTGCCAACACAACGTGGTTGGTGTCGTGACATGGTCACGATGGGTTCAGAAAGAGAATATAATTGTGTTAAACCAGATAAAAAAATGAAAGTAAGCCAAGAAATATTGAATTCATTGTCAAAACTGACTTTTGATAATGAGCATATTAGATTGCAAAGTGAAATAAGTTTATTAAAATCACTTTTTAAATTAAAAGCGGTAAGTTTGATATTTGCATGTTTAACCACCAATTTGAAGAATTATATGAATTTTTATTCATTTAATACAAAAATATTTTTTTTTTTAGAATCTAGATAATGAAGAATTAACTTATTGTTTGAAAAGATTAATTCGTGGATTGGGATCATCAAAAATGCTTTCTAGAAAAGGATATTATTCTACTTTAACAACTTATTTTAAAGAAAATTTAGACACTAAAATAGATCAAGTAGATCAAGTTATAGAAATAATGGAAGCCGAATTGAAACCATCAAGTAGCCTTTCTAAAAGCGTAAGATTGATTTAAATTAAATGAATATTTATATTATAAACTTCCCGCTAAGAAAATTTAAAATTTAAAAAAAAAGGAAAATTGTTGGTTTCGTCACAATTTTTGAAAACCGAGTATTGAATAGATCTTAGCGTTTGATAAATATTCTATAACTTTTGAACGGATTAACTGATTTGGCCTTTGATGCGGCGTTCGAAATGGCTTATCAATTCTTCGGATTCTGCGAGAAATTAAGCTTGATTGGTAAAATACATTTCAAGTTATTCCGAAAATAAAAAAATTTTGTTCGAATAACTTTTATCATACTTTATGGATTGAATTCAAAACCTAATCTTTTCTAAAACGCTAAAAACCACACCGAATGCTGCTTACGAACAAAATTTAAAAAAAAGAAAGTGTTTTTTTCGAATGATATTAGAATTGTTGAGCTGATTGATTTAAATTTTTCACCGTTAGAGACTGAAAAACTGCGCCGAATGCCGCATTGGACTTCAAAATCCGCTGATTAGTTCAAAAGCCATCGTTCGAAGTCAACCATTTTCTAAATTTTTATTTTTTAATTAGATTATCATCCAATTGAAGATTAAGAATAATTAAATTTATTTATTTATTTCAGGAGAAAGGTTATATTTTTATGGGAAGAATATTACTTTGTGGATCATTGACGAGGTCCAAGTTGCTTTTTAATTGTCCGCCAAACAAACAGCTGCTAATTCTAGAAATTTTATTGAGTGCTGGTACTCAAAAGAGTTATTTGTCCTTTGTTTCAATCTCATTCTTAATTTATTTTATCGATCAATTTGATGAAAAATATGTCAAAGCTAACTTTTGGCCATTGCTTGCTAAAGAATTAGGCAAAAATTGGTCAGAACATTCTCTAGACACTTTTTATGCTTTATTGCATATTCGTGTTAAATTTCCTAGTTTGATAAAAAAAAAATTTATCAAGCAACACTTGGGCACTGAAAATATTATTGATAAAGAAACTATTAATGATTTGCTTAAATTAATAACAGTACGTTTTATTTTACTTTAATTATTTATGCAGTTATTTAAATAATATATTTTATATATTAAGTAATTAAATTTTTTTCTTTAACAGGATACACCTCGGATTATATCATATCAACATCCGTTGTATAAAATATTATGTCAACTTCTAGTATCATCAGAAAATGTTGTAGATTTTTGGAATGGAATTGATCAACGATTCAACGTTCATCCATCAAAAAGTATGGAATATTTAGCTTTAGAATTATTGAATTTTATCGTGCCAAACATTGAGGATAAAAGTATATTGCCATCTTTATTATCATCAAATTTTTTAAATTGGATGGTGGGAAGGTTTAATATTGATGCGCGTTATCGTCATGATGATGTAGCAAATTTATTTCGAAAAGTATTGGCTCATTTTGTGGTAGCATTAGGGGACAAAGAAATAAAACCCAAGATTAAAATCGCTGTTTTAAAAAAATTAATTAATTATCCAGGAGATTTTATGATTGAAAAAATAACAGAAGTTAAAGTTATTCAATTGATAACAACAAGCATGAATTTCAATGGAGTTAAAAAACTGGCTAAATTTTATTGCGGAATTGTAGATAATTCTGAGCCTAAAAAAGCTGGAGATAAAAAAGAAGAATCTTGGAATTATGCTGAGAGAAGTTATGCCGGTGAATTGTTGTGTAAGCTGTTAGGTCATCCTACTGTTGATGCAAATCATGATTGGAGGCTTGAACAAGTGAAATTTTTATTTAATTTGGGTTTTTGTGAAACTGAAAATGTAAGTGTTGACTTGGCTTCACATTTTAAAGATAGTTTTTACCGGGCTTTGGATCATAAACTAAAACTCTCTGATCTTCATTATGTTTTAAATGAATTGGTAAAGCATTTAAACAATATATTGTTTTTAAATAAAACACAAACTCTCAGAACACCATTAGATGAATCAGCCATTGAAGTTTGGAAGAAAATGATTAATTTTATTAGTAAACTGAATGATGATTCTAAAAATAATGAAGCCGTTTTAATTTTTTATGTTATGGATTTAAATATGGGATTACAAATTTTTTCTGATTCAGCAATGGCTATTTCTAATATCAATGAAATTCACAGTTGCTACGAAAGATTGACGCAAAAAAAATCTAAAAAATCTAAGAAGAAAGAAGAAGATGAACCTGAATGGGTTGATGTCATTGTTGATCTTTTATTGTCATTACTTTCACAAAATAGTCATTTATTAAGATCACTTGTACAACGCGTTTTTCCACATATATGTTCAGTACTTACATCAACATCTATACATCGAATATTAGAAGTTCTTGATCCAAAAGATGATAAAGGTCCGCTAGTTCCTCAAGGTACTGAAAATGATTCTTCTGATGACGAGTCGAATTCTGAAGATGAAAATTCTGATGACAATAATGAAAGTTCATGTAAAAATAAATTTGGTAAAAAAAATAATGACGATGAAGAAGACGAGGATGATGAGAGTGAAGATGATGACGATGAAGAAAATTATGATGAAGATGATGATGAAGAAGATGAAGACGAAACACTTAATGAACGATTGAGACTTGCAGTGAGACAAGCACTTGGAGACGCGTCAGCTCATCCTGAAGATAATGATATTGATCTAGATGAAATCGATGAAGAAGAAGGTAGACGTCTCGATGAATCTTTAGCCGCTGCTTTTAGAATTCTTCGGGAAAGTCGGCCATCAAATAAAAAAAAGCAAGGAAAATCTGCAGAAACTTTAACTCATTTTAGAGGTAGAGTAATGGATCTTCTTGACATTTATCTTGACTCCGGACCTTCAATGGCTTTAGCTTTAGATATGCTTATACCTTTATTTGCTTTGTTAGAATTTTGTATTAAAGACATTCATCAGGAATCTTTGAAATGCCGCGTGCGCTCGTGTCTTAAAAAATTATCTTCTGTTAAAAAATTTAAGGATACAACAGGAGTAGATGAGAAACTGTTGATTGATCTTGCAACAATATTAGTTGACAAAGGTGAACGATCAACTTCTGTCTGTCAAGAGATGGGAGATAAATTAGCTGAATGTTATACATTTTTAATTAGATGTTTTCAACAAACTGGATTACCTCAAGATTCTTTAGTTAAAATTTATATTGAAAGTTTAAAAGCATTTTTTACAAAACGTGATTGCGTTCTTCCAGCAAGTTTATTTAAAAATACTCTTCATTTTTCCTGGACTGGAAACTGGCAACTGGTGCCGTTAATAATTGATTATATTTTTGATAATACTATAAGATCTTTTCGTCGTAGTCAAGCTTTAGAATTTTTAATTATATTCTATCGTAATATTAGATTAATTAAAAATGAAGAATATACAAAGCTTCGATTGAAAATAGAAAAGAAACTATATAAACATACAATAAAACTACTCCAAGAGCTGGTTGCTAATCAACATATTATCAAAACAGAAAATGAATCATCTAAAGTAGAAAATAATGTTACTTCTAAAGAACTTCGACAAAAATTTGTTTGCTTACTTTGGACGCTTTTAAATGTCATTTATCCTCATCATTTACCTCAAGCTTGGGATTGGAAGAACATTGCTAGCTTAATTACTGAATATCGACAAAAAAATTCTCTTTCAATGGATGCTAAGAATGCATACAAAAAACTAGCTTCGCATATTGGAGCATCAACTAATAGAAAAACTAAAGTTAAAGAGCAGGAACAAAAACCTATGGTAAATGGAGTACATACTGAAAATTCAGCGGAACAAAAAAAAAATGATGACAATGATGATGATAAAAAGAAAAATAATGAAGAATCATCAGAAGAAAATGATGAAGATTTAGCTAAAAAATTGAAAAAAGAATTAAAGAAAAAACTAAAAAATCGAAGTAAACAGGGAGATAAACAAAAATTAAAAAAAGAAGCACGTGAAATAAGAGCCAAAGCAATGGCTGAAGGTCTAGAAACTGTTAATTTTAGTTCAGTTATTATTCCAAATGAAATTACTGAAGATGAGCCAATGGAGACTACAGAATCTAAAGAAAATCGAATAAGAGAAGAAATCAGTAAGAAAGAATTGAATAAAACATCAATTAAAAAACGCGCAAATCCTGATAATGAACGATCTAGTAAAAAGAAAAAAAGAAAAAATGTTTAAATTTTTTTATCGTTATAATTAAATGAATTATAAAGTTGACAAATCATTTTTTATTATTATTTTTTTACAACGACTTATATATAATAATAAAAATTTAAATTAATGTTTAAATGAATACATCTACATAATTTATGTAATATAGATTTGTATATAATTAATAACTAAAATAAAACATGTTCCCATTCTCGATATAATTAAATTATTAGTCTCAAAGTTAATGTAAACAATTGAAAAAAATTTTTTTTAAAAAACCAATAAGTTATATCCCTATCGTAATTACTCAAACCTAATTATTAAATAATTATTGAAATGAAAAAAAATGTTTAATATAAGGTAAAAGCCCCTAACCCGCTCAGTACCATTAGTCGCTCACTTTAACTGTTTAAGGCATTTTTTTATAATTTTTATAAAAAAAAAATTACAACTAAATATATTATTGATAAATAATTATTTGTGAATCTAAATATATTATAATATGATTTATCAATTTATTTTATAATAGATTATAAATTTAAATTAAATGACTGTTTTCAAAATCGCGCTCAGCCGGGCATTTTCTACTTTAACGTTCATTCGTTAGATTAAATTTAGGTTACGTCAAATTTTTTAAGAATTTTTATAACTATATCTTATTAAATACATTCTTTAAATTCCATGAAATTTTATATTATGAAAGAATAAAGTAGTATAATTTATAAATTATTTTCCAAATCAATAAACTTATCATAGTTTAATTGATATTGTCTTTGAGCGACTATACGGCCATGTGTTGATCGAGTAATGGGACATGACAACTTTTAGTGAGCGATTATGGGTACACTCAAGGACCTTATTTAAAAAATTAATAATAATTCATTATCAACATTATTCTTCAAACTAAAATTTTATTCCATTACTTGAAACTTCAAAAAATAACTATAAAAAAAAAAAATATGGTTTTTCATTTTATTTATTAATTTATAGTAGTCCCGGCGAAAAAGTCGTCCTAAAATGGATAGTGGAGATATAGCCCTAGCAGACCTGATTTACCGTAAATCTACCGTAGAATACCGTAAAATTCGAGTAGATTTACCATTATTTACGGTAAACCCACCGTAAATTACGGTAAATCCACCGTAGTTTACGGTAAATCGGAATTTTACGGTGGATTACCGTAATTTACGGTGGGTTTACCGTAATTTGGGTTCGTTAGGGAGGAAATACGTGCTAACTAATGGTAGTGGGAGGACAACTTTTTCGCCGGGACTACTATATATCGAGTGATTTAATCTCACTCCAATGAAAATTGAGCGGGTATAGGGGCTTTTACCTTACCACGTTTTTAAAACTAACTAAAGAGTATAAAATAATTTCTCTGATCCTCAAAGATTTAAAACCACAGACAGATTCCGAACTTCTTACAGATAGTCCTGAAAATTTGTGATTGTGAATTTGTAATAGCCATGAAAATACTTGTAAAACTTATAACGATAAACGTGCGACGCATGCAACAGATAATTGATGCATTAATAGTTCAACTAACAATTTTATTACAATGCAAATGATATAAACCGATGTGTAAGTTTTCACAGTGAAATTTTATTCCCTATGATGCCAAATATACGAAACCGAAATAAATAAAACTAATATTGATATCATATATTGTCAATGATCCTGAATTTAGCAGACAATTAAAAATTTTTGAATTTTATTTTCGACTTGTTAATTATAAAAATTAAAAAAACTAAAAATATGCACTTGTAGAAAATTAAAAAAACTATAAGTGCAATTTCTTTAATTTTTTTTTTTTTTTTATAATTTGTGATTTTGAAAAATTTCAAAAATTATTAGATGTCGGTTAATTTCAGAATCATATATTGTCAATAGATTTAGTAACGCTGTAAGAAAATTAACATTACCGCGTCCAACGAAGGAATATACCCTAACCCTAATAGCACAGTTTGCTTTAGCAAAAGTTTACTTTACAAGAGTTTCCTTAAATTTTTCGTCAAATGTCCGTCAACTTCGGACTTTTCCGTTTTTGACGACAATTTATGTACAACTTGCTATACAATTTGACGTAAATTTACTGCCCGAAGGAGAAAGCAAATTCACTTCAAAAGTTGACTAGAGAAAAAATTTTTCGTCAATTTTTAGGCAAATTTATTGTTAATTTGACTTAAAAAATTGTAAAGTATTTTTTTACCGTCAAATTGTAGACAATTTTGTGTGTCAATTTGCTTACCTTTTGAAATGGTAAGAAAGAACATTACCGACTTTTTTTTTCTAATGAAAAGTTACTTACCTCTAAATTGAGCAAAAATTAACTGCAAATTTTTCTTTCCAACTTTTGCTGTCAAATTATCTTCAAATTCGGGCAGCAAATTTCAGGAAATTTCAATGTCAAATTACTGTCAATTTCAAGCTAAAGTGGCTATTAGGGATATTAGGGTATGCTTTTAGTGCGGTCATTAAATTAATTGAAAATTGATGTAGATATTGATTTACGAAATTTAAAAAGAAAAAACTTTTTTTTTATTATTTTATTAAAAAAATCGATTTTTAATAATCGTATTTAAAAAATTCAATCCATTTCCTATCGATTAATCAAAGCAGATACAATCGATTAAAAACAATCGATTGTTAAAATTAAAAAATCAATTATTAGATCGATTGATTGTAGTCTTGCAACTTGCAACAGTGAAACACGTGCTTCTTTTCGGCTCTGAATTAACCTCAAAGCTTTGTTTAAATATATAGGTTGCTTGCTACGATAAGTAAGTAGGTGTTAATTTATATCATATATTTACAGTGTATATACAGTGTATATCTAAAATTCATTTATTCATATATAAATGTAAATAAATATTTTTCATTTCCTCAATAAAATTAAAAAAATTTATTTCAAAGTAAGTACTAATATTAGAACAGTTTCGATTTTCCTATATCCTGTTTAATATATTTTCTATCCCTTAATTATTTATTTATTATTATTTTTATTGTTCAATTAAACTAATACATTTAATTTAATTTACAAACTCTTATTTATTTTATGGAAAAATTTCACAATATTTTAATTTCTTATTTTTTAAAACAATCAATCAATATTATTATTATTTATTTAAAAAAAAAGAAAGTGCATGTTATTTTATTGATGATGATTTTATTTATTTATATTTATATAATTAATTATCTTTTATTTCTTATTATTATCATTAAAATTAATTTAATTAATTAATAATTTATTTAATTGTTTCAGTATTGTTTACAACCTCTATGAATTTAATTGAACCCACACAAATTTTAATTTGATCTGAATAAGCACCTAGAAAATTTAATTGTTAAATATTTGTTTATTTAAGAAGTAAGTAGATAATGCTAAATAATATCAATTTTTATTTTTATGTAAATGTAATTTTATGTATTTGTAATTTCAGATTAATTGTAAAATGATTAAATCAAATAGTAACGAAACTAAATGGTACAGTGAATTTCCAAAAGAAAGTAAACCTTGTAAACATTCTCGTAGTGATGTTGAAGTAATAAAATTAAAAGAAGACGCTAAAAAACATTTGGATGCAGAGACAGCTGGATTTCAAATGAAAAAATCAACTGTAAGAGATTCAGAGTATAATTGGTTAAAAACAGCAGCATCAAGTGGTACAAATGCTGATAAAATAGGAGCTAATATTCTTTTTATTCAAGAAAATCCAAAATATAATCTCAGTCGATTAATTAATCTTGTTTCACAAGTTAAAGGTTCTAGACATAGTCACAGTAATTTATTGATTACATCTTTACGTGATCTTTTTTTATCTGATTTACTTCATCCTCAATACAAGCTTTTAAAATTTGAAGAACAAAATTTAGATAAAATTGCATCATCAAATCAATCTACAATAATTAATAGGGATGGTCAAACTAAAAAATTACTTGCTTACTGGTATTTTGAAGATCAATTACGTGAACAATATGAAAAGTTTATCACATATTTATCAGCAGTAGCGTCAGATACCATTGATACAAATCGTGAAAAAGCAATTTCTATAATGACTGATTTATTAATCGGTAATTCTGAACAAGAACATCAACTTCTTTCATTGTTAGTAAATAAAATAGGTGATCCAAAGTCTAAAGTTGCTTCTAAAGTTATTTTTTGTTTAAATAATCTTTTGTTGGAGCATCCAAATATGAAAATAATTGTTCTAAGAGAATTAGAAAAATTATTATTCCGAAAAAATATAAATCATCATGCTCAATATTATGCAATAAGTTTACTAACACAATTTGTTTTAAGCCGTGAAGATTCAGAGACAGCGACAAATTTAATAGATGTATATTTTGCATTTTTTAAAGCATGCTTAAAAAAAGGTGAACCTGATAGTAAAATGATGGCAGCTATTTTAACTGGCGTTAATCGGGCCTATCATTTTGCTAATAAAGAAACAATCAAAATAAATGATCATATTGATTCCGTTTATAAAGTTGTTCATGTTGGTTCATTTAATGTTTCTCTCAATGCTCTTAGTTTGCTTTATCAAATTGTTGAAAATGATGTACAACAAGAACGTAGATTTTATACAGCATTGTATGGTAAATTATTAGATCCACAAATTGGTTCTGCTAAAAAAGGTGCTGTTTTTTTAAATCTTTTATTTAAAGCTATGAAAAATGATAAAAGTGTAACACGACTTTATACTTTTGTTAAAAGAGTATTACAAATTTGTTCATATTTTCCGGCTTGTATGATATGTGCTACTTTGTACATTATATTACAAATTTTGCAATCAAGAAAAGATTTGAAACAGATCTTATTTAAAAGTACAGTTCCACTTAAAACTGAAGATAATGAAAATGAAGATAAAAATAATGATGATAATGAAGAAGAAACTGAAGAAAAAAACAAATCAACAGTTAAAAATAATGGAAATAAAAAAACACAAGCTAATATTATGTTACCTAATGTCATTTTTGATTCTACGAGTACTGATGATACTAATGAAAAATCTATAACAGATATTAAAATTGAACAAGATAATACATTATTATATGATCCATTTTCTATAAATCCATTAAAATCAGGAGCAATTAAATCTCCAGTTGTTGAACTTATTGCTCTTTCAAATCATTTTCATCCAAGTGTTGCTTTATTCGCTCGTAACATTATTGAAGGAAAAGTTATAAATTATACGGGTGATCCACTGGAAGATTTAACCTTGATAAGATTTTTAGATAGATATGTATTCAAGAATCCGAAAAAATTAGAAGAAAAAAAAGTTAAAAGTAATGATCCACTTTCAGTAAGAGCTAAATATATACCCAAAGGAATACGTTCGGTTCCTGTTGATAGCCATGCATATTTAAATGAAAAAGAAGAACGTATTCCTGTTGATGAATTATTTTTATATCGTTATCTTAATAAGAAAAATGAAATTAAAAATATTGTTAAGAAAGAAGATGATGATAGTGATAATGATAGTGTTAACAGCGAGGAATTTAATTACTTATTGGATAAACTTAATGGTGATAAAGATTTTGAGGAATTAGATATTGCTGGAGATCTTGGATCATTTAAGAAAAATAAAAAACGACCGAACGATGAAAGTGATGATGACTCTGATAATGAACAAGATGATGATGATGAAATTGTTGATGATTTTGATGAAGATGAATCAATGAATGATGAAGACTTTGAAAATATGAGTGACATGGATGTAGATGATGATGATGATGCAAGTGACATGGAATTTATCGATGATGATGATAATGATAATAATAGTGCTCTAAAACAATCAGTACAATCTGTTTTGAAGAAAAATAAAAATTTGAAATACGAAAAGAAAAAATTAAAAAACAAAATTGATGATAATGTATTTATGTCAGCAGAAAAATTTGCTGAAATACTTGAACAGCAAGGACGATCTAAACAAAAAGAAGGTAGTTCAAATGTAATGAGTGATGTTGATGGGGCCAGTGTTAAACAATTGGACTGGGAAATAAAAAGAAATAAAAAAATTTCTGGCAAGTTTGGCGGTACAAAAAAATCTAAATTTACTAAATCTGGCACCGTGTCTCGTAAAAATGTAAAAAAATTTAAAAAAAGAAATTAAATAAATAAAAGTACTTTATTTAAAGGCTGTTATTACATATTTTATTGATTAATGAATTTAAACAATAGTTTTATTTATTAATAAACATAAAAAAAAATGATTTTATAAAATTAATACTACTCAACTTCTAATATTTTTAATTAAAAATTTGAAAACTCGATTATTAATCTGTAAAATATTTTATGGAAATCATTATTTTGATATATTTGAATGTAAAATTTACTATGACTTAAAATATCATAAATAGATAAAATTATTAATCAAAAGTATTTTGAAATTGTTTATTATAATTTTGTACAGTAGATTGTAATATTAAATACAAACGAATTTTTGTAACATTAATCAAAATATTATAAGATTTTGACAATTAAATAACGTTTTAAAACTGAATTTTAACTGACTTTTTAAATGTTTAATTCTACTGTATTCATCTTTTCTTATAATGAAACTTTTCTTTTTTTATGATAAAGACTTACAAATATAAACTATTCAATTTGTCATATATTGTTATGAATATTTAAATGTGTCATGTGGCTGTTGGTTCATTTTTTCTTATTACATATAAACGATGTGTGCATAACCAAAAATAAAACTAAAAATAAAGTAAAATGCTATTGTTAATTATGAAAATATTTGAGTGTTGTATTTATTAGATAAGCTAATAATGACATTACCACATTACACTAAAAAAAGTCTTATACTTATTTAAGTTAAAGTAAACCATAGAAAATAACGATTTTTGTCTAGTAATCTCTCATATCTCAATATTAATTCAAATGAATAATCTCTTGTCTTTTTATCTTATATTTATTTTTTTTTCTTTTTTATTTTTATTATTTGAGATTACTAAATGTGACATATTTTAAAGTGCTGTGTAAAATCGATAATCTGAGTGCTACTCAGGATCAGGTTTGTTGGAACCCTCTTCATCATGCGTCGGGCTATGCCATGTTAGTCTTTCTTCGTAAAATTTAATGACAATTTGTGGACACCTTTCATTTGCAACACGTGCTGCGACTAGGTCAGCATCCTCCGTACCTTTCCACTTCATAAGGAACATAAGTTCTCCACTTGAATCAGTGGCACCGATGATACGTTCAGGTTCAAGGTTTCTGTCAAATCCTAAAAAAAAAAAAATTGAAATAAAATAAGAAAAAATAAAATTTATAACTTTTAACTTTTTATATTTATTTATTTAGTTATGTATAAATAAACATACCTTCAGGTTTTTTATCCTTGTCATCTGTCATCTTTTTTTTGGCGTGAGTTGGTGTCGGAGTACTTGAACTTTTTCGTTTTTTTGAATCTTTTTCTTCATGCCGTTTGTTACTGGCAGCAGCTTCTTTCTTTTTTCGTTGTTCCTCAAATTGGGCGATCAAGTCAGGGCAATCCAAGTTTTCTTCGGGTTCCCATGTGTTTTCATCGTTTGAGTAACCTTTCCATTTAAGAAAATACTCAACCTAAAAAATTAAAAATTACCAAAATGTATTAATTTATATAAATAAACAAAATAAAATTTATAATTTAATTTTATCAAATATTAACGAAAATATACCTTGCCCTTAACAACTCGTCTATCCAGAACTTTCTCTACGCTGAATTCTTCTTCAGCCTCGTTGTCAGAAGATGGAGATTCCTTGGACTTGCTCATTCTTTTCTAAATATGAAAGAAAAAAAAATAATTGAGAAATAAAATTCAACAAAAAAAATATATTTATATATAATTGTAAGTATGTAAATACAAAATAAATGATTACTGTATACTAACTACAGGACACATAAAAATTACAATACTGCTAAAAGTTTAATTTAATATTATTTTCCGACAAATTAAAAGCTATATTCATAACCAACAACGCGGAAACAAATGAATAACCGGTGAATTTAGAAAAAAAAAAAAAAAAAATATCTTACTTGAACTTTTTTCATTGTTGTAAAACTTGATACTATTGGTGAATATTAAAATAAACGATACTTATAAATTTAATAATAAAATTTATAGTAAAGGTATGAAAATATTAAATTTACTAATGATTGTTAGTAATGAAAAAAAACGATAACTAATGTAGAATTAATGAGTGGGCAAAATGGCGGTAAAATGGCCGGGAAGCTTCTAAATTTTTTTTCAACAACCAACTTTATATGTATATATATATATACACATACACATACACAACATATATATATGTATATATATATAATTATTAAAAATTATTAACAATAAATGCTTACGAATTTTTTTTAGTCAATATTTGAAATAAAAAACACTTATTTGGTATATTATAAACTATACACAATTATTATTAATAATTAATAAACGGAAGAATTTTTTTTTTTTACAAAATAACGACGCCGTAAGTGTATTGTCTGATCTGGAATCTGGATTGGAACTTTACAGGTTTCAGTTTCATGAGTTTTAGCGTCTCGCTTGGTGTGTCTCTTGCCGCAAAAATTACAATGTTGCCAACACTAATGTTAAATAATACCCTAAATTTATCATTTTAATTTATGATAATATATTTATTTAGTAATATATATCGTTTTAAATTATTAAAAATTTTTCAACTAATTAGTAAACGACATAAAATTTATATTTAATTTAATTATTTAATCATTTTTAACTTTAATTATTTTTTATCTTTCCTTTAATTACACTAAGAAAATAAATAAATTCACTAGAAATTACGTCATTTATCAACGCATGCGTAACAATTTAAATTTTATGTTATTGCGTGACAGTATAATACGTGTTATTATTATTTTTTAAATAATTAAAAATATTATTTTAAATTATAATAATTATTTAAATTAATTGTAAATCAGACTTGAGTTACAATAAATGTGTGATTATTTTTCGAGGTGATACTTACCGAAGGAAAAAAAAAATAAAAGTAACTTTAGACAAAGGACTTAGCCGCTGCAAGAAAAGTATGTGTGCAACAATTACCCAATGGGTAAAATAGTAAACTGTAATTAACTTACAAAAGTATTATATATGTTGGAGGTTTTTCGAGTTCTCGTTCTTTACCACTACAGACGTAAAATAATTTTATGGAGCGCAAGAGTAAAAGTGTCTGGCAAGGTCTTTGGGTTATTGTTAAAATAGACACTGCTAATATAATTAAAGCAGTAGTATCTTAAGTAACTTTTCATAGTCTTTAATAATTATTTATTATTGTTTATATAATATAATACATTGTTAATTAACAAATAAATAAAACAAATAATAAAAAATGGCTGCACGTTCTTTGGTAAGATATATTCAATCAAAATCAATTACACCGCAAATACATCGTTGCGCGGCATCATTGTCTGCATTCGAAATTCAACATAAAACACCAGCTATTAAAAAAGTAATGCCTATTCCTAAAGCTCATTACGGTGGTCGTCATACAGTTACATTGTTACCTGGCGCTGGAATTGGACCAGAACTTATGGGTTACGTTAAAGAGGTATAATTGATTAATTATTTAAATATATGTATAATGATCATAATAAATTAAATAATAATATTTTAATATCAATTAATAATAATTATTTTATTAAATTTTCTTCTCAGATTTTCAGCTATGCTGGAGTACCAGTTGACTTTGAAGACATTGACATTGATCCAAATGCAGACAATAATGATGATCTTGAGTATGCTATTACTTCGATAAGACGTAATGGAGTTGCATTGAAAGGTAATATTGAAACACGAAGTAGAGAAATTGGAGTACTTTCTCGTAATGTAGCTTTACGTAATGAACTTGATTTGTATGTAAATGTCGTTCATTGCGTTTCTTATCCGGGTGTTAATTCACGTCAGAAAAATATTGACATCGTTATAGTACGTCAAAATACTGAAGGAGAGTATGCTATGTTGGAACATGAAAGTGTTGATGGAGTTGTTGAAAGTATGAAAATCATAACCAGATCAAATTCTGAACGTTTAGCACGTTATGCTTTTGAGTATGCTAAACGTAATGGTAGAAAAAAAGTTACAACCGTTCATAAAGCAAATATTATGAAACTTTCTGATGGATTGTTTTTAGAAGTATCAAAAGAAGTTGCAAAAAATTATCCTGAAATTATTCATGATAATATGATTATTGATAATACATGTATGCAACTTGTATCAAATCCTCACCAATTTGATGTTATTTTAACAACAAATTTATATGGCGCAATTGTATCTAATGTAGTTTGTGGACTACTTGGAGGTGCTGGATTACTTGCTGGTAAAAATTTTGGTGATCAATATACTGTTTTTGAACCTGGTACTCGTAATACTGGTGCTAAAATTGCTGGAAAAAATATTGCTAATCCAATAGCAATGTTAAATGCTGCTGTTGATATGTTACGTCATCTTGGTCACAAACAACATGCTACCATAATTCAAACTGCCATTAATAAAACAATTAATTCTGGTATTCACACAGCTGATCTTGGTGGTAATGCAACGAGCCGGGAGGTCATCGATAGTATTTTGAAACATATTAAAATTGCAGTAAATTAAAGATTTGATTAGTCGAGGAAAAAAAATACAGATGATAAATTAGTCATTTGTTTTTAAAATTAATTATAAAAGTTAAATGTTTATTTTAATCGTATAGAAATATAATAATCTTTATTTCGAACTGATATTTATTTAATTATTATATGTGATTAATACAATAATGTATCATAATGTTGTTCTGTAGATTTTAATCATGAGATGTCAACTCGTGTATTTAAAAATGTCAATTCTTCTTGTACAGTTTGTTAATATACATTATCAATAATAACAAAATGCTTTGTAATGTGCGCATTATCATTTAATTAATTAATTTAGATAAAATAAGAGCATTAATTTATTAAAAAATATTATTTATTATTTATTTTAGATATCTTTTATTTAACTAATATACACATTTTTTTAATGATTTGATTTATTTATTCAGAATAAAAAATGATATAAAATAAATTTAATATATTAATTTAATTATGTAATAATTGCAATGCCAATTCCTCTGTTGCAAGTAAATCGCTATTTTTCGGAATTTTTAATTTAGATCTTTTTTCTTTTACATCATTTTGGGTCAATAATTTTCGTTTCGGCGCTCTGCTGAATTAAAAAAAAAATTATTATTTATTATTTGCTTGGTCTATTAATTAAATGTCACTCAATTATTTAAATTTATTTATTTACCGGTGAATAGGCTGCTCATCAGATTCATCGTCTTCATCATCATTTGAATCTTTTTTGGGACCATAAATCTTATCAGGATCAGGTAAAAATGATACATCTGGACCATCAGATTCGAATTCACTTTCACTGTCATCCGTAATTCGTTTATTTTCTTCATGATATGATGTCTCATCTTCTTCATCACTATCTTTTTTATTTTTTAGTTCTTTCAGTTTACGCTTTAATTCCCGATGTTTTTCTTTAACTTTTTCTCTAAATCGTTGTTTATCAATTTTATCTTCTTCACGTAATATTTTTTTCGATAATTCAATATCGATTCCTGAAACATCCGTATTTTCATGTTGCTTTGCAAGCTCGGATACTTTCGATTTTGTCGCATCAATTACTTCCTGATAAGAAAAAAAAAATATTTTATTTCATTAATCTATATATATATGTATATATATATTGCTTTATAGTGTTTATGTAAGATATAAGATAATTATATATATTCAAATATTATCATTTAAATAACAATATTGACATAATAAAAATAATGATAAATCCTTATCACCTTTCCTTCTTCATCAAATATTGTCTTTTTGTTGGGAATAATTTTTTTATGAAGAATTTTTTTCGCAGCAGCGGCTTTAGTAATAACTTTTTTTTTCTTTGACTTTATGTGAATATCAATTGGTGTATCATTAAAATCTTCTGCAAATTCATCAGGATCACCGTCTTCAATCTGAACGTTTTTTTTCTTTATTGTCAAGAAGTCATCATCATTATCACTATCATCTATAATAAATAAATAAAATTAATTATACATTATTACATTAAAATATTAACTTTTTTTTTTATTAACAATTACCATGATTAATTGAATTATTTATTTTTCTATCATTTTTTGTTGATAAATTTTCGTATTCATCACTACTTTCTTCGTTGTCTTCTTCATTATTATCATTTTCTTTTGTATCGTCATTAGATTTATCTGCTGATAATTTGTCTTCTATTTTATTAGATTTATTTTTATTTTCTTTTTTTTTTATTCGGATTTTAGGAGCAATAGCCAAACCCAACGATCTGTATTAAAATTAATATTTGTCATTAAATAATTAAAAAATAAAAAATTTATTAAAATTTTAATAAAGAAATAAATTTAATTACATAGCATATGCATCGGTGTCTAATGACTTGACATCGAATACTTCTTTATCTTTCATGTGATCTACTGATTTAATATAAGACTGAAAGGCTCTTTTAGCTGACTGGTTAAGTTCTACATCTCTTGCAAGAAATGATTCAAGTTTTCGATGCGGAGAAAATAGATAATTTTCTGAAATACTAAAATAGAAAAATATTTTTTATTATTATTTAAATTATACTTTTAGATAATTAAAATTTAATTTACGTTACTTGATTTTCTTTATCGGAATTTTTCTTTCAATAAGTTTATCAACCATTTTCAATTCTTTAGGTAATAAAACTAAAAGAGATTGACCATCGGATTGAAACCGTGCTGTCCTACCAACTCGATGAATATATTGATCAGTATCTTCTGGACAGTCCATTTGTATTACCCAATGAACATCAGGAAAATCTAAAGAAAAAAAGTAAATAATTTTTTTTTATCGGTATAATAAAAATTTATCGAAAACGTATGTGTCAAATATGATTCCATGTCAACTGATCTCCGATAAATAATCCCATCAATCAGGACATCATTTATTTGTATCTTTTATTTTGTTAGTTTATATTATTATGTATTAATGAATCAATTGTTGGTGAGATCAGTTATCTGAGATTATGTGACGCAGAATAATTGCTGGGATCACTTTACGGCACACTTTAAATATTATTTTACTTACCTAATCCACGGGAAGCAATATCTGTTGCAAAAAGTGCAGCTCTTTTTGTTTTACAAAATTTTTCATAAATACTCATTCGTTTTAATTGATGAATTCTACCATAAAGTGCTGTTAAAGCAATTCCTGGTCTCAATTTACAGAAAGCTTCATACATATATTTTGTTTGTTTACAAGTTGAAAAGAATACAATAATTTTTTGATTTTGATGTTGTTTAAGAAACGACCAAAGCATTGCTAATTTATCATTTATATTACAAACAGCATAATTTTGTCTTAAATTTTCTGGCGTAACATATTTTGTGTGTTCATGAATTGAAATATAAACTGGGTGTTCTAAACTTAATCTAGCTAAATCTTTAACTTTTTTAGTTTGAGTAGCTGAGAATAATAATGATTGTCTTTCTTCTGGTAGAAATTCAATAATAGCATCAATACTTTTTTGAAAAGTAAAATCTAAACATCTATCAGCTTCATCCAAAACAAGTATTTTCATGTTATCAAAACTCAATCCAGCATTTTCATTCATGTGTTGAAGAATTCTTCCTGGAGTACCAATAATAATGTTACAACGTTCTAAACGATTTCTTTCTAATTTCAAATCTTTGCCACCGATAATTAAACTAGCGGAAAAATTATGATATTTTCCTATTTTTCTCAAAGTCTCAAAAATTTGATAAGCTAATTCTCGTGTAGGAGTTATTATCAATGCACCTGGTCCATCCAATGCTGACCATTGTTCACGATACAAACATTCAATTACCTGAAAATATTAATAATTATTATAGTATATATATTAATTTAAAATCGTGTCCAGATCAACTTAATAAAATGGTAAAATCATAGGGAGGTGGACAATAATTCAAAATTAGAATTTAATTTTGACCATATATTGGACGGTTTCGTCCCTTTATTGGGACTTCTTCAGCAACTAAAACAAGTCATTATAAATGATTTACAAAAATTATATAAATAAACAGATAATTGAGACTTGGACAGATAATTGAGAAAACTGCAATTTATAAATATCAACATTAATATATTATGCCTTGATTATTATACACTAGTTGAGAGTATATGAATTGAGTGTCACATGAATTGGAGTTTATCTTTATTTTATTTAATTGTTATTTATTTATTGTAATTAATATCATTAAACAAAATGACGTATGTCTCAAAAACATCTAGTAGACGATAGAATTTATATGATCAAGGTAGGATGTGATCATATTTTTGATTGGTTATGTTGTACTATGTGATTGTATAATTAATTGTTTTGTTTATTTATATAATTTTTGTAAATCATTTATAATGACTCGTTTAAGTTGCTGAAGAAGTTCCAATAAAGGGACAAAACGTCCAATGAATGCTCAAAATTGAATTATAATTTTGACTTATTGTCCACCTCGCTATGATTTTACCAATTTATTATAGTATATATTTCATTAATTTATACAATATTAGTTCTATGCAAATAATTATCAAGTTAAAATAATCGAATCAAATAATTTAAAGTTTCAATTATTCGTAAATAAATTATTGGTAAATATTGTAGATAATTTTTTTATAATTTATCACATGTGGAGGACCGGTCTCTATCATAAAATTTGTCAACACACATTAAAATTGCACAGATATAGATTGCACTTATTATTTCATCACACAAACTTAATTATTATTTTTCTAATTGTATAAATATATTCACACCTAATTGTAATAAGTAAAATAATAATTACGTTTGTGCAATTCATATCTGTAAGAACAGTCTCTGTACAATTTTGATATGTGTTAACGAATTCTGTGTTCAATTACATCTGTGCAATCAGCTTCTGCATGATAAAAGCCGGTTTTATGTGAATTTAAAATTTTAAATTCAAAATCCAAATCGAATATTGAAAAACTTATAAATATTTCGAAAAGTTCGGCTTCTTGCTCCGAGTACAAATCTTGATTTAATATTATTGTTTTAGAGCAGAGTTGAAAGCAGAATGTATTCGGAGCCACAAGTTAAATTTGCTGTTAAGATACATACCGGAATAAGAAAAGCAAGAGTTTTTCCACTACCAGTTTTTGCAGCACCTAAAATATCCTTCCCTTGAAGTGCTACACCAATACATTGTCTTTGAATGTCCGATGGTACTTTGTAGCCATTTTCAGCCAATCCTTTTTGTGTTTGTTCCGATAATGGTAGGTCAGAAAACGTTTTAATATTTGCTTCATCAATCTACAATCATATATTGATATTTTGCAATTATATCAATATCATAAATAGTAATAAACACTAACTAAACTAATAATTTATAAATTAATTATGAATAATTAAGTATATGTTATGATAAATCCGCTCCAATAATTATTTAATTGTAAAACATACATTGAAGTATGATAAAATACTTACGTTACGCAAATTTTAAATTTATTGATAAAAGTTTATTGTTTTATTTAAACAATTTAAAAGTTAAAATTTATATATTTTAAAAATTATAAATTTAGTAAATTATTTAAATCAAATAATTACCTTATTATACTTAGCCGTGAGTTGTTTAATTAAAATAGTTTCAGGCTTTGAATTTTTTTTAATTATTATTTTTGTTTTTTTCCTGTGCTTATTCGAAAGTTTAGCCATTTTTTTTTAAATTCATAAATATGTAAACAATCATACAAGTTATTTAATTGTCAATACTAATAACACGGTGTTTCCACGTTTTTTTTTAATTTTAAGCCAAAGAGGTTAAGATTTTTTCACTATAGAGTAAAATTATGGAGGGTAGAGTTACTATCCTCTATAGCCTCCATCGGTAAAATAAATAAGGCGTTCGATATCTAAAAATGGAATATACGCGCATGCTCTAACTTCTGTCATCTTTTTTAGGTTGTTTTGAATACTATATTCATGAAGAATAGATAACAGGAGACCGAACGGTATAGGCGATTCGTCCGTTTCTACGTCCTCAAAAAAGTGTAGAGATCATAGTTCTTATTTTCGCCACTAGCAGCAGTCCGAACTCCAACGTACTGAATTATTATTATTATTTTAGATTGAAACTGATAGTTGATAATTTCTGCCATTGTTCAATTTGTGATATAAAAATTGTTTTTTTTTATAAACAATTAAAATAATGGGACGGTGTTGTGTAGTAAATGGTTGTTTAAGTGGTCGTAAAGTGCAAGAAGACAAAAATATTTTACATTTACGAAAACATCGCTTATTCAAAGTGCCAAAGGTAAGTAACCTCAAAAAAAAAATTACGCCAATTTATTTTCAATTATTTTGTTAATCATTTTTTTCTCAAAAAAAGAAGCCAGACTTACTGGAAAAATGGAGCACAGCAATTGGCCAAGAGTTGAAATCAACAAACTGTGTTTGTGAATTACATTTTAAAAAAACTGATATTATTAAGTTAGATAGCACAACGTTACCAGATGGAAATGTTTTTGTATCTGACAGGTGCAGAGCTACAATAAAACCAGGTGCAATACCTCACTTAAATGTAAATCAATGTTATGATAGTGGCTGCGATAATGATAATTTATCAGTTATCAATTCTATGGACATTGTTGATGACGAAGTCAACGTTGATGTCCTTCAAGAAAATAATTCCTTATTAATACAGCCTGTTGTCAATAATTTAGAAAATGTAAACGCTATAAAATATGCTGATCTTTTTTGGCAAGATTATATTTTAACTACTTCTATCGTAGATGATCCTATATTATTGAATAATGTTGTTGATAATGAAAATAGGAGTAATATAAACAATAATGGCATGAGTAGTGTTCATTACCCAAGTGATAATTCTGTATCAAACAGTGAAAGTGTCTTATTAATTTCTGGAAATTGTAATGTAGAACTTAAAAATAATAATGATCAGCAGTTATCTGTACATGATATTTATAATGCATTAGAAGTGAAACCTTTACCAAGGAATTGGAGTTGGACGTTTGATCATAACCAAACTATAATACTATCGTATTTAGATTCAACTTGTTTCAAACTTAAATGTCATCTAAAAATAAAAAACGATTTAACAGTTACAGTAAGTTATTTCAATTTATTATTAGAAAGTTTTAAAACAGCCGTATTATTTTACTAACTTTTATATTTTATTTTCTAGATTGTAAATGCGTGTACAGACGTATGTATCGATTTATCTGAAGAAATTCCACAAATCGAAACTGTTTGGGAAATTTTAAATAAAGCTGAAAATTATTATTTTTGCAGTGGAACCGGATATAATGAAAACAAGTAATCTTATTTGTTGTTTAATAAATTTTTATTTAATGGATTCATTATGAAATACAGCCAAATTTTGAAGCCATTAAATAAAAAATTTTTTTAATTTTAAGAGTTTCATCTGGTTGTAAAGGTATTCTGTCATCTGATGAATATAAGAAAAAAATGCCACTATACCGATGCATTGCTTGTCGACAAGCAAGACAAAATATACAAAACCGGAATAATAAACAAAGTAAAGATTTTAAGGGATTATATAATAGTAAAAAGATTGAATTGGTTTTAGAGAAAAAAAAAATAAGACGTCTCAGTGAAAAGGTATATCAATTGTTTGTATTTGTCTCATTAATATTATGTTGAAATGTTAATTTCCAAGAAATAGATGTTTTTTATCTGATAACATCTTAGAACTAAAATTTTATGACTATTGATTTCGCAGTGGTTAAATTCTTCTATTGATAATTACTGTTGGCTTAATTGTTTTTTTATAAATCATAAATAAAAACTTTAGAGTCTTAAGAAATTTGTATGAATAATTTTAAGTAATTTAACATGTAAATCTGACATTGCTATAATATCTATATCAGGATTTAAATGCTTTGTTATCATCAAAAAATTTTAACATTAATAATTTTCCTTTTATTACAATCTTTTGTGTCTCACTCTTGCACTCTAGCAATCATATAATTCTTTAGTTGTCGTTGTCTTTAAATTGTTTTCAGGTTTTTATATACATCTATCTAATGTTTTTCTTAAACAAAGTACAAAACACTGCAACTTCATTATACATGTTATTGGTAATCATTTCGTAAAAAGTACACATTATAGAAGATTCAATATTTATCCGAAATGTCGATTTTAAACTCAATATATTGTCGCAAACATAAATTAAGTTTAATGTTCAATGAAAAATAAGTCGCATATTTCAGCTTTTTCAGTTAATTCGATCATGCTCGCTAATTTTTTTTATCATTGATATTTTTTAATAATATTGTTATTGATAAAAATTTGAGCATTATTCTAGTTTTATAATTCGTTAATATTTGGTTGTTAAGATACTTGACTTTCCTTAATTTAGAATGAAACTTTAAAAAGTAATCTTTTGAAAATGAAAGACGATTGTGCCGCTTTAGAAGAAACAACATTATTAAAAAAAATTTCGGATTTACCACCTCTACAGCAAGAAGCTGTGCGTACTTGTTTCAATGCGGCGAAAGCGACTAACGCTAAACAGCGCCGATATTCGACTGAGTGGGTATACGAATGTCTCTTAATGCGAATTAAAGGCAGTGCATTATATGATCAGATTCGAAAAAAAGAAATTCTTCCGCTTCCTTGTAAAGACACTTTGAATCGGTATATTCAAAAACTAGATAGCGCGTTCGGTTTCCCTAAAGCCGTCTTCGACACACTAAAACTTAAAGGTTCACGTATGGAAGAGTATCAAAAACGGGGTATTATAGCCATCACATTACACAAAATTCATGCGGGATTGTATCTAACAAATACCTTCAGCATTTTGTTTCAAGTATTACTAATCACAGTTTGATAATTGCTTTATAGCCATTTCATCAACAAAGTTGGAGTTTACTATTAAAAAAACAATATTTCCTGAAGTATCACACGTCTCCTTTTCTTCACTTTCCTGTGCTTTACTTAATCAATGTATACTTTCTCTTGCTGATGTTTCTTTATATAATCTGAAAATATTTTTTTATTCATACTAAAGCTTACATTAACTCATATATGATATATATTTTAATTTAAAAGCTTGTAAACTTACACGAAATCTATATAACTTATGAGTCAGTAAACGGTAGAAACTTCTTCTCATTCGAAAATTGCTTATCAAAATCTGCAATAAATGGGCGCTTGGATTGCTCTAGTGTTTGGATTTGTTATGTATTAACCAAATATTTTTTTCTCAGGATCTTTGCTACTTGATGAAATTGGTTTGAGTGAAGGGATTGCATTAAATCGCAAAACATTAAAATTAGATGGTTTTGTGAATTTAGGAGATTATACTCCAGATCATCTTAAAAGCACCCCAGCTGACCATGCACTAGTGTTTATGTTCCAACCTTTTCAAGGTCACTGGGTCCAAGTAGTCGGGCAATTTTTTAGCAAAAATGCTGTGACTGGTGATATTCTGCACAAATTGATTATTGAGTGTGTGATATTGCTCGAAAAAGCTGGTTATTATGTTGATGCGATTATTTGTGACGGAGCCCAATGGAATCGTGGTGCGTGGAAATTATTTGGAATATCTGATGGTCAATGTAGTTGTGAGCATCCTTATGATTTTGGACGCCGGCTTTGGTTTATTTCTGATTTTCCACATTTACTGAAGTGTCTTCGAAATAAAATTTTGGAAAAATTACAATTTTGGGTAGGATATCTACCCTCGCATTTTTGAATCACGGTGGAAACACGGTGGGTTTGTTCCATTTTACCACTGTGATTACGCGGTGAATCTACCGTGATTCCACGGTGGGTTGCCCACTGTGTATACACGGTGTTCCCACTGTGATTACGCGGTGGATACATCGTGGAACCACGGTGGTGAAATAGCAAAAAACCACCGTGGAATCACGGTGAATGCACCGCGTAATCACAGTGGGAACACCGTGTATACACAGTGGTCAACCCACCGTGGAATCACGGTGGATACACCGCGTTATCACAGTGGATACACTGTGTATACCTGGTGGTGAAATGGAACAAACCCACCGTGTAACCACGGTGGATCCACGGTGTTTACACTTCCACGGTGTTTCCACCGTGATTCAAATCTGCGAGGGTACTTATTTGACAAAAATTATTTTACTAGAATGCTATAATTAAAAAACGTATGAATTTTGGTTGTAGACTCCAGATGGTATAGTCAAGAAATCTCATTGGATTGCATTATTAAAATACGAAGGACATTTAAATATGAATTTGAGGATGGCTCACAATTTATCAATGCATAATGTCAATCCACAAGGCTTCGCAAAAATGAATGTACCTCTTGCTATCGAGGTAAAAATTCTTAATATTAAAGTTATCTATATTATTGACGGTTACGCTCAGGTTAATTTTATTATGCTGCTAAAAGTAAAGTTTTATATTTATAAGAATATTTTTTGGATTTAGTTATTTTCTAAAAAAGTTCGAGCAGCTATGGAAACGCTTAAAAATGAACCAAATTGCCCGGAGTTGGAAGATAGCGACGCAACTATTGCGTTTATCACTAAAGTCGGGAATCTGATTAAAGCAATGATGTCAAGGACACCCATGGATGCTTTGAGACCTGATGATGAGAATCTGTCTAAAAAGGTATATATTTGCCCTCACCGAAATAAACAATCGCTGACTGCTAACGAAAAAATGCTGGAATAACAATTAACTAATAATTTAAACCGTGAAATTATACGTTTTTTTTTTGCTAATTTCATAATACATGAACATAATTATTGAGTAATTGATATTATTTTTTTTATTTTGTAGGCAATCGTTGAATTTATAAATTATTTACGTACATGGCAGTCAAAAGCAACAGAAGAAAAAGAAAAACAGAAATTGAAAGTAAAAAATGAAAAAGTAAAGAAAAGAAAAAGTAAAACAACAAATGATTTCGATGATATGAATTCCGATGATTTTTTTTTTGCAATTACCGCCAGTACTTTGTCAGGACTTTTAATCTCATTACAGTCGACTTTAGAATTATTAGATTTTCTACATGACAAATGCGGTTACAGTTATTTAATGACAGCTCGTGTGACGCAGGATATGTTAGAGGTATATATAAAAATCATAACAAATTATAAGACTAATTTTCAATTTAAATAAATGTATGGAGTTTTTAATATTGACACTTCTTTGATAGAAGTTTTTTGGGATAATCCGTAGTGCGTGCGGTAGTAATGACCATCCAGACCCCATTCTATTCGGACAAGTATTGCGCTTACTTTGTTCTTATTCTTTGGCAACTCCGCCTAAAGGATCTAATGTCACCGCTGGTGAACTACTTGAGTCATTAATCCAAACAAAAGAATCTTTAGCTGCTGCTGTTGCTCCTAAAAAAGATTGGTTGCAAAAAATTGACGAAATAATTGAAAACGGTTGCTCTGACGAGATATGCGCTGCTGAAAATGAAACTGAAAGTTCAGGTTACGTTGATAGTGTCACTGATAATGATTGTTCTATGAATTATGACCACTTATTCATTGATGATGACGATGATGATGATGATAATAATGATGATAATGATGATGATGATGATGATGAAGAAACAGAAAAAGATGCAAAAAAAAAAGAAATTGAACATGAACATTTACCAGATCCTCGATTGCAACACGATTATGATGTAGCTTATAGCAGCGAGTATGTAATTTCTTACATTGCTGGATATATAGCTAGGAAAATGAATAGATTCTCCAAATGTTTTGATTGTGTTCAATGTATGCAATCAAATAACCCAAGTGAGCGCGATAAATATATCAAAATTATGAGTGACGGCTACTTGATTTATCCTAGTGAAAATCTATTTGTTCTCATAGAACATTTAGAGAGAATAGTATTGACCACCGTTGGTACTAAGACCATTACTATTGATACTATGTATCAAATTGCTAATGATCTTTCTAAATCAGAAATTCCTGCTTTAGTAGGATGTGATGAACATAAAAAAAAATTAACTAGGACCATTATTAATAATTTTTTGATTATGCGTGGACACTTTTTGGCAAAATCCTATAATAACAGAAATTGTGAAAAAAAAATGAAAACCAAAAGAAATCGAAAAAATGCCAAATTACTCTAGCTCAATAAATTTTTACTGTTTTTATTAATTTTATTCATAATTCATAAATTTGTAATTGTTTTAAAATATTAAAATTAAAATTATGTTTTTTATATGTGACTTGACTCTGTATGAATCATTTAAGTTTTGTTTCAAATTAAATAATACAAACAATTATGATTTTTTTATTTTTGTTACTAATTTCTTTTTAGTAAAATTTAAAACCGATGTAATTTAAATGAACTATAAGTAATTAGTTTTGATTAATCATTATTTTTATATATATTCAGCATACTCTTATCAAATATGAGAGATTATAATTTAACTGTAATTACTAATTTTTTACTGATACTTTAAATAACTGATTTAGTTGATCGATTATTTATTTATTACAGATAGTTTAACTTATTTATTTTGAATTTTATAAATTATAGAGTTTAGGTTTTGATGTAATACTTAGGTGGGAGCCCAATGCCATACTCTATAATCTAGCAATCTACTTTTTTATTTCTTAATAAATTTTCATTTGTTGAAGAGAAATACTGTGCACATGCAACAAAAATAGTACTGTTCGGTATTTCAGTGCTAAAGGAAAAAGGTACAACTGCTCTGATAAATTATTATTTGTTCTTAAATTGTGTTTTATAATTATTGGAAATAATTTATAACTATTTCAATTATATAATTATATCTAAATTATCGATGACATTTTCCATTGATTGGAAATTTTATTTCTCTAGCAATTGATTCGACTGTGATCTGGCGCCAACGTTTAAATTCAGTACACTGCTGATGAAAGCGCCACCTTGTGCTGAAAAATAGTTACACCAATTTATGGACGCTCATTTAACATTACGTTCGGTCTCCTGTTATCTATTCTTCATGACTATATTAATCTATGGTCTCCATAGCTACGACCGCTATGACTATTATGTTTTTGCCACATTAATGGCTGTGTTCGGTTAACAAACAAAAGTTAATTTTGATCAAATAATCAAGAACAAACGACGAATAAACAAATTAGCAAAAAAAAAAATTTTTTAATTAATTTGCCCCCGCTAATTTAAGAGTGCCGTGTTCGGCCGAACTAAATCATGAGTAAACAGTAAGATTTAGTAAAGAAAAAGCTAATTATAAATCTTACTAAGTTTGCTCAGGGATTAGTTCGGCCAAACACGGCGAATAGGTCTACCATAAAAATCTCTACCTTACGAGAACTGAGCCATAACCAGTAGGGTGGGTCGAAAATCTGCTTTTTTTGAATTTTCATTATTAATACCAAAAATATTTTTCTTTGTACAAAAAAAAAATTTTTCGAAAAAAAATAAAAATTCAGGTCGATATCTTAGGCTCGCTAAAAAATCCCGCTAAAATTAGAAGTTGTTTAAAATTGTTTTTCCAACTTATTTTGATTGGAAATTTAATTCTCTACATAAAAAGTCTTATAATAAAATTACGTAAAGTTGATAGTTACTGAGATAATTGCAATTTTGTTCTAAAAAATATAATTTTTCAAGATATTATAAATTTTTCAGGGTAAAATATGAATTTTACCGTATAAATTCCATGGAAAATCAAATTTCTTACAAAATTGGGCTTCTGGTAAGACTTGAAATTTATAGTTATTCAGAAACTGGCAGTTTTATGTTTAGATATTCAAATTTTTCGTTATTTGGTGGCTTTCACCAAGAATCGCTAGTATCTTTGTGACTATCAACTTTGAATAAATTTTTATTAGGTCTGTTTTGTAGAAAATTGAATTTCCTATGAAATTTTTATGATAAAATTTATTTTTTACCCTGAAAAAGTGATAATTTTTTTTTTTTTAAACTATACGAATCATGAACTTTGTTAACTTAATTTTTTTATGTCCAATTGAAAATAAATAAAATCAATTTCACAAAAATAATAACTAACCAAGCAAAATTGATGCTTAATGGCGCTTCCCGTGTGAATAGAAGGAAGACTTTTTTTAACACAATTCAACTGTCGTTTCAACACTTTTTTGTGTTGATTTCAAAGTAACACTTAATAAATGTTGATAATATCGATTTTTGTACTAGGTAACACTTTTAAAGTGTTGAATAGGAGATTGATTAAAAATTTTAAAGTAACACAAAGAATTGTGTTGATTTGACACAAAATAATCAACACAAAAAATTTAACACGGACCGTTTTTAACACAGATACACAATATTTTTTACTGTGTATGGTGCTCCTTATAAGATGTTGGGAATCCCCAAGCTTAATATATACCTTCAAATTAAAATAATGATTATAATAATAATAATAATTCTTTGGATAAGATTTACATTGAAAACGGAACTCAGTGGAGCTGTTTTCACCGTATCTTTAGTTCATTCCGTCTTTTACTGTTTAAACAGGCGTCTTTTAAGGCTGTGATTCAAACTGCAAAGGATTCGAACACTTTCGCAGCTAAAACGGGTCTGATATTTCGACTCGGGGCAATTGATTAAATATTTTTAATAAAATAATATAACTACTTTGTACAAAAAATACTATATATGTTTTCTACAATTTTTTTTACTTGATAAATTGAGTAATGTTATTATTACACTCTTAGTATAAATATTTTTAATTTTAATTTTTTAACAAGTTCTTGGTAATTTCTACCTCAAAATCAACTCTAGTTTTCTAGCCATTTTCTTAATTGTAGATAAGTATATGTTTCTACTGTGGAATACATTAATTAAGTACCACCAATAATTTTTTTCATTTAATATGACTGATAATGATAAAAACAATTATCCATATTATCCAAATATTATTATGGAACGATTCTGAAATTTTCATATTACCGCTTATCGAACATAGCGGATATGCGAGCGCATATCTAGTCGTAAAGAGAGATTTGTAAGTATAGTAACTTATTTGTCAAAAGATGGGTTCCGTAGTGTAGCGGTTATCACGTCTGCTTTACACGCAGAAGGTCGCCAGTTCGATCCTGGCCGGAATCATATTTTTTGTAAAAAAAAAAAAAAAAAAAAAAAAAAAAAATTGAAATTATTTATTCAATTAATGGCATTTTAAAGTTGTGGTTTTCTTAAAGCAAGAAGTGATTTATTTTATGATTTGTGTTAATTTAATAAATAGAAGATAAATTAATTATGTATTTAAAGAGAAGTAAGCATTTACCCCTTCAGCACCCGCGTTAGAGCAACGTAAAACATTACCCGCGTGATGAGAAAAAGTCTCACGATTCGGCGCATCGTAAATTTTAAGTTAAATAAAACAAAAAATATTATGCACTTTCCCAGTAATGACTTAATTATAATTTATTTGAATCTTTCGCTTGTTTTTATTTTAAAATTTTCTAAAATGTACTTGTTTTTTATTTTTTAATTTTTTAAGTAATGACAGATGTAACGGCTAAAAAAAATGGCGGTGATTGCCGGAAAAATTTGGAATTGTCCAAACTGAGCCGAACCGTATTCATTTTTACGCTTTATTTTACTCGAGTGATGAGAAAAAGTCTCATGGCTATTTAAAATAAATCTTTTATTCAACTCATGCGCGCTATTCACGTTTTATCATGCTTAAAATGCGAACCCTAAATGGTCGCTTACCGACTGGTGAAAAATTATTTGTCAAAACGCAATAAAGATATCTACTATCCCGGCCATTGTGACGTAATGAATATAAACGTAACTATCTTTCAAGCTCTTACTGAATATGGGGTAATTACAATTCTCTGTTGTTACCCATTGAGTAGCCAAGGTTGTGATGCCGAATGTTTTTTTTTCACCATGTCACTAAACAGCTATTGAGATTTCGCTTTTTAGGCGATTAATAAAACGTGGATAGCGCATATGAGTTGAATAAAACTATGGGCGCAACATGGAGGGTAAGTCATAATCCGTCACCCGCGATGCGTTTAGCACTCGTCTCCGGTGCGCAGTATGCACTCGTTTCGCTCGTGCCTGCGCACCTGCGACTCGTGCTAAACGCATCGCGCTGACACATTATGAATCACTTACCCTACTAGTTACGCCAATAACTAATAACACCGGCACACAAAAAAAAATAAGTTCTCTGTACTTTTGACGGGACCGATTTATTCCCATGTATTTTGACCCGCTGAATCTGAATCCGAGGTCCGTTTAACCCGTACACCCTCAGATTTTTAGAAAACTTTGAAAAACCTCAAAAATACACAAAATCGACCGTTTTTTAAATTTATAAATTTTTTTAACCCTAACTAAGCATGATTTTTATGTATTTCGGTCCTCCACATACTAACCTGAAGTTTGTTTAAAACATTAGCCATTTAAAGTCTGAGTAAATTCCAAAAAATCCCAAAAAATTGCAAAAAAGCAAAAAGATTCTTAGTATTGTGATGAAAAAAATTTTTTGAAGCATATTAAAATTTTTCTATGTTTTAGGCCAAAATATTTTTTATATATATATCACAGATCGAACAATATGGTTTCTTTTATTTATTTCGATTTAAAAATTGATTTTTGTTATACCAAATTTTATTTTTTTCGATTTTTTGGGAATTTTTGCCATTTATTCAAAATTTTAGAGATATCTAAGCCATGGGTGTTCGATAATTATATGTGACAGATAAACATACATGAAAATAATTATTTATTTAGCCCTATAAAATTTTTTGTATTTTTGAGGTTTTTTAAAGTTTTCTAAAAATCTGAGGGTGTACGGGTTAAACGGACCTCGGATTCGGATTCAGCGGGTCAAAATACATGGGAATAAATCGGTCCCGTCAAAAGTACAGAGAACTTATTTTTTTTTGTGTGCCGGTGTAATTGAGCATTATTTTGAATTTTTTTCGTTAAACTTTTTCAAGAATCGAGTGCTCGTCGAAAAATGTTAAAGACTTTTGTATTATGATAAAAACTATTAAAAACTTTTTTATCTTCCTTTGCATCCAATAATTGTGTAAAATATAATTTTTCTTAATGTAAATAACTTACAAAAAATTTTAATAAAATCAATTTTATTCAATATTCAGAATTTTTTTTTTTCTACATTTTTCTGGGGGTACCCTGTATATATTTAGGTAATCGATTATATTTTTTATAATAAAATTTTCATATTTGTTTATCACCATATTTTGCCCGCAAAAATGAACTTTTTTTTTTATGGCCATTGAAAATTTTGTCTATTTACTTTGAATTTCTAACAATTTTTATAATAATTTGTAATAAACTTTATCAAATCGTGTAAAAGTTTATCAAATTTTACAAAATGTTACCCCACACTAGATGCAATAGTGACATCAAATTCTCTAAAGTTTTATGAAATATTATAAAATTTTAGATAATTTTATAAAATTTCATACAATTATAAATTATAAATTTGGATAAGATTTTATAAGATTGCATATAATTTTGTGAAATCGTATACAACTTTATAAAATTTCATATAATTTCATCTAAACATTACTTCTCTTCTAAGGACTCACTAGGGCTTCACTCAAGATCGAGATTAGATTGGTCTTGTTTTGACCTCGTCTTGATTTGTCAAGACAAGACCAAGACGATATTATAGATCGCAATTCAAGACCAAGACCAATATCATTAAAAACATCTCGCTAAGTCTTGACAAGACATAAAAGTACAATAAGCATAAGTATATGAGAATTACTCGTAATAAGACTCCATGCTTTAAGAAAGACTAGAACTATTGACTTTATTTTAGCTTATTAATTATTTTAAATGACAGTATTTTTGGTATTGATAAAGCTTACTCTTAATACGGCTGTATATATATATATATATATATATATATATATATTAGGGTGCTTCGTTTGAACCGACTATTTTTTTTTTTTCGCTCCCATCCCGAAATTTTGTTGGTAGTACTCCAAAAAAAATTCCCTGAGAGTTTGAGCCCTTAAAATTAATATTAAGTACTCGAACACAGCGTGTGAAGATTTCCCATTTAAAATACACGTAAACTTTGGTTTTCATTTTTTAAACTTCTATAATTCCGTGGCATTTTATGATATCATCTCGCCCAAAGTCGGGATTTTCTCAGAATTAAATGTACTACAAAAGTGCCCAGTGTCGCGAAGTCGTAACTCATACGGGTGGGGTAGTACGGACCGCTAAACCGAATTTTTTCATAGAATTCTTGTTTTTTTCTTATTATCTCATAAACAACAAGACCTACAGAAAAATTGTAAAAAATGATTTTATAGGAAATTGATTTTCCTACAAAAAAGGTCCTTAGCACCGAATCACTCAGATTGATATTTTCTGAGATATTAATTATTGAAGTTTAAGTAGCATTGAATTCCCATAAAATGTCAAATCAAATCTTAGAAAATATTGATTTTTTATTTGACTAATATCTCAGAAAATATCAATCTGAGTGATTCGGTGCTAAGGACCTTTTTTGTAGGAAATTGAATTTCCTATAAAATTGTGATTTGTATTTTTTCTGTAGGTCTTGTTGTTTATGAGATAATGAGAGAAAAAACAAGAATTCTATGAAAAAATTCGGTTTAGCGGTCCGTACTACCCCACCCGTATGAGTTACGACTTCGCGACACTGGGCACTTTTGTAGTACATTTAATTCTGAGAAAATCCCGACTTTGGGCGAGATGATATCATAAAATGCCACGGAATTATAGAAGTTTAAAAAATGAAAACCAAAGTTTACGTGTATTTTAAATGGGAAATCTTCACACGCTGTGTTCGAGTACTTAATATTAATTTTAAGGGCTCAAACTCTCAGGGAATTTTTTTTGGAGTACTACCAACAAAATTTCGGGATGGGAGCGAAAAAAAAAAAATAGTCGGTTCAAACGAAGCACCCTAATATATATATATATATTAAGGTGGGTTGAAAAAAAACTTTTTTTTTGTTTTTCTTAGCATGGGGGTAGAATTTGTACCTAATAAAAAAAAAAATTTTTTCAAGAAAAAAAAAATTTTTTTACTCAACATTTTGAGGTTGTCCACTCGTTTTTTAAATAAATAATTGATCAAACGGGGTAGTCCCAACGAAAAAAATTTTTTTCAACGACTGACTTTCAATTAGCTTCCAAGGGGACACCCTACAGATTCTAGAAAACCATGTAATTTTTTTCGTTGGGACTACCCCGTTTGATCAATTATTTATTTTAAAAACGAGTGGGGCACCTCAAAATGTTGAGTAAAAAAATTTTTTTTTTCTTGAAAAATTTTTTTTTTTTATAAGGTACAATTTCTACCCCCATGCTAAGAAAAACAAAAAAAAAGTTTTTTTTCAACCCACCCTAATATATATATATATATATATATATATATATATATATATATATATATATATATATATATCTATATTAATGTACTTGTATAAATTCCAAGTAATAACGAATTATGACTGATATTAAGAAAATTTTAGGTTACTCAAGACCAAGACGAGATCTTGACAAGACAATACAAGACAATATTATTAATAACTTATTTTTCGAGATCCATGCAAGACTTACATTTTGAAGTCAAGATCAAGACGAGATCAAAGCTTTCGAGATCAAGACAAGACTTTCCCAATCTTGTCTTGTCTCGGCTCGAGTGAAGCCCTAGGACTCACTTCATAAAATTATATAAAATTGTATAAGATTTTATAAAGTAATTTTATAAAGTAATTCCTTAAAAGGGAAGTAATATTTAGGTGAAATTTTATAAAGTTGTATACGATTTCATAAAATTATATGCAATCTTATAAAATCTCATACAAATTTATACAATTTTATAAAGTAAGATCTCAAAAGCGAAGTAAATATTAGATAAAATTTTATATAATTTTATATAATTGTATAAAATTTTATAAAATTTAATACAATTATATAAAATTTTATCTAATATTTACTTCGCTTTTGAGATCTTACTTTATAAAATTGTATAAATTTGTATGAGATTTTATAAGATTGCATATAATTTTATGAAATCGTATAGGGGAGGGTGGGGCAGAGCGGCCCCCCTAAGCCAATTATTATTTTTTGTGGCTTTCAACCATAAGAACACTTTACTTTTGTCCTATTTCGAACAAATTTATGGACATTTTGCCAAAATTCTGAAATTTTTTTTTTTTTTTGTGGGGCAGAGCGGCCCCTCTTCAAAAAGTGATAAAAAAATTTTTTTTTTCCGTTTTTTTTTTTTTAAATTGTTTTCATCATTAAGAATGTATTTCTTTCTCTTGACAACTATTTTTGGTTTTATATTACTCGAAAAAAATTTTTTAAAGTGTAATAAATCATTCACTCTCGATTACCTTATCCCAGGTAGGAAAGAACAACTGGGCAAGGTTTGGACCAAGCCTTGGCCAAGCGTCACTAGGATTATGCAAGGCTTGGCACGTGCCTTGGCTGAGCATTGGGCCAAGGATTGGTCCAAGCCTTGGATGATAGCCATGTCCCCAGCCTTGGGGAACGAAATATCAAGCCTCGGCCGAGTCTTGGGAAACAAAAAATTGAGTCTTGGCCAAGGCTTGGGAAACAAAAAATCAAGCCTCGGCCAAACCTCGGGAAGCAAAAAATCTAAGGCTCACCCAATGCTCGATCTAAAATATTATTATTTAAATTAATAAATATAATTAAAAAAAAGTTTGATCACACTTTTATCGACATTACATTGGAGTGTAATTAACTAATTACTGAATTAATGGGAAATAACGAATAAAATTATTTGGGGGCTACCGGGGTTCGAACTGAGATCCTTCTGATTACTAGGCCGGAACGCTATCCACTGTGCTAAATCTGATGTCCAGATAATCATGATTTTTTTGCTTGTTAATTATTTAAATACAATTTAATTCAGAAATATTAGATCGTAAAGATGAGGTGAAATGTAGTTTTATTTAATGAACTTAAAATTGTCTGATGAGTAATGACATATTTTTATCAATTTGTAATTTTATGATTTGACATAAATGAATAATTTAATGCAAAATAATCTGTAATCTAAAAAATCAAAAAATACGTTTTTTGGGTTCACAATAATGACAAATAAAAAATATCGAATTGTTATTTTTTATTAAATAACAATTAGTAATTAAGCTAATCGAGGGGAAACGATTTATTACACCTAAAAAAATTTTTTTTGAGTATTATAAAACCAAAAATAATTGTCAAGAGAAAGAAATATATTCTTAATGTTGAAAACAATTTAATAAAAAAAGAAATTATCATTTTTTGGAGAGGGGCCTCTCTGCCCCACAAAAAAAAATTTTTTGTGCCTTTGTATCCACCAATGATGTGAAATGTAATTTTTCTTTATGTATATTACATATAAAAAATTTGAATTTAATGAAATTTGATCAACTTTCAGAATTTTTTTTTTCAACTTTTTTAAAGGATACCCCATTTTGCCCGCCAAAAATAAAAATTTCATGTTAACTAAAGTTTTGTGCATAGCAATAACTAATTAAATGAAAATTATTGTATATCAAATAATTTTACTATTTAAAAAATTTCAACTCTTGATATTAATCGTATACTCGGTAGACCGTTATGCCCTGGTCTTCTCTGTATACATATATATAGATACATGCAAAGTTGATAATTTTAATATTAAATAAAAATTTAACCCAGGCTGAGGCATTGGCCAATGGTCAGCTGCCAAGGCTCGGCTTGACAAAAATTAAACTATCGGACCTAGCCTCGGCCGATCCTCGGGCCAATGGTCAGCGGCCAAGGCTCGATTTAACAAAAATTAAACTATCGGGCCTGGCCCTGGCCGAGGCTCGGGCCAATGGTCACTACCCAAGGCTCGGCTTAATTTAATGAAACCATTGGACCAAGCCTCGGCCTAGACTTGGGCCAATGGTTAGCTGCCAAGACTTGGCTTAACGTAATCAAACCATTGGGCCAAGCCCTGGCCGAGGCTTGGGCCAATGGTCAGCTGCCGAAGCTTGGCAAGTGACAACAGGGCCAAGGCTCGGCCTATCGTCAGCCTTCGCGATTCCTACCTGGGTAATTACTAATTGTTATTTAATAAAAAAAAAAATCAATTCTATAATTTTACTTTATTTCAAAAATTTATCAACTAAAAAAAAAAATTTAATTTTTATAAATTTTTAGTGACCAAATTTGCCTCTTACATAAAGAAACGGCCGAAAAATATGAAAAAATAATTTTTTCGGAAGTTTCGGCTGGTCCATTTTGCCCCAGGTGTTATGCGTAGGGCTAGAAATGTGGAATTATAATAATTTTTTTTTAATTTGACGATAAAAATATGAAAAAATCACTTTTTCAAAATTTTGGGCTTGTCCATTTTGCCCCAAATGTCATGCGTAGGGGTAAAAATGCGCAAACATATCGGATTTATAGTAATTAGTCGAAAAAAAAAAAATTTTTTTTTTGGTCAAAATTTCAGGGGGGCCGCTCTGCCCCACCCTCCCCTACAACTTTATAAAATTTCACCTAAATATTACTTCCCTTCTAAGGAATTACTTTATAAAATTGTACAAAATTTCATATAATTTTATGAAATCGGATAAAACTTTATAAAATTTCATACAATTATATTAAATTTCATTTAATTATTACTTTCCTCACTAAGATCTTACTTTCTAAAATTGTATAAGATTGTATAAAAATTTATTTAATTTAATGAAATTGTATAAAAGTTTATACAATTTCATAAAATTTTATAAAATTTCGTACAATTATATAAAATTTTATCTAATTATGACTTCCCTTTTAACCCTGATTAAAAAAATGTATTTGACAGGATTAAAAAGGATTAAAATTTTAATACTTTCAAATCCTTCTAAATACTGTAAATCCTTTTTTAAAATTCACGATTAATCATATTAAATACTTTTTAATACTAAAATAATCGAAAGGAGTAGAAGGATTTGAAAGGATTTAACTAGCATTTGAAATTTCTAATGCTACCGAATACTTTTTAATCCTGAAATAATATTTTTATTTCGTTATCTTTTTAGGATATAAAAGGATTTAACTAGCATTTAAAATTTCTAATGCTATTAAATACTTTTTAATCCTGAAATAATATTTTTATTTCGTTATCTTTTTAGGATATAAAAGGATTTAACTAGCATTTAAAATTTCTAATGCTATTAAATACTTTTTAATCCTGAAATAATATTTTTATTTCGTTATCTTTTTAGGATATAAAAGGATTTAACTAGCATTTGAAATTTCGAATGCTACCGAATACTTTTTAATCCTGAAATAATATTTTTATTTCGTTATCTTTTTAGGATATAAAAGGATTTAACTAGCATTTAAAATTTCTAATGCTATTAAATACTTTTTAATCCTGAAATAATATTTTTATTTCGTTATCTTTTTAGGATATGAAAGGATTCAACTAGCATTTAAAATTTTTAATGCTATCGAATACTTTTTAATCCTGAAATAAAGTTTTTATTTTAATATCTTTTTAGGATATAAAAGGATTCAACTAGCATGTGAAATTTCTAATGCTACCGAATACTTTTTAATCCTGAAATAATTTTTATATTTCGTTATCTTTTTAGGATTTAAATGAATTTAACCAGTATTTGAAATTTCTAATGCTATCGAATACTTTTTAATCCTGAAATAATGTTTTTATTTCGTTATCTTTTTAGGATATGAAAGGATTCAACTAGCATTTAAAATTTTTAATGCTATCGAATACATTTTAATCCTGAAATAAAGTTTTTATTTTAATATCTTTTTAGGATATAAAAGGATTCAACTAGCATTTGAAATTTCGAATGCTACCGAATACTTTTTAATCCTGAAATAATATTTTTATTTCATAACCTTTTTAGGATATAGAAGAATTTCACCAGTATTTAAAATTTTTTATGCTACCGAATACTTTTTAATCCGGAAATAATTTTTATATTTCGTTATCTTTTTAGGATTTAAATGAATTTATCCAGTATTTGAAATTTCTAATGCTATCGAATACTTTTTAATCCTGAAATAATGTTTTTATTTCGTTATCTTTTTAGGATATGAAAGGATTCAACTAGCATTTAAAATTTTTAATGCTATCGAATACATTTTAATCCTGAAATAAAGTTTTTATTTTAATATCTTTTTAGGATATAAAAGGATTCAACTAGCATTTGAAATTTCGAATGCTACCGAATACTTTTTAATCCTGAAATAATATTTTTATTTCATAACCTTTTTAGGATATAGAAGAATTTCACCAGTATTTAAAATTTTTTATGCTACCGAATACTTTTTAATCCGGAAATAATTTTTATATTTCGTTATCTTTTTAGGATTTAAATGAATTTAACCAGTATTTGAAATTTCTAATGCTATCGAATACTTTTTAATCCTGAAATAATGTTTTTATTTCGTTATCTTTTTAGGATATGAAAGGATTCAACTAGAATTTAAAATTTCTAATGCTACCGATTACTTTTTAATCCTGAAATAATGTTTTCATTCCGTTATCTTTTTAGGATATAAACGAATTTAATCAGTATTTGAAATTTTTAATGCTATTGAATACTTTTTAATCCTGAAATAATTTTTTTATTTCATAACCTTTTTAGGATATAGAAGGATTTCACCAGTGTTTAAAATTTCTTATGCTACCGAATACTTTTTAATCCTGAAATAATTTTTATATTTCGTTATCTTTTTAGGATATAAAAGGATTCAACTAGCATTTAAAATTTCTAATACTATTGAATACTTTTTAATCCTGAAATCATATTTTTATTTCGTTATCTTTTTAGGATATAAAAGGATTCAACTAGCATTTGAAATTTCTAATGCTACCGAATACTTTTTAATCCTGAAATAATGTTTTTATTTCGTTATCTTTTTAGGATTAAAAAGTATTTAAAAGTATTTGACAGTTTAAATCATTTCAAATCCTGTTAAATCATGTTTTCAGGATTAAATAGTATTTAACAGAATTAAAAAATTTGAATCATGTTAAATCCTTCTGAATCATATTTTCAGGATTCGATAGCATTCATAAGGATATAAATTTTTTTAATCCTTTCAAATACTTTTGTTTAATCAGGGAAGATCATACCATACAAAATTTTATAAAATTTTATAAAATTCTATGAAATTTGATAAAATTATATAAAATTAGATGAAATTCCATAAAATTTCGCTATACAGTCTTATAAAATTGTATAAAATTTTATATAATTTTATACAATTGTGTAAAACTTTATAAAATTTTGTTATATTTTATACAATTTTATAAAATGTCATACAATTTGATAAAATTACATTCATTTACTACGTTCCTTACTCAGATCTTACTTTATAAAATTTTATTGAATTTTATAAAATTTTATAAAATTTTATAAAATTGTATAAAATTTCATAAAAACATTTTTTCCCGGGTTCATTCTTTCTACGATCTCATTCGGAAACTCAATATTAGAAGTTAGGCGTTTACTGTACTTATTATGGAGAAACGAGGCGATTCTATAAAAACTTCTGATTTTAGAAAGCATTTTATTGTCAATTTTTTGATCTAGCAGATGATATTGTTGTTTTAGCATTCCGTGTGTTGCCTCCACTGGCCAACGAATTTTAGTTACATATCTTGAAGCATTGGACTCAGCTGTTGTTAACTGATTTTGTTTTCCCTTAAGTGCTGGCATTAATACTTCATAACCTTTACTTTCCAAATATTCTTTCACATCACGGAATCCACGGTCAATAACAAACACATCACCAGGTTTCAATAAATTGCATATACCATCAGGATTATCTATAATATCTCTCATGATAGTAGCATCGTTTTGGTTGGCATAATACGGTCCTAGCATGTCAATTATGTATCCATCCGTGGTACAAATCGTGAATGGCTCCCGGGAAAAAATCATCAGACCTGACCATGCCTGTTCATGAATGATCAGGCCTGAAATTAGACCTGATCATGCCTGTTCATGTCTGAAGCGTTGAATACACTCAGGCCTGATCATGCCTGTTCATGTCTGAAGCGTTAAATACAGTCAGGTCTGATCATGCCTGTTCATACCTGTCCATGCCTGTTCATGCGTGGTCATGTCTGAAGCGTTAAATACGCTCATGCCTGATCATACCTGTCCATGCCTGGTCATGTCTGTTCATGCCTGGTCATATATGTTCATGTCTGTTCATGGCTGTTCATGTCTGCTCATAGATCTAAAATTTTGTTGACCAAGAATCTATCACGTATAAGATTTTTATTACTTGAAGTTCATACGAAACTTACTTTTCAACTAAATCTCTTAGGTCAGTGGGTAGCGAGTTACACTTTCGAGCGCAAGGTCCACGGTTCAAATCCTGCACACGCCCGAATTTTTTATTTTTATAGCAATAATTATATACATGTATAATTGAATATAGTTATACATAATTATATATAATTATATAGGGTCATTTTTTATATATAATTTTTTTACCCGGATAGGCATGAACAGACATGAACATACCTGATCAGACCTGAACATGCCTGATCAGGCCTGGTCATTTTTCATGTCTGATCAGGCCTGAAGACTCATGCCTGTTCATGTCTGATCAGGTCTGATCATTTTTTCCCGGGCTTACACAACGATACTTTTTTTTTGTCCAGAATACGACTCCCTTTGGTACTCGTTGTTTGAACTTTTCTCATGACGAGCATAAGTCCCATCACAAATAAGAATGAGTTGCCATCAAGAGATTATCATGAAGTTTTTTGGCAACCACAGACGTACGATTTTGAATAAGATCACCTCTGGACATTGTACTTGAACCAAAATAAGAAGGTAATACGTCTTTTTCAAAAGATTGTATTATCTGCTCACTATACTTTGATATTAATTGCTCTTCTTCTTTTTGTAAAATCGTAGATATCAATTTATTTGAGTTGCCTGTGCGAAGCTTGACTAAAAATACAATGAGTGCTTGAGTTATGCTCCGAGCATCAGTATTTCTCATTGATGACAACAAATTCCGCAGCTCAATCAAGTTTCCTTATTTTAAGCCGGTCAAAACATGAAGTTTCTCATCTAAGATACGACAATTGTCCATTTTGTCTAATAATGTGGAATCACATTCAACAGCAAAGTTTTCCATCGTGCTGGTTAATTCCGAAGATATAATTTTAGTCTAATTAGAATAAACTTTTATAAGATGAAGATCTTCATCATAAAAACGTTTATTGATTAAATGATTCAGACAGCATTGATTTCCATTTGGAATGTAAACTCGTCGTTTAATGAAGGACTGCATTCTAGCACTTTGAGGAATCACTATCAAATTCTTATTACCAATGTAACAAACACAGCAATATTTATGCGTTGAAACAGTTCTTCTGATGAACACTTCAATGTACTCTGTATTGTTGTCGGTACATGTAATGTTCGCTTCGAAGGATGGATCCCCAGAACTTGATTGAGACAATGTCATTTGAGATAAGCTGGACTCCGTTTTTTCTAACAATTCACTGACAGTACTTTCTGATTCATCTTTAGAATAATGTAATCTCGTATCAGGATCAACTTTTTTTTTTTTATACATCTCCAATCGACATTTTATACAGACACCGTCACCAAAAGAAAAATCATAATCAAAAACAAACGAATATTCATCAATGTCTTCATTTGTACATAAACGCTTATATAAGTACCAGGAACTTTTTTCAAAAACTTTGAGCAAATACAACATTTTTCATTGACTGTCTTAGAAGACATAATTTTTTTTATCATTTAAGTAATACTATTTATTAAATAAAATGTTTTTCAAACTGTAGAAACCACAAACTCGGTAATTATCTATTGTTTATCATTTGTCTTTTTTGCAAGACGCCACCTAGCGACGATTTTGAGAATCATTTCAAAAAAATTGAATCGTTTTTGGAAAAATTCATAGTGCCAACGAAAAAATAATTAAAAAATGCTCTGATCATCAAGCTGTGAAACAAAAAGTTGTTTTTAAAAATATTTATTAAAATTAATAAATAATTAATTATTTTTAACTATTTAAATTTTTTACATTGATGAAAAAATTTTTGTCATTGTTTTAAAAATAGAAAATATTATTTCTGATAGCTACAAACTATCTGAATATGCATTAAATTAAAAAAGTGTAGCCTAAACTTTTTGAATAGATGTATTAGTTGAGCTGAAAAATGGTTTTTTTTATTTTTATTTTTATTTTTATTTTTTTTAACGATGGCGTACCTTTTTTAAAAATCTGAAAAAATTATGTGTTATAGGGGAGTACAGAAGGCTTTGAAAAAAGATTTATCATTTTTTGATAAATTTATCTGTTCAAAAGTTATTGGACCTCGAAGTCAAGTTAGAGTAAATTTCGAGATCTTTTTGCTTTTCCGGCAAAACTATCGGACTTATCATAAAATGCCATAGCATAAAACCCATTTTTATACCATGAAAAAAGTACTCATCACTCTGTCAAATAACAAAGGGGTACTCGTGCCAAAATTGCTTCCAGCATTGGAATATAACAGCTCTGAAATAAGTTTCTTACCAGGGACACTACAACTGGTGGGCGCGATCTCGTGGCAAGCATCGGAATACTTCCACTGCTGCTTATAGCACCGTTGACTTTCCTCTCCTACATATATACATATATATCTTTACTCCCAAGTTATTTTTCTCTTAGTTTAAGCATTTTTTTTCTTGGTTGGAGCATACAAAAATTTTTGCGTTTAAAAAATAGTACTTATTCCGAGAAAATTTATTGTTTTCAAACAAAAAAATGTAATATTGTTTCAAAAAACTAACACATCTTTCTTACTAACACATATAATAATATGGTAGTAATATTACTTAATTGTGTGGTTCCCATTTAAATATAGTGGAAACCTGAACATGCAAACCTTCTCAATAAGACAATTTATAGATAAAATGAGAAAAATATAGATAGCCCGAACTGGGAATCGAACCCAGACCAATTCGGTATCGCGCCGAGTGCTCTACCAGTTGAGCTATCCGGCACTATACTATATTCCCCTCAAATTAATCTTTAACATAATGAGCCACACCGTTCATCGTACGGTAATACACCATTTAAATATAGTGGAAACCTAAACATGTAAACCTTGCAATAAAACAATTTATACATAAATTGAGAAAAATATAGATAGCCCGAACTGGGAATCGAACCCAGACCAATTCGGTATCGCGCCGAGTGCTCTATCAGTTGAGCTATCCGGCACTATACTATATTCCGTTCAATTTGATCTATAACTTATTAAGCCACCCCGTCCATCGTACGGTAATACACCATTCAAATATAGTGGAAACCTAAACATGCAAACATGCAAATAACCTTCTCAATAAGACAATTTATAGATATATTCAGAAAAATATAGATAGCCCGAACTGGTAATCGAACCCAGACCAATTTGGTACCACGCCGAGTGCTCGATCAGTTGAGCTATCCGGCACTTTACTATATTCCGTTTAATTTGATCTATAACTTATTGAGCCACACCGTCCATCGTACGGTAATACACCATTCAAATATAGTGGAAACCTAAACACGCAAACCTCTCAATAACATAATTTATAGATAAATTGAGAAAAATAGAGATAGCCCAAACTGGGAATCGAACCCAGACCAATTCGGTATCACGCCGAGTGCTCTACCAGTTGAGCTATCCGGCAGTATACTATATTCCGTTCAGTTAGATCTATAACTTATTAAGCTACACCGTCCATCGTACGGTAATACACCATTCAAACATAGTGAAAACCTAAACATGCAAACATATAAATAACATATAAGTATTTTTAGAAATTTTTAATAATTTTTCTTATTCAAAGATCAATTATATAAATAATTTATGTCTTTATTTTTATTGATTAAAATAAATGATTAAGAGATTGCAAGGTGTGTCCACTCTCTTAAATTTGAAATAGTAAGAATAGTGGCTATTCATTATTTATTAGTGTGAAGTATATCACTCATTAAAATAGTATATACTTTTTCCTAGCAATAAATTATCATTCACTGCTAAATACTAATTTACACTCATTTTTTTTAAGAGAGTAAACAAAAATAAATTTTTGTTCGGTTATTGCCCTGGGGCTTTAAAATTGACATATCGTTCTCACAAAAGCGTCAATACAGGAGGATATATATATATATATATATATATATATATATATATATATATATATATATATATATATTGCTTCAATACTATCCATTATCACGATAAGAGTGCGAAGATATTTCCAAAGTGAGTGGAAGAATCTGGTAAGATGTATAGAGAGTTGTATATGGATGAATCGTGGGAATTGACAGTTGGTCTCTTGTTGTAGTGGTCGGAAGGTTCACGATTCCAGCCACCCTCGACGACAAGAAAACCAAGTGGCTTTTCAGGGCCGTCTATCCATACTCTGTTACTACTCAAGGAATATATCTTGTACTTTTCGGTTGAAATACTTTTATTTTATTATTATAAAATATAAAAAATAATTTTATCACATGACATTTGAATTTATTTTGTTATATTACACTACTCATCGATTTAATAAAATAAATGAATAAATATGCATATTATCAATAGGAAATTTTTATATGACGGTGCTGTCTATTTGGCACAGTTATAGAGTGAGGGATAAAAGGTTTTCTTGTTTAGCAAAATACCGCCTCCAAACCATTAGCTCGTCAACCAACGCTTTAGTGCGATTTCTTGCTTTATAGAAAAAACAAGATCTTTCAATCCATGAAATTCTACAGTCTTTAGTCCCTTAACCACGAGAAAAAACATCTGTGTTTATTTTTTGATTTTATTTTTATACATTGAATAAATAAGGATACAAAATTGATTTAGAGGAACCGCACACGGAGAAAAATGTTGGCTCGAATCCCACAAATTTTTATTATGCTGTCGACCAAACTTGAAATAGGAACTGAAGCATCCAAAAAATGATTATGCTCATACGAACAATTATTATGCTGTATCACAATACTTCCTACGTGCGAGAAACTTATCGATAAGCTCTAATAAGAATTACGTTCATACATTATAATAGTTGTGATGCGGCATAATAATTTTGTATAAGAGCATAATAAATTTTTAGATGCTTTACTTCCTGTTTCAAGTTTGATCGACAGCATAATAAAAATTTGTAGGTTTCAAGCCAACATTTTTCTCCGTGCAGCATTACAACCCATTGAACCCCGTAATTATTCTTAGTGCTACACTGTAAAAAGAGCGGTGTTAAAAATGGACTCATTTTAACTCCGCCCGGTGTTAAAATAAAATTACACCGGTGTTAAAAACACCGGTGTTAAATTGGGGTAACTGGTGTAAAAGCGGAGTAAAATCGGGGTAACCGGTGTAAAAGCGGAGTAACATCGGTGTAAAAACGGGATAACCGGTGTAAAAGCAGGGTAAACTGCGTCCGCTTGGATTATTAACTTTAAAGATTATAAAACACAAAAAATGTCAGTTCTTTATGAAAATTAATAAATAATATCATTTATTAACAAGTATAGTGATCGAGTAAGTAAAAATATTCACAAAGTAAAATATTTTAACACCGGTAAAAAATATCTACACCGGCGGCGGCGTTATGTTAACACCGGTCTAGAATATTTACACCGGTTTCGGCGTTATTTTAACACCGGTACAAAATATTTACACCGGTGACGGCGTTATTTTCACACCGCTTTCGGGGGTAAATTTAACACCGATTATTTTAACACCTACACCGTTTGGACTTACCCCGGTGATTTTTTACAGTGTATTTGATTAGCGAATATGAATTTTTATAATCTATTTCAAACAAATTTAATAATATTTTATAATTTGAATAAAAAAAAATCGGTCTATCGGTTGACCCTGCGGGCCTGCCCCAAAACTTCCCGCTGTTTTCGAGCTCCTTGAGATCGAACACATTATTGTGAATACATTTTCGAGCTCTTCGAGCTCGAAAATACTTTTGTATGCCGTTGTTTTAAAAAAAAACCGTTTTTTAGCATTTCTTTCTAAACTAAATTGAGCTTTATCGCTACATTTTTTCTGGGTGGCGCACATGTTAAATTCTCATCACGTGATCGAATTTGACGCTAAAAAGCAGCGTCAAGCCTCAACATGAAAAAGCATCTTTACATAGAAAAGAATATATTACACGGAAAGAAAATTATGGCAGCGGTTCCCATAATTTTGTGAAATTTTTTCCTATACCATCATAGGAATTACGACCATAAATTATGGGAGCGGTTCCTATAATTATAGGAATGATTCCCATAATTATAGGAATAGTTCCTATAATTATGGGAATGATACCCATAACACTATAGGAATGGTTCCTATAATTATAGGAATGGTTCCTATAATTTATAGGAATACTTTCTATAATATTATGGGAATCATCCCTATAATTTATTGGAATGGTTCCTATAATTTATAGGAACCATTCCCATAAATTATAGGAACCATTCCCATAGTATTATGGGAATGATTCCTATAATAGTATGGGAACTATTCTCATAATATTATGGGAATGATTCCCATAATGCAATTGGAATGGTTCGTATACCATTATGGGAATCATTCCTATAATATTATGGGAATAGTTCCCATACTATTATAGGAACCATTCCTATAATATTATGGGAATGGTTCCCATATTATCATGAAAAAATTAATTTAAAGAAATGTGGTAATCACTTTTACAATACACAGAAATATTATTAAACATAAAAACAAAAATTCAAACATTGAAAAAAAAAATCGTATTTGGCGAAAAAACATTAAAATTTTTAATAAGAATTTTTTGTCAGCACAAAACATTCAAGAAAATTTAAATTTTGGGAAATGTCTACACTATTGTGCAAAAACAAAATTTTATGATATTATAGGAATGGTTCCCATAACATTATGGGAATAGTTCCCATAATATTATAGGAATAGTTCCTATACCACTATGGGAACAATTCCCATAACAGTATGGGAATGATTCCCATACCATTATGGGAATGGTTCCCATAATGATATGGGAATGGTTCCTATAATATTATGGGAACCATTCCCATAATGGTATGGGAACCATTCCCATATCATTATGGGAACCATTCCCATAATGGTATGGGAACTATTTTCATACTATTATGGAGATGGTTCCCATAATATATGAGAACCATTCCTATAGTAGTATAGGTACTATTTCCATACCATTATGGGAACCATTCCCATAATGCATAGGAAAACTTCCCATAATTTTCTTTCCGTGTAGTTTTGAGTAATCTCGTTCAGTAATTGTAATGTTATTCAATGAAAAAAGCAGATATAGATTTTACATTTATTATCCCGTTGACGATATCTCTCAAATTGATTATCTCATTGAGACGTTCTTGGCAGCAATTGGATGCTTTTATCGAGTTCTGGAGCTGATTAGATTTTTTAATTGATCGATTCGATAGTTTCCGAAATATTCACAAAAAACGAAAAAAAACGGTTTTTTTCATTCTTTCGTCGACGATATCTCTCGAACGGATTATCCGATCGAGACGGTTGAGGTGGCAATCGGAAGCTTTTATCGAGTTCTAGAACTAATTAGATTTTTGAATTGATCGATTTGATAGTTTCCGAAATATTCACGAAAAACGAAAAAAAAAACGATTTTTTTTCATTATTTCGTCGACGATATCTCTCGAACGGATTATCCGATTAAGACGGTTGAGGTGGCAATCGGGGCGTTTCATTGAGGTCTAGAGCTGATAAAATTTTGGGAATGATTGGTTTAGTCGTTTCGACGATATTTGAAAAAAACCGTTTTCTACTGTTTCTTTCGTCGACGATATCTTTTGAAGGGATTATCTGATTGAGACGTTCTTGGTGGCAAACGAAAGCTTTTATCGAGTTCTAGAGTTGAATAGATTTTGGAATTGATCGATCCAACAGTTTTCATAATATCCAAAAAAAACGAAAAAAAAAATTTTTTATTTTTTGTATTTCTTAAATATCTCAGAGTTTATTTGACTAAATGGTCTAAAATTTTTTTGAAAATCTCAGTTTAGAAGATATCTTTCGAATGCCGCAAGAACCATCTAAATCGGTTCATTCATCAAAAAGATATGAGAGGTTTCCATCCACACACACACACACACACACACACACACACACACACACACACACACACACACACACACACACACACACACACACACACACACACACACACACACACACACACACACATACAAATACATACATACATACAGACATCGCTCTGAAAATGTCAGAAGAGCATCCTAGCACCTTCAAATGTCGACATATGATAAAAACCCGGTTTTTGAAAATCGGGGTGAAACCAATAACTTCCCGAATTTTTTGAAAATCGTCGATTTTCTCAGCGGGAAGTTAAAAATTTTGTTTTTAATAGTTTTGATTGCCTTACTTATTTTAAGCGAATCTCCCATAATGTATCAAATTTTACAAAAAAAAAATTTTTTCTATAAAATTTTTTTAATAGAATTTCATTTAATTCTTAATAAAAATATTATTTCAAGTAAGTTTAAATAGATTTCATTAAATGTGAATTAATCAATTTATATTAATATTTAAGAATAATAAAATTTTTTTTAAATATAACAAAAAATACCAATAATTAATTCTTATGAAATCACTGTAATTATATTAGTAGAATGATAAATAAATAAAAGGTGTATATATATAGAACAACAGATCAACATTAAATATTTATGCAATATGTTATAATTTGTGCCTCAAAAAAAAAAAAACTGACGGATAAATAGCTGGTGGTGGTTATTGACACGCGAAACGACATCAAGTTGACTTTGGTGGTTCTCAGGTGGCTTGCCCGTCACTCAGGACATGCTTATGCCATTTCAACCCCTATCCATATCCGAGAGGGGAGCACGATCACCAATTGCAAGCTCTATAAGAGGGTGCCTTTACTGCTCCGCCCCGTGGCCAATCAAAATTCTAGCTCTTTTACCCCGTCAACGAAAGCTCTGGTGAATTCTAGCCAATGGGTGAAAAATACAGATAACCCTTGGCTTCAGTGATCACGTCTAGATCACCCCCGAGGTCTCGATGACGGAAGCTCAAAATTACGAATCATAGATCACTACATGAGTTTTCGTCAGTTAGTTGATCTATTGAGTTGTGCGGGATTATTCGTTTTGTCGATAACTTTTTCCTGGTCTATGATAGTGTAAGTAAAAATTTAAATCCAAGGTAAGTTGTTTGTTTTATCTTTTAAATTCAAATAAAATTTTAGTTGTAATTTTTAATTGATTTTAATGATTCAAGAAAAATCGGTTTATTTATTTTAAAGTTTATTATCAATTTTATTAAATGCTAGTTAGATTGCCATTTCATTAGAATATTAAAATATTATTATATTACATACTGAAACTGACTGATTCCAAAACTATCATAATTTTAAATTAAAAAGTTATAAAATAAAGTGAGTGAAAAATAAAGAATTAATAATAACTAAATATCAAGTTGTAATACAACAATTATAACTAGAAATTGGTTATATATTATTAAAAAGATTTCATAGAAATTGAACTATTTTTTTTTCCTCATATAGTGCTATGAAAATTTAAAATTAAAAAAAAAAATGGAAGTTATTGGTTTCGGTCCGATTTTCGAAAATCGAGTTTTCATCAGATCTCATCGACGTTTTGAGGTCCTAGAAAACTATTCCGAACATTTATAGATGGACGTCCGTGTGGATGTGTGTGTGTGTGTAAATTTTTTTTGCCCGACGATATCTTTGGAACGAATCAACCGATTTAAGCGTTTTTAGCGGTAACCCGAGTCGAAATTTAAAGCCGACATTGAGCCTTCTAAGGCTGTTCTGATTTCGGACTTGGGGGCTTGAAGTAGATTCTATTATCATTTTAAATTAGGTCTGACTTTGGACCCCAAAGTGGTACAAATTTCCATTTTTATCACTTTGGTCTCCGAAGTCGGGCTTGAGGGGAATAAAAATTAGGGTCGACTTTTTAGAACCCTACAACCTATATAATAATAATAATAATATTTATTATTATTATTATTATTATTATTACTACTTCAGATTGTAGTTACAATTACTAATTGGTAATATTATCGTTTTAATTATAATGATAATTACCATTGATACTATTACTATTGTTGTTATAGTCAAGTTTTTTATCACAAACAATTAAGCGATAGCTATATATTTTGAAAATTTAAATTAGGGTGTTATAATCATTGTAAACGCGAATTAAATTCAAGGTGATAGAAAATATATATATATTACGGTGTTTCAAAAAAAATTTTTTCTTATGGTTGCAAAAGTTAGTCTTAGGTATAAAGAAAAATCCTCCCAAAAGGGCAGCTCGAAATCTCAATTCTACTAAGAGCTCAACGAATATTCATTTTCTCATTTAAATCGCATGTAAAAAAAATTTTTTTTTTGTTTTTTGAAAATAAAAGTATTAAAAACTTTTTTTTCGAAAATCAAAGTAAATAATCTTGTAGGTAATTAAATACTCTACAAAAAAGCTTCTAAGTGTTTTCTCCGTAGAACTAACATAAAAAAAATCTGGGCGTCGGTTGGCCCTGCGGGCCAGCCCCAAAACTTCCCGCTGTTTTCGAGCTCAAAACGCTCGAAAAAATTAGTGTGAACACATTTTTGAGCTCGAAGAGAAAATGCTTTTATATGCAATTGTTTTTTCATGAGCCTTTTAAGCTCAACAAGTTACGTTTTATGTTAAAGTTTGAAAATTTAAGAATCGAAAATCATTAATGAACGTGCGGTTTTTAAATTTTTAGTTTTGATTATGTTCAATAAAATAAATAAATTGAGGTAGAAATCAATGTCAGTAATAAAAATAAAGATGTAATTGAGTTTTGACTCAGATCAGAGCAGTAATATATAAAATTCCGCATGGAAAAATATATATGTGAAAATGAAATGCAACATATATGTCAAATATATAACATATATGTGCGCAAAAAAAATATGTCAACTAAATTTTCAGATAAGTGTATGCATAGTTGAAAACATAAATGCTTACATAAAATTAAAACTATATAATACATATATTATAAATAAATGTTATATAAATGGAGATATATATGTGGCCATATAAGTAAACATATACGTAGACGTTTATGCCGTCATATATCGAGAAATATATGCACACATATATGTGGACATATATGCAGACATATGTGCACATATATGTAGACATATATTTCTACATATATGCCGGCATATATGAAAACATATAGGTCAACGTATATACGAATCTACATGTTAACATATAAACAAATATATATGTCGATATAAATATGTAAATATGCATGTGAACATATATATGAAATGTACGTCGAGATATTTATTTTTAATAATATTCTACTATACGTATACAAATATAAGAATTGCAAAATTTGTAGAAATGATTTACGTATATATCCTTGTCTGATGAAAAGCATATATAAAAATCATTTCACAAATGTCGCTAGGTAATGGATGACGTGACTTAATTGATATAGACAAATTGAACTGTGCTCGGCACAAGGTCCAGTAGCTCAACTGCAGAGTACTCGTGTGAGAACAAATTGATCTGGTTTCGAATCGTTCCTCTTAATCAGGGAAGGGATCAAACAAGACGATTTCAGACTATGGTCAGGGTGAAGTTGGCTGCCCGAGCCGTAGGCGAGTGCTGACATCATCCGCAGTCTGAAATCGTGTTTCATCCTGAGACACACACCCTATATTTCATAATTATCTGCATCAGAACTTCAAGTTCCGGTGTCAGCAGCCAGTAAGAAACAAGTCAATTTCAAGCCGATGACGCGGAGAACTGTTAGAGAATGAGAAATATGTGATTTACAGTCACTTATTAAATACTAAATAATACAAAAATATTATTTTCACTCATTTTTTAGTAATTTTATTTGGTTAATTAAAACTGTCACTTAAAAAATGAAATGAGTAAATTGAAGTGACAAATAAACAAATGAGAGTAATAAGGCTACAAATAAACATTAGATATAACTGATACCGGGCAGAAACAATTGTGTTTCTTCCCTTGGGAAGAAACACGCATGTTTCTGCCCTCTGTATGAAGGTATTTTTGAATTACGAATTCGCTAGCAGTTGTTTGCAGCATCGGCTTGAAATTAGTTTGTTTCGACTGGCTGTAGAGACACTGAAACTTTAAGTTTCGATGCTGGTATCCTGAAAAATTTTTAAAATGCGTCTATGATAATTCGTAGAAATATCTGATTCAACCAGTTATTAATTTGGGACTATTTGTGCAGCTGTTGCAAATGTTCACGGATTAGAATCCTTTTCACTGATCCGTTTCAAGTTTTCATAAGTGTTTATCTCATATAAGTTATTCTCTCAATTTTGTTAAAATTAAAAAAACAATTTTTTTGCTATTGACAAAAAAAAAAGGGTACATTTAATAATAATATCTCGACTAGAATTTTTCATAAGGGCCTGACGAGGTCCTTATCGGGTTAACCTTATTTCAAATAAGGTCCCGATCAGGGTATCCTGATATGGATGTAACGCTTAAGACCCATGAGGGCCTTATCAGGGTTGCCTTATCAGGACCATACCAGGAAATCCTCATCACGTCCTTATCAGGATTGCCTTATCAGGTCCTTACCAGGATATCCTCATCAAATCCTTATCAGGATTACCTTATTAGTAATTATTTTTAAAAAAATATTAAATTGCAAAAAAAAAATAAGAGAATTTTAATTCGATCGAGAATGTTATCTATTGTATTGAGAGCATTAATTAGAGAAAGTAAACATACTTTTTATTGATGAAAAAATCCCGAAAACTGCTGGGCTCGAACCTGCGTCCTTTCGATTCAAAGTCCTCGATGCTATCAACTGGGCTGACATACACATGTGATCCTGAAAGTGTAAATATAATATTTATTATGATGTCAAAGAATAACTGATAAAGAAGTAAATAATCTGTGCTACAATGATTGACGTGATTTTTATATAATATTCTTTTGTACTTTTTTTAATTTTTAGCCTGTAAATGAAATACTTAAAGGGATGGGATAACTTTTTTTTGAATAAGGATATCCAGATAAGGTCCTGATCAGGAACTCGTCAGGTTGACCCGATGGCAAATAACTTTTTTTTGAATAAGGATATCCTGACGAGGCCCTGATCAGGATCTCGTCAGGTTTGCCCTAACAAGGCAAACCTTATATTAACCTGATAAGGTCCTTATGGTACTTCAGGCGAATCAGGAAGAAATTCTAGTCGGGATCTGTTGTGATTTAAGAAAAGTATATCTATCTAGACTTAAAAGCTATTCTGAGCTTTTGAACTATGTTATAATTTAGTTTTACTCTCGAATTACTAAATTTTGAGCATTTTTATTTTACTCTCCGTTTAACTAATATTAAAAGATTCATAATGTAATTTCTAAAAAATTTCTAGGAATAAATGACAAAAATTATAATTCGATAAATACCTAGTATAAGATAAAAATAATTTCAAATAAAGTATAAATCGGTGCATAGGTATATTTTTAACTAAATATAGTAACATGATCTTGTATAACTCGCGTATGCGGTTTGTGATTGACGTATCGTAAATTTACACACCTGTAAAACGCTTTTCCACCGTTCGAACCACATAATTATAGTTCAGGATTATAGTTCCCCCAATAATTATTATAATATCACTGTACTCCACTAGCACATATGTCATAAAAACGTTTGCATATGTTACGTTTGATTTCTATCAGGATACAAACATGCATTCATGTAATGAAAAATGACTTTATGTTAAACGGATTAAATGTTTAAAACTATTCATCAATCATCGAACAACATTGCCAATTTTAATAATTGAAAGTAAAAAATTATTTTTAATATTTTTTGTTTATTAAAATCGAAGAAAATAAAATTTATATGTTAGATATCGTTGAAACAGTTAAATATAAAAACAAAGTTACAAAGTTTCATTGAAACATATAGCGCTTATAGTAGAGGATGAAATTTTCTGAGTCATATGTTATATAGAATAAAGTCAATTATATGCCTGACTGTCACGCAATCACTGCTGTATATATATATATATATTATTTCTATACACATGCAAATCGAACATACGTGGCTGATGACGAAACATTTATAGTTTAGGATAAGCAAAAGTTTAAAGAGAAACTTAGTCAACTTTAAATAAACCCTTTTTTGTTTTCTGTGGTATTTGAAAAATTTTTAAATAATAATCTACATTATTTAGAGAATACGGAAAATTTCGTTCCAGCTATATCTGAATGATAGAACTCGTAAAAATGTTATTAAATTTGGTATCGTTGTAAATTTCTTGAGTTGAATTTGTCTTCTCATAGTTCTAACTCTTTTTTATTACTAACAAGGGAACATTCCCAGGTGTCCCCCTCCGATTTCGATATAACTGAGATATGTTATTCTCCGTCGAAATCTAAGACACGTACTTTTTTTTTATCGGCGGAAAAATCATCCATCAAAGTTTAGGCTCCAAAGGTGGGTTTTGCAAGTTTTAGAGAAAATTAGTGATAATTGAAAATGAACATTAACTTTAATTTTTTTCACAAAAAATTAATTTTTTTTAAGTAAAATATGTAATCGATAAAAAATTGAATTATTTTAAATAATTAATGAGTCAAGATATTATATACTTTCTAATAATCATTCTTCCACGCAGTGTAGAGAGGAATCCAAGTAATAATTTTTTAACTTTCCACTGTGAAAATTTAAAATTTTCAAAAAAAAAACAAGGAAGTTAGTGGTTTCGGTCAGATTTTCGAAAATCGAGTTTTCATCAGACGTCAAACGTTCTGAGGACCTAGGAAACTATTCTGATCATTTGCAGAATGATGTCCGAGTGTGTGTGTAAATTTTTTTTGTCCGACGATATTTTTGGAATGAATCTACGATTTTGAGCGTGCTTCGTGGTAATCAGAAGAGCTCATCAAGACTTAAAACTAATTAGATTTTGAAGTCGATCGGTCAAGTAGTTTACAAATTATACAAAAAATAAAAATTAAAAAAAAAAATTTTTTTGTTTGTTGCAATACTCGTAAATCGCTCGACCGATTTATTTCTAAGTTTGATCAAATGTAAGTCTCAACAAGCTCTTTCGATTGCCGCACAGCTCGTGACAATCGGTAGATTTTTACAAAGATACACGGAAAAGAGCAGTTGAAAAATTACAGTTTCTAAAGTAAAAAAGGCTTTCGGGGCAAAAATCTTTGAACATTAAAACTTAAACTATAATTTTAGAAATTTGTTATAGTAATACAATTTTAAGCAGCAAAGGGCATAGCCGGATTAATATAGGAATTCTGCCCCCATGGCTTTTTTGACTCAAACTTAGGGGGTCGATTTGGTGTCGAATGAAAATAATTCACCTCAATTTTTAGCTCTTTAACTCAAACGGTATTCGAGAATTTCAAAAAAACCTGTTTTTTCGAAATTATTTTTATTTTTATAGTAAAATTCGGAATTAATCAATGATGATTTTTTTCCTAATTCTTACGAGTCTAAAACATGAAAAAATCATATGATCGTGATTCTCAAACGGAAAGCCGATTTTTAACGGAGAAAAGAAAATTATAATCTTTTTTTTTTTTAGCCTTTTTGAAATATGTCACTCACCAAAATTCGTCAGAAAAAGTCTTTCATACTCCTCTATACTCAGGAATTTTTTTGAATTTTTTGAATTGGTGGAACAATTCAAAAAAAATTAAAAACTCATTTTTTTCTTAAAATCTTGCGTTTTAACAAACTTATATTTTTTTTTAGTACAAATAAATACGTAGGAAATTTTTTTTTACCAAAAATATATCTTTGCAAAAGATAAACATAAAAAATCAGTAGCCTACAGTCATTATAAGGGTTATTAATGATTCAAAAGACACTTAAAGGTAATACTTATTAGGGTGTCCCAAAAAAAAACAAATATATTTTTTTTCAACGTCTTATGAGCTCAAAAGTTACTTTATATTATAAAAAAAAACCCTCACCGAATTTCAGCCAGATATCTTTACAATTGAGCTATTGAAAAGGGAGTTCCTTTTTCCCACTTAAAATACAAGCGAAAATTTTTCATTTTAGTTTTTTGTTATTAAGACTATGAAAAAAAATTTTTTTTTCCAATTCCACCTGGTATAATTTCATAGGGAATTAAATTCTCTACAAAAAGTGCTTATACATTATGTACGTTGAACAAACTGGGAAAAAATCACTGGGTTTCAAAGATCAACAAAAATGTAGTTTCCTCAATGTTAATTTTTTAAAAATTATGTTTCATTTTTATTCCATCAAAAAATTTTTTTTTTCAAATTTTGACGAGCACATTCTTGTAGAAAATTTAATCTCCTACAAAAAGTATCTGTTATCATATATACGTCAAATGAATGAGTAAAAAGTTACAGGGCTTGAAATGTCAACGAAAAGTTAAGTTTAAAAAATATTAAATTTTTTAACTTAACTGTAAACGAAAAAGTGAACTTCATTTTTCGTTGACATTTAAAGACCTGTAACTTTTTTCTTATCCACTCGACGTATATAAGATGTTAAATATTTTTTGTAGGAAATTAAATTTCCTACAAGAACGTGCTTCTCAAAATGTGAAAAAAAAAATTTTGATAGAACAAAAATGAAAAATAATAAAAAATAATTTAACACAGATGAAACTGAATTTTTAGTTGATCTTTGAAGCCCCGTAACTTTTTCCCAGTTTGTTCAACGTACATAATGTATAAGCACTTTTTGTAGAGAATTTAATTCCCTATGAAATTATACCAGGTGGAATTGGAAAAAAAAATTTTTTTTCATAGTCTTAATAACAAAAAACTAAAATGAAAAATTTTCGCTTGTATTTTAAGTGGGAAAAAGGAACTCCCTTTTCAATAGCTCAATTGTAAAGATATCTGGCTGAAATTCGGTGAGGGTTTTTTTTTATAATATAAAGTAACTTTTGAGCTCATAAGACGTTGAAAAAAAATATATTTGTTTTTTTTTGGGACACCCTAATAAGTATTACCTTTAAGTGTCTTTTGAATCATTAATAACCCTTATAATGACTGTAGGCTACTGATTTTTTATGTTTATCTTTTGCAAAGATATATTTTTGGTAAAAAAAAATTTCCTACGTATTTATTTGTACTAAAAAAAAATATAAGTTTGTTAAAACGCAAGATTTTAAGAAAAAAATGAGTTTTTAATTTTTTTTGAATTGTTCCACCAATTCAAAAAATTCAAAAAAATTCCTGAGTATAGAGGAGTATGAAAGACTTTTTCTGACGAATTTTGGTGAGTGACATATTTCAAAAAGGCTAAAAAAAAAAAAGATTATAATTTTCTTTTCTCCGTTAAAAATCGGCTTTCCGTTTGAGAATCACCATCATATGATTTTTTCATGTTTTAGACTCGTAAGAATTAGGAAAAAAATCATCATTGATTAATTCCGAATTTTACTATAAAAATAAAAATAATTTCGAAAAAACAGGTTTTTTTGAAATTCTCGAATACCGTTTGAGTTAAAGAGCTAAAAATTGAGGTGAATTATTTTCATTCGACACCAAATCGACCCCCTAAGTTTGAGTCAAAAAAGCCATGAGGGCAGAATTCCCATACTAATCCGGCTATAATCTTTCACAGTTTAAATCAACAATATCGAGTTTGAAACTGTAATGTTTGTTATCTCTGTAAAATTTACTGATAAAAAATGTAATTTTTACAGTTTCAGACTCGCCCTTATAGGAAGAAACAATAGGCCCAAGCTTGGTCGAGGCTTGGCGCAAGACTTATTAACTCTAGGGAAAGCTTGAAATCCAAGCTTGGCCCAAGTCTGTCTAAGCATCGAAACGATTACACCCAGCCAAGCTTGAGTGACAGTGTTGTGCCAAGACAGCATCTTAGTATTGGCCCAATAACCAATGCCAGTATTGTGCCAAGATTGCATCTAAGTATTGGCTCAATATCGAGAGCCAGTATTGTGCCAAGACTGTTGCTAAATAAGCACCTATGCTTTTTAAAAATAAATTAAAAAAAAAAAAATATCAGTAGACATGTGCGTGATGGTAACATATGGAAATAAATTTGTACACAAAGAAATCAGGTGGATCGATGAAACCAATTTTTTTTTGCATTTGCTGGGTCTCGAACCTGGTCCTTCATGGCTGCTAGGCAAGCGTCTTATCCACTAGGCTGTTACGCTATTCACAGAAGCCAGGGGTTTTTAGGTACCATTTGTTATTTAGACTGGTAAACCAAGGCTTGTCACTTGAATAATGGCTGAACCTTGTCCCAAGACTGGCGAACGAAGGCTTGTCACTTGAGTATTGGCTGAACATTGGCTCAAGACTAGCAAACCAAGGTTTGTCACTTGAGTATTGGCTGAATCTTGGCCCAAGACTGGTAAACCAAGGCTTGTCAATTAAATGTCTGTTGAATCATGTCCCAAGACTGGCAAACCAAGGCTTGTCACTTGAGCATTGGCTGAACCTTGTCCCAAGACTGGCAAACCAAGGCTTGTCACTTGAGTATTGGCTGAACATTGGCTCAAGACTGGCAAACCAAGACTTGTCACTTGAACGTTAGTCGGATCTCGGACCAACCTTGGGAGGCCGAGCCTCGGTAGCCCAGTATTGTGTCAAGACTGGCCCCGTTGTCAATATTTTCTTTCCTACAAGGGCGGAGCGCTTTACTACTATACGAAACTGTAATTTTTTAACTGCTCTTTTTTCCGTGTATCGTCGAGCAAAATTACTTTTTTTTCAGTGAAATCTATATTATATCGGTCCAACTGTTTTTTTAACTCGAAGAGCTCAAAAGTTTACCAATAGTTACGTTTTCTGGTTTTCTGAGCTCGAGAACAGCGAAAAATTTTGGGATTGGCCCACAGGGTCAACCGTTTGTCAGATTTTTAACTTTCCGCTAAGAAAATTGAAAATTTCCGAAAATTTGGGAAGTTATTGGTTTCTCTCCGATTTCGATTTCTATCAGATCTTGACGTTTTGAGGTTCTAGGAAGCTATTCTTACTGATTTCACGATGATGTCCGACCGTATGTATGTGTGTACGTACGTATGTAAATATCTGTAACTTTTGAACGGATGAACCGATGTTGATCGTCAAGGTGGCATTTGACGCGGCTTGGCAATATCTAAAAGCTGTAAAACATTGAAATTGATCGGTAGGGTGCGTTCGGAGATATTCCATAAATAAAATTTCAAAAAAGTTTTTTTTTATAACTTGTAATGTGCTCGATGGATTGATTCCAAAATCTGATCAGCTTTAGAACTCAATAAAACGCGTCGATTGTCACCTTAACCGTCTCAATCGGTCAATTCGTTTGAGAGATATTGTTAAAGGAAAAATGGTAAAAAACATTTTTTTTTCGAAAATAACGGCATACAGAATTATTTTCGAGCTGAAGGAGCTCGAAAATAGTGGGAAGTTTTGGGGCTGCCCCGCAGGGCCAATCGATAGGCCGGTTTTTTTCATTGAATTGTAAAATGTAAATTAAATTATACGATTAATTCATTATGGCCCATAGTTATTTCTAATTTGTATATTTTTTGATTTTTTCATATAATTTAGACTATATAACTCTTTGTAAATTTAATTTATGAATTCTAATCTATATTACGAATTCACGATTGATATTAACAAAGAAAAAAAACTCATAAAAAAAAATGATTGACGTTGACAATAAATAATATACGTCAATATTAAAATACTCTCGTCACTAAAGTAATACTTGAACAAAGTGTATTATATAAATATAATGATATTTTTGTGAGCTAAATTTTATTTTTAAGCGATTAGTTGATTTTTTTTGTGTGATAAACGACACGTGACGTGACGTCGAAAAAAAATAAAAAATTAGCATATAAGTGTATCTCGAGGGTCGTGTGTACAAAGATGACTTAATTTTTTATGCGGGTTTTTCTCTTCAACACACCTTGCGTTTGTAAACTATCGAAAAGTCATTGAAATAACATTAAACTTATTTTTAATATTCACCGAACGTGACAAAAACGCTCTTCAAAATTCGTATGATAGATATAATAATAAAATTAATATTATTGTTATTGCATTATTAAAAATTTATTTTATAGTTCTATAAGTAACATTAACATTAAAGAATAAAGAAAGTATTTAAAAAGCAATTTAATAGCATAATATAAAATAAACTAGTTAAAATAGTTTGTAATGTTAATAGATAAAAATGAATGACAGAAACTATAAGTAAAGTATGATTTAATGAGGATAAAATTGGTTTGACTGTTGGATAATTTGTTTTATCGTGCCGTCATACTTCACCCTCGACTTTTTCACTCGATCCAACACCCCTGGGTTTCGATTTTTCGAACGTAACATATGTTACCAAGTATCGGCCCTGCTATACATACAATCGAAGTATATACATGCATGTGTTTATATTTGTTGACATCGCGAACGGGGTTAAATTATTCGCCCAATACAATTGTAGTCAGGGTTACTTTAACCTTAAATACAGGGAGTATTTTCATGTACTTAGGGGCTGACAGTATCTTGAGTTGACTTTTTTATGCCCACCTGCTGGATTTACTCTTACCTTGTAATTATTTAACACCTGCCGAAATCTTTTAAGATTTTTATGGTATATTTATTATACGTAGGAGAGACCCTAGTAGAAATAATCTAGACTTTACTCGATTTTAAACCAGTAACTGGCCAGAGATCCTGGCTAAAAACTAGAAATCCCGCCACCTACAATTAAGACGTACAAATTGGTCACACTAATATGTTTTTTGTACTAGTGTGTATGTGTGTGTGTTTTGTCCTGTTTAACCTATATTAAAAATTGCTATTTTTTTATTTTAATTATTTATGCTATTTATAATATGCTATATATAAAAATATTATTTTAATTATAGTTAATTTTTAAGTATGATTTATTAATTACATTTATATTTGAAATACAATGATGTTACCGTCTTTATAGTTTAATATTCGTAAATTAAATTTTGATTATTAATATCAATGAAAGACTAAATAAATAAATTTTATAGTAATTTTGTTTGTCAATCATTATTTTTATTTTAAGTTATTATTTATTTATTTCAATTAATTAATTTTTAATGTCTGTCAATGCGGATCAATATTTATTTATTTATTGATCTATATATCCATGCTTCAGGTTAGGTTTATCTATCTATTGCATAGAAATTTTTGGAGTAATTCGGAGAAAGATACATTAATTTGAATTAATTTTTAATTTGTCTGGGTATTTTTTAAAAAATCGTTTTATTTTTCCGAGGAACTGATAATTTTAATAACCTCAAAACCTAAAATTTTAAAGTGACAGTTTTTTGAAAGCCGCCATGTTTCTCTTGGATCTCTAGTAAAACTGGCCAGTTACTTGACAATAACTAGAGATTTCACTAGCCAGTTTCTGGTTTAAGTCTAGTAAAACTGGCCAGTTACTAGACAAAAACTCGATTTCATTTCTACTAGGGGACTTGAGTAAAATTAAAAACTTTGCATGAGCCAAAAAAAACGCTAATTATTTAAAATGCTTAATTAAAATTTTTATGAAAAAAAAATTAGCCAAGTTGGCTTGAAAAGTGCAACCTATTTAAAACTTTGAAAAGAAAGGAAAAATTTTTTTTTCTTATCTAAATTATTTAATTGAAAACCAAAAAATCTGATTATGAGGTAAAATGGACCACTCTTGAAAAGTTTTTGTCTTATCAATGAAGTTTCAATTATCGATAGATCAAGAACGAAAAATTTCAGAAATAATCATTTTCCTTATCATATATAATAGGGGAGCGTGGGGTCGCCCCGGTCACCTAAGAAATAAACCAAAATTTTTCGAATTATCCTTATTAGATCATAAAACGGACATTATCTTATTCTATGGAATCTAGAGATTCAAAGACACATACTCAAAAATGAAAGTATAAAAGTGAATAGAAATATTTGATGAATTAAAAAAATCGTAAGTTTTACCGGGGCGACCCGACGTGTCGGGTCGCCCCGGTCATTTGGCGGGTCATCCCGGTCGCTGTTAATTTCAAATCAAAAATTAAGAATCTAAAGTCGTATTGCTGAAATTTCATCAAACTAAAATTTTATTTGGTCAACTGAAACTTCAGAAGTAAAGAAAAAAATGTAATATTAATAATTAACAACATTTAATTTTTTTTTCCGTTTTCCGTACTCGGTTACAAGGCATCTATAATTTATTTATTTGTTCATTAATATTGTAACAAAAATGTTACGATGTTGTAGAAGAAAATGCCCCTGATGAACAAAAAAATTTTTAGCTTAAACTTTAAAAAAGCTTACCTCAATTAATTAATTGCTTATTAAATAAGATATTGATTAATATTTTTATTAAACAAACACACGAATTGTCAGTCGAAAAAACAAGTGAATGAATTGACCGTGGTGACCCCATAACTTTGATTGGTACGACCCCAACTAATTTTTGAGAAAATAAACTGAATTAAAAAAAAAAAGGATTGAGAATTATACTTTTATAAAAATTAAAATGGATTAAGAAATGTCTGTAGATTATATACATATCAATTATAAGCTCTTTTCTTCTTGTAAAATATATAAAAAACCTTACGATAATGTCCTTGATTTTTAGATCAAAAGTCGATAAATTTTTTATTTATTAATTATTATTAATAAGTAATGAATTTTCAACGTTACACAGAAAAAAGGATTTCTTGGTGCAAAAAATTTTTTCTTGTTCTAAGAAAATTTTTACTTGAACCAAGAAATTTTTTGTATTATAAAGTGAAAACTAAACTTTTCTTGGGGTAAGATAAAATTTTCTTGGAACAAGAAAAAAATTTTTTAGGCGAGAAAAAAATTCTTGAGCCAAGAAAAATTTTTGTCTTCAATTCATAATACAAAATATTTCTTGCCCCAAGAAATTCTTTTTTTCTGTGTAGGGCGCATTAGTTACCTCTAATTCAATGAGAGTATAAAATTAAATTAAATTCAAAATGTATTATATGATAGACTTTTCAAAATTTGAGTGACCGGGGTGACCCGCTAACCCGGGCGACCCCGCGCTCCCCTATACTAAATGTTCAAAAATATATCAGATCCTCACTTTTACGATCTTTTTTAATCACTGCATAATTTATTAAAATCGATTTGTTAGTTTAGAAACTATCGTCAACAAATATTGAAGAAATGACTATTCTCTGAATTTTTTTCGGATATTTCGAGGTCATGATCCAATTCAAAACTCCTTTCATTCTTTATCGTGATCACTTATACAATTAGTTCAGTTTAAATCTATGCGATTCTCTAAAAATAATTATACGAGAAAATTGGAAGTTGCATGTTTTTCAATTATTTGAGTTTTTGTTAATTTTCGTAGTTCGACGCGATAGCTAACTTTTTTTGAGCTTGATGGGCTCGAAAAACAGTTGGATTCAAGACTATTTTTGAGCTCGAAAATGAGTTCACAATAATGTTTTCGAGCTCAAGGAGATCGACAACACCCGAGTAAAAACAGAATTTGGCCGCACCACTGCCGAAACACCGCTGCACGGCATTTTAATCGCCAAAACACCACCGCACCATGACTGACCATTTGAATTTTTTTATGGTCGCCGAAGCACCGCCGCACCATAGCCGCGAATGTATAGTATTTTCTATATAGTATTCTTTCAATCTCATATAGCACAAGTAAACTTAGCAGTCATTGTCGGTAGTGTAGCCTAGTCGTTAAAGCGTCGGTCTTTCGTTCGTAAGGTCCCGGGTTCGAATCCCAATAAATCGTGTGCGGTCGGTTGATATTTATTTTTCCCTAAATTAAAAATTTCTACTCGGTTAGAAATTGATTTAATCACAAATCTGATTGATTCCCGTATCATCAAAAAAAGTTGAGTAAGTCTTTTTTTTTTAATTTAGTTGAAATTTCTATACATGGCTTTGTATATATTGGAAATTTTAATATATGGCCATATATAATTCACTTTTACCGGACAACTAAATAACCATTTGATGAATACAATTATTTATATTCTATCCAATCAAATAGAATAATAATAATAAGAATAATAGTATAAATGCTTCGGCTGTGGTGCGGCGGTGCTGGGAGATTTTTTTCGAAGCGGGAGGCGGAATTGTCCGCCAAATGGCGGTGGTTCGGCGATCAACTTAAAATTATTTTTTTGTCAAAAAATTAGAATTTCATTTTTACTCGGGCAGCGGGAAGTTTTGGGGTAGGCCCGCAAGGTTACCGTTTTCTGGATTTTTAACTTCCCGCTAAGAAAATTGAAAATTTTCAAAAATTCGGGAAGTTATGGGTTTCGGTCCGATTTTCGAAAACCGAATTTCTATCAGATTTTCACGTTTTGAGGTTCTAGGAAGCTATTCTGACTAATTTCACGATGATGTCCGAGTGTATGTAATAGGGTGGTCCGTTTGGAACGACTATTTTTTTTTTTTCGCTCCCACTGAAAAATATTGTTGTAGACATTGAAAAAAAAATTCTCTGAAAGTTTTAGCTCTTAATTTTAATTCTAAGTACTTTACATTTGATTTTGAAATTTTCCCATTTAAAATACATAGGAAAGTTGGGATTCTTTTTTAAATTCTCTATAACTCAGCCGCATTTTAAGTTATCGAGTCGCCGTTTGCGGCATTTTTTAGGTAATTTGATACTCTTCAAAAGTCTCCTTAATAGTTTTACTCGGACTCTAATTGTTTTTTCTGTATTGGTTCTGAAAATAATTTTTTTAATAATAATTCAGGTTTTTAGTTGATATTAACTAAATAACGAAATTTGAAGAAAAAGTGCAGATAACGATTTTTTAGGAAATTTTATTCGCTACAAAAAAGGTCCTTTTAGTTAAGTGGCTCAAGTTCTTCGTTCACGTGATATAGAGATTTCAGTAATTTTGTAAATAAAATATTTGTCAAAAAATTCCACCAAATGTTATTTCATTTCAATTTTAAATCAGTAAATAATTTTCCTTTCATTAATTTAATCCAGTCATTAAAATCAGAAGGGGTCAAATTGATGAACTTCGGAAAAATTTTTGACAAATATTTTATTTACAAAATTACTAAAATCCCTATATCACGTGAACGGAGAACTTAAGCTACTTAACTAAGAGGACTTTTTTTGTGGCGAATAAAATTTCCTAAAAAATCGTTATCCGCACTTTTTCTTCAAATTTCGTTATTTAGTTAATATCAACTAAAAACCCAAATTATTATTAAAAAAATTATTTTCATTACCAATATAGAAAAAACAATTAGAGTCCGAGTAAAACTATTAAGGAGACTTTTGAAGAGTATCAAATTTCCTAAAAAATGCCGCAAACGGCGACCCGATAACTTAAAATGCGGCTGAGTTATAGAGAATTAAAAAAAAAATCCCAACTTTCCCATGTATTTTAAATGGGAAAATTTCAAAATCAAATGTAAAGTACTTAGAATTAAAATTAAGAGCTAAAACTTTCAGAGAATTTTTTTTCAATGTCTACAACAATATTTTTCAGTGGGAGCGAAAAAAAAAATCGGTCTGTCAGTTGACCCGGCGGGCCAGCCCCAAAACTTCCCGCTGTTTTCGAGCTCGCTGGGCTCGAAAACATTATTGTGAATATATTTTCGAGCTCTTCGAGCTCGCAAATACTTTTGTATGCCATTGTTTTGTAAAAAACCATTTTTTAGCATTTCTTTCTTCCACGATATCTCGCGAACGAATCAACCGATTTTGATGGTTGAGGTGGCAATCGACGCGTTTTATCAAGTTCTAAAGCTGGTCGAATTTTGAAATTGATCTACTCAGCCGTTTTTGAGAAATTTCAAAAAAACCAAGGAAAAAATTTTTTTTGAATTCTTTCGTCAACGGTTTCTCTTGAACGAATGAACCGATTTTGATGGTTGAGGTGGCATTCGACGCGGCTTATAGAGTTTTAGAGCTGATTAGATTTTGGAATCAATCCATCGAGCAAATTGGAAGTTATCCAAATAAAACATTTTTGAAAAAATTTTATTTTTGAAATATCTCTGAACGCACCCTACCGATTAAGTTCAAATTTCTACGGCCTCAAGACATTAACAAGCCGCGTCGAATGACACCTCAACGATCAAAATCGGTTCATCCGTTCAAGAGTTATGAATATTTACATACATACATACGTACGTACATACGTACGTACGTACACACATACATACACTCGGACATCATCGTGAAATTAGTCAGGATAGCTTCCTAGGACCTCGAAACGTCGACATCTGATGGAAATTCGATTTTCGTAAATCGGACCGAAACCAATAACTTCCCGAATTTTTGAAAATTTACAATTTTCTTAGCGGGAAGTTAAAAAATAGTCGTTCCAAACGGACCACCCTAGTATGTATGTGTGTACGTACGTACGTAGGTATATATGTTAATATCTATAACTCTTGAACGGATAAACCGATTTTGATCGTTAAGCCGTCATTCGACGCGGCTTGTTAATATCTAAAAGCCGTGCAAAATTGAGCTTGATTGGTCAAGTGCGTTCGAAGATATTACAAAAATAAAATTTTTTCAAAAATGTTTTTTTTTAGATAACTTGTAATGTGCTCGATGGATCGATTCCAAAATCTAATCAGCTCTAAAACTTTATAAGCCACGTCAAATGCCACCTCAACCATCAAAATCGGTTCATTCATTTAAGAGAAACCGTTGACGAAAGAATTCAAAAAAAATTTTTTTTTTAGTTTTTTTGAAATTTCTCAAAAACGACTGAGTAAATCAATTTCAAAAGTTGACCAGCTTTAGAACTTGATAAAACGCGTCGATTGCCACCTCAACCGTCTTAATCGGTCAGTTTGTTTGAGAGATATCGTTGATAAAAGATATACTGAAAAACGTTTTTTTTTTAATATCTCCAAAAAAATTGAATCAATCGATTTCAAAATCTAATCAGCTCAAGAATTCAATAAAACGCGTCGATTGCTACCTTAACCGTCTCAATCGTTCAATTCGTTTAAGAGATATCGTTGGAGAAAAAATGGTAAAAAATGTTTTTTTCGAAAATAACGGCATACAAAAGTATTTTCGAGCTCGAAAACGTATTCACAACAATGTTGTCGAGCTCAAGGAACTCGAAAATAGCGGGAAGTTATAGGGCTGGCCTGCAGGGTCAACCGATAGACCGATTTTTTTTTTTTTTAATAGTGGCCGATTTCACCTGATATCGAACTTTTTTCTGTTTTCAATGAAATAATTCGGATACCAAACATTTGAAAAAAAAAAAAAAAAAAAACTATAAAGTGTCTCACTATCTAGAGTGATTAAATTGCCTTATTATATTTTTTACAAACCATGACTAAGCATTATAAATTATTATACAATAAATAATTTATTTTTTCTTAAAAATAGTGTGTTATTTTTTCCCAATCTCTTCGATATAAATTTTTTTTTTCAAAAATTTTGTTGAAAATTCAGTTGGGATATGTTGCTAAAGTCACTCATATTTTAAACAAAATAATTCTTATTTTGTATTTTATTAATAAAAAAATTAAAAATTAAATAAAATAAATAAATTTATTACTTTATAACAAAATATCATCATAACATCTATCTAAAATTTTAATTTTAAATGGTCTGTCGTCCATCATAAAAGTCACTACAAAAAAGGGTGTTCTGAGCACAAGTATAAGAAGGGGTATAGTGAAAAAAAAAAACAATTCATGACCAGTAATAATACTAGTTACAACAGGGGGTATATACCCTTCTTTCTTTTATCGTTTACAGTTGTCGGTACATATGTATATAAATATATCAGTCAGCGTGCGGTTGAAAGCCGGCGTACTCTACTACCTTAGTTGCCACAGCGGCTGCTTCGGTGTTTGCATTATTGAGCTTGAGAAAACCACAGGTGGAAAAGACCTTCCGGGAGCTTCTATTAGCTCGTTCGAGGGCGCATGGATATCAGGAACGCCAAGGGGGCGAATGCACGTGCGAGGGCCGTCCAAATACTAGAATAGTGGATTCATATGTAGTTTTGCGTGAGTGTGTGAGTTAAAGAAAAGTCACTTTGGATTTTGTTGGAGGGATGAGGATTCAAGGGCAATTATCAACCTTCAAGTGACGTATGTTTTGTATCCTATTTTATATGACTTTGTCCTTTTGTGGTCATGGTAACAGTGGAAAAAGGTTAAAAACAATTAACAATTTTTTGAAATAACATTTTAGTGGACTATAACTTTAATCTATTGAATATATTAAAGTTTTGATCAGGGTTAGTAACAACAATAGTTCAAGACTTATTGAGGAAACCCAGGATAAAATGAAACAAATCGATTAGTTTAAACAATCCGGACACTTTAAAATTTTTAGTCACGATATATACATAAATATCTGAAGTAAAATCAGCAACTATTGAAAAAATAACAAAAAATATTTTTTTGCTTGAATTTTTTTTCGTTAATCCATGACAATTAAAGCTTATTATTCGATAATTACATCAATAAATCAACAAAGTTTCAATATAGTAGCCTATTTTTACCAGATTAAACTTTATTCAGTTTTCAATAAAATAATTTAAAAAATAAACATTGAAAAAAATAAGCATTTTGAAACAAACAAATCGTTCTTATTTTTAAGAATTTCGTCTTATTTTACCCCGGGATCTCTTATATTTAATGAAAAAAAACTTTGTGTCACAAGTTATGAATTTGATATCGTTAAACTATAGATATGTTTTTTTTTGTTGTGGTAAATTTGTCTATAGATAGGAGAAAAAGTAAATGGTTACATATGTTAAATGATATTTAATAAAGCGATAGAATAATCTGACGTATATCACTTACTGAGGGAATAAACTAAAATCTAATGGTAATAATTGTGAGTAAATCGATCAACATTTGTGTAGACCAATCGATGATTGTATTCACTGAGCAATTGTCTAGCGAAACACAAGAACAAGCGATTATCTTATTTAATAATCAAGTAGTAGCTTATGGTATGACATGATAGTATAGTAACTATATATACTTGTCTATAGAACATACTCACCAATTGTTGCTTTATAAATTTACTTCATTGAGCAGACAAATTCTATAGTCTATGTGGAAGAAACAAAAAAAAACTTTCAATAACAATGTGAGGAAATTAGTTTTTCTAATTCGTTTTTAAATTTATGTCTAGGAGACCGAGACAAGAGGGCTCATCTATAAGCAAGCCATTTCTCCCTGGGACTTTAATCGGATACGAATTGTTGTGATCTACTTCAAGCAAGTTTAACTTCATTCAAAAAAGATTTAAAAAAAAAAAATCCGTAATTTTCAATATTTTTAATTTGACAATACCTTTGATTTGATTAGTGTTTTCAAACTTGAAAACTGTATATATTATATTGAACTTGAAAAAATCAAGACATCGAAAATACTTAGTAAAAAAGCGTATTTAGAATTTTTATTCACGATTATGTTATAAAAATCAATGTAATCAGATAGAAATCAATGTCAGTGATTGAAATACGAATTTCAATAATTTTCGACTAAGGTCAAAGCATTTTTATATGATGTAACGGAGAAAAATGTTAAAAAAGGGGTTTTATTCAATTTTTTTGTCGGTAATATTGTACTTAAACTAAAGAACGAATTGCATTACATTATGTGGTGATCGAAAAAGACTATAAAGGCAAAGAGTTGGTAAGATTTGGAACACATTTTAGTACATTGTATTACGATTTATCCGGGAAAAATGGCATAAATTGATATTTTTTGAACTTTTCGACGTCGATATCTTTTGAACCAATCAACCGATTTTGATATTCATTGTGACAATCAACGCGTTTTATTAAGTTCTAAAAGCTGATAAAATTTAAAAAATAATTAATTCCGTCGTTTCGAATATATTTGCGAAAAACCGTTTTCTTACCATTTCTTTTTCTGACGATATCTCTCGAACGAACTATAGCCAATTAAGATGGTTGAGGCGGCAATCGACGCCATCTATTAATTTCTAGAACTGATTAGGTTTTCAAGTCGATCGTTCAAGTCGTTTCTGAGAAATTAACAGACTTTTTTTTTTTCGTAATTCGCCAATATTTTCGAGTCTACTCGATCGAATGATCTGAAATTTTCAAGAAAGTTGACGGCCGACAAACTCTTTCGATTGCCGCGAGAACCTTTCAAATCGGTTGAGTAGTTAAAAAGTTATAAAGACTTTACACATACGCACACACACACACACACACACACACGCGCGTAATGCATACAGACACTCAGACATCCTTATGACAATAGTTAGATAGCTTCCTAGGACTTCAAAATGTCGACATCTGATAACTCGATTTTCGAAAAGCGGGGTGAAAACAATAACTTCCCGATATTTCAAAAATTTACACTTGTCTTAGCGGAAAGTTTAAAATATTTCAATATGATTAATATTTTTTAAAGTCAACTTTTATATTGAATTTAATTCTTATAAATGTATTGATTCGATTTTATATATATGTTAACAGATTAAGGAGTGATGGAAGAGCATAACCGAGACTCAACACTCTGTAAAGTATGTGGAGACAAAGCATCGGGAAAACACTATGGTGTGTCAAGTTGTGATGGTTGTCGAGGCTTTTTTAAACGGTCAATCCGTAGGTATGCCAGGTAATTATAATTTTTTAGCATTATTCTAGTGAAAAATGAGATATTAAAAGCAGGGTTGCCAGAAGTGTTCGACAGAAAGCAGCGTAACCTTACAGAAAAAACGCACACTAACAATAAAAACCACCCAATGTTAATAATTTTAAATAAATAGCTCGAGGAGCTCGAAAACATAATTGTTAATACATTTTTGAGTTCTTCAAGCTCAAAAATAGTAATAGTGCACATTCCATTACAAGAATTCAAGTAATAAACAATAACAAAAAAAAAATCTCTTCGAGCTCGAAAATACCCTTGGATGCCAATGTTTTCTTATGAGCTTTTCGAACTTGAACTCATTATAGTTCATTATATCATGATTTATTGGGGGAAAATGACATATAGTATATTACACTACAAGGGAAGAAAGTTGAAATTCCTGCCCTGTGTGATAAGATGCCCGAGGCGAAGCCGAGGGCATCATGATACACAGGGCAGGGCTTTCAATTATCTTCCCGTGTGGTGTATACGATTTTTCTTTATACCTGGTCGAAAGTACGTTTATTAATTACATTTTTGAATACTATAAACAATACAACCACGTTCTGCCTTCAGCTGACAGGTCGGCCATGTTTTTTTTATTTGCTCCCTATTGACGCGCCTCTTTCGGACATACATAAAACTTTAATTTTTTTCCGTCTCTCTTTTTTTTTTGTTGCGTTTTTGCTGCCTGCCCCGCGACATTTGAAAGCACGAGCGAAGCGAGTGCGTCTGGTCGGCGGGGGCAGGCATCAAAAACAAAACAAAAAAAAAGACATAATTATACTTATAAAAAATAAAAAATAACTATTTTTTTTCGAAAGAAATAAATTTATGCCTATAAACAAGATTTTTTTCCTGCCAATAAATAATATATAAATAAATACATAAACTTTCAATAATTAACTTCGTCTCTGCATCAAAATCTTTTATCACCTCATTCTCGTTCATAGATTCATCCGATGAAACTTTTTCATTCATCTTATCATTGTTATTACACTGTTTAATTAAAATATTACATACAACGAGACACAAAAATACTGACGCATATATAAAGCAACGATCTACGACGTTATCGTGAAAAATTTTATTTATAAAGTGGTAGACGATCACTAGATGGCAGCAACCGGCTGTTACTGTAGGCACGAAAAAATTTTTTTCTCCCGACGATATAAGTGAGGCGCGTGTAACTCCACCAGGAGAGGGAAATAAGACTTTAGGCCTCAAAATTAGGGAGGGAAGTGCGTACTTTCGACTAAGGTATAAAGAAATAGTATATTACACTACAAGGGAAGAAAGTTGAAATTCCTGCCCTGTGTGATAAGATGCCCGAGGCGAAGCCGAGGGCATCATGATACACAGGGCAGGGCTTTCAATTATCTTCCCGTGTGGTGTATACGATTTTTCTTTATACCTGGTCGAAAGTACGTTTATTAATTACATTTTTGAATACTATAAACAATACAACCACGTTCTGCCTTCAGCTGACAGGTCGGCCATGTTTTTTTTATTTGCTCCCTATTGACGCGCCTCTTTCGGACATACATAAAACTTTAATTTTTTTCCGTCTCTCTTTTTTTTTTGTTGCGTTTTTGCTGCCTGCCCCGCGACATTTGAAAGCACGAGCGAAGCGAGTGCGTCTGGTCGGCGGGGGCAGGCATCAAAAACAAAACAAAAAAAAAGACATAATTATACTTATAAAAAATAAAAAATAACTATTTTTTTTCGAAAGAAATAAATTTATGCCTATAAACAAGATTTTTTTCCTGCCAATAAATAATATATAAATAAATACATAAACTTTCAATAATTAACTTCGTCTCTGCATCAAAATCTTTTATCACCTCATTCTCGTTCATAGATTCATCCGATGAAACTTTTTCATTCATCTTATCATTGTTATTACACTGTTTAATTAAAATATTACATACAACGAGACACAAAAATACTGACGCATATATAAAGCAACGATCTACGACGTTATCGTGAAAAATTTTATTTATAAAGTGGTAGACGATCACTAGATGGCAGCAACCGGCTGTTACTGTAGGCACGAAAAAATTTTTTTCTCCCGACGATATAAGTGAGGCGCGTGTAACTCCACCAGGAGAGGGAAATAAGACTTTAGGCCTCAAAATTAGGGAGGGAAGTGCGTACTTTCGACTAAGGTATAAAGAAATAGTATATTACACTACAAGGGAAGAAAGTTGAAATTCCTGCCCTGTGTGATAAGATGCCCGAGGCGAAGCCGAGGGCATCATGATACACAGGGCAGGGCTTTCAATTATCTTCCCGTGTGGTGTATACGATTTTTCTTTATACCTGGTCGAAAGTACGTTTATTAATTACATTTTTGAATACTATAAACAATACAACCACGTTCTGCCTTCAGCTGACAGGTCGGCCATGTTTTTTTTATTTGCTCCCTATTGACGCGCCTCTTTCGGACATACATAAAACTTTAATTTTTTTCCGTCTCTCTTTTTTTTTTGTTGCGTTTTTGCTGCCTGCCCCGCGACATTTGAAAGCACGAGCGAAGCGAGTGCGTCTGGTCGGCGGGGGCAGGCATCAAAAACAAAACAAAAAAAAAGACATAATTATACTTATAAAAAATAAAAAATAACTATTTTTTTTCGAAAGAAATAAATTTATGCCTATAAACAAGATTTTTTTCCTGCCAATAAATAATATATAAATAAATACATAAACTTTCAATAATTAACTTCGTCTCTGCATCAAAATCTTTTATCACCTCATTCTCGTTCATAGATTCATCCGATGAAACTTTTTCATTCATCTTATCATTGTTATTACACTGTTTAATTAAAATATTACATACAACGAGACACAAAAATACTGACGCATATATAAAGCAACGATCTACGACGTTATCGTGAAAAATTTTATTTATAAAGTGGTAGACGATCACTAGATGGCAGCAACCGGCTGTTACTGTAGGCACGAAAAAATTTTTTTCTCCCGACGATATAAGTGAGGCGCGTGTAACTCCACCAGGAGAGGGAAATAAGACTTTAGGCCTCAAAATTAGGGAGGGAAGTGCGTACTTTCGACTAAGGTATAAAGAAAAAATGTTTTTTTTCAACCCTTGGTCGTCGATATTTTTTAAACTAATTGACGGATTTTGATGTTCAATGTATTAGGAATCAGCGCGTTTTATTTTGAGTTTTCGACCTCATTAAACATTTGAAATTATTAGTGCAGTCGTTTCAAAGATATTCGCGAACAACCTTTTTTTACCATTTCTTTTTCCGACGATATTTCTCGAACGAATTACCCGACTAGAAATTTTAGTTAGGCAGTGATTAGGCCCGAATAAGGCATGCCAAATTCCAGACTTGCGCCAAATGAGGCAACCAAACTAGGTCGAGATCCCGAAAGTAACGCAGTTGCGAGGCCCTGCCTAATTTTGCTTCCTTCTTAGGCAGCGGTTTGGAAACCATACTTGCTGGTGGTAGCTTAAACCGAGTTCGCGCCAAATGAGGCAACCGCATAAAGCTCGCATCGTATACAAGCCCTATGCTTATACATAGAAATAGGCAATATATGGTCCGGTATGACTGTAATGACCATATAATTTTGCTTAACTAAATTGAAAAATAAAAAATATTTTTTTTTTTTTTTCATCGTTTAAAATTATTTTTGCCGGGCAGTTATCATCAGATGTGCTAATTTAATGTTATTTTAATGCCCAATCAAATTAGAAATTTTTAATTCAAGAAAAAACGCGAAACTTATCAAGGACCGATATCGTGGGATTCGAACTCGGGATCCTACGCACGAAAGACCGACGCTTTAACTACTATGTTACACTACCGACTGTGGCTCCTAAGTTTATTTATGCTATTTAAATATTATTCGGCACCAGCCAGGAATTCCAAAGATATACCTAACTTAGGCAATGACGAAGATTTTCCAAATAACAGCCAAATTGGACATACCTAGCTTTTGCAAGCCTTCAGTCATCCTCATTGCGTTATAGTCAGGAATTCCAAAGATACACTGAACTTACGCCCAACCAGAAACTCCTAATAACAACCAAGTTTGGAAAAGTGTCAGTATATTGAGTTTCAACTTTTCTCATAAGGAACGGACAAGGTTCAAATTAGGCTTGCCGTATTTCGGAAAGCCTCATTCGTCCCGAATCGGTATTCCAGCATGCCGCACTGGAATTCCAGTTGGGTATATATATAGTCTAGCTACCACTGCTACCTACCAGTCAAGAATTCCAATATTAGGACTGAGTGCAACCTTGCCACACACTTTCCTAGTTTTGTCTGACTTTGGCATACCAAACTTCGGTAAACCTTAGGTTACCATTGCTACCTACCAGTCTGGAATTCCAATAGTATGCCGTACTTCGGCAATGCCACAGAGTTTCATGATCAAAATCGAGTCTGGAATTTATTCGGCATGTCAATGTTCGTTTTGCCTCATGAAAATCTGATAAGGTACGAATCAGGCTTGCCTTAGTTAGGCAAGCCTAGTTCGGGCCAAACTGATTTTTCGGCAAGCCTCACCAAAATTTCTAGTCGGGTAAGCGATTGAGATGGTTAAGGTGGCAATCGACGCGCTTTACTGAGTTTTAAAGCTAATCAGATTTTGAAAATGTTTGATTTAGTCGTTTCAAAGATATTTGTGAAAAACCGTTTTTTACCATATCTTTCTCCGACGATATCTCTCGAACGAATAAGCCAATTTAGATGGTTGAGGCGGCAATCGACGTGTCTTATCGAGTTCTAGAGCTGATCAGATTTTGAAGTCGATCGTTGAAATCGTTTTAAGTCAAAAGTCTGAAAATCCCATGCTATTTAAATGAGAAATATAAAATTATTTCGGCACGGTTTAATGTGAAAATTAAGAGCCTGTTAGGGCCAGTTTTTCAAACCGAGTTTATTTTTATCCGGGTTTGAATTAATATTGCTAGTATATCTATATATTAATAATAAGGTGAAAGCACCAATTATTGACGGGGGTCCAATTATTGACGCCCTATCCTATTTTAGAACATATTTAATTACCTACTATATTAATAATGATCGTATGCATTTTTAAACAATCTGTATAATTTAAGAAATCGAAAAAAATTATTGTTAGTGAAAAATATTAAATATTCATTAATAAAAAAAATAAAATTCATTCGAGTCTATCGAAACAGCTTGTGAGCGTCAATTTTCTTAACTATTGCGGTTAGAAAAGCAGTATTTGGAAATGATGATTTTCAAGTATTTTTAACTTCCCGCTAAGAAAATTGTAAATTTTCAAAAATTCGGGAAGTTATTGGTTTCGGTCCGATTTACGAAAATCGAATTTTCATCAGATGTCGACGTTTTGAGGTCCTAGGAAGCTATTCTGACTAATTTCACGATGATGTCCGAGTGTATGTATGTATGTATGTATGTACGTACGTATGTAAATACCTGTATATTTTGAACGGATGAACCGATTTTGAACTTTAAAGTGTCATTTGACGCGACTTGTCAATATCTTGAAGCTGAAAGAAAATTGAGCTTGATCGGTAGGGCTCGTTCAGAGATATTCCAAAAATAAAATTTTTTCAAAAATGTTTTATTTTGGATAACTTTTAATGTGCTCGATGGATTAATTCCAAAATAGACTGGGCTCTAGAGCTTTATAAGCCGCGTCGAATGCCACCTCAACCATTAAAATCGGTTCATTCGTTCAAGAGAAACCGTTGTCGAAAGAATTTAAAAAAATCGGTCAATCGGTTAACCCTGCGGGCCAGCCCCAAAACTTCCCGCTGTTTTCGAGGTCGTTGAGCTCGAAAACATTATTGTGGATACATTTTCGAGCTCTTCGAGCTCGAAAATACTTTTGTATGCCATTGTTTTCTAAAAAAAACATTTTTTAGCATTTCTATCTCCCACGATATCTCGCGAACGAGTTAACCGATTTTGATAGTTAAGGCGGCAATCGACGCGTTTTATTAAGTTCTAGAGCTGATTAGATTTTAAAATCGAATGATTCAATTTTTCTGTAGATATCTAGAAAAAAACGTTTTTCACTATTTTTAATCAACCATATCTCGTAAACGAATTGACCGATTACCCTTGTAGGAAAAAAAATATTGACAACGGGGCCAGTCTTGGCACAATAGTGGGCTACCGAGGCTCGGCCTCCCAAGGTTGGTCCGAGATCCGACCAACGTTCAAGTGACGAGTCTTGGTTTGCCAGTCTTGGGACAAGGTTCAGCCATTATGCAAGTGACAAGCCTTAGTTTACCAGTCTAAATAACAAATAGTACCTAAAAACCCCTGGCTTCTGTGAATAGCGTAACAGCCTAGTGGATAAGACGCTTGCCTAGCAGTCATGAAGGACCAGGTTCGAGACCCAGCAAATGCAAAAAAAAAAATTAGTTTCATCGATCCACCTGATTTCTCTGTGTACAAATTTATTTCCATATCTTGCCATCCCGCACATGTCTACTAATATTTTTTTTTTTTTTTAATTTATTTTTAATAAGCATAGGTGCTTATTTAGCAACAGTATTGGCACAACACTGGCTCTCGATATTGGGCCAATACTTAGATGCAGTCTTGGCACAACACTGTCACTCAAGCTTGGCTGGGTGTTATCATTTCGATGCTTAGACAGACTTGGGCTAAGCTTGGATTTCAAGCTTTCCCCAGAGTTAATAAGTCTTGCGCCAAGCCTCGGCCAAGCTTGGGCCTATTGTTTCTTCCTATATGGGTAAGACGGTCGAGGTGGCAATCGACGTGTTTTATTGAGGTCTTGAGCTGATAAAATTTTGGGAATGATTGGTTTTGTCGTTTCGACGATATTTGCAAAAAGCCGTTTCCTACTGTTTCTTTCGTCGACGATATCTTTTGAACGGATTATCTGATTGAGACGTTCTTGGTGGCTAGAGCTGATTAGATTTTGGAATTGATCGATCCAACAGTTTTCACAATATCCAAAAAAAACGAAAAGAAAAATTTTTTTTTTTTTCGTATTTCTTAAATATCTCAGAGTTTATTTGACTAAATGGTCTAAAATTTTTTTGAAAATCTAAGTTCGGAAAATATCTTTCGAATGCCGCAAGAACCATCTAAATCGGTTCATTCATCAAAAAGATATGAGAGGTTTCCATCCACACACACACACACACACACACACACACACACACACACACACACACACACACACACACACATACAAATACATACATACATACAGACATCGCTCTGAAAATGTCAGAAGAGCATCCTAGCACCTTCAAATGTCGACATATGATAAAAACCCGGTTTTTGAAAATCGGGGTGAAACCAATAACTTCCCGAATTTTTTGAAAATCGACGATTTTCTCAGCGGGAAGTTAAAAAAAAAAAATTTTTTATTTTTTCTGAAATATCTCAAAAACGACTCGATAAATCGAATTCAGAATTTGATCAGCTTTAGAACTTGATGAAACGCGTCGATTGCCACCTCAACCGTCTCAATCGGTTTATTCGTTTGAGAGATATCGTTGGAGAAAAAATGGTGAAAAACGTTTTTTTTCGAAAACAACAGCGTACAAACGTATTTTCGAGCTCGAAGAGCTCAAAAATGTATTCACAATAATGTTTTCGAGGTTCTTGAGCTCGAAAACAGCGGGAAGTTTTGGGGCTGGCCCGCAGGGTCAACTGACAGACCGATTTTTTCCATCTAATCACATCAACTTTTTTTTTTAAGTAAATAAAATATAAAAAATTAACAATATCATATATTTACAGTAAATGATATGCTTTTTAATTTTAAAATAGTGGATGTCAATAATTAGTACATAATATTGAAGTTGTATCTCATATTGACAGGTCAGTAGACAGCGCCATAACATCTTTTTTTCAAACATAAATCCATTAAATACTTAAACCATAATATTCGAGAACCCACGCTGTCATATGTATAATATTAAATTGTTCTTAAAAAAATGATTAATTGATTTTTATTTAATTAAAAAATATTTTTATTAGTTTCGTATTTAAAATAAAGGTGATTGAAAAATATTAGAAAACAAATATTTATTTAATTAAATTAAAAATTAACCTCATTTTCAAAAAGTAAATATAAAGTTCAACAGATCAGTGATGCATGTGCATTAAGGGTGTCAATAATTGAAGCAACAGCATATCAATAGTTTGATCAGTCGGGTTTTTAAACTGTCAATAATTGGTGTATCCGGGTAACTTATTTTATCGCTTTAAATTAATTAGTAAATGTAATTTATTATTACAAAAAAATATGAATTTGTTTGATTAAAAGACTAAATGAGACAATGTTAAAATTAAAATTTAATAATATTAATCGTTAATATGTTTAAAAAAATGGAATTACAATCTTGTCTCTTATAGTGTCAATAATTGGTGCTTTTACCTTATATAGATATACCAGCAATGATAATTAAACCCGGATTAAAAATAAACTCGGTTTAAAAAACTGCCCGGGTCAAAAAATTAGATCTGTTTTAAATAAATAATAAATTTAAATATTTTTTCTTTAATTCAAGTTTATAAATCGTTTTTATTTTAAATAGGAATTTAATCTGTTTTTGTCCGTACTAGTCATTATCCAGGCCAATATCAGACTTAATTTCGTATGATATTTAGTCTGTTTTAAATCGGGTTTAGACTAAAAATAGACTCTTTTATTATAATTATTGGTCTGTGTTTAATTGTTTTTAAGGACAAAAACAGGAATTTTTATAAATATAAATAATAATAATCTAGATTTATAAATTTAATTTGATTTTCGTGGTATTTGAAACATGCTAATGCGCTTCTGTAATAAGATATCACACGGAGAAAAATGTTGGCTCGAAACCTACCAATTTTTACAATGCTGTAAACCAAACTCGAAACAGGAAGTGAAGCATCCAAAAAATTATTGTGCTCTTAAAAAAAATTAGTATGCTGCATCACAAAACTTAATAAACGCGAGAAACTTATTGATAAGCTTTAATATTAATTACTTTCATACCTTATAATAATTTTGATGCAGCATAATAATTTTTTATAAGAGTATAGTAATTTGTTGGATGCTTTACTTTCTGTTTCAAGTTTGGTCGACAGCATTGTAAAAATTGGTAGATTTCGAGCCAACATTTTTCTCCGTGGCACAAGAATTTCGATGTTTTATAATGCCATTTTGTAATTATCCAGTAAATAAGAAAAATTTCTTGACATTTTAAGAGTTGTTTCATCACTTTTATTCAGTGCTATAAATATTCAGTCAAGACAACTAAAAATTAAGCTGTCAAATTTTCATTAACTGCCGACATTTTTAAACAAAAGATACTGAATAAATAGTAAATAAAACATAATCAATTCTGTAACTTAATATTTTTTTTATAAATATTGCCTATGAATAAAAATTTTATAAGTCCATGATTTAATCTAGTTTTGTCCTTGTCAATTTTCATAAAACTAAAATTTTGTAAAGTCCAAGAATTAATCTAGTTTGGTCTGCCTGTAACGCAATTGTTTTTTAAAATAACTGGTCGAAATCAGCTTAAAATTTTTGTAAAAGATCAAATCAGATCAAATAGTCCACTCTCTAAACATGAATTAGTGAAAATTTCATTAATTACGTTAGTGAAGCAGTACTCACTTCATAATCAGTGTATTTCAACAATAAATTAGTGAATCTTCACTAATAAATTTAGATCTATAATTTTCGCTAGCAAATTAATGATTTTCACTATTTCACTAGTCAAATTCTACTATTAATATTGATGTCACCCCTGATTAAAAGAAACAATTCAAATCGATTCAAAACATTTTAAAAAATATGCGCGTCGGTTAACCCTGCGGGCCAGCCCCAAAACTTCCCGCTGTTTTCGAGCTCGAGGAGCTTGAAGACATTACTCTAAATATATTTTCGAGCTCGAAAATGCTATTACCTGCGATTATTTTTTATGAGCTTTTCAAGCCTATAAAGACGAAGAGTTGGTATGATTTTAGACACATTTTAATACACGATATTTTGATTTATCCGGAAAAAATAACATTTTATGGTATTTTTTTAACTTTTCAGCGCCGATATCTTTTGAACTAATGAACCGATTTTGACGTTTGAGGTAGCAATCGGCGCGTTTTCTCGAATTCTAAAGCTGATACTAATAAGAAATCGATTTGTTCAGCCGTTTCGGAGATATTTGGAAAAACCCGTTTTTCACCATTTCTTTCTCCAAAGATATCTCTCGAACAAATTAACCGATTGAGATGGTTAAGGCGGCAATCGACGCATTTAATCAAATTCTAGAGCTGATTAGATTTTAAAGTCGATAGTTCAAGTCGTTTTTGAGTAATCACTGAAAAACTAAAAAAAAAAATTTTTTTTTCTTAATTCGCCGATATTTTCGAGTCTACTTGATCAAATGATCTGAAATTATTAGGAAAGTTGACGGCCATCAAGCTCTTTCGATTGCCACCTTAACCATCTAAATCGGTTCATTAGTTAAAAAGTTACAAAGAGTTTACACACACACACACACACACAGAATAGCTTCCTAGGACCTCAAAACGCCGACATCTGATGAAAACTCGATTTTCGAAAATCGGGGTGAAAACAATAACTTCCCGAATTTTTGAAAATTTACAATTTTCTTAGCGGGAAGTTAAATAAAATTTTTAATCATTTTAAATACTTTTGAATCGACTTAATCGACATCATTTTTTAAGTGCGAATGAAAATGAATCGTTTTGAAACCATAAGAATAACTTTTGGAGAGAAAAGAATCATATAGAGTGTATCACTTGTAGTGTCCCTGGTAAGAAACTTATTTTAGAAGTGTTATATTGCGAATTGGAAGCAATTCTGACACAAGTACTCTGTCATTTGACAGAGTAATAAGTGCCGTTTTTGGTAGTAATATAGTATATCTTATATTACTTTATGACAGATAGTAAATATTTGCCAGATTCAATACGATTCGGTCTTTCGAATAACATAGTTTTTTTATTATATTTTTATCACTAACATTTTTTTGCCATCGTACTAATTTAACGAGTTAGTTTTACTAATCCAAATAGTACTTTACACTACTTAAATCAGTGCAATAGTCATATTACTTTATGTTCAGTGAATTTAACTTACTGAATTAGTGGTTTGATTTCTCTACTTTGATACTTGACATTCACTTATCAAATCAGTGGATTCTTATATTCACTTATCGAATCTATAACAGGGCTATGCTGCTACTCTGGTCGTCCTTTTTGAGGGCACCACTGGAAGTAATAACGGCCTCCCAGAGCCGGATCTTAGATCACCAGGGTCGGTGTAAATTAATTAATTTGTAAGAGAAGGAAGAGAAAGGATAATTTTTAATTATCAACACTTTATTTAAAATCACAATTTAAACCTTTATTTATATGACCTCATAAACCTTTTTATTTTATAATCCTTGTTAAACCTTATTAACTAAGGTCAACTACCTTCGACGTTTTTAAAACTTATTCTCGTCAACTACCTTTGACGATTTCCTAAACTTTACTTAAGCCAACTACCTTTGGCATCACACACACTCACACTGAGTCCCCTGGACTTATTATACCCACACACGCGACTTAACTAAACCTTAACTTAATCCCTCACGCGGTCCCCTGGACCCTCTACGCGATATAAAACCTTTACAACAAATTCACGCGATCACCTTGACCCTCTACGTGATTTTAACACTAACAATTTTAATATCACTAACACTATTTTCACTTTTAACTCACACATTCTTTTAACAATTTTCCTTTTACCAATATTAAAATCCTTCAATTCAATTCACCGTTTAAGATTAATAATCAATTAATATACAACCAATTAACCGTCCTTCACCAACAATAAAATTAATTAATTAAAATTTAGTTTAAAGATACTTTTATTAATTAATTAATTTTTAATTAACTGTCTCACTATTACTTTGATTAAATTTCATTTTAGTAGTTATCTGTAACCACAATAAATTTACGTCAGAAATCCCAATACCACGTTTACCCGATTCTCACTCGATTCTTCAAAGTATGCGTTACTGACTATACTTTTGACTTTCCTTGATTCTTTTCTGTTCTGTTCAGACACTTAATTTTCTTTTATTGTTATTAACTTTAATTTATTATTTACTATTATTTAATAATTTTAATTATTGATTAATTAAATTTTATCTCAGACTTTTCGCGTCTGTTAACTTTGTCTTATTTAGTTATTTAACGGTCTCTTTATAAATTTCAATTTATTTATATCGATTAATTTTATTTCATTAATTAAATTAATTTTATTTATTTATTTTAATTAATTACTTTTATTTAACGCGGACTCGACCACGAAATTTCTGGCTTGTGTTGTCACACAATAGGCCTAGAATTTTCTACGACGCAATAATTCCGGCAATGGCCTGGAATTGTGAACGACGCGCTGGATCCGGCTGAAGGGCCTGGATCTGGTTAGACAAACGTCTGGCTTAAATTAATTTTAACAAAATTTACACTAATTAATCTATTACGGGCCTAGACGCGGATTATCCCGACGAACGACTAAGTATTTACGTGAATTAAATTAATATTCTGGCTTGGGCCTAGAACAATTAATTTCATTAATACCTGATTTTATTTTTGATGTTTTCCGGTGGCTTTGTCTCCGTCTGGTGGTTCGTCTCGTCAGGTTCCTTCGGCTCTCCGTCTCGTTCGTCAAAGTTCCAAATTTACTTGAACTCTACTGCGTTAATTCAGCGTCTCAATCCTCGGGTGGTCTGTACGGTTGTGTATGTAGGTCTTGATGGTTACCTGGCCCTGCCGGTTCTGCCTTTGTACGTCTTGATGGCTACCCGGCCCTGCCGGTTCTGTGTCTTATCTGCTGATGTCTTACGTTTTTAATAATTTCGCTCGAGTGTCTTCGGTTGTTATCAAAAAACCACTCCTCTACTAATTTATGATTGGGCCTAGCGTAAGAGTATTTTCAATCAGCGCGCCCGGCGACAAGTCGAAAAACTCATTAAATTGCTCGTTTGGGGTTGCGGGTAAAGTAAATGACCATCAGCGAAAAATCGCGATTTTGGCTGATCAAATAACTCATTTTTCCCTGCTACAAATCAATGAATTCAAATATTCACTTATCAAATCAGTGAATTCTAATATTCACATATTCATTTAGTGAATAGTCACTAATTCTGCGTGGTACGATTGTAGCATTGACAAAAAGTGAATATTCACTTGGAATTAGTGAAAAATCACTAATTAATGTTTAGAGAGTACCGAAAATGTTATTTGGGATGACAGAAAAAAATTATTTTGAAAATTTGAGCCCTTAATATTAATAATAAGAGTTCTATCATCGCAAATACAGCCTTCCAAAAATCACTAAAAAATTTATAAAATTTCCTTGTTCCTTTAATTTTTTGGATAAATGTATATTATAATGAAAATATTTACTATTGTATTGCAGAAATTTAGATTATGTTTGCAAAGAAAATGGTCAATGCATAGTTGACGTATCAAGAAGAAATCAATGCCAAGCTTGTAGATTTGCCAAGTGTCTTGAAGTAAACATGAAACGAGATGGTATGTTCCATTTTAAAGGTGATTAAATTAATTTAGAGTTTAAATTTAGTTTAATTAGAATTTGTCTAAAAAGTTTATAAAAAACCAAATACAAAGATATTTTGCAGGCGTATTTACAGCACAGAAAAAAATGATGCTTGCAATCTTATTAGTTTATAGTATTTTTTTTACTTAAAACTAATATTTATAAATTAATTTTGAACCAGGACCGTAAATTATTAATAGTAAATAATATTTATATAGAAATTCAAATATATGAGAAAGCAAAATTTATAATTTGTTATGTATTTAAATCAATATTACTTGTTTGATTGGTGTATATACACTGTAAAAAATCCGGAGTAAATCCGGAGTGAATTCGGATTGAAATTAAATCCGAATTCACTCCGTATTCACTCCGCCACTCGGAGTTCCGGAGTTTTAAAAAAAATCACTTCGCATCCGGAGTGAATTGGGAGTTTTTTTTAGCGGAGTGATCTCGGAGTGACGCGGATTTAATTTCACTTCCAATTCACCCCGGTCCGGAGTTTTAATACTTAAATAAATTTATATTAATTTATATTAAACTGCTAAACAAAGTGTGTGTGCGAGTGTGTGTTTGCGAGCATGTGTGTGTGTGCAGGTGTTTGTGTGCGTGTGTGCAAATGTGTTCGTGTGTGCAAATATGTGCGTGTGTGCAAATGTGTGCGTGTGTGAAAATTTGTGCGTGTGTGCAAATGTGTGCATGTGTGAAAATTTAGGCGTGTGTGCAAATGTGTGCGTGTGTGCAAATGTGTGTGAGTGTGCAAATTTTTGCGTGTGTGAAAATGTGTGCGTGTGTGCAGATGTGTGCGTGTGCGCAAATGTGTGCGAGTGTGCAAATTTTTGCGTGTGTGCAGATGTGTGTATGTGTGAAAATTTATGCGTGTGTGCAAATGTGTGCGTGTGTGCAAATGTGTGTGAGTGTGCAAATGTGTGCGTGTGTGTGCGAGTGCGCGTGTGTGCCTAAATATGTATGTGCTTATGTGTGTGCATATCAGCTGATCAATAATGTAATACGCGAATTTTTACTTCGATTTTATTACGTGGAGTTATATTTTATTAATAATATTTTCAAAACTCCGCTCTGGAGTGAATTTCACTCCAGAGGGATTAAATTAATAAAATATTATCTACTCCGCGAAAACTCCCTTGCGAAGTGAATTTCACTCCGAGGAGAGTGAATAATTAAAAATTCATTCACTCCGCATTTACTCCGGATTTAATCCGCACTCACTCCGCGAATTTTTTTACAGTGTAATAAACTAGTTTTCGCTAATATTAATTATTAGTCAATAGAATAGAATTTATGGTTAATATGGAATAGAATTTACAAATGGAAATTTTTACAACTCCTACAGTAAAAAAACCAGTCTTTGGGGGATACCAATTTTTAATTTCGCTAAGTCCCAGGTAGGAAAGAACAACTGGGCAAGGTTTGGACCAAGCCTTGGCCAAGCGTCACTAGGATTATGCAAGGCTTGGCACGTGCCTTAGCTGAGCATTGGGCCAAGGATTGGTCCAAGCCTTGGATGATAGCCATGTCCCAAGCCTTGGGAAACAAAATATCAAGCCTCGGCCGAGTCTTGGGAAACGAAAAATTGAGCCTTGGCCAAGGCTTGGGAAACAAAAAATCAAGCCTCGGCCAAACCTCGGGAAGCAAAAAATCTAAGGCTCACCCAATGCTCGATCTAAAATGTTATTATTTAAATTAATAAATATAATTAAAAAAAAGTTTGATCACACTTTTATCGACATTACATTGAATTGTAATTAACTAATTACTAAATTAATGGGAAATAACGAATAAAATTATTTGGGGGCTATCGGGGTTCGAACTGAGATCCTTCTGATTACTAGGCCGGGACGCTATCCACTGTGCTAAATCTGATGTCCAGATAATCATGATTTTTTTGCTTGTTAATTATTTAAATACAATTTAATTCAGAAATATTAGATCGTAAAGATGAGGTGAAATGTAGTTTTATTTAATGAACTTAAAATTGTCTGATGAGTAATGACATATTTTTATCAATTTGTAATTTTATGATTTGATATAAATGAATAATTTAATGCAAAATAATCTGTAATCTAAAAAATCAAAAAACACGTTTTTTGGGTTCACGATAATGACAAATAAAAAATATCGAATTGTTATTTTTTATTAAATAACAAATAGTAATTAAGCTAATCGAGGGGAAACGATTTATTACACCTAAAAAAATTTTTTTTGAGTATTATAAAACCAAAAATAATTGTCAAGAGAAAGAAATATATTCTTAATGTTGAAAACAATTTAATAAAAAAAAAAATTATCATTTTTTGGAGAGGGGCCTCTCTGCCCCACAAAAAAAAATTTTTTTTTGCCTTCGTATCCACCAATGATGTGAAATGTAATTTTTCTTTATGTATATTACATATAAAAAATTTGAATTTAGTGAAATTTGATCAACTTTCAGAATTTTTTTTTTCAACTTTTTTAAAGGATACCCCATTTTGCCCGCCAAAAATAAAAATTTCATGTTAACTAAAGTTTTGTGCATAGCAATAACTAATTAAATGAAAATTATTGTATATCAAATAATTTTACTTTTTAAAAAATTTCAACTCTTGATATTAATAGTATACTCGGTAGACCGTTATGCCCTGGTCTTCTCTGTATACATATATGTATATAGATACATGCAAAGTTGATAATTTTAATATTAAATAAAAATTTAACCCAGGCTGAGGCATTGGCCAATGGTCAGCTGCCAAGGCTCAGCTTGACAAAAATTAAACTATCGGACCTAGCCTTGGCCGATCCTCGGGCCAATGGTCAGCGGCCAAGGCTCGATTTAACAAAAATTAAACTATCGGGCCTGGCCCTGGCCGAGGCTCGGGCCAATGGTCACTACCCAAGGCTCGGCTTAATTTAATGAAACCATTGGACCAAGCCTCGGCCTAGACTTGGGCCAATGGTTAGCTGCCAAGACTTGGCTTAACGTAATCAAACCATTGGGCCAAGCCCTGGCCGAGGCTTGGGCCAATGGTTAGCTGCCGAAGCTTGGCAAGTGACAACAGGGCCAATGCTCGGCCTATCGTCAGCCTTGGCGATTCCTACCTGGGGTATTGCTTATTTGAATGATGAATATTATAAACTAATTTACTTTTAAACTAAGTTATAAATTTTTATTTAAAAGCAATAATATTTATTTATTATTTTAAATATTGGATAGAAGTAATTGTACGTTTACAAAAATGAGCAAACTAATTTGCGAAAAAATTTATAAAAACACTAATTAATGATAATAAATTCCACTTTTTACTACTTTATATGAATTTTTAATATTTTGTTTTTTCCGTGCTTTGTCATAAGCACACGGAAAAAACAGAATATTAAAAATTAATAAATAATAGTAAAAAGTGGAATCTGTTATCAATAATTGGTACTATTATGTAGTTAATGCAAAGTAGTTTACTAATTTTTGTAGATTCCTAAAAACTACTATCAATTATTTCAAAAGGTAAGTAAATATTATTACTTTTAGGTATAATACGTGACTTATTAGTGAAAGTTAATTAATTTATGGCATAATCTATTAAAAAGTAATGATTGGTGAAATTAAGAATTGCTATCTTAGATACTGATTTTTCCAGCCGAAAAATTGCAAAAGTTACTAACTTTTATTTTATAAATTCGATATCACTGATCAATTATTAGCTTAAAATATCATTTATTCATCATTATAAATTAGTTTACAATATAAATAAATCGAATAAGTGGTAAATAATAAAATGAAAAATTAGTATACTAGATACTGATTTTTTGCTCATAAAAATACCGGAAATTTTTAACTCTTATTTTATAAATTCTATCCCATTGACTAATAATTAATATAAAATGTTATTTATTCGTTATTATAAATTAATTTATTATATACATATATCGAATAAGTGGTAAATAATAAAATGAAAAATTAGTATACTAGATCTTTATATATTAATATGTACGTTTACTAATTTTTCGGTTCCTTATTTTTTAAATTTTTCTATGTTTATTTGAATAGTAATAACTGTATATACCAATTTATCGATTCTTTTTCATAATAATTTTAATATACGAAATTACAAATTTTGCTCTTCTATGTGTATCAAATTTTAATATAAATAATAGCCATTTTGTAATATATATAATGATCCTGGTTTGATATTAGTATCGAATATACTAATTTTAAGTCAAAAATAAACTACAAACTATTAAAATTTTGAACATCATTTTTTTCCGTGCAGCCCTATCAAAAATGAAATATCAGGAGAAATTATTTTTGTTTGAAATACTATTGTGTCATAGCAAAGCCAGACTGTTCGCCACCTAATATTATGGTCGTAGTAAAATTGTCAATGATTATAATACAAATTACTGTAATCATTGTGAATGTTCCTATGATCATAGTAGGTTTTGCATGTGTGTATTTTAATCTCCGTTCGGTGGCCAACATAATCCGCCTTTACTACGACACCATAGCATTTCTAACGAAAATAATTTCTTCGTGTGCCCAGTCAAAGTCTGCTGCAATATATCTACCGAAAAAATTCTCGCTCCATTAAAATATCTGCCACTTTTAACCCTTTTCTTGCATAGAAAAAAGTCTATCACAATGAAATCTCGACCGAGAATAGACACTACCATTTAAAACCTATATCATAGACATTTCAGTATAGTTGATAAAATAGAAAATTTCAGATGGTAGAGATTTTGAATGGCACTGTTTATTCTTCCCGTGAAAAATGAATCAGGTATATGACTTTAGATGCTTCATATATGCCCCACATATGATTCATTTTTCCCGGTTTGGTAGTAATTATATTATTATAGAGTTATTTAACTCGGTAGTGTTCTGAGAAAGTTTGAAACACATTTTTTAAGTAGACGTGTTACGGCAAACTTTGACTGTCTAGAGTTTAATTTTTTGTAGGGTCGTTTATGGCAGAGTTGTAAATGCGCCCGCGAGACATGCTGTTTAGTCTAACTACTTTTTTTTTTTAGAGTATTAGATAATTTTCCTTTTATTGTCAAATAAATTTAAACTATGCCCTCTTTTATTGGAATAGATAAAAGATTTAAACTTTTATATCTGAGTTTTACAAAATTTTTGCTTATCTCTATCACTGAAAATTCAAGGGTTATATTACTCATCAAGCTAAAAATATAATTTTCTATTATACATATATTCACTCATATTACAATAGAACTATGATACTATTAAAAAGGTCTGTTTACAATTTTCGTAGCATACAAATGGATGATATTATGTATACATTCAATGCATTACAATTAAATGAACGGGCCAAAGCGTAGAGCACTTAGCAAAAAAAAAATATATGTATAATAGAAAAGGGACCAACAAAACTTCCTACATGAAACTTGAGTCATAGATGATTTCAAACTCACTCGATAGAGTGTCACGAACATGCTGACGTTCACAGCGTTTTGTAAATATCCTCAGTCTCTCCACTTGGTCTGTAAGGGTGATAATCTAAACACTTGATTGTATTCGAGATATCAATTAATGGTATAGTAGGGGCACTAGGGATTCTATTACTTAATGTAAGATATTATTTTTTTTTTTTTATTTTTATTGAGCTTAAGATTTATTGATTTTTATTGAACCAATATATGTAAATTTAATAATAAAATTAATTTAAAAGAAAATTATAAAATTTTTTTTTTATCTACTTTTTTAATTATTTATGTGAAATTAATTTAATTTAAAATAATTGTAGAAGTATGAAAAAAATATTACAAGATATAACTTGTATATGATAGTATTTCTTAAAAAAAAAAATTTCGATACTTGGTAAAATATATATAAAAATGTGATTTGTGAATAAGAGTAAAATTTAAGTGTCATTTTCAGCGGTACAACATGAGAGAGCACCTAGAAGTACGTCGTCGTTGGTTTCCGCTGCGAGAAGAGTACCCTCGGTGATCTATCCAGGAATCTCTCACGTCTATCACACTGCAAGCAACCCCTACCACCCTCTTTTATATCCAACACTCTTTCCGTTCAAACCTAGTGTACCAACTTTTAGTCCCAGTGTTGGTAAGTTACTACATTCTTTTTGTAACTTAAAAATAAAAAAAAAATAGTTTTCAACACTTTTATACAAATATATATATATATATATATATATATATATATATATATATATATATATATATATATATATGTATATATGTATATATATACATATTTCACATTGAATAGCGCACTTTTTGCCACGACCTATTGCAGAACCTTTTCCTGTGGCTGCTGCTAAAGAGGATGAAGTTACGAGTTCAGAAGAAGCGAGAAATGCCGTCCAAAGATGTGAAAATAAAGGTAAAAAATAAAAATAGTTCCATTACATTGTAAAAAATCAAGACTAAATATGGGTTTTACTTTAAACCGAAATCATTCCGTCTCTCGAATTCTGAGCCCATACAAAGTCCCCGTTAATAAAAAAAATGCCGTAGGTTGGTCGATGTCTGACTGCCATCGCTCGGCCAAGCATTGGCAATTAGTAATGACCCAAACCTGGTTAATTACCAGCAGCCGTTTAATTTTTTATCATAGCGTAGTTTTTTAAGATAACGTAATCAAATCGAAATGAGTATTTATTCAAATTTATTAGGGGAAGGGGGGAGGGGTGGCAAAACGGCGTAGGGTAGGCAAAACGGGGCACCCCCAAAATTTTATAAAAAAAAAATTATTTTTTAAATGTTCTTTAAACATTCCAAAATCACTTTTGAAAGTATAATTGAGCATTATTCACATTTTTTTATTAAACTTTTTCAAAATCCGAGTGTTAGTCGATAAACGTTAATGATTTTTGTTTCATGATAAAAACTATTAAAAATTTGTTTTTCTTGCTTTGTATCCAATAATCATGTAAAATATAATTTTTCTTCATGTAAATTACTGACAAACTAATTTAATTTAATCAAATTCATTTAAAATTCAGAAATTTTTTTTTTTTTTACCTTTTTTAGGGGGCGCCCCATTTTGCCCGCAAAAATGAAAAATTTTTTTTTAACGGTACTTCAAAATTTTTTCGGCACAGCTTCATTTGTACCAAAAAAAAATCTACCATTCTAAAATTCTACCAATTTAAAAGTCTACCAATAATTATCTACCATAATAAAGACTACCAATTAAAAACTCTACCATTTTTAAATCTCTACCATATTAAATTTCTACCATTTAAAATCTCTACCATAATAAAACTCTACCAAACAAAATGCTATCGTATTAGAATTCAATAATTTAAAATCTCTACCAACACAAAACACTACCATTTTAAATCACTACCATAATAAAACTTTACCAGACAGTCTGTAAAAAAAAAAAAAATGTCTCTATGTCAAAGTTAGTCACGAATCGAATAAAATTTCTGTGAGCCTAAAATTCACCAGTTAAGAAACCAATCTTTAAGAAACCTACATAGTAAACTGTGGGTTCCTGGATTCCCATACAGGTACTTGACATAGGAATTTGGATACATAGATTTCTTTGTGCGAAATTCATTTCGAAATCTGGGCTTCTAGACAAGTAATTTCTATAGAATCCGGAATATATAATATAAGAAAATATTATTAACCTAAACGGAGAAAAATTTATGGTAACCGTTCCTAGTACGTTTATGAAATATCATCTCATGCAGTTATGGTAATGATTACTTGGAATTATGGGATATTTTTTTTTTTTTTTTTTTTTTTAGGAAGGAAGGAGATTGAGGGAAAAATGCGTCATAGCACCGTAGAAAACAATATTCATATAAAAGGCATAAGCTGCTCTCCATATGCCTATTGTTCTCCGTGTGCCGGGCTCCTCCCCCAAAGATGTATTTACTTAAATGATGTTTTAAGCAAATAACTGTATCCTTGGGGGCCCTACCGGCTAAAAACCTCAACCCCTCCCTTCTTCAGACCTAGCACTGCGGGACCGCGTTAGCATTACTTCGCAGTGCTAGTCTTCCTCTTCTTGTCGCCGTCGCTGTTCATCTTCTTCGGCTCTACACAAGCTCTTCTTTTTTCTTCTCCGTTATCAGCGTTCGGGCGTATGTTGTCATTGTGTTAAAATTGTCTGCCGTCGCCAACATCCAAGGTATTACCAGGTCAGCGGCATTTGGCACGCCTTTCTCCTCCTGAAAACGCAGCCGTATTTCAGACCAACGCTGACAGGAAAAGAAAGTGTGCTCGGCAGAGTCGACAACTTGCGGACATTACTGGCAATAAGGATCGGTTCGGATCCTCATGTGATACAAGTACTCATTGAACTGGCCATGACCGGAGAGAAATTGGGAAAGGTAGTAATCCACCTCTCCTTCTTTCCCTGAAATCCAGTCACGGACTCGTTCAATGAGCCTGAATGTCCAACGTCCCGTTTCCGCAGATTCCCATCGCTCTTGCCAGAGTTTCAGGGTTTCCTCGCGTTCTCGAGCCTTAACTCTTTCCAATGGTTCTTCCCCAGCCCGACGGGCATCCCAGATGCGTCTTCTCTCGAACCCTAAAAGGTCGATCGGAATCACACCCGCGATGACCATCACGGCTGCTTCTGAAACCGTTCGGTAAGCGCAAGCTATCCTCAGTGCGCCTCTCCGTTGAACAGATGCCAGTCGTCGACGATAGCATTCTACTTTAAGTGACTCACACCAGATTTCTGCTCCGTAAAGCATTATCGAGTTTGAGACACTTATGAGAGCCCGTCTACGGCTGCTCTTCGGTCCTCCGACGTTCGGCATCAACCGAGAAAGGTTTGCTACCAACTTTGCCGCTTTATTGGCCGCACCGACAATCTGATCGCGAAACGTAAGTTTCGTATCGATCGTCACCCCGAGGTATTTCAGAGAACTTCCACTCTCGACGTGTTGATCCACGACGAGAGCACGGAAAGGACTTGGAAACCACCTCTGGGCTGTGAGTACTATAACCTCAGTTTTCGCCTTAGCTAATGCCATACCATGGTCATTTAGCCAAGCGTCCACTTTGGTCGCGACCAGGCTTGCCAATCTCTGCGCACTCTCGTAAGAGCGCGCAAGGATTAGTGCTGCCACATCGTCAGCAAACCCCTCCAGTATCACCTCACTCGGTAGGTCTAGACGTAGAAGTGCGTCGTAAAGGATGATCCAGAGTTCCGGTCCTAAGACAGAACCCTGAGCCGCTCCTCCACTCAGCTTCTTCATCATCTCGCCAAAAGTAGTCTCATAGATCAAAAAACGATCACGTAAGTAATCGTCAATGATCCGAATGAGATACTCGGACAGACCTAATTTCCGAAGCGCTTCCATTATATCCGGCCATCGTGCCGAATTGAATGCATTTTTGACATCGAATGTCATCATAATGCATACTGGACGGGATCGATGGTTTCCCGTCCAAGCTCTTCTGGCAAATGAAAGCGCTTCCGAAATAGCACCGATTGTGCTGCGACCCAACCGAAAACCACGTTGGTTTTCCGCTAGACCACCGGCATCTGCAACTTCAATTCTCAGTCGATTACGAATTAATGATTCGAGAATTTTTCCAGCTACGTCCAGCATGCAAAGTGGCCTGTTGGACGAAGGAGAATAGGGCGGACCCTTTCCTTTGTCCAACAGGACTAACCTTTGCAGCTTCCATCGTGCAGGAAAAACTCCAACCGAAATGCAGGAGTTGTAAGTACTCAAAAGCAGTTGTTCATGCTGAGGGAGGAGGGCCTTATAAACCTCAACGGGGATACCGTCGGGGCCCGGGGCCTTTCCTCCTTTGAGATTCTTTACAACCACTCGCAGTTTAGCTGCTGAGAAAGGTGGACAGTCGTCATCGGATATAGTCCAAACTGGACTGTCTCGATCTTCACGTTCCGGAAACAGGATATTGACTATTTCCTGCATCGCATCAGGTTCCATAGGTGATACTGGACTGCGACCCAGGAATTTTCGAGTAACAATCTGGTAGACAAGGCCCCATAGATCATTATCGACTTCTTCGCAGACCGCCTTCCAGCATCTCCCTTTGCTTTCCTTGATCGCCACAACCAGTCGCTTCTTCGCCGCTTTGTACTCTTCGTTCTTCTGCTGCCCAGTATTACGCTTTCGCGTCCTGAGTGCTTGCCTCCAAAGACGCAAACACTCAGCCCTGAGCAGCGCGATCTCATCAGTCCACCAGTAAGCTGGTTTTCTGCGTGAGCTCGCGGAACGTCGAGGCATCGCAGCGTCGCAGCCTAAGACGATAGCCTTCATCGTACGGCCAACAATCATCTCAACATCTTCGCGCGTCTCAGCAGACATAGGAGAGAAGGCCTCAGCGCTGTCTGAGACTGCCTTTTGTAAAGCACCCTCATCCAGCTTCGAAACCCTCCAACCTACCCGCTTTATTGATCGCTGGGACACAATCGCAGGGTTTCCCCGTAGATCATGTACCGTATACGAGATGTATTGATGATCGCTAGCCGTAAACTCCTCCAAAACAGCCCAGTCCGAGATCACCGCAGCTATCCGTTGAGTAGCAAATGTGAGGTCAATTATTGACCCACGTGTGTCCACCCTGCGGAAAGTTGCAGTGTTTCCCTTATTCACAATGACAAGATTGAGACCTGCCATCATGTCCAAGAGCTCAGTACCGCGGGTGTCGGTCCATTCCATCCCCCAATCGATGGATTTCACATTGAAATCACCACCTATCACGATTTCTCCCTCAAGATTGTGAACGACTCTTTCGAGTTTATTCACCCTCTTTCGGAAGTCAGCGATAGGCTCGTTGGGAGTAAAATAGCACGACACGAAGGTGATCGCAGGCGTAACTACCCATACAATACCATCCCTGGATCCACTGTCCTTCACGGAAACAGACCCTAGGTCCGGAATCCAAATTGCTGCTGTCCCCGAAGGGTCACAGAACCAATTTGGTCCGGACGCTGAATGGTATTGCTCTGAAACCAGAACAATATCCATTCTGCAGTCTTGTCTCCGCGCCAGAAGTAGATCCAGCGATGTCCTGCACCGTTGTAGATTCGCCTGCAGCACCTTAGCCATTTTTATGAGAAGTGCAACGCCTCGAACCGATTGTGTGATCGACAGATCGCCCGTCTCCTACTGCCGCACAGAGGTGGCAGCGTGGTGGATTGGGACAGGCCTTGGCCTGGTGGTCCGCCTGGCCGCAACGCCAGCAAAGGCCCGACCGATCAACTTCCACCTTACATGATCTGGCCGAATGACCAAGACCATGGCAGCGAAAGCATCGATCGAGCCGTTCCCAGCGGCGGATACGGCAGACCAACCAGCCCACTTTTACCTTTTCCAACGTCTCTAAGGCAGTGGCGACGGCGCATCTTGCCTCAATGAAGGCACGGACTGCTCCCCATTTATTGGGTTTAGTTATATTAACTTTGAGCTCGTCCGCACCTTCACCGATGCTCCGACGCAAGGTCACCCTTACCTCATCAACTGTTGTCGCAGCGTCCAGCGCGTCAATAACCACCGTAGTGGTAGGAACGAGATGGCGCACCGCGACAACTCCACCAGCCGCCTCGGTAATCTTCTTATCGAGAGCGGAGCGATCTTTGACAGATCCCTCGAACTCAATAAGAAGACCGCCTTTCCTGGCTGTCCTTATCGATCTTACACTAGTAGTAAGATCCTCCGGAGAGAGTTTCAATCGCAATGCTTTTAAAACTTCCCCAGACGATCTCGACTCACCTGGTGTGATCAAAACGGCCTCCGCCCGTTGTCGCCTCTTCTGCCGCTTGGCCTCCTTGGATGCTGTGGTCCGTTCCGTCGCTGGTCCATTGGGTGTCCCGTCTTGTCCTGGTCTTTTTGCTCCACTGATCCCTGCTGCTGCCTTCTTTTCCTTTTTCCTCCGTTTCTTCTTTTTCTTCTTCCCTTCCACTACGACGAATGGAGCTTCGTTGGACTTCTGGTCTCCACTCTCCTTGTCCTTCTTCTTCTTCTTTTCCCTTTCTCCCTCCTCGGGCGACGACAAGGGGCGCTTCCCTTTCGGGGCCTCATTGCCGCAGGGAGTGTTGTCTCCAGCCGTGACCTCAGAGTAGGAATGAACGATGAACTCTTCAGGTCCTTTTGGCGGGCTGAAGTGTTCTTTCCCATTCTTGGCAGGTATCTCTCTTTTCCTCTTAGGAGTTCCAGATTGAGCCGCCTCCTTCCGAAGTCGTTCGGAGTGTTTTAAATCCTCAGCGAGGCGCTCCCGCTCCTTTACTTCGACAACCGCAAGCTTTCTCTGAGCATCTTTCCAGGTTTTGCGGTGGGTAAGCAACTGTGTTAGTATTAACGCAGCTTCTTTCACACCGGCAGTAACTTCTGATGCCACTGTCCTCTTCTTTGTGATTGTCCGCAGGGTCTCTTTAAAGACTTCTCGGAGTTCCTCCAGTCCTGAGTCTTCCTGGGAAATCGCCACGTCTCGTAGTGTGGGAAATTCCGTCCCACAGCTCCCAGTAAACTTCACTAGGGTTTCACTTGGCGTGTCGACGATACGTTTCCCCTTGGCCAAGTGGTCCACCAAGGGCGTAGAGCAGTCGCTGGATGTAGTCGACCGCGCAGGTGCTGCTAACCCACCTGACGCTGCCGTGGCTGAGGTATCCCTCCCCTGCCCCATAAACGAATCTTTATTAATCTGCGTGTCCATCATAATAAATTTTCGGCCTTTAACCATCACGCTCGTCTCTGTTTTTAAGGAGTGTAGCTTCTCCTGAGTGGTCCGCGGTGAGTCTTTTTCAGGTCGCAAACCAGTGGTTAAACCGGTAACAACCCTCTATGGAACTCACTAACCCAAACTTTCTTCACGCGAAAAATCATCAAAGATGATATCGACAGGAGTCGTCGTCTGGGCCATTCCCCTATCCGCCACCCGGGGACGCGCTCGGTTGGACTCAAACCCTGATGATGACATGAGATGGTAGACTTCTTCATCTTCCCGGACAATGATGTCGCCATCACTATCCTGAAAGAATGAAGAGAGCCACCCTCATCATCACCATCAACTTCCGAGGGAATTATGGGATATAGGCCCATACTTTCTGGTAAATGTTGCCATAAGTATGGGAACAATTCCCATCATTATGGTAACAGTTCCCATATCGCACGTGAAAGAATTATGGTAACGATTACCATAATATTATGGTAATCGTTCCCATTATACTATGGTAAGTTGGCCGCAATTTGTCGACAACCGACTGCCGCAACCTGTCGCCAAGTTTCTGAGCAACTTGTAGCCAACTTATAGTCAACAGTTACACAAGCCGAAGGTTGTCGACAAGTTTCTCGGAAAGTTGTCGTCAACTAATAATAGAAATGCCAACTTTTGCGGCCAACTTTGCGACAGGTTGCGGCAGTGGGGATATGAATTTCGCACAAAGAAATGAAGCTGTGCCATTTTTTTCTATTTACTTTAAATATGAAAAAAAAAAAGATTTAGCGTATTTGAGTCCTCGAAAACGTAATATTTCCTTAAGAATCCGTTTTGCCCCTCCCTCCTCTATACGTTATGGCATTGCTGGTTTCATATCAGAATATGACTTCCTGTAAAGGAAACACTAATCATACGACGTTGCCGATGGCTAGCCAATGAATGGTTACTTATGACTGGCCGATTATCAGTTCGCAACGTTGGACTACTGCTGGTGAATCAGTGGTCCATGATTGTTTCTTGTTAAATGCAAAAATCTACTAATCAATTATCAATTATTCAAATAACTTATTATTATAGTTTTCTTTAATTAATAATCATTTTTTTTAATTAAACTAAGTTTCAATTAATAAATATTTTAATTTTCCGATTAAAGTTATTTACAACTAACAATTAAAATATTTTTTAGTTCGTTATTATTTGCAATCAAGAACCGCAATTTAATAACTTCACTTACAAAAAATAATTTAATTAAAACATAAGTCATGAATTTTTTAGATAAATGTCATTTTTAATAATGGTGCACTGAGAGAAAAAAAAGTTTTCGGAACTAGGAAAACGTAGTAAAAAAAACCACCTCAGCTATAGGTTGTAGTACCTGTATAACTAAAGTGTAATAATAAATAGTACTACAAAAAAGTAGTCGATTTCACTATTATGCAGTGAATACACTACGATGATAGTGAACATGACTGTTCTGAGTTGGATATATAACAGGGCTATTGCTGTTACTCTGGTCGTCCTTTATCAAGGGCGCCACTGGAATTGATAACGGCCTTCTAGAGCCGGATCTTAGATCATCAGGGTCGTCGTAAGGTTTAATTTGTAAGAGAAGGAAGAGGAAGGATAATTCATAATTAATTAATTTTATTTCACTTTTAACAATTTTAACCTTTATTTATTTAACCTTGACAATATTTTATACCTTTATTTTATAAACCTTATAAACCTCATTACCTCATGAACCTTATTACCTATAAACTTTATTACCTAATGTCAACTACCTTTGACTATATCCCACACCCACTTACACTGAGTCCCCTGGACTATAATACACACACAACTTTTCTTAAACTATTTTTCCACGCGGTCAACGAGACCCTCTACGTGGTTAAAACCTTATTTTATTCCCGCGCGGGCCCCTGGACCCTTTACGCGACTTTTACAATGAATTCACGCGGTCACCTTGACCCTCTACGTGATAAAATTTAACACTACCCGGGAAAAAATGTTTTTATAAAATTTTATAAAGTAATATAAAATTTTATACAATTTAAAAAATTTTGTAAGATTTTATAAGATTTCACAGCAAAATTTTATAAAAATTCATACAATTTTGTCAAATTTTATAAAATTTCATATAGTAAGATCTGAATAAGGAACGTAATAAATAAATGTAATTTTATAAAATTGTATAACATTTTATAAAATTGTATAAAATATTATAAAATTTTATAAAGTTTTACACAATTTTCTAAAATTATATAAAATTTTATATAACTTTATCAAATTTCATAGAATTTTATAAAATTTTATATAGCAAGATCTTAAAAGGGAAGTAATAATTAGATCAAATTTCATATAATTCTATGATATTTTATAAAATCTTATACAATTTTATAAAGTAAGATCTTAGTGAGGGAAGTAATAATTAAATGGAATTTGATATAATTGTATGAAATTTTATAAAGTTTTATACGATTTCATAAAATTATATGAAATTTTATACTATCTTTGTGACGAGTCACAAAAATTTTAATTTAAAATAAAAAAAAAAAAATAAATAAATAAATACGTTAGAAAATATATATATATCTAAGTGTAAGTGTAAGTAAGAAGAAAAAAAAAAGAGAAAAAAATTCGCAGAAGAGAAAAATAGTATATTACACACCGAGGGAAGTAAAGTAAGAAATGTCTCAGATCACATGTAATTGTTGGCCGAGGCGAAGCCGAGGTCAACAAACATGTGATCTGAGGCTTTCTTATTTACTTCCCGAGGAGTGTATACTATTTTTCTCCTCGACGGAGGCGGGAAGCGGCAACTTCGTTTTGCACAGCGGGACGAAAGTTGACGCTTTCCGCCCGGAGGTGAGAAAAAATTAAAATTCTCGGAAGCGAAGAAGAGGAAAAGAAGAAGAGAGAGAGTAAAGAAAAAGAAAGAGAGAGAAGATGGGAAACCGCTCCCACATAGCAGCGGTAGTTCCGAGTGCCGCCGCTAGGCGGAAAAGGGCGCTGATCGCTTTTCGTTTGAGGACGGGTTACTCAAAAGATTTAAAACCGATTCAATAACACGTAAAGAAGGCAGGCAGATCAGCTCACTACCGTAGAATATCTTGTAGAGAGTAAAAGCACCTTTTGGGAAAATACTCGGGAGCTGGCAATTGAAAGCATTAAAACTGGGAGAAATTCCGGTTAGCAGCAGCAGAGCAGCGATACACAGTATACGGGGTATACTGGCAACGATAGCAGAAGCAGAGCAGTAAGCAGTAGACAGTATAGGGGTATATTGGTAACAGCAGAGAAGAAGTAAACCAGATAACAGACAAGCAGTCAGCAGCAGAATAAACTGAGAAGCAACCCTAGCGAATCTGATTTACCGTAAATCTACCGTAGAATACCGTAAAATTCAAGTAGATTTACCGTAAATTACGGTAAATCCACCGTAAATTACGGTAAAACCACCATAAATTACGGTAAATCGGTATTTTACGGTGGATTACCGTAATTTACCGTAATTTGGGTCCGTTAGGGAAGGTGCAATTATAAAGTATAAATTACAGCAGTTTCTTCTTGTATTTTGTTATTAAGTCCATTTTCAATAAATATCTATATATATATATTATATATATATATCTTTGAAAAGGTCTTCTGGTCAATTCAATATTAATTAGTAATAGTAACGTCACCACCCTGATATCCTATCCTAGAATCCTGGCAATCCGGCGAGCCAATCCACAATAGGATTAAGGGGTAAATTAAGAGTTAAAATAAGTTTAAGTTTAAATATTAGTATTAAGTAAATAAAGTATAGTAAGTAGAAACGTTACTAACGTTACTAACGTTACATCTTATACAATTTTATGAAGTAAGATCTTAAAAGGGAAGGAATAATTAGATAAAATTTTATACAATCGTATGAAATTTTATAAAATTGTAACGAAAACAAAAAAAATTTATTTTTAATTTTAAGACAACAAAAAAAATCTAATAAACGACTGTTACGTGCTGGCTTTAATTATATTTAAATAATAATTTTTAAAGGCCCTAGGGGTATAAGCATGGTGAATTTGCCCCCGAAAGGTATCGGCTTGATACTGCGGGGATTTTTAGGTACTAATAAGATATTAAGATCCTGAGAGTTTCAGCTTTTGAAACCAATCGGTCTTCGAGAAAAAGCCAAATATGTAAAAATCAGATAAAATGAATATTCTCAGAGACTATTTTATCGATTGACTTATACTCGGGATATGTTTTGGGGGTCGATAGTAGCTCCTCGGAAAAAAATTGGGAGCTTGATCGGTCGACAACAACCTCGAAAAAAATGATTTTTTAGTTTTAATTTCGACTTTTCACGATGTTACGGCTCTGGTACAATTATGAAATAATTTTTTTTGGATTCCTCATCCAATTTCCTATAGACTTAAGTGCTTTTAAAATTTTTAAAAAAGGTACGCCATATAGAAAAAAAAAATAAAAACCACTTTTTAAGCAAATATTTACTTTATTTATATGTTTAAAGTGTGAATCATTATTTTTCTAGTTTGTATATGTTCTTGAATGTTATTTGCAAAAATAATCTCTGCTTCAATTTTTTTGAACGTCTTCAGCTAACGTATTTACTACATTATTTTGCGATTTCATTGTTTCGATGACTTCATCCAAAAACTCTGAGTCGGAAGTAAGACGCTTACTATACATATTGAAACAGGCTGTTTCCTATTTAGCAGAAATGCTTGATGAAACAGGTAATCTCACTATTCAATATGTGAAAGAACAGTCAAATATACTCAAAATTCAAGTTCAATCCAGACACATTAATAGAAAGGTTTATTGAGTATAATAGATGTTTTATTGAGTATAAAAAAAAATGCTATTGGTCCAAAAAGCATATTGAGGCATAGTTGTGAGTGTGCAAATGGTCTGAGAACAATTGGATGTTGCTCTCATGTTGCTGCTGTTGTTTACTATTTATCACACGGGAGATATTTAACAAAGATTTTAAGGCCTGCTGAAATACTTAGCAAATTATTTGATAGAGACAGTATTTCACCTGTGATTGATGAGGATAGTGATGAAGACTGATAAAATATGATTATACATTTTTTTTCTCAAGTATATCTTTCATTTGTTGTTATGTATTTATAATTTACAAACTAAAATCTATTTCCTGTTTTATATGTGTATAATGTTTATAATATTTTAGTTGATATTATATGATATGACAAAATTTAACTGCTGATGCAGAGATTATTTTTGCAAATAACATTCAAGAACATATACAAACTAGAAAAATAATGATTCACACTTTAAACATGTAAATAAAGTAAATATTTGCTTAAAAAGTGGTTTTTATTTTTTTTTTTCTATATGGCGTACCTTTTTTAAAAATTTTAAAAGCACTTAAGTCTATAGGAAATTGGATGAGGAATCCAAAAAAAATTATTTCATAATTGTACCAGAGCCGTAACATCGTGAAAAGTCGAAATTAAAACTAAAAAATCATTTTTTTCGAGGTTGTTGTCGACCGATCAAGCTCCCAATTTTTTTCCGAGGAGCTACTATCGACCCCCAAAACATATCCCGAGTATAAGTCAATCGATAACATAGTCTCTGAGAATATTCATTTTATCTGATTTTTACATATTTGGCTTTTTCTCGAAGACCGATTGGTTTCAAAAGCTGAAACTCTCAGGATCTTAATATCTTATTAGTACCTAAAAATCCCCGCAGTATCAAGCCGATACCTTTCGGGGGCAAATTCACCATGCTTATACCCCTAGGGCCTTTCTTTTGATAATATATAATAAAACTTTGGTAAAGAAAAATTCTTCATCAAAGTAACTACAGTAGATAAGCGATTTTTGCGAACACCGTCGTGGCCCGTAGTCTAAACTCATGACGAGGCATGAGACCCAGGCCTCGACGACGTTCGCTACGGTAACCTGAAATGCGACGTTGGACAATTTATATTATTATTATTATTATTATTATTATTTTTTATTTAATTGGCCATGAAGTCGAAGCTTCTTGCGGCCATCCCTTAGTACAATATAATTTAACAATAATATAGTATACATAAGAGTAAAAATAATTACATTATTAAATAATTTAATATAACAATATCAAACTCAATCATCACATAAATATAAATTCTAACAGTAATCATAACATTTACCATTAATTTAAACTTAGGAAATATTCATAACAAGAGGTACGAAATTCCGCAAAGGTAGGCTTTGTAGTACAATAATCAGGCAATTGATTCCAAATTCTTATTGCAGATATTATAAATGACTTATAATACTTAGCACTATGACATCCCGGTAAAACAAGGTAATCCTGACGGACATCACCTCTACGCAGACGGAGCTCTAAAATATACAAGTCTTTCCTTATTAGGGGCTTTTGATTTAAATATAACGCTTTGTAAACAATACAAGATAAGAAAAACTCTTGCCTAGACCTTAGAGTAAGCCATCGAAGCTCATTATAATAATAAGTGACATGTTTATATCTAGAGATTTTTAAAATGTACCGGACACATGCATCAAGTTTTCTTTGTAGTCTCATTTGCTGTTGACTAGTAATGTCAGTATAGACTGCTGCACAGTAGTCAAAAATAGGCAAGATCAGAGTGGTTATTAAACGCCGCCTAATAGGCAATCTGAAGACATCACCATTCATTTTCAATTGTGCAAGCACTCTCATACTGCTTTTACAAACCTCTGTTACTTGCGAAGACCAGTTTAGTGTATCCTGCAAGATAACACCTAAATATTTTACTGACTTACAGTAGCTGACGACTACGTCATTTACAATGATGCTAGGGACGGTTAGTTGTTGTAGATCAGTTAATTTTTGTGGAGTGCCAAAAATGATTGATTTTGTCTTACCCTTGTTTAATTTTAAGCCGTTTTTTTTCGCACCATTCAGAGATTATATAAATTTCATCATTAAGTGTACTAGCACACTGATAGATATCTTGTGACTTACAACTCAAATAAATAACTAGATCATCAGCGTAAAATAAATGTAAACATCTTTTAAGTAGAGTCCCGAGATCTGTAACATAGATAGAATAGAGCAGTGGACCCAGGACACTTCCCTGCGGTACACCACTCAAAATATCCTTCCATGTCGACATACTACTATTAGTCACATTAATTCGGACTGCTTGTAGCCTACCTTTTAAATACGATATGATCCAATTTATAACTGTATTCTCGAATCCCATAGCTTTTAACTTATAAATCAAAATATCAAAGACAACCGAATCAAATGCTTTGCTAAAATCAAAGAAAACCGCAATAGTTATCATTGAGTTATCCATGCCTAGTCGAATATCATCACACAATTTTAGGATGGCATTTTGTGTATTTAACCCTTCTCTGAAAGCAGTCTGATAATGATCAACTATCCCGTTAGTAATTAAGTAATCAATAATTTGATCGTGAACGCATCTTTCTAAAGATTTCGATAACGTACATGTCAACGAAATTGGTCTATAATCTGAATAATTAGTTGGACTGTGAACCTTTGGTAATGGTACAACATAAGAGCGCTTCCAGGCCGATGGGAAACATCCTGAAGAGATAGAAAAGTTGAGTAAATCAGTAATATATTGCAAAAAGTACGGTAACAGTATTTTATACATCTTGATATCAAAACCATCAGGACCCATCGAGCTAGAAGCTATTCTCATGATTGCCTCTTTGACAATATTACAGTTAATAGACTTAAATGTGAAAGAACTATGATATTTTGGCACTACTCTATCAAAATACTCATAATCAATCAAATCTAAAGGATCTCCAGTCGCATTAACGAAATAATTATTTAGTTCTTCTAGATCTATATTTGGATTGACAGTTGAATCAGAACCCTTAACTAAACCTAGTTTACGCAAATCATTCCAAAAGGATTTCGCATTCGTTCGGTCCCGAAAACGCTGACCAAAGTAATTTTGCTTGGCCTTCATAATTCTAGTCTTAATCACTTTACGAAAATTGACATACTCTTTAAACGCAAATCCCGATCTTTTGAAGATTCTATAAAGCCTCGATCTTCGACGCTGTAGTGTCTTGATATCACTATTAATCCATGGTGCAGGTTTCTCTCGAACATTAATTTCTCTCAGCGGTGCAACTTCTTCAACAACATCTCTAATATGTTCATGTAAATAAATATTCATAGTATCAACAGACTCACTATCAATAAGATATGAGAGATCTAAACTTGAGCATTATTGCTGTAGATAGTCATCATCAATCCTAGACCAATTGCGATACCAAAATTTTTTCCGATTAGAAATCGGCACTTTGTAATCATACTGAAGTGAAATCAGGTCATGATCAGCGAGAAATGGCTCAGAAGAATGTCTTGATGATAAAACTAAGTCCAAGTTACTAACTAAACAATGATCTATCCATGAATGACTGTTAGCATTATGATGAGTATCCTTAAAGTTAAGTAAGTCCTTTCCTAGACATCCACAGATTTCCATAAATCCATCTGATTTTGGGCTGACAACAGTCATATTGATATTGAAATCACCAAGTAGAATGACATGATTGTAATGAGGCATAACATCATCCAGATCAGACTCAAGTATACTCCGTGAGTCAGATAACGGCGGGTTGTAAACAACACCAACCAGAATTTTTTGCCTTGAAGATTGCCATACCTCCATGAGAAGATATTCCGGATGATTTTGAATATACGTAGAGCAAAGAACAACTTTTGTTGAAAGTGAACTCCGAATGTACAACGCTACTCCTCCTCCACTTCTGTTAGCACGATCATTTCTGAATAAAGTAAATGATGGAAGTCTAAACTGAGCATCAGACATATTAAAGTTTAACCAGGTTTCACTAACAGCTATAATATCAAACATTTGTGTTCTAAAAAATTCCTCAAATAAATTAAAGTTGCTGTTGAGTGAGCGAATATTGACATGGCAGACATTTAGTGGCTGACAATCTTGTGAAGTAACAGTTAGGTTATTAAAAATATTAGACGTTGATGATGATTGAGCAGATCCTAGTTATTGTAAGTTCGCCTTTAAAACTTCAAATCCAGACGATGGCAAAAGCCTCAACGGAGGCTTTTCCGAGGAAAATCTAACAGAGACCACTCCTCCAGATATCCAGACATTTTTGGCTAACAGCTTAGGGTACAATTTCATAATCTGCTGCCTAAATTTATATAGTACTGACGGGTGCCGACGATGGAGACGAACAGGATCAGATGACACACCACTTTCAATAATTAGCTTGTTTCCTGGAATTTCCATGCTTTTAGTTTGCATAATGATGGAATCCACTGTTTCCTTTCCATCAAACTTAACTAAAACATCTTTATGTTTTTGCTTGGGTGCACGTGTCCCAGCAGGCACAGGCTTACCAATTCTTCGTGCAAACTTCAGCTTAGACAATTCCAGCGGAGGATCCAACATAGTTAGGAGATTGCCAACAGCTTTTTTTAAGTCTTCACCTTCCTTTTCTTGTAACCCTGAAATCGATAGTTCATCAGAAAGAGCATATGTTTCAATTTGAAGAGCTCTCTGTTCAAAGTTACAACTAACTAGCAGATCAGCTGCCTTAGATATTTTGTCAGTAACATCATTAGAGCTCTCGACACCTTTACCCTTTTCTAAATCACCAACTCTTTTCTGTGTATCATCTAGTTTTCCAGCTAGTTCATCCTGTCTGACTTTCAAGGTATCAAACTTATTATGTAGTTGATTTGCTGACTGTTGCAATGCACCCAATTTATCTAGCTCATCAAGTTTATCAAGCTTAGCTAATCGTAAATCTAAAGTTGCCATTAAATTCAGCAGACTTGTTTTAGAACAGACAGGACACTTCCTCTTATCATATTCGACTGCTTCAGTCGCTGTTCCAAGACTATATTTCAACTTGACACAAGCCGGATGAAATTTGTGTTTAAGTTGACAATTAGCTTTAATGCAGTGAGCAGCATCGGTAATATCAGAAAAACACAGAACACACGGCATTATCACAGGATATTCACTAATAAATCACCAAGTCTAACCTCCAAAACAACAAAATACTACAATCACCAAAAATAAGTTGAATAACAAGTAAAGGTGAAAATCTTATATATACACTAGTTTACAAAAAATTTATGAATCCAAAAAATATAATATCCAAAATTTAATAATTAAATAATAGCAAAAAATATGTGAATTAAATGAGTACAGAAATAAACATGTGTTTACTACTCAGTATACTATACTATCTACAATTATATACAATTTATAATTTATAAATTATATACTATATTTATAATTTATATACTATATACAATTTATAATTTTATAATTTTCTGTACTGGATCTGCGGAGACAGAACAGGCAGTCAGCCGACAAACATCTAAGTCACCGGACCTCGGTCCGGTGACTGACTGACTCAACCTAATATTTTATTAATTAAAAGATACCTAGTTTTAGTAAATGTGGTGTACCATTTATTATGTAACCCTAATCAAATATTTATAAAAAATTCTTGATCATTAATAATCGACGACGGACACGCCTGGGGTCGATAAATACCCTAATGATGTCAAACCTGAACATTTAAATTATTAATATAAATTTATTTATATTTTTAATTATTCTGGGGTAGTACCCCAGAATGTAACACGACAATTATTCATTTTCGATTTGGAAAAAAAAAGAAAAAAAAATTATTATTATTTATTTAAATTAATACGCGATTTTTTTTTCCTTGGAGAAATTTTATTCGGAGAAAAAAAAAGGGAGACTGAGTAAGAGACTCTCGCCGATCGATAATTCGGTGGGAGGGAGTAAAAGAGAGTAAAATAGTTCCACGCGCACCGCTAAAGCGCGCATTTTTCTCCTATACGGACACTTGAAGTCAAGGTGTTAAAAGCGATTTCAGTAGACGCTGAGATCAGAGTGTTGCCAGGTTGGGGAATTTTCCCCTAAATTTGGTGGATTTTAGACGGCTTGGTGGGAAATCTAGGGGAAACATTTTTTTAGGGGATTTGTTCAGGGGATTACGAACTTCCTTAAATTCAAGTTGAAAAAAATGAACGAAGAACGATTTCAGTTCAGAACAGAAATTTTGAAAATTTTTTTAATAAATTATCAATGAGAATTACAAACATGCTTCATTATAGATAAAAAAACATATTTTCTTTAAAAAAAAAAGAAAAATGGCATGATGAACTAGGTGTTTTAATTAAAAGCTTAGATAAATCGAGTAAAATTTTAAACGACATCAAATTGCATCGTACAAAATGTACATCACTTGTACTTAATGTCATCGCTCCTTGTATGCTTCAAGAATTAATTGAAGATATTGGTGATTCACATTATTCTGCAATAGTAGATGAGTCAACAGCTATAGATAAAAAAAAATTATGTGTATCATGATCCGCTATTTCAGTCAAAATAAACTTAAAGTTATTACATCTTTTTATAAATTAGTGTTAGTTGAATCTGGTGAAGCTGCGGCTCTATATGATGCGTTTATTAATAATATGAAGGACGGTGGATTAAATCTAAATAATCTTATTGGGATTGGCGTTGACGGTGCTAATGCTATGGTTGGAGCTCACAATTCTCTCGCTTCTCGTTTAACAGCACTCATTCCCCATTTAGTTGTTGTAAAGTGTGTTTGTCACTCTTTACACCTTGCTGCTGAAGAAGCCTTCAAACTCTTACCAAAACATATAGATTTTTTAATTAAAGAGAGTTATAACTGGTTATCGATGAGCAGTAAGAGGCAAATTGAGCATCAAAAATTGTATCAGTTGATGACTGAAAATACAAAAGAGCCTACTAAAATAGCTAGACTATCAGGAACGAGGTGGTTAGCTCGTATGTCTGCTATCTCTACAATTTTGGATCAGTGGGAACCATTGAAACAACACTTTCAAACAGATAAGGAAAAAGAAAGGTGTTACGCTGCCGAACAATTATACAATATGTTTGAAGATGACAAAAACTTCATTTATTTGATGTTTTTGAAAAGATATTTGAAAAAAGTTACCAGCTTAAATGAACTGTTCCAAAAAGATCAAGTTGATTGTTTAAAATTATTTGAAGATTTGAACGACCTATTGTTCGACATTTTGCAAGTAATTGTGGTCCCACAGCAACTCGCGAAAATGAATAGAAAAGACCTTTCAGACTATAACTTTCAACCTCATGTTATGGCTACAAATCACATGAATTTCGGATATTCGGTAACAAAAGCATGTGATGATGCACATCTTAAAGCTATTAAACATTTGATAGATAAGCAGCAGAAAAATTTAGTTTCGCATCAATTTCATAATGAAATATTTGGAGTGAAAGAAAGGTTCAAACTTTTTCTAATTACCTTATGTCTCGAATTACAAAAAAGATTGCCTAAAAACATTGATATATTAAAAACCATGAGTTTATTCTCCATACAAGAAATGAATATGACCTTTCCAAAAGATATTTCAGGAATTGCATTGGCTTTTGAAAATATTTCAGGTGGTACTGTTGATGACATTATAAGTGAATGGAATCTTCTTCATACGATTCAGAAAAAAGCGGGAACTACGGATGAATTTCGGTCTGAAGTTAGCCAAATGACAACAGCAAGTGGAGAACAACGATTTAGTCATATTTCTAAACTTGCTACCTCATTATTAAGTTTACCGTTCTCCAATGCTAGCGTTGAAAGATCATTTTCTATAATGAATATTGTGAAGAATAAACTTCGAAATCAAATGTCGGTGAAAACTGCTGAAGACATTTTGCGAGTAAAAGACAATCTTTCAAATTCTGCATCATTCGAACCTACGAAAAGTATGCTTAAAAAATTTTGTAGTTCAGAAATTTATAGTAGCGAAGTAGATGAATCTGTGATCAATACTTTATCAGAATTTTAAACGATGTTTTAAAAATTTTAACTATTAGATAATATATTAGAGTTTTAAACAATGTTTTAAAAATTTTAAAAGATTTTACCTATTAAATAATTTATTAGGGTTTTAAACAATGTTTGAAAAATTTTAAAAGATTTTAACTATTAAATAATTTATAAAATATAATATAACTTATTATTTATACTAAGTTTCGTATAAAAATATGTTTTTCATACTTTCTTATCACCTGTACTAAAAATGGTTTATTTTTTTCGGAAAAAAATTTTAAACTAATAAAACAATAAGAGTTTAATGTATTTTTAATCATAATTAAACACATTTTATATTAAACACAATATATAGTACATTGATTCTTCAACAAGCTTTACAATATTGATTATAAGATCTTTGATTTAATGATATTAAAGTCAGCAGACATTTTATAAATTTTTTAAGTTTCTAAGAGATAAATTTTTATAAAAAAAAATTATCCTAAAATGTTCTTCAAGTTTTTTTAATTTTTTCACGTGCAAATTTTTAATTTATATTTATATAATTTATTTATTAAAAAAAACAAATTCAAAAAGTCATCAGACGTCTGATAATTTCAAAGTCATTTAATTTAGGGGATTTTATTTCAATCTAGAAGATTTTAAGCGGGCGTTTAGGGGAAAGTAGATGAGTCCATTTGGTAACACTGATGAAAGTACATTAAAAATGCTAATAGAAATTTTTTAGGAAATTTTATTCCCTTCAAAAAAAGTTCTATGAGTCAAGTCGCTAAAGTCCATAGTTTCCGAGTTATAGTAATTTTAATAATTTGAAAAATAAAATATCAATTGTAATTGTTTTTGTTTATATTTTATTTTTCAAATTATTAAAATTACTATAACTCGGAAACTATGGACTTTAACGACTTGACTCATAGGACTTTTTTTGAAGGGAATAAAATTTCCTATAAAATTTCCATTAGCATTTTTAGTGTACTTTCATTGGTTTACGTTCTGCAAGCCAATAAAGGTCAATTTCATAGGAAAAATAACTTCCGCAACGAACACAAGTAAAACAGCTGGAATCACAGCTAAGTAACTATGGGCACTTTTGAAGAACATCAAATGCCCTACAATTTGCGACCAAAACCGCGTTGATATCATAAAACGCAGCTGAGTATTAGAAAGTTGAAAAAAAAGTAATTTAATTTACGTGTATTTTAAATGGGAAATCGTTGAAATCAAATGGAATGTACTTAGGATTGGAATTAAGAGCTCAAACTTGGCAGGAATTTTTGTTTCAGCATAAAAAACAATATTTTGCTTGATGAGCAACGAAAAAAATACTTTCGCCGGAAACGAAGCACCCTAATGGTCATACATCGAGCATATATGGCCATACATGGCCATACCAACTTTTTTAGGTCATGCATGGCCATATATGAATCATATAAGGCCATATATGGCCATACATGGTTTTGTATGACTATGTATGCCCGTGATTAATTAAAAATTTATGGCCATATATGGCCATGTATGGCCTTTTATAGTCATATATAGACATACAGATTTTTTATAAAAAAAATTTGAGTTGACTATTACAATTACTTATAAACAGGTTGTTGTAGTGGAAAAAAATTGGAATTTTTTTTTATATCACTAACAGCATATTGATGATTATATTTTGCTTTTTCGAAAGTGTTTATATTCTTTCAATCTTACGTAGCACAACTAAACTTCGTTGTAACTGTCAGTTGCATAGCCTAGTCGTCAAAGCGTCGGTCTCTCATACGGAACGTCCCGGGTTCAAATCTTACTGAAGCGGGTGCGGTCTTAATAAGTCTAGCGTTTTTTCTCTGAATTAAAAACTTCAAATTCGATTAGGAATTTAATTATTCGCATATCTGATAATCTCTGCGTCGCCAAAATAATTTAAAAAAAAAAAACAAATAAATGAAAAAATTTTTTTTTAATTTAGTTAAAATTTCTATACATCGTCATATCAAGTCATATATGGCCGTATCAAGCTATGTATGCATTGGCATACCTGGCCAATTTACATACATGGCCATTAGGGTGAGCCAAAAAAACCAACCTATCGAATTTATATCTTAAAATGGACCTATATATCGAAAAAAAATTCTTCCATTGGGCAAAATTTTTAGCTCAATTTTAAAAGGTGTCGGTAGCCATTTGAAATTTCCCATTTAAATAACACGCAAAAAAATTTTTTTTGATGAAAAACATTATAACTTTTGAACCGTGAGAGATAAGAATTCGGCTCTAGAATATTCTTGTATGGTATTAAATTTCTTTAATAAAAGTCCTGGGAGTCGAATTTGGAAACTTGATATTTCGTATACTAACAGGCCATCAAAGTCTAGAGTAAACAGAATTATACAAATTTAAGGCTTTGATATTAAAAATATCAATGAGAAAATTTTTTTTACATGTATAGTGCAATGAAATCACCAACAATATCCACGTTCTAACAAATAATATTTTGTTATCGATCACAATAAAAGAAAAGTATTTGGAAAATCCAAATAAAGCCTTAAATTTGTATGATTCTGTTTACTCTAGACTTCGATGGCCTGTTAGTATACGAAATATCAAGTTTACAAATTCGACTCCTATGACTCTCTTTTAAGAAATTTAATGCCCTACAAGAATATTCTAGAGCCGAGTTTTTGTCTCCCATGGTTCAAAAGTTATAATATTTTTAATCAAAAATGTTATTTATATGGAAAATTTCAAATGGCTACCGACACTTTTCAAAATTGAGCTAAAAATTTTGCCCAATGAAAGAATTTTTTTCTCGATATACAGGTACTTTTTAAGACGTAAATTCGATAGGTTGGTTTTTTTGGCTCACACTAATGACTATGTATGAAGCATTCATATATGGCCATGCATGATTCATTTTTCACGTGTACAGTATAATTATTTATCAATATTACGAGATATTTTTTGACAGACAATTGTTTTCTTTGTTCTTTTAAAATGGTTCTTGAGAACGTACATTGATAAAAATAAAAATATTCGAGTAAAAACGGATTTTTGACATATTTTCAGTATAATTTTTTTAAATAAAAAAAGGCACGTTCAATTTGCTAATAATTTTAAAAAATAACTTTATTAATGCATTATTAATTATTACATTTTTTATTATAGAGCATACGAATGTATCTTTAGTACCAGCTTCGATATCGAATCCATCCTTAACAGACTATGGAGTTTCTAATCAGTCATTCTTACTAACAGAAAACGTTTATGAATCTGCAGCAAGATTACTCTTTTTAGCAGTAAAATGGGCTAGAAGTATTCCATCTTTTTTAGAAGTACGTTAAAATTATATTTTAATTACTGATTTATTACTTGTTATTTTAGTGTTTTGACTAATTATCAATATTTGTTATAATATTTTAGTTATCTTATCGAGATCAAGCAATTTTATTAGAAGAGTCTTGGAGTGAATTATTTGTTCTTACAGCTGCTCAGTGGAACTTTTCAGTCGACGAATCAATATTAGTACCATTGATTCTTCCAACAGAAAGGAAACAAATTCTTGCTGATGAATTGAGAAGACTTCGAGAATTATTAACACGTTTTACAATTTTGCGTGTTGATCATTCTGAGTATGCTTGTTTAAAAGCAATAGCTCTTTTTAAAGGAGGTAAATTTTTTTATTATAATTTTCGTATTTAATTAAGATAAGAGATCCAATACTCGATAATTTTTAGTCAAACTGATGTAAAATTAGTTTTCAAAAATGAGTGAAAATTCTTCGTATGTATTTAGTAGATTCAAAGTATTATATTAACAAGTTCCAATTAAATATAATGTAAGTATTTAATTAATACGAATGTAGCCTATCGCGGTAAAACACTTAATACTTGATAAATATTAAAATGATATTTGCATAAACATTTCTAATTTGTAATCAATGCACTGTAAAAAATCCGGATTGAATCCGGAGTGAATTCGGATTGAAATTAAATCCGAATTCACTCCGCATTCACTCCGCCACTCGGAGTTCCGGAGTTTTAAAAAAAATCACTTCGCATCCGGAGTGAATTGGGAGTTTTTTTTAGCGGAGTGATCTCGGAGTGACGCGGATTTTATTTCACTCCCGATTCACTCTGGTCCGGAGTTTTGATACTTAAATAAATTTATATTAATTTATATTAAACTGCTAAACAATGTGTGTGTGTGTGTGTGTGCGAGTGTGTGTTTGCGTGCATGTGTGTGTATGGGTGTGTGCAGGTGTTCGTGTGCGTGTGTGCAAATGTGTGCGAGTGTGCAAATGTGTGCGTGTGTGCAAATGTGTACGTGTGTGCAAATGTGTGCGTGTGTGCAAATGTGTGCGTCTGTGAAAATGTGTGCGTGCGTGTGTGTGCGAGTGCGCGTGTGTGCCTAAATATGTATGTGTGTGCATATCAGCTGATCATTAATGTAATACGCGAATTTTTACTTCGATTTTATTATGTGGAGTTATATTTTATTAATAATATTTTCAAAACTCCGCTCTGGAGTGAATTTCACTCCAGAGGGATTAAATTAATAAAAAACTATCTACTCCGCGAAAACTCCCCTGCGGAATGAATTTCACTCCGAGGGGAGTGAATAATTAAAAATTCATTCACTCCGCATTCACTCCGGATTTAATCCGCATTCACTCCGCGAATTTTTCACAGTGTAACATTAAATAACTTCGTAGTAATTTACATTAAAAAACTTTAAGTATGAAAAAATCATTTTTGTTGTTAGTGTTTTATGACCCTTGAAATAGCCGACATTTTTTTTTTTTTTTTTTTTTTTTTTTTATTGACATCCTACGAAGGGTCCCATAATATTAATTCTAAAATCTCCACATCTAAATTTTTAGTCTTATATAAGTATAAAAATTATTTATCAATCAAATTTAAAAAATGGATATTATTTTATCAAGAGTGCAAAAGAATTTTCAATCTTAAAAAACTTAAAACGAGACCCGAAATATTGTTTTTGAACTCAGAGAGTATTAGGAGGTTTTGAAAGTGACCCGCGGAGACAACTTAAAAAATTAATTTATAGATTATTTAAGCATAAAAAAACACTTATCAATAAATATATCAACATAGTTATGAAGATTCTACTCTGTTAATTTATTAATTACCCGTGGGTCCATATTTCAACATCACAATTATTTTTTACACTATTTTTTTTATTAAACGTCTGCTAGCAACAATTATACAACATTCAAAAGTTGGCGCGAAAATGGATGTTTAGTTAGGTTAGACGGTGCCGTGTGAGGTGACGACTACGGAAAGTCGTATAGGGCTCACAGCTATCTAATAGATAGTTACTGGAACGATACGGTATTGTTACCATAAGCATACGTATTGTTGTGGTAACGATCTACGAGTTACTATACTTTAGATCGTTCGAGGAGCAATATTTTTTTTCCGTGCATATTTAGATATTTATAGCAATGAATACCATAATAATTAATATGTATAGATGCCATTCCTATAATCAATATTTCAAAAGAAACTTGTTATCATACAATATGGAGACAATTTCCATAATATATTGTAATTGTTACCGTAAATATCTCTCTATGTAGGCTGAAATTTGACGTTTTCTTCCCTAGTGATGACATTAACGATTCATTCTACCCATTAAATTGTAATGCTCTGTAATTGTTTTGTTTCGACTCGCAGTTCCAATGCAGATGACATGCAATAGAATATTACATACCAATCAATGAAAGTAGAGGATTTCTATCCGCGTGTGTAATTGCCTACCCGAGCCGAAGACAAGCGTGGCAAACATGCAGATTTTGGGACGTTCTACTTTCTTTTAAAAGAAAGGCAACAATTGTGGCGTGTATACTTTTTTTCACCAAACTCGAGTCGAAATATAAGTTCTGTTTTGACCGTACTTTTTTCGGAATATAATCTACGGTCGAAACAGACGTTGCACCATTGAATGCTGCATAAGCGTTCATCTGGTTTAACCGTAATTTGAGGAGTTTTGTTCCGTTTTGACATGTTTACGGTCAAACCAGGCGCTGAATAATAATAATAATAATAATAATAATAATAATAATAATAATAATAATAAAAATAATAATAATAATAATAATAATAATAATAATAATAATAATAATAATAATAATAATAATAATAATAATAATAATAATAATAATAATAACAATAATAATAATAATATTAATCATAATAATTTTTAGTACGTAGGGACGCGGGTTCGAATCCCTGATAAGCCACCCCTTTTTTTTATTCAAAATAATAATAATAATAATTTTAGAATTAACTTTAATTTTTTTTTAGTTTTATCTTCTGCTGATCATTTATTTTTCATTTTTTTAACTTCCCGCTAAGAAAATTGTAAATTTTCAAAAATTCGGGAAGTTATTGGTTTCGGTCCGATTTACGAAAATCGAATTTCCATCAGATATCGACGTTTCGAGGTCCTAGGAAGCTATCCTGACTAATTTCACGATGATGTCCGAGTGTATGTATGTGTGTACGTACGTACGTACGTATGTATGTATGTAAATATTCATAACTCTTGAACGGATGAACCGATTTTGATCGTTGAGGTGTCATTCGACGCGGCTTGTTAATGTCTTGAGGCCGTAGAAATTTGAACTTAATCGGTAGGGTGCGTTCAGAGATATTTCAAAAATAAAATTTTTTCAAAAATGTTTTATTTGGATAACTTCCAATTTGCTCGATGGATTGATTCCAAAATCTAATCAGCTCTAAAACTCTATAAGCCGCGTCGAATGCCACCTCAACCATCAAAATCGGTTCATTCGTTCAAGAGAAACCGTTGACGAAAGAATTCAAAAAAAAATTTTTCCTTGGTTTTTTTGAAATTTCTCAAAAACGGCTGAGTAAATCAATTTCAAAATTCGACCAGCTTTAGAACTTGATAAAACGCGTCGATTGCCACCTCAACCATCAAAATCGGTTGATTCGTTCGCGAGATATCGTGGAAGAAAGAAATGCTAAAAAATGGTTTTTTACAAAACAATGGCATACAAAAGTATTTGCGAGCTCGAAGAGCTCGAAAATATATTCACAATAATGTTTTCGAGCTCAGCGAGCTCGAAAACAGCGGGAAGTTTTGGGGCTGGCCCGCAGGGTCAACTGACAGACCGATTTTTTTATTTGCATTGACTAGCAAACTTGCCCAATCTAAAAAACAAATTAACTTCATTGTTATTTTTACCATAGAACAATTTTTTTACCATTTATTAATTTATGAGTATCGATTTTAAAAATAAAATTTTACTTTAGGGTAAATTATAAAATAAAGTCTAATTGGATATGATTGCTGTACAGAGTTTTAAATATTAATGTAAATAATGGAAATAATTTTTTACTTCAGCCAAGTTAAACTTATCTTTCTTTTAAACCCTGATTCTGTGCTATATCAATTTTATAGACATTATTCAAATAAATAACCCATAAATTAATGATCAGTTGTATATTGCGATGTCTCATAGGATACTATTCTTAAATTTTCAAAAAGATGTCTGTATGTGTGTGTGTGAGGGGGGGGGGTGTAAACCTCTCATATCGTTTTAATTAATTAACTTATCTAGACGGTTCTTGTGGCATTCGTAGGAGCTCTTTTGAACATAGATTTACAGCAAATTGTAGATCGTTTAGTCAAATAGATTCTGAAATATTTAAGAAATACGAAAAAAAATTTTTTTTTTTACTTCCTCCCTACAAAGATGAAAACGAATTTCGGACTGAAATGTGCGCACACTTGCTCCACATGGCTCGAACTCTTTATCTTGATCATTTCTATCAATTTCTATCGAAAAACATTGAGTTAATCGAGCATAATCGCGAGAAAAACGATAAAAAACGATACTCATTGATTATTTTCGATTTCTTGAATTCTCGGAGATTAATACAAAACCTGACTTTTTCGAGCTTGAAAATATAAAAGTACTCGAAGGTATTGTCGAGCTCAAAGAGCTCGAACATATATTGGCAATAATGTTTTCGAGCTCCTTTAGCACGAAAAACAGCGGGAAGTTTCGGGACTGGCCAGTAGGGTCAACCGGTTTTCAGATTATTTAATCAACAATTTAAATATTTAAGTTAACGGTAGATTTACATACAAAAATAATTATTTTACGGTAAGGGGTATTGAATCGATTACACTATAGCTTCCTCAGAATTATAATTTGAAATAAAATATATATTTTTCAGAATCACGAGGACTTGGTGACTCTGCAAGGGTATTAACTCTTCAAGAACAGACGGTAACAGTTTTAGGAGAAAGAGGTGCCGGTAGAGTTGGCCGCTTATTGTTGTTATTATCCCCTGTACGTGCATTATGTCGAGGAACGCTAGAAGAACTTTTATTCAAACCAACAGTCGGCGAAGTCAGTGTCGAAAGATTACTCAGTGATATGGTACGAGCTACACGACCAACTTAAACCATCGTTTTGATATTTATTTTAGTAAATTTTTCAATTCGTCTAATTTATTTATTGTAAAAATTATTGTTAAATACTTACTCATATAAAAATTTAATTATACAAATTATTAATTGTAAGAAAATAATTTAGTCGATAATTTATCTTGTATTGATAAAATTATGCCGTAATTTAGGGGGTGTGCATTATTGATTTAAATTATAATATTTATGTAAATAGCTTAAAATTATTATTATTATTATTATTATTATTATTATTAAAACATGTAATTTACACTAATTGTACTTAATGATATTAATAAATAATACGCAACCCTGTTTTTTTTTTTTTTTTTTTTTTTTTTTATTAACTAGAATAATTTATTTTTCTTCACAGTAGAAAAAAGAGAATGTTATCAACTCATGGACTGCATTGTATTCATAATATATATACAATTACACACAATCCTAAAAATTGAATATTACGCATAAATTTAGTATAAATTAATTTTTATCTTTGTAAATAATCCGTTGCGAATGATATACAAATGTCTGTAATCTTGAAAGCTATTTTCTTTTCTTTTTCTTTTTTTTGTTAATATTTTTTTTACTAAGTGCGCTTTTACAATTTACATACTTTATTTTATACTTATTTTTTTGTACGACAAATATTTGTTTATCTCGTTAATTCATCTATTAATATTTTCTTTTTCAATGAAGAAAGACTTAAAAAAAAAAAAAAAATTAACTATCAAAATTCTCGGAGTTAATTTGCATTTTGAATATTTCAAAGTAATATTAATTGTACAATATGTTTTTTTTCATTATATGTGATTACAGTATATTTTGATTTAATGAAAATATATATCAATTCTAGTTTATAAAAGTGATAATAAAAAAAAAGTAAACAATAATAGCAATGCTACTGAACAAAAATGAAAGAAAAAAATACTTTCATAACATATGAAGACAATTACAGTTATTTTTTTTTTATCAATTTTTGCTTAATCAATACAGGAGCGAGCAATATTTTTTTTACTTCATAGTTATCAATCTTATGTTTAATTATACCATAAATCGGTTATTTGGTTACTAAAATTTTGCATATCGCCAGGGATTTGTGTTTATTTTATTTGATTTGAGTTTTTTTTTTTACTATTGAATCATCTTATTTTTGAAAAAAGCTGTGTTTTTTTTTCATTTGAATGAAATGTCACTTATATATGTTATATTACGCTTTTTCTTGTGGTAATAATTAACGTACCCGTGGCGATACGCTTATTTCTAATAATTTAACGTATTTATACCGAATAAAATTGAATAATACAATTAATAATTTTTTAATAAAAATTTTTATTATTACCGCATTAATAAATCGCTTCAGTGAGGAATTGTTTGTTTTTTTTTATCTCCAATAATACTTATTATTGTTAAATTTTAATTTAACAACCACTAATTACTCTTGCGTTAACAGACAATGTTTATTATTTTAATATTATTTAACAAAAAATGGTCGTTAGAATGAAATTTACATTTAATGAATTGTTAATAATCTTTATAGTCATGGAATTGTTATTAAAAAATAAAAAACAAAAAAAATATAATATTTAATAATTTTGATAAATTTAAAATGTGTCAAATGTATTTTTTTTTTTATTACGATTGTTTTAACGCAAGGGTATTACAAAATATTATAGATATTTTCATTTTTAATTATTATGATTATTATTATTATTTTTTTTTCTAATCAATCATAGTATAATTAATTATCTCTTTAATTTTTTTAATTATTCATTTTCTTAAATTTTTATTCTGTTGAATTCAATTAATAAACAGCGGCAATTTGAAAATTTTATTTACTTATTCTATTAAACGTTATACCCATAAGAGCAACAAAATTAACAGATTTATAATCGGCATAATAACAGATTGTCACAACGTTTTGCGCACGACAATTGCCAAAAATAAAGGGAAAAAAAATATTTTAGATGTATCAACTATATTTATATTTTTAAATGTAAATATACAAATATATATATATATATATATATATATATATATATATATATATGTTTATAAACATATATATTTAATGCCATTGAAAATCGCAGTCTGACTTTATTTTATTAACATAAAAATTTAAAAAGAAGAAACAATACGAGCAATTATCGCGGCAAACGATACGTAACAAGATATAACATGTTACTCACTATTTTCGTACTCTGTTACCATAAATGTTAATAATAAATCAATCTCCTATAAATATTTTAACATTTTGTTGATCAAGTTATATTAAAAAAAAAATAACAACAATTAAAGAAACTAGTTAATAAATGTGATATCAATAAATTAATAATCGGGACGGTTTTTTTTTTTTATTTTTACTTTTGGCAGTGACATGTAAATTAATTATAAACTACTGCAAGCTATGTATCATATGAAATTTATCGTATCTATATCATTATTTATATTATTAATTATGTGATAGAAAAAGAAAAAAAAAAATTACCAATCCTTTTGCCTCTAAATATGTTAACACATTTACAAGCCTAACGACTGGTAGACCTTCTCATAGAGCCATTGGTAAATATAGTTATTTCATATAGACCAAAAGTACAGCGTGGAAGGTCTGAGTGCAGAAAAATCTGTAGTGGATGTTCACATTGAACCAAAGGCAAATGGCTAGGAATCTATGTTTACTACTATTCACATGCACCACACAGGTGGAAACCGGTCGTGAACATGGAGAATATAGGACATAGATCTTCTGTCGTAATTCGTAATAATTAACAGGAGATGAAATTTTAATGATAATTTTTATACATAAAAACACATTTTGGTAACAAAGCGAAAATAACAATATATTCCATAGTATCATTATTATTACGTATTTATCAGTCTGTCGTTAGAAGACATGGCCGATGAGTTTTTTTTTAACTTCTAAAATTTTGTGGTAAATTACAAAAAAAAATTTTACTGATGATCATTATAATCTGGCAGTTATAAAGAACGGTAGATTGATTACTATTATTGTAATTATTGTTATTAATATTAAAATGTAAATAGTAATTACTTATTAATTTTTATTATATTATAAAAATATTTAAAATAACACATTTTATACCGGCAGTAGTTTGTTTTTTTATATTTTTAATTACAGGAACTTGTGTAAAAAGTTATATTCGCTGTTAGTATTTTTTGTTATTAATATTACATGTTGTATATGTATTAAAATGAAATTTGCGAGGTAGTTTATTGTGAACGCATTTTTATAAAAATGGATTTATTATAATTATAATTTTTATACGAAATCCAATATTACAAATGCGTATTAATTCTGTTACTATTGAAAAAAACTATTGCACTCTTGAGTTTTACAATTATCGGCTTAAGGAAGAAATATTGTAGGCTGTTTTGTTAGTAAATTAATTATTACATTGTTATTATTTAAATAACTGATTAATTTAAATTTAAATATACCGTTTAAACGTTCTATAAGTTCATTTGCTTGACATTTACGATATTACATATAATTTAAAATTTATTATTATCTTGTAAGCTGTACAATGATGACTTTCATATTATAGTTATAGAGCTTAATTCAGTAGATTTAAAATTCGTCGCACACACACACATACATAGACGTTTATCAAAATCACGCTTTTATTTTGTATTTTTTTTTTTTTTTTATATTTTAATTTTTTTATTATCATAAGATAAATAGGCAATTCCTCACGTTCGCGTATCCTATGAAAAAACAAGTTGTTTTTTTCATGATTTTAAGTAGCAGAAGCTATCACTCCAGAAGATAAACCTAGTCGCATTTTTTTTTCTAATTTTTTTTATACAATTATAAATTTATAAATATCAATTTTTCGAATTTTAGTTCGTTACAAATATCTCTTCTCTTTTTATTAAATAAACAAAATAATAAAAGAAGAGATTTCGTTATTTTGACATCTGGAGGGAAGCCACCTGCTATTGTATGAATCCTTATTGCCTATGTTTTTATTTTTATGTTATTCCTATGGTTTTGTGTACTTAATGATTAGCCGTAAATATACAATAATTTTTAGACGTAAATGTAATTTTTTAAAAATGCTGTACGTTTTTTTTTTTTTTAAATAAAATTTTGAAAAAAAATTTAAATACGCCAATTCATTAATAACTTGAGTAATGATAAATATTATAAAATAATATTAATTGATAAATTAACAAAAAAAAAAAAAAAAAAAAAAAACACTCCGTAATCCCTTTTCTTACCACAAAATAATCATTTTCTTAATTTACGTATATATTTTATTTTCTCCCTGTAAATCATCACACTTTGTACTTCCCCCAATTAAATTAATAATTAAATATTTTTTTTTTTTTTTATAGAATTTTTTTTTTTAATTTTTCATTTTTTTTTTAAATTTTTTAATTTTTTGTTACTCAATTAAAAACTATAGAAAAAATAATATTGTGGTAAAATCGATAGATGTAGCGATTAGGGTAGAGTTTGTAACATAGTAGAGTAGCATTAATTAGATAAGAGAAATTGAAAAATAATTATGGAAATTATTATCGTAATTACAAGACCGCTGAAAATTTTTATTTTTTTCTTATTTTCTTGTTTCTTAATTTAATTAATCAAATATTATAATTAATAATTGTAATTGATATTTACGTAAATAATATTTTCTCCGAAGCCGGGGTGATCCCAAAATAAAGTAAAAATTAATTTAAAAAAAAAAAAAACTATAGTATGTGCGAAATGAATGCAAGCGAGGAGGTTGTCTCCATCGACAATGCTTACCTTCTCAAAAAAAAAAAAAAAAAAAATCCCAACCAATAATAAACGCATAATTCTTCCGCATATTTTGCGGCACTGGTGCCGAATGATTTCTTATTCAGTATTTTATATTTAATTAATTTCTTTTCATTTTGTTTGTATATCCATGCAACCACCGTTTAGCAGTAAAATATCATTACTTGAACAGCTACGGAAATGCTGTATTTCATACTTATTTACATTGCATTATTTATCTCAAGCAAAAATGAATTTTATAATGATAATTATTAATATTAATTAATAATTTATGTTTTTTTTTTTTTCGTTTAAATGCTTAGTTTTTTTTTGTCTTAAAATCAATAAATCATTATTATTGTTTTGTTTTGTATACATTTATATAGACGAATTTGTTATAAGTCGAGCATAATATACAAATTATAAATTTCCCACGTAAAAAAAAAAAAAACTATTTTAGTATAAGTTTTCAAGGGTTCGTGCGATATATGTGCGATTGTTAATAAATATTTTTTTTTTTACCCTATTTGAGTGATTTCGCATCGATCATCTATCAAGTATTAAATTATTTATACTATTTTTTTTTCTTTTTGTTTTATTGTGTAACAAGTGAAAAATTAATAATCAATTTATTTTACTTTATAATTAATTACTATTATAACGATTAATGCTTTTTTTTTCTTGGCATAACATTTTAAAAATTATATTTTCGGAATGAACATTCAATTAGCTTTTTCTTACAACGAATTGATGATAAAAAAAAAAAAAAAAAAAAAAAAATAGTTAAACAAAGGATATTTAGAAAATAATATAAAGTAATAATGAGAACAATTAATAAACGGAACAAGAGTGTTAATATATAATTAATAATTATTTAAACGCAATTAATAAAAATGATTAACAAATTGAAATATATAATTATATACGCGGTACTGGAAAATCTGTGGAACAAATATGAAACATTTAGTTAATAATTTTTTTTTTTGTAACTTTTTGATTATTTTTTTTACACAAAAAAATAATAAATAAATAAAAAAAAAACCTGCAACAACTATTTTAAGTTATATTAATATCGATAAAATAATGGTCCACAGTAATTATTTTAAATAAAATTAATATAATATATAAAATTGTATTATAATTGATGAGGTAGTGGACGCGTTACAGTAAGTTAATTTTAAATACCTTGTTACGGCAAATGTTGAGTGATTATTATTATTATTTTTTTTTTAATACAACTACTTGAGATTATTGTTTCTCAATTAATACATTACAAATCACGCCACTCATTACTGAATTAATTTATATTCTGTACTTAACTTTAATCACGAACCAAATTATTTTGGGTTTTAGTATTAAGCTTGCATTTCATTTTAATTTTTTTTTTCAACTCCTTGAATTTCAATAATTCATTTTTTACGAAAAAATTTAAGAAAGCGCACGCATTTATTCAATAATGATTGCATACCTTTTTATGTGCAAAAGTTATTAATTATAAATTGTATGTAATATTGACTTTGTATATATATATTTATAGAGTTATGATTTGTATTTTACGGAGAATATATCTTTGTGTAAATAAACAGTTATTATTATTATTATACCCGCACGCTTTTTTCATAATGCCCATTATTGGCAACAATAAGATAATAATAATAGTAATAATAATATTAATAATAATAATAATAATAATAATAATAATAATAATAATAATATATTACGATTCCAGCAACATATTACTTAACTATTATTTATGTAAGTTTTTTTTCTATTTCATTATCTATTTACTTAGTAAAGTCGCCTTATTTTAAATATATACGCAATAACTGATATATCTATTATCTTATTAGTGTTTATCACTTGAAATCATTTATATAACAATGCCCAACTGTTTACGATAAGGCCCACGATTTATTTACCGTGTACTACTTCTCTGTTTTATCATGTTGTTCTGAGACTACTTGTTGTATTTTTCTACCCCTTAATAATACTAAAGCCCAAAATATTCCGACAATCATGACAATTGTTTTTTTTTATGTCTTATAGCTGTTGATAAAACTTTACGCGTTATTATATATCTTTTAAATCTTATCTTTCATTTTACCTTTTATAAACAACAACAATAATGATGTAAATTTAATAATTGGTCATAAACGCGAAAATATTTTTTTTTTTTTTTTTCATTATTTTTTATAATAATCACTATTATATATATTTTTTTTTATGCTTATTATTATTAATTAATATTTAATATTATGAATAAATTATTCATTATCGGTTGGATTATTAATAATATTATTATCATTATATAAATATAAACACAGGTAAATGTTGAAAGTTTTAATTTAAATATTATAGACAATCGATTTTTTTCAAATACTTCCATATTATCAATGTATACATAGTATATGTATCATGTCTGGTTTAAAATTTTATTTTTTAATGCTTGGAAGATGTTTTACTTTTTGTTTATAAACACTTATTAATAGTTTTAATTATTTAAATGATTAAATGCATTGTTAAGATAATATATGACGTTGAAATAATGTAATTTTATACGCGGGAAAATTATCATTACTCGACTAATTTTTTTGTTATAAATACGTGTGCACTAATTTTTTTTTCTTCCTTATTTATAACTCATGAGTTATTTTCACGGTTTTTTTTTCTGTGATTCGCGTAGCTGTTACGCATTATTGGTATGTTTAGTTTGTCTCTGTAGCATCTTGTTTATTAATTATTTGCTCATACATTAATTATTTTAAAACAATTAAAAAATAAACAATAAAACAACGATTGTTATAATTATTGTTGCATGTATTTTCTTTTTTAAATGATAAATGGAATGAGCTTTTAGTGAACGTCTCAGTTAATATCTCTTTTGAGTAACACACAATTACAATCTTTGCGCGATTAAATACTTTAGATACTAACATTTAAGATTTAGCGATTACTCGATTTTGTACATTTATCCGTGGTATCTTTATCACTTATCTTTCTCTCCTTTACTCATTTTTTTTTTTTTTTTTTCATCTGACACTGAACCACACTTAATAACATTCTTATTAAAATTATTAATATTAATAATTTCTCTGCATTTTTTTTTCTCTTACTTTGTTTGATTTGTACATTTTTGTTCTACCCTCCGAGCATACGAGCGAGTATCACGTGCGCAACATTATACAATAAGTTTCTCATTTATTATTTTTTGTTTTAGTATTTTCGAACTTTACTATTTAATTACTTTTTAATTAACAATTTTTTTTCTTTGTCCCTTTTTCTTACCACTCCTAGCGTTATCTTGAGCTGGAGTTTAAATTAACATGTGTTAATGTTAGGTGTATATATGTTAACGTCAAAATAATTATTTTTAAACTCATTTTGATGTTAATACTTAAAGTTATTTCGTTCTTCATTATTACTTATTTTTCGTTAATTATTTATTACTTCAAGTAATTAAATAATTAAATTTAATAATATTGTTTTTTGTTTTTTTAATATTTTGCGCGACAATGAATTGCTATTTGGTCCATATGTCTTCATATCTATTATTATTTTCCGTCACTATTGCAGAGCTTCAGAATTGTGAGCGAGCAACGAAGTTGTAAAAAATATTTTTTTTTTTTTTAAAATTAATTTTTATTTTAATTTATTTAAGAAATTAATTATAATAATGAATGTTTATTAATTATCGAGAAGCTATTTAGCTATTTCAAAGGATTTTTTTTTTTTTTTTTTTTTTTTTTTTCATAATTAAATTTTAAAGGAAACGTGAGTGTTATTAAATCAGTTTTTTAATATTGTGTGATAAAAAATGTAAAAGAGTGTTATCAATCTGGTTATTTTTTTTTTCCTATCATACTTTTTTTTTTGTTAGATAAATGTATAGTGTTACTGTTGAAAAAGTTAAAATATTATATTTCAAGTAAATTTATTTATTTCAAATTTAAGATTCAAATTTATAACTGAAAATAGAGGAATAAGTGCCATTTTTAAGTTTCATGATAATCTGATTTATAAATTAATTATTTGTACTCTATATTTCTTTTTTATGATTTATCAATTGGCACGTTTCATTTTTTTTATAATTATTTTTTTTTTTTTTGCAATTACGGTTACTATTAATTATTATAAATATTTATCCATGATAAATAATTCAGAAGTGGTTGAAGAGGGAGGCCGTGTTTAATTTTAAAAAATTCTAAGAATGTTTCTTATCACATAAAACTGTGAATTAAAACGTTCAAATTTAATTAATTAATATGGTGATACGGTCTCCCTGCGACCTGACCACCACCGTATTTTAAAAAATATATTAAATATATCATACAATGTAACGCAATATAGATAACTGCTTACAACATTAATTATCTCTTTTACTTTTATTTATCTCATCTTTGATTAACTCACTCACGAAATTACCTTGTCCGACGTAATATTCGAATATTAATTATTTATTTTTTTTTATTTTTATTTATTATATTAAAAATTTTAACTTTTTTTTTTCTTTACTTATTATCAACTTTATCATTCCTTAATATCGTTAAAATTTTCTAAGTTATTAAAACATGTAACAAAAAAAAAAAAAATTGATAAAGGAAAGTACTTAGATCTCCTCCAACAATGTATCAAAAATAAACTTATACTCTTATTTTATTTATTTTTTCTTCTCTAACTTTGTCAATTAATTCTCTCCTATTCTCTTAAATTTATGCTTTTACCTACGACCTTTATTTGAAACAAAAAAAAAAATAATAATAATAAAAATAATAAAATAAAATAAAATAAAGAATTTTCATTAACTTCGTTCTCTATCATCCGCTCAAACCCACCTATCATTCTTCGAGGAATTTATAAAAAATATCGTCAACGGAAAATTATTTATTCGAACTCTTAAACGATATTTATTTTATATTTAATAATCCCCGAATTGGATAAATATAATAGAACGTACATACTTTCCAAATTTAATCGATGATACGCAAACACAGCTCTATACTTTAATTTTTAAACTCGTAATTTTTTTTTTTTTTTTTTTTTGTACTAAAATGCCTATTAAATACCGAGAATTTATGATTATACAACAATTTTTTAATTTTTATTAACAAATATGAAAATAAAAAATTATTAATTGTTGTCATGTCGCGAGATTTATTTATCGAAGTATTTTACGATAAATAAATAAACATTGTCCTCTTATTTTAACAGGCTTTAATTATATGTTTCACTGTAGATAAATAAAGAAATAAATCATCATGCATGAAACTATGAAATAATTTAAGAAAAAAATAAATAATTCCATTATTTTATTGAAATTATCCAATTTGAACAAGAATATTTATTTTTTTTTTAAATTATACTCCAAAGAAATGATTGCACATTTATGGAATTACTTTCAGACATGATGATGCAGAATTGTCAGTCCGATAGTAAGTGATTTTTTAAGCTTTTTTTTATTTTAAACCTCAAATCACAAATCTAAGAAAATCTCAGGTGTCGAAATCCTTTAAGTTTTTTACAATCATGTAAAATAAGATTGCAGTTTTCTTATATGTTAAATGTATATAGATTGTTATATCTATAACATTGAAGCAATTGTGTATTAGTTTTCCACATTATAAATACTGTGAAAATTATAAAAAGATAGCGAGGACCCCCATAGCCCACGACGATTTATTTTTCTCTTTGATTTACTAATTATTTATTATTTTTTTTTTTTTTTTAATTATAATTTATTTGGGTATTTTACCCTCATGCACTATTCTTGTATCATTATTATTATTATTATTTATTTTTTTTTTTTTTCATCAAGAATTTACGTATTAATCAATAACTTATTAATTAATATTCATCAATCAGTCAGTCAACATACGCACACTCACACAATACTACACTCATGGTAAAGTAAAAATCCCTGAAAATGTTTTGTGTCTCTTTGCAATTATTTATTTTAAATATTAATTATTATTATTATTAATCGCTTGATCACATTCTGTACTCAAACTTTAATAAACTGAGTCCGTTAAATATAACTGTTGTTAATAATAAATTTAACAATCATATTGAATAAAAATTTATTCGATTGTTAAATTAGATTAGCCGAGCGGCTCTTATTATGGAACTTGAGGCGATTTTTTTTGTTTATTTTTAATATTTGAGCCCATTACGTGTAACATACAAGCGACACGTATTTTTACTTCACTAATAATACGAAAAAAATCATAAACGTTTCTTTGGTATTACGGTGCAAATCGGGCGTTGCCTAAAAGCTCCTTAGCTCGTTTAAAATAGTAAAATGTTGTCTTTTTTTTTTATTTTTTAAATTATACAACTTAACTGCGTAATTATATCTGTTCTTTTATTTAAATTTATTATAGCTCTTAAGTTTGCGCAAACTTGTATTGAATTTTAATGATTATAATAAAACTGCAATAACTAATTTGTTATTTTTGTTATGTATAAAAAGAAAAAAAAATAATAAACAGTTGTAAAACAAACGATTTTATCTGGATTACCAGAATTGGTAAAAGTAATAATAATAATAATAGTGGTAGCAAATATTAGTAGTAACATAATCGTGTAATCGTTAATTAACTTCTTTGTATAACATTATTATTATTATTAATATTATTATCATAACTTTAATATTAGGTAGACTTTAATTAGTTGGTTTATTATTTCTCATTTCACTCTGCTCTATCTTATTAAATCTTTAATCGTAATGAATGAGGTAATAAGGTTGTGTGTGTTTTCCATCATTTTTAACGTTTCATCGGCGACGTGAATATCATTATTATTATTTTTTTTTCTTTTTGTCATTATTTTGACAAATTTATCGCACAATTACTTGAATAATAAACGATCTTATAAATTATACAATAATATTGATACGACTTAATTCACGCCTACACTCACTTACTAAACAATTGCATTGATATAATCTCAAATTTACGATTATTGTATCTAGGATTAATGACTACCAGAGCCATGTGTCGTAAAACATTTACACATTATGATCATCTAAGATCAATAAAAAATCAATAAAAAAAAAAATAATAATAATATTAATAAAGAAAAAAAAACGTTTAGCACGTGAGTTTGATAAAAAAACACGATTTATTTTAGAATAAAATTCCGAAAATTAATCAAACTCACGGCATGATAACCAATTAACTGTCGTAATATTGAGATTTTATTAATACTTAAAATAAATTGTTTAAGTGAGTTAATTACGAGGAATTATGAAACCAACGAGGCCGATTGAAGCGTAATTTAATGTGACGTTGGTTGGCCATCTGGTGTAACTTGATCAACGTTACTGATTTTGTTGTGGCTGTTGCTGTTGACTTAATGGTGAAGAGCTTTGTGGCGAAGATGTCTGCGATTGTTGCTGAGACTGTTGTTGCGTAGGTTGCTGCTGCTGTTGTTGTTGAGACTGAGATGCCGAGCTACCTTGTTGAGATGTTGCACTTCCATCTCTTCGGGTACGGACACCGCCTTCCTGGCTACTTCCACGACCAGCACGTACGCCAGTTCCAGTCGGCCCGCTTCCTGGAACAACTGATTGGAGGACCATTGCTCTAATTCTTCGTTGTGCCGACTAAAAGTAAATAAATAATTATTATTATTATTAAACTAATATTTATAATTGTGTGTGTTTTATTTCATTTATTTTTTTTTTCCTTTACCTGAACTGAGAAAAATGGTCCGATAATGTGAACGGTGGTTTCTTCATCAGCTGCCGCCGGTGTTGTTTGTTGCTCTGATAGTTTAATTACACTTCCAGTAACCCGTTGTAGTTCTCTTACATTTTGACCACCTTTACCAATAATACGGCCAACTTGGGCACTTGGTACCAATATTTCAATTGTCAACCTCACGTCTTCAGTTCCTGCTACAAAACCTTCTTCGCGCATCTTTTCAAAAATCAAATACTGAGCCTGAAATTAAAAAAAAACAAAAAGTTTTTTTTATATCATATTGATTTTTTTATTTTAACTAAAAAACAATATATTTAAATTATTAAGTTAAATTTAAAAAAAAAAATTGTTGGAGAGGTACGGGGGTTAAATTGTAAATGTTGATTACGAACTAACCACAGGAAACTCTTCTTTTTATTTACCTGCACGTATCAAGGTAATGCCTGTATAATCGCCATCACCCCAAACCGGCAGGATTGGGTTGTTAGTAATGTTTTTATAAATTTATAAACATGAAAAATTAAAAGCTGTTATTTATACTGTTACGGGGATTCGAACCCACTTACCGATAATTACTAGACTCTTACCTTGTCCACATGGCCAATGAGATCTTACAAATATATAGATTTTAGACTTTCACATTAACGTATACTGAACTTGATCAGAACTACTGACATCTAGCGATTATTCTTAGTATCACATCCGTCAGCGTGTAATTTAAAAAAATAATTAAAAAAAAAAAAATACTAACTTTCCATTGAGACTCTGGTGAACCGACAATAGTGACTTTTCGTTCAGTTTGTTGATCAGCAGGTTTTTCCTGTTCTAAAGGAGCAATTTTAACACTTGCACCAGAAAATCTAATTATATTCCTGATGTGTGATCCTTTGGTACCGATAATTGCTCCCACACTATTATTAGGAATATACAAGAAAGTTGTTTCTTGAGCTTCACTAGCTGGTACTCCTTGTTGAGGTGGTAAGCTTCCTTGATAAGGATACGGTGCAGGTCCAGAACCATAAAGCCCTGGTCCACGTGAGCTATAACCCATACCAGCTGTAGACATCATCGCCATAGGATGAAGACCTGGGAACATCATGCTCTGGGGCTGTTAAAGAACAAAAAATATAATAATTAATTAATTAATTTTATTAGATAAATAATTATTTGAATAACAATAATAATATTTGAGATAATTACAGCCATTGCTTGAAGATCATTTTCATAGCTTTGACGAAGTTTACTGGAAATCATTGACTCGGCCTTGCTCATGTTGTCAATAGTACCCTTGACCGTGATAATACGCTCCAAGTTAAAGCTATTGATGTCATTTATGCTACTAACAGTAATCTTTGTGTCAGTATCCATCATTATTCTTTTTATTGTATTACCCCCTTTGCCAATAATACGACCAATTAAATTATTGTGTGCAAGGATTTTCAATGTAATTTCTCTGTAATAATAAATTATTATTAATATTTATTATTTTAATTATGAAAAAAAAAATAATTTTAATTTATTATTATAATTACATACCCTTTGTTGGTATTATTAGCTTCTTGTTGCATAACTTCCAATATTTTTTTACAAGCATTTGTACAATTTTCAGGGTTACCATAGATAGTAATTGCTTTTTCCAAAGAACCAACATTATCTTTGCGATGAACATCAACTCTAGCACGTGTCATCTGTGTAATTTGACGTATGGTGGAACCTTGACGTCCGATTATAGCACCAACCATATCAGACTGCACCAAAATACGCAGTGGGAAATCTGTCTGACGACCGGAACCTGGTAGACCAGAGAAAGCTACACCACTACGCTGGCTACGTGCTCTTCGTCGGCTTTCCGCGCTCGACATTTCCACTTTTATCGGATTTCCGTCGTACTCATAGCCATTCAACTGATTCACAGCCCTATATTTAATAATAATTATTAATTTTTTTATTTTTAAACGTTTTATTATTTTATTTAAATTTATCAATAGTTCATTTGACTATTGATAATTTTATTTTCTTGTATTTTAATAATTTAAATAAAATAAACTAGAAAAATTTATATTGAGAAATGAGACGTTTTTTATGTTTACTCTAATTACGAAAACTACTGAATATACCAACATGAAACTCATTTCATAAGATTCTTCATGTTTCGGAGATGGTTTTAGTATATATTTTGTCATCAACATCTTTTCACTAATATTGTGTTAAGTTTACAAAAGTATTAAAATTTCTATCAAGTTTTCGCGCTATTTACAAAAAAATTCAAGCGTTAGTTAAAAAAAGAACAAGGTAATTATAATTTCACTAGGATATAGGTTTTTTAAAAAAATTATTTACAGTTGTTATTAATTTAAAGTTATGCGTAATTTGATAAATTACACGGAAAAAAAAATATTAGTAAATATTACTGAGGTTCTCGTCAACAGCGCGGCTAGACCGAATCTCAGTAAATATTATGGAGTAGAACATAAGAAATTAATAACAGATGCAATTTTTTGACAACCCTTTGTGTCTTGTAGTTTTTTAAGGTTTAAGTAGTAATTTCAAATAGTCAAGCAGTTTATTTCAACGATTAACTGTTAATTATAGCAGTTTAAACATTAAAATCATAATTTTACTGATTGAAACGACATTAGTTATTGAATGTAACATAAATAATTAGAAGTTGAACTACAACTATTGTCAATCATTTTTTTCCGTGTACTGTAAAATCTTCGTGACAAGATATCAAATTGAGATTTAAAATTTTGCAGTTTTAAATTTATTTAACAAATTTCGTTAAGGGCATTCTCAGACAGTATGCCCCCCCCCCCCTTACTTTTGAAAATACGAAATGATTATCAACTTCATAACCATATTAGAATTCAATTAATTAATTAAAAAAAAGTTGTAAAGCATTAGTTGAAAAAAGAAATAACATAATTATACTTTCAGCAAGATGTAGATTTGAAAAAAAATTACTTTCTTAAAATGAATCAGTGAAAAATCTCTTAAACAGCTAATTTAAAACAACTGTAAGTATTCTTTTTTTAATCTATATCCTAGCAAAATTATAATTACGTTGCCTTTTTTTCAATGGGTGTCCTAATTTTTTTTAATTAATTAATCAAATTCAGCAATAAAGTTATAATAGTTGAAAGTCATTGGACATAGTTACAAAGTGGGGGCCATTGTCCAAACCTGAATATGTTTCTTGTCTGATGTATGCGCTTATTACGAAAACTACTAAATACATTCACATAAACTTGTATCATAAGATTCAATAAATTCTGGAAAGGGTTTCATTTCATGTATTTTCTATTTTCAATATCTTATTGATAGTGTTTTTCTTGTACTCTCAAAAAATAATAAGCTGTGTCATGTTATCTGTACAAATAAAGAAGAGATTCTTTTTCTATTTTGTAAATCGTAAAAACTAATAAATATTTTTTCACACAGATCTTACTATGTGGGTAAGTAATGTTAGAAAAATTTATTGAGAAATCATTATTTGTTTTATATTTTTAAGTTTGAAGAAAAATCGTTTTCATTATAAGAAAAAATTAAAGTTACGGCCCCAGCGTAAAAGGCGGGGGAATTACTACAGTAATTTTTCATATAAATTCAAAAATTTTCTAGAGATACTAAATTAATTATTAAATTTGAAAATTTTTATAGATTAGTTGTAATAAAAGCATATAACTTAGTAAATAAACTCACTGCTGTGCTAACTCTTGAGTCTCATAGCTGAGGAGTAAGGTTTGCGTATTTGGATCACGAGATGGTACTTTCTCAACGTTTTGCACCTGTCCGTATGTCGAGAACAGGAGCTCGACGTCCTCAAATCTAGCGTGAGCTGGCAGATTGCTGATTAGAACTTTAGCCCCAGAGCCGCTACTAATTAAAAGGAAAATAAAAAAAAATAAATAATTAATTGATTATTTATAATATTAAGAATAGATTTTTTTTATTTTTTAATGAATATTTCATTATTTTAAAATTAAATTTATTCAAAATTATATGGCGCAAAAACTTCGATTTAATAATAAATGAATGTATTTTTATTTTTTTTTATGTGAAAAACTATGTTTTTTATCATTGCATTTGGAGTAGGAGTTAAAAATAATCAAAAGGTTAAAAAAAGAAAACTTTAGAGCTTAAAAATTACTCTAGCTGTGAAATATATATGAATAACTATATCTTTCAAGTTAGAAATGCACATGATTGCCAATTAATTATTTTAACAATTTTTTCTTTGCTATTAGTTAATTATTGATTAAATAAATTAAATTAATATTAACTAAAAATAACCATCACAAAATAACCAAAATCAAATAAATTAAATTAAAAATAAAGCGAGTTAATAAAAACGTGGTAAAAATGAATGGCATCAAATTATAAAAAATTAATTCACTTGTAAATATCGCAAATATATTAAGGATAATTGCGATTTCACAATGAAAATTAAATTAATTATAAATAAATAAAGCTCTTGTAATATGATGACACCTTTAAGCTTTATAAATTATCACAATTTAAAAATTCTTATGAATTTAATTTATATAATATCCTTTTTTTTTTTTTTTAAATTTATATCAATTGTAAATTATAAATATTCCGTTTTTTCAATTTTACTTTTTTATATTGAAAGTACACGGAGAAAAATTTTGGCTCGAAACCTATCAATTTTTATTATGCTGTATATATACTTACCACCCGCGAGACACTTATCGATAAGATTTAATAACAATTACTTCCATACATTATAATAATTGTGATGCGGCATAACAATTTTTCATAAGAGCATAATAAATTTTTGGATGCTTCACTTTCTGTTTCAAGTTTGGTCGACAGCATAATAAAAATTGATAGGTTTTGAGTCAACATTTTTCTCTGTGTACCTTATTCTCTTTTTATGCGCACGTAATTTTATTTTACTCTCTTTCTTAAATGTAAAAATATTACAGTTATTTTGGTATCGGTTATTTTTTCTGCCTTCACTTTATTACAAAGATATTTCTGTTACGGTTATTTTGTCGTCAGATGACTAATTGGAATACCCATGATACATGCATCGATAATAAAAATAATTTTTTAAGATGTGAGGGCATATAATAAATTTTTTTATAGATTCTTTTTTTGACTAAAAAAATTATAAATAAATATCTATTTATCTGAAACTTTAATAATTAATTACGAATTACTAATTATAATTTTTTTAAAAGAAATAAATTAAAAAAAAATTGGATTTAGAATATTCTGAATAGTGGCATCAAAAATGTGTTTTAGGAGAAGCTTTTATTCACTCTATTCTCTAACAGTGATGTGAATGAATGCAAAGTAGATGGAGGAAAAGGCGGAAAAAAAATAAATAAGAAGGGTAGTAGTAATTTCCAGGCTATACTAGATAAGACTACGGGAGAATACTTTTACTTTTGTACGAATCGATTTTTTCAACTTGCTGCGTTACGATTCAGTAACTCTGTCACGGTCGTATACGAGACTTTTTTTTTTTAATATTGTTAAATTTTTTTTTTTCAATAAATTTTATTCATGTGATTCAACGATGATTAGAATAATCTTTATTAGATAACAGTCAATAATGAGTTATCTTAAATAAAAAAGCCATTAATACGTTTGTAATCATTATCGTATTCAATATTAGAGGATGTGATTAAAATTTCATTATGTGTTTAATCTAACAAATGATAATTTGTTCGTTTTATTTCATTAAATAAATTGTAATTGAGTCACTTTAATTATCTATTACATTAAAAAAAAACGAAAAAATAATTAATTTTTTATAGGTTTTTTTTTAACTTTATTTTATTTTTTAATAACGTCATCATATTTTTTATTACAATTCATTTATAGTAAATATTCAAATTAATAGAAACTTTAGTTAGATCCTTCATCGAGGATTCCCTTACTAAGATTTTTTGTTTTTTGTAAAAATTGAAAATAAAATATAAAGAAACTCGGGGCAAAATGGACACTGATATCAAGATAAAAAATCGGTCTATCAGTTGACCCTGCGGGCCAGCCCTAAAACTTCCCGCTGTTTTCGAACTGAAGAACCTCGAAAACATTATTGTGAATACATTCTCGAAAATACTCTTGTGTGCTGTTGTTTTCGAAAAAAAAACGTTTTTCACCATTTTTTCTCCAACGATATCTCTCAAACGAATTGACCGATTTTGATGGTTGAGGTGGCATTCGACGCGGCTTATAAAGCTTTAAAGCCCAGTCGATTTTGGAATCAATCCATCAGGCACATTAAAAGTTATCCAAAAAAAAACATTTTTAAAAAAAATTTATTTTTGGAATATCTCTGAACGAGCCCTACCGATCAAGCTCAATTTCTCACAGCTTCAAGATATTGACAAGCCGCGTCGAGTGACACCTTAAAGTTCAACATCGGTTCATTCGTTCAAAAGATACAGGTATTTACATACGTACGTACGTACGTACATACATACATACATACACACACTCGGACATCATCTTGAAATAAGTCAGAATAGCTTCCTAGGACCTCAAAACGTCGACACTGATGAAAATTCGATTTTCGTAAATCGGACCGAAACCAATAACTTCCCGAATTTTTGAAAATTTTCAATTTTCTTAGCGGGAAGTTAAAAAAAATGGTTTTCCTTTAAAAATTCTTAGTTACAATTTTTATAAAAAATCAGGCAAGCTGAACAACCTGAGCAATGCAGCCGCTTTAAAATTTTGTGTTAAAAAGATTTTTCAATATGCTTCAGGTTTTTCGAGGTCTTTCGAGCTTTGTTCACGAAATTTCCTAAATTTAATCAATTATATTATGTGCTATCCAGGACAAATAAGGTGAATGTTTATTTTTGAACGTTATTTTTCGTTTCTTTCGAACGAATCGACCGATTAAGATAGTTCTTCTCACTATCGACGCAGTTCATTGTGTTGAAGAGCGGATTCGATTTTGGAATCGATTGGTTCATTGTTTTCAAAAATATTCGACAAAAAACGTTTTTTACCATTTCTTTCTCCAACGATATATCGCGAGCAAATTAACCGATTGTGATGGTTTTTGCGGCAGTCGACGAGTTTTTTTCTTGATTTCTAGGATTGAATTTATTCCTCGTCTTATCCAAATTTCGTGTTGAAATTTGAACAGAAATTATGTTGATTTTAACACAATATTTAACACAATACTGTGCATCTGATGAAACTTCGTTCTTTGAAAATCGGGGTGAAAACAACAACTTTCGGAATTTTTTGGAAGTCGTCGATTTTCATAGTGGGAAGTTGAAAAATCGTATTTAAACAAAACATAATATTTTTTTACCTCGGTTTCCTTTAATTATTAAAAAAAGTTAATTATCTGATAACAAGTTTATAAGTTGATATAAGTTTATGAATTACTTCTAAATTAATAAAATAAAAATATCAATTTTAAAAATTTTGTAAAAAGACAACAAAAAAGTTTTACAACTAACGGAAGATATCGAGGGAGAGAGTGAGAGATTCTTATTCTGAAAAGAGAAAGAGAGAGGGGAGGGGGTACAAAGTGAACCAATAGTATGCATATGGCAAGAGGTTCTTTGTTTCGTGTAGCTATACAAATTTTTGATGGTAATATTGAGTGCCCATCAGAGGGTTCAGGAGGATGCAGAGAAGGTATAGGCACTGATGCACATCTATTGATAATACTGATTTTGTCTGAAGTTTTTTTAGCTATCCCACTACGTACACATACTAAACAATTTTTTTTTCTAATTTTTTTCTTTTTATTTTTAAATTGAACAATTATTTTTTTACATCTTTGTATCAAAATAATAATTTAAAAAATAACAAAAATTTTAATAAATAATATTGACTATTAATAAATGTATGTGATAAAATAAAAAAATAATAATAGTAAATTAAACAAAAAAAAAAAAAAAAAAGTTTATAGAGGCCAGACAGAAAAAAGAAGTAGTCTATAGTTGTTTGGTGTCGCGTCGTCAGGCGCTCACGGCGTCGCGAGAATCGATTTTAAAAAGGGAAAGTGGCGTGTGTGGGCTTGACAAGCAGCCGTGCGTACGGAGGAACTTAACGGTGTGGCGCGAATATAAAGGTGCTTGCTGTTGCACTCAAGCTTAAGCGCCGGCGTCTGATGAACTTTTTACAAATTATAAACAAAACAAAACATAAAAAAAAAAAGAAAATCTTACCCACCTACTGTATATATGCACTCGATAAATTCTGTCTTGTACCGGTATTTTTATTCAATACATAATTTGGGCAAAGTATGAACTTTGATAAAAGTTATATCAATAGAAAAATTGAAGCATAGTAATTTAAATTAATTATTATATCTCAGTTCAGGTCATAATAATTTGAATTTAATTATAGCACATGGTAAAAACAATCTGCATACGCCATTATAATATTGAGATAGATTGATAATTGTTATTATCATTATTATTTATCAATAACATAAACAAGTATAAATATTTCGATATATACTGTTCTACATTTTCCTTTATGTAAGTTCTTATCTCTCTTTCAGTAATACACCAGCAGGATATATGTACTTTTTCTTCCAGTTATATTAAAACAAAGATGTTGAAATATAATAATAATTTAAATGTTAATAATGATTCAGTCATTATATACTTTTAAAAAATTTATCTAATTTCTTTTTATAGCGGCAAGAAAGTCCAAGTGGAAAATTGATACATAAAACAATTATGAGCAATAGCAAATCAACAGAGACAATTATTATTTAGAGTATATATTGTCGTTGTCATAATTACCCTTGTAGAAAAGAAAAAAATATTGACAACGGGGCCGGTCTTGGCACAATACTGGGCTACCCAGGCTCGGCCTCCAAAGGTTAATCCGAGATCCGACCAACGTTTAAGTGACGAGCCTTGGCTTGTTAGTCTTGGGCCAAGATTCAGCCAATACTCAAGTAACGAGCCTTGGTTTACCAGTCTAAATAACAAATGGTACCTAAAACCTCTGGCTTCTGTGAATAGCGTAACAGCCTAGTGGATAAGATATTTGCCTAGCAGGCATGAAGGACCAGGTTCGAGACCCAGCAAATGCAAAAAAAATTAGTTTCATCGATCCACCTGATTTCTCTGTGTACAAATTTATTTCCATATGTTACCATCACACACATGTCTACTAAAAGTTTTTTTTTTTTTTTGTTTATTTTTAATAAGTATAGGTGCTTATTTAGCAACAGTTTTGGCACAACACTGTCACTCAAGCTTGGCTCGGTGTTATCATTTCGATGCTTAGACAGACTTGGGCCAAGCTTGGATTTCAAGCTTTCCCCAGAGTTAATAAGTCTTGCACCAAACCTCGGCCAAGCTTAAGCCTATTGTTTCTTCCTATAAGGGTAGTTGGAAATCATATTTAATTTATGCAAATCTTACAGAAGAGTCGAAAAAAGTAAAAAAGTCATTTTAAAAATTGTTAAGGTATCGATTGCCTCAAATTTTTTTGCCCGGGAAAAAATAATTTAGATTTGCGGGAATCAAGTATGAAACAGGTGTTCTAGTAAGATCTAATTTTATGTAAATCTAGAATTAAAATTTCACAAAATCAGATTTACGGGCACATTCGGAAATGTAATAGCTAAATATAGCAATAGCGCGATAATATAAAAATTTTAGAAAATTCAATTTTCAACAGGCCTTAACTTTTTCGAGTATTTTAAACCTATTTTTATTTTTTATAATTTAAAAAATGATACCCTATCGTGCCTACGCTGTGAAAAATCAGGAGTGAATCCGAATTTAATTTCACTCCGCATTCACTCCGCCACTCTGAATAATGGAATTTAAAAAAAAATTACTCCGCATGCCGAGTGAATTGGGAGTTGTTTTTTAGCGGAGTGATTTTGGAGTGACGCGGATTTTATTTCACTCCCAATTCTCTCTGGTCCGGAGTTTCAATATTTAAATGAATTTATATTTAACTGTTAAACAGTGCGTCTGTGCGAGTGTGTGTGTACCTGCGTGTGTGCGTGTGGGAGTTATTTTTTATCAATAATATTTTCAAAACTCCGGAGTGAATTTCACTCCGGAGGGATTAAATTAATAAAGAATTGTTTACTTCGCGAAAACTCCCCTTCGGAGTGAATTTCACTCCGAGGGAAATGAATAATTAAAAATTCATTCACTCCGCATTCACTCCGGATTTAATCCGCATTCACTCCGCGAATTTTTTACAGTGTATATGTGCGTGTAAGTAAAAATTTTTAGTGAGATGTGAAAAAAAAAAAAAAGTATTTTATCGTTTGAACTTTTAATATTTTCACGCCATTTTCATCAAAATATTATTATTTAAAAATTACAATAAACTCCTATCAACCATAAACATTGTGTATTACAACGATTGCTAACGGTAAATACTAAAAATGAACTTTTTTTTGAATATATAATTTAATAGTTTGCTTATGAGAACGACATGATAAAAAAAATATTTTTATATTTAAAATAATTTATAAGTGTGTAATGACGTTAATAATTCTCACATTATATTTATAGTTTATCAGTATGTGCCTAGCTGTTATTTATTTTTCTTTTGTTTATATCGCTAGAGTTATTTTTTTAATATACAAGAATATCTGTCGTTTGTACAGCCGTTGAGGTTGACAATTTAACGAACGAAAAACGGTTGCTCAGTTTAGTCGTGTGTATATATATATATATAGTAAACTTGTCCAGTTATCAGAATTATTGAATATGTTATATGCGGGCAAGTCAGTTAAGTAGATGTATTATTAAAAATGACTCATTGTTACAACCTGCTTGGAATTATATTCACATTGTTTGAAAGATGACGTGTCTATAATCCCTTGCATTCATTCACCGTATTACAGAAAAACAAAAACAAATTCTATAACTATTATATATAATAATGACAAAAAATTATGCTATAAGTAGTTTTTTCTTTGTTAAATATCGATGTAAGTATTTCCGTGAGAATTTCATGGTGATCAAGATCATTCAATAGGATACAATTTTTTGGATGAATATGACCCTCGTCGTTAACCCAAGTTAGATTGACAAAATTTTAAACCGCTCCAAATTTTGAATTGAAGAATTTAACTTTTACTTTATAATTTATTTTGTCGTCGTAAACATTTATATTTATGTATGATTATAATAATTTTATTTTTAACTTATTTAATAAATATAAACTAACGACTAACAAATTAAATAATACTTATAATAGTTTCACGGTAAACAAATTTTTAAAATAGTCAATAAAATACGTAGATTGAATTTTATTAATCAAACAGCATGTCTCAGACAAACATCGACGTGAATAAAAATAACAAGGAGGGAAGACTCGTTCATTTTCGGACGTTCTTCGATTTTGGGGAACTTCCAATGGAGGTAAGAGTTTATAATTACTATATAATTATTGAAGTAAATATAATTTAAAGTTACTAATGAGTAATGAGATTTAATAACTTTTTTTTTGTTGGCTTTTATTTTTATTTAATACATGTAATAAAACTACAAATCCATTATTTGTTGTCCTTTGCGTCTTCTTTATTTGTTCTTGTTCTACTTCGACTTGAGTCGTAATATCAAGTCAGACTCTGACCTCCATTTATATCATTTTTTTTTTTCACACAAAAATAAGCAAGCGAGAATTCAAAATTATATACCAATCAGTATGAATGAAATTTATTACGACATTCAATAACGTCGTTGCTCAGTATTATCACCAGTGTAACCGCGATACGTCCTGTTGTGATCGCGATTAATAGTTATATAAAAAACACATGTTTAATATTAATGAAATAAATAAAAATGATAATTATAATTATGTTTTTAAATAAATTTAATTTGATATTTAAATTTATGAAAATAATTTAAAACTCAATGGAATTTTTTTTATTAACTTCTGTTTCAAGTTGTTATCACGTCAAGAGTATTTTTATTGTGAAGGAAATAATTTATCTTGAACGCACGTGTTTGTTTATAAAAAAATGAAAAAAATACCATTAAAGAATCAAAGTATCATTCAATAAAATAGATCTGTATTAATCTGTTTTCACTTATTGACAATCTCGGTTGTATTCCACCCAAACTAATATATATACACAGAAAAAAAAGTTATCTTGAGTCAAGAACATATTTTTGAAGACAAACGTTTTCGGGAACCAAGTCAAGATTTTCTTGAGCCAAGAGAATTTGTCTTGGTTAAAAAAAATTCGTTTTAGTCGGAGAAGATTTCTACTTTATCTGAGAAAATTTAGGTCTCCAAAAAAATTTTCTTGAATCAAGAATATTTACCTTTAGTCGAGAATTTTTTCTTTCTGTGTATATATAAATATATATGGACTTAAAAAATAATTCTTACCAGCTCCAGTGGCTTCTTTTAATTATATAATAAATTTTGTTATTCACAAAAACACGATAAATTAAAAAAAAATTAATTAATTAATTACTTCATTAATATCGGTAAAAAATATCATTTATAACTACTTGCTTACTTATCACTATTGTGTAGTGCACTACTAGCAATAGGTTCATTAACAAAAAAAAAAAAAAAAAAAAAAAAGAGCAGTACATTAACCTCCAGAAAAATCTAGCACTTTGATAGTAATGAGTTTAAGTGAGACCACGTGCTCAGCAACCGATGACGCACCGTGGTGGCTTAACAACTTGTGATTTTATGCTATCGATACTAATCAATTTGACCTCGATTTTTTTTGTCTTGTATACACTTTTAAGTAAACGATGTGTGCGATTATGAATAATTAATAATATTTGAATAAAAAAAAAATTTATTTGAAAATAAAAATAAGTAAAAAAAAAAATTTATCATCAAAGACTAATGTAATAACTCAATGGAATAGAGTACAATAAAATTTACACGCGAACCGCACAATGTTCCACGGTGTACTAATGCAAAAGTCGCAGCGACGTCTCGTACTAAGGGCTGTACGAGGCACTGGTGCGCCACCACGGCAAATATATATATATATATATATATATATATATATATATATATATATATATTTTACGACGGTTTATAAATGTGTGTAAGTAACACAGCAGTAATAGTAAGTGCAAGCGTAACTAGTCTACATAATAGATAATTATCTTAAAAATTGTAAGACTAAACGTTTACAGTCAAAGGTAATGTAATATTAATAAAAGGCCATTCGGCAGCCGAAATGGAAGTAGATTTCATGATGCATATATATATTTATATATATATATATATATATATATATATATATATATATATATATATATATATATATATATATATATATATATATATATTATATATATATATATATATATATATATATATATATATATATATATATATATATATATATATATATATATATATATATATGTGTGTGTGAGTGTATGCTAAAATTTTATAGCCACAATCGGAGCCATTGGAGGCATCATTAGAAACGAATGCAATAGCAAAATTTTATTTAATGAGTGGTGAGATAAGTAATTTGTTTGGTCTAGGCATATATATAAACATGAAGATTAAAGCTTATGGAGCTTTCAGATGCGCTTGTAAAAATTCGATAAGTTGTCACATTCAAAAGTTATTGAAGAAAGAATCAGTAAAACTCTGAATTTTTGATATTTTGCAAATTTTTAAATGTTATATCTTCTAAACTAATCAACCGATTGAGCTCATTTTCGAACTCAATCAAGGTAGTCACCCACGAAATACGTATACCAAGTTTCAAGGCGATCGGTTGAAAATTGTGGCTGTATTTAAAGTCACAACCTGCATAAAATTAGTTTTTAGAATATTTCATAATTTTCCAAAATCATTTATCTATTATAAAAAATATTTAAATCAATGAGTTGTATGGTGAAAATTGAAGGCAATCGAGCGAGATTTCAGATAGAACAAACTAAAAGAAGCTATCTCTTTCCGTTGAAAAGCTTCATCCAGTTAAATCAGTGAACAAATATTTTTTGAAAAATTTCCACTATTTCAAATAACCATAACTTCTAAACTTATTGGCCGAATTGGCTCATCTTCGAATTCACCCAAGGTAATCGTCCATAGAATAAGTATACTGTGTTTCATTAAGATCGGTGTAGAATTGTGGACGCTATCGTTAGTCCAGTCAGTTTACTCTTAAGCGTTGTGGGGGGAAATTAATAAATGGATTTTTTTTATTGATTATACGTAAAAAATTCCGTAGATTACGAAAATAATAATAAAAAAGCTCAATTCGGCCGGGTTTTTAAAAATAAATAATAGAATAACAATAGGGATGCCGAGACACCGTTTTCATTAAAAAACTTTTATCTATTAATGTAAAGTCCTATGATGACTGTTATTAAATTAAAGGGCGATAAATTCTGAATAAGAATAGTCAAAAACCAATCTCCCGGGGTTTATTATGTTCGTGAAAAAAATTAATTAAAAAAACAAAATAATTAGTTGTTTTCTTGCGCGCGCCCTCTAGCTCAGTTTCTGCAGCTCTGTTACCGACAACGTGACTAAATAAAAATAACTAATTATTTTGTTTTTTTAATAGTCGATTTTTTTGGCCCAGTCTAATATATATATATATATATATATATATATATAAATTTTTTAACCAATAGTATTTTTAGAACCTACTTGACTAAATTAAATAGAAAATGTTAAATTTTTTGTAAAGTTGCGTTATAAGAACAAATACAATAGTTAGATTTTTAAAAAATCTACTAAAAAAATGACATTAAAGAATTATGATATTATTTAATTTGTCGCTGTCGTACAAGTATAACGATCATGACATATAAAACTCAATGAAAATTGAAGTATATAAATATTAAATTTTTTAAACATTTTATTTAAATGGAATTTTATTTGATATTAAACTCTTGTTGATGGTATGATGCATTAAAATTTTTAGTGTATTTATGCAAATTTGTTGATATTTTTTTTTCGGGGACAAAAGATTTATTTATAAAAGAATGTGGTAGATAATATTTATGAAAAGGAGTTATAAACCATAAAATAACTATTCATGAATTATAGGCGGGTGAATGCATCATAATACAGCGAGGGATACTAACACGTTGATGTAATTCTGTATATATATTTTATACTATTGAAAAAAAAGCTTCTTGTTCTTTTGGCTTTTTTTCCAATGAATTTTTATTTTTTGAGATTGGTGAATAAGAGGTAGCAAAAAATAGGGAGTATACTATCTGAAAAAATATTGAGTAAAAGAGAGAGAATACAGGAAGAGAACGCCGGCGCCATTGGAAACAGGAAACACTCTCTATCTCATTCTGAAAAATCAAGCTTAAACTTTAAGGCCAAACTAATTTTAAATTTATTTTTATTTTATTTATCGTTATAAATTTTAAATATTTATTTTAAAATTTTTTATTTTAATAAATATCTGCATTAATTGTTATTGCAAATATTTAAATGCAAATATTTTTATTGTAAATTAAACAAAAAAATATATATAAAAGGTAAGGTAAGAGACCTAGTACCCGATCGGGGAACTAATATCCGATCACTCATGTATTTGTATATCTATATTTACTAAATTTGACTAAATATAGATACACAAATTCATGGAGTGATCGGGTACTAGATATCTTACCTTACATATGATGAAAATTGTTTTTCAATTGAATGTAATTATTGAAAAATGATTGAGACAGTTGCGATGGCAGTCGACGCGTTTTATTGAGTTCTAGAGCTGATTGGATTTTGGAATCAATCCATCGAGCGCATTATATAAGTTATCCAAGAAATACATTTTTGAAATTTTTTTTTTAATATCTCCGGACGCACCCGACCGATCAACCTCAATTTTTCACAGCTTGTAGGGATTGATAAGCCACGTCGAATTCCACCTTGGAGATCAATATCAGTTTATCCGTTCAAAAGTTACAGACTATTTACATACAGACGTACGTACGTGCACACATACATACAATCAGACATCCTCTTGGAAATAGTCATGAGGACGGCTACTTAGGACCGTAAAACGTCGAGATCTGATCAAAACTTGGATTTCGAAGATCGGAATAAAACCAATAACTTCCCTTTTTTTTGAAAATATTCAATTTTCTTAGCGGGAAGTTAAAAAAGATTATGTGAAAAATAATTTTATACATCGAAATATTATCAAATATTTGAACTAATGCTTGTTGTAAATTTTCAGCATAAAAGACAGAGGGTGAGAAAAAATTATATGGAGAAAAAGGAAGTATAGTTTTGAGCATAGATCCCGTTAAATCGCGATGCGAGTAAGAAAACAATGGAATGCATTTGTCCTTGAGGGTGAAACTAGCGCGTTAATCTCTTCTTCATTCTCTTATTCTCCCCTTGTTTATTTATTTTCTACCCTATCTCCATTAACGTTATTCTCATTCTCATTTCTCATTTTACTTGTTCTGCCGTATCTCAACTTGTCTTCTTTGTTAATGTTGACGATCAAAGAGAAAGAGAAGGATTATTTAAAAACAATTGTTGTAAGAAAAGGATAAATTATATTGTAAAAGTAGCACAAGTAAATGGCATGGAACGCCAGTAGTTTATATTCGGGTCCAATTAGCAATTTAAGGCAATAAGTAAAAGCGCACCCTCTTACTCTTATTTTTTGCCTTATAAGCGCACTAAAAATTATTGCAAGTAAAGAGAGTCAGAATTCTATCCGTTTTTCTTTTATATTTTTCAGTATAAATTCTCATATTCTTCTTTTATATTTTCATGTGTATACTTAAACTGAGAAAAGTATAAAATCCACTTTATAATCATTTAATAACACACAAGTGCTACACTATCCCCATTCTTTTTGTTAAATCGACAGTAAATGGATTTGATACTTACATAGTTCAAAAAACCGTTGGAAAATTATTATCAAAATTTGATTTCATAAATAAATCAAAATAATTATTAAAATAAAAAACAATTTTAAAGGAAAAAAAAAAATAACTGCTCTCGAGTCATTTAAATGAGGAATGGTTTTTTTTTATGTACTAGCTTTGTAATTGAAATAAAAAATACTTTTATAATCTAAAAGCCAATGAGAAAGAGGGAAGAATGCATTTTCGGGTTTTGTGTATAGTGAAGAGGTAAAGGGTCTTACCATCTTTACCCTCTTGAAAATTTACGAATTATACATGTACATGCAAATTTATCAGCTATAAGAGAAAGGGAGACATTAAGTGCACAGGATGCCAAGAGTTGGAATATTAATTTTACTTTGAATATACAGTTTATTGACGATGTAATTCTATACTGAAGAATAATCATACGGTGCTTTTGAAGACTTGAATAAAAAAAAAAGAAGTAACAATATTTTTATAATTCATTCATTTAAATACTCTAATGGTTTCAATAAGACATTCAAGAATATGACTACGTCGCGATTACATGGGTGGTCTGTTCATATTTCGTTAAGTAACTTAAACACATTTTATTTATTGTTATGACTGTATAAAAAAATTTACTGCACAAGATCTTTGTACTTTATCAGCTTTATATTTACCAAACTTTTCTATAGCTATTATAATTGTTTTGCTTTTTTTTCTAGGGATATTTTAAATGTATAACTATTTTTGTATACTTACTTAAAATTGCTACATATTATTGATTTGTAACTATTTTTTTTTTCTCAGTAAAACGTTCAACTTACGTTACATTAAGAGACAATTAATTATTTATTGAATAGATAATAATGCAAAATAAACATCTTGTAAAAAGTAAGAAAACCCGATTTTTGTCTGTTCAAAAATTTCTATTTACGGTATCTGAGAGGGGATGGATTAAGATGACTACCGAAGACAATAGAAACAAAATTTTTAGAAAAAAAAAAAATTAATTTTGTTTCTAAGTTTATTTTTTGAGTTATTCTTAGGAATGAGTAAGAATTAAAAAAAAAAAAACAAATATTCGGAAATTTTTTTTTTAAATTTTGGAGTGACCATCTTATCTAAAGTGATCAAGTTAACCCGCCCTATTTAAGATCCTGTGTACAATAATTTATCAGAAAACAAAAAAATTGTTCTAGAAAATGGTAACTCATTTAACCTCAAACGTTTACGGATTCCGTTAGTCACAATTATAAATTTATAAATAATTACAATTGTAAATTATAAAATTAGTTACAAATAAAAATCAGTGTATTGATATCTTTTAAGTGAGTAAAAGAAAAAAAAAAAAATGTATTTTTAAAAATATTACAACCAACTCACCCAGAATCACCCTCAGATATGTTGGTTAAAGTATAAAATCGATCAAAAAAAAGTCGTCAGGTACAGAAGAAGCAGTGTATACGTATTACGACGACGCAGCTGGGGAGGGTTACGCGAATGTAACCTTGACCCGAGGGATGAACGACCCAGCGGTTGCGCGTGGCTCTCCCTTTATCCCTCACTTCAGTAGTACTCTGAGGTAAAAGTCCGCGAGACGGGTGCGACTTTCATTCCACTGATACTACGACCCCCAGCTCGGTTATATTTCTGTGCTTTACTCGGCGCCGGCGCTTTCACTGTCTTTACTATCCTCCGTATACTCTCACTCTCTATGCGATCTCTCGAGTTGTTCGCCAATCCGTTTTCCCTCTTTCACTACTTCTACCACTACCATTACTACTACGAGTCACCCTACGAATAACTTTACTCTTGTCTACTTTTTACGTCATACAATCCACTGAAGAAAGTGAGAAAATATCAGTGTGTTACCACATCGGATAAAACAAAAAAAAATGTTTCAAGGTTATAGAAAGTAAAATTAAAAATAAAAAGAATGAATAATTTTCTAGCAACTCATATTCTACACTTAGAGGTTATAGTTGTAGTAGAATTTCATGTTTGATATAGGAGTGTTTTTGTTGTTCTCGTTGAAAAGTATACATAAAAGTCTCTTGTCTTCTTCCAACATTAACTTGGGCTAATACAGCCCTTTGAATTCTCAAGTACATGTGTTGATATCAAACAATAACATTTTTTAAAATTTTCTCTTTACGTTTGTTTATGCAGTATTCTATATACGCTAGACCGCATTTTTTAGTACAAATATATATATACATACAATATATATATATTAGGCTGTATCAAGAAAATCGACTATTTTTTTTTCTTAATTATATCGAAAATATTGATGGAAATGACGAAAAAAAAAATACTGTGAAAGTTTGAGCTCTTAATATTAACACTAAGAGGTTCCGCATTGCACTTTTCTATTTTCCATAAGAATAACATAGAAAAAATTTTTTTTGCGTCTTCTGATTTTTATGTCGCTAGCGATGCGTCATAGGAATAATTGGCAGGCATTAGTTGTAGGTAATTGAATGCTCTACAAAAAAAGTTTCTTATCATTTTTTGATAAATCTATTTGTTCAAAAGTTATTTGAGGTTAAAATCGAATTCATATTAAATTTTGAGATCTTTTTATTTTTCCGGCGAAACTATCAGACCTATAACAAAATATCATAGAACCTTTTTTGTAGACAATTTTATTCCCTACAAGTTATTTCCAATAAAGTTTTTTTGAATTCCGCATTGTTTTCTAGTTATTTTAATTTTAATGTCAAGCTCATAAAAAATAGGGTTCTGATCGATTTCAAGAGCTTGACATTAAATTGGAAATAACAAGAAACAATGCAGAATTTAAAAAAAATTTATCAGAGATAAATTGTAGGAAATAAAATTGTCTACAAAAAAGATTCTATGACATTTTATGATAAGTCCGATAGTTTCGCCGGAAAGTAAAAAGATCTCGAAATTTACTCTAACTTGACTTCGAGCTCCAATAACTTTTGAGCAGATGGATTTATCAAAAAATGATAAGAGACTTTCTTTGTAGAGCGTTAAATTCACTACAAGAATGTATGCTGGGCTCATTCGTACAATGAGCCATTGCCGAGGTAAAAAATTCCAAACTAAAAATTTTTTTTTTTCCCATGTTATTTAAATGGGAAATCGAATTTTCCGATGCGCTAAGCCCGTGATTGACTTAGAATTTTTTTTCAAGCGGGAATATTTTTTTGTTCTATAAATTGTTAGTTTTTTAGGTAGGACAGAAAAAGGAAAAATATCGCCTAAATATGAAACACCCACACATATATATATATATATATATATATATATATATATATATATATATATTAGACTAATTCAAAAAAATCGACTATTTTTTTTTTTTGAAATCTCGCATTGAAATATTTTCAGAGTACCGAAAAAGAAGCTTGTGAAAACCAGAGCTCTTAATTTTAATATTTAGAGGTCGCGCATCGCAGATTTCTATCTTCCATCTAAATAACACGGGAAAAAATTTTTTTTTTTTTTAGAATTTCCTAGCTCACAAAACACTTAAGAGAATTTTATGTACGGTTCATATTAGTGTAGGAAATTGAACGCTCTACAAAAAATGTCCCTTATCATTTATTGATAAATCCATCTGTTCGAAAGTTATTTGAGCTTGAAATCAAATTTATAGTAAATTTTGAGATCTTTTTACTTTTCCGGTGAAACTATTAGACTTATCACAAAATGTCATAGGAACTTTTTTGTAGGAAATTTTATCCCTGATAAAGGGTGTCATGTAACCGCGTTTCATGTAACCTCCGTCAGGCACAGGTTGTGGCACCCCTGACAAATTATTACAAATAAAGTTTTTCGAAACTTCCGCATTGTTTTCTAGTTATTTTCATTTTGAGATTTCAAAAAAAAAAAAATAGTCGATTTTTTTGAATTAGTCTAATATATGTAATGTTCAAGGTCAGCTGTAACTTTGTAATAGTACTACTTACTATGCAATATAAATTTTAAAAGAAAAAAAAAAAAATTTCTGCTACAACAGCAGCTATAGTTTAGGGATGGTAAAGTCAACTTCGATTTTAATCGAAAATCGATTTTTCACTCAAAATAATCGATTTTTTACAATCGAACTATCGTCATCGAAATCGATTGATAATCGACTTCAAGCTTCCGACTTTAGTGCGGTTGACGTCGCAACAGCAGCGCACCAAAGTCCGCAGATGCTATTTTCATGCAAATGGAAAATATAAAGACGAGATCTGTTCACGCAGAGAATTTTACAGTATTTTTTGCATCAAAAATTTATACACAAATTACTATAGTCATAGTAACATGAGGACAGTATGGAATTATTGTACAAATTACCAATACTGTAGAAATTTTTGAAATACATCGAACAGAATTCACAAGGTGCATTGTAATTTTGACAAAGCAACAAGTAAAATTCATACCAACTGCATAGTAAAATTTACCAGGCTAAATCAGAATATTTAATATGCAGTTGGTATAAATTTTGTCTGTTGCTTTTTCAAAATTACAATGCACCTTGTAAATTCTGTTCGATGTATTTTAAAAATTTCTACAGTATCATTTGTTACTATGATCAAAATGTCCTCATGTTACTATGACTATAGTAATTTTTCTATAAATTTTTGATGCAAAAAATACCGTAAAATTCTCTGCGTGTGATTATGCCTAATAACCTATCGCTAGTAACATATCACTGTTTACATTTTTTTAATAACTCTCTCATGACTACATATTTTTTAGTACTAATAGTCTTTTTTACCGCTGTTTGCAATTTAAATTTCCAAATAAGTTCCTGTGATTCATAACAAACACCAAATCAACAAATATGTCAAGTATAAACGATAAGTACGGAGAAATCATTTAGATCTAATAGGTTTAAGTGTTTGTTTTCGAATATTTTAAATTGTTGTTCTTGTATGTTGATATAGCTTAAAAGTATGGATATGTTGAAATAAAAGTTACAATATAAATATAAGTTTTGAATCTTTGTCTTTTAAGTAAATTATCATATTGTATGCAATAGTTTGCTTGAATGATAGAATAACCGAAAAAATCGATTAAAATCGATTGTGAACAACGATTAATCGATTCTTATAATTACAAAAATTACGATTAATCGAAAAATCGAAAATCGATTTTTTGAATTCCGTTTCCATCCTTACTATAGTTGAGGTTATACTACAAGTTGAAGTAAAGAAATGCCAACTCCAACTTGAAATAACCTTAACGACACGTGTAGTAACGCTAACTACAGTCACCAATGATTACTGCAATATTTTATTGTCAGTACTGTTTATGTAGTACTCTTCGCTACATATTGGAGTACTCGCTACTACAATGTTTTTTTACAATATTGTGGTTGACAGAACTACATTTTTTTTCCGTGTATAGAATTTTGAAATAAATAAAACATTTTTTATTTTTTGTATACTTTTATGTATTACAAATTTTTTCTTAATTAAAATAAAATATTATTTTTATTAATTAATAAGCCTCAAATTAATAATTCTATAAATATTGGAAAGCGCGGACACTGTAAAAAAATTTCGAGTTAACGAGAATTAAATGCGGCCCAGATGATTTTATTTTTATTCCCGCGCCCCTACTAGAAAATGAAATCTGGCACCCGACCAGGTACAGTCCAGTCCAGTCGCGTTATGAGTCCGCCGACTTATATTTCTTGGAAGACATTCCCCCTCTGTGACTACGAAAATAATCATGTACACACTCACACGCTTGCAAAGTAGGGGAAGTGTAAGTAACGGCGTTCGACTGCTGAACAGAAGTGGGGGTACAGGAATTCTTGGAATTACATTCCCCTACACCCCTGTAGGCGGACTCATAACGCGAGTCGACTGTACCTGGATTTTGGACAAAACATTTATAGGGTCTCGATTGTAGACATTCGGCTGAATACTTGAACAGAACGTAAGGCTTTTTCGATCCGGCTAGGTATTTGTAAGCCTGGTCGGGTGTCTGATCAGGTAAAATTGTATTTACCCAACCAATCAGTAATCGTGTTATAAAAATGGCGGGTCTCAATATTTTGTGCAGGCACTCAATAAAGCATATGACCACCTAATTTTATTAAAAATTGTAATTTTATAAAAAGTAAAAAAAATATGGGACATAATAGCTTGCCCGTTGAGGCACCCGGCCTGGTTCCTGAGGGTCAGATTATAGATTTTTTTCCGGCCGGACAACCTTTAAGGATCATATAATCAGGGTATCAGTTATTCCCCCGACCGGGTGCTGTTTTCTAATTGAGCACGCCGGGACAAATTTCTATCAGGGACTTTTTAGTAAAATTTACTTTAACGATGAGGTCTATTCAAATAATTTATTAAAAAATTCGACGGAACAAGATACGAGAAGTCAAAATCACTGAAATGGACTCTCTAAAAACAAATCAGAGAAAATCACGTAACAATCATTATTCAGCAGTGAATACTCACTTTTTGCCAGTGAAAAATATACCTTTATTTGAAGTAGTGACAAACTTTTAACTAGTAAACAGTGAATAGTCACAATTTTCACTATTTCAAATATAAAAGAGTAGTAACCTCTTATTAATTAAAAAGAAAAAGCAAGAGATAAAAAATTGTTCCATTGTTTTATAAATAAATTTTTTGATAATTTAATTTAAGTTATTTCAATAATAATTAATGTTTTTTATTTCTACAAAATATTTAAGATCAAACATTCGAATGAATAGATATCACGTAGCGAACGGAAATCTACAGCAGGTGCGAGGCGAATCGACCTTGAATCTACATATATATCATATTTCACATTATTTTAATTAAAAATTGAATTCCCGTTTTTTTTTCTATAACTATTAAAATAAATAAATGTTTTAACAAAATTGTTTCCATATTTTGATTTTTGACTCACCAATTTTGCGAATTATCATTGCTCAAATTAGTCAAGAATTAGTATGCTTACCTGAAACAAAACAAAAAAAAAAAAATAAATAAAATTAATCCATAAATTATATTTAAAAATTTATGCATATAAGTTAAGTAAATATGTACTGTATTTTCTGCAAGTTCATGGTCTCATGCATTGGTAGAGTCCGAGACTCATGGCTTGCAGAGACTCGATCGATTCGGCGAGACTGCAGAAGTTTCGCGTAAAGTGATTAAAGCCTTGTGGTTTTTGAGCAAACGGATATGTTAGTATTTATATACTAAAACAATGAATAACTAAATCGATTTAAACTAATTTACATGTCAAGTTCAATTTTCGAATGATATCTATGGAATTAAAATAAAATATGTTTATAAGTCAAAAATAACATTTAAAAAAAAAAAATAAGTTTTTTCTGCAGTTTCATTAAAAATTAAAAGTACATAATTCAAGCACTGATACATTCTATGTTTTATTTTTTCCGAGAAATTTACATAATGTGAATTACGTACGATATTATAACTGCAGCAATGAATTTTCATAATGTACACTCAAATATATGAATAAATGCGATTTTTTAAGTCGTTCAATAGATCATTTTTTTAAATACTTAATTAAATTATTTATATATGTAAAAAAAGTAATTTATTATATATAATTTTAAAAAATAAATATGTAGTTGAGTAAAAATTCATTTATTACATAAAAAATAAATAAAAATAGATTGTGGACTTCAGAATGTGAACTGTAATTAAGTCGTGGAGTGAATACGAATTTAATCCGGAGTGAATACGGAGCGGTTGATTTTTTTAATTCTTAATTCCTCTAGAGTAAAATTCGTTCTGATGAGAAGTTTATTTTGCCATAAAAACTCCGAATCGAAGTAAATGCGGATTGAAATAAAATCCGGATCACTCCGAAATCATTCCACAAAAAAACTCCCCTTTCGCTCCGTATGCGAAGTAACTTTTTAAAGTTCCCGAACTTCGATTGACGGAGTGAAATCGGATTGAAGTAAAATCCGTATTTACTCCCGATTTCTTACAGTCTATATTCACAAAAACAAATAATGCTTAAAATTGTACAAGATTGTAGTATATTTTTTCAGTAATCAATGTTTTGGAGCAAAGAAATAAGGATTCCCGGGTCGAAATTTAAAGCCTACATTTATCCCTGTAGCCCGAAATAGAACCGATTTAGAGCACTGTAAGCCGCCCTAGCTCCGATATTGAACCTCAAGATCCTACCATTTACTACGAGGTACTATTTTGAACCGCTAAGTCCGACATTAAAAATTATAACCGACTATTGTTCCCTTGAACCTCGTAATACATTTATACGTAGATAATTAAGATAAAATTAATTGATATATTAAAGAAAAGGGTAGGATTATTATAAACGAATTCTAAACAATATTTTATTTATTTATAAAGAATTTTATAATTAATAATCATTTAGATATAAAAATAAAATTACATTTGCAACAAAAATCTTAATAATTCTGTATAAATATTTCAATTACTCTCGTTCTTTACTATTTATAGGTACTGCTACATAATTTTGTCCCTGAATTTTAATATAGAAGTAAGGTGTTATCAGTGATTCAACTGTGATAGCTTTTATATAATCAGTTTCATTGTATTTCGCTAAAAATGATCTATTGTCATATAAAAAACGATCACTGTTCACTTATCACAGACTCTAAAAGTGAAGTTAAAAAAACGTCATCTCACGCTTTTATAAACTATTTACCAATGGCATCTTTGAAATGCAACAACGACATCATTTTATACGACCATTATTCGATTATGAAAATCAATGTTATGATACTTATCATATTATTTTTAGTTTAACGATTTTCAATAAATAGTAAGTAAGAGTATTTAAATTGTTATTTTTCCGATCATTCCAGAATATTTTTTAAATTAAAATAAATAGATATCTAGAACGATGGCTTAGTTAAAACATTTATTATTTATTGTTAATATATTTTAATACAATTAATTTATTCAAGATCTTCAGTATTAACTGGCACAGCTTGAACATACGATCACCAATTTCCATTAAAATACAAATTGATGTTAGAATCGATTCTGATATCAATTTTTTTTTATCTTTTGCTATAACGTGATTGTTTATACTTGTTTTATCTTTATACTATAAATTACATTACAAATATTTGTAACGATTTTCTTTTAAAAATTCAAGACTATGGGAGCCATTTTAATCTTATAGTTGATATCCCCTTCGTTCCCCTTACCTACCAACGAAGATCCAATAAGGATCTATTCCACAATTAAAAAGTAGATTTTGAAGGGTATTTTTACATTCCTGCCGACTGTAAATTTACCCTACATTTGGTAAAAGTGGACAAAACTCCCAAAGTTAGGTCAGATTTACAGTTCTGCTCAATGGCTTGCCTTATTCCTCGAATGTGATTTTACCCTCAATACTTTCATATAACCATGATTTCAGCCTCAATAACCTAATTTAGAATATGGAGAGCAAATCCACATTTCAAATTTTGACTCGGGTAGAGCTGCTAAAATTTTTAATTTAGAGTTTCTAGAATATTCGAGAAAAACGCAAAAAAAATTATATTTTTTTTTTCATTCTTTCGTAGGCTGTAGCTAAATAAGGAATCACCTATACTTATTAAAAATAAATTGATAAAAAAAATATATATATAATATCGGTAGACATGTGCCTGATGGTAACATATGGAGGTAAATTTGGACATATAAAAATCGAGTAGACCGATGGAAATAATTTCTTTTGCATTTGCTGGGTCTCGAACCTGGTCCTTCATGGTTGATGCTAGTTAAGTCTTTTATCCACTAGGCTGTTAGGCTATATGTATACATATATATATATATATATATATATATATATATATATATAAGCCGGAGGTTTTAAAGTACCATTTGTTATTAAGCTGATACAGATAATCCGTAATTCGTCCAATTCTTCTGAATAAAATAAAATTCATTTTATTTCGGTCACTTGCGCAATTAATTAACTCATCTCATTTATCAAAACGCATAACAACTCACTTCGCTTGTTCCACACAAAAAAAAACCGTATTATACGAGTATCACTGAGGCACGTTGATCACTTTCTTGCCGATGCTTGTTCAGTTGTACCTCGTAATCTGAAGGCAGTAGTAACATAGTAGTACCATGTTTAGTACTTGTTGCAGTTCGTCTGATTATTCGTTGTTCTTCAGAAATCATATGATCGGCGGTTCTTGCTTGACGTGGATACTTTCCAACCTTGACCAGTATTGATTGCAGGTCCTGCACATCGGGGTTCGACCGTTTTCAGCACCACATGACCAGCAATACCCTGGTCAAAAATAAAACTTGGTTTAGACTTTGTCGTCTTAAATCGTGACTAAGTAAGACGAACAAGTCTGAACCAAGTTTTATTTTTGACCCGGTAGTCGTAAAGATTCGGACAGTCATGATATCCATGATCCGTCTTTTTACAATTGAAGCACTTACCACGTAGCTTCAGGACGGTTGTCGGCGTTAAATCGGCACGTCGTATTACAGTGGTGACATTATGTGTCAGAAACACTGCGGCGATTTGTGTTACCGGTGTGTTTCGGCTTTTCGGCGACAGACTCGGTGGTGCAATCGATGTCATATCAGCGATGTTGTTCTGAACCACTTTATTCGCTGTCGTTGAGCTATTTGGTAGATTCTCTTCCCGATTTGGTCTTCTTGGGCTTCTTCTAGTTCGAATTGGTCTTCTTCCAGGTTCGTTGATCATTACCGATCACGGTATCAAGAGCTGCGACCTGCAGGTAATCGGCATTCCTGGCCTTTTGTTCATATCAGCCTGGATGATACGTCCACTCCGGCATCACACTTTCTTCCAGAGATATCGGCTGTCGACGTTACTTTCGATTACGAGAAATGTCGAACTTGCGTACCATTTCGACCAGTTGATCGGAAAAGGAGAGAGTTGATCGAAATCGGATTGTCGTATCGGCGTCAAATTTTCCACATGTGACAATACTTAATTTAATTTATTTAACTTAATTAAGTATATAACGATGGTTGACGAAATTTGTAAATACTAAGCAGTAGAAGCTTCTAAGCGTCTAGACGCATATACAAAATTGTCGAAAAAAAAAAAGTTACATGGATGTGAGCGACCTCGCTTCTAGTTACGTCAAGACATTGCAGCGTCATTGTGAAAGTCTAGATTTCATTAGAGGAGCTATATGCCAACTGAATGAGTGAGTGAGAACAAAAAATAAAGTAAAAAATATAGACGAGAACAAAGACAGGAGAATGGACCCAGGTTCTAGGAAAACGAAAGCGGAGCCCACGGTCAAATTATTTATGGCGATGCGAAATTAAGAGTCTACTCGTTCTATTCCGTTTGAGGAGGGCGCGATCAGCCGCATGATGATGCCGATTAGCGGCCTTGGTCCAATTGTATCTATTCTGCGGTTCATTCTATCGTTGGAAGACTCCCTAGAATTCACGTCATTCAACCAAAGTGGAACATTCGTATGATGTATAAAATATGAGAGTGGGTAAATACTGACTAATCGCAGTGATATTGCAACAAACTCAACCATCTTTTCTCGATACATATTTCTTCATTTATTAAATTAGTAATTGATAGTTATCGAGATTGTCTACTGATTGGCGAGAGGTTTTTTTGTATATATTTTACTTGCACGCAAAAAACAAAGTAGTAAAAATTTACACAAAATATCAATAATTAGTATTATAATACAAATAAAGTTACTAATTTTATTAAATTCACAATCACTAGAATAGATTAATTTAAAAACTGTATAAATACATGATTATAAATGCGAATTAAATACGGAATGAGAGCGGAGCGAAGGATTTTTTATTTATTTAAGCTCCTCAGAATAAAATTAATTTGGAAATTATTTGACTCTGCGGGCCGGCCCAAAAACTTTTCGCTGTTTTCGAGCTTAAAGAGCTTGAAAACGTTATTTCCAATATTTTTATTTACTAAAAACTTTTCGTGAATAAGGAAAAATCCTAAAAGAAATGCTTTGTTAGATTCAGAATTATTTTTAATTTCGCGATTTGTAAATATTTTATATATAAACACAAAAAAAAATTATGTTATTGAGCATTTTAAAAACTAAACTGTTTTATATTTCATATAAGTAATAAAAAAAAGGTTTGACATTGTCGAAAATTTTGAAACTTACCAAAAAGAACACTTTTTGAAAGATGTTTGTAAGACAGAATTTCGAGTACTAATTTTTTTCTCAGTGAGAATTAAAAAATTCTAAATTTTATTTCTTCATTTTCAAGTTTTTATACAAATATTCAACCATCTTTTGACAAAATATAGTAGTGGTTAATAATTAGTATATATATATAAATATACTAATTTTACGTAACAAATAGCCTACTGACTATTAGAATTTTAATGATTATTTTTTTATGTATAATTAAGAGACGAAAATTAACATCGCGGAATTTTAAAGACCGCACAAGATAATTGATTATTATTGTAAATATACAAGAGAATAAAAGTCTAACTTTTGAGAAGTTTTATCTATATCTTGTGTCGTGTAAGTTGATCGGACAATAAGATACGCAATTAAAGGGTAACAAAGACGACACAACACACAAAAAAGAGAGAGAGAGAGAGAGAGAGAGAGAGAGAGAGAGAGAGAGAGAGAGAGAGAGAGAGAGAGAGAGAGAGAGAGAGAGAGAGAGAGAGGGGTTATCTTTAACTTGGTTCATGGTGACACTTTATTTCCTTCTTATATAAACTCTGGGGAACTCTCCATGGGCTATTCCTCTATATCTTTCTCTTCACCAGAAGTGGAAAGTAATCAATACTTTGGGATGGTGCGTCGAGGCTAAAGTCTCGCTACATAGGAAGTTTGATATGATATTCCTGATAAATCCGTATTTTAAATGTTTAAAATATCCGTCGAATAATTTTTTAATTACTTTAGATATATACTAAATAAAATGTTTGTATATTACATACTCTTTTTATTATTAAATAATAATCGCTATAAAACTATCATAAATATTTATATATATATGATAGTTTATATATATATATATATATATATATATATATATATATATATATATATATATATATATATATATATATATATATATATATATATATGTGTGTGTGTGTATAAAATTGATGAAGACAAAAAAGGGACACTTTGGTGACGAAAAAGATGAAATATGTCGAAAAATATCTATTCGTGACTTTCTAATTGCCGTGAGTGTTCACAAGAGAATGAAAGAATAAAAGACCGCCTACGTACTTGAGCGATTGAGGGGCGCGTAATTGGCCCACTAGGCACCTTCAAAATAAACTACACAAGGTAAAAGTCTCAAAGAAGAAAGAAAGGGTTGAATATATCGATACTGCCATTATAATACGTCGTATCCCACAAAATTTGACATTTTCACTTTTCTTGAAAAATGGAATCATTGTAACAATGTGCAGCTTATGTCAAAATTTTAGAGGTCAAATTGTTTATTTAGTATTTTTAAATACATATTCTAATATGTCGTATCCCACATTTGCATAGGTTCAGTCACGCTTAACATTTTCAATTTTAAGTTAATTTTAAGGAAGTAATTAACGACATCAGTAAGAAGGTAACTATGCATAATTTTTTACTCTTCTTACAGCATATAATTTAAAATTATTTATTCGCTACAAATGCCTGTATTTTATGAAAAACATGAAAATAAATTTGTAGGTTATACCAATCTAAACCTCCTGAAAAATTTCCCAAATGTCGGATACGACGTATTAGAATGGCAGTATCGATATCTTTACTCTCACTAATGCAACTTTGTGATAACAAGATTACTTTGAATTATTTTATACGACTGTGCATCACTACATTAACTTTTCTTCATATATAATTACTTAAAGCGAATTATTATATCACCTTTATGTGTGCATCTTAATTGTGCAATACTTATTTATTCAATTAGGGTGAATAATTTTAAGATAAATTTATTCATTTATTTGTGTGACAACTATGAAGTTATTCTTGAATTAAATTTTATTTAAAATGGATGATAAAAGCTGATTCATATTTCGTGAAAAGTATTAAGCGCAGCATATACTTTGCTTTTATATACTTATTTATCAACCAAGACATTTTCCAGGAATTAATATAATCACATACGTGTGATTTATCGAAGTGCAATGACAATCTTGAAAATTATCGTTTGTACAATTTAATATATTGTATATTATTGTTATTTAATACAAAATCGTGTAAAATTAAAAATATATTAGTGTTTGTAAATACAACAAGTTCACAATTAATTTTAACTTACAAATTATAATTTATGTCAAATCGAATAAATAAAATTTTCAATCAGTTTTCTCAATTTTCGTAAATTATTGAATTATTTGTAAATTATCGTAAAATATTTTTGTAATTTATCACAAGATGAAGAAATTATTCTTTAGACAATTGTGTGAAATGTTATGGTGTCATAATACAGCTGGACCGTGTTGGCCACCTGCAGAAATTGAAATAAACACATGCAAAAATTAATATGGCCATAGTAATTTTATAATAAAATTGACAACGATTGGCAACAGAACACATGAAGAAAAGTGTTCGCTCGAAATCTACCATTTTTATTATGCTGACGACCAAACTTGAAGCAGAAAGTGAAGCATCGAAAAATTATTAGGCTCATACGAAAAATTATTATGCTGTATCACAGTACTTCCCTAGTAGAAATGAAATCGAGGCGCTGGCTAGTTTGACTAAAAATGAAATAAAAAATGGCGATACTACATCCCATGATTCCCAATTATAGGTTATAATATTAACTAAATACAAATAACTACTATAAATTATTATTTAAAAGAATTGAAATGAAAATTATTTGTAATAATTAAATTACTACTTTTAAATATAATAATTATTAATAATCTGAATAATTTAAAAACTTTTTTATCTGACATTCTTTTATTCAAACTTTTATATAAAACGAATATTATAAAAAACAATACAATATTATTTATTTATTTTTTTAATATTTAAAAATTTGCAATATTAGATTTTACTGCCCAAAGTCGGAGTTTGGTTATTGTATCAAGTCTTTTAATTGCTTCCATTATTAAAATTAATTATTTATTTATACACTGAGATATTGACTACATAATTACACAATTAGTTTACACTTTATTATTTTTTCAACTGCTCATAATATTTATAAACAATTTTCATTCTTCTAATAGGTTATTTATTGTATACAATAAAATATGCACTAGACCGGTTCAAAAAAATCGACTATTTTTTTTTTTCAAAACCCGCAGTGAAATATCTTCCTAGTCATAAAAAAAGAAGCCTGTGGAAACGGGAGCTCTTAATATCAATTTTGAAAGGTCGCTCATCGTAAATTTCTATTTTACGTTTAAATAACATGGAAAAAAAAATTTTTTTAGTTTGGAATTTTTCACCTCGGCAATGGCTGATTGTATGAATAAGCCCAGCATATATTTTTGTAGGGAATTTAACGCTCTACAAAAAAAGTCTCTTATCATTTTTCGACAAATCCATCTGTTCAAAAGTTATTGGAGCTCGAAGTCAAGTAAGAGTAAATTTTGAGATCTTTTTACTTTTCCGGCAAAACTATCATACTTATTATAAAATGTCATTGAATCATTTTTGTAGACAATTTCATTTTCTACAAATTATCGTTGATAAATTTTTTTCAAATTCTGCATTGTTTTCTAGTTATTTCCATTTTAATGCCAAGCTCCTAAAAAAATAGTGTTCTGATTGATTTTAAGAGCTTGGCATTGAAATGGAAATAACTAGAAAACAGTGCCAAATTTGAAAAAAATTTATCAATGATAATTTGTAGAAAATAAAATTGTCTACAAAAATGATTCAATGACATTTTATAATAAGTATGATAGTTTTGCCGGAAAAGTAAAAAGATCTCAAAATTTACTCTTACTTGACTTCGAGCTCCAATAACTTTTGAACAGATGGATTTGTCGAAAAATCATAAGAGACTTTTTTTGTAGAGCGTTAAATTCCCTACAAAAATATATGCTGCGCTTATTCATACAATGAGCCATTGCCGAGGTGAAAAATTCCAAACTAAAAAAGTTTTTTTTTCCATGTTATTTAAACGTAAAATAGAAATTTACGATGAGCGACCTTTCAAAATTGATATTAAGAGCTCCCGTTTCCACAGGCTTCTTTTTTTATGACTAGGAAGATATTTCACTGCAGGTTTTGAAAAAAAAAAATAGTCGATTTTTTTGAACCGGTCTAATATGCACATACTATACTAGCGTACACGGATATTGGTTCAAGCAATACTTACGCATCAGTTGTAGGTGGCGCGATTTCAAGTTTTGCCTCGATATCGCTAGCGAGGGCCTAGTTTGCGATCTAGGCGGCCCTCGATTATTTCTACTAGGGTTACTACGCGCGAGAAACTTATCAATGATAAACTTTATTAACAATAACTTTCATACATTATAATAATCAATAAAATTTAATAAGTTTTATTTTGAAAAATTATGTAATTATAATAAAAATAATACGAAGTTATTTTGCTTTCTTAATCGAAAATATTAATTAAATTGCTCGTTATATTTCACAAGACTGAATGGTTGAAGTAGACTGAATAAGTAGATCATATAAAAGTATCAGCTCAACATTAATAGGTTCGTTCAGTAGCCAGTGTTCAGACCCAGTAATCAGAAAGACGACAGTTGGCGCCCAGAGCCCAGCAGAATTTTAACCGAGTTTTTTAACTTCCCGCTAAGAAAATTGTAAATTTTCCAAAATTCGGGAAGTTATTGGTTTCGGTCCGATTTACGAAAATCGAATTTTTTCAGATCATTTACCCCACTTAAATGGTTTAAACATTAATGACTATGAATTCTACTAGGTCAATAGAAATAAAATGTTTTTTTAATTGAATTTATTTGCTTGCTTGGCTGATTGCTGGCTACCATTAATCGGCCGATAGTCGAGCGCCATTAATGGGCTGAGGCTATATCATCCCGGCTATAAGCCGTTTATCGGCCGATAAAAATTGCCATCGCTGAGCCATTAATCGACATTCTTGGCTTAGTAATGGCCCAATCTAGGGCCGATTTCCAAACTCTGTATGGGTTGTTAAAAATCCTGAGTGTATCTGGAGTGATGTGGATTTTATTTTGAATCGCATCCAATCCAATCCGGAAGAAAAATTATCAATTAATGATAAATTAAAATTTCCACAAAAAATTTACCAGATTGTATTAAAATAAAATACACACCAGCAAATCTTTAAAACCTGCCATTAATCGAATAATATATTAATAATGAGTTTATTTCGGAGTAGACTTTATAATAATGTCCAAAATTAATTCATTAAATAAGTACTATTTGTATTATTTTATATTAATATTATATAGGTTTAATTCGTTTAAATTAATAATTTGCAAATTGAAAAAAAAAAAAAAACCATAAACGTAAAAGTAAGTATTCACATATTTATACTTTAGTACCTCTATTCAAATGTAGTAGAGTATAAAGCCAGTTTTTACAATGTCGACTTACATGATCATAAGCCGCCATTTTTACGGTTCCTTCATTATTAATATATATATATATATATATATATATATATATATATATTAAGGTGTGTAAAAAAAAGATTTTTTTTTCTTTATGTCTCATAATCTCAAAAGTTTCTTTGGGACCTAAAAAAAAATACTCCTAAAAAATCAGCTCAATATCTCGAAAATTGAGCTGACGGTTTACAAGTTCATTTTCCCATTTTAAATACACATAAAAAAATTATTTTTCAGTTTTTCGAGGAAAAATGAATGAAAAAATTTTTTTTTCCGATTTTGACTCTCATATTCTTATAGGAAATCTAATTCCCTACAAAAATGTCCCTCGTAGTCATGCTCGTGACTATAATGCAAAAAAAGTTACAAGCCTCTAAAGTTCGAAAAAAAAAAAGATTTTTTTTTTACGTATAATGATTGTTGTTACTTTATCGTTATTTAATTGGTGGTATTTTTTTCGAATTATAATTTGCAATCGTTTACAGAAAAACTATTTTTCCGCAAGAAATTATTATTTTAGCATGCTCATAAAGTGAAAGAAAAAGAAAATTATCGAGCTTTCAAGGTGTAAAATAATTTAAAACCGTGACGATTAACTTTTTTTTTATCTGTGTCAATCAGTCAATAAAATAGATTTTCTATAAAAGATTGCAAATTAAATTCAGAAAACAAAAAATACCACCAACCAAATAACAATAAAGTAAAAACAATAATTATACATAAAAAAAAATTAATTTTTTTCGAACTTTGGAGGCTCGTAACTTTTTTTGTATTGTAGTTACGAGCATGACTATTAGTGATATTTTGTAGCGAATGAGATTTCCTATAAGGGTATGAGTCAAAATCGGAAAAAAAATTTTTTTCATTCATTTTTTTCTCGAAAAACTAAAAAATAATTTGTTTACGTGTATTTAAAATGGGAAAATGAACTTGTAAACCCACCAGCTCAATTTTCGAGCTATCGAACTGATTTTTCAGGAGGATTTTTTTTAGGTCCCAAAGAAACTTCTGAGACTATGAGACCTAAAGAAAAAAAAATTTTTTTTTTACACACCCTAATATATATATAAATATATACTAATACCGTGAATATAATTAAATAAAAGTATTTATTATTGTTATTTTTTTCACAGATTAAAATGAACTTTTTAGCTGGAAATTTTTCTATGATAATGCTTAAGCCAAATCTTTAAGAATAAAAGGGTTCAAAATTACTACTTGAATAATTTGAGATAGAAACTAAATAAAATTTAGTTAATACAAAAAAAGTAGATAGGGGAGGGTGGGGCAGAGCGGCCCCCCTAAGCCAATTATTATTTTTTGTGGCTTTCAACCATATGATCACTTTACTTTTGTCCTATTTCGAACAAATTTATGGACATTTTGCCGAAATTCTGAAAAATATTTTTTTTTTTTTGTGGGGCAGAGCGGCCCCCCTTCAAAAAGTGATAAAAAAAAATTTTTTTTTCGTTTTTTTTTTTTTAAATTGTTTTCATCATTAAGAATGTATTTCTTACTCTTGACAACTATTTTTGGTTTTATATTACTCGAAAAAAATTTTTTAAAGCGTAAAAAATCGTTCACTCTCGATTACCTTAATTACTAATTGTTATTTAATAAAAAAAAAAATATATTCTATAATTTTACTTTATTTCAAAAATTTATCAACTAAAAAAAAAAAATTAATTTTTATAAATTTTTAGTGACCAAATTTGCCTCTTACATAAAGAAACGGCCGAAAAATATGAAAAAATAATTTTTTCGGAAGTTCCGGCTGGTCCATTTTGCCCCAGGTGTTATGCGTAGGGCTAGAAATGTGGAATTATAACAATTTTTTTTTAATTTGACGATAAAAATATGAAAAAATCACTTTTTCAAAATTTTGGGCTTGTCCATTTTGCCCCAAATGTCATGCGTAGGGGTAAAAATGCGCAAACATATCGGATTTATAGTAATTAGTCGAAAAAAAAAAAAATTTTTTTTTGGTCAAAATTTCAGGGGGGCCGCTCTGCCCCATGGGGGCCGCTTTGCCCCACCCTCCCCTATATTTTTTTTCGAGAATTCGACGAGAATGTCAATAGCGATCGAGAAGAATCTTTTGAAAATAGCCTGGAGTTCGGTTAGGAATATATATATATGCAGGTATATAGAAAAAAAAAAAAAAATAATAATGAAAGATGACTCAGTCGGGCTTGAAAAATATTTTACTGTGGTCAAGTAAATCCACGTAGGCATGGACTATAGACCTTCTTGAGAACCTTACTGGCTCCAACAACGATAGATCTGTTCAGGTAGTCAATTTGGCCATAAATGAAACGTTAAGATGCCAACCGTGGGCGAGACAATAACATGTATATATATTTTTCGAGTCTCGGAGAGATGAAAAAGATTTTTAGATAATGTATAGGTAAAACCAGTGGATTGAGCAAGCAACAACTATTCTACGAAATCGTACAAATCCAGTACTCGAACAAAAGATCCGAAAAACTTAGGCTGTTTGCATATTACCTACTTACAAATAAATTTTCAAAATTTCTTTACTTCCTTTCTTTGCTGACCCTGAATTAACTATTCAAATCTTTAACTTATTTTTCAAACGATCAATTCACAAAAAATTATTATGTATCTTATTATTGATTCCGCAATTTTTTTTTTAAATTGCTAATAAAATAATTACTTGTCGATACTTTGCCTCATGTTAACAAAAAAAATATAAAAGTTACTGACATTACCGGCGTCGCGGGGGCGAAACGCAGCTCTCAGCCAAAAGATAGAGCCACGCACAACTTACGCATGATTGAGTAATAAAGTAACGTCATGATGTTGTTTACTATAAGATTCGCGGGTTTTTATGGGTCATTTGCCTTGAACTTTTTTTATTTTAAATTATTTTTATACTTGTGTAATACTAATAAAAAAAATAAGGAATTAATTTATATAAATACATTTAATCATTAGGTAAGAGAACATATTATGAGATATTTTGTGAGACTAGTTTTATACATTTTTTTTTTTACACACCGTCATCTCGACCTTTCTCTCTGGTTCATCGTGACCTCGGTAAAACGTTAATATGTTTATGTATATGTATAGTTTTAAAAAAAGTTTTTTTCTTCTAAATGGTATAGATAACTACCGAAACAGTCAATTTATTTGACAAGTATATTAATAATAAAAATTTTGTTTAAAGACAGTAAAAAATTAATACGTATATTAAAGGAATGTTTAATAGTAAAAATTAGATTATAGTGAAATAAAAAAATCACTATGACCTTGAATCGTGATCATCTAACCGCACGGTTGCCATTAATGCCGGGCCGATGGATGGCACTTCTCAGAATTTCATCCACATTCGAATTCGTCTCGTGTTCACCGCTTCAGGCAACTCGTCGTGCTTACACTATATTCCTTAAACTATAGAAAACAAAAAAAAACTATCTGTTGCTACATACTTTAATATATAATTTCTAACATAATGTAAGTATGGATGAAGAATATATTTATTTATTTATATAGAGAATAAATAATATTAAATATATCCAATATGCGTCATTGGTAGGTATATCAAGACAAAAACAAACTGATTGTTGAACAGTTATTCGGTAATTTGGTTTAATTAAGATAAAGAAAAAATAAGTAGATTTAATTATTTGTTACAAATATATGTACAATAGCTTGTGAAGGAATAAAAGCATTAAAGCCCTCTAAGAAGATGACAGTAATGGTTTTATTCAATCAAGTTATTTTTGTCGACAATACTGACGTCGTATTTATTGATATTCGCATTGTCAGTTTACGTACTATTTAACAAATTAATCAACGATTATTAATTATCTTTACACGACTAATATAAGTTACCTTATTGATTATTTAATATTTTAAATTAAATTAATAATTTATTACAATTAATTAATCGATGGCCTCGAATGCCAACTGACGTGAAAATCGAGTGTAAATTAAAATAGAAAATAGCTTCTATACTGATACATCCACACATATATATATATATATATATATATATTTTTTTTCTCTATCTTTTACATGTGTTGTGTGAGTATGCCTAGACCAAACTTTTGGCTATCTAATGTTTTTAGAAAAGTCCGTACATCCGGAAAACAAATTCGTTATAACGCACACACCAACATAAATTCATAACGTATAGAGGCCCGACTATAATATTAAAATTTTTTTTAAAAACAATATTATATAAATCATATACGAATAAAATGATAATAATAATTTTGAAAATTTTTTATAATGAAATAAATTAAAAGTTAAACATATTAAACTAATGTAGTGTAATTTTTTTTTTTTTTTTGTTAGAATGAGTTACTTCCGGTTTTGGTATAAAGTTTGTTAAGACTAAAATATGTATATAGATTGTGCGTTCTCAGGGTCTAATATATATATATATATATATATATATATATATATATATATATATATATACATATGAGGGAAACGTGTATCTTTTACAAATATGGTATATATTTTCCGGTGTTATTTGTGCGTCATTATATACATACATCGACATGGGTCTATTTTCGGCGGCCATGCAACACACGCGTGTGTGACCACCCATGCTAACGCTGTTTTATTTCACACAGTTACCACCAGCACCTTCTTCCACTGAGTCATGCCTACTTACGGTGCGCAGGCGGGCTCTCAACACAATTTGTCTCGTCATTTATTTAAAAAATACTTACTTATTAAACTTAATATCAATACAAATAAATATACGAAATTGTCATTTATTTATATATTATATAAATTATTAAATATTTATTTATTAAAACAGTATTGATTGAATTAAATACTCTCGCGCCAAAAATATTCGACTATAGTTATGAGATAATTCGGAGTACATTTGAGTATCAGAAGCCGTTAGAAATATTTTTAACGATAACGAAATAGAGATATAGTATAACATATATTTTATTCTAATAGATAAGTTAAGATAATTTTTTTTTTTTTTTATAATCAATTAATTCATTTTTATTCTTGAATTTCATTAATTAAATTTTTTTTCTTCTTCAAATTATTGTTGAATTTCTAAAATAATTTTTAAATGTTGATTCAAGTAATAATACACTTTTGATTAATGGAGTTTTTTTTTTTTTTAAACACGTCAATTCCTCAAATATATCTTATCAAGTTATGTATTGTCTATTTACTTAGACAAAGTATTTCCAATATGTAGTTGAAGTCTAACCGTAAGATTAGAATCAAATTAATATGAAAATATTAAGTAAATAATATATAATTTATTCAATTATTATCTTTCGTTTTAATCAATAGTTTAAAATCTAAATCATTAATACGATAATATATTTTTTATTATAATATTTAATATTAATGATTACTAATAAATTATTCGACGAAAAATTTTTACCAAAAAAAAAATAAATAAATAAATAATAATAATAATAATTTACCTTGGAGTTTCACCATTTTTATCCTCGATATCTAAACGTTCCATTTCCTTCTGCAACATACCACCCTCGCTGAATTTATCCAAAGACATTGTTGTACGTAACGTATGTATAATTATTCACAAATAAAAACGTAAATTAAAAAAATAAAAAAAACTGGCGCTTTATAATATAACAACTCGTATTTACAAGAACTAGCTTGTCGAGCACTGTTCAACTATAATTTATTATTTTTTATATACATATATATATAATATCCATATGTATATATCTATCTTTATCTCTCTTCTTTTTTTTCCTTCTTTCTTTATTTTACTTAAACTTTTTATTTTCTTTCAATATATATATATAACTCAAAAACGTGTTTCTTAATTTAAAAAAACATAAAAAAAATAGCTTTAAATAAAGTTAGCTGCCGCTAACAAGTGAGGTAGACTCAAACACTGGTACACACCAAGATTATCCGTTCTCAATTGACACTGACGTAACAGTAATTCAACGAGATTAAAGTATGGCGTTGACAGTATAAAAAAAAAATATATATATATATATACTTATAAATATTTTATGTATATAATTTTTATTTATTATTATATATCTGTGTTAAATATATATATATATATTTAATGAGGAACTTAAACAACAAAAAAAAAAAACGATACAAGTCGATATAACACTGGCAACACAGTCCTCACGCGGGTTTAGCAACCGGCGACAGTTGTTACGAGAATGGTAGCGCGTCCTCACTCCTACTTGAGTGCCCCTCTCCAGCTCTTTAAAATTTAGTATCCCGACCGCGTGCAGTCCCTTTTCCTTCCCTTGAACCTCCCTCACCCTTCTACCGGTTTTCTTTCTGTTCTTCTTCGCACTATTCTAGTCTTCTGATTACACTTATCCTATTATTTTTTCCCTTAGCACCTTCACAAAACTATAAAATCTATTATGCACTTTAATTATCAGTTGTACAGTTATTTTATAACAACAACAACAACATCAACAACAACAAAAAAATTATATTTTTATAATTTTTATTTTCAATATGATTTCACCATCACTCAAAAATTATCAAGAGCATTTATTTTTTCTTTTTAAAAACTTAAGTGCGTCTAAAGAAAATTATAAACTGTATACTTCATTTCTGGAGTACTGATAGTTAATGAGAAAAAAAATAATCAAGTCCGGACAGAAACACTTATGATTATCTCGGGGAAAATTTTAAGTATCAGTTACTGGTGTATAACATACGTTAAATAAATTTTATTGAATAAAAGAAGGAAATTAATTAAATAAAAGTATAATAATTATTAACTTGTATATTTAATGATACCAATAATATAGTTTGTTGTATTTAGTGTATTAAAAGTATAAATATATATGAGGTAAGTTTAAGATGAAGTAAAATAACATAACACACTGGCGCACTTGGAAGCGCAACAAGAGGGGGATGAAGAATGAGAATAAGACGGTAAATTGGTTGGCGCCGTCTTGTAAGCCGGGCGCGTGCCAAAATCAAAACTATAGTGGCTCGTGCTCTTGTTGCACACTTTTAAATATGCTGTTATCGTTTTTGCGTTATTACTTTATTTTAATATTTTTATTCATAATTTATTAATTGTTTAAAACGTTTTTTTTATTTATATGTATTTTTTTGTCGTAGTACTATTTATTATATATGATTTAAAAATAAAAATCCAGAATTTTTAGCTCCACAATAATTATATAATAAATAAAATTAAAAAATATAACTCAATAATTATATACTGTAAATTTAGAAAGAATGACCGAGACCGAAAAAACGGAGGTGGCGGTGAGCGCGCACGCGACGCGTATTTTCTTTTATACGATACTGGCCAAAACGTAAATTTTATCCTTGGATTTTAGGATACGCGCGTCACGTACATATACGCGTGCGTACTATCAGGGCGGTGGCGTCGATGGTTATAGTCGTGGTGGTGATGGTGGTGGTAATCAAAAATATATATGGTGGTGGTAGTAGTGATAGTAGCGCCGTTTGAAATCCCTATGTCGTGGTTCATAGCCGTGATCGTCGTTGTCGTTGGAAATATGTGTTGAAAAAGAAATTTTTTTAATAATTTGAATTGTGAAAAAAGAGTTTTATCGTTACGGATGATGCACGGCCATGTGAAAACAACAGCATGCTGTAATATTTTTAGAGTATATATGTATATATATATATATATGAGAAAGCGCGGTAGACTAATATTATTTTTATAATCATGTATAAGACATAGCTTGAACGGGGTGCTTTAGGCCGCGCCCAGCCTATCCCTACCCTTTAGCACCTACGTCCCCACTGTTTTACTACAGATGTAGCCCACGGTGAGCTGTAACTTACATTCTCTACCCTCACTACTTGCATCATCCGCGTTCCCGGCACCGGCGAATTCCCCACTGCTCAAAACGGCGCCCGGGAGAATCACTCACTCCACCTTATTCCACGCGCGCGTTTACAAAGCCCATGAGCGACCGCGCGAATTGGAAAATGCCTACGTCATCGAGCTAGTAACACATCAGAGACATCTGCCGGATGCCGGTAGGTAACCTTATTTTGCTTCAGCTTATTTTTCTCTCTCTGCACACCCCCTCGAGCACCACTTTATGATGTTGATGATGGGCCAAAATCCGACTCACTCGCACTACTCTAAAGCTTCTAGAGTAAAGAGTATAGAAGCAAAACGTAACGCGGACTTCCCACTATTGCCAAGGTCAATCCCCACTATATATTCCTCCACGTTATTATATATATTAATATCTCTTTTTTTATGTAGATATGTGTGTTTTTACTCGCTTGCATTACAAGATCCGACAGTGAGACGAAAAAGATCGATGCTGGGAAATTTGGGGCCTAAGTATGATAACAAGAGTGGGTGAACGTCGTGACATGTTACCGCTTTTATTTTTATCATATTTAAATATTATATATTGTTTGATACGTATAATAAGTACTCTAGTCAGAAATAATTGTAAATGCGCATTTTTTGTGTGTAAATATAATATTTTTTTTTAGAATTCAAGTAGTATCGAAGAAAGTTAATTATTTAACTTTATAGCAAAATTAATAGTATAGTTAAATAAAATAAAATCTATATATTGTTAAGGCTGTAAAATAATATATGTACGTTGTTTCAAAAATTTCGGAGCAAACTTTTAAAATTAAAGTAACCGATATATAATATATAGTTCAATGTTTCAAACCGTTAAAAAAAATATATATCAAGATAAAAAAAAAATCGTTGTGCTGTAACCTCGGTTCTATGAGTTATCCTCAGGCGCCGGTTCCACAATTTCGAGCGTTTGGATATATTCTTCTGAGAATTCTCAGGTCAAATGCGCGGCGACGCCCTCAAATTCACTCACTGATCATTCAAAAGAACGAGATATAATTCAACTAAGGTGGCCGGATAGCCTATATTATTTTTGATACCGTATCTTATATATATTCTCTATCTTGTTAATATTACGAAACTTCGAGTGCTTCCGTGTGATATTCTCATGCTTACATCGATACAAAATATTCAAGTATATTTTCTTCCGGTTTTACTGATGAACATAAATTTATACACCATACCTGATTTGCCTATGAATTATAAGTATGTAACATAAAAAAACATGTTACATTCTAACTTGAAATACTTCACTAGCCGCAACAAAATATTATTTTTTGTTTATTGTCAGTTTTTTTTTCTGTGTATATATATTAAACTTGTAAATATGTAATTTTAAAAATATAGTAAATAAAAAAAACATTGTTTAAATAAAAGTATATATACTGTAAAAAAAACCGGAGTAAGTCAACGCTATCCCTGTGTTAAGGTTATCGGTGTTAAAATTTTTCTGGTGTTATAAGCGGTGACATAAAAAAAAATAGTTTTAGTTTTGAAGCATCAAAGATCGAATTCCCTTATCAAGAAAAATGATTTAATCCATGCTAAGTGTATATCTATATATTAGTCAATTCTAATTGTTTTAAATCATTTCAAATTTTTTTGAATCATTTCAAATAATTTTTCTTAATCAGGGTTGTATTTTAAATACAAAAATCATTTTTTATTGCTTTAAAAATTAATGATACGACAGATTTACTGATTTATGGTGTACCTGAAGATCCAAACGTTTCTCGCGGAACGAAAATTTAAAAAAAAAAAAAAAATGAAAAGTAAAAAATCTATTGGACCTAGATTTTTGAAATGTTTTATATAGGTACTATCATGTCAGCAAAAAATGGCAGGCCACCCCAACTACCCCGTAATTGTCAAATTACATAATTTTTTTCCATTTTCGTTGCGCGAAAAAGTTCCGATCTTCAGGTACATAATTTATAAAGAACTCCAAAGAATATTTGTCCACAATGACATGTTAATGTGATTGTATAAATTATGGGAAACAGATTTTTATGATTCACGTCTCTTTGCAAACTAAATCTCTTTAAATCAGTTATTACCTTATGGAAAACATTAGTTATAATAAAAGTAATTGTTATATTATTCCTAAAGATTTAATTTGATAAGTGTCAAAAAATTTATGCGATTCGTTTAGTTTGAGAAGAGTTTGAACTTTTTTTTCTATCACACTTAAGTCAAAGAAAGATACTATCATTGTTGAACTTGCACAATAAATGGAAACTTTGTCCTCGTTATTTTTAAACAAATGAATTTTTATGAAGAATGGAAACGTAGATTGCTAGATTATATAGAATAATGCGTCAAACCTCGTTCTTAATTTTGCGTTTAGAGGTTTTATTTTCGAGAGAAAAGCTTGAACAAAAAATACTAGAGACCCTCCTTCATAAAAGTAACAAAAAAAACATTACAGATATTAAACTTGTTTTGATCGGAGTCAATTTATTCTACATGTACACCGTTTTAAAACCAGTAAGATAACACCGCTACACCGGTGTGAGTGCGTTTTAATACCGCTTATTTCACAATGTACTATAGATATACACTGTGAAAAATAGGAAGTGAATTCAAAATTAATTTGGATTTTATTTCAATCCGAATTCATACCGTTACTCGGGATTCTGGAATTAAAAAAAAAAAAAAGATTCGCTCGACATACGGAGTCACTAGATATCTAAATAAACTTCCGTTCTGAGTGAATTTCACTCCAAGGGGATTAAATAAATGAAAAAAATCATCCACTCCGTATTTTGACTCTGAATGTATTCGACGAAAATAAAAACTGTTTTATCAAAATTAGTTTTAAACATAGTTAAACTTGCTCAAGACAGACAGCAACAATTTGTGTTCAGTCAAAAGCCACAAGAAATAATTATACAGAAAAAAAGAAAATCTTGAACCAAGGAATAAAATGCTTTCGAAATGTGTTTCTTGAACCAAGTAAAATTTCTTACTGAACTGAACTAAAAAATTATTTCGATCGAGAAATTATTTACTTTGAGAAAGACATCATTTTCTCAGTCAGAAACAGTAATTTCTTACTCTCTAAACATGAATAAGTGAAAATAAGTGAATATTCACTAATTCTGAGTGCCAACCGAATCGCTTTTTGAAATTAGTGATTCGGTTTGCACTTGGAATTAGTGAATAGTCACTTATTTTCACTTATTCATGTTTAGAGAGTAGGGGAGGGTGGGGCAGAGCGGCCCCCCTAAGCCAATTATTACTTTTTGTGGCTTTCAACCATCAGATCACTTTACTTTTGTCCTATTTCGAACAAATTTATAGATATTTTGCCGAAATTCTGAAAAAAAAAAAATTTATGGGGCAGAGAGGCCCCCCTCCAAAAAATTAAAAAAATTTTTTTTTTCGTTTTTTTTTTTTTTTTTTTAAATTGTTTTCATCATTAAGAATGTAATTATTTCTCTTGACAACTATTTTTGGTTTTATATTACTCAAAAAAAATTTTTTAAGGTGTAATAAATCGTTCACCCTCGATTAACTTAATTACTAATTGTTATTTAATAAAAAAAAACGATTCTATATTTCTTCTTTGTCATTATTTTGAATCCAAAAAACGTGTTTTTTAATTTTTTAGATTATGGATAGTTTTACTTTATTTCAAAAATTTATCAACTAAAAAAAAAATTTTATTTTCATATATTTTTAGTGACCAAATTTGCCTCTTACATAGAGAAACAGCCGAAAAATATGAAAAAATAATTTTTTCAGAAGTTTCGGCTGGTCCATTTTGCCCCAGGTGTTATGCATAGGGTTAGAAATGTGGAAATATAATAATTTTTTTTTAATTTGACGATAAAAATAGAAAAAAATCACTTTATAACATATAGGATTTATAGTAATTAGTCGAAAACAAAAAAAAATTTTTTTGATTAAAATTTCAGGGGGGTCGCTTTGCCCCACCCTCCCCTGTACCAAAATTTGGAAAATCCAAAATTGCATGTCTTACACTGAGAAAAAAATATAGCTGTCATAGCAATATCGTTATTGATATATTGATATATTTACAATCCTGATTGCTATATTAACCATTTGGATTGCTATACCATGTGTATATATATATTAACAATTATGATTGCTATAATAGCAATCTATAAGAATCGTTAAAACAGCAATATCAAGTATAGAGAATATGACCAAAGAATATGGTTCAATTGACAATACTTTTAATTAAAATTGAAGATAGATAATGCAGCAATCTAGTATTGCCAAGTTAACGATACATTTTGTTATAACAACTATCTACAATTAGTAATACTTCAGATGGTTACGATAACCACATTTTTTTTTCAGTGTAAGTATTCATGGTATATTAAAGATACTCAAGTGAATTAAAAGTTTATTGCATATACAACAATTTTAGACTGAAAACCTTTATATTATTTTGAGTTTTAACATGTTTTTTTTAGTAAAATGTAAGTAATTTTAGTAAAATGCCAAACACATCATATGCATTTTTTATGAAACGGGTTCGATATGGACAAAAATGAATTTTTAATAAAAAAAAAAAATTCGATTACAAAAAAACAAAATTTGGAAAATCCAAAAGTGCACGACTCATGATGCTCATTTATTATGAAATAATAAAATAATAATAAAAAAATGGCGGGAAGCACGAATAACTTTAAAATATATACAATTCTTTCATTAAAATTTTTTTTTTTTTTTTTTTTTATAATTGTAAAAGAACCTACTCAAAATATCTCGATTCATAACAAAAAAAATATATGTAAATAAAAAAAAAAAAAAAAAAAAATTGAATTGAAAAAATTCAGGCTGACCAATTAGCGAAAAAAAAAACAGCTGTACTAGGATGGTAATGCGCAAGCGCCCCTGGTGGAATAAATCTACGTATAATGTATAGATATATCACCATCCATGTTAATTTTACTTAGATATATATATATATAGATATAGTTGTACAGCCTTTTTTATTCTTTTATTAATTGTAATTAAACGACACTGAGTTACCTAGCCATTTGCAAGGGGAACCTACAAATCGTTCAAAGTATTTAAAAAAAAAATTTGATTCAATTACACGGAAAAAAATTAATCGTGAATGCAACATGATGCAGTCATGTTGCATTCACATGATGAAATCATGTTGCATTCACATGATTTGTCATGTTGCATTCACATGATAGTCATGTTGCGGTAACATGAGAAGATCATGTTGCATTCACATGATTATCTCATGTTACCGCAACATGATTATCATGTGAATGCAACATGACAAATCATGTGAATGCAACATGATTTTTCTCATGTTACCGCAACATGATTATCATGTTACCGCAACATGATTATCATGTGAATGCAACATGACAAATCATGTGAATGCCACATGATTTTCTCATGTTACCGCAACATGATTATCATGTGAATGCAACATGACAAATCATGTGAATGCCACATGATTTTCTCATGTTACCGCAACATGACTATCATGTGAATGCAACATGACAAATCATGTGAATGCAACATGACTATCATGTGAATGCAACATGACAAATCATGTGAATGCAACATGATTTCATCATGTGAATGCAACATGACTGCATCATGTTGCATTCACGATTAATTTTTTTCCGTGTACTGGATTTTTTCGCAAGTTATCATGTATACGGGTTCCATACTTGAAGGACAGAAAATTTTTTCAAACTATTTTGATGTTTTTTCCGTTTTCATTGAACTAAATAAATTTTTGAAAAGTATGGAATTAATCTCCATTGAATTATCTTCAAAATAGTATGCAAAATATCTTCCGTGAACTAAAAAGGGTATAATAATTGAAATAGTTGCCGAAGTGAGGCGAAAAAAATTTTTCGATCGTAAAGCACACTCTGATGCTTCGCATCATGAGTCGTGCAATATGAAATTATTTAATAATATTTAATTACATTAATTAATTAATTTATTATAACAATTTAATTTAATTATTTAATTTTTATTTAGTTAAAATAAACATGTGCTCAGGTTCCATTTACTGTGCTATAGCGTGACAAAGAGAGAGTAGTATTTATTCCTTAGGGTGCGAAGGAGAGTGCACCTGTGAGTAAATCCAATGCAAAACTTGCTTGGCTTGAGACTTTAGTAATCTTGGTTTGAGATTTTTCGTGTGACTGAGCGTGTTCAGCCGATGAAAGTTCTTAGTAGTCTGAGTAAGTTACTCAGCCTAAAAGAAATTTTGGTCTGTTTGTCTGAGTGCAGTGTGTTTTCGGCCTGGACACGCTGTTAGCTCTTACTATAGTTTAGGGAGTCATAACACATTATTTTCTTTCATTTTTAAGTTACTTAACTAATGCAAATTTTACAGAAAGCATACATGTACAGATTTGCACTTTACTAATTATTATTGTTTACTTTAGTGGTTTACGCGGTAAAATGTATACTAAGTAAAATGGCGGCCAGAAAAAAGTTAGTTAGTATCTGTAAAGTGTCCAGACCGAAAACTTAGTTCAGTGCGCTGAGTAACTTACTCAGACTACTAAGAACTTTCATCGGCTGAACACGCTCACTGATTAGAGGAAGGATTACTTAAACCAAGAGTTAAAATTTTTCAAACTAACTGCCTTTATTTCCAGGTCAAGTTCCCATACAAAGTCGCCGTTAACGGAAAAAATGCCGTAGGTTGCTCAATGTCTGACTGCCATCGCTCGGCCAAGCATTGGCAATTTGTAATGGGCTAAACCAGGTTAATTACCAGCAGCCATTTAATTTTTTATCAAGATAGCGTAGTCAAATCGAAATGAATTTTTATTAAAATTTTTTAATGTATATGTAATGACTAATGACATTGCTGGTTTCATATCAGAATATGACTTCCCGTAATTCTTTTAAAGGAAACGCCAGACATACGATGCTGCCGATGGCTTATGACTGGCCGATTATCGGCTCGCAACGTTGGGCTACTGTTGGTGAATCAGTGGTCCATGATTGATTCTTGTTAAATGAAAAAATCTACTAATCAATTATTAATTATTCAAATAACTTGTTATCGTTGTTTCCTTTAATTAATAACTAGTTATTTTTGAATTAAACTAAGTTGTAATTAATAAATATTTTTTGAATACAGTTATTTACAACTAACAATTAATATATTTTTTAGTTCGTTATCATTTGCAATCAACAACCGCAATTTTATAACTTTATTTATAAAAATTAATTTAATTAAAAAATAAGTATAGTAAATTTTTAAAGTAAATGACATTTTTAATAATAGTGGTAGAGCAAGATAATTAAACTGGGTTCTCGATAAATAATCAATAAAATTTAAAAAGTTTTATTTTTTTAAATTATGTAATTATAATGGAAATAGTACGAAATCATTATTTTTTGTCTAAATAATTGAAAATATTAATTCAATTGCTCTGTATATTTAATAAAAACGAGTGTTTGTAGTAAAATGAATAAGTAGATCATATAAAAGTATCAGTTCAACATTTGTAGGTTCGTCCAGTATAGCTACCGTTCAGACCCAGCAATCAGAAGAACGGCAATTCGCGCCCAGGTTCCACCAGAATTTTCACCGAGTTTTTTTCACATCATTTACCTTACTTAAATATTTTAAACGTTAATGATCACAAACTATATTAGGTTAATAATATTAAAATTTTTTTTTAGTTAAATTTATTTGCTTGCTTGGCTGATTGCTGGCTACCATTAATCAGCCGATAATCGAGCGCCATTAATGGGCCGAGGTTATCATTCCGGCTATAAGCCGTTTATCGGCCAATAAAAATTGCCATTACTCAGCCATTAATCGACATTCTTGGCTTAGTAATGGTCCGATCTAGGGCCGATTTCCAAACTTAGTATGGGTTCGTACCATTTTCAGTTTCAAAACATCATAGTTCTTGAATTAAAAGTACAACTTTCTTGAACCAATTATTTTTTTTTGGTTCAAGTAAGCAACATAGACTTGGGGTAAGAAAAATGTTTATCATATCAAGAAGTGTGAGTTTTTAAAACAAGTTATTCTATTATTAGACCAAGTATGATGGGAGTATTGACTTATGAATTTTTTTCTCACTTCAAGAAATTTTTGGTTTTCATTCCACCTGCTAAAAAATTTCTTGGTTGAAGAAAATTCATCTTGAGCTGAGATTTTTTTTTGTCTACTCGCGCTTAGGTGGGCCGTTGTGCTCGCTTTCTCTTGTTGTATTTTTAAAATTATTTATATTAAAATCTAACTCAATATCTTGATTAATCACATCAAACATATACTTATAATTAAATACATTGTAACATGCTTTAATTGTATTACTGATATATGAAAAATTTATATCCACAGGCAAAATTAATAAATTTTATTACAATGCAATAACAATTATTCTTGAAAATATCTAAAAAACAATGTTGACAGTTTTTGATTTTTTAGTGTTCTCTTTGAATAAATCAATCAATTTACGCTAGCTATTTAAGGACAATTAAATAAACATGTATTAAACAAAAAATAATCAAAATGTTTTAAAGTTGTCCCGTTTATTTTTAATATTGGTTAATTGTGTTCTTTAACCAAACAATGCTTATTGGCCGACTGTTGGCACAGATTGAGTTTTGTATCATCCATTCATTTGATTTAGTTTGTAAATGAAAATGTAAATATTCTAGTAGTTGTAGTTGTCTAGTGAAGAAATTTTGTTACATATTTTGAAACCACTAAAATTTTTTTAAAATTCATGGCTTAACAATCTCAAAAGTAAAATTTGAAATTTGAATAGAAAGCTATGAAATTTTGTTGAAAGGAACACTGTAAAAAATTCGTGGAGTGAATGCGGATTAAATCCGGAGTGAGTGCAGAGTGAATGAATTTTTAACTATTCACTCCCCTCGGAGTGAAATTCACTCCGAAGGGGAGTTTTCGCGGAGTGTAGAATTTTTTATTAATTTAATCCCTCCGGAGTGATATTCACCCCGGAGAGGAGTTTTGGAACTATTATTAACAAAAAATAACTCCACTAAATAAAATCGAAGTAAAAAGTCGCGTATTACATTACTGAACAGCTGATACGCACACACACACACTCGCGCACTCGCACACACACACTGTTTAACAGTTAAATATAATTTAATATAAATTCATTTAAATATTGAAATTCCGGACCAGAGAGAATTGGGAGTGAAATAAAATCCGCGTCATTCCGAAATCACTCCGCATACGGAGTGAATTCGGATTCACTCCCGATTTTTTACAGTGAACCGACGTCAAACGACTAAGTCCAAGAGTAAATAAATTCACAAGGTTGAAAACTTGATTGTCATGATTTCAAAGTTATACCTTAAGTGCACTTCTAAAATTTACGCTTTAATATACTTACTATTATCTATGTTTATTTATGACATTTATGACAGGCAGATTTATAACTTGATGGGACAGAGGAAACAAGTTTTTATATTTTAGACATTGTGTCTAGTGATGGATGATACAATCAATAGTTAATTTTATTGCTTCAATATTTTATAAATTCTAGATAATTTTGTGGCGCAAATAAAATTCTAGACAATTAAAAAAAAAAAAAAAAAGAAAAAAGAAAAACAAAATATTGTTTATAGTTTAAATGAAAAATAAATTTTTACTCCTCCTCTATTCCTACGAAAAAAAATCTTTTGATCAACAGCTTCTTTTCTAATATAAGTGATAAAAAACTCTACAACTTGTTTTCACCCTGAACGATCTTTTTGTGAAAACCAAGCATCCTGAAGGTGTTTAGTACAAAGTGCAGAGTGAGCCGAAAAAGTGTCAGACCTATATCCCTCGTTGCAATTTTATACTTGAGTAAGAAGACAAGAGTACTGTGACGAGATGGACATTAATTTCCTGATAGAGAAGACAATCGCCTATAAGGTATATTATATTTACGCTTAACCAAGAGAATAATTGATTGTTCGTTAAACAAATATTAATATCACGGTTAAACTTTTATAAATAAAATTAAAAAAAGTTTTAAGTTAACGTTATATGTACTTATTTTAGTTAAAATCAAAGTGTCTACCATAGCCAATATTAAATAACAAAAAACTAAATATTTGTTTATATCCCGAGTCGAAATTTTTTAAAAATTAAACCCTGTTTCAACCTGGTATAGTTTTTAGTCTGAGCGTCAGGTTGAAATGGGTTTTAGAAGATAGAGAACTCCATTGAAATTAAACCCTAGTTCACTCCAGTAGCGCCTACATACGTTCGTTTCCAGGCGAGTTAGGTTGAGAAAGGGTTTTAATTAAAACCCCGTTAGACCCTAGTTCGTCTGATGACCTATATTTACGAATATCATGATCTACATTTTTTCCACTAAATTTATAAAAAATATAAGAAAATTATAAATAGAATTATACTTTGAAATTAAAACAAAATTAATTGAATAATATCGCAGAATTTTACTTTTTCGGTGTGTTTTCAATTTATTTAAGATATACCTTTAATAAATTACCTTATAAAAATATATGTTATTATGAAAATATATATTTTTCTAATATGATATTTATAGTTTTAACATGCTTATATTATTTATAAAATCTGTATCTAAAAAAATTCCAAATATTACGATATTATTCAATTGACTTTGTTTTTATCTATAAGTATAATTATATTTATAATTTTTTTATGTTATTCATGAATTTTTAGAAAAAAATGGATTAAGATATTCGTGAATATATATATATATATATATATATATATATATGTTGATTCATCATTTTTCAATGTATAAATATTAATAACATATTTTTTCTTAAATGTCTACTTCTTTGAAAATTACAATTGAATAATCAATATTTCATTGGTTGATTATTTTATTACTAAGTTTATGCAATGGTACAAACATACGAAAATACAGTAAAAGAAATTGTAAGAATCTGAAAACACTGTAATATTTTAAAAAATTTACCTTACTATAAGAAAAATAATTTCTAAGTTTTAATCCCCTTTTCATCCTAAACAAAAATTTACAGGTTCGACTAGTGTAGGTTGAAGTAGAGTCTTGAATCTCAAATTAAACCCCGGTTCATTCTTTTTCGACCTTATTTAAGGCGTACTAGGTTGAAACAGAGTTTTAAACTTCAAACTAAACCCTAGTTCACTCCTCCTTACTCGAATTTCAGGCGAGTTAGGTTGAAAAAGGTTTTAAAATCGAGGCGGCAAATACCCACATTAAAAGGTTCAGGCGCTACAAGGCTCAGATGGGGTTTTAATATTTCGACTCGGGATATGACCTTTAGAGTAATTCAAACAAACCTACAAATCACTTATGAAAAATTTTTATTCATACGTATTTTAAGAAACCCTCTAAGAATCGGAATGAAGTGAAAAATGTTCAGATTGCTCAAAAATTTTCAAAATCGTAAAAATATTAAAAAACATAATTTTTTTTTTTTTCGTTGCGAAAAATATTAGTTTCTAGAAAATAAATGATCTAAAAAAGGTCCTCGCAAAATGAATGGTTTTCAAGAGTCGCTCAATAATTTAACCAATTTCTAGTGTTAAATTTCAGGCATTTTCGAGTGATCTTAAAAATCTATTTCAAGGTTCTATATTGCATCATATAGTTGCTTTTAAAACGTCATAATCAACGAAGGATACATTTTTTAATGAATAGCGTAATCTATAGTTTACTTCATTACTGTCTAAAAATAACTTAGTAAAATTCACTGTGAATAAGTGAATATACACTGGGAACCAGCTATAAGTATACCACTGGATGAAATAGTGGTATACTTTTATAGCTGGAGAAATAGCGACTATCCACTGATTCATAGAGAATTTCACTAAGTCATTTTTAGAGAGTAGCTACAACACGATATGAATGAAATTTAGGTGTAACGCACACGGAGAGAAATTTATAGTAACCGTTCCTAGTACGTATATAAAATATCATCCGATATTGTTATGGTAGTAATTACTAGGAATTATGAGATATAGGTCCATACTTTCTGGGAAAAGTTTTTTTAACTACAGGAACGATTCCTATCATTATCGTAACAGTTTCTATATCGCATGGTAATAGAATTATTGTATGTATAGAGATATATACATATATACATTTATTAGGGTGTTTTAGAAAAATCAATAGTTTTTTTTTTCATTCTCATATGAAAATTTTTGAGTAAAGGTAAAAAAAATTCTGTTAAAATCTCAGCCGTTAACTTCAATTTTAAGAGGATATATCAGAAAATATTTAATTAATCAATTTCGGACTATCCATATTTTTCTCAATTTATTTATAAACTTTTTATTAAGAAGGTTTCTTTCTTACCCTGACCAATCCCCTCCTATCCTAATTCTCCTTCTTAATTGTACGAAAGTGTGGAACACTTCACATATATATATGTCTAGTCCTGTGTGTGTATATACACATAGTTTCCTGCTCAACAGCATTATTTAAAATAATTTAAAATACAAATAAAAAAAAGGCTTTTTTAAAGTTATTTTAAAAATTTTAGATTAAAAAACTTACATTCAATATTGTTGAGTATTGCTGCGCGGCATATCCTTTTACGACCAATAGTTTAATTATGGGGGATTAGAAATTATGATAATACGATTTGAGAAATTTAAAATTATTGAATCATTCAGTAAAATTTAATGTTTCTAAAACTTTATAGAGTGTAAGACATATTTTAAATTTGCTCCCTAATTTTTTTTCTCTACAGTTAATAGTTTACCTACACAAAAAAAAAACAGTCAACTTGGGTCAAGAAAAACATTATTATCCCAATTTTTTTCTTGATTCAAGACAAACAAAACAGTTAATTTAAAAAATTATTTTTGGTTCGAGACAGCTGACTATCTTGCTCCGAAAAAATTTTCTTTTGAAGCGAAATTGCAAAGATCTTGATTTGAGAAAAAAAATTCTCTTGCTCCGAAAAATTCATTTCTTAAATAAAGACAAGAGTTCTTGACTGAAAAAAAGTTTCTTGGCTTAGGAAAATAAGTCATCTTATGCTTCTAAGGCTGAGATTTTAACCGAATTTTTTCTTTTGACCTTTTTTACAAAATTCTCATGTGAGAGTAAAAAAAAATTGATTTTTTTTTCAAACACTCTAATGTACATATATATTTTATATACCTACATAATATAAAAAAAGAGACTAACCATACTGTTTGTAAATAAAGATCCTGAAGAAACAAAATTATTGAAGATAATTAACTTATATAAAATTTCAATATAGCGAAGAAGACACCGCAGGTACTTTTTTTATAACCAACAATGCATTGAGTCCACTAAAAAATTCCTGAAAAAAATTTTAGGTCACTCAACATTGTCCAAAAAAGCTAAAATTCGTAAATGACGGTTAAAAACGATTTTGGAAAAGTAAAAAGTTTTACTAAATATTTGGAGTGGTCCGGTTTGCCCATCTTTTCCCTGTTAGTTTGTATTTTTTCATTTATATTTATCTTGTTTTTTTTCCAGATTTCCTATAAAATGTAGGGTGCTTTTTTTCCAAACTCTCTCTATTTAGGTGATATCAGTATTTGCATTAGTTTAGCATACATATATATGTATATAATATATATTATAGATGTTATAAAATCAGGCGAAAGAACTCGATACATGTTATTGATCGATTACTCGTCGAAGGTCAGGATAGGATATAATCTATAAACTTGACGTGTATTGACGATGGTGGAATTATCGGTGGGCAGAAGTTTGCTGGGCCAAACAATCCAAATTGTGGTAAGTTTAGAACCGAAGGGGATTGAATTCAAGGCCAACCCTCGTTTAAAAATAGACATTTTTTATATTTATAAATACGGTTATTAATAAATAATTGTCATATGTAATAAAAATACAAGAGTGTATGTCTAAAAAATGATACATTGTATGAACAAAATAATATTAAGTAGTTCTTTTTTTTTTTTTTTTTTTTTTCTTATAAATCGCTTGCTAGTTATTAAGTGAGCATTGGGTTGATTTCGAGTTATATATTTAAGAATTTTACTTTTGTGTAAGCATATGCCTTCTGTCTTATAAACACTGTGTCTTACTTTGTCATAATCTTTTCTGAGTATCGATACTTGGGGTAGGTTTTGTGGGTTTCTGTGCAATCTTTAGTGATAATTAATAGTTGTAAGGTATCGAAGACATAAAAAATGAATGGAGTGTGGCCACAAAAATATGGTGAATAGTGAGAAAGAAAAGAAATATTTTGAAAAAGTTTAAAAACAATTGGCTTTATGAGAGTTAGCCACAAATTTGTAAAACCTGTTGGATTGAACTAAAAGTTTTAAGAAAAGTTTTTTATTTTTTTTTTTTTTCATTTTGCGAAGATAATTAATTTTATCATTAAATAGTTAATTATGATTTTATCAAGCAATACAGTTGACTAAAGGAGTTTCAACTGTTGGTCTTGGCGTGTTCAAGAGTAATTTGATGGCATCCAGTAGCGTGGCAGTGAGTATATTTAGGGGATGCTTTTGATGACGAGGGTGACATCAAGTGGATTTTACATTTAAAATAAAAATTTAATGCTTAACTACACCCTTTATTATTTTATTTTTTTATTTTCGTTATATCTGTTACATTCGATTCTTGAATATCTTAATTATTTGACACACTCTTTAAAAATATTCATTTCTTAAATTACTTTGTTAGTTGATAAAGTGAAAAATTCACTGAGTATTAAAAAAATTTTATACCAATAACGAAAATACGGAAAAAAAATGGTTGTACACAGTAAGGAATGAACGGTATTGTTGGATTGAATGTCAGGAGCGTATGAGAATAGGGTGCAGAGGATCGAGGGTGAGAGATAGTAAAAGGGAAAAGTGGAAGGTACCTTGAGGCCAGAACCCGAACTGTTGGGATCGTTAAGGGGAAGTGAACAAAATAAAATAGAGTAAGAGAGAAAAAAAAAGAGGATAAAAAGTGTGAGTGGGCGAGTCCTGGAATCAATAGCAAGACTACGCACCCGGGAAAGAACTTCTGCAACACACTGAGAACGCACTCGGTCCATCAAGTCCTATTTGGATTCCAAGAGCATTCGTGTTCATAAAAAAACTTAAATACTTTTATTTTGAAAAATTTTATATATATTGATAACAACGAAATGCTTATAATTGTAGACAATTATAATGTGTCATATTAATTATAACTTTGTTATATTTAAACTTTGTACTTTGAATTTTATACTGTTCAAATTTTCTAATTTAAAAAAACAGTCCATGTATGTTATCAGAAAAATACAAAACTTTTTAAAAAACTAGTTTCTTGATTTCATTTAAGTGATTTAAAATTCTTCCAAAACTTTAGAATGTTGTCTTGCTTGTTCCATCTATTATTGTTGATAAAAAGTTAACTCATCAATGACAATTGGCTAATGACTAGCAATAATTTTTTTACATATATATGTATATTAGACTGATTCGAAAAAATCGACTATTTTTTATTTTTCAAGGACACACTTCCAAAAGTTTCAGCAGGGTAAAAAAAAACGCCTGTTAAAATAAGAGCTCTTAATATCAACATTAAGTACTTCCTGATTGCAATATTCCATTTCCTACACTGTAAAAAATCACCGGGGTAAGTCCAAGCGGTGTAGGTGTTAAAATTATCGGTGTTAAATTTACCCCTGAAAGCGGTGTTAAAATAACGCCACCACCGGTGTAAATATTCTAGACCGGTGTTAAAATAACGCCGCCACCGGTGTAGATATTCTTTACCGGTGTTAAAATATTTTACTTTGTAAATATTTTTACTTACTCGATCACTATACTTGTTAATATATTATATTTTTTATTAATTTTCATAAAGAACTGACATTTTTTGTGTTTTATAATCTTTAAAGTTAATACTCCAAGCGAACGCAATTTACCCCGCTTTTACACCGGCATTACTCCACTTTTACACCTGTTACCCCGCTTTTACACCGGTTTTACTCCGCTTTTACACCGGTTACCCCGCTTTAACACCGGTATTTTTAACACCGGTGTATTACTCCTCCTACACCGGTGTAATTTCATTTTTACACCGGGCGGAGTTAAAACGAGTCCATTTTTAACACCGCTCTTTTTACAGTGTATTTAAATTATAATGTACAAATTTTTTTTTAATTTTGGATTTCTATAACTTATCAACGAATAATTATACCGAAAAGATCAATCCATGTTTTTGTAGAGAATTGAATGCTCTACAAAAAAAGTTTCTTATAATTTTTTGATAATTTCAATATTTTAAAAGTTATTCGAGGTCAAAGTTGAATTTATAGAATTCTCAATATTTTTCCACTTTTCTGGTGAAACGATCAGACTTATTACAAAATGCCACAGGACCTTCTTTGTAGACCGTTTCATTTTCAACATGTCATTTTCTACGAACTTTCCAAAACTCCTGAATTTTTTTGAGTTATTTGCATTCAAAATCAATCAGTTTCAAAAGTCGTATTATGGCTGGTTTTCATTTTAATGCAAATAACCAAAGAGTATTCAAGTTTTTTGAAAAACTTACAAAAGGATAATTTTTTGGAAATTAAACTGTCTACAAAAAAGGTCCTACACAGAAAAAACAGATATCTTGAGTCAAGAAAATATTTTTGAAGACAAACGTTTTCGGGAACCAAGTCAAGATTTTCTTGAGCCAAGAGAATTCGTCTTGGTTGGAGAAGATTTCTGCTTTATCTGAGAAAATTTAGGTCTCCAAAAAAATTTTCTTGAATCAAGAATATTTACCTTCAGTCGAGAATTTTTTTTTGTGTGTATGGCATTTTGTAATAAGTATAATAGTTTCACCAGAAAAGTAGAAAAATATTAAGAATTCTATAAATTCAACTTTGACCTCGAATAACTTTTGAAATATTCAATTTATCAAAAAAATATGAGCCTTTTTTCGTTGAGCATTCAATTTTCTACCAAATTGATCTTTTCAGTATACTTTTTGTATGTATATACTGTTGATGAGTCGTAAAATTCCAAAATTAAAAAAAAATTTTCCTATATTATTTGAATAAGAAGTGGAAAATTGCAATCAGGAAGTACTTAATGTTGATAGTAAGAGTTCTAATTTTAACAGGCGTTTTTTTTTTTACCTTGCTGAAACTTTTGGAAGCGTGTCCTTGGAGAATAAAAAGTCGTTAATTTTTTTGAATCAGTCTAATGTATATAATTGATATGGACAAATAGAATTTTTTCTCGACAATAAATAGGATGACTTACCTCCATCCATTGGTGAGCTGGATAACTGGGGATTCCGGTAAAGCTGTGCTATTTCTGCAAGCAGGAAGAATTATTTAGGATTAGAGGAAGGATTATACGGGTATAGGTGTAGGAAATACTTGGAAAGAGTAGGGTACAAATAAATTGTTTCGCCCATGATGCTCAAGCACGAAACGTTCAGTGTACGCTATTTTGCTCAATAGAATGTTATACTACTGAGTGAGAATGGTCTTTTGTATTCGGTAACAGGAGTGCATTGGCGTTGAGAGTCGTAGGAAAATCTTACCACGCAAGTGTTATATTTCAGTTCTCGTTCATTAGCATGCAATAGTTCATGCTTCAACTAGAAGGCCATAAGGGAAAAATTTTTCTCTTATATATTTGGAAAAATTAATTACTACAAGCTATAATATTTATAGTACACTAAAATAGTCTAAATGTCATGATATTCAACAGGTACAATTTTATGAACAAGCCTGAGGCATTTTTAAATTTATTAAATTTTATAATTGTGTAAACTTAATTTTCAATGTCAATATAGTGATGCTTTATAAAGATGTTTGGTCTAGTCGTAATACGTTTGTATATAAACGTAAATACAATAGAATCTGGAATACGTAATCAATCGAAATAATTAATTTTCCATAAACTTTAAATAATTTAAATAGAGGAGGAGGGGGCAAAGTGGACCCCTGGAGGCAAAGTAGGCCCCTTCAAATTTTCTATACGCCAATAAATTCGGACGGATAATAATATATCGCTTATCGAAATTTCTTATATAATGAGGGCTAAAATAGACCACCAAAACTGTTCATTAAATATAATTTATTGAGAAAGTTAAAGATAATAAAATTACGTTTTAAAGTTATATCGCAGCAGACTATTAAAATGACTTTTATGTTATTAAAATATAATTGTTTTATAGTTATTTGCAAATATCACACGTGTAAAGAATAAAAAATATCAAATCAAGGGTCTAAAAAGAAGTAAACGCGTAAAAAAAATGAATGATATTATAATTATTTTCCTTAAGGGGCCTACTCTGCCCCCCTCTCCTATTGAATCCTATTGAAAAGCGGTACTTTAAATCATTTGAACTGGTATGTTATAGTGTAATTTATGAACAGAAAAAAAAGTTAATTTGCTCTCTTAATACGAATTAGTAAAAATCACTTGACAATCACTCTTTGGCAGTGAATAGTCACTTATTGCCAGTGAAAAGTATACCACTATTTGAATTAGTGGCATAATTTTCACAATTTCAGTCACTTTTTTCATTATCTCAAATTTAAGAGAGTGGACCAAAGAAATTATGTTATTGGTTTGAGGCATTGGCATTGAACAATATTATTTTAGTCACTGCTTCTGTAGTGACTCAGTATTGCTGTAGGAGTTATACCAGTTTTCTTGCAAGAAGAATACGTAAACTCAGAGAATTTCACGGTATTTTTGGCATAAAAATTTATAAAATAATAACCATAGTAATAGTAGCATGAGGACAGTATGAAATTATAGTAAAAACGTATAATGAAAAAAGTATATTTCAACGATTAACTGTTAATTATAGCAGTTTAAACATTAAAATAATAATTTTACTGATTGAAACGACATTAGTTATTGAACATAACATAAATAATTAGAAGTTGAACTACAATTATTGTCAATCATTTTTTTCCGTGCACTGATAGAAGGATTTCTTAGCATTTAAAAAGATTTCTTAGTATTTAAGAAATCATTTCTTAAACATCATTTTTTTGTATTTAACAAATATTTCTTACTATTTAAGAAATTATTTCTTAATAGTTAAGAAATCATTTCTTAAAGCATGATTTCTTAACTTTTTTTAACCACAGATTTTTGATACTGAAATTACCCGACTTTTCCAGGTATTCCAGTCAAATAATTAAAAAATTCTCTGACCATATGTAGTTATATTAAATCCTTGGAAATATTTATTGAATCCAAAATAGAATGGTATAAGTCAGTTCAATAAATAATTAATCATTGTCGTTAAATGAAACTTTATTTTATTATTTGTCAATGTTTATAGGTTTTTTAACTTCCCATTGAGAAAAGTGTAAATTTTCAAAAATTCGAAAAGTTATGGTTTTCACTTCGATTTTCGAAAATCGATGTAAACTCTTCATATCTTTTTAATGAATTTACCGATTGAGATGGTTGAGGTGGCAATCGAAAGAGTTTGTTGGCCGTTAACTTTCCTGAAAATTTCAAATCGATTAATCGAATGGACTTTAAGATATAGAAAAAATATAAAAAAAAAAAATCTTTTTTTAGTTTTTTTAAAAATTTTCCAAAATCTAATCAGCTCTAGAACTAGAAAAAACGCGCTGATTGCCACCTTAATCGTCTCAATCTCAATTTGTTCGAGAGATGATCGAGAAAGAAATGGTGAAAAACGATTTTTTTTCGAAAACAATGGCATACAAAAGTATTTTCGAGGTCGAAGAGCTCGAAAATGTATTCACGGCAATGTTTTCGAACTCAAAGAGCTTAATGGGCTTGAAGATCCTGACGATTAGTTTCTATTAACTTTTTTTTTTTTTTCTAACAGCCTTTTTAATTCTAACTGCTTCATTTTTTCACTGGAATCAATTTCTACTAATTTCTTTTTAAGATGGTATTTCAATCGCACTCGCGCCGCGTTTTTTTTTTTTTTTTTCAAAGTTTTGACAGGAAAAAAAAATTATCGGATTTTTTCAATCAAAAAAAAGAAAGTAAATATTTTTCCAGCTTCGTAACGATATTCCTTGATTTTTCCAGTGTATTTATAATTCCCTGACATTTCTAGATTTTCCAGAAATGTGGCCACCATGTTAAATTCAATCAAAAATACTCACCTGGTTTGAGCATCAAAACCGAATTTTAAGAAGTAGGGGAGGGTGGGGCAGAGCGGCCCCCCTAAGCCAATTATTATTTTTTGTGGCTTTCAACCATAAGATCACTTTACTTTTGTCCTATTTCGAACGAATTTATGGACATTTTGCCAAAATTCTGAAAATTTTTTTTTTTTTTGTGGGGCAGAGCGGCCCCCCTTCAAAAAGTGATAAAAAAATTTTTTTTTTTGTTTTTTTTTTTTTTTAAATTGTTTTCATCATTAAGAATGTATTTCTTTCTCTTGACAATTATTTTTGGTTTTATATTACTCGAAAAAAATTTTTTAAAGCGTAAAAAATCGTTCACTCTGGATTACCTTAATTACTAATTGTTATTTAATAAAAAAAAAAATCAATTCTATAATTTTACTTTATTTCAAAAATTTATCAACTAAAAAAAAAAATTTAATTTTTATAAATTTTTAGTGACCAAATTTGCCTCTTACATAGAGAAACGGCCGAAAAATATGAAAAAATAATTTTTTCGGAAGTTTCGGCTGGTCCATTTTGCCCCAGGTGTTATGCGTAGGGCTAGAAATGTGGAATTATAATAATTTTTTTTTTAATTTGACGATAAAAATATGAAAAAATCACTTTTTCAAAATTTTGGACTTGTCCATTTTGCCCCAAATGTCATGCGTAGGGGTAAAAATGCGCAAACATATCGGATTTATAGTAATTAGTCGAAAAAAAAAAAATTGTTTTTTTGGTCAAAATTTTAGGGGGGCCGCTCTGCCCACCCTGCCCTATCACTCAAGAATTTTGAAAATTTTAGAAATATTAATAAAATCAAGTGTTTTTTTTTTTAATTTTTTTTGCTACAGCGAATTTTACTACACTATGGAATTTATGTTCTGTGCATAAGCCCGCGCTTATCGCTTTTTAAATGATTTATTTTTCCCTGTTCGTCAATTTCCTTTCTCTTGATTTCTGACTTTTAAACTCTTTTGTAATTTCTAGTAATGCGTACTTTTGTTATTTACAAATTTAACTTTATCTATATTAAAAGTGTAATGGTGATTTAAATTTTATTAAGATCAATATGTTAGGAGTTCATTAGTTTAGTTACATTAAGGTAGAAAAAAAAAATAAATGCTTAAAGAGATACAGATCATCGAGACCAGGTGCCACAAAGAATATTCGAAGGCAATCTCTTACTCTTCAATTGTCTCCCCTACATGCCACGGTCACGCCAATTAAGCAGAATCGCTGTTAACTATCACCCTTATCGGACCTTTTAGTACTTCGTACCGTTTTGCGGAATTCCCATTTGCCGAAAAACTCGTTCAGTTCGTTTTTATATACAGCCATTCTAGCTGTCCTCGTGGTTATAAATTCACTCCCAATGTGCAATTCTCATCACAAAATACAAGAGAACCTTTTGATTATTTTTCAGCCGGTATTTTGTTGGTCCTTATCATTTAAGTTAAGACTTAACCAGGTGCATCATTTAAAACATGAAATCTTATGGTTGCTGAACGTTAATTTTTAGTGACGCGCTACTGATGTTAATAGGCAGGTGTCGGTTGTTTGAAGATTAATGCACCTGAAAAATCGCGCCTCACCAGTACTTTCTTTTCTTTTGTTTTTTTTTATTATTTATTTTTTCAGTTGTTTTTCAACACGAAACAAAAGTTTATGATCGCCTTGGGAGTATTTTTAGTTAGCGGAACAAGAATTGTGTAGCTCAAGCGCCTTAAAAAAAAAATATATATATATATATATATATATATATATATATATATATATATGTATACATATATATGTATACATATATATGTATACATATATATGTATATATATGTATACATATATATGTATATATATGTAATCATATATATGTATATATATGTAATCATAAACATACATAAGTATGTATGTAGAAGGATGGGAGAGGAGTAGACAACTCAACAAAACCAAGATAATAATAATAATTATTGCACGTCAGCGTATTTTAATTTCGTGATAATTAACTAACGCTTAAATTGCTTTCATTATATCACCTGCAGATAAGGCATCAATTTTTCGTATACACTCTTTTTATTTTTTTTATAAATTCACTTTCTTCCGCTAAATATTTATACATAGTACTTGTACTTTTACAACTCATCCAAAAAAAAAAGAAAGAAAATAAAACGTTTTTTATTCCAAAAAGATAAAACAACAACATGATAAATTTTGTATGTAATATTTTTGTTTATATGAATATCATATGCTTTACATTTAGAAGAGACAAGGGCGAAGCGGGGAAGGGCGGGGGGGGGGTACCCACAAAATTTTATAAAAGAAGTTCGTTTTTTGAACATTATAAAATGGCTTTTGTGAACGAAATTGAGCATTATTTTTAACTTCCCGCTAAGAAAATTGAATATTTTCAAAAATTCGGGACGTTATCGGTTTCAGTCCGATTTTCGAAAATCGAATTGCTATCAGATCTAGACGTTTTGAGGTTCTAGGAAGCTATTCTGACTAATTTCAAGAAGATATCCGAGTGTATGTATGTGTATATGTACGTTCGTACGTTTGTAAATATCTTTAACTTTTGAACGGATGAACCGATTTTGATCGTCAAGGTGTCATTCAACGCGGCTTGTTAATATCTAAAAGCTGTGAGAAATTGAGTTTGATCGGTAAGGTACGTTCGGAGATACTCCAAAAATACAATTTTTTCAAAAATGTTTTTTTTGGGTAACTTTTAATGTGCTATCACGGAAAAAAATAAATAGAGCTGGCTACCATGTCAGATAGTAGTCAGTGCCATCTGTAGAAAAAAAAAATTGAGATAGCAGTGGGTCCTATCTACGTAGTACTGGTTACTCTCTACATTGTACTCAGCACCATGTCGGATAGGGAAGAGAATTTACCGGTGAAATAAATATTTTACTTATTTTACCAATTTTCAGCAGGTTATTTACCGGATAAATAACCAAGGTAGTTAATTTTGTTCCGTGGATGGCGCTGATGTGCGATTGAAGATGTGTACAATGTAGACTAAAAATTATTAGCAATTATCTATTATCTTTCAATATTATTGAGTTAATAAATAAATAGTTAAAAATGATAAAAGTGAAACATTGATCAAGGTTATTCGCGGATCTTGTCAAATGCAGCTTTAGTATTGAAATACGACCTTCTGTAGAGTTCTGTTATAACAAAGTAGGTTGAACAGAAGAATTTGAGATTCATCGACCCAGGTTCGAATCTGCGGCATGCAATTCATTATTTTTTTTATTTTACTGAAGTTAGCCGACGTTTTTAATTTTTTTTTATTTGTTTTCAATAATTAAATTAGAACAAAAAACATTTTTTTTAAATTGCATTTAAAGTTTATCAAGTTTTTTAAAAATAAAATTTATGTTTTATTTTTTTGTAATAATTTTTTCAATAAAAAAAAATTCAGTATGCCATATTGCTTTTAAAACTTAGTACACTAAACTATATACACATTCGATGCAAGTAGATATTTATCATTTAAATTGATATTTTACCGGTTAAATAGCCAAATAACTTACCGGTTAATAACCGGATATTTGCCTACTCGAATCACTAATGTCGGATGTTGCTCACTACTATCCTACATAGTACACTCTTACATATTGCCCAGTTCTATGTACATAGCAGCCAGTCGTATGTCAGATAGCAACGGTTACTTTTTAAACATATTACCCACTGCTATCTGCAGATAGCGCCTGCGTCTATTTTTACATATTGCTGGTTACTGTGTAACATAGTAGAGAGTTCTATGTAAGATAGCAATGAATACTATCTGAGATTTTTTTTCCGTAAGGACTTAAATAATTTTTTTTAGGGATGGCGCTAGTATTTATTATTGACAACTAACAAATAAAATTATTATCGTAACTAAATTAATTATGACTTATTCAACTACGTTTACGTATTTAAATATATAATTATTAATTATATATGATATTTTTTTTTATTTGTTTATATTTATTTATATGACGTATTAAAATATATAATTACATCATATGAGTTCGTTAATTGCTGAACACTTAAATTTTAAATTTTATTTTATAAATTAAGTTTTTTTCATTTACGGTAGTAAATTTATAATAATAATAATTATTATTATAATTAATTTATTTCCATAAATGAAAAAAACTTAATTTATAAAATAAAATTCAAAATTCAAGTGTTCATTAATTATAATTAATAATTGTAATTGTATAATAATTGTTGTTATAATAAAGTTATTATCATGAATGAAAAAAACTTATTTTATAAAATAAAATTTAAAATTAAAGTGTTCAGCAATTAACGAACTCATATGATGTAATTATATTTTTAAATACGTAATATAAATAAATATAAACAAATAAAAAAAAATATCATATATAATTAATAATTATATATGTAAATATGTAAACGTAGTTGAATAAGTCATAATTAATTTAGTTATGATAATAATTTTATTTGTTCGTTGTCAATAATAAATACTAGCGCCATCCCTAAAAAAAAATTATTTAAGTCCTTACGGAAAAAAATATCTCAAATAGTACTCATTGCTATCTTACATAGAACTCTCTACTATGTTACACAGTAACCAGCAATATGTAAAAATAGACGCAGGCGCTATCTGCAGATAGCAGTGGGTAATATGTTTAAAAAGTAACCTTTGCTATCTGTCATACGACTGGCTGCTATATACATAGAACTGGGCAATATGTAAGAGTGTACTATGTAGGATAGTAGTGAGCAACATCCGACATGGTGCTGAGTACAATGTAGAGAGTAGCCAGTACTACGTAGATAGGACCCACTGCTATCTCAATTTTTTTTTTCTACAGATGGCACTGACTACTATCTGACATGGTAGCCAGTTCTATTTATTTTTTTCCGTGCAGCTGTTAATATTGATATTAAGAACTCAAACTTTCACCGTATTTTTTTTTCGTCATTTCCAACAATATTTTCGATATAATGAAGAAAAAAAAAAATAGTCGATTTTATTGAATCAGTCTAGTGAATATATTTTCAAGCTCTTCGAGCTCTAAAATGCTATTACATGCAATTGTTTTTTTATGAGCTTTTCCAGCTCTAACAAGTTACGTTTTATGCTAAAGTTTGAAAATTCAAAAATGATTAATAAAGAAGCTGTTTTTAAATTTTATTCCCGATTATGTTCAATAAAATAAATGTATTGAGGCAGAAATCAATGTCAGTGACCAAAATCAAGATTTAAATTAGTTTTGACTCAGGTCAGAGCAATAATATGTAAAATATCCGCGTAAAATATTAAAAACTGTGTTTTTTCAATTTTTTGTTGATAGTATGATTTAAACTAAAGAAAAAGTTAGAAGACATTGTATTATGATCGACAGAGACCATAAAGAGGAAGAGTTACACGGAGAGAAAAAAATAGTTATAATTCCTATGTAGAATGTTAACCATTACTATGTTACATAGAAACGAGGATTTTTTAACGTCGAGAGTCACCGGGCAGAGTAATCATCCCCCCCATTCTACATAGTAACGATGGCTATGCTAGCATAGAAGAGATTACTATTCTACATTGACGAGAGAACTATGTAAATGGATATGGCTACAATGTTACCTAGTAACGTTTACGATGTTTTATTTATTTCATTTTTAGTAAATAAGGTTATGACAAAACAAATAACTCAGGTTACTATAAATAGATATATGTAGAAATTGAATTAATCTATTGAAATAATTAAGATATTGCTCAAAATGAAATATCATTTTTTGATAACAGATAAATAATAATTAAATAAATTAAAATATTTAATAATATACTTCGCACATATACATGTAACACATACACATAGGTTACTGCGCAAACGTCCGCGCATGTTTACTTTCTTGTCTCACTTATTAAACTGTAACGACAGCTATTCCAGCATGGGACTGAGTACCATTCTACATAGCCCTGATTCCCATGCTAGATAGCGATTTTTACCATTTTAGTTGTTTCAATGTAACATAGTAATCATTACCAGAAAAATGGTAATGAGTCCTATTCTACATAGCATTATTTACCATTTTACAAAAAATGAGTCTGGTTACTATGTAACATAGTAATCATTACTATTTTTTTCTCTCCGTGTAGTATGATTTCAGACACATTTTAGTACATAATATTATAATTTATCTGGAAAAAATAACATAAAAAGTTATTTTTTAAACTTTCTAACGCCGATATCTTTTGAAATAATTAACCGATTTTGACGTTTGAGGTGGTGGTAGAAATAGGTTTGTTTGTTTTGACAGGTGTGAGAGAGGTAGAAATAAGAGACTGAGTAAAATCTTGAAATTATTTGTTTATCTCTTTTAATAATTATTTATTTGTAAAATATGTAAAGAATAAAAACTGTAAAAAACGGAAGCTATACAGTTAAGATTGCAACAATTAAAATTTGAAAAAAAAATTTGTTTACTCGGGTTAATGATGAATATTTATTAAAAATTTAATATTTCATTTTTACAATGATTAATTTTTATTAAGAGAGAAAAAGGATGGTCAAACCAGAATCGAGGAAATCTTTTACTTCATTCTCTTTTGAAATTCTTGACGTGTAAAACGGGAAATATTATCATCAGCATAGCATCAAAAGACAATCAAAATTACATGGAGTTGGATGAGGACGTGATATTACGTATAATTCTCCTTTGGTTCTCTTTAGTTATGAAAAACAGGGGAAAATCAAAAAAATTTACAGAGAATCAATTCTTCGATTCGGGGCTACTTCCATTTCAGATGCCGAATGGCTTTTTTTTCTCCATGTGTTAATAAAATTTTGTTTTTCGTGTTAAGCTGAATATCCGGAAACTTTAAAGCTGATTCAATGAAAGTTAATAAAGATCTAGAACCATAAACTATCGTAATTGTACAGCGGTTAAATAAGTACTTAAAACTTTAAACTCGTATTTCTGAAAACTATGTTTTCAAATCGGTAGTATTTATCAAAAATCGATTAACTTAAAAGTTTGGCTGTATCTTTCAGATATAAATATCTAGAGCATAATCAATGGGTACATCTTGCAACTCGTACGATTTTTGCTTTTTTTTTCCAAGGACACTGATAGAAAGATTTCTTAGCATTTAAAAAGATTTCTTAGTATTTAAGAAATGATTTCTTACTATTATATAGTTAAGAAATCTTTTCTTACTATTATATAGTTAAGAAATCTTTTCTTAAAGCATGATTTCTGGTATAGGAACTATTCCAATAGCATTATGGGAACCATTCCTATAATATTATAGAAATAGTTCCCATACTATTATAGAAACCATTCCTATATATTATGGGTAGCATTCTCATAATTATAGGAACTGTTCCTATAATTTTGGGAAACATTCCTATAATTATAGGAACTGCTCCCATAATTTATGGTCATAGTTCCTATGTTGGTATATGAAAAAATTTTATAGATTTATGGGAACCGTTTCCATAATTTTTTTTCCGTGTATCAGTGGACGTAATCTAAATATTGAATGTGTTGAAATTGACTTTATGTTTTCCGTGTATCTGTTATTTTTGAAAAAGTTTTATCTTTATGACTTTCTCATCAAACTCTAGTTCAACTATTGAACTAATGAAGGGTTTTTTCAACTATCGATAAGTCAATTCTAAGTAAAATTAGTTACCAAAAAAAGACTATTTGACAAAAAAAAAGTTAATAATACTGGGAATAACTTTATTCTGTATGCATATTGTTTTATTGATTCCAACAGAATGTTCATACAACAAAGAAAAGTAGTATATTACACACCAAGGGTGAAAAGTAGACATTCCAATCCATGTGTGTAATTGCTGACGTGAACCGAAGGCGAGGCCAGAAAACATGCGGGTTGGGATGTCCTACCTTCCTCTGTGGTGTGCATACTATTTTTTACTATATATGCACCTGAAAGTTTATATTTTTGCCTCTATTTGTGAGAAGAATGCCGCATGCGGTACATTTAACCATTTGTTTTCTTATAAAAGAAAAGAATGACTTTCTTCCCTCTAAATAAAGCAGGAATTAAACTTTTCGGTACACGTATAGTACACTCCGAGAAGGTTTAAATAAATAATAGTATATTACACACCTAGGGAAGTAAAGTAAGAAATGTCTCGGATCACATGTAATTGTTGGCCGAGGCGAAGCCGAGGTCAACAAACATGTGATTTGAGGCTTTCTTATATACTTCCCGAGGAGTGTATACTATTTTTTTCCTCGACGGAGGCGGAAAGCAGCAAATTCGTTTTGCACAGCGGAACAAAAGTTGACGCTTTCCGCCCGGAGGTGAGAAAAAAATCATCCGTTTCGCATCCACTTCAACTTGACTCCGAATTGAATCCGCGTTCACACCGCAAATTTGTTACAGTGTGTTTCTCGATATTTTAAAATTTTTTCGATAAACATGATGGAAGTAATGAGAAAGTGTAGTTACATATTATTAACTCGTTTAAACGTCAAGGTTATGACATACAAGTATTGCTTGAAGTAATACTTAAAGTAAATATATATGTGAATATGTAGGTTCGAAGCTTTTATAACTAAGAAGTTCGTTGCAACTCCCCTCAGAAAAGAATAAACAATATATAATACATGCATTGAAACAGCAGGGGAATAGAATAGATGAAACTCTTCATTTCTAAAACTTTTGTGTGAGTCTAGTTTTTTTTTTTTTTTTTATATTACATTGTTTGTTCTTCTGCTTCTTTACGTGCCAACGCGCTAGAATATAGACAGTTTATTTTTTAAAAGAATACAATAAATGAAATCTTATAAAGTCGTGCGAGACAGATGATGTTCATAGATATTTAAATTTTACTCATAATATAAATGATCCATAAACCATAAGCTTAGTTAAATTTACATTTGAGCCGATATAAGTATAAAACTAAAAAAAGGACATTTATGTACATATATATTCTTTATTATTTTCAAATTAGCTTATGTAATAATGAATAATAAATATTAATCCTAACCCAGAGATAATTTTCCGTGAAAAATTATAATGTTACCCAGACTAGAAATGAAATATTTTAAGGCTTCGAAAAGCTTTAAGTATAAATTCAAATAATCTATATAGTTTCATAAGATTAAGATTCAATGACCTTCCTGAGAAATTGTGTAGTATGAAGATTGCACTATAAAATGTTGTAAGTGAATAAAAAATCACGTACAATATTTATTTTAATTCTAATATCATATGAATTATTTTTTTTTATCTGGATTATTTGAAAGAGCATGCGCTTAGTTTTGATGCAACAAGTGCAGAGTGCATAATAGTGGGAGAAGCACTGAGATTAAACTTGAATGAAGAGAGTCAGAAATAAAAAGAGAATGAGAACGTGAATGATGTAAAAGATGAGCGTGCGTTCGCGAAAAGGGTGAAGCTGCAACACGTCGAGGGAGTGGTTAGAGTAGGGGAATTGCACGAGGTTGGCACGCGCCGTATCCGACAATTGCCCGTTAGAGTTCGAGGGGGAAAACGGGCGGCTCGAAGTGCATGGACTACTGGAAGAGGAAGCGATGCATCTTACGGTTAGCGCCAATGTCGACATAATATTTTTTTATTCTTTATTGTCTTTTTTTCTATACTTGTTGATTAATGAATTAATCACACTCGTCTGATACAGAACGAAAATATAACACATAAAAAAGATTAAATTATTTATTTTGACTTTGCAAAACTTTATTTCAATCTAAATTCACTCTCACTCGGAGTTTCGGAGTTTAAAAGAAAATCGCTCGACGTACGGACTGCATAGGGATTTTATTTGAATCGGCTTTCACATCCGTTTGAAGTTTTAATTATAGTTATTTCTATTAACAGGGGTTATCAAATATTTTTGGCTAAGTTTTTTTCGCAAACAAAATCTCTAAATACAAGATACAGAGCGCACATTGATACACTACTATCTAATCTAGCGAAGTGCGCTTAAATTGTTTGACAATATTCGTTTGTTTAAGAGAAAAACTTGGCCAAAGTTTCCATTTACTGCACAAGTGCAACAAAGATAGTACCGTTCGTGGACTTGAGTATAACAGAGAGATAAGTGTGAACCCCTGTTAATAATTGATTAAGGTACTAATAAATAAATGGGAAATTGCAGTATATACACAGAAATAGTATATTACATATCTAGGCCAGTAAAATAAGAAAAGTCTCAGAGCACATGTAATTGATGGCCGAGGCGAAGCCGAGGTTGACAAACATGTGGTCTGAGGCTTTCTTTTTTACTGGCCAAGGTGCGTATACTATTTTTCTCACCTCCGGGCGGAAAGTGCAACTTTCGTCCCGCTGTGCAAAACGAAGTTGCAACTTTCCGGCTTCGTCGATCAGAAATAGTATACACTCCTCGGGAAGTAAATAAGAAAGCCTCAGATCACATATTTGTTGACCTCGGCTTCGCCTCGGCCAACAATTACATGTGATCTGAGACATTTCTTACTTTACTTCCCTCGGTGTGTAATATACTATTTCTGATCGACGAAGCCGGAAAGTTGCAACTTCGTTCAGGGCAGTGGCCCGAAAGTTGCCACTTTCCGGCCGGAGGGCAGAAAAAAAAGTTATCTTGAATCAAGAAAATATTATGGAAGTCAAACGTTTTCGGGAATCAAGTCAAGATTTTCTTGAGCCAAGAGAATTTGTCTTGGCTAAAAAAAATTCGTCTTGGTCGGAGAAGATTTCTACTTTATCCTAGAACATTTAGGTTTCCAAAAAAATTTTTTTGAATCAAGAATATTTATCTTCAGTCAAGAATTTTTAACATCCCGCTAAAAAAATTGAAAATTTTCAAAAATTCGGGAAGTTATTAATTTCGGTCCGATTTCCGAAAACCGAATTTCTATCAAATCTTGACGTTTTGAGGTTCTAGGAAGTTATTCTGACTAATTTCACGATGATATCCGAGTGTATGTATATATGTACGTATGTAAATATTCTGTAACTTTACTTGCTCAAGGAGCTCGAAAATAGCGGGAAGTTTTAGGGCTGGCCTACAGGGTCAACCGATAGACCAATTTTTTTTCTGTGTAGCCGTTTTGGCCTTGTACACTTTTGTCTTTTTAACTTCCCGCTAAGAAAATCGACGATTTTCGAAAAATTCGGGAACTTATTGTTCTCACCCCGATTTGCGAAAATCGAGTTTTCATCAGAAGTTGACGTTTTGAGGTCTTAGGAAGCTATTCTGACTATTTTTCAAATGATGTCCGAGTGTGTGTGTGTGTGTGTGTGTGTGTGTGTGTGTGTGTGTGTGTGTGTGTGTGCGTGTGTGTGTGTGTGTGTGTGTGTGTGTGTGTGTGTGTGTGTGTGTGTGTGTGTGTGTGTGTGTGTGTGTGTGTGTGTGTGTGTGTATGTATGTATGTGTGTGACCGGTCTATAACTTTTTAACTAATGAACCGATTTGGATTATTAGGGCGGCAATCGAAAGAGCTTGTTGGCCATCAACTTTTCTGAAAATTTCAGATCATTTGATCAAGTAGACTCGAAAATATTGGCAAATTACGGAAAAAAAATTTTTTTTTTTTTAGTTTTTTATTGATTTCTCAGATACGACTTAAACGATCGACTTCAAAATCTAATCACCTCTAGAACTCAATAAAACACGTCGATTGCCGCCTCAACCATCAAAATCGGTCAATTCGTTCGTGAGATGTCGTGGGAGAAAGAAATGCTAAAAACGGTTTTTTTCAAAAACAATGGGATACAAAAGTATTTTCGAGCTCGAAAATGTATTCACAACAATGTTTTCGAGCTCAAGGAGCTCGAAAACAGCGGGAAGTTTTGGGGCTGGCCCGCAGGGTCAACCGATAGACAGATTTTTTTTCTAGTTTTTTATTGATTTCTCAGAAACGACTTATACGATCAACTTCAAAATCTAATCAGCTCTAGAACTCAATAAAACGCGTCGATTGCCGCCTTAGCCATCTCAATCGGATAATTCGTTCGAGCGTTATCGCGGGAGAAAGAAACAGTAAAAAACGGTTTTTTGCGAATATCTTTGAAACAACTGACCTAAAAAATTCCAAAATCTTATCAGCTCTAGAACTCAATAGAATACGTCAAGTGTAGCTCAACCATCAAAATCGGTCAGCTCGTTCGTGAGATATCGTAGGAGAAAGAAATGCTAAAAAACGGTTTTTTTCAAAAACAATGGGATACAAAAGTATTTTCGAGCTCGAAGAGCTCGGAAATGTATCCACAACAATGTTTTCGAGCTCCTTGAGCTCAAGAAGCTCGAAAACAGCGGGAAGTTTTGGGGCTGGCCCGCAGGGTCAACCGATAGACAGATTTTTTTATATCGCAAACTGCTTATTTGTCCTTCTGCCTTCATTGTGCGGCTGAGGCAAAGCTCTAGTGAACACTAAATTCCCATTTTACCGATCACTAGATCCTCGTCCTGCGCCTAACATTCAGAGACCTCCGTTCGAGTCCGACGCGTGGCTTAGCGGTCACCCAGTCAAGTAGCAATCATGCTCGATGCTGCTTAACTTCGGTGATCGCCTGACCCACGCGCGTGCCAACCGGCTGCCTCTGTTGCACGATTAAGGTACTAACAATTAAACATAATATATATTGTTTTTAATTTGTAAGATGTTTAATAACTTACTCAATTATAATTTCATAAAATATACATAGTAAAAAAATTAAATTATTTATTGGTGACACACGGCAAAAAAAATTCTGTCATTTAACCGAGTTATAGTATCGTCAAACAGTTGATTGTGAAAATAACTATTCATTTGTTAATTATTGCAATACGTATAGTTAATTTAACCTTATTTATTTTAATGATCTATAGTATCGTTAAATAAACTATTCAATGTTTGTCCTCCAATGAGAATTCATTTTTTTATTTGAACCATCATCCGAAAAGTTGCCATCGACATTCAGTTATTTTGACAAAATAGGTTATCGTTTTGTCATCGTGCGTATTCGTATCGTTATATTGACGATATGATGGATCGTAACATCGTTGATTAAGAACGTGGAACTTCCGCAGTTAAGCAAATGTCAAGCTAACCACCAAAAAGCCTTTGTGAGCGTAGTGTCACGTATTTCTTATAAGTAATTAACGAGCTTTTCGGTTATTATAATTGAGATAATCTAATTAAAATGGATGCGTACACGGAAAGAAATTTTCGTTAAAAATTACCGTTAAATTCACTGTAATCGTGGGACATAATGCGGCGCTTTTATTTATTACCATTTTCAAATTAAAAATTACGGAAAAATTTATTTATTTTGAGGTTAAACTTCATAAAATTTACCGAAAATGAAATAAAATTTACAGTAGACTACGGTTAAATTTGTTGAAAAAAAGTTAAAAATTATCTTACTTACCGACAAATGATTAGGTCGTGCCATTTGTCCCACGATTACAGTGAATTTAACGTCAATTTTTAAAGAAAATTTTTTTTCGTGTACCTATTGTATAATCACAATAGTTTTTATGGACTGATTTTAACAATTATTTTCCAACGTAAAAAAATTTTAATGCTTCATATAATTTTTTTTGCTTTGTTATAATTAATAGATTTATATCCAGCGCGGATTGACATTTTCAGCTTTAAAAAATGTCTTATTATTTGTAATTTAACCAATAAGATTATATGCTAAAATTTTTTTTTTTTTAACTGTTGTAAGTAACTATTGTACTTAACACAAGTCACTGAGCCTGAATATTGAAACATATCATATTATGAAATAGTTAATGAGACTGTATTTTTAACTTGACATCTTTCAATTTACATTAATTTTTTTTTTATCCAAAACTATCTTCAAGATTGTCTTATTAGCGTTTCTTCGGATACCTATAATGACAATAGTATTGCCAATTTTGACGTTACGCTGCGACGATACTTGGATCGCCAAAATGACTATACAGAATATCGTAAAAAAAGTTGACTATAGATAGTATAGCTGTAGTAACGAAATGTTCAGTTGGTTTTGACGAGATTTTTCTCGCCATGCATGTTTCTTTATAGGAGTAGGAAAGAACGGGGCACGACGTTTAAATTGATTGAATTTTGAAAAGATAATTTGAGCCTATCTTTAGAAAATAACAGGATGATATCAACAACGAAATCAAATATAACGATCGATGGAGTGTTCTCGAAATTTTTAGATGATATTCAGTGCAAAACTTATATTTTTCTCATTTGTTATCATAAGCCTTTGATAACAAAAGTATATACCGAAGCACCCATAAGTATAACTGAAATAGAACAATAATAGTGATAATTTTTATGACTGTATACAATGAAATATTTTTAATTTATTATTTATTAAAAATGAAAATTTTGTTTATACATTCCAATAAATCAGAAGTAAATACGGATTTCATTTGAATCCAAATTCACTTCGTCACTCGGAGTTCCGGAGTTTAAAAAAAAATCACTCCGCATGCACTTTATTTAGGTCATTCGATGGAACTTTAATGTTGTTATTTTCAGGTAGTTGAGTGACTTTTTTGGATGCAATATCAGCGGTTTTATTTCCTGATATCCCAATGCGAGCTGGTATCCACGCTATTATTAATTTTTTGTTGATACGTCTGAATTTTTCTAATTCTTCTTGGATGTGTATTATGAGTGATTTATTGCCAATGGTGTTTCTTAAGGGTAGATTTTTTAAAAATCTAGGTATTACATTTGTCCTCATGGTCAATTTTTCAAGGAATTTTGTCATAACCTATCATAATTGGTTGAGTAGAGTTCAAAAATGCCATTCGTTAAAAAATTTATTTATGTATGTATATATATGTAATATAACCAGCCTTGTCATCACGATAGCGCATACAATTCTTATCGGACCTTAATGAAATTTTTCACACTTATTCCATGAGCGATTATCTTGATCAAGTTCGAAGATGGGCTAAATCGGTCGATTAAATCAGAAGTTATTGCTGATAGAAATTTTCACGATTTTTCGAATAAATCAGTTTTTCACTGTTAAAGTTTAAATAACTTTTAAACTAAAAGTCAAAGACAATTATTGTGGAAAGTATCTAAAAGCTTGTTAAATAAGCTTTAATTTTTGTCCTTAAACTTAACGATCCGAGTATTTCTTCCAAGAATTTGATAGCCTTGAAAGTTTTAATAGAATCAAAAAATTTTGAAAATATGGTTTTCATTTTACATAACTTATGCATTTTCCATTGTAGTCCAATTTCGTCAGTTGTATTTTATTGTGAACAAAATTATCTGTAAATTTCACAGCTATTTTGAATTTTAAAAGTGTTTCTTTTATTACTTATGATGCTTTAAACGTACCTGTACGTCCTATGATTATAACTGGTCTTATCATCACGTTGGTGCCTACAATTCTTATCGGATCCTAATGAAATTTTCTACACTCATTTGATAGGTAATTATCTTGATCAAGTTCGAAGATGGGCCGAATCGGTTGATAAGTTTAGAAGTTATGGCTGTTTAAAGTTTTCACGATTTTTCGAAAAAATCTGCTTTCATTCACCGTTAAAGTTTATGTAACTTCAAAACTAAAACTGATAGACAATTTCCGTAAAAATTATCTTAAAACTTATTTAGTAACCTTCAATTTTTTACCTCAAACTTTATTTTATGACTATTTTTTCCAATAATTTGATTAAGAATCTCGGATTGAAAAACTGACCTTCAACAATAGGCTTCAACCTTAGTAAAAATAAACAAAGGCCGCCTTCATTTTTTAAACTAAGCGCGCGCTAACGAAAAGTCAGGGAGGTGCTGAAAATGTTCGAAAAATCTACCTTCCATTCTGGCTGTCAGATAGCATTTTTTAAATCATATGATAGTTTGGTGAATTGCGTATGCTTCACACGAGAATATGGAGAAGGCGTTAGGTAGCTTGATTTTTACTTCTAGACCATTGGATATTATCGCTGCTCCTTTTCTACTATTCAGTGAAGATCCATCAGCGCACTGAGAGAACAATTTATTTGAGCCAAATAAGATTTGTTTTCGGCAAATAAATCCCATATTTGAATGCACTCAATCATTATTTATTTGAGACAAAGATATGGTTCATTTGAATGAAATAATGATTTGTTTATAGTTAACAAATCTGTATTTGGATGGAGGCACTGTAGCGCTACCAGCAGTAGTGTAATTTCGTTCAACCAAGATTTTTTAACTGTAAACAAGTATATATTTGAATGAAATAAATGATTTTATTCAGTCAAATAAATCTATTTATTTGGCTCAAATAAATTGTTCTTTCAGAGCGTAGATTTTTACATGGTTCTGATATTGGTTCATCATTTCATTAAATAAACTTGGAAAGGTACTAGCAGTAGTATTTGTTTTGCCGAGAGAGTTAACCATCGTATATGCCAGTCAATTCTTCTGGTGTGGTTAATTCAAGGCAGGATGGTCGGTATGACTTTATCAAGCGGTGTCTATATCTGGATGTTGAGTTTGATTTTACAGTTGACTCTTCTTTTTTTGAGGGGTTGAGGAAGGAAGTTTTTTTGAGAATAAATTGTAGACAACGGTCCCATTGTGGTTTATCATATAAGTTCCAATCTTTATTTCTGTTGTTATTGGCATAATTGATGACCAAGGTTAACCTGCGTAAGTCTAAAGGTATTTCGTCGGCTTTAGCTAATATGCTATGGTTGAGACTTGATTTAAATGTCCCAATGGCAAAACGTAGCCTGGTGGTTTGAATGGTATCCAGTACTTGAAGTAGGCCTGGATGAGCTGAATCGTAAAATATAGCTCCATAGTCTAATTTATCTCTGACTATTGCTTCATACGTATTTATCCAAACCTCTCCATCTGCACCCCATTTATTTGATGCTAAACATTTAATGATGTTCATTCTTCTTTTACACTCACTCTTTACTTCTTTCAGGTGTGCATTCCATTTCAGTTTATGGTTAAATATTAAATCAAGTATTTTCATTTGTGCTACTTGTCGCAAGTGGGATTTTCCAAGTAGTAGTGTGGGACGTACGATTTTGTTGGACCTAGAAAACACCATGAATTCTGATTTAGCTTCGAAAAATTTAAACTCAGTTACGTCACACCACTCTTGTATTTTGATCAAAGCAAGTTGGAGACTTTCCACGCACGTATCAATATTTTTTCCTCTTCATGCCACTGCCCCATGGTGTGCGAACCATCCGCCAATCGCTGGAAGTTCTATGATGTTTATAATCTCATTTTTAGCAATGAGAAATAAGGTCACCGCGATGACTGTACCTTGAAGAAGTCCATTTTTCAGGTAGTGTGTTTTTGAAAAGATATTGCCTACTTTTACTGTTATTGACCTTCTGTTCAGGAAGTTTATGATAAAGGCTATTATTGGTCCTTTTAATCCTAGTTTGAGTAGTATCATTATGATTCTGTGTTTCCATACTGTCTCATATGCTTTTTCTAGGTCCAAGCTAGCTACTATAGCATGCTCTTTCTCCGCAAAAGCTTGAGAAATAATTTTTTCCAGCTGGGCAAGGTGGTCGTAAGTGGACCAATTTTGTCAAAAGCCGCTTTGACGTGGTGCTAGTAATTTGTTACTTTCTGAAAACCATTTGAGCCTGCGATTTACCATCTTTTCCATAATTTTGCCTATTGCACACGTGAGATTGATAGGACGATCGTTAGCCGTTAATGCTTTATCTTTGTTGGGTTTAGCTATCGGTACAATAATTGCACTTTTCCATATGTTGGGATAGGATTCAGAGGACCAGATTCTATTGATTATTTTATGTAAACACGATTTGCTTTCAGCAGATAGGTGTTTTATAAATACATTGATTAATGTTGTATAGTCCAGTGTCAGTATTATCACAGGGTGAAACTACAATAGGGTTCTCATCTTCAGTTTTTTTTTTTTTTGTGGTCTAAAAACTTTTAGTGTAATTGTCATCACTAGAGTTGTTAGCAAATGTTTCTGCGAGTAGGTTTGCCATCGCTTGTGGTGAACTTATAGCTTCTTTTTTTTCTTTATTAAGATATTAGTAAAGCTGGATCTCTTGGAGCCTTATTGTATACGTTTAATATTATTCCAAATATACTTCGTAGGGACCTGAGCATTTAGTGATTTCACGTAGTTTTTCCATATGTCTCAGTTTACCTTGTTTTGAGCGTGCGTTTCGCTTTGGCTCTAAATTTTTTATATTGAATCATTAATTTATCGGTTTTATGTTTTTTGTATCGATAGAAAGTGTTTTTAGCTGCCTTGATATCTGATTCACAGTTTTTTTTTTCCACCAAGGTACTTTTCTATTCTTGCATAGTTGGCCATTCTTAACAGGTATTGCTTGATGGGCGGCCGCTTTTATGTTATTAGTGAAGTTCTCTAATAAATTCAAGTCCGTTAGGTCAGTATGTGCAGTATCTTGTATAGATAGCACATACTCATCTATTAAATGCGTTAAATAGTCCCAATCCGCCTTGTTTAGGATCCACGCTGATGTTGGGGGACTTATGTATTCTGAATTAACTTTTAATGTGTTCGAATGGAAATAGGATAGTGGTCGCTATCTTGTGAATTATCGTCCACATCCAAATTAAGAAGATGGGCTATGCTTGGTGAACAAATACTAAGGTCAATTATGCTAGTTTCTCCACTCGCCGTGGAGAAGTGTGTTGGTTTCCCATCATTTAATAAGATCATTTCGAATTCATCTAGCCATTTTTTCACCATTTTACCTCTATTGTTTGAGTATTTCGAACGCCATAGTTGGTTATAGCTGCTGAAATTACCATTTATTATATATGGCTCGGGTAATTGGTTTATTGTTAGATATTCTAAACTGTTTATATTTTCCAATGGTAATGAGTTCGGTAAGTATATGTTGCAGATCGTTACTTTGAATGGAATTCTTACTCTAACTGCGAATGTTTCTAAAGGAGTATCTAGGTTTATATTTTTTACTTGTACATCTCTGAAATATATGGCTACTCCTCCACTGGCTTGTGACGTATTTATTTTGTTTTTATAGAAACAATTGTAGTGGCCTATTTTTGCTGCTGTGTTATACTTAAAATTTGTTTCTTGAAAACAGAGTATAGCTGGATTAAGTTTTTGAATCAAGAGCTGTATACGTTCACGTCAAAGTTGGATTCACAGTACATTTTAGTATTATTTGACTTTTTCGGTGAAGCTATCAGACTTGTCTTAAAATTTTATAGGATCTTTTTTGTAAATCATTTCGTTTCCTACATATTTTTTCTGATCAAGTTTCCGAAATTTTTGAAAGTTTTTTAGTCATTTGTATTTAAATGTTAATTCATTCCTAGAAACCGTATACCAGTCGATTTTATTCTTTTACTTGTAAACGCAAAGAATTAAAGAATTTTCAAAAATTTTGAAAAATTTTGAAAACTCGATGAATGATAATTTGTAGAAAATAAAATGATCTACAATAAAGGTCCTTTAACATTTTAAGATAAGTCTGATTGTTTCGCCGAAAAAGTCAAATAATACTAAAATTTACTATGAATCTAACTTTGACTTTGAATAACTTATGAAAAATTCAATTTATCAAAAAATGATGAGACCTTTTTAACTTCCCGCTAAGAAAATCGATGATTTTAAAAAAATTCGGGAAGTTATTGTTTTCAACCCGATTTTTGAAAATCGAGTTTTTTTAGCAGATGTCGACATTTCGAGGTCCTAGGAAGCTATTCTGACTATTTTTCAAATGATGTCCGACCGTCTGTATGTGTGTGTGTGTGTGTGTGTGTGTGTGTGTGTGTGTGTGTGGATGTGAACTCTCTATAACTTTTTAACAAATGACCGATTTGGATGATTAAGGTGGCAATCGAAAGAGCTTATTGGCCATCAACTTTCCTGAAAATTTCAGATCATTTGATCAAGTAGACTCAAAAATATTTGCGGATTATGAAAAAAAAAAATCATTTTCTTTTAGTTTTTTTTTTTTTCTCAGAAACAGCTTGAACGATCGACTTCAAAATCTAATCAGCTCTAGAACTTAATAAAACGCGTCGAACGCCGCCTCAACGCTCTCAAGCGGTTAATTTGTTTGAGAGATATCGTGGGAAAAAGAAATGGTAAAAAACGGTTTTTCGCGAATATCTTTGAAATAACTCAACGAAACAATTTCAAAATATCATCAGCTCTAGAACTCAATAAAATGCGTCGATTGCCGCCTCAAAATCAGTTGAAAAGTGCAAAAGATATAGGCCCTGAAAAGTTAAAAAAGTAACATAACATGTTATTTTTTCCGGATAAATCATAATATAATGTACTAAAATTTATCTGAAATCATAAGAACTCTTCCTCTTTATAGTCTCTTCCGATCATCATATAATGTCATCTAACTTGTTCTTTAGTTTCAATCATATTAACAGCAAAAAATTGAAAAACCACAGTTTTTAATATTTTTCTCGGATATTTCATATATTATTGCTTTGACCTAAGTCAAAACTCATCCAAATCTTGATTTTGATCACTGACAGTGATTTCTGCCTCGATACATTTATTTCATGAAACATAATCGGGCATAAAAATTTAAAAACCACTTTTTCATTAATGATTTTCAATTCTCAACTTGTCAAACTTTAGCAAAAAACCTAATTTGTTAGAGCTTGAAAAGTCCATAAAAAATAATTGCATGCAATAGCAATTTAGAGCTCGAAGAGCTCGAAAAGTTATTCATAGTAATGTTTTCAAGATCTTTGAGCTCGAAAACAGCGAAAAGATTTGGGGCTGGCCCGCAGGGTCAACCAACGCCCAGATTTTTTTGTAGAGCGTTTAATTTTCAACGAAAATATTCATTAATTCCAAACTTTAAAAAAAAATTTCTCATGTTATTTAAACGGACTGTAGAAAATTGCGATGCGCAGTTGTTGATTTTAATATTAAGAGCTCAAACTCTCAAAGTATTTTTTTTAGTCATTTTCAATAATATTTTTGATATAACGAAAAATAAAGAAAATCAGTCGTTTTTTTTTTGACGCAGTCTAATATACATATATATATTTATATATTTATATATTATTACACCAGACTAAGTAGTGAAAGTAATTGTATACGCAACTACTAATACTACAGGAAATAGTAATCAAAGTATTCATAGTGTGGTTGCGAAACTCTAACTATAGTTATTGATACTACAGATATATACCTAAATATTGTAATAGATATACCTTGTGTTGAAGAGATAAATATTATACTAATATATACTGTCATTTGGTTATAACTATAATTGTTGATAAGCTGAATATGAAATGTGATTGAACTATTATTAATTTAGCTAATAACTGTGATACAGCTAGTTTTGACGTTTACTCTTGAATTTTAATATTATGAATCATCATCTTTGTTTTAATAATTTGATCAATTTAAAAGAAAAATGCAATCGGATGTTGATAATACAAAGATAATTTATAATATATATATTTGAATATCTATAGATGTATATATACATTATAGCGTTATATACATAGATATTTTTAACGCAATAGAATATCACATAATCATCGTAAATTTCTTATATTTTTAACTTCCCGCTAAGAAAATCGACGATTTTCGAAAATTCGGGAAGTTATTGTTTTCACCCCGATTTTCGAAAATCGAGTTTTCATCAGATGTCGACGTTTTGAGGTCCTAGGAAGCTATTCTGACTATTTTCAGAATGATGTCCGAGTGTATGTATGTATGTATGTATGTGTGCGTGCGTGTGTGTGTATGTGTGTGTGTGTGTGTGTGTGTGTGTGTGTGTGTGTGTGTGTGTGTGTGTGTGTGTGTGTGTGTGTGTGTGTGTGTGTGTGTGTGTGTGTGTGTGTGTGTGTGTGTGTGTGTGTGTGTGTGTGTGTGTGTGTGTGTGTGTGTGTGTGTGTAAACCTTTTATACCTTTTAAACTAATTAACCGATTTGGATGATTAAGGCAGCAATCGAAAGAGCTTGTTAGCCGTCAACTTTCCTGAAAATTTCAGACCATTTGATTAAGTAGACTCGGAAATATTTGCAAATTACGAAAAAAAAATTTTTTTTTTTTTTTAGTTTTTTATAGATTTCTCAGAAACGAGTTGAACGATCGACTTCAAAATCTGATCAGCTCTAGAACACAAGAAAACACGTCAATTGCCGCCTCAACCATCAAAATCGGTGAATTCGTTCGCGAGATATCGTGGGAGAAAGAAATGGTAAAAATCGGTTTTTTTTCGAAAACAATGGAATACAAACGTATTTTCGAGCTCGAAGAGCTCGAAAATGTATTCACATCAATGTTTTAGAGCTCCTTGAGCTCGAGAACAGCGGGAAGTTTTAGGGCTGGCCCGCAGGGTCAACCGATAGACAGATTTTTTTTAAACGGAATGCCATTTATAGGATTTAAATACCTTAAAATTAAGCAAATAATTTTAAATAAATTATCCACATATATGTTTTAAAATGTTACGTGTACACTAAAAATATAAATTGTAGTGAATGTAAAATGACTGTAAGGGGATTACTAACAGCTTTGTCACCTTGCGCAATTGAGTAAAGTGCGTGTAGTAAATCCCCTTACAATTTGCAGTACTGGAAAGAAGAGTAAAGTAAAATCTAAAGGGTTTAACATCTTGTTGGATAAAAGAGACTTTATCAAAAACTAACTCGATGTAATTGACTCGTGTATCAAACTAGGCATGCACTTACTGCATTATTATGCTAATCCATAAAATGCAAACCCCTGTATTGCTTCACTGTGGTATACTTGTGGAGGTATTTGTACTTACCATTGTACATTGAAATGTTACATACAACTTGTAAAAGTGGTTATGTATACCTTAAAGTTACTTAAGGTGGGTACAGATGATGCTCATGGTGAAGAGGGGTCTGTTGCATTGCGAACGATGCACATGCGAAGTTTTAATAATGATGCACGCACGTGTCTACATTGTATTGTGTGGTTTTGTGCTACTGTACAGAATTTCCACACGCCTAAGTTTCTAGTGGTTGCACATCAGACATATGGATACTCAACTTTGTTATTATGTATTGCAATTTTTTTGATAAAGTTATGAATATATTTATCAACTACATCACTTAATATATATTAGGGTGATTCGATTCAAAGCAATATTTTTGTTTTCAAGGTGTTGACTCAAAATTTTGTATAATGTGTAGAAAAAAAATTTCCTTCAAAATTTGAGCCCTTAACTACTATTTTATGAGGTCACCAGGTCATTTGCTAGTTTTGCCATTTACATAACATCCAAAAAATATTTTTTTACACTTTTCTTCACCGCAATCTGTGAAAAAATTTTTTCTTGATTTAGATCATAATTAATTCTTACAGAGCATAAAATTCTCAAAAAAAAAAGTCGTTTGCAACAAGATTGTCTGACAAATATTTTTATTACGTCATGAGTTCTAAAGGTGGATTTATATAAAAATTTATCTTTCATTGCATTCAAGGACTGAGCTATTGACTGTATGAAAAAAAGTTAAACGACAATGTTTTGTAGGGCTCATTGAGCTTAACAAATTCGTTGCATAGTACTTAATTCTGCTATCAATAACTCAACAGTCATGAGCTATTAAATATAAATTGTTAAATTAAGATATTATTAATACAAACTAAACTTTAAAATTCAAGTTTGAAGAAAAAAGTTTCACTAGCTGCTTTTAAGAACACATTGAAATTTTTAAAATCGGTGAAGAAGAGTGTAAAAATATTTTTTGTATGTTATTTAAATAGGAAAAATAGCAAATGAAAAGTTATGCTATTAGCTAGTTTTAAATTATGCTATTTTTTAATGAATTATGATCCTGGTTAAAAAATAGTATAAATATAAATTTAGTAATTTCATGTCAACAAAACTAAAGTGACTATTAAAATTTTACTCATTTTTTTTTTGTGTAGATATAACTGCTGTAAAATCGTTTTCAATTAAGAATTATTTTTCTTCGATAAAAATTATTTTTTAACATAAAAGAGATTACATTCAAATATTTCGGCATACTTTACTAAAGGGTTAAAAAAAGTTAATGGTTAAAAATAGGCCGACAAATATATTAAAAGATATATTGTGTAAAGTTGACTTGGATGAAGCGTTGCAGTTCACTTCACATGATTGACGTATACAAAGTTTTGATGTTAGTTCTCACACTCAGTTCTAAATTCACGCGAAATGTTTAGTTGAGCAAAGTAGTACATAACGAATAGAATTATGATAGAAAATGAGTGAGAAAGTAACTATAGAATACACTGACAGTGTCGTTGATTTCAATGAAAAGGGCGAAACCCTAATTTAAACTAGTTCTCGAATGCCAGTTAACCACTTTCAACTTATTTCTCTCTATCTACTTTTCATTGTCCATCCTGTCCTCGTAGTTCAGGTTGTGCTTTAGATTTCAAACATATCGGCTTATATGGAAATTATCATTTAACCATGTATTGGTAATGTAGTATAGTCGAGAGGGCGAAAGAAAAGTTGTATAGAAGCCAACTAACAGAATAAGTTCTATCTCTTAATGTATTAAATGATACAAGTTTAACTACTAGTTCGAATCGCTTGCCCATTATATTCTTGTTATGATACTGTATATATTCGCTCTATCTATTATTGTTATCTATTATTGTTATTTATTTTTTTATCTACTTTGATATTCAATATGTTTTTTTACACCACTTCAGTCGTTATTGTTATTTCTTTTTTAATAATTTATTTAAAAGATCAGGACTGAGGATACTAAGAAAATAAAACGCACATGTCAAATTAAATAAACTGAATCGAATTACTACTTATCAATGATAGTAAAAAAAAAAAATTATATTTTTGATAAAAAAAAATCGTGATGAATATACTTAATGAAGCATTTTATATTCGGTAATTATAAGATTCTAAATGATGCAGTTTAAATCTACAAGATTATTTGTGCCATGTATTTACAAGCATACTAATTTTGCGAATTAAAGCTAACAAGATTATATCTTGAATAACAAAGAATTAAGTGATACATATCTATTATACATATGTATTTTTGAATAAGATAAGAATAACATGACAAAAAAAACTGTATGAAGGGGTAAAAAAAAAACAAAATAAATATGCCATACGGCAGACAGAATGGAGAATAGATTAATCAAAATAAATTTAAAAATTCTAAAACTTTTTAAAAATTTTTTCGTTAGCTTTGAAAATTTGATATTTGTATGGGAAGAAAAATTCTGCGGCTTTATATTCTAATGACTCGAATGATATGTGATAACTAAATTTTTCTTAAATATATCATGTTACACTTATTTTTTTTTAATGTTTCTTTTGATCTTGATGTGGTTTCAAAACACCGTTATGATTTTCGTGAAATCAAAATTATGCTCAAGTGATAATTTTAATAATTTTTTAATATTAATTTATTTACGCTGAAAAAAAATATTGCTGTAAAAGCAATAGCGATAGGATATAGAAACCATCTAAAGTTTGAAAAATCTTACATTGTTAATATAGCAATACTTTATTTACGTAATAAAGTTTAGATTGCTATATCACCCAAACAATGTTTTGTTAAATCAACTGCCACATACATGGTAGCTACAGCAATATACGTATTGCTATATTAACAATCCGTATTAATATATTTACAATCTGGATTGCTATATTAACAATATAGATTGCTATAATAGAAATTAATGAATATGAATCGTTAAAACAGCAATACTAAGGATAGAAATTAACACCAAATAGTACACTGTAAAAAATTTGCGGAGTGAACAGGTATTAAATCTGGAGTGATGCGGAGTGGGTGACTGTATATTTATTTAATCCTCTTGGAGTAAAATTCACTTCAAAGGGGAGGTTATTTTAATATTGCACGACTCATGATGCGAAGCATCAGAGTGTGCTTTACGATCGAAAAATTTTCTTCGCCTCACTTCGGTAACTATTTTATTATTTCATAATAAATGAGCATTATCAGCCGTGCACTTTTGGATTTTCCAAATTTTTACAATGTACGATTGAATTTAAAATACTTTTATTTGAAATTGAAGATATATCTTACTATATAGTTGATACAGCAATTTAGTATTCCCAATTTAACGATACGGTTTGTTATAGCAACTATCTACCATAGGTAGATACCTAAGATACTTTAGATGGTTACGATAATCACACTTGTTTTTTCACTGTATAATTAAATTTTTATAATAAAATAAAAAATCTACTTTTCCATTTCGTGTATGGCCGTTTAGCATATTTTTTTTTAGTAAATAATTTTTTTTCCACTCTATCAATACAAAAAATATTTTATGTAAATAGCTGATTTTTTTTGAAATAATTTTAATTGCTAGAGGTAAACATATAATATATTGCAAATAAAATATAATTAATGAGAATTTTAATAATTTTGAAGTATTTTTTCGTCAGCATAAAATGGACAATAAAAGAGAGTCAGTATTAAGATGAGGATTAAGGAGGAATGAAAAAGAAATAATTGATCGCAGTTGTGTGGCACGAGCGAACTAAGACTGGCTCTTTGTCGTATATTTTTTTTTTAAATTCTTGCAGCTATATATATATATATATACTACTCACCCTTACATTAGTTTTGGAATATGAAGAGTATAGTAGTAGTAGCTCAGAAAAAAGCAGGTGCCACGCTTTTTCGAACGCTTGGTTCGCAAACCAGAGAGGGAGGAGGCCGCGTTTTGATCGTTGTTGCACCAGCGGCTCCCAAATATCGTTATTAGAACAACAGTAATTCTTATGATACTCGAATGTTTTTTAACCTCTTAAAAGAGCTATAAAAATTTTCAACTACTGCATTTTGTTCAAGATAAGTATCTGCCAGTGATAAGTAATTATTAAATATTATATATCAAGATAATATATAAATATAATAAAAAAAAATTTTTTTTTTAATCTGCACCTTACTTTGCTCAGTTTGGCTGAATAATAAAAATAAAAATAAACTATTACATTTTATCATTATCTACAATTCTATAGTTTAAATCTTCGTATTTTTTGTGATAGGGTGTGTCTGTACTAATTCACGTTTACGTGCAATTTAGCGACAAATATAAAATTTCACTTGATTATTATAATTATAAATTATTTTTTCAACTCACCGTTTTTTTGATCCACTCGCAACTGATGGTTCTACAACCAGTGCAGATCCTAAATATATATATCCTGAAAATAATATTAAAATAACTGTTAATCAAACTGATAAAAATAATTAACTTTAATAAATTTGTAAGTAAAATATTTTAAATAAAGCGCCAGCATTTCAATAAATTTACTTTGAGCTCATAGAAATAAGTGATAAAAATAAGGGCATCGCCATTTTTCTCACCAACAGAGGGAAAAATTTTGACTTTCAGTTCCAGATCTAGTTAGATATTTGTGTTTATCATTATTACTGTTCAAGACATGTATATTAAAAGAGAAAATAAAATACTTGATTAAATCATAAAATTATAAGTTTAATATTGTTTAATAAAAATAAATATCTAATTAAATTTAAATATTGTATGATAAAATATAAATATAGGAAATAATAACTTTTTATTTATAATGCAAATAAATAACAATCTGCGGAGACCAGTGGTCAGTTGAGTGAAATGAAGAAAAGAAATAGCCGTTTCTCATGGAAAAGCAACTTGTGTGCATACAGTAGTTACCGGTTTACTATGATGTGTTATGCAGAACCGGAAAACCATCTTTGCTTCCGGGTGTATTCGGGAAGCTGCACGTGCAGCAGCAATGGTTGAAGTAGTATAAGCAAGAATAAAAAAGAGAGCAAATGAGTGGCCAAGCTTTAGTATAGGAACAAGGGGCAGGAATACCTAGGTGCAACCTTACTTGCCTAGTTGAGCTCTACTCATATTCTAATCAGGATCAAGAGGTTATGTGAACGTATCTGTGGTCTTGGTCACTAGCTTTCTGCATCTTTCTAGAGCTCTAATGCCTAACGGGCAAAATTTAACGTTGTTTTTTCTTTTTCTGCTTGTTATGAAGAATGAAAAAAAGAAACTACTAGTTTTTTACATATTTTTTTTTTTTTTTTTTTTTTTCAAACCATCAACCAGCTGCTAATAATTTATTATTTATTTATATATATTTAGTTGTATAAAATTTACTGGTTATTTGTTAAATACAATATTAAAATTATAAAATAGGGAAATAATGTTTTAATAATAATTAGTCGTAAATAATAAATTATTTCATATAGATGATAATAAAACAAAAATTTAAAGCTAACAAATGAACAAACATTCTATGAGTTTGAACAAATTAAAAACGAATAAAATGAGTGGTTTAAAAATTAAAAAAGAAGAAATGATTATTTAAAAAATAGAAGTACATATAAAAATATGATAACTACTACTACTACCACTACATTGCTACTTAGAAACATTCCGTATCAAATCGTCCCCTTATAAACCAATCCCGAGATATTATAACAATATTTGCAAGTGTTTCTATGCAAGTAGCCTCAATAGTAACAGGTTTTTTTTTGTAAATATTTCGCATGGTTTTCATTTGGTCAGATTTACAGAGAGAATTACCCGCTTGCGGGAGTTTACTCGTTCAATAGTACTTTAAGTTTTTTTTTAATTAAATCTATATAAACTATCAGTCATTTTTGAACTGAACTGTCAATTTATAGCCATACTAGATAAAATTAATTATTTTAAGAACTCGGAAAATATTTTTTTGTCAATTTAGGTATTCTTACAAATTACTCGTAGTATTGATGCATTCAAGAGCTTATTGTGTATGTACTACTTATTACAAGCAAGGAAATAGATTAATTAATTATTCTGTTTGACCAAGGAATCGATGCTCTTTGCGGTTATTGTTTACATTAAGATTTATACAGGATAAGAAATTTTATAGAAGTATAAAAATTTAATATTTTTTTCTTATATTGTTCATTAAAATTAAAAGTATGTAATAATTTAGAGTCAATTGATTATATTTATATACGAAGGCGGGACAAAATAAACACTGGGTCAAAATGAGACAAAATTTTTGAGACAACAAAATATTTTTTTCGAAAAAAATGCTGTTTGTAGAGAAGAATGGGCAAGTTGATCAGCTTAGGGAGAGCAAGCAGTTTCAAATTTTCAGCACCGAAAAATTTTTTATTTATTTTTAAAGTCTTTGTCTTGCTATTGAAAACTGAAAAGAGTTGACTCCGAGGTAAAATGGGTCACTAATAAAAAAATTCATTTTTTTGTTAATTACTAGTAATTCTTTTTTATTATTTTTAAAAAATTTATACTTAGTTTGTGAAAAAAAAAAAGTTTTTTCGATAAGAGATCCATTTTACCTCAGAGTCAATTTTTCACCAGTAATCAATAATAGTATATTACACACCTAGGGAAGTAAAGTAAGAAATGTCTCAGATCACATGTAATTGTTGGCCGAGGCGAAGCCGAGGTCAACAAACATGTGATCTGAGGCTTTCTTATTTACTTCCCGAGGAGTGTATACTATTTTTCTCCTCGACGGAGGCGGAAAGCGGCAACTTCGTTTTGCACAGCCGGCCGAAAGTTGACGCTTTCCGCCCGGAGGTGAGAAAAAAATAAACATAAGAAAAAAAAATTTCGCTTTTTTCTAAAAATTTTAAATTAACCGCACTACCCGGGCTCATCAATTTGCCCCATTCTTTTCTACAAACCAAGCATTTTTGAACAAAAAATAACTTTTTTTGTCCCAACAATGGTGTCTTATTTAGCACAACATTCCCCTATACTTCGAAAATGAACGGACGACATTGATTACTATTTATTTTTTAATACGCTGTAAAATTTGTTTTATTCTATCCACATATTCATAATAAAAATAAACTTACAGTACACGGAAAGAAAATTATGGAAATGGTTCCCATAATTCTATAAAATTTTTTCCTATACCAACATAGGAACTATGTCCATAAATTATGGGAGCAGTTCCTATAATTATAGGAATGATTCCCATAATTTATAGTAATTGTTCCTATAATATTATGGAAATCATTCCCATAAAATATAGGAACCATTCCCATAATATTATAGGAATGGTTCCGATACTATCATGAAAATATTAATTTAAAGAAAAGTGTGGAAATCACTCCTACAATACACAGAAATATTATTAAATATAAAAAGAAAAATTCAAACATAAAAAAAAAATTCGTATTTGGCAAAAACATTAAAATTTTTAACAAACAAATTTTTTTTTTCATCAAATTTAGCGTCGAAGAAGCTTCATTTGAATCTCTCCATATCATAAGGGAAGTTTCTACACTGTTTTTCTAAAAGAAAATTTTGATGATATTATGGGAATGGTTCCCATATTGGCATAGGAACTATTCCCATACCATTATGGGAATGGTTCCCATAATGCATAGCAAACGTTCCCATAATTTTCTTTCCGTTTATCCTAATAATTAAAATGCACGCAAATTATAATTTAAATAAACTATGGATTTTTCAAATTGTCTAACAAGCGGTATTAGTGAAGTTAACTCACGGTAGATAAAAGAAAAAAAAATGTTTGTCATTAAATAATATTTAAAGAAGATTGTAAAATAAATAATATATAAGCATTAAAGTTAATTTGCAAGTTATTGGGCCACCCGTTATACATATATATATATACATAGAGTATGGAGTTTGAAGGTAAGAAATGCAGAAACAGCAGTTGCTATGCTATACTACTAGTTGGTTATTCTCTCAAGCACACTTATCTCTACGAGTGTGCATAAGAGAAAGAGAGACTATAAAAGAAGTATATAAAGAAAGATGGATGGATAGAAAGAAGTAAAGTACACAGACGTTATTTTGAGGGTGTATTGGAGAGCTAGCTGGGGATAAAAAAGGCGAGAGTGAGTGGCTTAGAGAGAAGAGGGAGAAGATTTAGAGAGGGTGAATGAAAAAGGGGGAGATCAAGAGAAAGAAAAAGAGGAAGAGAGATGGAAAAAACGAAGCGAGTTTTTGGAGAGCCGGTGTTTGCCAGAGTAGGTTAGCGGGCTCTTCCGAAGGAGAGGGTAGTATTAGATTGTCCTGGTGAAAAAGCAGGATAGCAAGTGCCTTTATAGTGGGTCAGTACTAGGTCGACATCATCCGGTTGGGGCCCAGGGAACTCAAGGTCTTTTTAGTGCTCCCCTAAACTCAAAACTACGACACTACACTAGGTAGTGTATTTGTATTAGAAATAAGTCGAATATGAATTTAGTTTATATTATACTATATACATATATATATGTGTGTAGGTACATGCTTTCAATGCGTAAGCTACCTAATATATATTCATTCTCCTTACATTATATATTCCCTCTGACCTGTCCTTATGCTTAGACTTAGCTAGTATAGAGAAAGGCTCCATTTTACTCCTATGCATTAGTATATACTATACTATATAGTTTAAGTGGAGCGTCGATTCACGATTCCTCATCAGTTCAGAGAACTCGCAGTAATTTCATCGCGAGCCACATAACGATGTTTCCGGTCATTCCCTAACTTGTTATAGTCGACGCCACCAGACACCAGGGCTATAACGATATACTAATTAATTAGTTGATACCTTTTTTTTAACGTATTTTTTTTTTTTTTTGTAAATAATATTATTATTATTATTTTTTTTTTTATATACAATTGTTGCTATTATTATTTAACATTTTAACTTGTCTATTATGAGACATTAATGATTTTATAGCTTGTGTTTAAATATACTGAGAATGAGACTGAGAACAGGTTTCCGTTTACGCATTCCAGGCCAATGTCGAATACAGCCAATTTAGCAGTAACTCTAAATAACTCATGTTTTATTATTATTTAATTATTTATATTGAATGAATAAATAATTACATTTATTAAACAAATATAATTATACCAAAGTTATCTTGCATAAAAAAAATGTTAGAAATTCTAAAAGTGCACACCTCACTCGCTCTAATAATCTACTTTTTTATTATTACTTTGATTATACTATTATTTTGTAATTATTTTTAGTTTTTCCTTTCAGTTTAATTTTTGTTTAAAATTTTTTTTTAAATGTTCCAATTTTTTTTATAGATGCTGATTTTTTCAATTTAATCCTACTGTCACGCTAGTGCTAACTGACTATATTTGGTGAAAGAAAAAAAAGAAAAAATAATAATAATAATAATAAAAAATGGCAACTAAATTTTGAATAAACTACCGGTTTTAAGTTGTTTATTGATTACAAATAAGCAAAAAAGATTTAGATAGTGATTTTCAAAAGGGCTTTTGCGAAAAAAAATACAAAGTTATTAAAAAAAAAATTAGGCCAATTTATTATATTTTCCGTGAGTTATCGTGTTTCCGAAGATTCGTATGTATAAGACAATCGATAGCAATGGTTTCTTAAATTAAAATAATTAGTTTCAAATCAATGAGTCGAAATTATTCCTTAATAAATTGTACTAGTATAGTGAGTTAATAAGTCGAAAAAATAATTTCAATCGTGAGGCACACACAGCGCATTCGCGCTTGAAGTGTGCAAAATTTTTTTTAAAATGATGTCAAGGTCATGGAAGTGGGGAAACATCAACAATAATCGGCAATGCGGAAACAATTTATTTTTATCTGGTAATAAATAAAATTGAGGGCTTTGTCATTATGATAACTCGGTATTTGGTTTAAAAACTAAAAGCATCTTTGACGCGTTCCAAACAGTATACTAATAAAAATTGTTCCAGTGAAGCGAGTTTGGCCTTGTGGAATATTTCGTTCTTCCTAAAACCCTGTATAGTTATTTCTTTTTCTTTTTCCTTCTTTGTCTTCTCCTTATCCTCTACCACATACTCTTCTATTCTCGCGGGCTTTTTACTAACGCTTCTGCGTGGCGGCGGGTCCCCAGCGTGAGAGCACATGGCTAAAAAGTATATGAACCAACAACAGCATAATGGAATGCTTTAACGGATAGGTTAACTGACTGAATCAACGAAAAAGTATATTTATTTAGATCACATTTTATCTTTTAATTATTATTATTATTATTTAATTTTTTTTTCATTTTTCACCAATACCTTAATTAGTAATTAATGTTTTTTTTTTACATTTTTAATTAGTATGTTGATTCTATTAAGGCTATGTGGATAAAAAACGAGAGATTTTAATATTTATTTTCTTCTGATGTTAGAGCTTTGTATTATCATCTTATTTTCGTCACACATTTAAAGTTAACCGGATAACCTTGATTCCCCTTAATATATATTTATGTATTTTGTTTTTCACATTTTTCGATAGCATAACGCAGTAAATAATGTAAAATATAAACCGATAAGTTAAAAAAAAAATTATTTTAGATACAGAATAGAGTTGAGTATATACATAAAAGAACCCGGGGCAAAATGGAACACCATTTTTCAGTTAAGACAATTCTTTCTTGTTTAAAAGTGTTTAGTTAAGGTTCATAAAAAGCAGTGAAGTGAGTTAAGCATCCCACACATCGTGACCCATTTTACCTCAGAGTTAGTTTTTTCTAGTTTCCAATAATTCAGATAACAAAAATTTGAAAAAAAAAAAAAAATTACTAAGAATTTTAAATTACTTGCTCTGTCCAGGCTGATTAACTTGCCCCTATCTTTAAACTTTTTTTTCGTCTCGAAAATAGCGCCCCGATTTCCTTGTATGTATATATGTATGTATTAAATTGTTTTAAAAATAGGAAATAATTTTAGAAAATCCAAAAAGGCACACCTGAATCGCTCATTATAATTTTTTTTTACTGTCCATTTTTATTCAACTTTAAAATTATCAATTTGATTTTTTTATTTTTTCTTTTAGTTTGATTTTCATCATTTAAAATTAAAAAAAAATATTCCGCCCTTTTTTTTAGATGTCACTTTTTCAATCCTACTGTAATATTAGTGCTGCTGCCAGTAATTGGTAATAAAAAAATAGACAAATTTATTAAATTTTTTGTGAGTTATCGTGCTTCTGAAGATTCGTACACGACAATTGACTGCGCTGACTTCTTGGATTAAAATAGTTTATTTCAAATCAGTAGAATAATTAATTGACTTAACTCTGAATCGAAATTATTTCTTAATAAATTGTCTTTGTACTAGTATACAATTAAAACCATTTTAGTATAATCAGAAAAGTGTATTAGAGATGATTTAACGTAAGTGAATTAATCGAAAAAATAATTTCGATTGTAAGGCACACACAGCGCGTTCGCGCTTGAGGTATGCAATTTAGTCAATGGGATTAATTCGTATGTGTGGGGTCAAAAAAGATAAATTTTTTTTGCAGTTGGTGTACAAAGTTCAAGTCCTTGTAATCACATTAATGATAACGAAATGCTATAAAAATAATCGAAAAAGAGAGAAATATAAACAACTGGTAAATGAGTAGTGCATGTTATTTACACATAAGCAATCGAGTAACTCGTTCTCCGTTTAGTGAAGAATGAAATAAAATCAAAATAAAAAGTAGCGCGCCGATGGGCCAGCAAGATGTGGTTGCTATTCGTAGATTAAATCACTCGGTCAATTTTCTCTCTCTTTCTCTCTTTTTAAGTTTAAGTCGTCGGCGGAGGGACAAAAGCCGATATTCTCGGAAACCGACTCGAGACCGCGACTCGAGAATTAAAATAATATCCGTCCGTTCGAAGATTAATGGCAACCATTGCTATTGCGATTTCTCTGCGATGTCGAGCTGCACGTCGCCTTTCTTTTCTAAACATTTCTTTCTCCAGAATTTGTAGCATTATTCTCGCGCTTCTTTTCAAATACACATATAAATATATATATACCATTTTTTTTCACTGTTGGCAACTAAATTCATGTGTCCTAATTTCAAATCAAAACTAAGTTTAGTTGAAAGAAAAAAAATAAAAAAAAAAACAACCAGACAATTCGTGAAATTACAAACTTTTTCTTACTAATCAACATCGCTCTGATCTTGTCGGGCTTATACACTTTTTTATCACTTTAAATTCTATTATCCATTCATTTATTATTGCTTGTGGTAACAAAGATTATCGTTTTATAGGCGAGAAAAAAAATTTTGAATCATGTCACTACTTATCGTCTTGCAAGACTTGGCAGGTGTTTTCTAAGTGAAAAAAAAGGAAAGTAAAAAGTAAAAATAAAGATAAACGAATTTTATACATACATGTATATGTTTATACATACATATATGAATTAAGAATATACACACGGTTCGTTGACACCTGTCTGTTGTAAAGCAAATCTTATCCTACTCAATGGCATTGCGCATTTAAAAATTAACATATTCATTTTATAATCAATTTAAAATATCTTGTGATAACAACTCTATTAAAAAAAAAAGTTAATATATTAGAAATTGAATAAATGCAAAATACTTAATTTTCTTAAACACTTGATTAATTATTAGTCATCGTAATCGAAGGACCTTTTATAAAGAGTGAATATAGAGATGTGATGTTGATCTCACCCGGAAGTCGTAAAACGACGATTGGGCCACAAGCGATTCTCTCGTTGGACCGCAACGACCCGATGTGATGTGTCGTTCCCATGAATGGCGAGTAGAGTAAAAGAAAGACTACAAGAAAGACATGACGAGAGATAGAAAAAGTGAGATAGAGTTGAGAAAAAAATTATTATTTGAACAAAAATAAAAAAATACTTGATGAATAAAACTAATGACATTTAATTCATTTTAATGCAGTTTTTATAAATTTAATGATTTTTTAAATTTTCAATAAGTTGATTAACAAAATTTAATTAATCTGCATTTTAATAATTATTTGTATGTTTTGAAAGTAATTTAAAATATAACATATGAAAAAAAAAATTAGTTCAACAAATTTGACAGTATGTATATTTATAAATAACGAAATTTATTATCTGTTCGGAAAACAAAATGAAGTAATATTTAATAAATATTAGATTGTAAGTTATATATATTGAAATTTAGGTTGTTTAGTAAGCCTGCATACTGTAGCTACTTATAATGATTTTAGTCGGTGTTATTTGCTGAAAGTCAATGCCCGGGTATCTAAAGCAAACACGTGTCACTGAGGTTGTTCTTCAACAAACGAAAGAAAGAAAAGATATCGCGAAATGATGGTGAGTGAGTGCAAGAGGCAGATGTCTATGAGGAGGGATGGAAACATTAGTGAATTGCTGATGGTGGGGTGAAGATGCCAGAGGAATTGAGGGAGTACTCAGAACCAACAACCAAATATCACCCACCGACAAGTTCTTTAAGCTTATGTGTGAGGTTGGATGGAAGAGAACATGAATTAGAAGCATCATCATTCTTATACATCTGTAATTACATACATATGTATGTATATTTATATATGTATATACATATAAATATATGCGCGTAGTCTATACATTTTTCTACTTTCTCAGTTCTCTCTCATTCGTCTTTACTCAGTCCCATGACTAAAGATAGCACTTCCTCCTTGCGGACGCGCAAACACTTTTTACACTGAAACTACATATATTATATTAATTCTGTCGAGCTCTGTACCATCAGCGGTGCTCAATTTTTTATATTATTTTACTATTCACTTGACAATGACATTGAAAAAAAAAAAAAAAGAACAGTAATATAGTTAATACTATAAAAGTAAATTTATATTTAAAAAAATTATTTTTATTGGAATTAAGATGGTTAAAATTTATAATGAAGTTGGTTTATCATTATTATTATTGTGATTATTTTTTTTTTATTTATAAAACACTAATGAATATAATTTTATCGTCAGAAGATCTTAAATTTTTCATGATGTGAGTTTAAAGTCTTTTATCTTCTCGTTATCCGGTGGCCCGTTGGCGGGTAACTTTTTTCGCAGAGAGCAGGTGAGCTCGACTTGGAGCACGTGACAATCGACCCAAGCTTTTGAAACGCGAATTTACGATAACAAAACAAAAATAATTTATATTAAAAAAAAAAAATTGATTTTCGTATGAAATACACTCAATTAATTTTACGGTATTTTTACACGGAACAGAATTTAAAATGTGCAGTGTAACTTTGATAAAGCGACAAGTTGAATTTCACTTTAGAAATTTTTATTAACTGCATCGTAAATGATTTTGGTAAATTATAATTCTTGGTTAAGTATTCATAAAAAATAAAATAAAAGTAATAATTTAAAATAAAAATTATAATTAAACGAAAGCCGAAAAAAATTGGTTAAGTGCATTCATTAGTTCAACGTACATGCAATCTCTTCGTAACTACAAAGTATAAGCATGTTAACTTTGTAAAATAAATTATAACATATTTGTTTAAATAAATCACCGTTCGCGATAATAAAAAACAGTCAATCTACGAAATTTATTCAAAATTTCATAAGTATTTTAATGCATATCTATAATTATAATACTAAAGGAAATTCACAAAATGTTAGACATAGAGATGCTCGCTTACGCTTCAATACGTCACGTAATTCATTCTAACTTATCAGTAACAGAATGAACGAAAAGAGCCGAATATTTCCGAATAAACTCGAACTAAAAAGATTTTTGATAAAATTACTATGCTGTATAGTACAAAATATCGAAAAAGTTGGGATTTTTAGATTTAAATCAATACATTTTCTATTAGACCTAGTTTTTTTAAATTTTAAATATTAAAATAAAGCAATCGATTTTTTGATAAGTCAGAAATATTAATATGTGGTATAGTAAAAATAGTTATCTTTTAGAGTGTATTTTAATATAATTTTATTAAAAATTACTTTAAAAAAATGGTATAATTGTCAAAATTCTCAAAAATATTGAGTTGTTCTACCGTTCGCTAAAATTTTTGAGTAATTTCTACTATAAAATTCTCTGCGTGTAACTTTAGCAATAATAAATGCAGATAATAAATTTATTGCAGTAATATCGATGGAAAAAACTTTAACGTTAATGATTTACAAATAATAAAAAACTTGGAGTTTTGCAAAAAAAAATAATTGTTCGAAAAGAATGTTTTGTTTGGGAAAGACGTTTACCCATTGGTCTCTGCTCGTAAAAGTAGACATAACATGAAAGCTGCCCGTTTTAGAAGCGGAATAATGTATTCCTAGGGGCATCTGCTCGTCTAGTCGACGCAGAGGGCGGGTGTCGACACTCACAAGTATCTTGGTGTGTTGCTTATGTATTTTATAACCACGTGTACGTATGTGTCTTACACAGGTGCGTGGATAAATGAAGGTAAAGAAGTAGAGAGGAAAGACGGAATTAAAAAAAGAAATAATAAAAATTGTTTTTTAGAACAGAGTAGAAAGATAGAGAGAGAAAATGGTGAACGGTCATGTGGTTGGCGCGTTCGACGAGCCTATTTCAAAGTTATACCCTCTGATAAACATCATTCGACTATGCTAATAAACAAACGTACTTTTTTAACATTTAGCACATTGACATTTATTATTTTAAATACGGTTATTATATTAACATTTCCATGGAGTTGATAAATATGCATATATATATATATATATATATATATATATTGATTTGAGTGAAATAATTTTACTGTTTTATATATATATATATATATACTTTGGGGACGGAAGAATGCAGCAGTTTCCTGTTGTCTCGCGAGTCTGACTCTCGACCTCGAAGGCTCTTCTCTACGCTATATGTGTCTTTAAAAAGGGTCGGCGTGTGTGGGAGATTCACACGATGACGGAGAATAAGAGTAGAGGAGAATGAATATGATAAATAAAAGTATGAGTACTACAAAGCCGGAAAGATCGGTGCTCTTGTGACTCAATACCGACATCTATGTATGTGATGTAGATATATACTGAACACCGAATACCTTGTGTTATATTATGTTGTGTGTATAGTGTATGAGCTGGTCCAGGAGTTGATCTAAAACCTAACCTACCAAACTAGTTCTGGCCTTCTGGCCATCAAGTTAGAACTAAATTTTGTACTTTGTATCCATCTCCCTTGTTTTTTTTTTTTTTTTTATACGACAAAGCTTATATAGTACAGCCGTTTTCAAGACTTCCGAATAGTTTAGTTTGCTAGTCTCTTTACACTTTCATTTTTTTTTTTTTTAATTCTTGTTTTATTGTCTCTTAAACTTTTCACGGTTAGAAACTCGCTCCGTGGGAGTTTTAGAGATCGTCTTATAGTTGTTATTATGATATACTAATTTCTTAGCTCTTTACATCAAACGAGATGTTAATAAATTTATTTGTTTTAGTTTTACTTAGCAGGGGTTCGCACTTTTCTCTCTATTACACTCAAGTCCACGAACGATGCTATCTTTGTTGCACTTGTACAGTAAATGGTAACTTTGGCCGAGTTTTTCTCTTAAACAAACGAATATTATGAAACAATTAAAGCGCACTTCGCTAGATTAGACAGTAATGCATCAAAGTGCGGTCTGTATTTTGTATTGAGAGATTTTTTTTCCGAAAAAAATCCAGCCGAAAATATCTGATAACCCCTGTTAGTGAAAAAAATTATCACTATTTTACTTCTTTCCGATGTTACCCTTTACAAATATTATAAGTTCATTTTTTATACTACTGTAAGCGTTAAATGTAATTGGTGAAAGCAATACAAATGTTTATATAAAATAAAAGCAATAATTACTAATTTTTACACTGAGCAGAAAAATAAATATTTTCTTCATTAAATAATTTATTAATAATTGTTCGATACAAATTCAAAAAATAAATAAATTATATTTTTAAATTTAAATGCGACAATTTTTTTTTTCAAATTAGAAAATTTTTTTTGAATGATGAATGACAAATTTTTGGGACAAAAATATATTTTATTGATAATTATTAAAAAAATTTATCTTATTAAAATTAATTTTTTTTTTTTTCGCTCAGTGTAATGAGGAAAGGAATACAAGGATGTTACAAGCATTAGGTATACAAAAAAAAAGTGTACCAAGCATCATGCTATGTAATTATATTGTTACATATTTATTAATTATTGAAAATTTTTCTTATTACATAATAAGAATCAGGAGGGGTATTTACTTCTACATGTATATATATATATATATGATTCATTCTCCAATTCGTTCTGTTTCTTTGGTAGTTTGGCTAAGAATTATATTATTATTCTGCCTACTTTGTTATTGTATGACCGTCGTTGTTTAGTTGGTTAGTTTTATACATATTATGTGTGACAAACTATGTATGTATATATGTGTACATGTGTATATTATTCAGTATGTTAGTATTCAATGTCATGAGTACTCAGTTACCACGCCTGTTTCTCTGTCTCTGTTGTACGAAACCATGTTCTAGATTTAGGTAGTAGTCACGGCCTTATAAATTTCTTTTTACGTAAAATATGTAAAAAGTGTGACGAAATAATTTAAGGGTTTACGATTATTCCTCACGTTACTTTAAAATTATCTATTTATAATATAACAATAATTTTTAATAGATCTGTTTTTGTCATAAATTATTTAAACGTCAATGTGAATCGACCTGTTACATTCTCTAGTACGTAACCTTGACCGTGTATCTTAACGTATATCATAAATAACTCGAAGATAAAAAAATTTTAACCGTTTATTACGTTGATATTTGATATTATACGAAACAAAAAAAATTATTACTTTATTAAAATAATTTTATCTATAATTTTATCAAGTATACTTATTATTCGTATAAAAAAAAATATCTTTTTAGTAGCGTTAACAGGAAAGATTTCAATCAAATTGGTTTATTTATTTTTTTTTTATTCAAAAAATATGACAAAATGTTTATTTAGGATTATCACACGATAATCAACGTATCGTTACGAAAACTAGTGATAGTCAATGTTAAATGATAAAGGTTTTTTTTTCTTTATTTCTTTCTCGCTTCACTAATTTCATCATATAGCTTATCTATACACGGTAAAATGCGCGTGACCTTGAGAATAGAAACGAGTATAGCAGTTGCCGCCATTTTGATCATGCGTCTTACTCTCACCACGTGGCCGGCTTGTACTACTTCTTCACTCATGTATTCGTAATCAATAAAAAATACAAAATTAAAAAAAAAACTATTATTTTTTTTTTTTCAGTAATGATTATTTGTTTTTATAATTTTTTTTTTTTCTGATAAATTTTAGTCAAATAAATTTGAGTATAATTTATACTAGTACAACTGAGTCTGTTTGCATGGATTATTTAAGCTAAGAAAGAAACGACAAACCGGCTGTCTTTTTTTCGGCGGAAACGTTCTCGAGGCCATGCAAAAGGGGTTCTCAAAGCAAATGGAGCTATGCTAATATATACATATATTTTTGACTAACTACTATAAAGCACAGCATCAAAGAAGATTGTTCCGTGTACAACGAACGATCTGTATGAGTATTAGTACGTCAATGTAAGTTAGTAAGCACGCACGGACGTAAATGTCTTTAATTTTTTGATACAATGTTAAATTTTGACAACTCTATTATTACGATAAAAATGTAGAAAATTTTTTCAAATAAAATTATTATTATTTGAGAAATAAAAAAGTGAACCAATCGATAATGTGAAGAAAAAAAAAATTAATTCAGCATATGTATTTTTGTACAATAGTCAGGTCGTAAAGCCACTAATTTGTAAGCTATATAAAAGTATAAAGCATTGCCATATGATTGATATTACTTGTGTAATAATTACAATGCATGTCTTTTATATTTATATATCTCGCCTGAAAATAAATCAACAAAGATGATACTAGTGCACAATAAAAATTAATTTTTATCCTCAGTGAAAGACTTGACGTTTTCATCCAATATTCGTCGGCTGAATTATTGATAATTATTTCCTGAAAGCATTAAAGAAAAAGCAGTAAAAAAGCATATTAAAACAAAATATATCAATTTTGAATGATCCTCTTCTTAAGTAAATTATTCTGAAAGCAACAGCATAAAAAATTAAAGCAGTAAGCAAAGCTCTTAATTAATTAAGTAAATAATTTAATAGAATATGTTATGATTAAAACATACCATTAAGTTTGTCGATGGCTCGATCGGCAGTAGACTGGTCGTTGCAATCGACAAAAGCATAGCCACCCCGTTTAACAAGTATCGTTGTACACGACAAATTGTGTTCCTGGAACAACTGACGCAAACCAGCTTCATTGCATTCCGCGGGTAAATTACCCACGTATAATTTCGACATTGTAGTCGGGGTGGTCGACTGCTGAACCTGGGGTTGCTTTTTAGACGCAATGATGACGGTTTTTCCGAGTTTATCCTCGGACACGTGGTTTGCTAAAGATAAACGTGACGTCCTTTTGATGATTGTTGTGGTGAACGTTATTTCTTACTCCGTTCCACCAATATTTTATTTTCTACCACTGATATGCTGTCTTCTTCTTATTTTCTCTATCGTCTTCCTCCGTCTCCTCCTCCACCACCTTATTCTTCACCGTCGTCGTTTACTATTTTAACTGCCTCCACGGTATAGCCACGCGCGCGCATATACAAACTTTAAACACGAGCGATATTAACGATAGTACTGTCACGATTGGCAATCGAGCAGAAGGCACAAAGCTCGTTATGTATTGCTTTTAAGAGGAACCGCTTTTTGCGATTTTGTTTTTTTTTATTATTTTTTTTTTTTTTTTTATTGCGATTGATAACAAATTTCACGAATACGTCGTTTTTTTTATTAGAGCACGAAAACGTTTTGATTTATTTTATAAAAATATAGATCACTTTTAAAAATATTGCTGATTAGTTTTAGCTTCTGCAATTGCGTTTAATCTTGCTGTCAGTGAAATAACACGTACGGTTTAATTGTCGATATGAACTTGGTAACGAATGAATGTTTATAGATTTTCTTTTGTTTGTTTCCTCTCTCTTTCTCTCTTTCTCGCTGTACTTCTTTCTCTCTTTCTTTCCCTCTCTTTCCTTTTCTCTAAAATAATTTTACTTTCCTTCAATTCGTAATATTTAATAGTCTCTGTTTTCTTTATTTTTTTTATTACTGATGTTTCCCGCGCACTTTTTTTGTGACTGATGCATCCACCAGTTTTGTTCACTTGTCAGGAATTAATAAGTTGAGCGCGCGAAAAATCAAGTCTACCTATTTTCTCAGTCAGCAAACAAACTCGGATAACAGTGTGGAAACGTCGAGAACGAAGAACCGCTAAAGACTCAGAGTCGTGGAGCAGTACACCCTGGACTCTCCTTCCAGCTCTTCTGGCTCGAGCACGGCTGCCTCGCGTCAGCTAGCTCAGACTCTAGTAAAACACGATACGATGCGAACTCGTTTTTTTTTTTTGTTTTTTTGTTATTTTTTTTTATTTTTTTCTTTCATCGACGACACAACGCTCAACAGCGTGAAATCCGCAAGTCCACACCACTGATTGGCCGTTGGTACACCACGTGGGCGCCCCCCTGATTCCCGCCTATGTGCCCCATTGGTAGAATTTCGCATGCCGGTTTTGCACTAAACCACGCTGCTGTTGCTGTTGCTGCTGCTACTCGCATGTACTTTTATATCATTTACCTCTGAGGACGTACACGCTCCTCTAGAAGAGTGTTGAGTCCAAGCGGTCGCGCACGCGCTCCCCAACACAACACTCTAAGATTACTCTTTACCTTTGCAAAAATCTACCGGGTGTTTTTAGCAGGAGCTAGTTCATACAATTTGCTCGCATATGTTCCAATTCTATAATTTTGCTAGTGCAATCTATTTTTAACCGTTTTTTTTCAACTCGCATATATGCGCTTAAAACCATGACAAAATTTTGTTGTATTACATATATAAATAGACATACATAAATTTTTTATTTTTTATTAATTATTATTAAATATTTTATCCGTGTACATTCAGTTAATATTTAAATATTAAATGGTAATGCATAATATTTACCATTATGTATATACATATATATATATATATATATATACTATTGCAAATATAATTTTATACTTCCTCAATTCATTTTTTTCGAAAAATAAAAATCTTAATAATACACAGAAAAAAAATTTTTTTTTTGAGTAGATAAATTATTGGTTTTTCAAGTCAAATCGATTAATCTATATTATTAAGAGGATAAGGAAAATTTTGTTCCAGCTATATCTATCTAATAGAATAAGTCAATGTTATTAAATTTAGTATCGTTAGAAAGGTTTTGACTTGAATTTGTGCGTTTTCATGGTTTAAACGCTTTTTTATTGCCAAGTATTGAGATAAATCAATTAATCTCTATTCGAATTGCATTTAAATTACGCGGGAAAAAAGACGATCGTATTTATTTTCTTTAAATAAATTAATGTTTTAATTATTCTGTCACTGAATATGACTGAATATATAGAACTATTGTATATATAATTAAGATAAAATAAAAAAAAATGTAGTCTACATCATGTCTTATATGATAATAAAAATTAAAAAATGTTAATTCGGTATCAGTAAAAAAGAAAAATACACGCAGAGCATTTTTGAGTAAAAATTACCCATAAAGCCTGGTACTGTAAGGACATCTAGTCGGTAACTAAATTTTTATTATGTTGTTAGTAGAAATTGCACTTCATTTACATGCTATCGAGTAGTGTATTTTACAATGTACATGGGAAAAATTTAGTAATTTTCCACATGTCCTCACAGTATCATATTTTTTGGGTAATTTTTACTAAAAACTAATAGAAAAAAATTTCATCATGTGAAGATTTTTTTTCAAGAATCCTATGATACTATTCAATTATCGAAATCAATAAGCTTGTTAGTTAATGATATTTGTCTTATTAAATTTCAATGACAATAGAAATAAACCAAAGATTCTATAGTTGATTTTACAATAGAAATTTTAATAAACAGTTAAATTCAAAACATCTTTTATAAATTTGGCAGTAATACTCGGGCAGTCACGTGGTGATCTGTGGGTTGTTAGTTCTTATAAAAAGAAAATTTTTAATTAAAATTCCTAAAGAATTTGTTCATTTAAAATAAATAATTTCAATTAAACTAGTGTGCTATTTGATAGAATAATTTTTTTTTGCTAAAAACGAACTTGTATCAAAAGATAGTTTTATGGCAAGTTTGCAATGAATAAGTTCTCAGCGCAAGAATGTCTACTCTTTAAAAAAAAATTTTTGTTTTCTAGTTGTAGAATAAATAATAAAAAGCTAAATTATTAATTTAATAAATTGTTTCGACTTTTTAATATTTTAGTAGTCCAGATATCTGATAGTTACCATCAAAACAAAACAAAAATCAATTCATAGAATTTCATATAAATTAAAATTTTTAAACTAATAAAATCACTTGCATATCGATAGACTTTTTATTTTTACTTGAACATTTTCGGTTTTTATTATTCTTGACTAATCTGACATTAGCCATCTTTCTTTTCACTCTAAACCCAAGTGTGTTACAAGTGTATTATTTTCACACATTAAATGTGTGTTATATGTTTAAGGCCATAAGCAAAACTATTGTTTTTTGTAGTCATTTAGAAAACGTTTCACGGTGTGTTAAATATCTATAGTTCAGTTATGGCATCTTAATGTAATTTGGCAAGTTTTTCCTATCTTTCTCCTGTACTTCAATCCCTATATCGGCAGTGTTTTATTTCTACACCGAGATTTTAGACCCTCAACTCAGATTAAAATTATTCGATTTACGTATTAATTAACCGAGTGTTTGATCGAGTTAAATCTTTTCCAGCATCCATACAACGCAATATAATTGTTAAAGGGATTATTTAACGTGTTTTGTTTACTTTAAATATATCGTTATCTTAATATATTAATACATTGCATTGTTATCTTAATTTGATTTTTTTTATAAGAATAAAAAAAAGCTATGTTTATAAATTGGCAAAATGTTTAAATTTTTGTAGGTATAATTAACAAAAATTTTGAAGTTTTAAAAACAATGAATTCTTTACTTAAGGGGGATCACTAGTGTGAAATTTAGAAAAATTTAATTTTTTTTTTTTTTCATATTTCGATAGTCTATATCTTCGAAAATAGCATACTACCACTTCCAGTGCATATCTGGAATAGTTTTTTTCACTTCCTCTCCACCATATTTATCTTTTCTCCCAAAAAATTTTTCTCTTAGTTAAAGTCTTGATGCAAGCCAACAGCAGCAGGAGTAGTTCGGTGCTCGCCATTAGATTGCGCCCACAGCTTGTAGTGTCCCTGGTAACAGACTTATTTCAGAGTTTTTATATTTCCAAGTAATAGCACTCAGTTATTTATTTTAATTAAATGAATTTCTCATTTTTTTAATCAATAATCATTAAGTTTAAATATATATTTATTAACCTCGAACAAATATATATTTATTCTAAATGAATATATGTTTCTATGTCTAAGCAATATTTATTAGAGTTAATATAATAATATTTTGCTTTAATATTTGAGTTTGTTGGCACTATAAAATAATTTAGTTGTCTATTAAATAAATATTTTCTTAACTTAACCAAATGATATTATGATCTTAAAGAGAGAAATATTCATGTCAACCAAATAGAGTCTATAAAACAATTTGTTAGAAATGGTAAAATAGATTATGTTGACGTAATAAAATTTAGTTGTCCCAAATAAATATTAGTTTAACAGAATTTAACAAAACCGATTTAATTGTCTAAAGAGAAATTTTTTCTCATTGTACATCGAGGAAACGAATAAATTTAATTAAAAAAAAATTATTATTATTAACCTCGTAGAGTTCATGATCATTAACGTTAAAACTATCTAAGGGAGGGACTATCTAAGGTAAATTATGTGAAATAATCTCGGTGAAAATTCTGCTGGGCTGTGGGGGCGAACTGCCATCTTTCTGATTGCTGGGTCCGAACGGTAGCTACTGAACGAACCCTCTAACGTTGAATTTATACATTCATATGATCTACTTATTAAACCATAGGTATAGCCAAACTTGGGTAATCCTACCTTGGCCCAAGTCTGGGTTGCCATATTGGACGGCCAAGGCAGGGGCACCCAGTCTTGGCCCAAGCTCGGGTAATCATTGTAACGGCCAAGGCTACACTGTTAGAAGTATTTATTTGATATAAATAAATGCATTTATTTGAAACAGTTTTTCAACCTTATTTGGTTGAAATAAAGCGTTATTAACTATCAATAAACATAAGTTTGAGTCAAATAAATTTTATTTCAATTAAATATATCATATTGTTCAGCCAAATAAGACCTTATTTAGCTGAAATAAGTATTTTTTTGCCTCAAATATAGATTTATTAATAGTTAATAAATCCCTTATTTGAGTGAACATCACCGCGATATTTGACTACAGCGCCACTTTCTGTTTATATTACCTTTCAGTACATTGTCTAGTCTAAGTCGTTCGTTACGTGTAATTTAATGCTGTTTTATAAATAAAAAAAAATGCTGGGTATTTTAAAATCGTGGGACTTAGAAGAATTGTACCCAACTCTCAAAAAATTTTCCAAATCACTTTAAAAGAATTTATTAAACCACTAAAAATTCACTTAACCTCGGATGGAATGAGTGTAATTGCTAGAAAAGATTTACTATAATATTTCATTTTCTTATATATTTTGTATAATGATTGTTACAATCAATTAAAACTAATTACTGTATGTATTATTTACTTTAGAAAATTAAAATTAAATGGTACTGTAAATTGTTTGTCATAACCCCACTTAATTAGGTTCGTTTGTTTTTTCTTTCTATTCAAATAAGCCATTCATTAATTATCAAGAAATGGCTTATTTGGCTCAAATAAATCTCATTTCATAAATCATTTGTTAACTATTCATAAATATTTATTTGATTAAGCTTTCAAATAAATTATTTATTAACTATTTATAAATCTTATTTGGCTCAAATAAATACTTCTATCAGTGTAGGTTATCCAGTCTTGGCCCAAGTCTGGCTTGCCATTGGATGGCCAAGGCTTGGTTACCCAGCCTTGGCCCAAGCTCAGATAATCATTGTAACGGCCAAGGCTCGGTTACCCAGTGCTGGGCCAAGTAGGGCCCCGTCGTTCAACTCTGGCAGCTTCTGCATGGGCTGCAACAGTTGGAGAACTTTTTGCTTTGGAGCGTTGGGAGATTGTGAATAACTCGCTGAATTTTGAATTTGTAGGTCCAAAAATTTTATCTTGTATTCACTATACATCCACAAATATGTCCGTGAGCTAATAAAACATTCCATGCAGTAGTTTTATCTAAAAAAATTCCTAAAAATCACCTTTTTTACAGGTGGTCACACTAGTGGTCCCCTTTAATAAAAAAAAAATAATAATGAACGACTAACCCAGAGGGTTCGTCCAAGAACTCATCCTCGTTGTTACCGAACTTTAATTACTCAAAGATATCATACGATGTCTAATATATATATACGAGTTCATCGATCTTAAAAAAATTTTTCACATAATCTTTCGTTTTTAAGCTCTTTGAGTTTATAAACTATTTTTTTTATTACCGTTTTAAGGTATAAAAAATTAAAATTAAGCAAAAAGCTCAATCCATTTAACTTCCAAGAATAATATTTAGTCAAGACTTGAATAATGTTTTATTTGTTCATACATGGAATTAATTTAGAGATTAGAATTTATAAATATTCAATTTTGTATACAAAATGTATATCTTAGTAAAAGAAATCCTAAATTGTTATTTCAAGGAAAGCGGGTCCAAATTACCCTGATCGAGCCAAAGTTACTCAAGTTGATTGTAATAATTTTATTCAGATGGTTTTTACTCATGATGTCTTTTGAGTTAATTATCTGACGTTTTGAGATCAGTAACAGTTTTGAGATCAATATCCCGACTAGAATTTCTTCCTGATTTGCCTGAAGTACCATAAGGACCTTATCGGGTTAATATAAGGTTTGCCTTATTAGGGCAAACCCGACAAGATCCTTGTCAGGACCTCATCAGGATATCCTTATTCAAAAAAAAGTTATTTGCCATCGGGTCAACCTGAAAAGATCCTGATCAGGACCTCGTCAGGATATCTCTATTAAAAAAAAAGTTATTTGCCATCGGGTCAACCTGACGAGTTCCTGATCAGGACCTTATCTGGATATCCTTGTTCAAAAAAAAGTTATCCCATCTCTTTAAATATTTCATTGACAGGCTAAAAATGAAAAAAAGTACAAAAGAATATTATATAAAAATCACGTCAATCAATGTAGCACAGATTTTTTACTTCTTCATCAGTTATTCTTTGATATCATAATGAATATTATATTTACACTTTCAAAATCACTTGTGTATGTTAGCCCAGTGGATAGCATCGAGGACTTTGAATCGAAAGGACGCAGGTTCGAGCCCAGCAGTTATCGGGGTTTTTTCATCAATAAGAAATATGTTTACTTCCTATAATTAATGCTCTCAATACAATAGATAACAATCTCGATGGAATTAAAATTCTCTTATTTTTTTTTTTGCAATTTAATATTTTTTTAAAAATAATTACTAATAAGGTAATCTTGATAAGGATTTGATGAGGATATCCTGGCAAGGACCTGATAAGGCAATCCTGATAAGGACGTAATGAAGATATCCTGGTAAGGTTCTGATAAGGCAATCCCGATAAGGACCTCATGGGTCTTAAGCGTTACATCCATATCAGGATCCTTGTCAGGATACCCTGATTGGGACCTTATTTGAAATAAGGTTAACCCGATAAGGACCTCGTCAGGCCCTTATGAAAAATTCTAGTCGGGTATAATAACAAATTTTTTACATTATTTAAAAAAAAAAATCGGTCTATAAGTTGACCCTGCGGGTCAGCCCTAAAACTTCCCGCTGTTTTCGAGCTCGTTGAGCTCGAAAACATTATTGTGAATACATTTTTTGTGAATACATTTTTTGTGAATACATTTTCGAGCTCTTCGAGCTCGCAAATACTTTTGTATGCCATTGTTTTGTAAAAAATCATTTTTTAGCATTTCTTTCTCCCACGATATCTCACGAAAGAATTAACCGATTTTGATGGTTGAGGTGGCAATCGACGTGTTTTATCAAGTTCTAAAGCTGATCAAATTTTGAAATCGATTTATTGAGTCGTTTTTGAGAAATTTCGAAAAAACCAAAAAAAAAAATTTTTTGAATTCTTTCGTCAACGGTTTCTCTTGAACGAATGAACCGATTTTGATGGTTGAGGCGGCATTCGACGCGGCTTATAGAGTTTTAGAGCTGATTATATTTTGGAATCAATCCATCGAGCAAATTAAAAGTTATCCAAATAAAACATTTTCGAAAAAATTTTATTTTTGAAATATCTCTGAACGCACCCTACCGATTAAGTTCAAATTTACGTACGTACGTATAAACATGAAAAATATAATTTTTCTTCATGTAAATTACTTAAAAAAAAATTCAACTTAATCAAATTCGTTTAAAATCCAGAATTTTTTTTTTTACCTTTTTTAGGGGGTACCCCACTTTGCCCGCAAAAATGAAAAATTTTTTTTTTCAACGGTAACTGAAAATTTCTTCTATTTACTTCGAATATCATTAAAAAAAAAAGATTTAGCGTATTTGAGTCCTCGAAAACTTGGTATTTCCTTAAGTACCCCCTTTTGCCCCTCCCTCCCCTATGTATGTAAACTCTTTATAACATTTTAACTAATAAACTGATTTGGATATGGTTAAGGCGGCAAACCAAAGAGCTTGTTGGCCATCAACTTTCCTAAAAATTTCAGATCATTTGATCGAGTAGACTCGAAAATATTGGCTTCTTGCCAATACTATATTTCGTTTAATTTGATCTATACTTATTGAGCCACACCGTCCATCGTACGGTAATACACCATTTAAATATAGTGGAAACCTAAACATGCAAACATGCAAACATGCAAAAAAAAATAACCTTCTCAATTACGAAAAAAAAAATTTTTGTTTTTGTTTTTTATTGATTTATCAGATACGTCTTAAACGATCGACTCCAAAATCTAATAAGCTCTAGAACTTAATAAAATACATCGATTGCCGCCTTAGCTATCTCAATCGGTTAATTTGTTCGAGAGATATCACGGGAGAAAGAAATGGTAAAAAACAGTTATTTGCGAATATCTTTGAAATAACTCAACCAAACAATTGCAAAATCTGATTAGCTCTAGAACTCAATAAAATACGTCGATTGCCACCTCAACCATTAAAATGGGTTGATTCTTTCGCGAGATATCGTGGGAGAAAGAAATGCTAAAAAACGGTTTTTTTCGAAAACAATGGCATATAAAAGTATTTTCGAGCTCGAAGAGAAAACGTATCCACAATAATGTTTTCGAGCTCAAGGAGCTAAGTTGAAAACAGTTGATGCAGCAATCTATAGTACACTGAGAACAAAAAATACTATTGTCCAAACAAAAATTTCTTGGTTCAAGAAATCAATTACGAATTTTTATTTTATTATTATTAATTATCAATTTCTTGAGAACAGAGCATCAAATTTATTTTTGTTATTATATGAATTTGATATTATATTATGAGTAAACAAAAAAATAGCTTTACTTGAATTAAATAAAAATTATGTCCTTCAATTCTACGAATTCTTGAGACAAAATTATATATTCTTGAAAATTATCAAGAATATATGTTTTTGTCTCAAGTAAATGTTCTTGATAAAAGTGTTTTTTTTCTCAGTGTAGGTTGCTAATTTAACGATACATTTTGTTATGACAATTATCTACCTTTAGTAATACTTGAGATAACCACACTTTTTTTCAGTGGAGATATAATTATAATTTTTAGTTTTGAATCTTGTCGCTCAATTTATCTTTACACGTAATTTAATTTTCCCTATAAATTACTAATCTAGTTCGGTTAAGTCCCATCTAACTATTCAACCAAAATCCTTAGTGTTTATTAGTTAATTTAAAAATGTATAAGGCCTAGTATAGAGTGTATTTATTAGTAGACCCTATATTCTATAGAAAGCAAAGAAAAAAAAATACAGATTGGCATTAGTTGTTACGGTATATAACTATACTAGGATAACGTATACTTTATTTTTTACTCAAAAAAATTTTCCGTAATTAACTAGGATTGGAAAAAGTTTTTTTTTATTTTCTTTAGTCGTAGATGAGAATAACCTAATTCTTTTTATAATATATATAGTTTTGTGGCAATAGTATGCAACGATTTTCCCCTCGTCAGTTCTATTATGTGTACTATTCGTCTTTGTTCACATATGTGGTGTATACACGTGACAGGCGGGTAGAAAGTATAGAGGGTGTATGCATTAGTGATGCGCAATCGAAATCGATTAATCGAACAATCGATGTTTTCGTTTCGATTGTCGATTTTTTTTAACCGATTGTAGGCCTTTCGATTAATTGAAAAAAATCGATTCTTTTTTTTGAAAACGATTTTTAAACATCGATTTTTTGTAAAATTAATTAAAGAAAGATTTTTTTTTTCACTCATTAATTCAAACATTATAAAAATTTTTTGACTAATACAGCCAAAGAAATGATAAACAACTTGAGCGAAATGATTAAAGATATAGGCAGTTTATAATTTTGTAGATCAAAGTTTTATGCTATTTGAAAAATTAAACAACAATCGATTTTAACAATCGATTTTTATTCAAACGATTCTACAACTTTAAAGTTGCGATGAAAAAATCGATTTTTTAGAAAAAAAAATTATTAATTAAATACAATACTTAAATTATTCAGAAAATATTTTTAAGTTTTAGCGCCATGGGTAAATTAGATGGCGTTGATGATAAGCGAGCTACTTAAATTCTAACCATATCTATAATATCATATATAACATAAAATCAACGTATAATTGTTTTAAAATTTAAATATGGCGTATTCGTTCGGCTTATATATCTGAATAATCGGAAATATGAACTAAAAGAATAAAAAAAATTTAATACTAGTGATTAAATCGTATTCGAAATATTTTATTGGCTATGGGTAGTTTAATTTGGAGACATTTTATAAAAACCTCAGACGGTGGAATGTGTAAATATTGTAAAAAATACCTCAAGTCTAAAAACACCACGACTAACCTACACAATCACCTAATGTCAATTCATAAAATTGAAGTTATGCGAAGAACTAAAAAATCCAAGGACCAACCACCTGAAAATAATTTAAACTCTCATTTAAATAATCATTGCGATGATGCAAATAAAGATCCCGTAATCGACATAGAAAATAAAGAGGTACTGTATAAATTCACAAATTGATAATCCATTATTTTAAGATAATATTTCATAATTGTAAATGTTGAATTTTATTTTAGACGACAGACAACAATAATAACGATCATTTAAAAGTGACGAATCAGAAGCCAGCAGCAATCAAGGTTTGTTATTGTGCTATTTTAATTATTGTTACTATAATATTACGAATAAGTTTAAAAAACAACTAATATTTTTCCTTTATTTGTATTATAGACCACGCAGCTACAAATTACCCAAGTTATAAAAGATGTTAAATCATACCAAGGTTTGTGCACTTCATCAGCATATTATTTGACTATGACTAAACTTTTATTATCGATTTTATTTCGTATTTATTTTTTTTCCAGATGGTACAGGAAAAGCTGAACAAATAACTAATGCGATTTTGTATATGATAATTAAAGACTGCATGCCATTTCGCACAGTTGAAAAAGGAGGATTCTTAAATTTTATGAAGCTTCTCTCGCCACTCTACAAGGTTCCTGGTCGGGATTCAATATCAAGGATGGTTGATCATAAGTATGATCAAATTTCTTCAGCAGTCAAATGTAGATTTTTGAATGTGAACGTTGTAAGTATCACCTGCGATGTGTGGACCGAAACAACCAACACTCAGAGCTTTCTAGGTGTGACAGCTCACTATATTTACAATGATGCTTTGACATCATCAATTATTGGCGTTACTGACTTAAATGAAAGTCATACTGCTGAATATCTGGGCACGGTATTAAAAAATATATGTGAACAGTGGAATCTTCCAACGATTGCGGCTGTAGTTTCAGACAACGCATCGAACATCACTGGTGCGATCCAATTAAAATTTAGTTCATCTAAGCATCTCCCTTGTTTGGCCCACACTGTTAATCTGGTCGTAACTAAAGCAATCCAATCAACTGAAAATTTGGATCTTTTATTAGAAAATGTCAAAGATATCGTCTCTTATTTTAAGAGATCGGTAAATGCAGCAGATGAACTAAAAAAAATAACTGGTGATAATTTTAATGAGCCAAGTAGATTGATTCAAAGCGTAGCAACTCGTTGGAATTCCACATTCTACATGCTGGATCGTTTTTTATTATTAAGAAAAGACGTTACCAATGTTCTGATTTCACAAACTAGTAAAACGCCTAATGTAATAATTGGTAATGATATAGCAATATTACAAGAAATTACTGAGTTATTAAGACCATTCGAGGGAGTTACGCGAGATGTTAGTGGTGCAAAGTACGAAACATGTGGTAAAATAATACCAACAGTCTATAATTTATTTGAAGATTTAGAGGCATTATCATGTAAATCAGACGTAGCGAAAAATTTGAAAAATAATTTGAAATGTGAACTCAAAAAGCGATTTGATAAAATTGAATTTAATGCAATACCGGCCATCGCCATGCTATTGGATCCACGTTTTAAAAAAATGTATTTTCAATCCTCTTTAGCTGCATCTAAAGCAATTTCTCATGTAAATGACAAATTACAAAGTTTAAAAAAGTCAGATGAACAGCGAGTCGTTAATAATGAAAATGAAATCTTAAAATTACGAGGTATATGGAAACATCACGAAAAACGAGCTGCGGAATCTATGAAGTTTGTCGAAGAAAATAACATTGGTCATCATTTTGAACTAAAACAGTATTTAAAAGAACCGCCAATTTTAATTAATGAAGATCCGATTCAATATTGGAATTCACGTAAAAGTTTTTTTCCATCTCTCTATAAAATTGCAGAAGAATACTTAATTATTCCGGCGACGTCGGTTCCTTCAGAGAGACTTTTTTCCACTGCTGGCCTGATTATGACAAAACGTCGGAATCGTATAAAACCAGATAAATTTCAAAAAATTTTGTTTCTGCAATGTTTAGATGATAAAGACTGGTAAAAAATTGAAACCAAGTAGCTATGAAGTGATTGTAGATTAATCAGTCAGTATTTTTGAATAATCTGGTCATGAGTAATTATTTATTACTCTTATTAGTATTATAAATTATAATATGTAAATTTGTGATTGATTAGAATCTCATAGAAACGTTTAAAAATAACTTTTACTAAGAAAGTTTAAAAAAAATATTACTAAACATAACCAAAGGGATTATAGATCAATTGATCAGTATTTTTAAAGAATATGGTTTTTAGTAATTATTTATTATTCTTTTATTTTGAAATAATATTACGTTGATATTAATTAAAATCTTATAATAAACGTTAAAAAATATCTTATGCTTATAACGTTGCAATATAGTATTATTAAGTATAAACAAAGTGGTGATATACTAATCGATAATTATTTAAAAATAATCAGTTATTTAGTAGTTATTTATGATGTTTAAAACACGTATATGATAAACGTTTAAAACTGTTTTTTACTAAAAAGATTAAATAAAAAATTATCAAACATGAACAAAGTATTTTATTTGTTATTATTTTAAATATAAATGACCATATGAAAATTTTATGTTTCAAAATACAAACTTATATTAATACGCGGCGATACTTAACTTTAAAATAAAATTTCGAAATCGATTTTCAACAATCGATTGTTAAGCTATCGATTCTGCAACTATAAAGTTGGGAGCGAAAAAAATCGTTTTTTTTTTTTTTTAAATCGATTATTTCAATAATCGATTGTTTAGACACGATTAATTACCATAATCGATTGTCTTCAGTCGATTCTATTCGATTGTGAACAATCGAATAGTTGCTTCGATTTCGGCAACACTAGTATGCATACCCTACTAAAGAAAATGCTCAGAAAATTCTCAGTAGAATAGTCACAGCTGCTGCATTCTTACTCTAATCAGCTTTATTTTATATTAATGAATCTAACATATACGATTAAATTTATATACAAATTATAACATAGAGTTGTAACTGTATATGGAATTATTAATTATTTGTTAAAAAAAAAAAAATTTTTTTAAATAATGTATAGAAATTATCATATTTTTTCAAATAATTAGTTGAGAAAAAAAATTAACTAACAAATAAAAATAAAAAACCCTGTTGAACTGTTAGTTACTGTCGGTAACTAAAGGCTTAGGAGAATTCTGACTTGCCTATACAGCAGCTGCAGTATTTATATATTTAAACTTAAAAGGTGGGTGATAGTTCGTTTCACATCTGTCGTTAGAGGGATTCTTTTTTCTAGCCAACTAAGAAACGTTATTGCTTTCAATTGCTAACTGTCACATTTTTAAATACTTTGTATGCAATTTTGTAAAAGTAAACAATAAAAAATATTTTAAAAAATTAAAAATTACAATTTTATTTTTCGAGGAATATTTGAAAATACAGCAATATATATCATTAGTATAAAAAGGAAATTTAAGACCATTTATAAACAATATATATATATATATATATATATATATATATATATATATATGTTTTTTATGTTAGATTTATCGACAAGCGAATGAATACATACTAGGGTTTCTATTGATAGAAAAGACGCGTAGTTAGACTTGTTACATTAGAGTGCAGTAGCAGCTGTCATTGATTTACCGTTTTTCTATTTTATAACAATGATCTTGGTCCCTATAATAGCAGTTAAGTTTTTCAATCAAGTATAACCAATCCCTTAAATATAAAAGTTCAATATTCGAGACGTTATGGAAATAATGCTTTCTGATAGTAAGTTCAAAATTTTTTTCTTTATGCCAAATTTTTAACTATTCTTTGGCGGTTATTCACAATTCATTTTCAAACGAAAAAATAATTGGAAAATCTATAGTTTTGTAACTTTGACACTTGACGATATAAAAAATATTTGATGACTTGAAAAAAAATAATTGGATTATTCGAAACAGAATACGATATGTAATATTTTCAGTATATTTGTGTATATGACAAACATTTAAATATTTTGAAATTATAGATCACTAGATTAGTTACAGAGGCGTCTGAATCGGATTTTACTAATCAACTAAAAATTTGAGTAGAATAATTTGAAAATTTTAAATATCCGAATATTCATAACTTTTTTAATTATTCTCAATTTTAAAAATCAGAATATTAGTAAGAATTTCAAACATTGAATTTCAACTTACATGCTATAATAAATTATAAAAAAATTTAATAATTCAAAAAATGAAAAAATAATTCTATTTATTGATTATACTTTTGAATCGAATAATTCGTAATATCAAATTATTCGCACATCCTTACATAGTCCTGGCAGGATGTCACCTATATTTGTAAAATTTTACAAGAAGAGAATGGATGAATGAGATTAAAAATGGTCAAGAAATACATTTATAATCAAATTAGAATTTTAATATTTCGTAGTATGCTGGAAAATGTTTCAGAGATTTAATTTTTATAAGAAAAATTAATTTTTGTAATTTATGAGTTCCGACTTCTTAGAACTTAAGTAATGATAATTTTATGCAATCTTATATTTCTAATATGTGTGTATGAAATAAATAAACAAAGATAGAAATTTTTCGAAACCGGAAGAAGTTTTTTATAAATTAAGTTACAAAAATAATGATGATTTATTCGCATTTTATATTTTTTGCGTTCCTTACTACATTATTGTCAAATATCTTATTTTTTAAGTCTTCTGTTCTTTTTTCTTTCTTATTTCCATTATTTCACATTTCCTCGCGCGGGACAGCTGCAACCGTTACGAATGCCGGGATAACGAGCGCGTCTAAAGGATCAGAGAAACCATTATACCCGCTGTGAAATCGCAAAAAAAGTTGGCAGCACAAAAGAATCTGATCTCACGGAGGATCCAACGATGACAAAATTCAGGGGCATAGAAGTTGGCCCTTTTCAAGTAGCAAGAGAAGCATCACAAGTGATTCTTCTTTACCTAGATATTCGTCTCTTCTCTCGATTTTATGATGTGTACCTACAACCGTAGAGAGGTTAAAGAAATAGAGGAGCGAAGGGGACTTACCTCTGTTACCCTACATATCATACGAGAACCTTTATACTTTTATTAGGATTTTTATTGCGGAACTTTGATGTTTCTTATGTTCTTTTAGGGATTGTTTTGTATAATTATATAATATATCTCTACTACATTAAGAAGTTACAAAAAAAAGGTTGGTATCTTCTATTTAATCTGCAAAAAAAAAAGATTAGGCTGTTAAATAATTTAAGAAGTAGTAACTATAAAGAAACACAGATTGGGTACTTGATTTTTTTTAAATGTACTCGTTAAAAATAAAAATATTTAAATTTTATTATTCTTACTAAAGTTTATGGCTTGCTTAGAGTTTATGAAATATGTCAGCATTGGATAATACACTACAAAAAAAATTGAAATTATAATGAATGTCAAATGAAAATAATTCTTAAATCAAAACATAATAAAAAGACAGGTCTTATAGCTTCCGCTGCCTTCAAACTCAAAAACCCTAGCGACAATTTTAAGTGTTTTGGACCTTTTAAAAATCTAATAAAATTTTAAAGATATGATCAAGCAGTTTTCGAATTATTCAGAAAAATTAGATAAACCGTTATTTTCCAAAGCATTCATATCTCATGACTAAAAATTTATTAGTTTCGATGCTTCTCGCAGCAATCAGAAAGGCTAGTAGTGATAAATATCTAAATAAAATTGAAGATTTATGCTTCCGGTAAATTATAAATTAAAAAAAAAAATAATAAAAAATAAACAAAGTTACTTCTTAAATCTTTATCATTAATATCTCTTGACCGAATCAATCGATTTGTGATGGCCTTTACGGTAATCAAAATGTACTTGATCTTGATATGTCACCATGTGATAAGAACTTGGCTTAGAAAATTAAATGTAAAATAAGAGTTTTTATTATCACAATCACAAATAAAAAAAAAAGTATGATGGTGTAAAATTTATATAGCAATCAAACAAAAAGATTTTTTTTTGAAAATTCAATTTAATAAGAATGTTTTATATATTTTTCACAACGTATGAAGAAAACAGTCATAATTTGTATTGTTAAAAGTCGTGTTTCAAACCATTGCATATATAAAAATATAATAAAATACTAGGATATCTATTTTTAATATGTAATCTTCTCAATTCTTTTTGGAAGATGTTTTTTTTAAGTCACACCCATATTTCGTTTGTTCAAACTATAAATTTTCTTTAATCGACACATATATCTTCAACAAAACTTCTACCCGAAAAATAGAAAATAAATAGCATTGAAGCTTATAACCCGTGTAAAAAATTTTTTTTTCTCAATGAATTTAGATCTAAATTTCATCATGAAACTCAGATTGTGACACAAATATGACTTTCATAATGAATTTGTATCAACAATTAAAATCACGACAAAATTATGACTCAATCAAATTTTTATCCAAGTGATCAGAAGTTCATTCACTAAATTAATTTTAAAATCGAAACTGATTTATGTAAATCAAGTACTTGATAGAATAAATTTATTGGTAATTTCTGAATCTATAAATTTTACAAAAGGATTAATATAGTAAAAAAATTCAGACAAGTTTCTATCGAAGTTATCCCAAGTCCAATCCAAAGACGTAATAAATTAATTTTAGAATTGATACGGATATACTAGACGAAAAGTTGGAGCAAACTCATGATGAAAGTCATATTTGTGTCACGATCTGAGTTTCGTTACCAACAAAAAATTTTTTGACATGGGAATTATGTGAAGAATTAAGTTGAACCATTCCAAACATTACAAAATGTAATATTTAATATCATCTTTGTTTAAATGTAATTTTTATTTAATGTATGTCTGCGCAACAAATATCTACAAAGTAATGCACGAAAAATTTTTACTATTTATTTATAAATAAATATTAGTCATATGAAAAATAATTTTCCCTCTCTCAATAAAATGTTACCCTATCAGACGTTTCCCAACGTAATACATCCAGCCCTCTTTTTATACAGTATTAGCTTTCGCGTGATTGCAACATTCTCCCCTCTTTTAATAAAACTTTTTGCGTTTCCGATCCACAAAACCCGGTCGTATTTGCTGTACGGTGCATTGCGAATTGCAAACAAGCCGTCGGATTGGAGAATAGTAAGAAGAAAGAGACAGTATGTGAGGGTTTCCGCACTCGGAGTGGTGGGGGGCAATGCACTTTACTCGCGGTGCAGCACGTGGTTTTTATGCGTCCGACATTCGTACGCTAGTGTCATTGCTGCGGGTAATCCAATTTATACCTCGTTTATATACATATGCTGTACATGCACATTGAAAATATTTTATTTCGCTTGAACAAAAATATTAAAACTTTAAAAATAAATGTCATAAATAAAAATAAGTGATTTATTATTATTATTATTATTAATTTTTGACATAAAGTTTATCGTAAGTTTTTAGAAAATGAGATATAACTAAACTTAAAACTCTGTATTCACCTTATTTAAAATCTCAGAGCTTTTTTTTCCTCTGATGTAACTTTTTTCAAGTTCATAATTAGATTCTACTCTGGGATTCTTGTCAGGAATTTCAAAGATATAATGATGTGAAAGTAAATGAAATATGCTAAAGTATAGTCTTGGACAAGAAGAAAACGTTAGAAAAATTAGAAATATTCATCGATTTTATAATACGTTCTGTACACTGCTTTTTACATCCATATTCTAAGCCAAACAATTGTTTTTCTTATTTTTTATTTCATTTATTTTATTTTTTATAGATACTTATTAAAAAGCGCTTATAGAAAATTTTAATACTTGCAATCGATTGTAGATTTTTGTAAAAATTTTTGAGTTATAAATAACGTTATCACTATTAATATTACTTTATTTTAAAAATCGCAAAACGCTAATACTTATAGAATAACTATTTTTTAGAAGTAAATTTTACTAAAGAATGAAGTTAGTGCTGCCAACTAGATTAAAGTTGTCAAACTCAATGTAAGCCATTTTTCTACAAAGATATCGAAAACTTTATCAAAAGGTGGAATAAAGAAATTAAAAAATCTGGTTGGCAGCACTGATATTTTTCCTGCATGTACAAAATAGAGCAGCGAAAACATTATTTAATGTACATAAATAGATATAAATTATGTACCTGAAGATCGTAACGTTTTTCGCGCAACGAAAAAAAAAAAATTGGATAGTAAAAAAACTACTGTATGACCAGATTTCAGAAATATTTCGCATATAGATGCTGGTATGTCAACCGGAAATCTTTGACTACCCCCAATCTCCGAAACTACCCCTTAAGCAGTCAAATTCAGGTACATTATAAATTAAAGTTGTATTTGAAATACTTCTCTATTTAAAAAATCCATATGGGAATCAAGAATGAAGTTCCATGTGGTGTATTTTTATGGATTCCCACACAGTAATCTTAGATACTCATAGTTTACTACATAAATCCATACTCTCCTCTATAAATTCCCATATAAATTTTTTTTGATAACATCCAGACTATCAATTGAACTACTTATAAATAATATTGAAAAAAAAAAAAAAAAATTAATATTTCCCTATTGTTAAAAATTTATTCTATTTGAGGGTAATAATTAAAGGGATATACGTGAAAAATTTTTAACGGCTGAAAAATCAATTATTTTTCAAATACATATGTACTTGGTATAATGATAATTCAAACTAATTGAAGGCAGATATGAAAAGTAGTAATTTTTGAAAGATTGGATGAATTTAATTGTTCCTGAAATATGTATAATTTAAACGGCTGCGATATTATTTACAATGTACCATATTGACTTAGTGTTAAAACAATTAAAGTTAAGGAATGTACTTTTAAATAGAAGTGCTATTAATAGATAAGCTCAGATTATAAAGGTATTATCTATGATTTACCTCAAAATATATACACATTTAATGGTCAATAATGCTTCGACACTAATAGCTAGAAATCTTTCTTTCTTTCCAGCAAATCGATTCTAGAGCAGCTGTCATAGGGAAATTGTACGTTTGGTGAGTTTGAAAGCGACAGCTGTTAAATGATCGTTTCGTATACTTATAGTGAGATATTTTATGATTCTTCCATTTACTTATTCTCGTTTCCAACGTTATGGACTTTGGAAAAATTATTTTAATCCATAAGAAAGCATTGATATCAACTGCCTTGTATGAATGTAAGCACGATAACTCTCAAAAAACGTAATTAATTGACAATTCTTTTTTTATTAGCTTTTGATTCCTATACGGAAAAAATATATATCCGGATATATCCGGGCAAATCTGTAATATGTTGCATATATGTAACATATTCCAAATTTGTCCGGATATATATTTTTTTCGTATGGGTTTTTGATGGAAAGAATCATAATTGAAATTACGATTCAAATTCTGTCCGTTCGCTTATAATCAACAAAAAACTTAGAACTTTTACATATTTCGATGGTGAATTAAACCGAAAATTAAAATTCCTGCTCTGTTCAGCGGGAAGAAAATTGAAATTTTCTCTTATGAAAAATTAAATGATAAAAGTTCGCGCATGTGTCACTCCTCCTGCAAACAGAGGCAATATTTAAAACTTGCAGATGCAGATCTTTTGAAAAATAGTATACACACCAAAGTGTAATGGTGTGGCACGGAGGAAGGTAAGATGTCTTATTATTTTTATTCATTTTATTTTATTTTCAATCGTAAGGTTTGACCTCTTTCGATCATATACAAATTAATTAATACGTGTAGTGAAAATGCTTAAATTTATAATTTATAATTTATAACTCATAACCCATAACTCAGACTCAGCTCAAAACTTAATCCGCGTATTTACCACCCTCGCTTTCGGCTCGTGCGTCAAACTTTACACTCGTATTCGTAAACACACGCACGAATTTTAGGCTCATGTCACAACATCGTGACTCTCGGATAAATTGCCAATTTTTCGGCCAAGTGACATAAACATCTAGTATGCTTGTGTCTTTCTTTTCACGACTTACTTTCTCTGCTCATCTTTATCGAACGATTACTGACATCAACAAAAAAAACGTGACAGTCATAAGAAAACTATAGTAACGTCCAGAGTAACTTTTATCAAAAAAATTGCAGAATAATTAAAAAAAATGTTGGAAATTTCCAAAAGTCGAACCTCAATCGCACATTATAAAGTAAATGTCTCAATACCGGAACAAGACCCAATACCGGAACGATTTGATAATAATTATATTATATTTTAACCCGGTGTGTAGGTTGTTTAAAAAAATGCATTAAATATAGATAAACTCTGATTTAAATCATAAAAAATAAATTTTTGTGTTTAGTTTTTAATTCAATTATTTAACTTATTTATTTATAATTTGAAAGTTGTCTGATGTCTGCTACATTCACACTCGTTTTACATTAATATTATTTAATAAATTATTTTAAACGATAAAAATCAGTCGTATTATTTTTTTTTTTTGTTATTGTTATGTTATAATTTTAATCAATTTTTTTTTGTTATTAATTTTGAAGTTATTAACTTTGTTTTTTTTTATTGTTTCTTTCAGTTTGATTTCAATTATTTAAAATTTTTTTTAAATATTCAAATTTTTTAATTTCCCACTAAGAAAATTGAAAATTTCAAAAATTTGGGAAGTTATTGGTTTTGGTCCGATTTTCGAAAATCGAATGTCTAAGAGATCTTGATGTTTTGAGCTTCTAGGAAGCTATTCTGACTAATTTCAAGATGATGTCCGGGTGTATGTATGTGTGTGTGTGTGTGTACGTTCACAGAAAAAAAGATTTACTTGGTTCAAGTAAAATATTTTCTTCAAAATTTTATTCTTTCATGAAGAAAAAATCGTTTCTTGTTTTTAGAAAAGTTTCTTGCTTTAAGAAATTTTTTTTTGTTGCTTTAATAATTTGCATTTTGGTTTGAGAAGTTTCTCCTGTTTCAAAAAAATTTTCTTTTTTCGAGAAAATTCAATTTCTAGATTTAATTGCTCTAAATTTTTTGACTCATTCACTCACATTAAATTTTTTGGATTACTGCTGTTTTATTTCTCATTTATTGAAATTATTATACTTTGGCTCATGAGAATTTTGTTGGAAAAATTAAAAACAACAGTAATTCCAAAACAAAGTGTCCATATTTTTATCGATGACCTAATTTTCATGATGCTTTTAATCGATCTATTTCTAAATCAAGTCAGCTTTCATCATCAATAATGAATGCCACTGCGATTGATGTGGCCTATCTAAATATATAGTTAGTAACAATATCTCTCATTACGTGTCTATTTCTTATTTAACGAATTGATTGTCTGGTTGACGTCAATATAAGCTTTACAATACATTTCACAACTGTCTTTTTTCTGAATAATTTAAAATTCAAATTTTTAATTTATTTTTTATTATTGTTTATGAAAAAAAGCTCAATGGTTGAACAGTTCTAATATATTTAGATAAAAATAATTATATTATATTTATTATCATTTAAATATAACTAACTATATCAGTATACTGATATAAGAACGGATTAAATATTAGTTAAGTCTATCCATAGTTGATAAATAGCTTATTTGGATTGTTTTTTTCGTTTATACACGAAGAAAATTTTATGGTAAAAGTTAACATCAAGTTATAGTACAATTTTTAATCTGAATTATATGATTGATAATATCATTTTAATTATTAAATAAACAATCTGAATGGTAGTGTCTACCATATATATGGTAAAGTTTACAATTATTGATGATAACCAGAAATTATAACTGTTATTATCTTAAATAATTGCTACTATTATAAAAAAATGTTGGAAAATCCAAAAGTGCACACCTCAATCGCTCAATTTATTTTTAATCATTACTTTTATTATTATATAATATTAATATATTTTTTTTTGTTATGAACTTTTATTCAACTTACAAATTATCAATTTGATTTTTTTATTTTTATTTCTTATTTTCAGTTTAATATTTTTTTACTAACATTTTTTTCTAAATATCCCGCCTTGTTTTGTCTTAAATGTCGCATTTTTTTTCAAACATATTGATACGCTAGTGCTGGCACCAGTAGTTGATAGAGAGAAACAATGAAAAAAATAATAACAACAGTAAAAATAGCAGCTAAATTTTTCACGAAGAATCAGTTTTCACGTTTTTTATTAATTACACCAAAACAAAAAGGATTCAGATAGTAATTTTTGAAAGGGTTCTTGTGATCAGAAATACACAGATAATAAAAAAAAAACTAAGTCGATAAGTCTTGTTTTTCGAAAGTTATCGTGTTTAGACGAGTCCGAACACCACAATTGACGCACTGAGGGCTTCGGACTAAATCATTTTTTTTAAATTAATCACATCATTAATCAAATATGGATTGCATTGAAAAATGTTCCTTAATAAATTTCCTTTAAAATGGTATATATCATTAACAATTTTGGTGTACTATAAAGAAAGTAGAGAGGATTTAAAGTCCGTGAAAGGGCCGAGAGTGAGAGAGTGACAGTAAAGCACACCTAACGCTTTCGCGATTGAGGTGTGCAAAATCGTAATTCTTAATAACCTGATGGCAATGGTTACTATCAGCCAAAATAATGATGACCATCTAAGCTAATAAAAAATTTTAATATAAACGTTATAGTCTGACGCTTGTCTATGTGTAATTTGATCAACTGGGGAAGTAATTAATTTCGCACACACACACACACACACACACATATATATATATGCATACATATATCTACGCACGCACACATGCACGCACACATGTACATAAATACGGGGTCGCACACTCACCCACACTTATGCGCACATTTACACCCACACACGCTCATCCATGCGCACACATGAGCACACTTACCCGCACACATGCACACACGCACGCACAAATGCGCACACTCGCCCGCGACATGCACACGGGTTCGCACACACCCGCGCGACCACACGTACACACACGCGCACACATATACCCACGCACGTATGCATGCACACACACACGCGAGCGCACTCATGCACACACTCACGCGAGCACACACGCATTCTTAGTTAAGAATTTTTACAACTTTGAATGGTAAGAGTTACCATCTTCTATTGTAACAATTATAATTTTTAATAATTACAATTAGCATCTTCGATAGTAACCGTTACCATCATCAATTGTAACTGTTATCATTTACAATAGTAAAACTAATTATTATAACCACTGAAAAATGTTATTACCATTTTAGATGGTTAAAATTACAATTTTTGTATAGTAGATACGATAATTAATTTCTCTCCGTGTACGAAATATCGATAAACGGTTTATTAAATATTAGTAATCGCGTTTGTAACATATTAATGAATATCAACAGATGTATTATAGCATTTTTCGAAATTTAGTAGAAATCATCCACCAGAGCTACTGCGCATCGATCTAATTGTGGAAATATTAGATAAGATTCAGCTGGTAAAAAAGATACCTGATCGTTCTAATACTGACGTCATCAATGGATCAAAAAATATTTTTTGGTTACATATGCGATAGCACGCCTTCGGCACGGGCACCAATCTTCACACCTCGCGTCTTAAACACGATCGCCCACGATAGATAAACTACTATTATAAAATTGTACAAAGTTTTATAAAAACATTTTTTTCCGGGTAATGATATTCTAAAATTATATAGAATTCCACAGTCTTCTAAAATTTCATAAAGTTTTATAAAAGTGTACACAGAAAAAAAAATTAACTTGGTTCAAGTAAATTATTTTCTTCAAAATATTATTCTTGTTTCGAAACATCTAAACTTCTCAATTCAAAAAAATTTCAGTCTTGAATAAATAAATTATTACTCTTCAATGGAGAGTAAAAATTTTTCTTTCAAAAATTTTAATCTTAAAAGAAGCATTTTTTGCTTTCAAACAAGATATATATGTATTTCTCCCAAGAATTTTTTTCTCTTGGTTTGAGGCCGATAATATTGACTCAGGATGATACCGACTTAGTTTGAGTTTGGCGCATTTTTTGAATCAGGATGTTATTTTATTCGATTCAGAAATATACAAATATATTTTTAAAAATTATTAATCAGTTTATTACTACAATGGTTACTTATACTAATTTTTGATTTGGAAGTTTAATGCATATTTTTATTTGAAAAAAAATTTATTTGTACTAAAAATTTAAATAATATTTTTGTTTAATGGCCACATTTTCAATAATAGAAAATTTGAGGTTACCCAGTAAATAAGCATTGACAATTAAATACATTTACTGTGAAAATCTTTAAAGTTTGAACACAGTAATTATTTACTACTTTAAGTATTATGATACCGAAATTTGTTCATATGCATATACATTAAACAAAAATAATTATCAACGGCGAGATTAATGTTTTGATGTTCAAATTGTGAACTTACAATTCAAAACTAACTACAACTGACCGAGAAAAACAAGCAAGTACGCTGTTCCCATCGAGGCGCCACCTGGCGTCAAAATGTTCACTTCACTCAAGTAAATCTGTTACTTGGTTTGAGAGTTAGATTTATTGTGTGAAAAAAAATATACTTTTGAACCAAGCATATACAAATCTTGATTTAAGAATCCTGAAACTTCTTGAGCCAAGAAATAAATTCTTGAAGCAAAAAAAATGGAATTTTTCAAACTAGTATCCTTGGTTCAAGAATATTTCACTTGAATCAAGTTAATTTTTTTTTCTGTGTACAAAATTTGATGAAAATATATCAAATTATTTAATATCTTGACACACAAAATATATTAAATTCCATGATATTTTGTCGAATACCATAAAATTTGATATAATTTTGTAAAATTCTATGAATTGTTATAGAAACTCATAAGTTTGAATTCAGTATTGAAGAAAATGATTTTATGAAAATTTGTGGTTTTGTAAATTTTCATGAAATTAAAATTCAGTGCTAACGGTAACGTTTAAATGACATTTTATAAAGGTTTTCAAAATAGTACTAAGTTCTGTAAAATATTATAACAGTATCTTGTAGGGAAAGCCGGGGGGGGGGGGAACCGACCCTTAAGAAACAAGGGCTTATATTATCAGTGGTTTTCACTTGTTTTCTTTCTTTCTAGCCCCTTACCATGTATTTGGTCTTAACATGCCGCGTCTGTTGAAAATTAAAAATCTTGAAATTTGGGGCAAAATGCAATATTTTGTCCTCCTCTTCCATACATCATGTGGAATCGGTATTATACTCGAGTGTGGGTTTGGCGGCACGAGCAAAGCGACTGTTGTATACTTTAATAACTGGTAACTTATAAATTATATCCTTTATATTACAACAACAACACACTTAAATTAGAAATAATAACACTAAAGTCCACAATTAAGAAGGATACCAATTTTCGAAATAATACTAAAATTCTGAAATTTTTTTTATCGAAAGAGTTATGAACAAAAGGATCACTGTGAAAATTTCAAATCGAGTCACTACACCGTTTTCGAGAAATAAATTCTCAAAATTTGTTCTTATACACAGGCGTAAATGGGAGTCATTTTTCAAAGTGCTATTCAGTATGAAATAATTAAACGTTTTTGAACCCATGAATATTTTTTTTAAGTTTCATCATGAGTTCGTTATTAAATTATTAATGAAATAAGAGGCGAATTTTAGTTAATGACGTCACGTATGTCGTGAAGCTAAGGAACGACGGCAACAGTGTAAAATGAAACAACCGCGGGAAATTTGAATAACTAATAATCATTCATGTCGGACCTGAGCTCCAGCTAGTAATAAACCTTGTAACCAACAATAGTACACAAAAAAATTACTAAACACTAGCTCGCAGTTGCCGTACTTACGCGTTTATTTTCTGATCACTTATTTCATTAAAAAAAAATTATTCTATTAAAAAAAACTTTTTTGTATGATTCAATGCAATTATAATGAAAATATATTGTATTAATTCCTATAATTGAATTAATTAATTATGAATTCAGATGTTATAACATATGTCATTAATGAAATTTTGGTGTGTAGGAGTTGTAATCTTGCAAAAATACAATAGAAAATCCACGAGATCCCCTAGAGAGATAATTGGTATTAAGCCTCCTTAACAGCGGTAAACGACAAGGCGAAGAAAGGTAGTTTCTTGAGATACAAGATGATTATTGAGATGACAAGTATTACAATCTCATAAACGATTTAATTCAGAAAAGTTGATGACTATTAAAAATTAGTTAAGTTTAAAGGACGATAGATAGCAATGTCTCAAATATTTTTCTATAGCAGTGACTTAATGATTAGCTTTAAAGAAATGGTTAATATAAGGTTGATGCGTATGGGATGATTACATTTTATAAGCCCGAACGTATGATATTTTTTTGCTGGATCTTCATCACTACTGTAACTTACTCAATGAGTTTATTATACTTCACTAAAATTGACATGTCAATAATTGGTTTTTCTTTTCCTAAATCATTTCAATCAAAATGGAATAATGGACCAATCATCGAAGGCTTGTGGATGTGCCCATAAGTATCAATAACAGCAAAGAGAGCTTGGATTATTTTCGATTTCATGGAAAAGACTTTTCCATTGAATTTATCGAAAAACTGGGCGACACTGTATTAATATGTAAAATAATCTGCGGGCAACCCAGAACACTAACTCTGAGCATATCACTGGGTATCCTTGGTGTAGATGCATATCATATACTAATCAATGATAAAAAATTGTGTACAATCAAGGTATGAAGGTAACTTGACTCGAAAAACTGACTATTTACGCTGGTAATAATCCAAGCGTGCAAGATAAAGCTATAGTATAGTAGCCTCCCGAAAGTATTCGTAAAATTAAATATCTATCATGTAAAATAAAAGCTAGTATTTAAGATTATTTCGAGTATAATATTCCACCATTTCTGATAGCAAAATTCAACATGTTTTTTGTCAGATTTTAAAAAAATTAATTGAGAAAAAACATTGTCATGTTATAAGATGGATTAAAAATGAATGAGTGTAAATAAATTAACCAGTATATCAAAATTTATTGTAAAAAAACTATTGATTACTCTGCCGTGTTCAAACAAACTCACTCTGATTAAACAAAATCATTTAAAAGAATAAGAAATTTTTTAATCCTATTAACTTTAGACGAAAAATGTGAGTCTCAGCTAGTCTTTGAGAGTCTCTTGAAGTTTCTAAATGAAAGACTCATTGAAAACTTTTGTAAAAGTACAGTCATATTGCTCTCACATACATCTAAGTAGTATCAATACGTTTCCATACACATACATCCATAATATTCGAGAAGTGATCGTGGCAACGCCATTCACTGTTACTGCGCATCTTTTTTGCGTTCAGTAATATTTTTATTATTGTGGTCGTAAGACATAACTAAAGTAACTATCAAAATAAACTGAGCTGTTTATTATTAAATTATTAGAAATGTCAGAACGTCTACTTATTATTAATTAATAAATTTTATTATTTTTCAATTTAATTTATAATAAACGCTAAAAGTTATCAAACGAAATGCATAAGTAAGAGCATTTGTGTCGAACAATGTATTTATTTTTAGGATAAATAAAAAATAAATGTTAAATTATTTTTATTTTGTTTGGAAACAAAGGCCCTAGGGGTATAGGTATGGTGAATCGGCCCCGGAAAGATATTTGAATGATACTTAGAGGATATGTAGGTACTAATAAAACACTAAGATCCTGAAAGTTTCAGATGTCTAACTAAATCCGTTTCCAAGAAAATAAATATTATGTAAAAAATAGAAAAAATTTTTTTTCTCAGGATTGGCTTGACCGATTGGTCTAAAAATTTAGTATGTTTTGGGAGCTCATAATAGCTTTCAAAAAAAATAATTAACAGTTTTATAGCTTCATAAGATCCTTGAAAAAAAAATTGTTTTTTTCTAAATTGTTTTTTCTAACTATGATACAATTTTGGCACAATTATGAAACTATTTTTTTCCAAAGCCTTATGTACTCCCCTATAACACATAATTTTTTCAGATTTTTAAAAAAGGTACGCCATCGTTAAAAAAAATAAAAACCATTTTTCAGCTCAATTAATGCATCTATTCAAAAAGTTTAGGCTATACTTTTTTAATTTAATGCATATTCCGATAGTTTGTAGCTATCAGAAATAATATTTTGTATTTAAAACAATGACAAAAATTTTTTCATCAATGTAAAAAACTTAAATAGTTGAAAATAATTAATTATTTATTAATTTTAATAAATATTTTTAAAAACAACTTTTTGTTTCACAGCTTGATGATCAGAGCATTTTTTAATTATTTTTTCGTTGGCACTATGAATTTTTCCAAAAACGATTCAATTTTTTTGAAAAGATTCTCAAAATCGTCGCTAGGTGGCGTCTTATTTATTTGGTAAGATTGTTTTGAGTATTTGCTGAAAATTAGAGAGAAGTCGGTAAGCGGACGAATTAAAATAGTGATAAATTTTGTCACAAGATGACTCGTTAAGTTACTTCGATATTTTTTGGTCGTTTGCTATCGCACATGTACCCAAAAAATATTTTTTGATCCGATGATGACGTCACTATTAGAACGATTAGGTATCTTTTTTACCAGCTGTATCTTATCTAATATTTTTAGCTGCCGGCTATAGGCGCTAAATGTCGTAGATTTCAAGTGTCTGTCACAAAAAATAAATTTATGCTATTGATACCAATGATAAACAGCTTTAAATGTTATCTGACATTTTTCAGTAGAGATCTCTAATAATTCGAAAAATCCAATAATTTGGATCTTCGAATTATTTGATTCAAATCGGAAAATTCGAATCAGTATTCAAATAATTCATCAATACATGCTATACTTGCACACCTTTAATGTTTAGCTTTACTTAATTTTTCATGAGTTATTATACATTCCACTATAGTATATTACATTATCAAATGAGCTAAGGACTCCAAAAAATTTTATTAATAATGATATACTTATACTTCTTGAGGTTGAAAAGACAGAGAAGTTGTAGGAGGACTGGTTGCATTATCAACCGTTCGCATATTTTTTTTTTGTCTGGTGCTATCTATGAAATATACGGACTAGTTATAATTAATTTTAGAGTACCTATACGATTTTATTAATTCGTTATTAATCGTATTATTGTTTAATTATATTAAACCTAAATATCAATTCCGAATTTTTCCGAAATCGGCTTACTTTTTTTGACTTAGCATCAATAGCATTAAATGGATTGAAATAATATAGAATTTTCTACTTAGTTCGCTACATTAAATTAGATGGCGACATTTAACAATATTATTGTTCTTTTAATGTCTATATATAAGTACACTGAAAGAAAAATAAAGTAAATCAAGAAGAAATTACTTCAGCTAACAATATCAATATCATTATGGAGAACAAAAAAATTTTTATGAAACTAAAAAAAAAAAATATTTTTGCTTAGATAACCTCAAACTTTTGTTCCAACTGTATTACCGACTTAAAGCAAAAGTCGTGAGAACTTAGACTGAGTTACTCAGTCCAAGAATATCAGTCTCTTGGTTGTAAAATACCCCCACCTGATTATTTAAACTATGGAGTTTATACAGAAAAAAATAATACTAGTTGTACCAACCAGAATAAAACTGGTTGTACCAAATTGTACCAACTAATAGTCTTTCTAACAACCTATCAAGCGCAAGCGCCATTTTTAAAAGGCAGCAATATGAAAGTTTCGGGCAGTTTTCATAATTACGGCCGGACAACAAGAATCTTAACCTTTATTACTAGTGCAATTAAATGGAAAATCAATTGATGGTGCATCATTAGTGCATCCTACAGATGAAGCTCACAATTGTGTTCAATTACGCCGATGGTTAAAATGCCATGGTCATCCTCAAGGTAGAAATAAAGCTTATTTAGTTAAGGGATTAGCATAACAATAATATTAACCCTTCAGCACTCTTGCTATGAGATTTTCTTTTACGCTCATATATAATCTGAATTTTCTTTAAAATTTCAAATGTAATGAATGCTTGATATTTTTCCTATTTTTCTAAAATTCAATGCTCTAATAGATTACATCACTATTATTTAACTATTCTTGTATAATATTTTTTAAAAAAATATTTATTGTTGCTCTGTGAGATTTTTTCTCATCACTAGAGTAAGATAAGGTGTAAAAATTTCGGAATCGAGTATGGTCGGCTCGATTCGGATGTTTTCGTGAACAGTTATTTACGGACAAAGTGTATACAAAAAATGTCATTCTAACCTTAATTTCTTATCTATCAGCGCGTAAAAATAAATTACAGACTTAAAAAATTAACATTTTGGTGTTAATCAATAATTATTCATAACAGTAATTAATCATACTCCGTTAATAATGTTAAAGTGATTTAATCACTAGTCATCTTAAGTTTAAGCTTGAGTGTGATAATAATTAATTAATTTAATTATAAAAGCGTATTAATACTTTGTTTACATCTTGATAAGATTATTTGTTGTTTTTAAATTTAAGACATGAAAAATTATTCGTATTTAAATATGAAAATCGAATTAAAATGACGTTTCATATGGAAGTTATTGTTATGTTCTTTATTATATTTATTATTTTAATATTTTATAAATATTTTTCGATATGATCACCTATAATTTAGTCCAAAAAAAGTTAATTTGTTTGACAACTAAAATCTTTTAGATTTTGAAATATTTAAAATAAAGTAGATCCACACATGCGTGCGCATACGCGCGCTTGCGCAGAATGTGTGAGAATTTTTCTCATCACTAGAACAATGATAGTCCCATACAGGAGCTGCCAGAGTTGAACAACGGGCCCCTACTTGGCCCAGCACTGGGGAACCTAGCTTTGGCACACCTATATTGGCCCAGGCTTGGGCCAGGACTGGGTAACCTAGCCTTGGCTATCCAATGGCAAGCCAGACTTGGGCCAGGACTGGGTAACCTAGCCTTGGCCGTTACAATGATTACCCGGACTTGGGCCAAGACTGGGTAACCTAGCCTTGGCCATCCAATGGCAAGACAGGCTTGGGCCAAGGTAGGATTACCCAAGTTTGGATATACCTATGGTTTATATAAGTAGATCATATAAATGTACCAGTTCAACGTTAGTAGGTTCGTCCAGTAGCTACCGTTCGGACCCAGTAATCAGAAGGACGGCAGTTCGCGCCCAGAGTCCAGCAGAATTTCCACCGAGATTATTTCACATAATTTACCTCCCTTAGAAAATTAAAACGTTAATGATCATGAATTCTACGAGGTTAATAATAATAAATTTTTTTTAATTAAATTTATTTGTTTCCTGGAAGCCTGGGCCAGGTCTGGCAACCAAGCATGGGCCAGGTCTGGTAACCAAGCATGGGCCAGGTCTGGCAACCAGGCTTGGCCCGAGATTATCATTCCAGGCTTCTACCAAGGCTGGGCCAAGACTGGCTTACAAGCCTGGCCCAAGGTTCTACAAAGTTGGGCCAAGTCTGGGCCAAGTCTGGGCCAAGCCTGGGCCCGTGGTACTTTCCTCTCTGGGGTGGCGCGTTTCACGAGAGTGCTGGAAGGTTAAAGTAAAGCTGGTGTTTATTTTTGATTTTAAAAATGGAAATTAATTGTAAGCTACTTTACATAGATTAGGTTTTTAATTTTAGTACTGATTCATTCGTAAGTAGTGATATGAATAATAATAAAAATCATCGTATGCAAGTACGACAAATAATTTTCTATCAAAAAATTATAAAGATTTACAACATAAAACAATTAACTATATTTTTTTTGGGTGAAAAACGCTTTGCGTAATAATGTTCCAGTAGATCCAGGTCTTGATGGAAGAAAGTGGCTGAATCTTCAAGAACAAAAACAACAAAACTATCAATCAACTTCAATCAGTTCTTCTTTGAAATTTCTAGATGAATGGCAAAAATTTCCATCTAAAAATTTTTTAAAGAGTTAAATGTTTTTGATAAAGTTTCAGCAAGTTTGTGCTTGGAAGGAAACATAAATGGCTTCAAGTTACATGTAAATTGATCATATAAATGCTGTATCCATAATTTAATTGTTTTAGAAACTGGAGCTTTCGAAATTTCAAATCTGTAAGCTAAATCTTCAACTAGTGTACAAACGCGTCATCGTATAAGTACTAAAATCAATTGTTGTATTGATGTTAGTTTTTTATGACTATAGGTACTTTTTTTCAATTGATCAAGTTGCTCTACACTTTTACACTCCGGATTAACAAAATTATGAAGAATAAAAATTTCACGATGTTCCAAACTTGTATAAAATTTACATATTTTAGCATCATTCTTAACAGATTCTTCGAATTTATCCATCGCTGAACTTTGACGTAAGCTAACTTGAGTTCTCTTACTAGTAAATTTTTCAATATCAATTTGAACACTTTGGTCGCAAGTGACATATACGGCAACATTAGGGTGGCTCAAAAAAACCGACTATTTTTTTTTTCGAGTCTCTAATGAAAATTTGTTAGTTTAAGATGTTTTAAGAATCCTTTTCAAAAATCAACTCGAAAAAAAATTTTCAAGAGGTCGCTCACGAATTTTTAAAATATCCAAAATGATTGGAATTCGGATTTTTTGTTTCTGAATTTTTTCTTCCTCGTGGCAGCAATATTTTATATCTGTAAAATTATGACTATGCTGAAAATTTCAACCCAACAATTAAATATTTAAACGGCGCTCAAGAATTTTGAATATTAACTGATAATATGTAACTAATATTTTGAATTAGTTTTTGTATTCTTTTATAACTCAATTACTGTCATTTCACTTAAATATAACTTTTGCATAACCGAAAATATACAGGACAGTCTTAAACAATAAATCGGGTAAGTTTTGAATAAGCAAAAAAACCTAAAAATTGAATTAAAAAATAAAAAAGTATGTAAATAACTTATTATTTCTATTTTTCGGGTTGTATTTTTATTCATTATGATACAAATTGATGGTAAAAAAATTGAGAAGGTTTATTATTAATATTCAAGGGTCGCTCGAAAACATCCAAGAGACAGTACTCGGAAACATTCAAAATTCTTGAGCGACGTTTAAATATTTTAATTTTGAGCTGAAATTTTCTGGGTAGTCATGATTTCATAAATATAAACTATAGCTGCCACGAGAAAGAAGAAATTTAGAACAAAAAAATCCTAATTTCGATCATTTTTGATATTTTCAAAATTCGTGAGCGACCTCTTAAAAAATTTTTTATCTAGCTGATTTTTGGAGAGGCGGCTTGAAACATCTTAAACCAACAAATTTTCATTAGAGACTTGAAAAAAAAAAAAATAGTCGGTTTTTTTGGGCCACCCTAGGCAACATGTTATCTTCTGTATGAGTCACTGCTGATGCTAAAATCTTACAGTTTTCACCAGTTACAGTAGATCTTGATATATCATTTTCTTCATCACATAAGTTTAATTCTGCTACAGTCGAAGTAAAATATTGATTTGATGAAAATACTATTTCTTCGTTTTGTTGTTCACAAAGCAGTACATCATGGGTATCCGTATAATCCATGTTTTCTACAAATCGGTTTGGATTCCGAATACCTTGATTCTTTTCTTGACAACATTAAGTTTTAATTTCAGATTTTGAGCAAGTATATGTGTCTTCATTAACATGATCAATCACTTCGAATCAACCATCACCTCGTCCACACCTCTTAACCCACAAATCACATTTTGCACATTTTAGACAATTTTTTATGTTCTTTTGTCTTGTAGTTTTAATAAATTTTCGACGATATTCTAAACAGGGTTTCGGGAAATTAATAAAAAAAATACAAACTCTCCAAGTAGGATTTATTACGCATATCACTGCGACACAATCCATAACAACAACGTTTTTTCGATCCTGTTCTTACTGATATCATTGTATATTCAGCTAAAATTATATAAAATATTATTCAATTATAAGTATATAATAATTTAAACTGCACTGTTTATGATAAACTGGTAATTTAATATTCTTTTTTTAAATTATTTACATTAAAAACATTGGGTACACTGCTTAAACACGTGTAAAGTGCCAAAAAAACATGGCGGAAATTAAGGCATGCGCACGAAAAATTTTCAACTATTAAAAGAACTATACAAATTTTGTATTAGAGCAGGTTCCAAATGAAATGATACTAAATTGATATCACTATCTAATACAAATTCTTTGACAAATGTATTCTAACTGACGTTTAACATACTATTTATTATATAGTTCAACACACATCAATTGTGTATACACATTAATACAGCCATAACCTGCAACTTTTTTTTAAATTTTGTTGTGACGTACAAAAACTTGAAACGACCTTAGTTTTGTTATTTATAAAATTTCGAAATGATTTTATTATTTATATATTTTTTTTTTTTTATAAATTAAATTTTAAATGAAAGTGATCAATCTGAAAATGAAGATTTTAGTATAACAACCATAACTGTTTACATTTCAAGGGTGGTCTAAGCACGCGCGAAAACTGATACAAAATTTGTATCACTGTGTTTCTACCCCACTTGTGATACTATTTTATTATTAGTAATAATATTATTTTTGCATCATGATTATTGTCCACGTAGAAAGACTTCTATATGGTTTTTGTAGTAATAGTTAAAATATTATAAAGCGATTTTAATCCCGTTCGAAATCAGTATTTCTCGAAAATAAAGTTGGAGCGTAAAAATATTGAGTAACACTGAAATCAATTTTTTAGTTAAAAAAAAAAAAGTGCATGTTTAGTACGGTAAAGTGCCTACTTGAATCAGGTCGTGACTGTCTCAAACGATATTTTTGGGAGAAGAATATCGTGCCATTGGTTAAAAAATAAAATAACTTGATTCAAAATGATACAATTATTGATGGGAGAATAAATTTTTTTCAACTAGGATTAAAATACTTAGATGAAGAATTTTCTCATTAATGATGCAAGTGAACATTTTCACAAATTGAAAAAACAGAATGACTTGAAAACAGAATCAAGTATTCGAGAAATATAATTTTTTCATTCAAATAAATTTTTTTTCTGTGTATGTATGCATATGTGTATATATTTATAGACATGTATGTTGTAAAATTTACTTCAACGATTTTATAATGTTTTAGTCAAGATTTTGCTATTATACATTTAGAAGATTAAATTTATGCAGAACATAATAAAATCTAAAAATTTAAATAAGATGCAAATAATTTATAATATAAACTTATGTTAACGATGCATCAAATATAAATCTAAGATATAAGATAAAAAAATACATAGAAAAACGCGGGAATATCGTACGAAGTATAGAATCAAAGACATCTCAAACTAGAGTCGAACAAAGAAGGGAAACGGGAGCCTAGAGAATGAAAATAGAAAAAAGGGTGAAATATAAGGAGGGTTTAGATGAACACTAAATTTCCGGCAGGTGCGACAAAGACAGAAAAAGGTTCAGTGAAAGACCTTAATTTCAACAGAATTAGGCTCGTTGATTACTAACTTATAATTTTACTAGAAAGCTATAGAAATTTTCATTACGTATGAGCTTGAATAATGTAGGACATGCATATTTTTATAATATAAATATATACGTATATATATATATATATTCAGGAAGTGAGCAAGGAGCAAATAAAAGTAGTGGGTGAAAGCGAGGGAAAGTGAAGGACGATATACTGTCAGAGAATGGCGTAGATTCTTCGTCAACTAGAGGTGACTCACCCTTGCGTTTTCGTTGAGGCACGCCCATAACAAAGATGGCTGACAATGCGACGACCAATTAAACAACGCACAGAGGGGTAAAATGAAAAGCGCGCGAACCACCGTACCCCTTCGAACTTACTAACCCTCAACGAGGGGTTGCATTTGGTTTTTACGTATCGGAAAAATTTTTTCCCTTTCTACGTGTCTAATTCTTACGGTTTTTTATTTCTTACTTTATATATTATCTTGCGCTTTCACATATTTATAGTATGTATCTATAATTTTTTTGTATTTCAGTTGTAATAGTTTTAATCTAAGTATGTTAGTTACTGATGCGTAACTCAAGAAATATTATGAATTAAAATATTCTTGAATTAGAAATTTATTCTATTGAGCCCTTTTTCAAAATGAGCAATCCAACCCAAGTCAAAATAAAAATTGCCATTTTACAGAACTAAAAAATTATCATTTTAAATATATTTATTGTATAATCAGGTATTTAAAATAGATAATTATTATTTCATTACATGAAATTTTGCTCAACTTTAAAATTTAAAATCTTAAATAAATGCTATCAGGCAGCCAGAATGAAAAAGACACTTCTCAATAACAATTGATTGTAAGGAAAAAGCTCATTTCCAAAAATTTTACGTTCTTTTTAGAGAATCGAATAAAGTCACTTCATTTGTGTTTTAAGAGAAAGAATTTGTAAAAGTAGAATTTTGTCATTTTTGGAATTTCGAACCCCTTTGAATCAATGTAATTGATCATTAAGAAAACAACTCAAAGCTTATTACTTTGTAAGCTTTGATCCACTTTTGACAGAATCTAACTAAGGTTTTTTTTTATAGAAAAGCAAGAACAAAAAGAAGCAATAGTAGTCGTAATTTTGAAAATTTAAACCAGTTAAGGTTTCTCAACTAATCACTCAATTTATCTCATTGTCGAACTTAATCAAGTCAATCACTAGAAGAATAACTGTATAAAATGCATTACAAAGTGTCGAAAATTTGAAGTGATATAGTAATGAAAACGCGCCATATGTATGTAAAATTTTCAACCAATGTTATTTTTGGGTCCTACATGAGGAAAGAAAATGGGTATTTTTTCAATGTTCACATAAGAAACATATTTCTATGTGGACATAATAATAAACCCTAATGTCAACAATAAAACTTAGCCATCGGAAAAATTACAAAAAATTTTTTATTTTCTTAATAGTTATTTGTATGATTAATCCATTTAAAAATTATGGATAGTAATTTTATCATTATAAATTCAAATTTGAGTAAATTTGTCGTGATTAGCATGAAATTGAAAAGAATGAAAAAAGTTGACGATGTAAGATTGTTTATAAACATACTAGGTGAAAATTATTGATTGTCAACATAATTGCGAAAATACAGACATCAAAAAGAAGAAAAAAACATTTTGGTAAGAAATAAATAAAAAAAAAAAATTATTTTTGAAAATAAGTTTTTGGCAATTCAAATTTTATGTAAGTAATAATTTTTATTTTGAAAATGATGATAATAATAATTTATGGTAAAAAATTTTTTTTCATTTTCTGAAAAAAAAAAAAAAAATTATTTGAAGTTCTAAATAATTCTTAATGATGTTTTAAGGGTCATCTATGACCAATTTAGAAACATTTTGTAAAAAAAATTTTTACCAAATTTTTAAGGTGGCTCATTCTACCCCACTACCCTAATAGAAATTATTCCTATGTGGACAAAGTAAAAATTCCTATAGAAACATGGGTAATCATCCAATGTTAACATAGGAATTATTTCTATGTGAACATAGTAGAAATCCCTATAATAACGTACGTAATTTTCCAATATTAACATAGTAGAAATTCCTATGTTATTGTAGTTTTCTATAACAATGTAGGGATTTCCCCATGTTGCATCGTTAATTTAACTATGTTAGCACAGAAAAAATCATTATGTTAACATTGGTACAATTCCTATATGAGTATAGGTAAATTTACTATGTAAAATATAGAAAAATTCCCTTTGTTTACATAGTAAAAATGCGTATGTCCCATTGGAAAATTATCTGTGTGAAAATGAGAAAAATGCTCATTATTTTTCCTCGTGTACTCGACTAATAAAAATATGATATAGAAAAATTTAATAAAAAATTCAACATGAGAACAAAAGAAATAGTTGGATTTTTTAAAAGTTGACCTAAAAATATAAAAGTGTGAAATTTGGTTAATTAACAACCATTAATTATAAGTTATGATTTCGATTGAAAGTAATTGAAAAGCCTAATGATGTTTATATTTCATTTTCAATTTTTTCGATTGTTAGAAAATAGATCCTACGCCAATGGATTCGCAGAAGCAAGGTCTTTGTATTTGGAGTTATAAAAGTATAGTTAAAACTATGTACTTAGCGACAGGACAGGGTGCTTTAAATCTATAGCTAATGTTCATCCTTAATCTTCTTTCTCAAAATAGTTTGCATTTTTCCAAACTACTGTAAGCCGAAGTCTTCTTTGAGGAGTGATTATTCTTGTCAGTTATTCTTAAGCCTATTTTTAAAAAGAATTTAATTTACCGTATGACTTCACAACTATAAAGAAATTTATTAGAAATATAAAATTCAAGAAATGCGGGCATTTTGTTGAATTATTTGGAAATTAATATATAAGTATAGAGTAAAATTTTCTAAAAATGAGTTATTAAACTTCTAAAAAATATGTTAGGGTTAAATACTATTGTGGCCTTGAACCAACAAGTTTATCGTATCGTCCCGGAAGCTGTTGCCAACAGGGACAAACCTTTTTTTTTATAGAGACGCAGAGAAGAATTAAGAAGAAGGGTTTAAATAGATTGAATAATACCAATACAATGAAGGATATTTCGTAGTTTATATTTGATATTTTTCATCAGAATAAAATGTAACAGAATTTACGTTTTCACTAAGTATATATGTTCCCCCATTTTTGTACATACATACACACATATATACATATATATATATATATATATATGTATAAATCTAATTTTTATTGGCTAAGTAAATTTTTTTTTGTTTTTTTTTTTTTGCTTGGAATTCCAGATCACATTCTCGTGTTTATTTATAATCAAGTTTATGATCGGTATTTCTTAAGAATAAAAAAAATGTGAAGATGTGTACATAAATGAGAATAAATAATTGTATAGGTGAATAGAACCGTAGTTTTCATCGTAACCCTCGTCACATCTATCCAACTCAATAACTACTACATTGCAACGTGATCATATATATATATATATATATATATATATATATATATATATATATATATATATCATCCTTACCACGGTTGAATTCTATTTACTGACACAGGTAAGAAGACCCAGTTTTCACCGACCAAAAATTCAAAGAGTGTACCGGCTATTCGTTTTAAATGCACAAAGAAAAAACAAAAAAAATATAAAATGGTTTGTAAAACACAGCGCAATGAATTAAAGGGTTTGCCTTTGTGGATTGTTTTTTTTTGGGGGGGGGGGGGTCGTTACCCTCAAAGAATTTGGGTCAACAATTATATTCCGTAAATATATCGATAATATTACAATTAAAATTTTTTAAAAAATTGTTCAATATATAGTAATAAAACTGGGTAGGGGGTGCAAAACGGGGCAACTTGAGAAAAGAATGTCAATAGTGTCCACAGGTCTATTTTGTTCCTTGTAATTTTAATTTAATGAAATTAAAATTTAATGGTGCCCGTTTTGCCTCATGGCTCATATTGCCTTTTTCCCCTATGTGGATTTTTGATGATTTTTTTATTTAACATTTGTTGGTGCAATGAGATAGAATATATGTAAATTCGAGGTAAAAATGGATTTCAGTAGATGGTTAACAAAAGTTTTTAAAACATGTGATGGTAATTATAGTAATAACAGTTTTAGAAATTTAGGACTTGTATAAGCTATGAAGTGATAGACTTAGGGTCGAGGATCAGTGTTGTTGGGAAAGTTTGCGATACCGTTAGGTTTTCATAGTAGGGGGTGCCCCTCTTTTCGTTCAATGGGGGTTGGCTCAACGACCCTATAGAATTTTCTCGAACAGTCATAGATGCACGTAGATCGTCGATGCGCACCCTTCAAATGTTACAGATCTTGTAGATATTCGACGTATAGTTTTTTTTCTATTAATATTATTAAATTATATAATTTAATATAAAACCCATTTAAACAAAACGTAAAATTTTTTATTCTTTTTAATGAGAAAACTTAATACTCATTTCTTTTTTTAAAAATCCCATATTTATAAAAAAAAAAATTTAGATAAGTGCATACTTCAATTCCTCATGATACAATGAAAATAAAAGTCGAAATGAAATAATAAAAAACATATATTTCTACTTACTTTGGTTATGGATAAACTATATGTGAATAAAATATCTATCAGCCAGTAAACTACATACTTGGAATTAGAATAGAAAAAGCTCATAACTGGAATTTAAATTGAAAATCAATTCTGTGTAAGACGTTCTAAAAATAAAGAACATGTACAACTATACACGTATTAAGAATGATATACGACAGCGGTGTCTTTTGAGTACTTTTTGCCAACGGTATATATTAGGTCTCATTCTTACAGAGATCATCCATTCTTTACTTCGATTGTATTCAACAAATATATAACGCTGAAATAAAGTTGAATCTTATTTAGCGATTAGAAATGAATCGTTTTCTATCCTAATGAAGCGTTATTCTATCTGCTAAACATAAATTGGTTTGACATTATTTGGCTTGTTTCAACGGGCTAAACTTTATATAGGCATTTAAACTTGCAGTTTGTATGTGCAAACTTGCAGGTAATAAGAAAAATATAAATGAAAATCTGGAAAACGGTTGACCCAATGAGCTAGCCTCGAAACTTTCCGCTGTTTTCAAGCTCTAAGAGCTCGACAACTTCTTTTAATATATTCGTATTTTTGAGCTCTTCAAGCTTCGACAAGCCGTTTTTTCTATTTTTGCTTACGATTTTGCCTAATGAAATCAATGAATTCTGACAAAAATCAATAAATGTTATTAAAATAGAAAGGTTAATGAGTTTTGAATCAGATCAGAGCGTTAATAGATAAAATATTCAAGAAAAGTGTAAAAAATGGTGATTTTTTTTACATTTTTTCAATAACTAGAATTCTAGTCATTAGGTGAGGGTTTTTGCGCGCTCACGCGCGCCCATTATCGTTGACCTCTTGTAATGTTTTGATAACTATCTTCCATGCACCCCTTATGAAAAAGTCATTATTAAAAATATTCATCATGGATGCCTATTGTCTCTAGTAGCCACTATTATGATTCACTATCCCCATAGCAACCGTTGCCATGACAACAATCTCCATAACAACCGTTGCTATGGCATCAGTCTTCATAGAAACCGTTACCATGACAGCAGTGTCCATAGCAACCGTTGCTATGGTAACAGTATCCATAGCAAACGTTGCGACCATCTCCATAGTGACCGTTGCCATGACGATTACAAGCGGTGACATAACACCAACTTTTTTTAAGATAGATATTACCTAAACTAACAATATGATAGCAATAAAATCTGTAGTGATTAAAAAAGGCTATAAAATGGCAGACACGGTTCAATTTTAGGTACATTTGATACATTATCTAGTGAGTTATCATGGAAAAATGTGGACAATTGTTATTTTTTTAATATTTTATCGTCGATATCTTTTGAACTAATTGACCGATTTTGACGTTTGAGGTGGCATTCAACGCAGCTTATAGAGTTTTGGAATTGATTAGAACTAAAAAATAAAGCAACTAAAATTATAGAAACTTTTTATATTGATTAATAAGACAGTAATACACGAATTACTGAATCGGTTTAGGAAAGTAATGATTACTTTTTCTAAATTTATCATAAAAAAAAAAGGCGGGAATTCCCTCATGACGCTACGGATAAAAAGTTAAAAAAAAATTATTGAAACATTGAGCTAAATTGTGAAATTTAAAGGTAGTTAGACGAGCTTTCAGATGCATCAAACAAAAAAGAGTAGGTATTTTCGGATTTTAAGTTACATCCAGACAAATCTTGAAGAGCTCAAAAAAAAAAATGCATTCAAGAGTATTTTCAAGTTGTGAGAAATCGAAATTGTATCCACAATAATGTTTTTAAGCTCAAGATGCTTAAAGAGCTCGAAAACAGCAGGAAGTTTTTTGGAGCTGGCCCGTAGGGTCAATCGTTGTCTAGATTTTTTTTTTTCAATTCTTTTGTTAATTGTTTTCTTAAGTAGAAACATTCTTCTTGTAAACAATATCTTTAGTCTCCACGAACTAAATGATGCGCGCATGTCCGTTGGGTGTACCACTTCTACCACGTTGAGATTCTGGACCTCATTCGTTTATTTTCATTTTTATTATACAATTTATATGTAATATTCTAATAATCAAGTTAATTGTTGAAATTATATGATAAAAATAAAAATAAAATGTATTTTACCGAAGATGACGTCGGAATTCAAGATCATCATAAGCTGGATTAATATTTTCCACACATCCGTCAATGCAAGTTATTGTTCTACGTTGTCCTAGAGCATTAATGGCTGGCGGAAATTCTTCATCTTCATCTTCTTCTTCTGAGGAAACCATATTTTATCACAATATTCATTAGAAATATCATCGGATACACTATGAAAACAATTCAATTTTTAATAAAAATCAATTAATCAGGTGATCGACTGATGACGCTTAAATAAATTAAAAAAATACGTTAAACTCAAATGTTTTAAATTTGTAAAATATTTAAAAATGGCGCCGCTACTACGCTGCACTGTGTGCAGTGTGCTGCTGAGCCGTGGCGCTGCGCTACACTACAGCTGCTCGCAGTGCATGTCGGAATGCACCCGAAAATTTTACTTTCAACGCGGCAAAATAGTATAATTTCCAAAATTTTTTTATTTTCGAATCTCTTAATTATTTTAAATTCTGCTTGACCGATCGATCTTAAATCCACAGGAAAGTTGCACTGCTAACAAGCTTTTTCAATTGCAGCAAGGACCATTCAAATCGGTTAATGAGTTTAAAAGTAATAGAGGGTTTAAACTCATACCCATCCATCCAGCCATACACACACACACACGCACACGCGTGCGCGCACACACATACACTCGGGCATCATTCTAAAAATTGTCATAATAGCCTTTTAGGGCCTCAAAACGTCAACATTTGGTGAAAATCGTTTTTCAAAAATCGACTATCGTAGCGGAAAGTTAAAAAAATTCTTTAAATTTTCAAAAACATGTAAATGAAGATATAGAGCTTTCAACATTAGTATATAGGAAAATGTAATTAATATATTGTGATAGTACACGCAAACACGCGTGTTAACATGTGCTTCGACGAAAACATATAATCAATGGAAATACTCAGTAGTGTGTTAGATTTTATTTAGATTTATGACTTCTATAAGCTGTTATAGAAAAATATGGAATTTCTGTTTAACAAATTGTTAGCTAGATGTTATAAAAATGGAATGTTTTCTATATATTTTAGGGGTGTACAGATAATTGGAACTTACGACTATTTTAGTGTCGTAATTTTAAATTCGAAAAATCTGAACTAATCGTAAAAATTATTGTTAAAAATGTCTTATAATTCATCAGAAGTTAGCTAAAAATTTTATGGTCAAAGTTCGAATCGGAAACGAATAATACAAAAACTCAAAGATAACTCGAAAACTCACGAATTTTTGAAATATGATTGTTGGGATATTAAGTTAAAAGGGTTACAGATCTGATCATTAGGTCATAACATATTTTATAAAATCACAAAAATTGATAATTTGACAGGTTTTTTGTTGATTTCTCATCTATTTGTATTCGTTAAGGATAAGTTTACTTGAGTGAAGACAAAATGTCGAAAGAGTCGTGTTCTTCTTTTAATATAAATCTTTTTCCCTCATATTTATATAAGATAGATATTTGCTTGGCTTCAAGCAATTTGTTTCAAACTAAATAAATACTTTAAACTGTGTAAGTTTCGCTGAATTATTCGAGGGTGAAGATGGCATTTAAAAAATTTGATGTGTTATAAATAGGTTATCCAGAATCTAATAGGTGGATTATGTAGATTTGAATCGGAACAAGTTTTATACAGATCTATTAAAGTAATTATAAATTCGATTTCACTTTGCATTTTGATTGTTGAAGCCGATTTCATATCTAGAGAAACTAGGTGAATTTAAAAAAAAATCCATGCTGGCCCCAAAACTTCCCACTGTTTTCGAGCTCTTTGTGCTGAAAAAATTGAAAATTTTCAAAAAAAAAAGGGAAGTTATTGGTTTCGGTTCGATTTTTGAGAACTAAGTTTTCAACAGACCTCGACGTTTCAAGGTCCTAGGAAGCTACTCTGACTGATTTTGAGATGATGTCCGAGTATATGCATGTGTGTACGCAACGCTAAAAAAAAATGCTCACTATTACCATCTTGCAATGGGGAATGACTACCATCTGTGTGTCATAATCATTATCACGCATTTATGTTAACTATTCGTTACTCGTATAATAATATTTGCTATTGCTCATAGTAATAGTTTCCATTTAGATAGTACTATTTCTGATGTCTGAAAAATTTTTTAATTTTGCCTTCTGAGATAGTAATGATTATCATCTCGGATAAGAATGCTTACCATCTCCGATAAAAAAAGTTAACAAAAAAGAATGAGAACCATTCAAATGTAAAGATGGGAATAGTTACTTAGTTAAGATAGGAAGTATTGCCACTTTTTTCAGCGTATACGTACGTATGCGTATGTAAATATTATATAACTTTTGAACGAATGAACCGATTAGGCTTTTTGAGGTGGTGTTTAAAACGGCTCGTTAATTCCAACAATTTATGAGAAATTGAACATAATCAGTACAGTCAATTCGAAAATATTCCAAATATGTAATGTACATGATGGATTGATTCCAAAATCCTATCATCTCTAAAACTTTATAAGCCGCGTTGAATGCCACCTCAACTATCAAAATCGGGTCATTTGTTAAAAAAAATCGTTCTCGAGCGAATTTCGAAAAAGTATTTTTTTCTAATAAAATCCAAATCGTTGAACTACTTGATAACAGTTTTTTGTAATGTTAATAGTTAAAAAAACTGCGTCGAGTGTCACCTTGAACGTAAAAATCGGTTCATTATTTCAAAAGATATTGCTAATATCAAATAAAGAAAAAACGATTTACATCATTATTTTTCTTCGTTATTGTTTATTACTTGAATTTTCGCGATGGAAGGTACGACATCACTATTTTAGAGCTTGAAGAGCTCAAAAATGCATTAATAATATTATTTTCGAGCTCAAGAGCTCGAAAATAACGGAAAGTTTTGGGGTTGGCCCGTAGGGTCAGGCAGTTTTCATTTTTAAAGCATGGTGGCCACATTTCTGGGAAACCTGGAAATGTTAGGGAATCATAAATGCTACGTAGTTTTAAATAATTAACAAATAATTTTTCTAATTAAACTAAACATCTGTGTGGTCATTGAAATTCGTTTTAAGTTTTTAATTTTTCAATTGATTAATCAAAAGAATTATTCGATCACTATTTTTGGAGAGAAAAAAAAAATATTAAAAAGTTGCAGTTAGTGATTTACAAAATGGCGTGCTGATCCTAAATAAAACTATGGTTTGTGCACGCAATGAGGGGTGATCATTCCATTAAGTGACCCACAGAGCTATCCTTATTCTCGGAGGGTTCATTCCAGCAATATTTCTCCGGCGATGAAGAAGCAAACTAGTGCAAGGAATAGGAAATCTCTGGAAAAACAGAGACAATCAGATAAATTCTACTTTGAGTTGTTAGTAAGGACATCTAGCTATATTCGCTACACTTTTATCATACAAGTAGATATTAACTTCATACCTGTCGTTGAACATATCAACTTCGACCTGCGTCGGCAAAGTAGTTTTTCTACTGACAATATTTATTATTGCTCTCGATCTCTCTGTCTATATGCATATATATATACATATATATATATATATATATATATATATATATATATATATATATATATATATATATATATATATATATATATATATATATATATATATATATATATATATACAGGGTGATTCAGAATTACCTTCACAGCGGGAAAACTTGAATAGAGGAGACGATTCTAAGCATAAAGTTCCTTAGCCATTTTTCAAAATTCTCAATAGTTTTTGAGTTATTTAAAATCTAAATTGACCAATCAACGACATGCTTTGAGATTTAAAAAAAATTAAAAAGAATAATGAATAAGTTTGGCAACGCCGCAACAGTAAACTTCAAGTTATACACTATTTATTTAATTTAAAAAGTTCGATTTGTCACAGAAGAGAAACAAAACACACAATTACAACATAGAATATATTCGTATATTTTGTTTTATCTTTTCTCTTTTTATAGAAAGAATTATTAATGGAAAATAATGCTTTTATTGAAAATGAAGCTTTTGGAAATTCGAAAAAAAAAAAAAAATTACAGATTTTTAATTATATGATGAGCAACCCAGATTAAAAAAAGAAATTTGAAAACTAATTGAATTGTGTTTTACCAGAATGAAAGCAATTTCAAATAGACAAATATATAGATATACACATCATTTTAAAATCTTTTATTTCGCTTGCTCTGTCTCGCTCAAGACTTTGCTAAGCGCTCATTGCACGTCATACTAAACATATTTGTAAAGATCTCGCGGATTGTCTTGTGAAACATGTTCCAAGTGATCTTTCTCGGCGATTAGCTATCTGACTATCTCGCTAATGGTCTTGCTGGTGATCTTTCTTAGAATTTTTCTGGTGATCTTGCTGACCATCTGGCTGATGGTCTCCTGGTGGTCTTGCTGACCATCTTGCTGGTGGTCTTGCTGGTGATCTTGCTGGTGGTCTTGCTGGTGGTCTTGCTGAAGGTCTTGCTGATGGTCTTGCTGAAGGTCTTGCTGGTGGTCTTGCTGGTGATCTGTCTTGTGGTCCTGCTGGTGATCTATCTGGTGGTCCTGCTGGTGGTCTTGCTGAAGGTCTTGCTGAAGGTTTCGCTGGTGATCTTGCTGATGGTCTTGCTGATGGTCTTGCTGGTGGTCTTGCTGATGGTCTTGCTGGTGGTCTTGCTGAAGGTCTTGCTGGTGGTCTTGCGGGTGGTCTCGCTGGTGATCTTGCGGGTGGTCTCGCTGGTGATCTTGCTGATGGTCTTGCTGGTGGTCTTGCTGGTGGTCTCGCTGGTGATCTTTCTTGTGGTCCTGCTGGTGATCTATCTGGTGGTCCTGCTGGTGGTCTTGCTAACCATCTAGCAAGACCATCAGCAAGACCACCAGCAAGACCACCAGCAAGACCATCAGCAAGACCTTCAGCAAGATCACCAGCGAAACCTTCAGCAAGACCTTCAGCAAGACCTTCAGCAAGACCACCAGCAGGACCACCAGATAGATCACCAGCAGGACCACAAGACAGATCACCAGCGAGACCACCAGCAAGACCTTCAGCAAGACCACCAGCAAGACCATCAGCAAGACCTTCAGCAAGACCACCCGCAAGACCATCAGCAAGATCACCAGCGAGACCACCCGCAAGATCACCAGCGAGACCACCCGCAAGACCACCAGCAAGACCTTCAGCAAGACCATCAGCAAGACCACCAGCAAGACCATCAGCAAGACCATCAGCAAGATCACCAGCGAAACCTTCAGCAAGACCTTCAGCAAGACCTTCAGCAAGACCACCAGCAGGACCACCAGATAGATCACCAGCAGGACCACAAGACAGATCACCAGCAAGACCACCAGCAAGACCTTCAGCAAGACCACCAGCAAGACCATCAGCAAGACCTTCAGCAAGACCACCAGCAAGACCACCAGCAAGATCACCAGCAAGACCACCAGCAAGATGGTCAGCAAGACCACCAGGAGACCATCAGTCAGATGGTCAGCAAGATCACCAGCAAAATTCTAAGAAAGATCACCAGCAAGACCATTAGCGAGATAGTCAGATAGCTAATCACCGAGAAAGATCACTTGGAACATGTTTCACAAGACAATCCGCGAGATCTTTACAAATATGTTTAGTATGACGTGCAATGAGCGCTTAGCAAAGTCTTGAGCGAGACAGAGCAAGCGAAATAAAAGATTTTAAAATGATGTGTATATCTATATATTTGTCTATTTGAAATTGCTTTCATTCTGGTAAAACACAATTCAATTAGTTTTCAAATTTCTTTTTTTAATCTGGGTTGCTCATCATATAATTAAAAATCTGTAATTTTTTTTTTTTTTTCGAATTTCCAAAAGCTTCATTTTCAATAAAAGCATTATTTTCCATTAATAATTCTTTCTATAAAAAGAGAAAAGATAAAACAAAATATACGAATATATTCTATGTTGTAATTGTGTGTTTTGTTTCTCTTCTGTGACAAATCGAACTTTTTAAATTAAATAAATAGTGTATAACTTGAAGTTTACTGTTGCGGCGTTGCCAAACTTATTCATTATTCTTTTTAATTTTTTTTAAATCTCAAAGCATGTCGTTGATTGGTCAATTTAGATTTTAAATAACTCAAAAACTATTGAGAATTTTGAAAAATGGCTAAGGAACTTTATGCTTAGAATCGTCTCCTCTATTCAAGTTTTCCCGCTGTGAAGGTAATTCTGAATCACCCTGTATATATATATATATATATATATATTAGGGTGATCCAAAAAATAAAAAAATTTTTTTTTTTTCTCGAAAACAGGTTCAAAAGTTTCATTTAGATAAAAAAAGACGCCTGTGAAAATTAGAGCTCTTAATATTAACATCAAGAGGTTCCTCATCGCACTTTTCTATTTTCCATAAGAATAACTTGGAAAAAATTTTTTTTACGTCTTCTGATTTTTTACGTAGCTAACGATGTGTCATAGGAATAATTGGCAGACATAGTTTTGTAGGTAATTGAATGCTCTACAAAAAAAGTTTCTTATCATTTTTTGATAAATCTATTTGTTCAAAAGTTATTTAAGGTTGAAGTCAAATTCATATTTAATTTTGAGGTCTTTTCACTTTTCCGGCGAAACTATCAGACCTATTACAAAATATCAAGGGACTTTTTTTGTAGACAATTTTATTCCTTACAAGTTATTTCCAATAAAGTTTTTTTGAATTTCGCATTGTTTTCTAGTTGTTTTAATTTTAATGGAAATTGAATTTCTATCAGATCTTCATCTGATAGAAATTCGATTTTCGAAAATCGGACCGAAACCAATAACTTCCCGAAGTTTCGAAAATTTTCAATTTTCTTAGCGAGAAGTTAAAAAAAATTCTTTTCCATAATCTAGATATATGAGTTTGTTATAATTTACGAATTTTCTCTTCAGTAAAATTTTTTCTTAGAAAAAAAAGAGTAAGGTAAGAGACCCAGTACCCGATCAGGGAACTAGTACCTGATCACTCATGTATTTGTATATCTATATTTACTATTACATGGGGTGATCGAGTACTAATTCCCGGATCGGGTACTAGGTCTTTTACCTTACTCGGGATAAAATGAAGAACTTCGAAAGTTTTAAAAAATCATTTTTTTTTACTCAACACAACAAAAATAAAATTTATTATGTGAAATACACGAGGAATAAAAGTTGTTTCTTATCAAAATTATGATTTTTGCTGTGAGGATAGGGCCCTCCTGCCACGAATATATTGTTTCATTAATATATTGATACAAAATTAGAGGTTTGTTTAACCTGCATTGAGTTGAAGGATGCAGCGTTTTTTTAAGACAAAAAAGATTTTGAACAAATTTTCAAAAAAGATATTTTAGAGACAGACCACCTGTCCGGAATAAAATTTCTTCGTCATACACTTTGGAAGATAATCAATGATTGATTCAATACGGTTCAATTTAAAGAATGCAGACTTATTTAAGAAAATGAAAAAAAAAAAAAAAAATTACACAATTTCTTTTTTTATCATTTTTTGGAGAGGGCCTGCCGTGTCCCAAATTTTTTTTTTTCCCTAAAATTATGATGCATGACTTCGAGATAAATCAAAGCAACTTGTATCCGGTACTAAAAAACCACAAAAAAAATTAAAGGCTTAAAGGGGGCAATCGTGCCCCGGTTTTCCCTATGTTAATAACAATTTTCATGCTTTGAGTTATATAGTACAATTATTTTTCTATAACTAACTAACTTAATTGCTTCGGAATTCGTGTCACATTAATTGATACTATTTCTCTAACTAATGAGATTATTTTGAATTCAATTAGATAACATTGCGAATAAAATTTTATAGAAATGTTATTTCATAGATGTATATACATATATTATTCTATAAAATGAAATAAATAATGACCTAAATGATTTATGTAATTTTACATTTAGTTTTTCTTGTTCTGTAATAACTTGTTATGAACGTAATTTAAAATTAGTTGTCTCGCGTTTCACTTATAAAATAAAGTTTATTAAATAAAGTAATGATAATAATGTAAATGATGCAATTTCGTATAGTAAGTCCGATGAGCTGTGTAAATAACAACTCGATCATAATCACAGTGGAAATGACTTTGACATGGTAGCACACGTAAATTAACAGATCAACGTCTATTATCTATAAAATGTGAAAGTATGTCAATATTGTTATTTTTCATTAATATTCAATGTATTTTAAAAAAACAATATTAAAGAAAAATAATAAAATTTTTTTTAATATGTAAGTTTGACAATATATTAATTTTTACTTCAACTCAGGCTGTCAATTTATATACATGCATTGCAATATAAATAATAATCGACGTTTCAACAATTTTGCAGTCTACTTATTCTCATTAACAACATGTGTTTAGATTTGTTTGATGATAGAGAAATTCTTTCGATCAAATTTTTTACATTTTTTATTCTTAATGTCATTTCATTAGCAAGACAATAATCGCGAAAAAAATAATTATATTAGATTTGAATAAAGATAATAGTTCATTCACATATCGTATTAAAACAAGTTTTCAGTTATTAATACCCAAGCTTTTCTAGGAAAAAAAAAACTCTTAACATAAAACAAATGTCAAGGCCCGTTACTTTATAAACTACAAATCTACGTTTTAATTCGTCTTTTCAATTTTCATTTGTTGAAGCGAAAAACTGAGACGAAGTTTCCATTTACTGAATGTGTAAATGTAACAAGGATAATACACGGAGAAAAATGTAGGTCAAAATTAAATAATAATTACAAACATAATTAAAAATTCGCTATCTCAAATAAAAAATCACAATCCATAAAAAAAAATTACGATAATTAGTAGAAAATTTATTTTTTATCTCAATTTTTACTATCTGTATTGTAATTTTTACTTATCATAATAATTACAATCATAAGTAGAGATAATTACTTAAAAAATTAAAAAATTGCTCACAACTTCAATAATTTTCATTTTAAGTTGTAATTTTTATTTTATATTTAAAACTAAAACGTTTTCATAACACTAAATAAAAAGTACAATTATATCAACAACAATATTATTCTAAATTCCATAATAATGATCATTAGATATTAAAAAATTTTATCTAAAATTAAAAATTACAATATAGGGGAGGATGGGGCAGAGCGGCCCCCCTGAAATTTTGATCAAAAAAAAAATTTTTTTTTTTTCGACTAATTACTATAAATCCGATATGTTTGCGCATTTTTACCATTACGCATGACATTTGGGGCAAAATGAACAAGCTCAAAATTTTGAAAAAGTGATTTTTTCATATTTTTATCGTCAAATTAAAAAAAAATTATTATAATTCCACATTTCTAGCCCTACGCATAACACCTGGGGCAAAATGGACCAGCCGAAACTTCCGAAAAAATTATTTTTTCATATTTTTCGGCCGTTTCTCTATGTAAGAGGCAAATTTGGTCACTAAAAACTTATATAAGAAAAATTTTTTTTTTTTAGTTGATAAATTTTTGAAATAAAGTAAAACTATAGAATTGTTTTTTTTTTTTATTAAATAACAATTAGTAATTAAGGTAATCGAGAGTGAACGATTTATTACACCTTAAAAATTTTTTTTCGAGTAACATAAAACCAAAAATAGTTGTCAAGAGAAAGAAATACATTCTTAATGATGAAAACAATTAAAAAAAAAAAAAAACGAAAAAAAATGTTTTTATCACTTTTTGGAGGGGGGCCGCTTTGCCCCACAAAAAAAAAATTTTTTTTTTCAGAATTTTGGCAAAATCTCTATAAATTTGTTCGAAATAGGACAAAAGTAAAGTGATCTTATGGTTGAAAGCCACAAAAAGTAATAATTGGCTTAGGGGGGCCGCTCTGCCCCACCCTCCCCTACATAAAAAATTACTATCATTTGTAGAAAACTCAAATTAACTGTAATAATTACATTAAATCTTCGTTAAATTTTCGCTTGGTAAAAATCAATATTTACTTATTCATATAAAAATATTTCAATCTTACAAAAAGTAGAAATTGTTATTAGAATTATTAAAAGTTAGTTCATCAGTCGTAATTTTGTTTCGTAGTTGATAAATATTACATCTCCAATGTAATTCTACGTAGGTAGTGTATATTTTAGAATGTCGATAAGACAAATTGCTACTCCGAGAGATAAAATTACTATTTGAGATTATAAAAATTTCTACCTGGATTGTAAAAATCACTCGCCAGAATACATCTTTCACAAAGCGCGTTAACTAATATTTGCTAAGTACAATAATAAAAATTATTGGTCCATTATAATTTTTATTTTATCGATAGTAAATTTTATCTTAAATGCAGTAATTTTTGTAATCAACAGAAGTCATTATTCTGAATAATATATTGTAATTTTTACTTTGAGTTTGGTAAAAGTTTTGATTCTTTTTGAACGTTTCGAGATTACTTCTCGGATTGTGATTTTTTTTCAAATTTAGTAAAAATTATTAAATTTTTTCCTCCTTGTAATGTTTGTCCATTTGAATGAGACAGAGGAAAAAGTTAAAACTTTTCTTAAAATAGTTCGAGCATATCTAATGAAAAAAGTAACTTTCTAACTTTGAGATTTCAAATTTTCTAATTGTAACAATAGATAATTTATTGAAATATTATCGGAAATCGAATGAAATCTATCTTTAAATTTATTAGTAAAATCTTTCTACAGGTGACGTTTCAACACACTTGCTCTTATGGTAAAAAAGTGTTTATTAAAAAGTATTCTTTTTTAAAATTCTATTATTAAATTTGAAACTTAAAAAAGCTCCTTGAGCTCTAAAACATTATTCTGAATACAATTTTGAGCTCGAAAAGACTCTGAGATGCATTTGTTTTTTGTTTTGAGCTCTTCAAGTTAAAAATTAGTTATGAATTGCATTGAACTATACAAGAATTAAAAAAATCTCAAATAATTAAAAATCATGCAAATTTCGCCCGGGTAGAAAATTTTGATCTGTTTTAAGTCGAATAAAAATCTTAAGTTATGTCTATTTAATTTGATTTTTTATTTGTATTTCATTAACATGTAAAATTTAATCGAGTTTTGCCCGTACTATTTAGACTATTTTCAGACTTGGTTCCGATAATTTTTAGTCTGGCTTTGTGGTTGCCTCTAGATCAAAATCAAACTTTGACTGCTTATCATTTTTAATAGTCTGTTTCTCATCGTCTTTGGATCAAAAACAGCATAAAATTTTTATAAATATTTATAGACCGTCCAATTAGTCCAAATACAATCTAGTCATATAGACCCGGGAATTTTTGTGTACAATTATACGTAAGGAACGCATAGATTTAGACTGAACCGACCCGAGTCAAACAACAAATTCTAGTTTAGTCCTCAAAAGCCTCGATTCCTTTGATGTTTTATTTGCCACCCAGAAAGTAACTCTACTAGTACTAAAAATCCTCAATGAGAACTATGAGGTCTAAATTTTAAATTATAACTAATACCTCAAAATTGTTAACGAATGAAAAGTTATATTTCGGACTTTGAAAAATTTTAGATAGAAAAGGGAGGGGAGAGAATACGTCGAATAAAATGTTTGAGGTTCAAATGTGAATAAAATTATTCCTTCTTGTTTTGAGTATTTTGAGGCTCTAATCCAGATTATGTTATTCCAGTTTAGTCCTCAAAGTGGTAAAATTGGTCGTTACTACTACTTTGAGGACTAAACTAGAATAACTTTCTATACTGTTGTAAATCTTAAAATTCTAAATTGATCCTAAAAAACCTTATTGAAACTTTTGAGACTTAAATCCGAATTTGTTTTTTGACTCGGAAAATGTAAGAAATCACGATAAAGAGAAAAAATTTTTTTTTTGTGTTTCTTGATTTTTCCAGAATCGATTCGATCGAATGAATTGAAATTTACAGAAAAGTTATTTACTAACAAGCTATTTCGATTGCCGCAAGAATCATTCAAATCGGTTAATTAGTTAAGAATTTATAGAGTTCGAACACACACACACACACCCACACACACACACACACACACACTAGATAACATAACTACACCGTCGTGAGTTTATTTAGACATCATATTTTTTCACAGTAAGTATATAAGTATATATACCTATATTATATTATATTACATTTGTTACTGATAAAATTATTGAAATAATTGTTGTCGAACTTTTTTTTTAATGCTTAAATATTAACAACAAAACACGTGATGGAAGGATTGGCAACGTTAAATGAGCAGCTGATAAACGAGGAAAAAATAGAGATATGTATACATAATATGAGAGAAATATACTTCGATGACTTCGACAAAGGACACAGGTAGATGCACAAATTAAAACACCAATATTTGCCTTCTCAAACAGAAAAATCCTTTGAAAAAATTTACTACACAAATTAGAGTAAGACTGGCTTGTTTTCATACTTTTTTTTTTTTTACGCGAAATTAAGTAATTTCTAACCTATAATCAAACAATATTTAGAAACATAAGAACATAATTACTCAACTTGGTCCCAGTTTACTCGGAACTTATTATATAATTTCTCTTCGTGTGGTTTGCTTAAACTTTATTAATTTAAATGTTATTATTATTGATTACAAGAATGAATGAAGTTCCAATGTAATTATAAGTCTACCCTATCAAAATAAAAATACTGTTTATGAACGGTTTTTTTTCGGTTTAAGTGTTTTACTGTTCATTTTCAGTTTTTCAACAGTAAAATAATTACAATTTTATGGTTACAATGTGCGCAAAACAAACTTATCTTATACCCACTAAAAGCTGTTAGTTTGCAGAGATTTTTCAGTCATTATCGGAAATTTCGACTGTAAAAAGACATATAAAAATACCAAAACTTATAACTAAATACTCCTTGAGTGAACTATTTATAAACTGTCATACAACTACCTTAGAATCATATGTCTATGGTAATACAGCTCAAGTTCTGATCTTACCAACCAAGTTAAAACCATAAAAAAATGGCCGAAAAACTGATATTTGATAGCTCGAACTCAGTAAAATCGAAAATTCGATAATTTTTTTTAAATGATTATCAAAAAATAATTTTTTGATTATTTTTCAGTAAGACTGAATTTTTTATCAAATTATCTTAATTAAATTTAATTTTAATCAAAGATTTTATATTAATAACAATTATTCATTTTTATTATTCCTTTATATATAATTAACATGAAATCGTTTTGAAAAACATAATATATAAATATAACACTAAAAAATTTTCATAGAGAAGCAAATTCAATTTTTTCACTATACGTAAGTATTAATAAAATTAGAAAAAAAAACTAAATATCATTTTCTTGCAACAAATGCTTTTATCATATTTTTTTTAATTAGCAAATTCAGCAAGTAAAAACTATATAAAATTATCGTAGTTTTATCTCATCTTTCTCATAAACCGCTAATAAGAGCCAAAAAGAAAACCTGCGTAACATTATACAGCTTTCACTGTACTTTAAACTGAGTCTTAAAAAAAATAAATCGATAACAGATCAACACCTTTTTCTATCGATGAAAGTGATGGTATTCTTATAGTTCTAATGACAATTTTTTTACAGTTTATTTACAGTTTACTTGATATAAGTTGGAAAACCGTTATAAAACCATTTAGTTAGCGCACATTGTAACCACTAAACAACTATCAATTTATAGTTATTAAACAAGTTTTCATTTTTGATAGGGTAACGTTTTATTTTATTGTTGATAATAAACAACCGTAATTAGTTCTTTGTGACATAATAAAAAATATGTGGAGGGGTAATCTAAGCGTGCTCCCTCCTTCCTCCCGAAAACTCACAAATTACCCAGCATCATGTACTCGATATTTTCAATACACGCTCTCTCATTACTCAGGTTTAGTCGAAACAGTTGCAACTTTACCTTCAACTAGTGAACGTCTTGCGTCATAAAATTTATTTATGAATTGTTTAAATATTTTTTTTAAAAACATTTAGTTATGAATCCTCAGTTAGTGACTTTAATTTTTTATTTTATACTTTATCTAAATTTAAATGGATTTTTTGTTACTGCTTCTCCAATAGTTAAAATAAAAAATGGAACTTTGGAAGGTTCATTTATGAAAACACGTCGTGGTAGAGAGTTTTTATCATTTAGAGGTATTCCCTATGCACTTCCGCCAATTGGTGATTTAAGATTTGAGGTAAAATAATTGTTAGAAAAATATATATAGACGTATTTTTATTTCTTAGTAGATAATTATATAACACACATAACAAATCATTTATGTAACATACTTCAATCATGATGCGTCAGTTTGAATGAATTTATATTTATTCTATACTTTTTACATGTTGTGTTGATAAATTTGCATTTAAGTTTTAAATTTAAAACAAAACTTTCCACGAAAGTCGGCACAACTTTCTATTCATAATCATTAAAATCCATCTCAACGCTTGTAGTTTAAAACTAATCAATGGTCGATTAATAAATTTTATGATTCAATTTATATTGTATATTTATAATTATCAATAATAAGATAAGAATAACTAACAATGATCTAATCGATTAAATCAATAATTATGTGCTTCTTTTATTCATAAGTATGTATATATTTATAAATATATAATTATAATATTATAATAATATATATACATATATATATATTATAGAGTGGTCAAAAAAAAAATTTTTTTTTCCATCATCTCTTAAGTTTCTGTAAGGTATAAAAAAAATTCTCGTCAAAGGCTAGTGAGATATATCAATTCTATGAGGTGCTCAATCATTTTTTGTTTTTCCATATAAATAGTATGTAAAAAATTTTATTTATTTTATTTTGATGCACACATTCTCATAGAAAATTTAATTCTCTACTTAAAAGCTACGACATAGTTTTATCGTATCCTAACGGCTAAAAAGTTATCGGGCTAAAAACCAAAAATGATTGAGTGCCTCGTAGAATTGAAATATCAGGCTAATTTTTGGCCAGAATTTCTTTTATACCTTACAAAAACTGTTGAGATGATGGGATTTGAAAAAAAAAAAAAAAAAAAAAAGGTTTTTTTTGGACCACTCCAACATATATATGGAGCATTCCACGCCAAATCACCCACTTTTGACCCCGACGCCTTTTAATTTGGCTGAAAATGTTTTTTCCTTTTCTACCCCACTAAACTCATTGTTCAGGAAATTTTCAAATTTTTTACCCAACCCAAAAAAAGTTATGAGTTTTTCAAAGAAAAGGCTTTTATTTTTTCAAATAACTATCTTCTTCAAAAATTGACTAATTGGGACGTTTTTTTTCAAAATTTTTGTCTGAATGTACTTTTCAGAAAAAAATGTTGAGATGATAAACTCTATGAAATTTTCGCCTTTTTCGAGAAAAACCTCGATATTCGCAAAGTTCGCCATTTTTTATTTTTTTTTTTATTTTCTCAAAAACCACTTCAATTAATTCTGGGATTATTTCCACCAATCCCAGAGTGGATCGACTTTTCTTTCTATTTTTTTTTTATTAATTGAAAAAAAAAATTTTTGCCCAGTTGGACTTATTTTACAAAATATCCCTCAGGAAATTTTAGAGGATTTATAGAGGACCTCGGAGTTAGAAAAATTAAGAAAAAAAAAAATTGAAAGTGGTAATCCTCGAAAAAATTTTGATTTTTTTCAAAAAAGTGAAAAAAAAAATCGAAGATCCCTATAAATAATTTTATTGTAATTTTTTTCAAAAACTACACCTAAAAACCAAGAAAATAAAAAAAAATTACCATTTGGTCTATTTTTGACTAAGTTACAGGCTTTTGAAATAGCGATGTGCGTTAGATTTCTTTTTGTTTAAAAACAGTTTGGAATTATTTTTATTTTCAAGGATAGTTGTCATTTAAATTTAGTGGAATTCATAAATTTTGTAAGAATACAAATTATTCATGTATTCACTCAATTTCAAGTATGTAATAATTAAACTAATTAAAATTATATACATTCTTTGCATTAGTCTACTTTGATAATTTTTTTTTATTTATAAAACAGATTTTTTGTGACAGACACTTGAAATCTACGACATTTAGCGCCTATAGCCGGCAGCTTAAAATAATAGATAAGATACAGCTGGTAATAAAGATACCTAATCGTTCTAATAGTGACGTCATCATCGGATCAAAAAATATTTTTTGGTTACATGTGCGATAGCAAACGACCAAAAAGTATCGAAGTAACTTAACGAGTCATCTTATGACAAAATTTATCATTATTTTAATTCGTCCACTTATCGACTTCTCTCTAATTTTCAACAAATACTCAAAACAATCTTACCAAATAAATAAACGCGGATTTATAACCTGCCATTTATAGGCACTAAATGTAGTAAATTTCAAATATCTGTCACAAAAACTAATGTATTTATCTAGTACAATCGAGTCTAAGATGCCCGTGTGTTGGTGTCCTCGCCTTCGGCTCGGGCACCAATCTTCACACCCGCGTCTTAAACACGATCGCACTCGATAGATAAACTACTATTATTTTTACAAATTTAAATATTAATTTAAATACTTTTTTTAAAATGATCATCCACATTATCACAGTAAAATTCTAAGTAAATAGTACCATTTGATCCTACATCCTCTAATATTAATTTTCATAAATACAATAGTTTATAGAGTGGATGCACAACGAAAAATGCTGTTAAATTTAAATAAATCAGCGTTATACAGTTGGAGTTATTAAAGTAATTTACTTTACTATCATAAAAAATCTGGAAATCAGTTGACCTTGCGGTACAGCACCAAAACTTTCCGCTGTATGTAAGCTCAAAGAGTTCGAGAACATTATTATAATCAATATTTCTAAATTCTTCGCGCTTGGCAATACCTTTAACTACATTGGTATTTTCAAACTCTTCGAACTCAAAGCAAGTTACGTTTTATATTAAATTTTGAAAATTTAAGGATCGAAAGTAATTAATGAACAAGCATTTTTTCAATTTTTATTTTGATAATATTATTTATACTAAAGAACGAATTGCATTACATTATGGGGAGATCGAGAGAGACCATACAGACGAAGAGTTGGAATTATTTTAAACACATTTGAATACATTATATTATGTATCCGGGAAAAATTATATAAAACTTTATTTTTTAAACTTCTCGTCGTTAATATCTTTTGAACTAATCAACCGATTTTGATGTTCCATGTGGCAATCGACGCATTTTATGAAATTCTAGACCTGATTAAATTTTGGAATTGTTTGGTTCAGTTGTTTCAAAGATATTCGCAAAAAATCGTTTTCGACCATTTCTTTCTCCCACGATATCTCTAGACGAATTATCCAATTGAGACGGCTTTTGCAGTGTTCGACGCGTTTCATTATGTTTTAAAGCTAATTAGATCTTGGTATCGATCGACCGAGTCGTCTTTTAGAAATTTTGAAAAAAATAACACGAAAAATTTTTTTTTTCGTTTCTTTTAAATATTTTTAAGTCTATTTGACCGATTGATATAAAAGTTACAGAAATGTTAATGGCTAGCAAGCTTTTTCGATTGCCACTGAAACCATTCAAATCGAATGATCACTTAAAAAGCTATAAAGAGTTTACACACACATGCACGCGGACATCATTCTGAGAATAGTCAGAATAGCTTCCCCAGGACCTTCAAAAATTGACATCTGTTGAAATTTCGATTTTCAACAATCGGGGTGAAAACACTGACTTCCCGAATTTTTCGAAAATCTTCAATCCCCTTAGCGGGAAGTTGAAAATATTGATACTTTCTGGAATTGAACAGTTTATTTAATCATATATGGCACGCCGTTCTACTATTTAGAAGCCTAAATTTTTAAAGAAATGTAAAATTGATATTTATTTATAAACTGAACAAATATTTAAAAATAAAAAATTTTTTATATATGTACTTTCATAGCAAAATTTATATATTAGTATGTACATAGTGGAAGTTACAAAATATTTCAAATTATCATTATGTACAGATATAAATTTAATTATTTCTTATTGTGTCACTTGATAAGAAAAAATATTTTCATTATCTTGAAACATGATAATAAATTATTTTATATTATAAATAATTTATAGTTTTCAAATCAAATTGGTTCACTAAACATTTTAACAATAGAAAAAATTTTTAATTATACCGGTTTAAAACAATAGCTTCTAGTCAAGTAGGTTCCAAAAATACTATTGACGTGAAAATTTATATATGTATATAATTATATATATATGTGATATAACCGACCTTGCCGCCGGGATAGCATCTACAATTCTTCTCGGATCGGAGATCATGAAATTTTTTACACTTATTCTATACTGCCGTGCTTAGAAAAAGGACAGGAAGTTCACTTACTGCCTTTCTATCTTACCAATGTTAATTTAAATTTTATTGAATAGAAAAGCAGTAAGTGGTTATTGCCCTTTTCCTAAGTACAGCAGTATAAGCGATAAGCTTGATCGAGTTTCACGTTGGACTGAATTGGTTAATTATTTTAGAAATTGTGGCGTTTATAATTTTCACGTTTTTAAAAAAAAAAAAAATCTTTTTACCGTTATAGTTCATATAACTTTAGAACTAAAACTCGTAGACATTTAACTAAATGTATTTTAAAGCTGTTTTTTTTTACCTTAAACTTAACATTATGACTAATCTTTCTAATAATTTGAAAGTTTTGGATATTTTTAAAAATGTAAAAAAAAATATCTTTTTTGTTTTTAACTCCTAATAAATTATTCATTACACATTATAATTTAATTGCATTCAATTTTTTTTATAGCTAATAGAATAATCTTTAAATATCACTACTGTTTTATCATTTAAAAGTAATGTCTTTCATTAACTATGACGTTTTAAAAACGACATGTATGATCTGCTATGAATATAACGCACCTTGTCACACCGATAACGTCTACAATTCTTATTAAATGTTGTACACTTGTTTTTTGGGCAATTACCTCATTCATACTCGAAGATGAGCTAAATTTGTCGATTAATTTAAAAGTTGTAGATGATTTTAATTTCTCCAATTTAAAAAAAAAATTATTTTGTAACTCTTTACCAGTAAATAACTTTCAAACTAAAATCCATAGTCTATTTCTGTTATAAAAATCTTAATCAGCGATTAATAAGCTTTTAATTTTATGTTTCAAAAGATTCGCACGCGAGAAATCAAAGTTGGAATCTTAGCCAAGTCAAGTTATTTTTAAATATAAAAATTGATACCAATACTGATACACATGTCATAAATAATAATAAAATAATAATCATACGTTGTACAAAATTTCGGTGTAAAATTCTCTCGGTGTAAATTTTCCATCCGTGTAATTTTAACACGGTGTAATCTATTTTTTTTACACCATTCCGTATTACTCGTTATAATTTAAATTAATGAGCAACAAATGATATTGAATATTTTTTACAACTTAATCAATAACTACATTTATTTTATTTAGATATTAAATAGTATTTTAAGCATATCAATATTTTTATGATTATTTTTCTTAACGCAAAATTATCATAAATTACAAATTTACACGCTTGACAGTGTAAAAATTTTCAATTCACACCGCCTAAATTCAACACGATATTTGGTGTAATTTTCACACCAAAATTTTTACACCGAGACATTACACTACACCGGGTCCAAAAAAAATTTTACAGTATAATAATGATGATAGAAAGTTGAAAAACTAATAAAAATTTACTTTTATTTAAGTCCATTCTAAATATAGTTAAATTTACTAAGCTGGATAGTAAAATTTGCTCTATTCGATAGTAAATTTCACTAAGCATCTAGATATGATAACTAATGCGATTCATAACATCTAAATAAAAATTTAATTCTCAAGATTATAAAAATTACACAATATCAATAGCATTTTAAATTTACAATATAAATTAAGAAATATTTAACTCATATTTCTAAGTAAAGTTCCCTATATTTATAACTCCCCACTATGAAAACTAAAAATTCTCAGAAAAAGGGAAGTTATTGGTTTCGGTTAGATTTTAGAAAATCTATAGTTTTCATCAGATCTCGACGTTTTGAGGTCCTAGGAAGATATCCTGACTAATTTCGACATGATGTCCAAGCGTATGCATGTGTGTACGTACGTGTGTCGGTAAATATTCTATAACTTTTGAACGGATTAACCGATTGAGATATTGTTGAGGTAGCATTCGAAGTGGCTTATCAATCCCTACAATATGTAAAGAGTTAAGCTTGACCAGTAAAGAATGTTCGGAGTTATTTAAAAAATAACTTTAAAAAAAAAATTTTTTTTAAATAACTTTTAAGTTACTCCATAGATTAATTCCAAAATCTAATCAGTTCTCAAACTCTATAAGCCGCGTCAGATGCCACCTCAACCATTAAAATTTCATTATTTATTGAAAAGATATCATTAACGACAAAATTTAAAAAAAGTGTTTTTTTCGAATAAAATCTAAAACGTTCAATTGATCATTTCCAAAAAAATTTCAGCGTAAGAAACTAAAATTTGCGTCGAATGCCGCCTTAAACGTTAAAATCGGTATACTCAAAAAATATCGGCGATGAAATATTCAAAAAGATAACAATTATCCACATTATCCCAGGGTTATTTACTACACGGAAAAAAATTGTAGTTGCTACAACAGCAGCTGTAGTTAAGGTTACTAGAAACTGGAGTAAAGAAATGCCAACTTTAACTTGGAATAACCTCAACCACACGTGTAGTAACGCCAGTATTATTCATTTAGTATCCTTTACTACATATTGGAGTACTCGCTACTACAATGTTTTACTACAAAACTGTGGTTAGAAGAGTTACAATTATTTTCCGTGTATATAATTTATGAAATGTACCTACAGTTGAACCGTTTTCATACCATTTTATAGCTTTTTTTGATCACTACAGATTTTATTGCAATCGTTTCGCTAATTTAAGTAATATTATCGAAATAATATAAAAAAAATCATTGTTTTTTCCACTTTTTTCGGGTATTTTATATATAAACGCTCTGATCTGATTCAAAACTCATTTAACTTGCTATTGAAATTGCATTTATTGATATTTGTCCGAATTCGTTGAAAAGCTTTTTGAGTTCGAAAACAGCGGAAAGTTTCGGGGCTGGCCGACAGGGTCTACCGTTTTTCAAACTTTTATCTCCGTTTACATAATCTCAATTCTAGTATTTGTATTCTGTTCATAATAATAATTTTAAATTGTTATTATGGACATAATTTCAATTCATATTTTTCATTAAATGTAGAATGTTAATTCAGGATATTCAAATATATGAATAATTGAAATGTAATGTTTTTATTATAAGCTATAATAGTATCTTGAAATTTTTAAATTACTATTAGGTGACATTGTTTTTTATATCAAACAAATTATGATTATGAAAGGTATAATTTTTAGTGAGCCCGTCATAATTATGTCACTATATCAAAACAAATTCAAATTCAAATTATCTGCTAATAACACCATGATAATGAATTTAATTTTTATTATCTTTAACTATAATTTTAAAAAATCGTAAATATTTATGTCAGTATAAAATTATAGATAACTAGATTATTATGATGCCTTGACATAATTATTGCTTTTAATGAAAATTATACATATGATAATAAAATCAACGTGCTACATTTTAATTTAGCTTGTAAAAATTATTTTTTTCATGATAATTAAAATTTACTATAATTTTTTTTTTTAGTAATAATTAGTAAAATGGTGAGCCATGGCCTATAAATAAATAAATTTTTAATTTATATCTCCAACTTATTTGAACTTGTTAACAACTTCAAAGAAACTCTTGTTAAATTTAGATGAAATTTCTAACATTGAAAGCTCATTATCATTTTATTAATAATTATATGATCTATGTAAATAATTTTAAAAAAATATTAATATAGTTGAGATAAAATTATTATACAGCCACCAAAACCAACAGCTGGTTGGTCAGGTTTGAAGTCTGCCAATGAAGATGCACCAATATGTACTCAAAGAAATATCTACACACACGATGATAATATCGTAGGACAAGAAGATTGTTTGTATTTAAATGTTTATACTCCTATGCTACCCACGAAGGAGATGAAAGAAAGAGGTAGTAATTATCCAGTCATGATATGGTTTCATGGAGGAGGGTGGGTTACAGGAGCTGGACATTCGGAATTTTATAATCCGAAATTTTTCCTCGATCACGATGTTATCCTTGTAACTGTTAATTTCAGGTGACAATCAATTATTCTTTTCGTACATTTTTATATTTTAATACTGATAGTTAATTACTGCTCTTAGACTGGGGCCTTTAGGTTTTTTGAGTACAGAAGATATGGTATCGCCTGGTAATCAAGGAATGAAAGATCAAGCTCAGTCAATTCGTTGGGTCAATGAGAATATTGCCGCATTTGGTGGAGATCCGAATCGAGTTACTGTGTTTGGAGAAAGTGCGGGAGGGGCTAGTACTCATTATCACATGATTAGTCCATTATCTCGAGGTAAGTACCGATGTAATGTAAGCATAAAATTAAACTTTCCCAAAAGGATATTTATTTTAGCGAATAAAGTGAAAAATTTTTAATCGGAAATTCAAAAATTATTTATATTAAACAAATTGATTTTGAAAACATCTCTGTTAATATTAAAGTATGTGAAAAATTACAAGAAATCTGTTTTGCAGAGCTTTCAATTTTGACAAGAATTGTATTTTCTACTTTTTTTTCAAAATTGAATAGCTATCGAGATACTTGCAGTTAAAAGTTCGAAGAATTAGAAGTAGAAATTCGGAGCTGAAAATTGTCTGGGATTCTGTAGACTCTATGTTATTATTAAGGGTTAAAAATAAATCAAGTGACTGGTTTAGTAAATTAATATGAACAGTGAATCAACATAATTAAATTTTTACCAATATATTTAGATTTTTTAATATACATAGTCGATAAATTCCAATATGTATTTTATTCATATTTATCATATTTCAAAATAAAAATCATTCCAACGGAATTTAAATACGGTATTATTAATATTTCAATGCACGTGTATGCATATTTTATAATATATCTAATGATATAATCATCAATTCACATTATTATGTAACAAATATTTGCAATTTAATTTTTAAAATTATTCCCATAACAAGTTTGTAGATTTTTTGAATAAGTTATAACATCTGTCATTTTAAATATACTAGTGCGCGGTATACGAAATAAATATTAATATTCAAATATACTCAGTATGTCAGAATGTTGTTTTATGAATGTGAAGAATTAAAATCAACTACGTAAATGAATATATACACATAACCAGTCAAGATTATTTAATCGATAAATAATAATATGTTTATAGTATCTTTCAGTCACGCAAATTTTAAATATTATTTGATCAAGTTTTCAATAGCAATTATACTATTTAATTAGTTGCAATAACCTTGACTGGTGATGATGAATATTCATTGATAAATTATGAGCGCGTGATAAAAAATAAATTACAGGTTTGTTTAATCGTGGAATATCACAAAGTGGAACTGCTTTGTGTCCATGGGTACTAACTAGACCCGGTGAAGCCAAAAACAAAGCTACACGTCTTGGTGAATTATTAAACTGTCCAACTGATAATTCGATTAATTTGGTATCTTGTCTTCGTAAAAAAAATGCCATAGATATTATTGCTACAGATAGAGCATACCAGGTTTGTAGATAATTCGAAATAAATCAACTTTTTTTTTATTTTATTTTATTTTGTTTTGTTTATATACTTTAGAACTATATAAATCGCTAGTTCAATTTTATATTATGTAACATACGACTGATGTCTCTAGTTCACATGAAGTTTATATTCATCATTATCGACGGTTAGTTTGTAAATACTTGTTGCAATATTAGAATTTCAAATCATGAAACTTCAAGTAGTAGATCTAGATACTTGATGCCTTTATAAAGTCGTTTCACTTCTTAACTGTATATACCTACGTGACATGTTGAGTATTTAATACCAATGATTTATTAGAGTACGTAAATTTCAACATTCTTTTGCTGCAATACAGATTATTTAATTGACAATTTTAAGGATTTGTTAGTCGATAGACGTGATAAATAAACCATACATTTACGAATGATTAAAAATTAAGCAATGGTATTTCAAATTAATCTATTAAATTTTATGTAGTTAGCTATGTAATAAGTAAAGTAACTGAATCGATAATCTGATCTAGTGAATTTCTTAGACTAAGTACATTGCATTTAAATTGACGATTTAACGTACTATAATGTGGATTACTCAATTCATACTTTCATCAAAAGATAATTATTTGCAAATTACTTTATTTACGTTTTTAAATAGCTTTGACGATTCTATTAAATGCGCGTCGAGCGTAGCCGGACCATTTATTAATAGAATGACACTTTTATTCAGTTTTTATATAAAATACTTGAAATTATAATACTATATTTTATAGTTCAATAGGAACAATTATACGAAACCTATAATAATAATAGTAATAATAATAATTAAAAAAAAAAGTATAGTTTCATAACAAAGTTAAAAACTTAATAGATTTTGAAAACAATATTTATAGATTTTTGACTATGATCCCATGATTCCATTCAAACCAGTAATTGAACCAAATCATCCCGGAGCATTTTTAAATGAAGAACCAGCAGAATCTTTAAAAAATGGAAATATGGCCGATATTCCATGGATGACAGGATTTAATTCACACGAAGGGACTCTTAAAGTTGCAGGTTTGAATAAATTTTATTATTAGTAAGCTATAAAAGATTTGCGGAGTGAATTCGAAGCAAATTATTTTTTATTTATTTCATTCCTTTGATGTAAAGTTTACTTCGACATGGAATTTTAAGAAGTAAAAATTATTAATATTAAAAAAAAATAATTGATTCATGATTTGCTATTAATTTATAAATTTTTTTTTATTAAATATAAATTAATTTCAAAATTAAAATTGCATAATAAAAGTAGATACGCATTAAAAATAAAATCGACAGGAACTTCGCTGAAAAATAACTCTCTATTTACTGCGTACGTGCGAAGTGAGTTTCTATTAAAAGTTCACTTCAAATTCACTTCTAATTTTTAACTGTGAATGTTATGTACTATCTTGTATATGAATCATTAATCACTTTTAATAATATTTAGGTCTGTATGGAATTAAAGAGAAAAACTACGTTAAGCAATTAGATGAAAACTTTACAGAACTAGCAGCTGTTACACTGATGTATCAACATACATGTCCAAAAAAATCTCATAAAGATGTTGCTAAAAAAATTCGTAAATTTTATTTTGGAAACAAGCCTATCGACGAAAACACAAAGTTTGAAGTTATTGATGTACGTAGAATCAAAATTTATTATTATTATAAAAAAAAAAAAAATATAAATGTAATAGATACGAATTAGCAGCGTTATTTACATGTAATCTGTATATATAGTTTTGATGATCAATTAACTCAAGTAGTGTTAAGTTTGTTTACTCCTTAAGAGAGTGACTATTTTGCCGCATTGAAGTGAACATAGACAATTTACATAAAGCTATCTTGAACGCGCTACAAAAAAACTATACATTCTAAGTAAACATAACATAAAAAGAAATTAAGTATACTGAGTGTCTATAAGATATTTTCAAATAGCGTAGTTGAAGGAAACAAAAAAGACCCTTTACAGGTTTTTATAAATTGTAATTATAATTAGAAAAGTGGGCCTTTTTAATTTTTTTTTTTTATTCGCCGTATTATATTCTCATACTAGTATAGTGAACGTTACCATATATTATGGTAACCGTTGCCATAATATGAGGAATCACTATAATATTATGGTAATCAGTACCATTTGGTAAATTATATTTTGAGTTATCCGGGAAAAACGAGGTAAATTGTTATTGTTTAAATTTTTCGACACCGATGTCCTTTGAACTAATCAACCGATTTGGACGTTCAATCTGGCAAACGACGCGTTTTGTTGAGTTCTAGAGCTGATTAGATTTTGAAATCGATCGATCAATCCATTTCAGAAAAATTAAAAAAAAAAATTTTTTTGTATTTCTTCTACATCTGAGATGTCTATTTGATCGATCGATCTGAAATTTTCAGGAAAATTGACGGCCAACAAACTCTTTCGATTGCCGTAAGAATCGATCGGTTTATTAATTAAAAAGATATGGAGAGTTTACATCTACACAAACTCGCACACACACACACGCGCGCGCGCACATACTTGGACATCATTCTGAAAATGATCAGAATAGTTTCCTTGGACTTCAAAATGTCGATATCTGATGAAAATTCGATTTTTGAAAATCGGGGTGAAAACGATCTCCTCGAATTTTTGAAATTTTACAATTTTCTTAGGGAAAAGTTAAAAATAGGTTTTCATATTTCTTTTACGTTTTATATATCATGAATAATGATTAAACTTCTATTTTAGTTTACTTATTGAGTTAACAAAAAGTTTATCAAATTTTTGAAACAAAAAAAAATTTTTCTTCGCGTGAAACTAAGTTTATAAATAACCTGACAAGCGAATGTTAAGCTGGAGATATTATTAATATTTGTTGCATTATAATAGTAATTTATAATCTAATTTAGATGTACTCTGATGCATGGTTCAACGTCGGAGCTGATATGGCTGTTCGAGATCATCTCAATACATTATCTAGTCCAGTATACTACTATTACCTCACTTACAAAGGAAGTTCATCATTTTCTCGAATATTTGGGGCTCCCGAAGGAGACTATGGCGTTTCTCATGCCGATGAATTACAATATCTTTTCCCAGTTGGAGAACAATTATTTAAAGATGTAGCTCTTAGTGAAGAAGACCATCGAATGATTGATACACTTACACAATTATGGTTTAACTTTGCTAAGACCGGGTAGATAAATTTTTTCACATGATTATATTAAGTTTCAATATAAAAATTAAATCATTTATATATTTTATAGAAATCCTACACCTTCAATTACGCAACAAATACCTCTTAAATGGAAACCAGTAAGAACTGAGGCTCTTGAATACCTTCTTATTCCAGATTCACAAAATTTAAAAATGTCAAAGTATCTTTTAAAAGAAAGAATGGAGTTTTGGGCAAGCATACCACATCGTGATAATGTTATTATATCGAAAAAAATATCTTATACTAAAGATGAGTTGTAAAATATTTAAACCTTTTCAGTGCAACAGAAAAAAAAATCATAAAATTTTTTTATAATTACTAACGATAATTTTGTTACTACTGAACAATAAATTTTATAATAAATAATTATGAAAATATATTATTATAATAACTGACAATAAATATAGGTAAAGTGTAAATCCCAGTACACAAAGTTTTGCTAGACTTTCACTTGGCTAAAGCGTATTGACCTTCCACAGCAAATAATATGTTTATATAATACTGATTATAATAAATAAATGCTAAGAATATTTTAATATTCTATAAGTGTCAAACTTCAATTAAATAATAAAATTATCTAAAACAAAGTTAAATGTATTAATACTAACCTAATAAAATTTTTTGTTGATTTTAACTTTAACTATTTTTATTAATATTATTAAAACCATTGAAACCACTAGTTTTAATTATGACTAAAGATTTGTACCACTTAAGTATTGAACAAGACAAAATAATAGAGATACAGAAACAGATCACCGATCCTATACAATGGCCTGCACCAAAATTTTCTCAAATTTTAGATTTAAAAAGTCACCATTACGATGATGTCCTACGTTTGATAAAGGTTAAATTGAATTTATAAAAATAATGGTAATAATTCACAAGTACGGCTCCAGTATCTTACAGTTCGTAACTATAGTTTTGTATGTAAACTAGGGTGTGCCATTTTTAGGCGACTTTTTTTTTAAACAAAAAAAAAAACAGGCTGAAAACTCGCAGGAAGGTAAGAAAAGAAGCCTGTTAAAAGCGAAGCTCTTAATATTAATATTTAGAGGTGCCTATTTCTAATTTTCCATTTCCCATTTAAATAACATGGGAAAAAAATTTTTTTATTTTATTAGCTCGGCATTTGCACCTCATATAAACAAGTCCATAGCTTATTCTTGTAGAGAATTTAACGCTCTACAAAAAAGGTCTCTTATAATTTTTTGATAAATCCATCCATTCGAAAGTTATTGGAGCTGGAAGTCTAATCTATAATAAATTTCCAGATCTTTTTACTTTTCCAGCAAAACTATCAGACTTATCAAAAAATGTCATAGGATCTTTTTCATAGACAATTTTATTTCCTACAAATTATTTGTAATAAAGTTCATTCAAATTCCGCATGTTATTTACATGGGAAATGGAAAATTAGAAATAGGCACTTCTAAATATTAATATTACAGCTCCGCTTTTAACAGGCTTCTTTTCTCACCTTCCTGCGAGTTTTGAGCCTGTTTTTTTGTTGCAAAAAAAAGTCGTCTCAAAATGGCACACCCTAATGTAAACATTACCTTTGAACAATTTTTCCAATCAATAAGTCACCTTGGATTAACGTGAGTGAAGATTTTTATTTTTGAGTTACAAAGTGCTAATAAGTACTAATTGTGATAGTAAATTAACCCTTAACAGTCATATGTTCTGTTCAAAGTCGGAAATAAATTCAGAGTAAAATTTTAACCTGAAATTATTCCGTTACTTATGGGTATATATATATTAGAGTTCTAGAGAGAGTAAGCCACCGAAGCTGCGCGTCAATCTAAGCGACAAATCGACTTGCCAATTGTCGTCGAATAAACGAAATTTAAAAAAAAAAACGAAACCACGAATTTCTAGATATTTATTAAAAAATTTCTTAATTAAAAAAGAAAATTAATAATTTATTTTATGGTAACACGTGCGTACGAGGCGTGCACTTTTGCGGATTGTCCAATTTTTTTTTTGCACGCTAAAGGCTTTTCTGATAGTTTGTTTCATGTGGGTGTCGGATACCAGTTTAGAGTCTGAACGAACACCTAAATATTTAACTGCATTATCCGGGGTTATGTTATAATTATAGACTTTTGTTGCCTAAGTGATTTTAATATTTTTTTTTATAAAAACTATGACTTCAGTGTTTGTTGCATTTAATGAGATTTTCCATTCAGAATAAAATTTTATAAGTATATTTAGGTGTATTTGTATTTGCTTTACTGTGTGGTTATTGCATTGAAAGAGTATTCATAGACAGCTGTATCATCTGCAAATAAAGCTGTGCTTGTTTTTAGGAAAGTGGTAATATTATTATGATAGATATTAAAGAGCTTAAGTCAGCTTTAATTTTTCTTTTTGTAGACAGCGTACCATTTACAGTAACGACAAAATATCTATTGCTCAGGTAAAAATGTAAAAGTTTAATAAGTGTTGTTGGGTAATTATATTTTATCATTTCAAATAATAAGCTGTCTATCCATACTTTATCAAATGCTTTCTCTATGTTAAATAAAAGCAGGATGATAACTAGTTTTTTATTGAAGCTTACGGGAATGTCATTAACAGTTCTCGTTACCTGTTGCACATTTGTACCGGCAGTGTAACCAGTGTGACAACTGAAATCTAAGTCATACACACAAAGTGTAATAACAGGTAACAGTTTCGTCTCATGTATGTCAGTAACTACATCGTTTGAATTAAGCGATCTCACGCACCCTGCTTGAAACTACATTTCTACTACACATATCAAAACTAAGTTGTAACTGTTTTTCCTTTTTCATCGACTTTCGCACATGGAATAATAAATTTATTTATTAATATTTTTCATTCACTGACATATAACTCTGAAATTACTGGAGCCTCTCTCTTTTGCACTAATACCAAAATAGTTAATAAATAATATATTTAATAATTAAATTAACAGCATCATTTTTTTCCGAATGATCCAATGTGCAAAGCTATTAATTTAATACGGGATAATGTTTCAATAAATAATTATCTTGAACTTATTCGTGTTTGGATGAAAGACACAATGAGTTTAGTTGCTATTAGTTCTAAATCAGAACGAGTTATTGGAACAGCAATTATGAGAATCGATAGTTTATTCGATAAAACTAACACGCACTCAAGAATGCAAGTTGGTTCATTTTTTAATGTTTTTTTTTTCTCGAAAAATTTTGTTTTCGTTTAATTTAAAAATTGTCTCTATATTTCAAGATATTTGAAGGCGAAGCGTTAAAAAAAATAATGAATTTAACCAACACATTAGTGAAACAAGTAGATGCTTACACACAACTTGATTGTAATTTAATTTTACGTATTTATATTATATGTGTTCATCCAAGTTATAAAAAGAAGGGATTAGAATCAGTTCTTTTAGAAAATTGTATCAGAATGGCAATTACTTCAAAAATTTCTGCAGTTACTGGGATTTTTACCTCTAATTATAATCAAAAGCGTGCTAAAAAATTTTGTTTCAGAGTTTTGAGAGAAATTTATTATAGTCGTTGGTTCGTTGATGATGAAATTGTATTTACTAATCCGGGAACTGGAAATTATTCTGTCGCCTTTATGGGAGTGTCTACATCTGCAATGGATTATCCTCTCAACTCACACAAAATAGAAGAAGATAAGAGTTGAAAAGAAAAAATTATAGAAAAAAAGCCATCAACATTAATAAGTTTTCGCAAATTGTTAACAGAAATATGAAAATGACACATATTGAAGGATACATCTTTATAATAAATTTTAAAAAATTGGAAAATTCAAAAGCACACACCTTAATTAGTCATGATACAGTGAAAAATAAATAACAATTGAAATATAAATATATACGTATGTAATGGCTGTTTCGTAATAATAAGCGAAATTTCAAATTTCAATTTTTGTTAAATTAATCTACTATTTTTTCGATAAAAATTACTTTGGTTGTGTTTATAGTTTTTTACGACTGTAACGTCAATGTTGATGTCAGCGCTCGTTAAATAAAGTTAGATAGAGAAAGTAAACCGTCAGAAGAAAGGGACAAAATTTTTTAAAAAAGTTTAAGGTCCAAAATGAGCTAGAACCACCGATAATTTTCGTACTACCTTCGAGTTGGATGCTGCACAGAGCAAACTAATTAAAAATACGCCCATGGATGGACATTGGGGTGGCCGTTAAAAATTGAATTTTTCAGGCGCCCCATAAAAAGCTTATTTTTAGTGAAAAAATAAGTGGGGAGTTTGGTTTTTCTTTTTTTTTTAAGTAAAAAGAACACGTGCCTCAGGACGATCGAAGTTTATTTTTCGATACAATCGCGGTTTTTCTAAAAATCTTATGAAATATGCAGATTAAATATAAAAATCATAAGAACAATTTAGTAGGAAATTAAAATCTTGACAAAAAAGATCATAATAATTTTTTTTTATAAAATGTGTATTTATGAAGATATTTTGAAAAAAAATTTTTTAGATCTGATGAATTAAGCATTTCAAGGATTACAAATTTTGAAAAAAAAATTTTTCTGAGTATATAGAAACTATAACAAACATTAATGATTGATATGTTACGACTTACGAAGTTGTCTATATTTAAGAAAATACGTTATTTTTAACATTCGTAATCCTTTAAATGCTCAATTGATAATATCTAAAATAGTTTTTTTTAAATATCTTCGTAAGTACACATCCTCTTCTAAAAAGTTGATGACCGGATGTCGTATCGTTTTACGTCACTTCTGTGACTATTTTATTCGGTCGTTGATTGGTTGAACGAGATAATGGCGGGATTTCTGAAAGAATGAAGGCGAGCGAAGCGAGCGTGTTATGTCTAGTTTTATAAAAAAAATGAATGAAACCATTTTTGTCAAGAATTTGATTTCCTACAAACTTTCTCCTATGATGTTTTCATTTAATCTGCATATTTCATAAGATATTAAAAAATCAACCGCGATTGTATCGAAAAATGAACTTTGACCGTCTTGAGGCACGTGTTCTTAATACTTCAAAAGAAAAAACCAAAGTCCCCACGTATTTTTTCACTAGAAAGAAGCTTTTCATGGGGCGTCTGAGAAAATTTAATTTTCAACGACCACCCTAATGAACATAGTAAGTCCTAAAATTTAAGAAACTGTATGTGTATCCTCTAGTTACTCTTCAAAAATATTTTGAAAAAAAATTTCAAACTCAAAATAAATAGCAAATTAAATAGAAGTACGCCGATGGATGGACTTAATGAGTCCTAAACTTTAAAAAACTGCGTGTGAAAAAATATAACATCTCAATTTTTATTAATAAATAATTTCATTTATTATCTTATTTATTCTTGCTATTGATCAAGAATGCGGAAATCATTGTTGGGTATTAGTTAATATTTTACCACTAACAAGCCAGAAAACCAAAACTTAGTACCGGAATCGCGATTTTAATCATATTGGACAAGCGTATTTTTGATCGGGAGAAAAATATATATATATATATATATATATATATATATATATTAGGGTGGTCCGTTTGGAACGACTATTTTTTTTTTTTCGCTCCCACTGAAAAATATTGTTGTAGACATTGAAAAAAAAATTCTCTGAAAGTTTTAGCTCTTAATTTTAATTCTAAGTACTTTACATTTGATTTTGAAATTTTCCCATTTAAAATACATAGGAAAGTTGGGATTTTTTTTTTAATTCTCTATAACTCAGCCGCATTTTAAGTTATCGAGTCGCCATTTGCGGCATTTTTTAGGTAATTTGATACTCTTCAAAAGTCTCCTTAATAGTTTTACTCGGACTCTAATTGTTTTTTCTGTATTGGTTCTGAAAATAATTTTTTTAATAATAATTCAGGTTTTTAGTTGATATTAACTAAATAACGAAATTTGAAGAAAAAGTGCAGATAACGATTTTTTAGGAAATTTTATTCGCTACAAAAAAGGTCCTTTTAGTTAAGTGGCTCAAGTTCTTCGTTCACGTGATATAGAGATTTCAGTAATTTTGTAAATAAAATATTTGTCAAAAAATTCCACCAAATGTTATTTCATTTCAATTTTAAATCAGTAAATAATTTTCCTTTCATTAATTTAATCCAGTCATTAAAATCAGAAGGGGTCAAATTGATGAACTTCGGAAAAATTTTTGACAAATATTTTATTTACAAAATTACTAAAATCCCTATATCACGTGAACGGAGAACTTAAGCTACTTAACTAAGAGGACTTTTTTTGTAGCGAATAAAATTTCCTAAAAAATCGTTATCCGCACTTTTTCTTCAAATTTCGTTATTTAGTTAATATCAACTAAAAACCCAAATTATTATTAAAAAAATTATTTTCATTACCAATGTAGAAAAAACAATTAGAGACCGAGTAAAACTATTAAGGAGACTTTTGAAGAGTATCAAATTACCTAAAAAATGCCGCAAACGGCGACCCGATAACTTAAAATGCGGCTGAGTTATAGAGAATTAAAAAAAAAATCCCAACTTTCCCATGTATTTTAAATGGGAATATTTCAAAATCAAATGTAAAGTACTTAGAATTAAAATTAAGAGCTAAAACTTTCAGAGAATTTTTTTTTCAATGTCTACAACAATATTTTTCAGTGGGAGCGAAAAAAAAAAAAATAGTCGTTCCAAATGGACCACCCTAATATATATATATATATATATATATATATATATATATATATATATATATATATATATATATATATATATATATATAAATATAAATATATGAACATGCAATCTTATAGATCAAAGCGTTTTTATTCCTGAAACTTTTTCAACACCTTGTCCTGAAACAATCTGTAACTGCGGGAAGTCCAGGGTCCTTCTGATAGCAATTTTGATCATTGATAATCGGGAAGATTCATTGTATGAACTTGCTACAGACTTTTTTTGGGTAAAGATTATGAGAAAAGTTTAAATAATAAAATAAATGAGAACAAAATTAATTGAGTACTTTAAGACAATACGATTGAATTATTGAGCACTGCATATATTGATTGAAGAAGCATCAATAATATTTGAAAAATTTTCATACGTTCGTTGAATTTTAATCAACATTAATAATGTTTCAATAAGACCATGGTATATATTTGTACCATGGAATAAAATAATCGGTTTTTTGATACTCGTAATATAAAAAATAAGTAAATTAATACTTACAAGTTTTTTTTGTTTCAATTATGAAATAATAACAACTATGGGGATTGATGTAAACCAAGTATTTGGATTTTGGTTTTTGAGAGTTTCACTATGTTATTGGATTGACAGTCTTCGTGTTAGATCATAATTTTCTTTCCAACTAAAAGATTAAATTAAAAACTTTTAATATCTATAATCAATGAATGACTTATTAAATAGTTTATAATTATCAATCCCTTTAATATTGTTAACAAAATTTCACAGAAATTAAATTAAATCATTCGCAAAATCACTTTCGTGGGATTAACACGAAGTAGCATTGATATTTGAACGTTGGACGTTAAAACATTTTTTTTTTACCTTTATCATTATCATCATCTTTGATAAATAATTGAATAAATTGACACACAAGGTGAACTCGAGCAGTTGGCAGATCTCTGGATCCCGATGGCGATTTTTGAAAACTCCGGCGCTGATGACTTCTTTTTGTATTTGAGTTTCCCTCTCGGTGACCATGGTTGTCTGATGTCTAGCTGTCGTGACGTTTCTCAGGATGTATTGTTTAACATTAATGTATTTTATGATTTTTTTTCAGGGTTCTGAACCTGGATCCTGAAATGCAAATTAAAAATGCTTATTAATTAATTATTTTTCTATTATAAGGTATTTGAATATTTTATCGCTGATTACAATGATCAGTTAAAAAAAATATGATTGAAGTCTTGTGGGTTGAATTTTATTCTAATAACACGATAACGATCAAATATAATTAATTTTTCAAATGTTAGAGAATGAAATAACAAAAAGATAAATTACTCGAGTCGAGAACAGTCGGAATTTAAAAAATAAATTTTATTTGATAATCATTACGTGTTTTAACAAAATTATTACCGCAATGGGCGTGTTTGGCCGAAGTAAGTACTTACTAAATTTAGTAAGTCACTCACTATACTTACAAAATTTTCGGCCGGGACATAAAATAAGTGCTAACGCAGTAAGCATGGCTTAATATAAGACGCAATTTTTCTTATTGTTGATGTAAACAAAACGGACAGGAACAAACCTGTCATTGTTCAGATACACAAGCACTCAATATAATGATTATATAGTGTTATATTAAGCCAGTAAGTCTGTCCTGGCCTTGTCAGATTTTAATTTTTTTATGCTAACTGGCTTACTAAGTTTAGTAAGTACTTACTTCGGCCAAACACGCCCAAGTGTTTTTTTCTTTGGCTTAATAAAGCTAATGTGATGTAAATTACTAATTGTTAACTCGAGTTAATGCATCAAATTTATTAAATAATCTGTAAGTGCGCTGGAGATGTAAACTTGCTGAGGACATGACACTTTTTGAAGTCTTTAACCAGGATCATCCTAAAGAAGACGTTCAGAATTTAAACTAATGGCTTCTGTAACTGCGCGCGCAGCTTGCAAAAGCGCGGGAAGTTTAAATATCATTAAAATATTACTTATCAAATGAGGTAGAAGGGTGAAATAAGATGATAAGGAGAGTACAAATATGTAGTAAATAAGTAAAAAATTTAGAGTAAAAGAAAATGTAAATAATTAATATAATAAAAATATACAGTTTTGTAAAACACGATATGTGATACAAATAAAAACGATATTCTATTTTATTCTATTACTTATAAAAAAAAAAAAAAATTACTTGACTATTTACCCTAATAGCCACTTTAGCTTGAAATTGACAGTAATTTGACAATTGAAATGACCGAAATTTGCTGCCCCAATTTGACAGCAAAAATTGGAAAGAAAAATTATCGGTTAGTTTTTCCTCAATTTAGAGGTCCTTTTTTTACAAGAAAAAAACCTTAATAAAAGTTTCCTTGAATTTTCCTTCAAATGTCCATCAACTTCAGGCTTTTCTGTTTTTGACTGTCGTCAGACAATTTGTATACAACTTTTGATGTGCATTTGCATTCTATAATGCGGGTAGTAAATTTACGTCAAATTATATAACAAGTTGTATAAAAATTGTCATCAAAAACGGAAAAACCCGAAGTTGACGGGCATTTGACGAAAAATTCAACGAAACTTTTGTAAAGTAAACTGTGCTATTAGGATAAACAGTACAAGCTTGTAAATAATAAATCTTATGTTAATTTAAAAATTGTATGAAATTAAATTTCCTATTTAATTAATACCTACGTCTATTTCTTTCTGTTCCTGATATATTAATTAGATTTAAAGCCTGACCATCAACCGAAATTTGTCAACTAAAAATTTATAAATGATGCAAGATTTAATGGAATTTTTTTTTCCAAAATGCAGGATAATAATTAGGTCGTGGAATTTACAATAAGTAATGATTGTCGCCAAACTATATTATTTACTATTTAACCATTTAAAACGTATCGAGAAATTAAATACATTTATTTTTATTGAAAAAAATCAAACTATATTTTTATGAGTTTTAAGTCAACTTACTTTTGCCGCCATTTTAACTGCTGGCCAGACTGGCACGGGCACTCTCAAAATTGATAACCTTTAACTCTAAACTTACTAATTAAATAAAATTACGACCACTCATTGATCATAAAATTGTAACAATCACTTGAAAATATTAATTTTAAATAAAATCAGGCATTTAATGACTTTTATTCGTGTACTAAAATTACGACAACGAAAACAGTGTACAAGTACAATGACAAGGAAACCAAGTCGGCAGTGAATTTAATTTATTTACAAGCTCACGTTTACTGAAACACTTGATTATTTCAGAATGTAACTGATTTGTTCACGAATTTATTTAAAATAATAAGACATGTGTTAACGAGTTGTATAATTGGTAAACTAATTATTTTGAAGAGGTTTGGTAACAAGTGAGAATGCTAACAATCAGGCGGGAGACTTATTGAGCTCCAGCCTTTTACGCATGACGCAAAAACTCTCGGTCTTAACTTCGGATGTGTCCGTTGCTGGTTGCGACCCATCACCCGACACTACCTTAAATTTCATAATACCGCCATGATAGTGACAGAGAGTTTCGAGTTCATGATTTAATTTAATAATTATCTATTTTTAGGTCGTAATTCATGAAAACTTGTATTAAAAAAACACTCATTACCATCAAACAAACATTTAGTGACAATAGTTTTTATTGCAGTTAGAATGTAAATGACAAAAATCATTCAATTACTTTATGTCAACTTTTATACTGTCCACATTGTGGCGTTCGTCTTCGTTTAGATGGTAACTGACTTTAATTATTTTATTTCAATCAGTTTTTTTCTTTTTTAACCAAAACATTTTTTTATTGTAAAGGAAATTCGTAAGTTCGATCAAATTCATGAATCTAGAATGGAAATGAAATTTTTTTTCTTTTCAAAATTAATTAAGGCTCTTTCGTGCCCTGGGTATCTCGTATCGCTTTGAAACTTGGTAAATATCAAACTCATGAAAATATTACGATTATGAAAACAAATTTTTTTGGCAAGTTGTTGAGGAGATCCGTCGTGCCCGGTCTCCCCTATATATGACAACATAAATTTATTTACCATTATGAGCACGCGGTGAAATGCATTTATGTTTAGAGGTAATAATCTACTATCACCAACTTTCTAAGAAAAACGATGGCAACTTTCCATCATCTGATGGAATGTTAACTTTTGCTAACAACCCTGATAGCTACCATAACCGCAAGTTAACTTTAAGCATGGCCGGAATCTGAAGTCAACTTAACAGCAAAAGTTGGAGAGCAAAAAGTTGCAGTTAAGTTGACAGTAGATTGTATGTAACTTGAATTCAATTTGACTTCAAATGTTGGTCAGATAATGACGTTAAGTTGATTGAAAGTATCACTTCAAATTGACGGCAAGTTTTTCTATCAAATTACATTCAGATGACGGCAGTTGATTTGCATCAACTTGCACGCAAGTATTATCCAGTCGAGGCTTGCCAGAAACTTGTCGTTAAGGTAGCCGAAAGTGTTTCACTGGAGGAACTTATTGAGCAAGATGTGGCTATCAGGGAACTTTCTCAGAAAGTTTGCGTCTAGTTGCTTTCAATTTATGGAAATGCCACAATTTTGGCGATCAACTTTTGGCGACAAGTTCCCAAATAGCAAGTTATGCTCAGCCAACAGTCAAATTAAAGCAGATATTTCACGTATAAATGAGATCAAAAATTAAAGTAACAAGAATTGACTTCGATGAGAACTCTCTAGATAATCAACATTTTAACTCAAAAATTGATATGAAAAATATGGCATTTCGATGACGTCTAGTACACATAAAAAATTTTATTTCAATTTTTCGCTCTCTCCTACGCGTAAAATTACATGTAAATTTGATGTGAAATAGCAGATTTAATTTTACGTCAAATTTATATGTCATTTTACGTATAAGAGAGCTAAACAGTTGAACTGAAATTTTTTATAGATACTGTACGTCATCAAGATGTCAAAAGTTTACCCTGATAGCCAGAGTTTCTGATCAGAAAGTTGGTGTACATGAGTTGCGACCAATTTGATGACAAATTGTCGACAACTTTCAGCTTCTGTAATTGTTGCCTACAAGTTGACTACAAGTTTCGCAGCAACTTGACGACAATCTACTACCACAACCTGTCGTCAACTTTCCGAGAAACTTGTAGGCAACAGTTACCGAAGCTGAAAGTTGTTGACAAGCTCCTCGGAAAGTTGCGCTCAACTTAAAGAAAGGCCAACTTTCGCGGCCAACTTGGCGACAGGTTGCGGCAGTAGATTGTCGACAAGTTGCAGCTAACTTCGCTGTCAGGGTTCATTTCAATTTCTGAGCTGAAACCCCCCTAATAGCCACTTTAGCTTGAAATTGACAGTAATTTGATGTTGATTTTGCTTGAAATTGGCTGCCCGAATTTGCCGACAATATGACAGCAAAAGTTGGAAAGAACAGTTTACGGTTAATTTTTGCTCAATTTAGAGGTAACTTTTTAGAAAAAAAAAGTCGGTAATGTTCATTCTTACAATTTTAGAAGGTAAGCAAATTTATACATAAAAATGTCTACAATTTGACGGTAAAAAAATACTTTACAACTTTTCAAGTCAAATTAACAATAAATTGATGTGAAAATTTGCCTGAAAATTGACGAAAAGTTTCTTTCTAGTCAAATCTTGAAGTAAATTTGCATTTTAATTCGGGCAGTAAATTTACGTCAAATTGTATAGCAAGTTGTATATAAATTGTCGTCAAAAACGGAAAAGTCCGAAATTGACTGACATTTGACGAAAAATTCAAGAAAACTATTGTAAGTACCCTGATAGCCACCCTGATAGCCAAGTTGGCGAGAAACTGGCGGTAAACTAATAGCCGCAACTAGACGCCAAGTTGGCCGCAAAAGTTTGAAATCCAATAAATTGACGATAACTTACTGAGAAAGTTGGTGGCCAAAATTGGCAATTCCATAAGTTGACGGAAAGTTGCCTTCAATTTTCTCAGAAACCTGCCTTCGAGTTGCGGCTCTTCACTGGCGCCAACTTTCTGAGAAAGTTAGGGGTAACTTGTAGCCAAAAGTTGCAAAAGCTAGAGTTGTCAACAAGTTGTCGTCAAGTTGGTCGCAAACTAATGAATACCAACTTTTTGACGAGCAACTCGTGCTATAAGGGAGAATACGACACTAACTTGAAGTTAACTCGTGGTTATGGTGGCTATCAGAGAACACTTAAGTTTCCTGAGAATTGCAGCAGTAGCCCTGATAGCCACACTCTAAATATAATTGCTCAGCAAGTTCTGCAGTGAAACATTTTCGGCTACCTTAACGACAAGTTTCTGGCAAGCCTCGGCTGGATAATACTTGCGTGCAAGTTGATGCAAATCAACTGCCGTCATCTGAATGTAATTTGACAGAAAAACTTGCCGTCAATTTGAAGTGAAACTTTTAAACAACTTAACGTCATTATCTAACAGTAAGACTTGTAGTCAAATTGAATTCAAGATACAGACAATTTACTGTCAACTCAACCGTAACTGTTTGCTCTCCAACACTTTCCATTAAGTTGGCTTCAGAATACGGCCGTAGCTCGAAGTTAACTTGTGGATAAGGTGGCTATCAAGGATGTTTTTACTAACTTGCCGGCAGCTTGGCTGTAAGGAATTTTTTTCCGATATTGTATCTTCCTTCGATAATGTATATGTTTATGTATTTCTAACATTTATCTGATGAGTGTGGTATATAATAAATGTTGTAGAAAGTATATAACAGATGGCAGTTGTCGGTCATTTCGTTTGGCGGTCGTAGAGTGCGGGAAGATCGCGCTCGCGCATTAGTTGAAAGCATGCGCGAGCCTTCGAGTGAGACACATCCCATATTCCCATCAGTGCATGGCGGTCCGAGGCTCATCGAACATTATTATTTCTTATGTGATTACTATTCCATACAAGTAAATTTTTTACGTGTGTTAAGCGTAGTTTTATAAGTTTAAGTTTTTGTTTTCACAATAAACTACACTATTATTATAAAATTACTGCAAGTGTTGAATATTTTTTTAGACGAGTGACAGTGAGACTGACTGAAGAAATTAAAAATACAGGATTCAAGGAATTATTATTTTCTCGTGCGGTGAGTCAAACCTCTTCTTTTATCTTTCTGACGTTTTTATTATTTATTATCTAAAAGATTAAATTCAGATTTTCATTTCAAAAGGTAGGCATTTTTATTTTTTGCTTAATAAAATTTATTTTTCTATTTCAATCAATGACAAAGTATGCGTTTAAAGTACAAGGTAAAGTTGAAATATTTTATGAGACAGCTACACTTAAATTTTCTTTTTACTCATCAAACGAATTCATGCGGTCGATGAGTCAAAGTATTTTTACTTTTATTTTTAAATTATTATCATTCATGACTTAGTTTTCGATTATTTTCTAATTACTGTTATTGATAAAAGTAAACTATTTATTTAAATAACTGCTTCTATGTACCGTTTATTTTTTCTTACAAAATATTAACAATTTTAGATAAATCTATTACATGGTAGACAAATTAAAAATCTATATCGTAATACTCACATTTTAATAAAGATTCTGCAATTATAAATATGTATTCATCATACTTTAATATAAACGAGGTTTACCATACTAAATTAGTCGGTTCTTTCTAGAAAAAATAGATAAAAAATTATGAGCCCGTGAAAAAATGGATTAGATCTACGTTGATCTATATATATGTGCGTAATTCTATGTAGATCTACGTATAGTAGCTACATTAGATTCATATAGATATACGTAGATCTATGCGAATCTCCGTGGATATTTATAAATCGAAGATCTATACAGATTTACGTATATCTACATAGATCTTTGTAGATATACTTAGGTATATGTGAATCTATGTTTATCGAAGGAAATATGGATCATTCCACGAAGTGAAAGTTATATATGTGCGTGACCATTGCTGATCATTATGAAACTTAGTAATTTGTTTTTATTTATTTTTTTTTTTTATATTGAGGGTAGCAAATTCTGGAATTAAATTTTTTTTTTTAATAAATACCTTTGCTATACTTGAAAAACAAATTTTAGAAATTTTTTTTTATTCACACATAGACATGTTTTTTATTTGGTGAAGTGATTGTCATTTATATAAATATACATATAATACGTAATCAAAGTATTTCTCTGTATGTATATATTTTACTAAGATTACCTTTGTGAATTTTTATAAAGTTTTTTCTTTTTTTTATGGTAATGCTTGACTTTAATCAATTATTCTCAAATCTTGAAAAATGTATCAGATATCTGATAAAGAAATATTATTTGAAAAAATTCAAAACAATTTGAAATGATTTAAAACAATTTGAATCGACTAACATATATATATATATATATATATATATATATATATATATATATATATATATATATATATATATATACACTTACCATAGATTAAATCATTTTTTAAAATCAGAAATACTCTAACATTACATATTCAAAGGTGCTTAAAAAATATCGAATGATTTAATGTCTCATAATGTCATTTTAAATCTTGTAATTTTGTAAAAAAGTACCTTGAAGCTAATACAGTAAACTTCAGTTTGCTTTTTAATTTTACTTCAACGATCATATTCACCGATTTCATAGAGGGGTTTAAGTTAATTTTGTTTTTTTTTTTTTATTTTAAAAAACCAAAGTTAATTTCTATGGACAATTTCTAAACATTATGACTAATCATACTAAATAATTAATACTTGGAATATTTAATCAAAGTCGATAATTACTTACGCTATAAGCGATGATTTTTTATATTTTTGTATTAAATGTTTTCTCGAAAAATTTTCGTAATAGTGTTCATAGTTTTAAAAATCTGTGTGAATTATATAGGGTTAATAATTTTTTATATTTTTCGTAAAATTCTTTAAAATTGTAATTAAAAAATTCCTTGCCTGAATTTACATTAGCCACTAAATCACCTACATATTGCTTTGAATATTTTGAAAATTGATCCTCAAAATATAAAAAAATTTTCAAATATTTATCAGAGTTGTTTTTTTTTTCAATTTTCAAAAAAATATAAGAAATTGTTGATTCACTATAAAATTCGCATTAAAGTTGCGGAAATAGTAGTGCTTTTTATATACAAATTTTTTAAATAGATATTTAAAAAGTTATTATAAAAAAACGTGTTCTTGTTTTTTTATAAATTTTTTTTAGAAAAAACGAACGAAATTCAGCATTAAAAAAAAAAAAAAAAAAATTGGTCTATTCTGTATTTGAGATAAAAAAATTCGGTCTCAAGAGTGAGTCGACAGTAAATTATGAAAAATTTAACCGAAATTTTAAACAAATAATAAACCCATAGAGTTACATAATAGTTTTGATATTGGTCTCATTTAATTATGTTTTAGTTATTTTTGGTCTCGTTTTTAAATTGACAGTTGTAGCAATGTTTTTTGATTGGTCAGTAATGATCAGCATTGTTCGTAGCCTTGTTTTTATATATTTAATTCTTGGCTTGGTTATATAATTTTGCAAATTTTTTTTTTTTTTTATTACTAACTAATTACAAAATAGAAAGTTATCACATGATTAAAAAAAAAAAATCGTTATTTGTAATTCTATTTCGTTTGTAAATATTTAAAATCTCGATCTTAGTCTTGTCCATTTGGTCTCGGATATTAGTCTCGTTTTTTGTCGAGTATTGGTTTTGGTCTAGATCTTGTAAAAATAAATTTCTTGGTTTGGTCTTTTAAATTTACAAGACCAAGACTACTTTTGCTCATCATAGTCTGCTTTAATTTTAGAAATTGTTATTATAGATTTAATACAGTTTGATAAAATATTTATTTATTATGACGTTATGAGATTGACATAATTTATCAATTAACATTCAACCGTTTAATTTATCTGGATTCATTATTTTTATTTTTTCTTTAAAGTATATGTCTTATCGTAAATTTCAAAATCCATGTATATAATAACTTGTTTTTTTATCATGTTGAAAAATGGTGGAAGTGTAATAGTACATTAATCAGACATGATCTAAACTATTTTATTCATCAAATAAAATTACAATCGTACCGAGCGATCGATTAAACTAATTAACGTGACACGTTTCTACCTTTCTCACGCCAGCTTCGGTTTAGACAGTCGTGACTTTCATGTCTGTACTTACTGTCATGGATTATTTGCATTTTCAACCGAGAATTATCATGATCACATGTACTGACAAGAAAATACTTTCATATAAATTATTGAAAATCAAAGTGACATTTATTTTATTATTATATATTTATATTCTGCTACTCAAATTATAATACAGAAATAAAAATTTATGATACAAACTATGCAGAATATTGATGAAGTGCGTATACTGTACGTAAAGAATAAATAAATGTTTAAATAGATATCAATATTAAATAATGTAAACTTTTATAAAAAAAAAACAATGCGTCAAACAATTTCGTTATGTCCAATTAAAAGTTGTCTGCTATGAAAATTTTTAAATAAAGGCTCAAATTGCTGACAAAGCCGTTGAAATAATTATTTTATTTTTGATGAAGAGAAAATAAACATAATAAAACAGTATACATATATATATTATGCATCAATTAGTTATGTCTTTGAATATTTATTAATTTCTTTTGTATTGCGAGAATAATAAAATACTTCAAAAAAAATTATTGACTTGTGTAAATGTGAGAATATTTGAAATTCATATTCTATTAATAAGGTAAAAGCCCAAATCATTGATATTTTATTTTATTGTATTTGCTATTCTATTTCTATTAGTATCTTTAAAATTATAAATATTTTTGTATAACTTTTTGAGGTTTGTAATATTATTAATTTTTTTTTTTTTTTTTTTTATAATGTAATAAATTTAACAAAAAATATTTGTCATTCATTCTCAAAATAACGCAGAAATTGAAAATTACATATTAATATTGTATGGCATGCCAATAATAATTGGTACACGGAAATAATTGTTCGTTTAAATTTACACTTCTAGATTCGTAAATCTAGTTTATTTAGTGACAATAACTGGATTTTTTTGCTCTTTTTAAAATAATAATTTGTAAATGATAAGATCAAAGAATGCGGCTACGAAATTTTTTATTGGAATATTATAATATTAAACATGTTTAATTAATTATGGAGTTTACAATCTTATTTGCAGTGTCAATAGTTGAGGCTTTCAAATTAGTTTAATTTGGAGGCTCTTCTTAAAGATAACAAGTAAACGGGAATTCTCGAGAAAATTACAACTAAACGCGAAGTTAAATGTGTACATTTGGGGTTATAGTTATTATGTATAATATGTATTTTGAGTGACAGCTAAACGGGAATGGCGAATGTATGCCTTGTCTCAAGTGTACGCGTGGACTTATCACGCGTGGGTGAGTACGTTTGTGCAGCAACAGAGAACACACCCCTTTAGTCACACAGTACTGGTGGCTTATCGCCCAGACAGAAAAAAACATCCGATAAAAATAAGTCCTAAAGTGGTTGCCACGCGAACAGATCCCACCCGCGCATTTTACGTCGGTGGATTTAGGAGACTAATAGTTTAGACATATAGTGTGTATAGTTGGAAAAAAGATAATTAAAAGTTACATCAGAGTACAAAAAAAGAATGTGAAATTAAAATGAATCGAAAATAAAAGAGTGTTGCATCTTACTCAGGTTTAATTTACCTTGAGTTGGAACTGAAATTATCTACGTAAACGTTCTTAAGAGAAAACATAACAAGGGCTTCAGTGTAGGCTAAGATTATATATATATATATATGTATATATATAGCTGAGTATATATGTGTTTTAAAATTTTTTCTCTCTCGGAGCATTTTTGGTTAGTTTTGTTCATCCATGTAATTTAGCATTTTAGCAAAAAAAAAAAAAAAGTAATTCTAAATTTAGATTTAATCTTCAATTTTCACGATGGAAAAATGTAATGCTACAATATACAATTATGACTTTCACTCATGTTGATGGGCTTTTAGAGTTAGAGATTTATTCGTTATTTTTATTCTGTTTGCTTTAATATTCAAGAAATTTATTTGGATACAGTGGACAATTTATATCATGATCTTTTTCAACTTTCCACTACGAAAATCGAAGATTTACAAAAATTTTTAGAAGTTATTGTTTTCACCTCAACTTTTAAAAATCGAATTTTCATCAAATGTTGACGTTTGGAGGCCCTAAGAAGCTATTCTGACTTGTGTGTGTGTGGAAATTTTACGATTAAAAACAATTAATGAGGATTAAAATTTCTAATCATCATGAATCGTTCCGATCATCATACTATTCCAGAAATTGTAATGTTATTTTTCGATTAAAGACGATTCATGTCGATTTGAACTTTTTAATCGTCATTAATCGTCTTTAATCGTAAAATAATGTTTTAATTTCTGATCCTGTATGAGGGTTAAGAACGATTCATGATGGTTTAAAACGATTATACACTCAATCGTTTTTAATCGTCTTTAATTATCAATTGACGATTCATGACGATTTAAAACGATTAGAAATTTAAGCGTTTTCAATCCTCTTTTATCATCAATTGACGATTTAGAACAATTAAAACATTTTTAATCGTATTTTCTAATCAGGGTGCTCTTGTGATAATAGTAGAGTTTGTTTTTGAGAGCAGTCGATAATGACTTTGGAGAAATATGGATTCAAATGCGTTTGTTTATGACCCCTATAATCAAACGCTATTGAGAAACACAGGATGCCATTTGTTTTTTGACAAATTATTAACCACCGATCGGTAAAAGACTGTTAAAGGTTTGGTTTCAAGATACCCTGATAGCCAAGTTAGCGATAAGCTGGCGTCAAACTAACAGCTGCAACTAGTCGCCAAGTTGGCCGCAAAAGTTGGTATTTCCAAAGTTGACAGACACTTTCTGAGAAAGTTGGTGGCAAAAGTTGGCAAGTCCACACAGAAAAAAAATTGACTTGATTCAAGTGAAATATTCTTGCATTTTTTTTGCTTCAAGAATTTATTCTTTGGCTCAAAGAGTTTCAGGATTCTTAAATCAAGATTTGTATATGCTTGGTTGAAAAGTACATTTTTTTCACACAATAAATCTAACTCTCAAACCAAGTAACAGATTTACTTGGGTGAAGTAACAATTTTGACGCCAGGTGGCGCCTCGATGAGTATATCGTATTTGCTTGTTCTCAATTCTCAGTTAGTGTAGTTAGTTTTGAATTGTAAGTTCACAACTATGTATGAACATCAAAGCATAAATCTCGCCGTTGATAATTATTTTTGTTTAATGGATATAAATATGAACAAATTTCGTTATCATAATACCTAAAGTAGTAAGTAATTACTGTGTTCAAACTTTAAAGATTTTCACAGTAAATGTATTTAATTGTCAATGCTTATTTACTGGGTAATCTCAAATTTTCTATTATTGAAAATGTGGTCACTGAAAAAGAAATATTATTTAAATTTTGAGCATACACGGAAAGAAAATTATGGGAAGTTTTCCTATGCATTATGGGAATGGTTCCCATAATGGTATGGGAACAGTACCTATACTACTATAGGGATGGTTCCCATATATTATGGGAATCATTCCCATACTATTATGGGAATGGTTCCCATATTGGTATAGGAACTATTCCTATAATATTATGGGAACTATTCCCATAATGTTATGGGAACCATCCCTATAATATCATTAAATTTTTTTTTTGCACAATAGTGTAGAAATTTCCCAAAATTTGAATTTTCTTGTATGTTTTGTGCTGACAAAAAATTCTTGTTAAAAATTTTAATGTTTTTTGCCAAATAAGATTTTTTTTTCAATGTTTGAATTTTTGTTTTCATGTTTAATAATATTTCTGTGTATTGTAGAAGTGATTACCACACTTTTCTTTAAATTAATTTTTTCATGATAATATGGGAACCATTCCCATAATATTATAGGAATGGTTCCCATAATGATATGGAAATGGTTCCCATAATATTATGGGAATAGTTCCCATACTATTATAGGAACCATTCCCATAATATTATGGGAATGGTTCCTATAATTTATGGGAATAGTTCCTATAAATTATAGGAACCATTGCCATAAATTATAGGAATGATTCCCATAATATTATAGAAAGTATTCCTATAAATTATAGGAACCATTCCTATAATTATAGGAACCATTCCTATAGTGTTATGGGTATCATTCCTATAATTATAGGAACTATTCCTATAATTATGGGAAACATTCCTATAATTATAGGAACCGCTCCCATAATTTATGGTCGTAATTCCTATGATGGTATAGGAAAAAATTTCACAAAATTATGGGAACCGCTGCTATAATTTTCTTTCCGTGTATATAAATTTTTTTTAAATAAAAATATGCATTAAATTTCCAAATTAAAAATTAGTATAAGTAACTATTGTAGTAATAAACTGATTAATGATTTTAAAAAATATATTTGTATATTTCTGATTCGACTAAAATAACATCCTGATTCAAAAAATGCGCCATACTCAAACTAAGTCGGTATCATCCTGAGTAAACATTATCGGCCTCAAACCAAGAGAAAAATTCTTGGGAGAAATAAATTTGCATCTTGTTTGAACACAAAAAACGCTTCTTTCAAGAATAAAATTTTTGAATGAAACATTTTTATTCTCCATTGAAGAGTTACAATTTATTTATTCAAGATTGAACTTTTTTTTGAATTGAGTTTAGATGTTTTGAAACAAGAATGATATTTTGAAGAAAATAATTTACTTGAACCAAGTTAATTTTTTTTTTGTGTATGTTGACGGAAAGTTGCCTTCAATTTTCTCAGAAACCTGCCTCCGAATTGCGGCTCTTCACTGGCGCCAACTTTCTCAGAAAGTTGGCGGTAACATGTAGCCAAAAGTTGCAAAAGCTAGAGATGTCGACAACTTGTGGTCAAGTTGGTCGCAAACTAATGAATACCAACTTTTTTACGAGTGACTCGTGCTATCAGGGTATGATCAAGCGCGATTACCAGGCATGCGTTGAATAAAGTGTATTAAACCATAAGATTAACAAATTTTTAAAAAAATTTTACGGAACATAAATTTGAACAAACAAGTCGAATTAAAATTTTTTACATTTACTCTAGTAATCATACCACGCTTACCCCTCAATTGACACGACCGTTTGTAAAGTCTATCTTTTTACCCTTACTTTGAATACGAGTTGATACGCTTCAGGCGACACAGTGTCATATATACACTCACATGTATATGTCGACATTCCCGTGGAATTTTTCATATGTGTTAAGTGTGTTTACTTCTGTGACAGAATAAAAAGAATAAATGAAATGTGAGGGAGAGAGAAGAGATGTCAAGTTGAAACTGGTTGAGAGACAGAAGTGCATGCAGCAAAGAGACCAGTATACGGTAGTACAGCGCAGGGATACATATATATATTATAAAGTAAATAGAAAAAAAAGGCAACACGTGTCGTCGTATTCTTAATGTTATGAGTTGTGACGCGTGCCTTTAGTAGCGGTAAGTCTATAAACTTGTGTGTGGCATAAGGTAATAGACAGGTGGGTGCACGCGATTCTACGATTAATTTCCAAGAAAAAATTTTTCGGTACTCTGCGTTTCTTTTCAATTCTTGTTTTATTTTATTTTATTTCTCTGTTTAATATTATATTTTAGGGATATAGGGTGTCGTTATTATTTCATGTTTTCATGCTTTTTTAAACGTTATAAAATTTTGAATACAGTGTAACAGGGGAATGCTCTTGGGAGGTTATCGGCCTTGTTTTGATTCAAGTTATTTTATTGTTTTGCAATTTGATAATAAAATTTCATCAATTAAATTGTATTTTCAATTCACGTGTAGTTGATCAAATTTACTATTTTATAGAATTTTGTTGTTGTACTGTCGGATTTAATTTAAAGTATTTTATTGTTAAATCGCATATACATGAAAAATAATTTTTTTTTTTCTGATAGCCATTACTATTCCACATAATATCACGTTCTATAGAATTTGATAGGTGCATTCAAAAACATTTATAGAAACATTATTCTGCTGATAATAATACATGTGATGTGTAAATTTAAACATGTAAAATATATTTCAGTATATAAGTTTTAACAGCTGTGCATTACGTCTATGCAATGTTTATTCATCTTAAGAGTTTCCGTTTCCTCTAACTCTCTCAATTTATAAACCGGAGCCTCACGGAAGTTCGTTAAAGCACACCCTTGGTAGATATTATTAGATCATATTTGTCCTGTATAAAGTATAAAAAGATAAAAATAAGAAAGACTAGTGTACTGTTGGTTGATTTTAAGACGAGATCGTCTTTCGACTTTTACAAAGCGACAAAGTGTGTGCTCTCTATCTCTTAAAGTTAAGTGTCTTGTTCTGTTCCCTTTTTGTCCACCTCTGCACTACTATACGTCGTCACGGTAGTCTTGCACAAGTCACGCCGTGCTCGAGTTCTCAACTCTTCTAGCATAGTGTTGTGAATGCTTGCTCGTATACGCCACGGAACCGATCGATAACTCATTGCAAACAACGTACCATTGTACCAGTTGAGTCTTCCGGTGAATCAAGCGTATTCTCTTTCTCTATACCACCTGAATTCATGTTTGAAAAGAATAAAAAAATAAATATATTCTATCCACTAGCTATAGATATAGCTGTCCACAGAAAACATCCAAAATCTTTTAAGCTTAGTTGCGTCTTTTATATTTTCATCATTTTATTTACCGTTATATCCCGAGCTGTCTGAGCTCGTAGAATTAAACTCCAAGGTTTATGATACTTTAAACTGACTTTTTATCGTAAATTTTAGTACCAGTACTATTTTCTAGAAAAATAAAATAAATTACTACTATGTTTTAAACTATTTGTAGACTTTGTTTATTGAATGGCATACATATTTCAAAACATAATATTTTTACTGTGGAACGTAAAAAAAAAAAGGTACATTCATGTGGTAAAAATATAGTCGTTTGTAAAGGTTCGCTATTATTATTATTATTTTTTTTTTTAACTTTTGCGTGAGCTTGAATATTATTATGACTTCTTTTTAATAAAAGGAAAGAAATCAGAGCAAGTTGCATTAAATTGAGGTAAACTCAGTATTTCCAAGAGATCAAAGCACAATTTTATTCTAAAACAATACTTATTATTTTATCTCTTAATTTTTTTATCATTATGACTGAAGTCTTAACAGCAAAACAATCATTAATAAATGAAAAAAAACTGACGCATTATTATAGATTTTAAATACTATACTTATCGTTTATAAATACGAAGTGATAGAAACAAAAAACTTGGTGAAAGTATTATTATTATAACATTTCAAAGTAGAAAATAAATAAAAAAATAATTGGTTTAGATTATTTTGTATTTAGATTAACATCTCGATTTTGAGTTGTCATTCGTATCATTATAGACTATCTTTCCTCGGAGTTTTGCTTTGAAGAACGTAAATATTATGTATGTATGTAGCGTAAATAACCATATAACCACGCACGAAAAAAGGCGTGGTAATATATATATATATATATATATATATATATATATATATATATATATATATATATATATATATATATCAGAGTTAGTTATACTCAAATAGATCAGTTATTAAAGCAGTATGTATATCGATTTCCCGAGAAAACAAGTTGGCGTTGACTTGCTATTTACAAGAGCTACTTTTGACTATCCTGTAATATTTGTCTCGCTCTCTATAGCTATCATTTAACGGATTAGAATTATTTAAAATGGATTGAGGAGTGTGCATATTCAAATGGTTAATAATATATGCATAATCGCTGCACCTTGCAATATGTGAGTATGTTAAATTATATTGTATATATAGCTAAACACACACGCACACACGCAGCAATGATTGGGGTTTAGTTAAATAGCGATATGCGCTGTTATGCATGTATCCGTAAAGCATTTACCAATTGGGTGGATACATTTAATATTGCATTTGGAATTTTGGAATAACCAAATGAAAAGTGGTTAATTTATAAATACCCGTACATATTTGTACTTACCATAAAATAATATCTATACACAGAAAAAACAGTCAACTTAAACCAAGAAAAATCTTCTTGGTTCAAGAAGTTTTTTTTATATCGATTAGGAAAATCAAAATTTAATTGCCCCAAGTAAATAATTATTTCAAAATTTTTATCTTGTATCACAACTTTTTTTCTTAACCCAACATATTTTCACACTTAAAACAAAAAAATAGTTACTTATTCCAAGAGTTTTCATTTCTTATTATGAGAGATATATTTTTTTTAAGCAACATGTGTTACTTATTTGTAGCAATAGTACATTTTTTTCTTTGAAAAAATTGAATTTCTAGGAATAAGTGACATTCTTTAAAGTAAGAACGTTTATATGCTCCAACCAAGAAATGGTGGAGCAAATTATATCATGGCAATATGTAGTATGAATGTTTCCATGAATAATTTTTCTCCGTATAAAAAAACGAAAATTTTGTTTCTGATAGAAAAATCTGGAAAACAGTTAACCCTGCGTCAGCCCCCAAATTTCCCGCTGTTTTTAAGCTCTTCAACCTCGGAAACATTCGGCAATGCATCGGGTTTCTGGATTTCGAAAAAAGTTATGTCTTCTCTTGCTTCACAAGTATACAAGTATAACTCTTGAATTTTTGTTTACGATTATTGTTAATGGAACGCATAGACTCAGGCAGTGATAAATATAAGTAATTGAAATAAAGAATAAAAAGAGTTTCAAATTGGATTATAACGTCGAAATATGATATATTCCAGGAAAATTCAGAAAACGATAATTGTTTTAATGTTTTGTGGAAGGAATTTTCTGAAATATCAAATCGAAAATAAAATAATATTTGATTGAATAGTAAAATATCTATTGATTAAAGTTTGTATGGCTCAAAAAAATCATGCTCTTGGCTTCAGGAGATACCATCTCATTCTGAAAACATTGTTCTCTTGAATTTAGTAGATATCGATTCATTTCGATACATTGAGTTTTTGAACGAAGTAATATTTAATTTACTGCAAGTGGAAATTGATTTATTTGAAGATTTGATAACATTCAGTACAAAATTAATGTAGACTTATTTTAAAACGATTAATTTAAGATTAAAAAAATAAAAAACTCATTTTAAAGTTAATAGTACATTGCATAGCGAGTGGGCTAGGTGAGTCTTTGTACGGTAAGCACAATGTTTTTAACACGAGTCGTAGGTGCCCACGCACGAGCGTCAGCGAGTGCTTAGTGTACACTGGAGATTAGTGCTAAGAATATTGTGTTTGACGGATAATGACTTAGCCCACGCGCTATGCACTGTACTTTATTCAACAAATGTCCGATTTTTGCGAACTATTATATCAACAAAATAAACCCTAAATCAGGTAGGGTTCTTTATGATATTAGTTCTTGACTTCTCTCACCACTCATTTTTTATTTATATTAATTAATAAAAAATAACCAACGTATTTATACATAGACCTGACATAAGAGTTGTGAGATTGATTGTACTACTCATTCCGAATGTATTTAGTGTCGAGATTATTTGCTCTTGTGATAATAGTAGAGCTTGTTTTTGAGAACGGTCAATAATTACTTGGGAGGAATGTGTTTATGGATTCAAATGCGTATGTTTATGACCTCCATAAAAACACGCTGTTGAGGAACGTAGGAAGCAAATTGCTTTTTGACAAATTATTAACCACCGATCGGTAAACGGTCATTTAGGCTTTGCTTTGCAAATATGATGTGATAAACAGGCATGCGCTGAATAAATTATATTGATGTCGCGCAAAAAATACTTTCATTTTACAATATATATGAAATCAGTTCAATGTTAAATTAACTTTTTTTATTAAAAATTTGTTTATTAGGACACATACAATGAATCATAAAAATATATTTTGATCTTTTAATACAACTAAAATGTATTACGACACTAGGTCAGAAAGTTGGATTTCCTGGTGGATGTCATGTGAAAGCTGAGGCCAAGCTGTATAAATATTACGTAAATATTACCAGAAAATTTACTTCAATCAAGATATATTCCGTTTTCCTAAATATTCATTTGAGTCAAGATAATTCTCTTTGAACCAAGATTACCTTTCGTTTAGGGCACAAAATGTTCGGAGTTATTTGAAAAATAAAGTTTAGAAAAAAAATTTTTTCTCTAATCAGCTCTGAAACTCTATAAGTCGCGTCAAGTGCCACCTCAACCTCCAAAACTGAATCGTTTGTTCGGGAGATATCGTTAACGAAAAAATTTCAAGTGTTTTTTTCGAATAAAATCTTATACTGATTAATTGATTTTTTTTTTTTTTTGGCCATTTCTTTGACAGGAGTCTTTTTTTATTTTAATAACACACCAATTTTTTTTTATGTCACGCTGAGAGAGCAAAAAATCGAGATAAATTGCCATGAAAGTGACATAAGAAAGGGTGTTAATGGAAAAAAATATTTGCTTAAATGAATTTCGATTGTAAAATATTGTTCTTCATTATTTGCATACTGCTAATTTTATAAAAAAAATTAAAATTATATTAAGACTTCGAACGATTCTAACGGAGTAATTGAATCACTTCTACAATTCTTGTTGAGTAAATAATTTATTTTTTGTGCTTGAATAATATCCTTTTTGTATTTTTATATTTTTTAGTATTTCATTTCAAATTCAATTATTTGAAAATTCTCTTTGTTATTTTTGATTTATAATTATAACCTAAATATTTTCTCGAACCATTTATGAAGTCGTTAAAAAAATAATCAACGTTGAGTTAAAATGATTTATTTTATCTAAAAATAAATGGTATACCATAAATCGAATATATTTTATCTTTTATATATTAATACTCAATTACTAAATGTTTTGCACATCATTTGAAAAAAAGCAAAATAAAATCATGAATGAAATATATGCAACTAATATAACAGTATATATGTAGCTTAATGATTCAATCATTTATCTTGAATAGAAGTTGAGCTGCTTGCCGGGACTTGTAAGATTATCTAAAACTCACTAGTGGGGCATTCGCATTACATGGGCGGATTCGCGTGCGTATACCCACGCATTTTCGCGCGTAGGTGCAGGTGCCAGTAAGTTTATAAATAATTGCTATGCTGACAAAAAAACAATTAAATGAAAAATGACTAGGAGAAAGCCATAATAAAAAATATATTAATAAAATTTTACAAATACAAAAAAATATATACGTAAATCTATACACGGAAAAAAAAATATTAGTAAATAACACTCAGATTCTCATTAACAGCGCGCCTAGAACGAATATTAGTAAATATAATGGTATACACGAAAAAAAATTTACTGTTGCTGCAACAGGAGGCAGTCATGTTGTAGCTAAAGGAAAAAATCCTGTTACAGTGACAGGATTTTCCTGCAGCTGCAACAAATCGGTCATGTTGCAGCAATAGGATTAATACTGTTGTTGCGACTTAGTAGTGAAATATAGTTACACAGTTTAAAAAATTAAAAAAAAAAACACTTGCGTAAAACAGTTGGGTTACAAGTGTTATAACGCACAATATACACAGATGGATTTTTTTCTATAAAATTTAAGATTAAAATTTAGAGAAAATTACAGTATCACCTGTAAAGCTGGATTAACTAATACAATCCGAACTTTTTACAGTCCTTCCTATAAAAAATATAAAAGCTTCTAGCATACTTTGAGACTTTACGACTATAAAAATCCCACTGACGCTAGTTGGTCCAGCTTTATTAAACTATACCTTTGTACATTGTACATTTTAATGGAAAATTTTTTCCGTATACACATTCTGATATTATCCAAGAAGTAGTCACAATTGCTTTCTAATAAAATGTCAAAATACCAGATGTGTAAATTTAATAAATATTTTATTTTCAAAAATTCAGCTGAAATCAATGATTTCAAGTATTTTTTCATTTTAGATGTTAACAGCGGGTGGAAAATGATGAGTTATTTTTTAAAGGCCTTATTTATTGATTATAATTAAGTATATATATATTTAGTAAATTTATATGTGATCCATGCATATATATGCATACGTATATATAGATATATACATAAAAAATATTTCATTTATTAAATGTTACTCTGTTTGTTGATTTGCTATTCTATCCCATTTTATTTATTGTTACTATTATATCTATAGCAATGTTATTTATCATAAATTTCTATCAAATCCAAGTTAAAATTGGTAATCTATATCTATATACCTATCTGCTCTTGGTATTTTGTGTATTTGTATATCATTTTTCAAATATTTATTGCGACCACGGAAGCAAAATTATGGGTATATGCATTGTTATCAAATCTATTGTTTTCAAAGTGTCTAAAAAATAACGTTCATTATGTGAATGGTGCGATTGAAAATTATTTGCTTATCGTGACAATTTTGTTTGCACAATCACCATAAAGTAGCGATCGATATCTACAGATTGCGCAATTATTATATCATCAGTAAAATAAACTCATTTTGCTGTAGTATTAAGTTATTTTTTGCTGTCAAAAATGTTTGCGTTTATCGTACTGAATTCTCAACTGCTAATTTGAAAATTTTTAATTATTATCAATAATTATTAAACTTTGAACGTAACCTCTACGTAAATTAGATGAAGTAAAGGAAAGTTACGAAAAGAAGTGAATTGATGGTTTTCTTATAACTTTTATGTATATAAGTTTTATTATGTGGTACAATAACGCAATGAAACATTCAATAAGCTCAAATTATATTTATTTAAGCAAATAAGACAATTATTCTGCGTTTTGACTTTTAATTATTTTTTGCTTACCTTAGATTCTAAAAAAGCTTGAATCATTAGGCATGAATGCATAAATTATTTATTTTTAGCAAGTGACATCACGCGTGAGTTGTGACTTACTATTCGAAATTCGAATCGAATGATTCGAAAGCCGACGAATACGTTGTTTTTTTCGAAATTTCTAACTATTTTAATCAAATTTCGAATATTCGATTCGATTAAAACAATATCCGTATACTCCTACTTAATATCTATGTATATTATTTCTACCAATTACATTTTTTATTTTTCTATGGATATTTATAGACTCGTATTTCAGTTACAAAAATTCAATTTACGAGTTATTTTGTTTATTATTTGATACTTGATCCTTTTACCGCAGAGTATTCCATAAAAAAAACTTTATAATTTTTCTTTTTAGAACATAATATATTTCTGTGTTCTATGATGCGGTGAAAATTTCCTGAGGGTTTGTTAAAAATTCAAGAGGCTTCCGGTGAATTTATCTTCTCATATATTACGAGTGTTCTCTATTTGCAATGAAGCAACTGAAGAGATGGACTATGTAAAGAGGGCGTACATACCTCTTCCTTAGCTCGGACTCACTCTCGTTGACTTATCGATCTTTAGGTTACTAAACTCGTTTACTATATAGACAGAACAGTAAGCAAATGGCATCCAGTAAACCTACTATGGACACGCGTCTTGACGACAAGAAGGCGTTGAAAGCTCGTTTCTGGAATGCAATGTGCAAACAGTAAAGTCTTCTTGGTTTTGCTTGAGTATTCTGAACTCTGCACCCTTTGAATAATTTTCCTTCATCGTGTTTCATGTAATTTAAGGCGCTACGTCGTTTTTTTTATATACTTCTGGTCAGACGATCACATACATTTATCACCCAACTGACATTTACATTTTTTTAATTTAATTAAAAAAATCTCAAATTTTGTTCAGTAAAAATAATTTTTAAATACGTACATTAATATTTATTTATTACATGAGCTTCGAATTTTTTTCTCTCTAAACAATTGATGTTAAATATAATAATATTATTTTATGTTAACTCTTATCTTCCCTTAATCCTCCAGGTTGATGACTTTCTCAATCCTCCCACACACAATCCTTGACGATTTCACGTATGCCCACGTTTCCGTTACCTCTTGTTGGTCTCACTTACTTGGTTTATACAGTCCAGGCAGATAGCTGTAGCTAAATTAAAAAAAATATTTGATAAAAAATGAGGTTGCAATAACTTTTAAATTCAAGTTAAAATACATTTCGAAGAGCACTATAGCCGCTTTCTTTTAGCGATAAAATAGAATTGGGCACTGACGTGGTTTGATGATTATTGATCAGTCATGAAAACAAATAACGAAAAAATTCCAACACGAATCTTATAGTCCCGTGGTACGAACGTTTTCGAGAGTTTGCGACGTCTCTCGACGATATCAAAAGACATTCTACGCATAACTGATTACTATTCTATGCTTAGACTATATATTTATATATATGTACTGAGAAGGAAAGATAAATAAGAATCTTCAAGAGTTAAGATAGACGAGAAAGTTTGGGAAATTCATTAAATACGCTAGAAGAAATTTGTCTTTAATTATTCAGTTTATTTAAGATAACGAATGAAATTAAAAAAATTTTTTTTGTGAACAATTTTGTTAAAAAATAAAGTGACTTGTTTCATTGTATGTTTACTATGGTTATTTGTAGTAAAATTAAAATAATTATACTTGAAATATATGTAAAATTAGTTTAATGGATCAGTAGAGATTATTATTAGTCGGAAATTTGACCATTTTCATTAGTGGGTTTCACAATACGAAACAAGAGATGACTTGTAAATGCGAGAGAAGGATTGACATGCCGATGTTGAAGGTTCATTTTACCCTCTCGTTCGTAAGCCTGGTAGGAGTTGTGGCTAACCAATACAGCCACGGTTAATAAACCTGTTTCACAGAGTATTTTCATCAGCAAATAGAGGCAAAGAGGGAAGTGTGATGAGCCATTTTAGTGAATGTTCAGTCATACATTCTGATATAAATGTAGTATATTATAACTTTTTCATGTTTCTTTCTGATGTTTTATGCAATTTATCCACATTTGTTTGTATAATGTTATCAGGTTATCACCTATTGTGATTTTTTTCAGAGTTTACGATTCAATATTAAATTTAACCCTTAACAGTCTTTTTCCGGTACAAATCATAGCAGTCACAAAAACTTCAGCGTCTTTGATTATAGTAGTAGAAGCGACAGAATCAATGTTCTATGTTTGAAATTTTGTAGAGATATTATTTAAAAATTTTTTGAAATACAATAACGAAAAAAAATAATTGGGAAAACCATTAACTTTGCTGGTCAGTCCCAAAAATTTCTGCGCTTTGAACTCGAAAACAGTATCGTGATTACATTTTTGAACTCTTCGAGCTTGAAAATAGTCTTAATAGCTTCCTAGGACCTCAAAACCTCGAAATCTATTTGAAATTTGGCCTTCGAAAATCAGACCGAAACGAACAACTCCCCTTTCTCGTAGAAATTTTCAATTTTCTTAGCTGTAAGTTGAAAAATAAACGGAAAAAGAGACTATTTACGTAAAAGTAAGTGTAACTGTTTATTGTGGAATAAAATATACTTTAATATAGGAACGATGAGAAAATTGAACCAAAAAAATCCATTGATTTTTAAATTCTCTACAAAAAAAGTATTTTGTGTGTTTTTAAAAAATTGAACAGCTATTAAAATATTCGGATTTAAAAATTGCCTGGGGTCTCTGGACCCCATATTTGACTATTAAGAGTTAATTAAAACTAAAATATAATTAATTATATTTTATAGGAATGATATATTAAATTTTATGCTAACTACGAAGAGTGGTAGAAAATAATAATGATGTTAATTAGATGCGAAACGGCAGAGTAAATTATATATTTGCATTGAGTTTAAAATAAAGATTTCCGTAAATATTTCATAATGTCAAAAACTCAAGGCTAAATACTTAGAATTTCCTGTCATTTCGAGATAAAGTAATATGTCTGTGGTCATTAAAATTGTTCACTTCAATTCATCACTATTCTGATGTTATTATAGCCCTTGAAATTTTATGATGTCTTATAAGAAAGAACCATATAAAAATTACCAAATAGATTTTTATTATTTAGTCATGATTTTTATGTATCCAATTAAAATATTTCGTTTTGTGTGGGTATTTTTTTCAAATAATTTGAAGTTTATGTACAATTCATACGCTAATCACTCACTGATTTTTTATTGTCCCTTATTTATTGTAATTAAAAAGTTTAGTTGTACAAAAAGCAAATTGTTGTATTACTCACTAAGTTGTAATAATTTGTCAGAACATTAATTGAATTTAATTGTGAATTTGTGCGTTAATATACAATAAATGAAGCCAGGAAATAGTTAGTTGAATTATAAAAAAGTATTAACAGCTACAACTATCGATTTTACATTTGGCTCTCATGAATAAATTGTCAAATAAAAAAAATAATTTCATTTTATATCATTGTTTTACACTGAGAAAAAAAAACTTCTCTATCAAGAACATTTACTTGATATAAGAACATATATTCTTGATAATTTTCAAGAATATATAATTTTGTCTCAAGAATTCGTAGAATTGAAGGAAATAATTTTATTTAATTCAAGTAAAGCTATTCTGTTGTTTACTCATAATATAATATCAAATTCACATAATAACAAGAATAAATTTGATGCTCTTTTCTCAAGAAATTGATAATTAATAATAATAAAATAAATATTTTGAACAGATTTCTTGAACCAAGAAATTCTTGTTTGGAAAATAGTATTTTTTTTCTCAGTGTATGATATTAAAAATAAATATCATATATTGAGTAGAAACAAAATTTTTTTATATATCAATTATTCAGTTGTTTGAATAAATAATGAAATATTAAAAAAAAAAAAAACATAATTATATATGATAAAATGGTATGGTGAAGTAAAGAACAGTGATATATAGTCATTAGATAAAAAGGAATAACATCGAATGAGTTTCAGTTGCACTTTTGTAAGGAAGAATATTTTTTTAAATAACTTTCCCAAGAGGACAGTACGCCGAGTGGTACTAGAAAATTAACGAGCAAACGATAAAAGGCAGAGCACAGTGCAGTGAAAACTCAGGTATTTCAATGTGTCTAGAGCTGAAACGAGCGCGTTTTATCATCTCAACGACGATAAACCCGACGACGATGTCAAAACTAAAACCAAAATTAACGTAAATTCATAACGAATCAGACTCATCTGTCGTCTATACTATAGCATATTTACTTATATTAAATTACTTTTTTAATTGCTTGTATGTACATATTTTTTTATGATTATATTTGTCATTGTTTATACTTTATAAATATAATTTATGAATTGATTGTGAAATAATCTTTGAACACGTTTTGCACTCGATTCGTACAAATATGATATCATAAAACTATGAATGAGTGGTATATCAAGCAGCCGTGTGCGTGCACATAGAAATACATACACGTGCAAATTCAAGAAGAAGAAACGCATATTATAAACCTCAGTTTCTCGGTTGTTAGGTCTTGTCTTATGTATATAAAGTACATTAATCCTACTCTTTTTTTTGTCCACACACGACTGGTGGTTAGTGCGGGCATACATAATCAACTCCCGCACGCCGATGAACCTCAGGTCGGATTGAATCTGCGGCACGTGAAAGCGTGCCATTGCTGCACTCAACACACCACTGTCTGAAGATTCACGCGTGTGTGAAAATTATACTTGCACGTCTACCATTCTGTTCGAGTGGATAAATCTTCAGCCACCTTCAATTCTTCATTGGTAAATACAGTTTTGTGCTGTTTTCCACTTTATTTGAGAAGAAACTTCTGAAAAATACAATAATAAATAAACAACTTGAGAAGGCACAATGAAAAAGATTATTATTTTTTTTTTTTTTTTTTTTTTTTTTTTGATGCTGAGATACAGCAATAATAATAATAATAAGAATATTTAGAAAGAAAAAACTGTTGCGGCACAATTGTGATGTAAAGTACTTTGTTAAGTCCTAAAATTGTTTTCGTCGTGTATATGCTTTACCCATGCAACTATGCAAGCACTAACGCATACGCAATAATCTCAAACTATGGTGAAGTTTATATTATACGAGTGGAATTATGTACACATTAGAGTAGTGCAGTGTAGAGAGTACCGTAGGTATGCTGAGTTGTTATACACGTAACTCATAATTAAATTCTACTGTTGGCTATTTATGTAAAGTAAAATAAGCGAGTACAGTGTAAAGGCACATATTATTTGAAAACTTTCATAAATTTTTATTCATTGGATTTCGTTTAAATGTAGATGAATATTTTATTCCGAGCATTTAATAAATTATCAATGTACTTAAACAATGACTCGAAATTATATTAATGTAGATTAGTTTATCATCAAGGTAATAATACATTCATACGAAATTTACCAAGGCAAGGAACACCTTGCAATACCCAAATCAATAGCTGCAGGTCATCTCATAGGTACCAGATGCATACCAAATTAACGATTTTTTCTGGATTTTTTATATTGTCAATATCTTAGTAAATATATTGAAAGGAGGATTTATATCCACTTATGGAAAAAAGAAAATTGGTGATGAAAATGTTTAGGAAAATTTTTAATGAAACAAGAAGATTCTTATAATACGTACATGGAGAAAAAGATAATAAGTAGTTGTCTTATGTTCACATAGAAATATTTCCTTTGATTACATAGGAATTTTCACTATGTTAATATAGTGTTTTCCTATGTTGACATGGTGAAAATTCCTGTAATGATGTAGGTATTTTTACAATTTTGACATGAGAATTTTTCATATGCTACACAGAGATTTTGACTATCTAACATATGAACCCTTTATATGTTTACATAGTGAAATTCTCTATGCCAACATTAGAAAAATACCCATGCAAAAATATAAAAAATAGCGATTTTTTTTTCTTCGTGTATTATAGTCACATAACGAGATTGGACTGTAAAATGAAAACTGAAGCTTTAGTAGTATGCAGTGCCTTTTTATATTTTTCTGCGTTATATTTATGGTTGATCTGCTATGTTGTCTATCCAGGAAGTCACTTTTATTTTTTAAGGTCAAGTAAATTAAAAATACATGCACCAGTTTGTTGTGTTCCAGCTTTGGATTTCTCTAACCACAATAATAATATATTTTAACTGTAGTCGTAGAACCAAAGTTTTAATTGTTTTGATCATTTACTACATCACCCAACTCAACTTAATAGTGTACAAAAAATCCTATCGTGTTTGACCGTGTGCTGAATTATGACAATGAGTTGGTGAACCAGACGGTTTAAACACGCAATATTATTTCACAAAACTATCAAAATATTTCTTTGCTCAGCTTTCGTGAGTACTAATGATCCCTTACGCAACAAAATATCAGTTATATATAATATATGTATATAATATATTTATATGTATTGATCGCTCTGGTATTCATATTGACCGTTTCTTCAAGGTAGGTGTCCTATTCTGAAGATCTTTTCTCTTTCACATTAAAGTATATATATATATATATATAAGCTGTAGCTTTAGATTCCCGGGGTCTATGAACGCTCTAACGCGTCTCGTATCATTATTCTTATTATTCCCATTATTGTTCCGATTTAACGAGGCTTTGTATTCGACTCGTGCCGACCCCGATGACCTGAGCATCGTGGACTTCTCGCTCGGACTTACCACACGGTATTTTCTATACCTCCATCTATACAATGTTGTAGACTGTAGACTGTAAACACTAATATTGTTGTGAAGTGCCCGAGGGACTACCGAACGGTCGATTATACCTGGGAAAATAGATTGGAATATGATTAACTAGAGTGTATTATCATCAGACTAGTTTTAAGAATTTCATATAATGAAATTTAAAATTTTATGCCTATTAAAGTATAAACATTGGCATGAATAACACGACATGCGTTTATGAATCGTTTCTTTTTCCTTGAAGGTTCGAGAAGTAATAATAAAAGTTGTCAGAGTCCTCCTTATTATTGTAGGCCAATGGGATGTGTCGTGTCTTTGTAATACATTACAAATTAACCTACGTTCTTTCGATTATGCCACTCCCATATGATACGTGCATACGTAAATACAAAAACACCATAATTCTTCAACTTTTTTTTCTAGCTAAACGCTATCGTTGAACGCAAGCCTATCCCTTAGTCGGTTCCCCCGCGATTAATTCACCTTTGGGTTTGGTTCTTCATAAAAACATTAAAAGTCAACGTGGGATCTTAGGCGTAGGTGGACCAGATTCTTATTTATTATAGTAACTAAAGACACTGTGAAACCCGTTTAATATTTTCGGGTGGTCTGACGAGACTTCCGAATCTCGAGGTTATTTTTTTATATTTTTTACCGTACAACTAATGTATAGATCTAGACTTTTTAAAATGTATAATACACTCTTCAGTGTCTGATACAAAAAAGTCTGTCAAGTCTGAACTACTTTCATAAAAGGGTTTTGTTTTTACAAGTTAGTTTATCAATTTAAGAGTTCATCCATATATGAAAATAAAAAATTCAATCATCAACTAAAGATGTTAATTGAGCAATACATTACTAATTGATGAGAAAACAAATTTTTTGTTTATGACGAAAGAAAATTACAATGTACTTTTCGAAAAATATCGAATATATAGGCAAAAGTTTTTTTTTTTTAAATTACAATCAAAACCACAATAGTAGCTTATCTATCTAGTGCGAGCGTCTTAGACTCGATTGTACTAGATAAATAAATTAGTTTTTGTGACAGATATTTGAAATTTACTACATTTAGTGCCTATAAATGGCAGAATATAAATCCGCGTTTATTTATTTGGTAAGATTGTTATGAGTATTCGTTGAAAATTAGAGAGAAGTCGGTAAGTGGACGAATCAAAATGATGATAAATTTTGTCACAAGATGGCTCGTTAAGTTACTTCGATATTTTTTGGTCATTTGCTATCGCACATGTAACCAAAAAATATTTTTTGATCCGATGATGACGTCACTATTAGAACGATTAGGTATCTTTTTTACCAGCTGTATCTTATCCAATATTTTTAGCTGCCGGCTATAGGCGCTAAATGTCGTAGATTTCAAGTGTCTGTCACAAAAAATTTCTTTGAATAATAACAATAATGTCGTTGAATTAAAAAAAAAACTCATTGTTCAAAAAAATAATATATTGATTCCTTATTCAAAAAATGATAAATTTTTTAGTTAAAATGTATCTATTTTAACTCATTAAACATTAATTTATATTGAATGTGTATATTAAATAAATATATTTGAATTTTTTATCCGCATGAATAAAAAATGTACGAATACTTCTGTGATTTGTATGCTTACATTTTTTTTTTACAATATTTATATAATTTATAAACTCATATATAAAAGCACTTTTATTATATTGAACGGTATAGTATTATCTTGAAGACTGGAGTCAGCTCCAAGCGGTTAATAAAACAAAAAAATTCCATCACTTTTTGTAAAATTATGTGCGTAATGTTAACACATCGAAAGTAAATCTATTTCTCAGTAATTAAAAAATTTTCCGAATTTTCGATTAAATCCGATTGAAACTTTTCATGTGGATTTAATCAGATTCGATAGGAAAATAATAAATATTTTTCGATTACATTCAGGTTGTAATTTTTTAATCAGAAAATCCATAATCTAAAGGGCTCGGGTTCAAAAGTGGTCGATTTGGCGTGGAATGCCCCATATTTATATATAAACTTTCGAGCAGATGGCATTATTGTATTAGCAATGGTAAATATTGTACTAGCAATATTTATTTGATGCTGGCTTAAAAAAACTTAGAGAGTAACATTCTGAAATTTTAGAAAGATGTTACATCTCAATTTTTAAATTATGTACGAGCTAATAAGTGTATTAAGTATAAAAAATACTTATTTATGTCCATTTAAGAATGTTAAGTACTAAAATAGGTGTATATTCAAGTATAATGAGTACTTTAGTAAAATAAAATTTCGACTCGGGTTGATACTTTAAAAATAAAGCTACTGTTTTTCTAACACCGTTTCCGTATACGTATATCTAATCGGTGCTTGTTTTTCTTTCTATTATTTGATGAAATGGTGACTTTTATCTTCAAAAAGTTTAATCCTTTCTACTACAACTTGCCGTTTTCCATATGCTCAGTTTTTCTGATAACAGATACACAGATAACAAGTCACTATTATTGCTTTTTATAATCATTTTTCTTTCGTTCTGTTTATTATCGTCGGGATTATTATTTTTTTTTTATATACATTTATAACATTTATTGCACTTAAGTTAATACGTTAGTATCTTCTTTATGAAAATTGTATGTTATTTTAAAAACATGCAATCATGTTTATAGGAATAAAGATGTAATTTCATTATAAATATGATTTTTATAACACGATTATAACCAGCTATTCTAAAGTTTGATATTCAATTTTGATAAGGGACCCCATCATGATTTGTAAAAGCTGATAACTATAAGTTTTTCAACGGCTTTACCCAGCGCATTATAACGCTGTCTGATGTATAATAGAACTATCTGAAAGATAATAATTCATTGGTGGGTATTCTCGTTCATAGTTTTTACATGATCGCACGCGCAGTCGCACGCCTTCTTATCTTTTACCTTGCTTTAATAAAGTATATTGGACATGGGCGTTAATTGCGGCGCCTGCAGGGTATTACGAAACTGATATCTTTCATTTTCGTAATCGACCGAAAGTTACCACTCGATATATACACTTTTTTTTGCATATATTTATATATATAACCATTTTTATACCTTTTTATAAATTTTTTTTGTTATCGACTAATCCGCTTATCTTTCTTTGACGATATAACTGAGTAAATTTTCATTATCTGTTCTCACTCCAGCTATAAAACTCATTGAACCGCAAGCCTACTAGTTTCGCACCACTACGAAATGTATTTTTCTTTCGTGTATATAATTCCCCTTCATAATTGTTCAAATCGATCTTTCATAAAATTTTTGTATTTCTCTTTATCTTCATTTTAAATTAGAATTGTAAAAAGAAAAAAAAATCTGTGTATCGGTTGACCCTGCGAGCCGGCCCCAAAACTTCCCGCTGTTTTCGAGTACCTTGAGCTTAAGGAGCTCGAAAACATTGTTGTGAATACACTTTCGAGCTCTTCGAGCTCAAAAATACTTTTGCACGCTGTTGTTTTCGAAAAAAAACGTTTTTTACCATTTTTTCACCAACGATATCTCTTAAACGAATTGACTGATTGAGACGGTTAAGGTGACAATCGACGCGTTTTATAAAGTTTTAGAGCTGATTAGATTTTGAAATCGATCGATTCAATTTTTTTGTAGATATTCGAAAAAAAACGTTTTTTATTATTTCTTTCATCAACGATATCTTTTTAATGAATTAACCAATTGAGATGGTTGAGGTGGCATTCGACGCGGCTTATGAAGTTTAAGAGCCCAGTTGATTTTGGAATCAATCCATTGAGCACATTACAAGTTTCCCAAAAAAAACATTTTTGAAAAAATTTTATTTTTTGAATATCTCCGAACGAGTTGTACCGATCAAGCTCAATTTTTCACAGTTTGTAGGAATTAATGAGCCGCGTCGAATGACACCTTGAAAATCAGAATCGGTCCATCCGTTCAAAAGTTACAGAATATTTACATACGTACATACATACACTCGGACATCATCATGAAATTAGTCAGGATAGCTTCCTCGAACCTCCAAACGTCAAAATCTGATAGAAATTCGGTTTTTGCAAATCGGACCGAATCCAATAACTTCCCGAATTTTTGAAAATTTTCAATCTTCTTAGCGGGAAGTTAAAAATAGTCTACAATGATATATCGAATTCTTTTACTCACAGAATATTTTACGAATCATTTAATATCATCATAGACTCTGCTATTGACATACATGATACAACTTGTAGTTGAACAATTTTTTTTTCCTAACTAATTATTTTTTTTAGATTCAACTTTATTTAAAAATCATAGTGATATACCATTATGAAACTACTCAATTTCATATAACTCTCATCAAGAGTTCTAGAAAAAAGTTTTTCTAACATTCTTTATCATTATTATAGAGTGTAACGAAAAAAATTCAATTCATTCCTTTCTGTCTACGAATGAAGACCGGTGATGATGTTCCTCATATCTAATTTTTATTTAAATCAGATTTAAAAATCGTTTACAAAGTCTAAATTTAGAATTTTTACAGTTTGATAATGACCGCTTTTCTTTAGCTTTGATCCGCTTAATTAGAGCATTACAGATCTATGTAGATCTGCATAGATCTAAATAATTAAGAAACTAGATTTATGTAATTCGAAGTCGAACGCGGAATTTAGGTCTTTGTGATAAGAAACAATGAGTTGTTAATCTGTTTCAATAGAACTTGATATTAACGATTTTATGTCAAATTTCACTTATATTAAATTTACTTAAAAACAAATTTATACTGAATTTCAAAGTTTGTATTAAATAATATTATTCTTTATCTTGAGGTTATATATAAAAATTAGGAGGTTTGTAGTTCTGCTTTAGTTGGTCCTGGATCAAGTTCCCAGAATTATTCGAAGCACGTACAAGTATCTAGAAGCGAGAGGATCCTTGGATCCCAACTCTGCAATCTTTTTCTTTTGCACATAGTTCGATCGAACGGTTTTGGGTATCTGAGTGCATGTCGCCTCTTCACCGTATATGGCAAGGAATTCACCAAACGTTGATTGGAGCAAAAAATCCCGCAAACTTGAAATAAAAAGGAGAGACGTATAAAGCAGCAAATATAACAAAATGAAGAATTCTAAGAAAAATAATAAAAGTATCCATAAATAGTATTTATTAAATACATTTAAGAAACGAAAAATAATAATAATAGAGAAAGCTTTATAGTTTCATGATTTGTTTATTTTATATATATAATATGAATTAAGGAGAAAGTTGTAAGTTGAAAGTTGGTTATCTTGTTTATCAACAAATGTATCTAAATTGATATCAATTGTCATATCATGACTCCTGCAAATAAGTTTGAGATATTAGCTTTAAAACAGAACTGACTTGTTGTCGCGTGAGTTAATTATTCCACTTGAATCAACGAAGCGTATAACACACCTCAAGTGAGCGTATCAATAACAATCATCCAAGTTTCCCCTACTGATCTCAACTGCTTTTGTCGATAGCACGCAATGCAATGTTGTCCGGTATTATATTCACCATCTGTACTGTTAACAGCTTACTGTCTGGTCTTCGTATAGGATAATAGGATCTACACTCAAGTCTTCATGAGTAGACTGATCAAGTCACGTTGCATTCCTGTATACCTTGGGATGAGATTCAATCTACCCATTTCGTGCACTCTCAACTAATGAGTCTTAAGCGATTGTACTGTAGCAAATTCTACAATCTGTATTCATATATATGTATATATAGCAATACTAAATGTTAATATAGATGTCTGTAGTCCCCACATTCAGCACAGAAATTAGTTATTCATGAATTGATTATTGGTTTATATGATAACAATTAATTAATTATTTCATAATCGTTAACATATGTATATTCATAATGAATGTTTGTAGTTCATTTACATATCACATTTGTTAACGATTATCTTCTTCATTTAATTGAAAATAATTAAACTATTCTCATTTATAATAGTTAAGTAACATGATCATATTGAAATTTGGTAACTATACTATTTCATGATTTCACAAATTCCCTAAGTTTTTAAATGCTTATTAACTAAAGTACCTATAACTAAAGTAATTCAATCTGTTCAGTTTTATGGCGGATTGATGGAAATTGAGTCATTTATATGAAAATTACAATTAGTGGTTTAACTATGTATTCTTAGAGATGAGGAAATAGGGTTAAATAATCGTTATTTCGTCAAATAATTTTTGAAAATATAATATAATTCATATACTGCTGTGAGATGGATGATCGAGGGTATATAATATAAGGCCTATTTAATGTTTACAATGTAAATTTTAACTTTGCGCCAATTTGAATTGACATATTGTAATTATTTTGATCTTTATACAACTTCATATTTTATAATTAGAAACAGGAATATATGCTACTATTCCGACTCCGGATGTAGCCGGGCTAATACAGTGAAGTTCATTATAGTGTTATAGCTTTGCTCATACTAGTAGATAGTTGGTCTGGGGCAGTATACGTCGACATCAGCCTTACTGATTTACTGATGAGTCCATATTAACGCACTCGGGAAGAAACCACTGATTCCATAACATTTATAGCACAAAAGACATTTTTTAATGTGAATGAATGATTGACTTACCAATAAACTATAATTATGAATTCATTTACTATGTCGCTTGGTGCATTATTGGCAAATTGAAATTGTCTTACCGAACAAATGCCATACAAAATTTTGATAAAAATATGAAAAATGAACATAAGTATTTGGTTTAAAAATATTCTTTCATACACAATACTCAATTCTTATCGATCAAAGAATTATTATATTAAATCTGTCGGTAGCTAGATGTTGATAGAAACTATCCAAAAGTTATTCACAAAAAATTGAATAATCGATAGCTTTAAACACGTGGACATTCACATAACTGTCTTACATATTTATTGAAAATAAACATTATCTGCGTGTACTTATAGTTCAAATAATTCTTTACGAAACATTTATTGGTGGTGACATAATTTATAAACGATGAGTTTGTATCCACAAAATACAAATTATGTAGTTTTGCTAATGTATACACGGAGAGAATTCTATGGTAAAAGTTATCATCGAGTTATAGTACAATTTTTAAACTGAATTTTATGATAGAAAATATCATTTAAATTATAAAATGAACAATCTGAATTGTACACAGAAAAAACAGTTAACTTGAATCAAGAAAAATATTCTTGATTCAAGAAATTTTTTTTGATCGATTCGGAACAAAAACAAATTATCTTGAAATTTTTATTTTGAATCAAAATTTTTTCTCTCACGTCAACATACTTTTACGCTTAACTAAAAAAATTATCACTTGTTTCAAGAGTTTATATTTCTTAAAGTAAGAGGTATTTTTTTGAAGCAAGATGCATTATTTTTTTATATAGTGGTCCCAACGAAAGCTTGGGATTTTTTCCCACCAGTTTCTTCCCCCACCACCATATTATTAAAATGGGCGCATGCGTCATTTAATGTGCGCATGTGCCAAACCAACATTTAAAGGGTGGGGGAAGAAATTGTGGTGGGAAAAAATCCCAAGCTTTCATCGGGACGACTATAGCTGTCTTACTCTAACCTCAACACGCCAATGTGACAGCAGCCGCGCGAAATCCAATTTTCAACATTAAATACTAATTATTGTTTTTTGAGCTAGAATTCCGGGAGTCGAGACTTTTTTTCAGAAATTTCCTCCTCTTTAAAGATCTTTTTTTTTTTAGATTTTCGATATCTCTTATAGATATTGAGTAATTAACAAAAATCTAAGATTCTTTATTTTGTTTATAGTATTTGTTAAAAAAAAATTGAAATTTTGATAAATAAAAAAAATACAAAACAGATCTTGCTCAAAATTTGACTCCGCATCGAATAAGCTATCACTCATATTTTTCCCACAACTCTAAAGATTTTTTCCAGCAAATTCACACAGGATTTTCACAAAAATCTTCGTTACTATGTAACATAGTAATGGTTACCGTTCTAGCATAGGAATCAGAATTATTTTTTTTCCTCCGTGTGATAATATTTACATAGGTTATTTAATTTGAATGATAATAAATGAGTGAGCGTAAATGAAAATGCCTGTCACAATTCAATCTAATGTGTTGAAGATATGGAATTGAATTTTTCGGATGCATACACTGTAAAAAGAGCGGTGTTAAAAATGGACTCATTTTAACTCCGCCCAATGTTAAAATAAAATTACACCGGTGTAGGAGGAGTAATTCACCGGTATTAAAAATACCGGTGTTAAATCAGGGTAACCGGTGTAAAAGCGGAGTAAAATCGGTGTAAAAGCGGGGTAACAGGTGTAAAAGCGGAGTAATACCGGTGTAAAAGCTGGGTAAACTGCGTCCGCTTCGAGTATTAACTTTAAAGATTATAAAACACAAAAAATGTCAGTTCTCTATGAAAATTAATAAGGAATATTATTTATTAACAAGTACAGTGATCGAGTAAGTAAAAATATTCACAAAGTAAAATATTTTAACATCGGTAAAGAATATCTACACCGACGGCGGCGTTATTTTAACACCGGTACAAGATATTTACACCGGCAGCGGTGTTATTTTAACACCGGATAATCATTTTTAACACCGGTACAGAATATTTACACCGGCGGCGGCGTTATTTTCACACCGCTTTCGGGGGTAAATTTAACACCGATAATTTTAACACCTACACCGCTTGGACTTACCCCGGTGATTTTTTACAGTGTATTTTAAATTTATGATTCGATGAATGTTTAATTTTTTAATTTATTGTGAAATTACTGTTTTATATTTTGATATTTATACATTTAGAGTTATCGTGGAATACGGTATATATGAAATCCTATATAGCAGCTAGGCCACTTCACCTCTAACCGTGTATATAAGTACATAGATACCACCGCGGAAAGCTTGCACGTCGCCGTGGTAGAATTATCGATTTAACAGGGTCGACGTCCTCCTATTTAACGTGACTACATGGATGCTCTTCTCATAAATCGCTTTTAGGGATTAGGTATACGCTGTTAAATTGATTTTTCTTAGTTTTTCACGTCCGATATTCCCTGAGGATATAAAATAAGTAAGGTAAATCGAAATAGTTTGATCTTGACCCCTCTTTAGGGCACTTGATATTGAATATAATTAATTCCCAAAGCAAACAAGTGATTGAGATCACAAAGATAGTCTGGCGGTAGGATTAAAGTTTTATCATCAAAGCAACGTCAGACTTAATTACAGCAAAGTATAATGACAGTGAAAGATTCTTTAGGAGAAATATGAGTACAGTAGTGAGAGTGAAATAGAGTTCAGTAAAAGATGAAGAAGAGGATTTTTATTGAGGATGGTATCAAAAGGAAAAGTCTGGTGCATTGAAAGTAAATGTTGCTACCGCCCTTTCCTAATGCGTCTGGCGTCCGGTTCATACGTCGCGAAATCCAAAAATAGAACCTGGGGGAAGCGCCGACTGAAAGAAAAAGGTTTAAAAGTACAAAGGGAATGAGAAGAACCTACTCCATATGATACAAGTTTTATTTACTAGAAACAGAAACAGAAACTAACCAAATGTTTCCCAGTGTTTATGTTATATATTTCGCACTAAAACTTAATTTATTAATCATTATTGTTCAATGCCCTATATTTTTACACAGTAAATCACCTTACAAGAGTAGATTTAATGTAAAAATATATAAAATTTTAATTGAAATTATAATGATGTTAAATAGACTGACCTTAAAATTGAAGGTCTTTAAAATTTCTATTTTTTTAGTCTTATGCAGATGTAAAACTTTAATAAATAATTTGTGCTGCCTTTAAATTACAACGAATATGCCGTAAAATTATTATGTAAATTGTTGGCTATGGACTATTCACAAGTATAGTGTTGCGATTAAATGTTGAGTCGTGGACTTGCAAAACCACGCGCGGACGTGAACAAGACCTCCAATTCTTTGTATTTATATAAAAGTTCTTTGTAGTCGTGAGTGACGGAATGAAAGAAAAAAATATTCTTGGCACCATGAAACTCATCTTGCAACCGCAATTTTTTAAACTTAAATCTTCATATTCTGTTATCTCGTTTATCATTGTACTAAAACTGAACAAAATGTGAAAGCGTTAAAATTAAATCTACGACTGGCACCAATTATTTTAGTATTGTACTTCAAAGTATTTCGTCCAGTTTTTTTTCTTTTTGAGTTGAATTTATTTTCAATTCTGAAACAACTACAATTTATAAAATGTTTATTTTTTAATATTTTAATTATTATCTTTGCTAACTACAAGATAAAGTCAAACAGTAAATATTTCTAATTAAAACTATTAACCAGTCCGTGAATTTAACGAAAATTGATTCGGGAACAGAAAATGATCAAGAAACACTGAAAGAACAAATAGTTTTTAAAAAGAAATTACATTCTGGATCTCGGAAATTGATGTATTGAAAATATATAATAAAGTCCTGTTTTAACCAAATAAATTACAATCTTTTTTCTAGTAATTCTTTTTTTAAGAAAATTTTACTTGCTGCGAAATAACACATTGTTGAAAAAATAAAAATTAACAAATTTTTCTATGAAAATTTGTAATATTTGATAACCCTTGTGTTGCTACCCAAAAAAACTAACAGCATATCTGCCACGTGGGTACTCATATTTTAGGAACACTCATTTTTAGGTAGATTTTTTTAAAAATCTAACTATTGTATTTGTCCTCATGGTGGATTTTTCAAGGAATTTCGTCATAAACTATCATAATTAGTTGAGTAGAGTTCAAAAATACCATTTTGTGTAATTACCACGGTTAAGTTCGAAGATGGGCTGAATCGATCGATTAGTTTAGAAGTTATGGCTGTTTAAAATTTTAATGTTTTTTCGAAAAAATTAGTTTTTAATCACTTTTTAAGTCTATATAACTTTAAAACTCAAACTCATAGATAATTTCTGTAAAATGTATTCTAAAGCTTGACTAATAAGCTTTAATTTATAACCCTAAACTTTATATTCTGACCATTTCTTCCAATAATTTAATAGCCTTGAAAATTTTAATGGAATCAAAAAATGTTGAAAATATGGTTTTAATTCCACATTACTTAGGCATGTCCCATTATAACCCAGTTTCGTCAGTTGTATTTTATTGTGCACAAAATAAGCTGTAAATTTCACTGCTATTTCATATTTTAAAAGTATTTCTTTTATTATTTATGATGTATCGAATGTACCTCTAATCCCTATGATTATCACTGGTCTTGTCATTACGATAGCGCCCACAAATCTTATTGGATCTTAATGAAATTTTTTACACTTATTTTATGCGTAATTACCACGGTTGAGTTCGAAGTTGGGCTAAATCGTTTGAATAGTTTTGAAATTATGGCTGTTAGAAATTTTCATGATTTTTCGTAAAAATCAGTTTTTAATCACTGCTAAAGTTTATATAACTTTAAAACTAATATTCATAGACAATTTCCATAAAAAGTATCTGAAAGCTTGTCTAATAATCTTTAATATTTGCCCCTAAGCTTTATGTTTCGACTATTTCTTCTAATAATTTGATAGCCTTGAAATTTTTAATGAAATCAAAAAATGTGGGAAATATGGTTTTCATTCCACATAACTTTAGCATTTCTCATTATAATCCAATTTCGTCAGTTGTATTTTACTGTGAAGAAAACAACCTGTAAATTTCACAGCTATTTTATATTTTAAACGTTTTTCTTTTAATATTTATGATGTTTCAAACGTACCTGTACGTCCTATAATTATAACTGGTCTTGCTATCGTAATAGCGATTACAATTATGATCTCATACTAATTAAATTTTCTATACTTTGTTTACGTGAAGGGTAGTTGGTACATTACCTATAGAATGTTTTGTCAAATAAACTATCTCAAGTTCTCTATCGAAAATAGTCGTTGTCTTTTTTTTATACTCACTCTTAGAAAACGAGCCTAATTTCATATCATGACTATACACTAACATGAATCACAAGATATGTATGTATTTATGAAACTTTTTACATAGATTAATTGGAAAATCTACCTTCCATTTCGGCTGCCGAATGGCCTTTTTTTTTTTTTGTTTTCAAGTGGTCCATTTTACCCCATATATCACATATTGGCCTGAAACATGATAAAAACATTATAGAGGTCATAACTTGACGGAAAATGAAAAAAAAAATCTTTCTATCGGTTGACCCTGCGGGCCAGCCCTAAAACTTCCCGCTGTTTTCGAGCTCCTTGAGCTCGAAAACTTTGTCGTGAATACATTTTCGAGCTCTTCGAGCTCGAAAATACTTTTGATGCCGTTCGTTTCGAAAAAAATAGTTTTTTACCATTTTTTCTCCAACGATATCTCTCAAACGAATCAACCGATTGAGGCGGTTGAGGTGGCAATCGACGCGTTTTATCAAGTTCTAAAGCTGATCGAATTTTGAATTCGATTTATCAAGTCGTTTTTGAGATATTTCGAAAAAAATTACAAAAAATATTTTTTTTAATTCTTTCGACAGCGGTTTCTCTTGAACGAATAAACGGATTTTGATGGTTGAGGTGGCATTCGACGCGGCTTATAAAGCTCTAGAGCCCAGAACATTTTGGAATCAATCCATCGAGCACATTAAAAGCTATCCGGAAAAAACACTTTTGAAAAAATTTTATTTTTGGAATATCTCTGAACGAGCCTACCGATCAAGCTCAATTTTCTTTCAGCTTCAAGATATTGACAAGCCGCGTCGAATGACACCTTAAAGTTCAAAATCGGTTCATCCGTTCAAAAGATACAGGTATTTACATACGTACGTACGTACGTACGTACATACATACATACATACACTCGGACATCATCGTGAAATTAGTCAGAATAGCTTTCTAGGACCTCAAAACGTCGACATCTGATGAAAATTCGATTTTCGTAAATCGGAACGAAACCAATAACTTCCCGAATTTTTGAAAATTTACAATTTTCTTAGCGGGAAGTTAAAAACATAATTGAAAATTTGCTATGAATCTACTACTTAGATCAAGAATGCCCAGATCAAAGAAATAACTTGAATTTGACTTATATGGATATTAAGTAAGCCAAGTTAACTATAAAAGTAAGTTAAAATCAAACGTGTTTTTGACTTGCCTTTGGCTTAGATAAACTTCCTAGTATCTGTTTGAGTCAAGAAGTCAATTTCGGCTCGGTTTTTGCTCAGTTCACATTAAGTTACGTCAAATTTAAGTAATTTTTTTAACTCGGAATACCTCTTAGTTTGTTTCGGTCGTACAACCACGTCGATCTTATAAAATATTTCATTATAATAAGCAATTCATAATTAATACAAGTCTTGGTGTTTCATTATTTTCTATACAAATGAAGCTATTAAGTTATGTAAATTACTACATGGATATAGGGTAGAGGTACCATTTGTGGTCACTGCTCCATTTTTGAACATTTAATACTTTATTTTAATTAGTGAAAATGTGTAAAATAAAATAACCATTTTGATAGTGGCATAAAAGTTTCTTTTTACATATTTTAAAAATTAATTACGTCATTACGTCTCTTACACATAAGTTTATTTCAATTTTTCAGGTGTCCGAAACTGGCCCTAACTTGGTCAAAATCAGTACTTCTACCCCATAAAATGTATTCAATTCTTTTTAATTAACTTCTATTTCGAATTTTTCCCGTGAAACACTTTTAATTAAAAGTTATTTATTTAAACAAGGCTGTAACCTTAATATTTTTTTTTATAAATGTGTAGTTTGTTTAATTTTATTACATGATATAATAAAAATTAATTTTTTAAAATTAGACTTTTAGAAATGTCTTAGTTGTACTGAATATATAATGTTCAATGTTATTAGAAGTAAAAACAGTTTTATTTAGATTATCATTTCTTTTTTGTCGCAACCGAACGAACTAGAGCGCGAAATCGTGAAAAATAATCACCAGGTTAAATGTGAATTCACAGTAATGCTTAGTTCCACATCGGAAATAAACTTGTGTAGGCGAAGTTTAATTTACTCTTTTGTGTATAAAGAATCATCATTTCTTTACTGAATCACCAAGAATGACTTCATTTGAATTTTAATTTGTTTAGAATCCATACGTGATTAATTTTACTATAGTTGCAATTTTAGTATATAAATATTCATGAAAATAGAAATATTTTTTTTTGTTTTTTTACATTGTCTGAAAAATAATCTAAAATAACCCCTAAGACCCATTTTTTATGGTCTTTAAGGGATTGCTGATTACGTTTTATTAATGTGCAGATTATATTATCACTAGGCATAATAAAAGAAATCGATTATCTTCTTACGTAGTTTAATAGTTGATGAATAAGTTATTATAAGTATCATTAACGATAATTTATTAACGTTTTAATTAACTTAAAAAAAAAAGTCTTTCGTCGACGTAGTTTCTGATCCTTACAAATTTTAAGATTGCAGTTTTTTACCCTCGAAAAAGACACAGTTATTGACCATTGGTTTATCATGATTAAATATTTACAGTACACGAAAAGTTGAAAAAAAAATAATTTTTTCCATTTTGACGATGGTTATTCACAATTAGAGGAACAATATTTGTTTCTTTAATTGTTTTGTCAAACTTTGGCCAATCGGTTTGGAAAAACGGCTTAATAGATCAATTTGAAAATTTACAGGTCTTATGGAGGTACATTGAGGTGTGAAAGTACCTCCAGCACCTGCCAACATTAAACTTTCCATCAATATTTGTGAAGCAGCGGTTGGTTGACTAAAAAACCATATAAAGGTATTTTTCATACGTTTTTTCAATCAATGTTGAGGATGAAAAAAAAAAATTTAGTTTTGAAAAATCAAAAATTAAACTTTTAGGGAGTTGATTCGTGTTTTTAAATTAACAAGAGGATCCTTTTTCATTTGAAAGCCGATATCTTAGCAACGACTTGCCGTACAAGGACAAAAAAAAGCAAATTATCGCTGAATAAATTTGCTAACTAAGCTTTGCATTGGTTTACCTGAACAAAAATTTCCCGAGCCCATAGACCCTAACAACCAAACAAAATAATTATGAAAATTTTTCTTTTCGATCTTTTTCTCTTGAGTACACAATAACCGTAGCTCAAAAATAATTTTTGCTAGAAGATTTCCAAATTGAAGTTTTCAAGCTTTCAAGCTTCTAATAGCTTTTTTTTCCTTTTATGACTATTTTTCACGAAGATGCTTTCAAGAATCACTTAAAAATTTATAAAATTTCTATGTTCCTTTAACATTTTGGATAAGTGTATATAACTCAAAGTTTAAAGCAAAAGTAAATGAAGTGAAATAAAGAGTGTTAGCATTGATATTGTATACACGGAAAAAAATGATTGTCAATAATTGTAGTTCAACTTCTAATTATTTATGTCATGTTCAATAAATAATGTCGTTTCAATCAGTAAAATTATGATTTTAATGTTTAAACTGCTATAATTAACAGTTAACCATTGAAATATACTGCTTGGCTATTTAAAATTACTACTTAAACCTTAAAAAACTACAAGACACTTGTCAAAAAAATGCATCTGTTATTAATTTCTCACGTTCTACTCAGTAAAATTTACTGAGATTCGGTCTAGGCGCGCTGATGACGAGAATCTCAGTAATATTTACTAATTTTTTTTTTCCGTGTAGGCAAGATTATGTGGTCTCACTGATACTTTGAATTATTAACGAGAATGAATAAGCAAACAAACAAAAATATGAAGAATGATTGAAAAGCAAAAAAATAAATAATAAATGATGAACTCGTTTGAATGTATGTAGACCAAGTTTGCAACACACAAGAGAGTAAACATATATTTACGCATAATGTTTGTTCAGTCGAGGGTTAGCACTCATAAGTCAGTATGCGTAAGCATCACAGATTATTCAGGCGGCAATCGTTTGAATGGCGCCTGCTTGACCGCGTGAAAAAATTATATATGATGAATATAATATTCAAACTGGGTGGCGCAATGTATGAAAAAACAAAACTTATAAAAAATAAAAAAATCGACATTGTAATTACCTGGTTGGGAACTCCGAGCTGTCTTTTATAAGACATGTAATTAACTTTTTTTAGTAAACTCCTTTTACAATAAAATGTGCAAGTTACAGATGCAAATCACTTGACCGTAATTCTATATTTATATGTTACTTTATTAATAAAACATGTAAGGAATATCTTAAAATCATGTCGGAAAGTCTTTACTACATACTTTTATTTACTTAATTAACAAAATATCAATTTAATTTCATGAAAAGTATTTTATATATTATTTATTGAAAATTAAAAAATTCATATTTTACTAAAGTAAGTTATAAATATAAAAGGTTAGATTATTTAATAATAAACAATAGACGCAGATAAATTAATTTTCAATATGAAAAATAGCAAATGATATTAACCGCTAGCACAAAGTCCTTTGATCACGAAATCCGGCGCCACGATAGCGTTGCAAATTTATTCTTGTTCTTTTATCGTCGATTCAATTTATTATCACTAGTGTGTTTATAATTATTGTTATTACAGCGTTAACAACAAAGTGATCCCGTGAATCATATAATATATTCTATATGTATAGGAATGGGATGATCTAATCTCAAATGTCTCGACAGCATTATTTTCGTAATATTTTTCTATATAAGTAATCATATCTACATAATATGTTTAATTTTTATAATTTCTTGAAAACTTTAAATAACAATTTTTCTATTTAATTAATAATCGGAAAGTGCGTGTTATGTATAAATAGTATTCAATTAAAAAATTTTTTTAAATTCTTTTCTAATTTTTTTTTTTTTATTAATTGTATATATATATATATATATATATATATATATATATATATATATATATATATGTACATATTAGACTGATAAAAAAAATCGAATATTTTTTTTTCTTTCTCGAAATCGATCAGAATACAATTTTTTTAAAGAGTTTGACACTAAAATGGAAATAACTAAGAACAATGCGGAATTAAAAAAAAATTATCAGACATAATTTGAAAGGAATAAAATTGTCTTGTAACAAGATCCTATGATATTTTGTGATATTTTTACCAGATAAGTAAAAAGATTTCGAAATTTTCTCTAAATTTGTTTTCAAGCTCCAATAATTTTTGAACAGATGGATTTATCGAAAGATAATAAGTGACTTTTTTTGTAGAGCGTTAAACTCTATACAAAATTATATCCTGCGCTTAACTGTACCAAACTTAAATTTAATAGGGGGTTTTGAAAAAAAAAAAAATCTGTCAGTTGACCCTGCAGGCCAGCCCTAAAACTTCCCGCTGTTTTCGAGCTCCTTGAGCTCGAAAACTTTGTCGTAAATACATTTTCGAGCTCTTCGAGCTCGAAAATACTTTTGTATGCCGTTCTTTTCGGAAAAATAGTTTTTTACCATTTTTTCTCCAACGATATCTCTCAAACGAATGAACCGATTTTGATGATTGAGGTGGCATTCGACGTGGCTTATAAAGCTCTAGAGCCCAGTCCATTTTGGAATCAATACATCGAGCACATTAAAAGTTATCCGAAAAAAACACTTTTGAAAAAATTTTATTTTTGGAATATCTCTGAACGAGCCCTAGCTATCAAGCTCAATTTTTTTACAGCTTCAAGATATTGACAAGCCGCGTCGAATGACACCTTAAAGTTCAAAATCAGTTCATCCGTTCAAAAGATACAGGTATTTACATACGTACGTACGTACGTACGTACATACATACATACATACATACATACACTCGGACATCATCGTGAAATTAGTCAGAATAGCTTCCTAGGACCTCAAAACGTCGACATCTGATGAAAATTCGATTTTCGTAAATCGGAACGAAACCAATAACTTCTCGAATTTTTGAAAATTTACAATTTTCTTAGCGGGAAGTTAAAAATAGTCCATTTTTTTTTAATCAGTCTAATATATATAGTAGAAAAAAAAATATTTCAAATTAACAAACGTTCAACAAACCATAACTGTACTTACAAACAATAAAAAGTTTTTTATGAATGATCTTACGAGTCGAAAATAAATTTTTTTATTTTAAAGAATTTTTATAAAATGAAAAATATTCTAGTAAAAAATTTTAGAGTTTATTCAAAATTTAATCGAAAATCCATAATTTGCATATAAATTAAAACGAAGTTAGCCAAAGCTAAGATTTATTGTTGCTCCGACTAAAAATTAAGGAATGTAGTTTCAACTTATTTCACACTTTTAAAAAGAACCAATTATTGTCCATTACAGAAAAAAAGATGTGTTTATGAATACTTAAAATAATTGAAAATTTACTTATTTTTTTTTAAGTTAATTCAACTCTTTGATAGTAGTCAAAATTTTGAATTTTTATTTGTATTTAATGTTATTCAATTAAACGCTAAGTTCAACAAACTATAATTGTACGAATTATTTTTTTAAAAAATACATCAACTTTGTAAGCTTGGGTTCATTTCATTAAAAAATCAAATGATAAATGATTCGCGTGAACAGCAAGAATAAAATAAGTGATGAAGTAAAAAATATGAATATATCATAAATATTGTATATAAATAAAATCAACATCAAGAGTTATAATGTAATAACACCAGCGTTGAGCGATGATGTGTCCAATGGTGCAAATCTTATGTCAGAATGCTTAATAAGTTTTACGTCAACTTCCTAAAAAGAAAAAAAAAAATTAGTCATACTTTTCTATATTAGTAGATATATATATATATATATATATATATATATATATATATATATATATATATATATATATATATATATATATATATTCATATATAATTTTACCGTTGAAAAAACATTAAGATGTATTATAGATATTTAAACTCAGAAAACGAGTTAAGTAGTAAAGAATTAGATTGAAAGAAATGATGACTACTACAACACTATATGATATACTTACAGCTCTTTGATCAATATATCTATACATACGGATACATATATAAAGTTATAAATGAAAGTCTTTGTGCCTTAACAGATCTACATATATATATATCTATATATATACATATATTTGATCACAGTGGTATGTATCTAGATAAGAAGAAAGAGTTGAGAGCACTCGGTCACACATATCACTCTTCATCAGTCTTCAAGGTATATTACCTACTGTTAAATAAAAATCACTCCGAAGAGGGACGATTAATGCTCACTTCTGAATTTTGATTGTGTTGTTTTTCATCTCTGGCATCGTCGCCTCTTATCTTTTAACTATTTTTTTGTTCTTTACCACGATGAGTGGTGTTTGTCAATCGAAAAAGTACTTTGCCAAGTACATTTTACTTTCAAGGGGACAGCATTTACGTTGAGGATCCAGTACATGCATTGGCAAAGAATGAAGAATGCAAGAGATATGGTGCTAGACGTGATAAAACAAAAGAGAAAAAAAAATGAAGCAACATCGACTTTTTTTAACTTGAAGGAGTTTCTACTCACACTATATCTCTATTGACATTTTTTCTTGTATTTTTATTAACTTTTTTTTTGTGCTTTCATTTCCTATGGTCATCCTTTTTCATTTTATATTGTGACGTGTTGAAGTCACCGACCTGTTTCATAAAGCACGCTTCACTGGGAGTAGCATTGAAATTCGTTGAACGTACCGGAAATCTAGAAATGATGGATTGAACTTCCCACTTTGACCGATATTTGTTGTATGTGGGATACATTTTATGAATTTCGAAGTATTTCTTTTTTCTTCAAAAATTGATTTATATATATTAGGGTCTTTCTAAAAAATCGACTTTTGTTATTTCTTCAAATGGCCAGCAAATTCTTTCAGAGAATGCCAAAATAAAAGGACCTCGTCAAAGTAAGAGTTCTTAATTTGAAGATTTACAGGTCGCGGATCGTAATTTTCTATTTCCCATTTAAATAACATGGGAAAAAAAATTTTTTATTTTTTTATTTTTCTAGCTCGGCATTCGCACCTCACATAAATCAGTCCATAGCATATTCTTGTAGAGAATTTAACGCTCTACAAAAAAGATCTCTTATCATTTTTTGATAAATCCATCCATTCGAAAGTTATTGGAGCTGGAAGTCGAATTTATAATAAATTTCTAGATCTTTTTACTTTTCCAGCAAAACTATCAGACTTATCGAAAAATATTATAAGATCTTTTTTATAGACAATTTTATTCCCTACAAATTATTTTCAATGAAGTTTTTCAAAATTCCGCATCGTTTTCTAGTTATTTTCATTTTAATGCCAAGCTCGTAAAAATAATAGTCTTCTCATCTACACGGAAAAAAAATTCGACAAAAAATTCCAATATTACTATCGTAATCCTGGACTATACTTTTATTATCTGTAACGTTCAAATATATGATACGAAAATTTACAGTTTTTAAAAGATTTTTTACTATTCACTATCGTAATTTCATGAAGAGTTTGTTGTAATCAATTCAATAAGAAATATTACAACGTTACTATCGTAAATAGTAAAAGAATTAAAAATAAGATTTAATTATACTGTTTATTCCTTTATTCTTCCTTTTAATTTACAGTGCTGCTTCTATGTTTTTACAATACAAGCCACAAAAATTACGATAGTTGGATTGTAAATTTTCTGAAATGGTATAGTACATGCCATCTGAAGCGTTTACGTATGAAAGACAAGTGTTGTCACAATACTATGATGTGATGCTTGTGTGAGTGTATATATAACATGTATAGCGGGAAGTTAAAAAAATAGTCCATTTTTTTGAATCAGCCTAATATATATATATTTATTTGGCGACGATACTTTAGGATTAGATTAAAACAATCACTGTCCAAGTCGCCAAATACCAAAGACTGGAACGTTGTGAAAGATTATGAGAAGAGGAGAGATGGAAAAAGGTATTTGTGGGGTGAGAGTCGTTTCGTCTAAGTATACGATAGTTGAGACTATGAGACTCCTCAGTTAGGTGTGTTTATCGTATACCCCACCTAAGACGCCGTGTTGGAAGTTGCATGATGGAAATGTTATATATTGAAACAGGCATAGGGACGAGATACTGCGAGAGGCGCGAGTTGTAAATGCCATCTCGCGGAGTGAAGCTGAACCACCATATATATATATATATATATATATATATATATATATATATATATTTATATATATTGGCCACCTGACAGAAATTAAAATAAACATATACACAAGCTACTATGGCCATAGTAAAATTTACAATGGTTACGGTAATTTGGGGTATAATTGTTATCAAATATGCTATAACCATAATAATATTTGCATATGTTTATTTTAATTTCCTTCAGATGGCCGCTATGGTCCGACGTAACTGTGATACCTTAGCATTTCAAATAAGAAGAATCTCTCTGTACATCGATCGACATCGTTATTTTTCGTGGCTGGTCAGTTACCCAAGCCGTAACCCCCCAATGAGTTCTCAAATCACTCAGTCCCAAATATAATCAACTAGGGAGGAAATTTTTTGATAATTGCCGAAAATAATCGAGTGCAACTTACTTAAGCGTAAGACAGCAGCAGACGACATACAGCAACACTCAGAATCGGGTGAACTCGAGGTGACCGGACACAGAACTACTAACAGCTAAAGAACCGTTAATTATATCTTAAATTTATAATAACTAAGTATCACATGTTATAACTCATTTATGAGATATTTTTCCGCATTTATAGAAAGTATACACATGGCTATACTGTGTAGTATACTTTAGAACTATACATTATTTTCATGCGGGATTTTTAATCGAAAAAGTTTTTTTTTATTAAAAAATTTTGAGTTACAGTTTTGTACGAAAGGGATTGGGAAAATTGATCGGCTTAAACGATGCGGCTAGTTTCAAATTTTTAGTTAAAAAGATTTTGTAGTTTTTTCAAGTGTTTGTTTTCTAAACTACTTTGTTGAGAACTGAAAAATTCTATTCTGAGGCAAAAAAGGTAACGATAGATAAAAAATGTTTTCTCTGCTAATCATAACTAAGCATTTTTTTGTCTCAAAAATGGTGGCTTATCTTGTTCCATTCTCCTTAAATATCGTACCAAAGTTTATTTATACATTTAAATATTCTATCTACGAAATAGTATTCTTAAGCTGGAACCGTTTAACATAATTTGTCATGTGTCGATGATAAATTTTTCCAATTGTTTTCCTCCTCCTGATATGGTAGTTCTTCAAAGTACTAAAAGGTATTATTATTTTACATTACCAAGAGCAACGTCAGGTTTATTGAACGCCTTCTTTTACCACGTACTCACAAGTAAAATAAAGTACAGCTATACAATAAATACATGTTTATATATATATATATATATATATATATATATATATATATATATATATATATATATATATATATATATTCCCAAACTCTCACATCACTGCAGTAAATTTTTTTATTTCATGTTCTTTTGTTATCTTTTACATTTTATTTATTTTCAACATCTGTGAGTCAATTAAATAGTGCAGAGCTGAGACTATCAATAACCTCAATCGACCCCTACTCTTTTCAAGTATAATAGTTTTGTTTTCCCACTTAAAATTCAATTATACGGCCTTTAACATTTTTCTTTATTCGTTATAAGTTTACATTTTTTTTTTATCAATAAATATTGGCAACACTAGTGATAAAATAAATGTTTAGACAATTGATTAGACAATAATCGTGATTATTATTATTCTTATTATTATTCTTATTTTTGTTTTTTTTTTTGCAGAATTGTTTCAAACTCGCAAATGATTTGAGGAAAAAATCCGCGATATCTCATTTTCTCTATCACAATCGGTACAAAATATATAGAGCGAAATCCCTGAATTGAGATTTGCATTGGTGGTTTAGTATTAGCATCAAAGTCTCGACATCATCTCATATATTACAAAACAAATTGCGACGTAAACGCGGGCATTCGATACTATAATATATAGAAACTGCGATCGATCGAATCGGGGCGTTGCTTTCCGTGAAAAAATATGGAGGAGGAAAAGGAGTAAAGAAGAAAAAAAAAGAATATAAGGGGTACATTGCACCCAGAGAGTTGTGTCGGCATGTATAAGATTCTTATTCTAGCCACTACTGTATTACTTCCTCTTCCTTCTGCACTTTAATTTTATATAATTTCATCTTAAATGCTGATAAAAATATTCAATATTAATTTGTATCTAGAGTGTATGAACCAACCTTTATTACACATATTAATCATCTACACGAAGAGAAATTTACGATAATAATTACAATATATTTTTGGGATAGTCCTCATATCGTACACAGAAAAAAAAACAATTCTCAACTGAAGGTAATTATTCTTCATTCAAGAAAATTTTTTTGGACACCTAAATTTTCTCAGATAAAGTAGAAATCTTCTCCGACCAAGACGATTTTTTTTTAACTAAGACACATTCTCTTGGCTCAAGAAAATCTTGACTTAGTTCCCGAAAACGTTTGTCTTCAAAAATATTTTCTTGACTCAAGATAACTTTTTTCTCTGTGTATAGTAATAGGTTTTTTAGTAGATTTCATAAAAATCTAACTATTGTATTTGTCTTCATGATGGAATTTTCCAAAAATTTTTTTACCTCTAAACTCAGCTCGACGAGCTGAGTCAGGAAATACATTTGGTTCGAAAGTTTATCTATGTATTTGTATATATATTAGGGTGATCCAAAAAATAATAAATTTTTTTTTTTTTCTTCCAAACAGGTTCAAAAGTTTCATTTAGATAAAAAAAGACGCCTGTAAAAATTAGAGCTCTTAATATTAACATTAAGAGGTTCCTCATCGCACTTTTCTATTTTCCATAAGAATAACATGGGAAAAATTTTTTTTACGTCTTCTGATTTTTATAAGTAGCTAACGATGCGTCATAGGAATAAATGGCAGGCATATTTTTGTAGGGAATTGAATGCTCTACAAAAAAAGATTCTTATCATTTTTTGAGGAATCTATTTGTTCAAAAGTTATTTGAGGTTGAAGTCGAATTCATATTAAATTTTGAGATTTTCTACTTTTCCGGCGAAACTATCAGACTTATTACAAAATATCATCAGACCTTTTTTGTAGACAATTTTATTCCCTAAAAGTTATTTCGAATAAAGTTTTTTCGAATTCCGCATTGTTTTCTAGTTATTTTTATTTTAATGTCATGCTCATAAAAAAATAGTCTTCTGATCGATTTTAAGAGCTTGACATTAAAATTAAAATAACTATAAAACAATGCGGAATTCGAAAAAACTTTATTAGAAATAACTTTTAGGGAGTAAAATTGTCTACAAAAAAAGTCTGATGATATTTTGTAATAAGTCTGATAGTTTCGCCGGAAAAGTAGAAAATCTCAAAATTTAATATGAATTCGACTTCAACCTCAAATAACTTTTGAACAAATAGATTCCTCAAAAAATGATAAGAATCTTTTTTTGTAGAGCATTCAATTCCCTACAAAAATATGCCTGCCAATTATTCCTATGACGCATCGTTAGCTACTTATAAAAATCAGAAGACGTAAAAAAAATTTTTCCCATGTTATTCTTATGGGAAATAGAAAAGTGCGGAAGAATAGAAAAAAATGAGGAACCTCTTAATGTTAATATTAAGAGCTCTAATTTTCACAGGCGTCTTTTTTTATCTAAATGAAACTTTTGAACCTGTTTGGAAGAAAAAAGTTTCTTATTTTTTGGATCACCCTAATATATATATATATATATATATATATATATATATATATATATATATATATTAGGCTGTATAAAAAAAATCGACTATTTTTAACTTCCCGCTGAGAAAATTGACGATTTTTAAAAAATTCGGGAAGTTATTGGTTTCACCCCGATTTTCAAAAATCGAGTTTTCATCATATGTCGACATTTGAAGGTGCTAGGATGCTATTCTGACATTTTCAGAGCGATGTCTGTATGCATGTATGTGTGTGTGTGTGTGTGTGTGTGTGTGTGTGTGTGTGTGTGTGTGTGTGTGTGTGTGTGTGTGTGTGTGTGTGTGTGTGTGTGTGTGTGTGTGTGTGTGTGTGTGTGTGTGTGTGTGTGTGTGTGTGTGTGTGTGTGTGTGTGTGTGTGTGTGTGTGTGTGTGTGTGTGTGTGTGTGTGTGTGTGTGTGTGTGGATGTAAACCTCTCATATCTTTTTAATGAATGAACCGATTTAGATGGTTCTTGCGGCATTCGAAAGATTCCTTCTGAACTTAAATTTTCAGAAAATTTCAGATCATTTAGTCTAATAGACTCTGAGATATTTAAGAAATACGAAAAAAAAAGAATTTTTTTTTCGTTATTTTTGGATATTTTGAAAACTGTTGGATCAATCAATTTCAAAATCTAATCAGCTCTAGAACTCGATGAAAGCTTTCGATTGCCGCCAAGAACGTCTCAATCAGATAATCCGTTCAAAAGATATCGTCGACGGAATAATAAATGTTTAATCAATATGTGCTTTTTTTATTGAATAACATCATAATTACTCAAAACTAATATGTTCTTCTTTATATAAGTCATTGGAAGTGACTGCCTAAAAATCGTCATGTTTGCTCGTATCACGATGTACTTACACGATATAGATACAACGTATCACGTAAATACTTATTTTTGAACTAATTATTGAACATAATTGTGAACAAATATAAAAAACGATCATTCATGAATTATTTTAGATTCTAAATTTTTAAACTTTAACATAAAACGTAACCCTTTTGAGCTTGAAAAGTTCATAAAGAAGGAAAACAAAGGTATTTTCGAGCTCGAGGAGCTCGAAAATGTACTTATACTAATGTTTTCGAGCTCTTAGAGCTCGAAAACAGCGGGAAGTTTGGGGGCTGGCCTGCAGTGCCAACCGATACCCAGATTTTTTTTCTTTATTATATCGAAAATATTGTTGGAAATGACGAAAAAATAATACTGTGAAAGTTTGAGCTCTTAATATGAACATTAAGAGGTTCTGCATTGTACTTTTCTATTTTCCATAAAAATAACATGGAAAAAAATCTGGGCGTCGGTTGACCCTGCGGGCCAGCCCCAAAACTTCCCGCAGTTTTCGAGCTCAAGGAGCTTGAAAACGCTACGGTGAATATATTTTCGAGCTCCTCGAGCTCGAAAATGCTAGTACCTGCGATTATTTTTTATGAACTTTTCAAGATTAACCAAGTTACGTTTTTTGCTAAAGTTTGACAAGTTAAGAATCGAAAATTATTAATGAAGAAGCTGTTTTAAAATTTTTATTCTCGATTATCTTCAATGAAATAAATGCATCGAGGCAGAAATCAATGTCAGTGATCAAAATCAAGATTTGAGTGAGTTTTGACTTAGGTCAGAGCAATAATCTATAAAATTTCCGAGGAAAATATTATTAAAAACTTGTTTTTCTCAATATTTTGCTGATAACATGATTTAAACTAAAGAACAAGTTAGATGACATTATATGATGATCGAAAGAGACTATAAAAAGGAAGAGTTGGTATGATTTCAGACACATTCAGTCCATTATATTTTGATTTATCCGGAAAAAAAAACATTTTATGTTATTTTTTTAACTTTTCAGTGCCGATATCTTTTGAACTAATGAACCGATTTTGACGTTTGACGTGGCGATCGGCGCGTTTTCTTCCATTCTAGAGCTGTTACGAATTTGGAATCGATCCGTTCAGCTGTTTCGAAGATATTTGGAAAAACCCGTTTTTCACCATTTCTTTCTCCAACAATATCTCTCGAACAAATTAACCGATTGAGATGGTTAAGGTGGCAATCGACGTGTTTTATTAAGTTCTAGAGCTGATTAGATTTTGAAGTCGATCGTTTAAGTAGTTTCTGAGAAATCACTAAAAAACTAAAAAACAAATTTTTTTTTTTTTTCTTAATTCGCCAATATTTTCGAGTCTAATTGATCAAATGATCTTAAATTTTTAGGAAAGTTGACGGCCAATAAGCTTTTTCGATTGCAACCTTAAAAATCCAAATCGGTTCATTAGCTAAAAAGTTACACAGAGTTTACACACACACACACACACACACGAACTAGCTTCCTAGGACCTCAAAACGTCGACATCTGATGAAAACTCGATTTTCGAATATCGGGGTAAAAACAATCACTTCCCGAATTCATGAAAATTTAAAATTTTCACAGCGGGAAGTTAAAAAATTTCCTGTCCGTCGAGTCTGAAACCCGTATACATTGTAACTAGCGAAAAAATACAGTAATTGAATCAAATTTATCTTTTCAAATTTTTTGAAGAAATTGTAGGTCTCCTATTGCGAATGGCTAGGTAACTCAGTGTCGTTTAATTACAATTAATAAAAGAATAAAAAAGGCTGTATAACTATATCTATATATCGCGTCCCTAATGCCAAAAATGAAAATGCTGTATATAGATCTACCATAAAGCCAAAAAGGCATATTATTTTTTTTTTTTTTGTTCAATTGCTTAGAAATTATTTAAAATGAATACTTTGATAATAAAAAAAATTAAAACCAAAAAGGCCTATAAATATACATAAGCCTTTTTGCTTTTAGGCACAATGATCATTAATGCCAAAAAGGCATATAAAAAAAAAAGTATATTACCATGAAGTTAAACCCGTGAATTCAAATTTAAATACACTAAGGGAAAAAATTAAAGTAAAAAAAAATTTCGAAATTTTTCAGTGAAATTGAGTAGCTGTATTTATGTGGATAATGGTCGTATCGCGAATTAAAAAAAAAAAAAAAAAAAAAATTGTGAAGCTCGACGATTTCAAATTTCAGATTTTTCGACGAAAAAACAAAGAACAAAATTTTAAATATTAATGCCGAAATGACCTATAACGGCAAGCATACGCCTTTTTGGCATTGGCTCAAAAATAAAAAATAAAAATTAATGCCAAAAAGGCATATGCTTGCTGTTATAGGCCATTTTGGCATTAATATTTTAATTTTTGTTTTTTGATCAATTTCGTCACTCTGAAGGGATAGGTGAATTAAAAAAAAATTATATGCCTTTTTTGGTATTAGGGACGTGATATATCTATGTAAAATTAACATGGATAGTGATATATCTATACATTATACGTACATTTATTCCACCAGGGGCGCTTGCGCATTACAGTCCTCGTACAGCTGTTTCGCTTTGGCTAATTGGTAAGCCTGAATTTTGTCAATTCATTTCAATTTGTTTTTTTATTTTTTTATTTACATATATTTCTTTTTTTGATATTAATCGAGATATTTGAGTAGGTTCTTTTATGATTATAACAAAAATACTAATATAATTAAGAAAAAAAAAAAAAAAAACAACAAATTTTGATGAAAGAAAATTGTATATATTTTAAATTTATTCGTGCTTCCCGCCATTTGTTATTATTTTATAATAAATGAGCATTATGAGTCGTGCACTTTTGGATTTTCCTAATTTTTCATAGATATGACGTTATAAGTATTCGATTCAAATTAAAATATAATATCTATCGTAATGAATTTTATCTATTCTATTCATAAAATATGTCAATAATATCGTTTGTGTCCAGCTTTGATTCAAATAAAGCTGAACCCTAGCTACGAAAAATCGGAGATGCTGACTTCGTGATTAAGTTTTATAAGAACGATTATCAATATTAAATAGTATTTGTAGTTTCTGCTTGATTAAAAATTGCAAATTACAATTTACGATTACACTAAAAGTTGATCATACCATTGGTCTTAAATTGACTTGTTCCTGACTGACTGCTGACATTGAAATTTTAAATTCCAATACAAGCAATGAAAGCGAATGTAGTTGAATGCTGGATCGTTAATATGACATATGTACTTACCTGTTTTAGAATCTTGTTTTCTAAACCTTGTTTGTGATCAGCAAGCTCGTTCTTAATTATTATTTTTTTTTAAATTAACCGTCAATGGAGCCTTTAATTTACAATAAATTACTATAAACGAAATTTTGAACTTATGATTACTTTATACTACATCCCTGCCAATTTCTAGTGTAAATTTTTCAAATGAAAGTTTGAAATATTTATTTAAAATCGAAATTTGAAGCAAAAATGTACTGATTTTCTTATTTTATATAATTATTCTACTTCTACTTTACTTGTTTTATTTTGAAATAGTAAGAGAACAAAGAAAAAAAAAAGGCCATTCGGCAGCCGAAATGGAAGTAGATTTCTCATTGTTTAATTTTTTTCACTGTTAAAATAAAAGTTGATAATAAAATAAAATTTTTTTTTACATTTTCTTAAAAATTCTTAAAACAAAAGAAATCCAAAAATTATAAGTATAATGCCAAAAATTGAAGCTAACTAAATGAGCTTCAGAAGAATTTTTGATAATGCACCATATGTTTTGATTTGACGTTATTTAAAGATTCGTATGCATATATTCAAACTATTGGACCAATGGTATTCCGGACCCTATTCGAAAAATTATGAAAGATTATGGTTTTAGGGCTCGAGAATTCTACCATAAGGACAAAGGCGATAATTTGCTTTCAATAAAATCTACTAATAAAATATTCTAAGATTAAAAATTGATTGCGATACATCAAAGTGTCATACTTGAAATTAGTACTAATATTTGAAATAAAAAGCCTATTAGAATATCGAACGACGAGTAGATATAGAGAATATTATCATCATAACTAATGTTAATCTTGTTATTGATATATCATATCATTTATACACTGTCGATAAAACAAAATTGTATATACCCACTGAATTGAGATGTATGGATTTTATAAGTGTCACACTGCGATTATATGAATTTAAGTAACTCCATGAATGTACTAAGGAGTAGGAGAACTAATGCAATAGCAAAATTTCATTGAATGAATGGTAAAATAAGTAATTCCAGTGGTCTAGGCATATATATAGACATGAAAATTAAAGCTTATTCGAAGAGCTTTCAGATGGATTTGATGTAAAGTCGATAAGTTATCACATTCAAAAGATATTGAAGGAAGAATAAATAAAAATATATGAATTTTGGACATTTTGAAAATTTAGAAATGCTATAACTTCTAAACTAATGGACCAATTGAGCTCATTTTCAAACTCGAACAAGGTAGTCACCCACAAAATACGTATACTAAGTTTCAAGGTGATCGGTGTGAAATTGTGGCTATGATCAAAGTGAAAACCCGCATAAAATTAGTTTTTTCATCCAGTTAAAGCAGCAAACAAATTTTTTTTGAAAATTTTGCAAAATTTCAATTAACTATAACTTCTAAACTTATTGGCCGAAATGGCTCATCTTCGAACTCATTCAAGGTAATCGTCCATAGAACAAGTATACTAAGTTTCATTAAGATCAGTGTAGAATTGCGGACGCTATCGTTGGAGAACGGCGCGTTATATTATATATATATATATATATATATACAAATACATAGATAAACTTTCGAACCAAATGTATTTCCTGACTCAGCTCGTCGAGCTGAGTTTAGAGGTAGCAAAATTTTTCAAAAATTCCATCATGAGGACAAATACAATAGTTAGATTTTTATGAAATCTACTAAAAATCAAATTGAAAACAATTGCAAAAATTTTGATTAAAGAAAATTAATAAATAATAGTAATTAAAATTATAAATAATTAAATATTAAAATAAATTGGGACAATAACACAACATTTTAAAAGTACAATGATTTATTTTTGATGTAAACAATAGACAAATATGTAATAAAAATGAACAAATTAAATTAGTAATTAAAATTTTAAATTACGACTTACGAACTACGAATTTATTAGAAATAACTCATGTATTGAAAATTGATTTTTAAAACAAAATTATAATTAATTTTTTCTTTTATTTTACAATGAATTTAATTCTTTGATGTGGAACAACTTAAAAAAATTTAATTAAATAGTTATAAAATTATAAAAAAGTAAAAATAAAACTCAATCGATTTAATCACAAACTTATAAGATAAATAATAAACTTAATGTCATATGCATAATATATGTATTAAAAATAAATAAACTAAATAAGTAATTACAAATTGACAATACTGCTAATGAAGATCACATATTTATTAATTATACTTATCAACACTACGAGTGTAAAACATTTCATTTCAATGATTTTATAATTCGACTTATGATAACTACTAATTTGATACAAACTTAATAATATCAATTAAAAATATTTCTATGATTATTTCATTGTAATTTTTTCAAATCTTTATTGGTTAGTAATTTAAAAATATCCCTTGTGAAAGTACTTGGAAGTCTGATTTCATTGAAAATATCATTAGTTAAACTAATGGCATTGAAAAACAATTTTTTTCGTCCTAATGCTTTTTTCAAACGATAACTTATCATTCCACCGTATAGTGGAAAAAGAGATGGAATGTCCAAATCAAAAATATCACTATCACTAACATACTTTAAACTAACAGCCAATTTGTGCTCACATTTATTACAGAGAACATTATAAAATGTAACATTGCTCGTACCAACATATGATATCTTCATTTTTTCGATTTCGCTTAAACACTGATTGCGTAATTCACCGAATTTTTCTTTATTTACGATTGCTAAATTTTGTTTATTGATATAAAAATTCGCCGCACTGAGTTTTGCAATATGTTCGATAATTGCGTCATTAACTTTTGGTGAATTATTTAGATTTGAAGTAAAAGCTGTTTCACCATCACTGTTTATTAAATTGATATCAACACCAGCATTTAGAAGTTGTCTTATGATCTTATCGTCGATTGCGAACTCAATCGCGTAATGAAGCGCTGAATTTTCACACACTGTCACTATATTTTGATCAACCATACTATCATTAAGGATCAATTCTACTGCTTTCGTGTTCAGGCATTTGACAGCATAATGTAGAGAACTTCCTATTGAAAAACCAAAATCACTTACACTATTAACATCTGCACCGTATGCCAGAAGAAGCTTTGTAATTAGTAAGTTTTTTTCACTAATAGCACAGTTTAGTGGTGTTGAAAAAGTAGTTACAAGATTCGGATCTGCATTACTTTTTAAAAGTAGCTCCACCATATCTTCTTTACTTTGATCAATAGCAATTAGTAATGGTGATTTAGCAAAATACAATTCATAAAGAATCAATGTCCTATTCACATCGTCGTCTCTTTTCAATAAAAACTCAGGAATATCTTCATCATTTTCGCACACTGGATACCGAAAACGAGTAACATAAGGGTCCACAAGTACTCGAGCATTAACATCTGCCCCATAATTTATTAGACTCTCAGTTATAGGCAGGTACTTCATTATGACAGCAGTATGAAGAGCTGTACCCCAGTATCGGCTTTTTGCATGTACATCAGCTTTCTTGCGAAGCAAATAATCCACCAATTTTCTATCATTGTTGAAAGTTGCGATCTGAAGCAGCGTTAAACCACCCATGACTGGAACCACTGTATTAATATCTACGATAACTCCTTGTTCGATCAAGTTGCAAACGTATTCGTAGGTATAGGTTAAACGGTTTAATTCCATTGTAATGAACTTAATTTAGTCAATAATTGTTGATTTTTAACCAATAAACTTTTGAGTTTACGAACTTTACGCACTTTACTGTTAGAGTCACTGTTCACTTTATAATAATTTGAAGTTAAATTATTAGAAGCCGCTGATTTTGAGTTTGTGATTTTAGTACAAGAGTAACTTTCGAGAGTAACTATATATGCGACTGTTCGTCTCAAGATCAGCAACGATTTTAAATGATGATGTCTATGGTACCTTCCATGGTACCCCCACTCTTAAATATCCATGGTCATAATTTGTGGAGGAAGGGACAATATAGAGTACTTCCGGAAATACTAAGTTTTTGAGGATTCAAATAACACAGTGGAGAGGGGAGGGTAAACAAAATAGGCCCCTTAAGGAGTTCTCATTTCTTTTACTTCTTTCTAGCCCCATCCCATGTTTTTGGTCTCAATATGCCGGATTTGTTGAAAATTACAAATCTTTGAATTTGGGAAAAACTGGGCCCCCAAAATAAAAGTTCTAATGTTTGATTTTTTTACCCTATTACTTTTTCTAGTCATCTGTCATGTATTCGTAATCAGTATGCTCCAAAAATAAAATATTTTAATTTGGGGCAAAACGGGCCCTCGAAGAAATCTACTAAAATTCGATTATTATTTTACTTCATCTGGAAAGCTAATTAATCAATTTTGATGTTTTGTATACAGATACATATGGCATGCCGTATTACTTTTTATAACTCTCACATTATTTATCCCAATGATAACTTTATTAAGAAAAATTGTTTTTAAATCAAAATGTAAGTCAATAAAACAATAATAATTTATTTAAAATTTAAATGAACAAAATTATGTGGTACTCAAAAACTGAAATTTTCTGGATATTCATTATTTAAAATCTAATTAAATAAATTAACAATCATTATATTTATTTTCTGCTATTTCAAGTATGAAAAGAATGAGTTCTCTCGCTACTCATATCTTATAGAATTCAAATGCATTGATTATGATGAATATTTATTATAAGACGAAATAACAGTAACTGATTTGAATTATTCTCATTGCTAAAAATATTTTTTTCCTGCAGAAATAACGTGAATTCATGAAATTCCTATTTATATTAGATATTTTTACCTAACTCAGGTCTATTGTAGACACAATAAGTTTTACCGAAGCATTATTGACGACACTCATTAGGACTTAAGTCCAAATTCAACAGTAGAATTGTTTGCAGAAAACATTTATCTCCGAATATGGAATAAAAATAATGACACTACTGACGCCTAAAATTTTCTTCCATTTAACAATAAGGGATTCCCGATAGGACCATCGTCTCAACTGCTATAGTCGTCTTAGATATATTAAACGTTCCTTGTTGTTGAATTATTAAAATTAAATAACAATTTTAGGCGCCATTAGTGTCATTACGCTAATCCATATTCACAGACGAATGTTTTCTATAAACAATTCTAACGTTGAATTTGTACCTGAGCACTAATGAGTGTCGTCAATAAAGCTTTGGTAAGACTTTTTGTGTCTACAATAGATCTGGGTTAGGTAAAAATATCTCGGATTATCTTAATGACATTCATATACAATTAAACAATAGTACAATATATTCAAAGTTCTTAACTTGTACTTAAAATTTTTTTTTTCAACTAAAATTAAAATTGTCCTTTTAACCATAAGGAATTCCCAATAGGCCCATCGTCTCGACTATTATAGACAGTATAGTTGTCTCAGTTATGATAAACTTTTCTATTGTTGAATCATTATACACACTTTAGTTGAAAAAAAAAATTTTAAGTACAAGTTAAGAACTTTGAATATATTGTACTATTGTTTAATTGTATATGAATGTCATTAAGATAATCCGAGATATTTTTACCTAACCCAGATCTATTGTAGACACAAAAAGTCTTACCAAAGCTTTATTGACGACACTCATTAGTGCTCAGGTACAAATTCAACGTTAGAATTGTTTATAGAAAACATTCGTCTGTGAATATGGATTAGCGTAATGACACTAATGGCGCCTAAAATTGTTATTTAATTTTAATAATTCAACAACAAGGAACGTTTAATATATCTAAGACGACTATAGCAGTTGAGACGATGGTCCTATCGGGAATCCCTTATTGTTAAATGGAAGAAAATTTTAGGCGTCAGTAGTGTCATTATTTTTATTTCATATTCGGAGATAAATGTTTTCTGCAAACAATTCTACTGTTGAATTTGGACTTAAGTCCTAATGAGTGTCGTCAATAATGCTTCGGTAAAACTTATTGTGTCTACAATAGACCTGAGTTAGGTAAAAATATCTAATATAAATAGTAATTTCATGAATTCACGTTATTTCTGCAGGAAAAAAATATTTTTAGCAATGAGAATAATTCAAATCAGTTACTGTTATTTCGTCTTATAATAAATATTCATCATAATCAATGCATTTGAATTCTATAAGATATGAGTAGCGAGAGAACTCATTCTTTTCATACTTGAAATAGCAGAAAATGAATATAATGATTGTTAATTTATTTAATTAGATTTTAAATAATGAATATCCAGAAAATTTCAGTTTTTGAGTACCACATAATTTTGTTCATTTAAATTTTAAATAAATTATTATTGTTTTATTGACTTACATTTTGATTTAAAAACAATTTTTCTTAATAAAGTTATCATTGGGATAAATAATGTGAGAGTTATAAAAAGTAATACGGCATGCCATATGTATCTGTATACAAAACATCAAAATTGATTAATTAGCTTTCCAGATGAAGTAAAATAATAATCGAATTTTAGTAGATTTCTTCGAGGGCCCGTTTTGCCCCAAATTAAAATATTTTATTTTTGGAGCATACTGATTACGAATACATGACAGATGACTAGAAAAAGTAATAGGGTAAAAAAATCAAACATTAGAACTTTTATTTTGGGGGCCCAGTTTTTCCCAAATTCAAAGATTTGTAATTTTCAACAAAGCCGGCATATTGAGACCAAAAACATGGGATGGGGCTAGAAAGAAGTAAAAGAAATGAGAACTCCTTAAGGGGCCTATTTTGCTTACCCTCCCCTCTCCACTGTGTTATTTGAATCCTCAAAAACTTAGTATTTCCGGAAGTACTCTATATTGCCCCTTCCTCCACAAATTATGACCATGGATATTTAAGAGTGGGGGTACCATGGAAGGTACCATAGACATCATCATTTAAAATCGTTGCTGATCTTGAGACGAACAGTCGCATATATAGTTACTCTCGAAAGTTACTCTTGTACTAAAATCACAAACTCAAAATCAGCGGCTTCTAATAATTTAACTTCAAATTATTATAAAGTGAACAGTGACTCTAACAGTAAAGTGCGTAAAGTTCGTAAACTCAAAAGTTTATTGGTTAAAAATCAACAATTATTGACTAAATTAAGTTCATTACAATGGAATTAAATCGTTTAACCTATACCTACGAATACGTTTGCAACTTGATCGAACAAGGAGTTATCGTAGATATTAATACAGTGGTTCCAGTCATGGGTGGTTTAACGCTGCTTCAGATCGCAACTTTCAACAATGATAGAAAATTGGTGGATTATTTGCTTCGCAAGAAAGCTGATGTACATGCAAAAAGCCGATACTGGGGTACAGCTCTTCATACTGCTGTCATAATGAAGTACCTGCCTATAACTGAGAGTCTAATAAATTATGGGGCAGATGTTAATGCTCGAGTACTTGTGGACCCTTATGTTACTCGTTTTCGGTATCCAGTGTGCGAAAATGATGAAGATATTCCTGAGTTTTTATTGAAAAGAGACGACGATGTGAATAGGACATTGATTCTTTATGAATTGTATTTTGCTAAATCACCATTACTAATTGCTATTGATCAAAGTAAAGAAGATATGGTGGAGCTACTTTTAAAAAGTAATGCAGATCCGAATCTTGTAACTACTTTTTCAACACCACTAAACTGTGCTATTAGTGAAAAAAACTTACTAATTACAAAGCTTCTTCTGGCATATGGTGCAGATGTTAATAGTGTAAGTGATTTTAGTTTTTCAATAGGAAGTTCTCTACATTATGCTGTCAAATGCCTGAACACGAAAGCAGTAGAATTGATCCTTAATGATAGTATGGTTGATCAAAATATAGTGACAGTGTGTGAAAATTCAGCGCTTCATTACGCGATTGAGTTCGCAATCGACGATAAGATCATAAGACAACTTCTAAATGCTGGTGTTGATATCAATTTAATAAACAGTGATGGTGAAACAGCTTTTACTTCAAATCTAAATAATTCACCAAAAGTTAATGACGCAATTATCGAACATATTGCAAAACTCAGTGCGGCGAATTTTTATATCAATAAACAAAATTTAGCAATCGTAAATAAAGAAAAATTCGGTGAATTACGCAATCAGTGTTTAAGCGAAATCGAAAAAATGAAGATATCATATGTTGGTACGAGCAATGTTACATTTTATAATGTTCTCTGTAATAAATGTGAGCACAAATTGGCTGTTAGTTTAAAGTATGTTAGTGATAGTGATATTTTTGATTTGGACATTCCATCTCTTTTTCCACTATACGGTGGAATGATAAGTTATCGTTTGAAAAAAGCATTAGGACGAAAAAAATTGTTTTTCAATGCCATTAGTTTAACTAATGATATTTTCAATGAAATCAGACTTCCAAGTACTTTCACAAGGGATATTTTTAAATTACTAACCAATAAAGATTTGAAAAAATTACAATGAAATAATCATAGAAATATTTTTAATTGATATTATTAAGTTTGTATCAAATTAGTAGTTATCATAAGTCGAATTATAAAATCATTGAAATGAAATGTTTTACACTCGTAGTGTTGATAAGTATAATTAATAAATATGTGATCTTCATTAGCAGTATTGTCAATTTGTAATTACTTATTTAGTTTATTTATTTTTAATACATATATTATGCATATGACATTAAGTTTATTATTTATCTTATAAGTTTGTGATTAAATCGATTGAGTTTTATTTTTACTTTTTTATAATTTTATAACTATTTAATTAAATTTTTCTAAGTTGTTCCACATCAAAGAATTAAATTCATTGTAAAATAAAAGAAAAAATTAATTATAATTTTGTTTTAAAAATCAATTTTCAATACATCAGTTATTTCTAATAAATTCGCAGTTCGTAAGTCGTAATTTAAAATTTTAATTACTAATTTAATTTGTTTATTTTTATTACATATTTGTCTATTGTTTACATCAAAAATAAATCATTGTACTTTTAAGATGTTGTGTTACTGTCCCAATTTATTTTAATATTTAATTATTTATAATTTTAATTACTATTATTTATTAATTTTCTTTAATCAAAATTTTTGCAATTGTTTTCAATTTGATTTTTTTTTCTTTGTTCTCTTACTATTTCAAAATGAAACAAGTAAAGTAGAAGTAGAATAATTATATAAAATAAGAAAATCAGTACTTTTTTGCTTCAAATTTCGATTTTAAATAAATATTTCAAACTTTCATTTGAAAAATTTACACTAGAAATTGGCAGGGATGTAGTATAAAGTTATCATAAGTTCAAAATTTCGTTTATAGTAATTTATTGTAAATTAAAGGCTCCATTGACGGTTAATTTAAAAAAAATAATAATTAAGAACGAGCTTGCTGATCACAAACAAGGTTTAGAAAACAAGATTCTAAAACAGGTAAGTACAAATGTCATTTTAACCATCCAGCAGAATAATTTTTTAGCGTATTAAAATAAAAGGTGGAATAAGGATCGCAACCTTAATCATCCAAATCGGTTCATTAGCTAAAAAGTTACATAGAGTTTACACACACACACACACACACGAACTAGCTTCCTAGGACCTCAAAACGTCGACATCTGATGAAAACTCGATTTTCGAATATCGGGGTAAAAACAATCACTTCCCGAATTCATGAAAATGTAAAATTTTCACAGCGGGAAGTTAAAAAATTTCCTGTCCGTCGAGTCTGAAACCCGTATACATTGTAACTAGCGAAAAAATACAGTAATTGAATCAAATTTATCTTTTTAAATTTTTTGAAGAAATTGTAGGTCTCCTATTGCGAATGGCTAGGTAACTCAGTGTCGTTTAATTACAATGAAGAAAAGAATAAAAAAGGCTGTATAACTATATCTATATATCGCGTCCCTAATGCCAAAAATGAATATGCTGTATATAGATCTACCATAAAGCCAAAAAGGCATATAATTTTTTTTTTTTTTTTTGTTCAATTGCTTAGAAATGATTTAAAATGAATATTTTGATAATAAAAAAAATTATAACCAAAAAGGCCTATAAATATACATAAGCCTTTTTGCTTTGAGGCACAATGATCATTAATGCCAAAAAGGCATATAAAAAAAAGTATCTTACCATGAAGTTAAACCCGTGAATTCAAATTTAAATACACTAAGGGAAAAAATTAAAGTAAAAAAAAATTTCGAAATTTTTCAGTGAAATTGAGTAGCTGTATTTATGTGGATAATGGTCGTATCGCGAATTAAAAAAAAAATCTGGGCGTCGGTTGGCCCTGCGGGCCAGCCCCAAAACTTCCCGCTGTTTTCGAGCTCAAGGAGCTTGAAAACATCACTGTGAATATATTTTCGAGCTCGAAAATGCTATTACATGCAATCATTTTTTCATGAGCTTTTCAAGATCTAACAAGTAACGTTTTATGCTAGAGTTTACAAGTTAAGATTAAAAAATCATTATTGAAGAAGCGGCTTTTAAAATTTTTATTTTCGATTATGTTCTCTGAAGTACATGTATTGAGGCAGAAATCAATGTCAGTGATCAAAATCAAGATTTGAATGAGTTTTGACTCAGGTCAGAGCAATAATATATGGAATATCCAAGAAAAACATTAGAGACTGGGTTTTTTATAATTTTTTGCTGACAATATGTTTAAAACTAAGGAACAAGTTAAATGACATTTTCTGATGATCGAAAGAGACTATATTGAGAAAGAGTTGGTATGATTTCAGACACATTTTAGCACAGTATATTTTGATTTATCCGGAAAAAATAACATAAAATTTTATTTTTTTAACTTTTCAGTGCCGATATCTTTTGAACTAATCAACCGATTTTGACGTTTAAGGCAGCAATCGGCGCGATTTATTGAGTTCTAGAGCTGATCAGATTTTGAAATTGATCTGATGAGTCACTTCAAAGATAATAGAAAAAAACCGTTTTTTATCATTTCTTTCGCCAACGATATCTCTTGAATAAATTAACCGATTGAGATGGTTAAAGCGGCGATCGACGCGTTTTATCAAGTTCTAGAGCTGATTAGATTTTGAAGTCGATCGTTCAAGTCGTTTCTGAGAAATCACTAAAAAATTAAAAAAAAAAATTTTTTTTTTTTCGTAATTCGCCAATATTTTCGAGTCTACTTGATCAAATGATCTGAAATTTTCAGGGAAGTTGAGGGCCAACAAGCTCTTTCGATTGCCACCTCAACCATCTAAATCGATTCATTAGTTAAAAAGTTACAAAGAGTTTACACACACACACACACACACACACACACACACACACACACACACACACACACACACACACACACACACACACACACACACACACACACACACACACACACACACACACACACACACGCACACACACACATACATACATACATACATACACTCGGACATCATTCTGAAAATAGTCAGAATTGCTTCCTAGGACCTCAAAACGTCAACATCTGATGAAAACTCGACTTTCGAAAATCGGGGTGAAAACAATAACTTCCCAATTTTTCGAAAATCGTCGATTTTCTTAGCGGGAAGTTAAAAATTTTTTTGCGTCTTCTGATTTGTATAAGTAGCTAACGATGCGTCATAGGAATAATTGGCAGGCATAATTTGCAGATAATTGAATGCTTGACAAAAAAAGTTTCTTATCATTTTTTGATAAATCTGAAGTTGAAGTCGAATTCATATTAAATTTTGAGATCTTTTTACTTTTCCGGCGAAACTATCAGACCTATTCTAAAATATCATGGGACCTTTTTTGTAGACAATTTTATTTTCTACAAGTTATTTCCAATAGAGTTTTTTAAATTTCGCATTGTTTTCTAGTTATTTCTATTTTTATGTCAAGCTCTTAAAATCGATCAGAAGACTATTTTTTTCATGAGCATGGCATTAAAATGAAAATAATGCGGAATTTTAAAAAAACTTCATCGAAAGTAATTTGTAGGGAATAAAATTGTCAATAAAAAAGATCCTATGACATTTTTTGATAAGTCTGATAGTTTTGATCGAAAAGTAAAAAGATCTGTAAATTTATTGTAGATTTAACTTCCAGCTCCAATAACTTTCGAACGGATGGATTTATTAAAAAATAATAAGAGACCTTTTTTGTAGAGCGTTAAATTCTCTACAAGATTGTGCTATGGACTTATTTATATGAGGTGCGAATGCCGAGCTAGAAAAATAAAAAAATAAAAAAATTTTTTTTCTATGTTATTTCAATGGGAAATAGAAATTTGGAAATAGGCACCTCTAAATATTAATATTAACAGCTCCGATTTTAACGGGCTTCTTTTCTCTCCTCCCCTCAAGTTTTCACTCTGTTTTTTTTTTTGTTGAAAAAAAAAGTCGCCTCAGAATGGCACACCCTAATATGCAATATAACGCGCCGTTCTCCAACGATAGCGTCCGCAATTCCAAACCGGTCTTAATGAAACTTAGTATACTTATTCTATGGACTATTACCTTGGATAAGTTCGAAGATGAGCCAATTCGGCCAATAAGTTCAGAAGTTATGGTTAATTGAAATTTTGTAAAATTTCCAAAAAAAATTTGTTTACTTATTTAACTGGATGTCACTTTTAAACAGAAAGAGATAGCTTATTTTTGTTTGTTCTATGTGAAAGCTCGTTCGATTCCCTACAATTTTGACCATACAGCTCATTGATTTGACCATTTTTTCTAATCGATAAACGGTTTTGAACATTTACAAAATAGTATAAAAACTAATTTTATGCAGGTTTTCACTTTGATTATAGCCACAATTTTAAAGCGATCGCCTTGAAACTTAGTATACGTATTTTGTGGGTGACTATCTTGTTCGAGTTTCGAAAATGAGCTCAATCGGTCGATTAGTTTAGAAGTTATAGCACTTTAAAATTTTCAAAATGTCCAAAATTCATATTTTTACTTATTCTTTCTTCAATATCTTTTGAATGTGATAACTTATCGACTTTATATCAAATTCATCTAAAAGCTCTTCAAATAAGCTTTAATTTTCATGCCTATATATGTGTCTAGACCAATGAAATTACTTATCTTACTATTCATTAAATGAAATTTTGCTATTGCATTGGTTCTTCTACTTCCAATAGATTCCATAGAAATCTAACTAGTGTATTCATTAGTAAATTCACAAAACTGATTGAATTTTTCTTATTGCTGTGTAACACTTTTAAAATCCAAACATCTCCAAAATCCATAAATGTTTGTTCATTATTAGATAAATGTTCATTAGTATTCTTAACAAATACTACATTTCAATTGTTGACAATTGTACCCTATATAATTTTCCACCAAACAATTAGCTTATCATTCATCATTCTCTTGAAGATTACTTTGTTAGCTTCAATTTTTGGCATTTAACTTAAAATTTTGACCATTTTTTTTGTTCTATAGCCTTGCCGATTTTTGAGAATGTCAAAAAAAATATATTTTGTAATTAATTTTTATTCGAAAGTTCGAAATAATCAAATAATGAGAAATCTACTTTTATTTCGGCTGCCGAATGGCCTTTCTTTTTCTAGTCTATTTGAAAATTTTATTGTAGATGACAAAAAAAAATTGTCCTGAATATTTGAACCCTTAATTTTAATTTTAAGAGGTCGCGATCTATTTTTAAAGTTTCCATTCAAAATACGGTTCCATGCGTTTTGAGTACCTGACAAAATATCCCCGACAAAATATCTCTGGACAAAATATCCCCAGTTTTGTGTCAGTTTTTTTGGCTTTTTTCACTATTTTTGCTTTCTTTTCATGGGGATATTTATGGGGACAAAATATCCCCCATAATATTATTATGTAATAGTTGCCACTTTCACTATTTTTGCTTTCTTTTCATGGGGATATTTTGTCCGGAGATATTTTGTCGGGGATATTTTGTCAGATGCTCAAAACGCCAGATACCCAAAATACACGGGAATAATATCACGGTTTTACCAAAAATTCCTATTCAGGCAGTTTTTGAGCAATCGATTCGTTTTTAGACTCGTTTTGTAAGGCTTGAAATCCTCTCTGAAATCGCTTTGAATGACATAGATGCATTTTCAACGATTCAATAGTTGATGAGACTTCAAACGTCCAACATTTTTATTTTTAAAAAAATCATAATTGTTGGCTATTATTATTCAAGCAATCGACTTTCTAGAAAATACATCCATACAAATTTTTTGTAGTTAAAGGTCTACTCAAACCTATTTACGTTTTAACTATTATCAATGTTTATAATAATTTGATCAGAGTTAGCTCAATAAGAATGTAACTCAATCTAAAATGATGGTAATCATTTTTTATACTACTAAGGTAACATTTATCATGTATTATGGTAACAGTTATCATACATTGTGATAGTGATGCCCATTATGTATGGTAAAAGTTATCGAAATATTATAGTAATCATTATCATAACATTTAAAAATTCCTCATAACATGGAAATGATTACCATAATAGTGTGGTTAAAATTATTATGCTACCATAGTAATAGTTACCACATTATTGTGGTAATCATTACCATAATATTATAATAACCATTTTCATGCATTATGGGAATCATTACTACATGGAGAAAAATGTATCCTAAACAGCACGATACAGTACACTGACTGTCGCGATACTTGTTTAGCTATTTGGTGGTTAGTGCGAGTATTGATTCGTAGTATAGTGCCAACAGCAATACGGATTGTGAATGGGACTAGAATGGACCGCGATGATAGCTCTACAGATCGCTTCTTTTACGATACGCACATCACTATCAAATCACTATCCATTAGATCGTTCCAATAACAATATTTTTTTCTCCGTGTATAATAATATTGTAACGTTTACCATCGTAATATGAGAACGATTACCATAGTAATATGGAAATGATTACCATTATACTATGTGAATATTTCACACATATTATGAGAACGGTTACCATGATGTATCGGGTTTATTTCCATGCGGCAACCGTTCTATTAATGTAGATATAAGACTTATTCCTATTTGACTATGGGACCTATTCCGATTAGTATGGTAATTATTGTCATTATTTAATTACCGTATGATATATGATCTTTTTCCATAATTATAGGAATCGTTCGTATAGTTATGGGAATCTTTCCCAGAAATAATGGTCGTAAGATATTTGGTCGGAACCAGTATACATCGACATCAGCCCTACTGATGTCTGTTAGCGCATTCTGGATGAAATTATTGCAAATTTTGGAAGGTTGTATCTACGATTACGCCAGTCTTATTTACGTTTTCGTACGAAAATTACGTCTAAAATACCTTTTTACGACTATTTAGGTCTTGAAAGGTTGAATTTACGTTTTCAACGTCTATTACAGTCAATTTACGATTTAAATTTCGACTCGGGAGAATATTGTGATCACTGATCACTTATTAATTACCTCAATATGTTAAAATTTCTGTATATGCATACAAGGAATTTAAACGATCTTGAGTATTTCAAAAGTGGCTACAACGCTTTCAAAAAAATTTCGAATAGTGTAAGATTCAAATTGTTGACAGTAGAGCACTACCTCTTCCCTTCGCGTTCGAGGTGTGCAATAATGTTCAATTGATTTTCATCGAACTTTCAAGCAAACATTATTACATGTATCTATTATATACATATTTTTCGGTTTCCACAAACATGTAGATATAAATTTATATACATGAATATATATGAGAACTTATCGCAACTTATCTTACAAGAGATTGATTGACGTCCTTGGAAATTTATGGTGTATTTTTGCACTTTTAGATATACAATATCGAGCGTGTGTGGAATCCTCACATTACATCTTTCATGCGTTGTGCGTCCTTTCAAGGTGTACACGCGAATCGGTAATACCATGAGATGTATGGATACATAACACGCGAATGGAAAGTATCTTTAAAACACGAATAGCTGCGTATTGTATATTGTATTTAATTTAAAGCAAAAGATACAATAGCATCATACAACACCTTCTGAGATTAATTCTATTGATTAATACTTATAATAGTGAAATATTGAAATTGTTCAATTTTACACGGTAAGATATAAATTTTACTCAACAATTGTGAGAAAAATAGGGCCAGGATGAAGAATGCTACTCTTCTGTTTCTAAATATCGCTCAATTATGAGGTTGAAAAATACTCAATTTCGAGTAATTTTTAAACTAAAACAAATAAAAAATAAAACCAAAGGTATTAATTTTCATTCGTTACGTTTTTTTTTTGTTTCGGGTTCAGGTTTACTCTAAATTGTTGAGTAAATGATTAAAATAAATTCTTTCTGTGTAGAACTTTATTCATTTTACTGGTTTCAAGAACGATATATTTTCACGTAACACTGCAATACAGTTATACCCATTATTTTTGATGATAATAATAATAGTTTATAAATCTCGTTTAATGGTATATAAGACACGAGCTGTGACAATCGATACTCAAGCCGAAGGTGAGATTATCAACACATGAGAGTCTTATACGTAAATTGTACTAGCTTTATTTGTTAATTTTTTGTAAAAAAAAAAGTCGAAAAAAAGGCACTTATAGATGTATAAATTTTGCCACAAGATGACTCAACGACTTACTTCTATAATTTTACATACGCTAACCATATTCCCGTATGGCTGAATAATAGTATCTAATACATCATGTGGAATCGGTTTTATACTCGACGTTACTAGATGTATTCACAGTCAAAAATATTGGGTTAAAATCAACACAATCTGTGTGTTAGAAACGGTCCACATAATATTTGTGTTATTTTTCAACACAGACTATTTGTGTTGAATTTCAACACAAAATTTGTGTTAAAATTTCAACACCAAATTCTAGTAATATGAGAAGTAACTTCAACACTTTTTAAACGTTAATGGCGACACAAAAAAAATGTTAACTTGTACATTTTTTTGTCAACAATTATTATTTAACATTGAACTATTTTGTGATAGTAAACATGATCCTAAAGTTAGCAGACAGTTAACAATTTTCGAATTTTTTTATCAACAAATCAATTACAAAAAAAAAAATGAAAAATAACAATATCCGCCTAAAGAAAAGTAAAAAAGCCACAGATGTAATTTTTTAAATAATTTTTTTTTTAAACTATAAGAATCATGAACTTTGTCAACTTTATTATTATATGTCTAATTGAAAATAAAAAAAATCAACGTCACAAAAAAAATAACTAACCAAGCAGAACTGATGCTTAATGGCGCTTCCCGGGTAAATAGAAGAAAGACATTTTTTTTAACACAATTCAGCTGTCGCTTTAACACTTTTTTGTGTTGATTTTAAAGTAACACTTAATAAATATTGATAAAATCGATTTTTGTACTAGGTAACACTTGTAAAGGGTTGAATAGTAGATCGATTAAAAAATTTAAAGTAACACAGAGAATTGTGTTGATTTGAAACAAAATTATCAACACAAAAAATTTCACACGGATCGTTTTTAACACAGATACACAATATTTTTTACTGTGTACTATAGTTTATGTAATGAATGCATAAAGAAAAACGCCGTTAAATTTCTAAAGTCAACGTCTTCAGTCAGAGTTATAATGGTATATTGCATAGTTAGGATACTAAGATAGCCTTTATGTGTCGAGGGCAACGTTTTCAGCACAAGTCGTAGGGTCACATGCACGGGCCTTCGGCTCGTGTATGTGTTATACCGTATCAATTAATAGAGCTATGTAAGGTGATAAAATTCAACTGCCACGTTTCATTGATCTACACATGCGTGAGCTGATTAATTAAATAAGCATGTACAGTATAGACATTTTGGCCATGTTCATAAGGTAGCTAAATTCAAAGTGACGTCATAAACAAGGGAGGTAATAGATCCGTTAGTGGCTTGAATCATTGAGTAGGGATATACTCCGTCCATTTCACTAAAATTTCATGATAAAATATAAAAAGTAGTGATTTTATATATATTAAATCACATTTTTGACCAATCAGAAAAGATTGTATTTTAATATAAAACTTTATGAGGTTAACTTAAGCCAGTTAGCAGCGTATTCTTCGGGCATGAGTTACATAAAATATTTTCTGTAACACATACTCGAAATGAGCACTATTAAGCGCCTATAGTCAGCAGCTAAAAATATAAATATAACACAGCGGGTAATAAAGATACTTAATTATTCAAATCATGACGTCAGCTGTGCAAAAAAAAATATATTTTTTAGTTGCAATCACTATAGCTTGCGTACAAAAAATATTGAAGTAACTCATTGAATCATCTTGTCACAAAATCTTTCATCATATTTTAAGCGTATTTTATTACCTACAGCCGGTACCTTGCTGCCTATAGGCACTCATTGGTGTATTTTTCGATTATTTCTTATAAAAACCAATGTACGTAGTAAAATTCCGTATAAGATGCTCGTTGTGTCAACATTCTCACCAATCGCTCTGTAGTCAATCTTCACAACTCGCGTTTTATACTTAATTACACTCGATATATGTAAACTATACTATTTACGCACACTGACACCACAACTCGAATAATTAGATATAATTATGATCCTCTGTGTCATATATAATATTTTTGGCTGATGACTAATAGACGCTACAGGTTGTACATTTCGCATTACCCTGAGGTTAGTTGATCACATATTTTTTTTTTATTATTACTCATTCTTAATTTGATTGATGTCTACTAATTTGGTATTCTACATAAAAACGGATTCTATCTTGTTCTTCTATCTTAAATTAGAAATAAATTGGTTCAGTAGTTTTTAAAATATTGCTAAATTTTTTTTTCGTCCTATAACATTGTATTTCCAACAGTCATGGGGGATCACAATATCATCAACACAATATTTTTATTTTTCAATATAATATAAATATTATAAACGATTATAATATGAATATATATAAACTTGAGTATAAAAAAAAAATGAAACGTGTTTACTTTTTTAGACGTGTTAGAATGACTTTTTAAAATGTTTGCATGATAGTAACATCGATATCTGGGCGTTGGCAGAATACAGTATTAATGTATCACTAGTAACCACGGGAGCTGTGGTTTATAGTTAAACCAGAATCTGTTTACAGCATGCTAGATTGGTAGCTGAGAAGTTTAACCGCGAATGTTATCGACCGTGTTCACATGTCTCCAATAATTTATTTAGTATACAAATACTTAATATCCATTATGTACCCCAATTATTATTTCCTGGTGGTCACTAATTGCCATTTTTATGAATGACTTAAATTCAAACTTTATAATCTATAGTCGTATTCTTTGTTAACTTTTTTTTCTGTAATTTGAATGACTAAAATGCATATCATCGTCCTCAGTAAAAAATCGCTTGACTAAATTTTTTAGAAAACGACTTTAGCATTTCCCGTTGGCAACTGTCGTTATACACATTGTGCTTGGTTTACATATTTTTTTTTTTCTTTCAAATTTTTAAGTTATAAAAGCTATATATATTTTTTTAACACCGAGGTATAAAATTACTTAATGGTGTTAAATAATAAAAATTATTTCTAATTTAATATGTAACATGAATTCTTATCAATAGTAGATGTTAGTTAGTATGAAGATTGATCCGAAGCCAAAACAAGAGCTTGTCTCCATGTCTGGCTCAAGCATTGCATTATTAATCAAATAATCGATCTCTTGGCCTAAACGGCCTGCCATATGCCTCTCTAGAGCCCTCTGAGTATAGAATATACCTGTCAACTATAATACATTGTGAAGTTTCATAGATTATACATTCGAATCTTTAACTTATCAATGGTTTTCCATTGATTATTTTATAATTTCTCTTCGTTTCTCTTTTATCTGTCTTTTATCGTTCATTCAACTTTAATTATTTTCCCTTTCACGACGTCAATCTAATTTTTTTTTCTCAAAACCAGTTTATTTTTCTTTGAACTCGTAACGTAATTCGAAGAATGTCATGGCCAGTATTCAAGAGAATTAAATTTTCAGTTCAACAGATATAAGATCGATAAGAATATTGTCAGAGAAGTTCTCGAAAACATACAATACAGTTTTAAATTCTCAATGATGTAAAAACTACATCAGGTTATTTTTATTACAAATCAGAGATTACGAAGTGTTAAATTATGATGAGTATCGAGCTGGTAAAATTTTTATTTATTTTATTTGCAAATCAGTATTAATCACTCAAGGTCATCTATTTTTGTTGATGTAAAATTTATTTAATTGCACATTAAATCTTCATTGTTAATTCTTCAATCCTTATTACAAATGTGTTTTTTTCATATAAATTTATGTTTATATTGAATCTACTGCTTCTACGATGATGAATAAAATAAAGTTTATCCATTGTCACAGTTATAAAAAAAATTAATTGATGACAAAAAAAAGATTATTTTCACAAAAATTAGATTTTTTTGTTTTTTAATTCAAAAATTATTTTTTATCTTCTACTTATTTTTGATGTTTTCTTTTTATATTTTACCTATCTTGAAACCTTAGACGATTAAAGAATAATTAAATTTTTAGACACAAATCGTTCTTTAAACTTATTCGTAAAACATTACACTTGTGTTTATCCTAAAAATATGCAACGTTATAACTTTTTCATACCGGAAAATAGATGAAAGGAATATCTTCTCAAAGATGCACTTAGAGATTCTTAACAGATTCTAAAATTATAATTTTTAAGACGACGGAATTGATTATATACCGTAATACGATTGGGTAAGTGGGAAGAACACTCTGAGATACATCTAACGACTGGCAACCTATTTCCAAGACAAAAGCTTTCAAAGTTTGTCGATATCGGAAAAGCAAGACCTTAATCGGCTTCGCTTCGATGACTCAGCCAAACTTGTAACAATGACGAACTTATATTGACAATTCAGAAATTTCTGATAGTACTTGTTCAACCTTTTAGAAAAATTGTTTTCAAACTTAAAAAAAAAAAAAAAATTTACAGGAGTGAAGGAAGTTCTATTAAAAAATTTAAATTATGTTTATCTGAATATTGAAATTATCATAAAGACAATCATTAGTGTAGACAATGACAGAGTATTGAGGTTGAAGCTTTGACCCCGCATATACGAGGCCGAACAAACATGAGACAATGCACCTTGGCCCGAAGGGAATCGATCTTCTACACGATTTGCCTTTTCTGGGTGAATGTTAACCGACCTGCTATTATTGAACATTGTCCATGTGCTACTATCTACAAAGTTAATTAATGATTATTTCTGATGGTATTGTTTAATTACATCAAAATTATTTATTCATCAAAAATTTTAATATTAAGAAAACTATTAAATTATTTGTGATGTTGATGTGAATCATGAATATTTATTATTCATTTAAATTTAATGTTCTATTCATTTGATATTTGCATATATATCTTCTATAAATTATTTTTTTTTACTATATACTAGTATTACCTCGGCTTTGCTAAGATTCATTTTTCTTTTTTCAAATAGAAGAATTGGAGAAGAGAGTTCACGATGCATAGAATGAGTTCTGTTAAAATTACTTTCGTTTAAAAAAATTCGTTAATGAAAAAGATATAATATTGGAACCATATTGAGTCTGGATAAGTTTCCAAATTCCCCTACTCGGAGAGAATTATATAATAAAGTTTACTTATTTATTGTGCGTAAACTAGGGCCAAGACGAATTACATTTCTTTTCTAAATATTGTTCGGTTGTGAGTGAAGAATATCCATTTTGAGTAATTTTTAAATAAAAAAGAGTGGAAAATAAACAACAGGTATTAGTCTTTATTTTTTTCATATTTCTCTCATTTTTGTCCCAGTTTACTCTAAATTCTAGAGTCAATTTTCTCAAAAAATTTGTTCTGGGTAGTTATTAAACTCGAATAAATAAATAATTGCAAAAGTTTCAATTAGATTTCACAACAATTTTGAATTACAACTATGACATTTTGTATTGTTTAAATTTTTTCCCAATGAGAAGTCTGAATTTTAAAAATTTAATTATTGCAGCGTTGATTTTTAGGAACGAAATTTGAAAAATTATACCAATACAACCGATTATTCAGTATTAAGAGTGAAAAATAATAGAAGTGTTAATATAAATATAACATAGCTGTATATAAAAGAGTATTTCTTTGAATATTTTATTTATTCAAGTATTTTCTTTCATTTTCACTGACCATGTTTTCCGTTTGAGATGTATCAAGTTTTCTTTGAGGATCGTATACTATTCTTGACACTGCATGACTGAATCAATGTTAATAATTAACTACAGTCAATCGACGAATTGTAAATTTGAGTTCACTGTTATACATTAAATACTTTTACAAAGAATCACCTCGAGGCTTCTTCTCTCATTTGTTGAATTGATTTATGACGCTGTTGTAATAGTAACAGCATTTACTCACCTGATTTGTTGCTTGTGACACGCGACGTAGGCCAGACTTTTCCATTCCAAGTAATTACATTTATCAGATAATGTTTCATTCGAAACGTTTACTTTATTATTCGAAATTATATACACGAAATAAATTACGCTAGATAATTAATATAAAATATTCTCACGATGTACTATTTGTTAAATTTATTTTTATTTTATATTGCAACCAGTAATTTATCTGTATAGAATTAATTAAAAAATATTATTTATTCAAGATATATTCCGGTATACCGCAGAGCAATTTAGAAATTCAAATGTGAAACAGAAACTTTCTTGTGAATTAAAGATGTAACAGAATAATAAAATTTATTATGAACAGGAGTAATGTAACGTTGGAAAAAAAGTTACATATATTAAACATTAATATACATTAAATAAAAAGTTTGTTAAAGTCGTGTGTGAATTATATTTACCTATAGATCGAGTATAAGAATTTTTGTATGACCCGAAAGAAAGGGTATGGGACTATAGTGATTCAGTTGTGCTGAAAGTCATAGTATTAGCTTATCAGATTGTTAGTATGTAAAAACGTTATCCGGATGTTGTTAAGCCTGTTATAGGGTTAAACGTAACACAGTTGGAGTGAGCTCGATTAGAGAATGAGATTGCATCACTGTGATATCGCGTTGATTTTCTGCTCTCAACAATATGTTTAATTTTAGGAGAACAAGAGAGTCATAAAGACTTTAAAGGATGGGCGTGAAATCCTACATGTTTTTGTCGTCAAACCCGTTTTTCGTGATTAAAAAATATCTCTAAATTATCTCAAGTATAATCAAATCGTTTAACACGATGTTACTAAAATTGCTATTCTAGTGAAATGTTTTTAACTGTCAAATGAATAACTTTGATATAATAATATCTCGAATAAATATAAGAAGTAATAAATATTTTTTATTAAGATTAGCATAAATTCATGAATATATATATATACGTATACAACGTGTATGTACAACCGTTACAACGATCTTCGTAGTATCTATAACTCCTCTGCCCATCTTATGGCTGTAAACAAAGAATGTTTTTTTTTTTTTTAAGAGAATAACAAATTCTAAATCGATACAACCTTTGTTTTGACTAAGCTACAAAACTCGAGCCCATGTTCTCAACGGTTAAAATTACGAAAGAAGTACTGGAAGAGAAAACCTGAGCTCCCGTGACCTTGAAAGACCCTGAACTTCATCGTACATCTTATGGTTTCCAATTAATTATTTTTATTTGAAATTTAAATATGCTTCTCAGTGGGAAATACTCATTTTTCAAACGAATACAAATACGTATAGCGTTTCACACTTTCTTCAGGAAAATTGAGTTTAGGAGAGCGTCGGATGAAGATAAGGAAGAGAGACCTCTTCTATGAATAGCTTATAAATAAATTGGGAAAAATAATCTGATAGTCCAAACTGGGAATTAAACCCAGTCCCATTCGAGATCACGCTGTGCTCACCCAATTGCGCTATCTGAACCTATTCTATAGATTTCTACAGGACTCCATGCCCTTTTCATCAGATTTCCACGGTGATTTTTGCCAATGAGTTCTGGCAACTAAGAGCGATCTTATTTGCTACACTGTAAAAAATCACCGGGGTAAGTCCAAGCGGTGTAGGTGTTAAAATTATCGGTGTTAAATTTACCCCCGAAAGCGGTGTTAAAATAACGCCGCCGCCGGTGTAGATATTCTTTACCGGTGTTAAAATATTTTATTTTGTGAATATTTTTACTTACTCGATCACTATACTAGTTGATAAATTATATTTTTTATTAATTTTCATAAAGAACTGACATTTTTTGTGTTTTATAATCTTTAAAGTTAATACTCCAAGCGGACGCAATTTACCCCGCTTTTACACCGGCATTTTTAACACCGGTGTATTACTCCTCCTAAACCGGTGTAATTTCATTTTTACACCGGGCGGAGTTTAAACGAGTCCATTTTTAACACCGCTCTTTTTACAGTGTAATAATAATTATAAAAAAAACCTTTATTTAATTGAACTGGAAATATTGTTTATTTGTGACTTAATATTTATAAATAGCCGACAGTTTTTATTTAATATCTGATTTTATATACGAGATATTGTAGTAAAAATTAACGCAGCTTTATAGAGTTCAATTTAGTTGTTTGTAGAAGTTTCTATTCTAATCATAACACATCCCAAGGTCACTTCTTTAAAACCAATGAATTAATTATAAATATGACGATATTCTTGCAAAAAAGTATTTTTTATAATTTACAACTAAAAAAATCAATTGACCAAACTTGTCACACGATTATATTAGTTGAACTATTAATTAATATTTTATTTTTAGTATCTCAATAATTTATATATCTCTATAAATATTTATAAGCAATTTTTATATTTCTTTCGATATCAAAAGCTAGTAAGCACGAAATATTTTAACAATCGTAAAATATTTTTGACATTTAGTTAATGATTTGTTATAATTAATTAAAATCAAGTAAATTATAAAAATTTTTCATTGACAGGTACATCATCTAAAACTATTTATTCCTCTTAAATTCTTCATTTTTACTGTCGGATTTTATTTCATCCGACTAATTATAGAATAGATGCCTCATTACCTATTTTCACTATCCGACCCAAGCTGTCGAATTAATCGTTTTGTGAAAGGTCTCAGGATCTACTGCTTACAAACCAACGAATTCAATTGCTCGTAATTTAATCCCTTGAGTTCTCCCTATAAATTCCGTTTCCGTTCTCTTGCAATAATAGCTCCTCGGTGATACCAGAGGAAAATCTAATTATCGAATTTAACATCATTAAATCCCAATACTTTAAACTGCAAATAACTGCGAATCATTTCGTATGAATAAGATTTAATTGGTAAACTATTTCGTACAATAAATATTTTCTATGAAAACATATATTCGACGAATCCTCTTTATTGAAACCATTTTCTGATTAAATAACTTTTTGTTCGAAAATATAAATCATTTTCATTTATCTAGATAATTACATCGCCAGTTTTCAATATTACTTTCAAATCTAGAAAAGTTTAAATTTATATTTGTTACACTAAACGAAGATTAGTTACAATTTTATACCAAATAATATATATACTTTTCATTCATACCAATATTGAACTAGGATTGAATTAAAACTTTACTTTTATTTAAAGTTATACCATATAACTTTTGTACTTTTTTGTGAAATATCTAAAGTTAAAACTTCAAACAAAAATGAATCAATAAATAACGAGAAATCTATTTCCATTTCGGATACCGAATGACCTTTTATTTACTGTTGATATTTTTTACAACAAAAAATAACGAATTATAATTTATTATCATGAACACAAATTCGATCAATAAGCATTTTCAAAATATTCAGCTGCTTTGAGGAAAAATAATTTGCATAAAAAGTCCGTAATACGTAGATATTAAATTACTTCTAGTATAAAAAAATTTTAATGATGAAAATAACGGTATGAAACGATAAATTCTACGAAGGGTTAGTAAATTCCACCTGTAAGGGTGCGTCTGGAACAATTTACTGTAAAATCCAACGTTTCTCCACCTGCTTGTACTTAACAGTATAGATTCTATTGAGTCTCTTACGTGCATTTGATCATTGTAAATGCGACGTGCCCATCGCTGCATGACTCCAATTATTCGCTTGGGTGAACTGACAAACACCATCAGCAAGTTCATTAACATGAACTTTATGAAACTCCCATTACGCAGAAATAATTATTATTATAGTATCATTAGGTCTTTAAATAAACCTGCAACAGTAATTAAGAACGTAATATTGAACAAACGAAAAATTTGAACAATTTGTTAAACACTTACAATATAATTATTTATTCCTTATTTAAATTTGTGAATAATTACGAACGTAATTACGTTTAATTTACATTCTTGAAACAAACGATATTATTTTTTATTTATTTATTTATCTTACAAAGTGAGAGGTTCATTAACATGAAACCTTTTGTGTTTCAGATAAGACAAATGCAACAAGACAAGGAATATAATAATTAACCTAAAAAGTTGAACTAAAAATAATGGAAAGGTACGAAGAAGAAGGCGGTGAGGATAGCGACAATGAGACAGATCCCGAGCAACTACTCAACGAGTGGCTCGGTGAGCTTGACAGTCTTACTGTGGTAAGTTTCTTTTCTTACGTATATTATTCCATAAAGCTTCAGTCCTTTTGAACTTCAGACGTAATAAATGTTGACAAAAATTCAGATTGTATATACTTATAAATTCATAAATATCAAATCTGAACGCAAAGTCTGAAAAATGGTTGACCCTGTGGGTTAAGGTTATGTTGGATAATTAAAATGAATCCTATTATTATAAGGTTATTATTATTATGTAACATAAAAACTGAGTAATGTAAATAAATCAATATATATTCACCTGACACATTAGTGATAATCTTTGTTTTTTTTTTTTTTTTTTTTTTTCATAAATCACAGTGAATTATTAAATAAAACAATTGATACAAGTCGATTAACTGAAGGGATTTTTATTGCACTTCCAGATAAAGCATGCGAGAAGAGTGAGCGTTCTTTGGCAAACAACGCGAACTTAGTGTTGGTTTCACTCTTTCCAAGTGTTATAGAATTTTAATAACATAATGTTTGTGTTAGCATCTTCACAAATCAAATGTTGTCTATAGTATGTACCATTTTTTTGGTGTTACAGTAACAAAAGTAAATCCTCGACTTTCACCGTATAAATTCTCGGAATTTAGTCAACTGTTCTTTGTGTTGAATTTGTGTTAACACAACAAATGTGTTGTATTGATTCCTTATAAATGTAATAACACAAAAAACTTGTTGAGATCAGATAACACATTCAACTTTAGTTAAATTTACACTTGATAGTGTCAAATAATTGACATAAAATTTTCAACCACTGAATTTTTATAAACAAGAACACAAAATTTCCAACTGTGTATTGTAGCTGTGAAGGCTTATTTTCGCCATTTTCAAGCTCAAAAAATATTAGCGGTTTAAGCTTTTTGAGGTCAAAATAAATTCGTCTTCTATCAATAAAATGGAACAACAGTTCACCCTTCACATCGAATTTTGAACCTTCCATTTTTCTTAAGCTTTTAATCATATTTCAAGTCAGCAAAATAATAATATAACATCACTTTTAGGCTACTTTGTTAAGGATTTTGCAAGTTAGCTAATAGACGATATAAAAAATCTTTTTTTTTTTTTGTTCAAAATCTTTTATCATCGATTTTTTGTGAACGGATTAACTGACTCAAACTCATGCATGCATACATACTTACACATAAATATACACATTTGGACATACCATAAATATATGACCTAGTAACTTCAATTTGTAGTGAAAACTCAATTTTCAAAAATCAAGCTGAAAACCAGAACTTCCCTACATGAAGAGAATTATATAATTCATTTTACTTGTTAATTGTGAGTAAACTGAGGTCTAGACGAATAATTATTTTTCAATTTTTAAATATTGTTTGGTTATGGGATAATGAATACTCAATTTCAAAAATTTTTTAACAAGGTATTTGTTTTCATTCTTTCACACTTTTTTTTTTGTTTTTGGCCCAGGTTAACTCTAGATTATAGAGCAAAATTTTTCAAAGCATTCTTGTGCAAAAAAAAATCATATGCGATTGTCCAGGTATTTGGATTCCTAATATGTAGCGAAGTATATGGGAAATCGAATCAAACATTTCATTTGGGAACCGATATAGGAGTCCATGCTGACTTTCCACATAAATTTTTTGATAAGGTCCCCTATTTTTCAAAAATTTTTAATTTGCTTAGCGAGAAGTTAAAATGTATAAAATATAATTATGACTCGAAAAGTTAAATTCATAGAAAAGAATCTGTAGTAGATCGTAACTTGTTTAGACCTTAACACTTGTTTTTTTCAATTGATGTCAATTGTCACGCGGTACAAATAATTTACTGACTACAGCTGGTATGTCTGATAATACGTAACAAACGCGACCCGATTAAATCGACGTGGCAATCTTAATGAGAACAAATCTTTTATCATTTAAATGGTTAACGTTGTGCTACTGTATTTAACATTATATAGATTGTAGTCAATGTAATTTGCAACGAGACTTTAATAGATGTTTCACCGTAACATCACCAACTATCAGTTCAAATAAATTCAGTTTGTGTAAATGTTGAAATTTCTGAAGTAAAGCTAATTAGAAGTGCGTTTGGTTGATTTTCATATTGAAATATACAAGCAAAGCATCAGTAGTAAACGATTCTATCACCACTAGCTCTACAATGTTAATAATAGTTCTTTCATGAATAATTCGTAATTCCAGTGCGCAATGGCCATCAGGAAACCAACGATTTTCACCGATTGCTGTGGTTAGGCAACTTTTGACAATTGAGTACTTTAAGCTTTTTGGTATTTTACACAAGCTTAGTTCAATTTTTTCTTAACGCATCCATGAGGTAATAATCTAGCTATCATAGCATAATGGTTTTCAGACAAATAGATTCGAACCATATTTGAAATTCAATTGGGGAAAAAAACTCTTGTTTTATGAATTAAAAAAAAAAAATGAAACACTTAATAAATGTGATACTAGTTGATTCAATTGAACTATGAGGTTATTTTGCAAATCTGATAAAGATTTGGCCTAGAGTTTGAGAGGGTAAAAAGCCCTTGGACTTGCACTTGGCGCAACGGAGGTCGGTCAAGGCGGTTGCAGATCGATAACCTGGCAACGTGGAACGAATAACGCTGGTCGCTGACCTCCCTCTGTCTTCCTCTCACTCGTTTATCTATTCCTCTTTTTCCTCGTGAGTAACTTCCTCTATCGTACTCACGTCAGCTCGCGATTCATTTTATGATTGGATCTCAGAGACGTGCAGACATCACGCCCGCAGCTGTCACTTTATAATTTTTTTACTGATGATCTATTGTTAATAACTTTATTTATTTTTTTTTTTTCTATTTTGTGTCTGATACATATTGTACTAATGACTTTAACGTAATGGAGATATTAAAAAATTATACGCTATCATTCATAGTTCTTCATACTTATATACAATGATGTGCTGACTTGAGTATAATGATCCTATTACTTAAGTGATATGTATGTATAGAAAAAGTATTTGTTATCTTTTTGCACTTGTCAGAACTATAATCATGATATCATAATAAAACTTAGCTGTTACGTATAACTAAACTGATTAGATACACTTGCAAGTATCGATAATGTGCATATTACAAGATATATATTGTTCATTATTATTTTTTTTGCAATTCTTTGTTTTTAAAAATCAAATTCAACGAATTGAAATAACTGTTTTTGCAATAATTTAATCACTTAACTGTCAATATTAATGTTGCGATTCGAAGTGTCTTATCAGATCGATAAAGCTTATCGCGGATTTATATTTGTGTAGTAATATTTATATTTAATTATAGTAGCTATTGGATTAACATTAACTGCGATTAAAAAATTCTGGTATTTATTTCTTGTCTGTTGCAATTGTATATTTTACCATTTAATTAATGTAATTACAATAAATCAATTATATTTATCTATCGTGTTAATTTGCTTCAAGTCAATTGGAAAAATTTTATAATAGTTACACTGCGCCATCTAGTGTTAAAATCGAAACTTAAATTCAGTCGGTAAAAATTTCAGTTATCAAATAATGAATCCTGATAATTAGTTGAGTTCAATTTGACGTCAAGCAACCCTGACAGTTACGTGACGGCAATATGATGTAAATCTACTGTGCCTCAATTTGACGTCAAATTGACTGCAAAGATTAGACGTGCAAGTTCAATAATGCTAACTCATGGCAAACTGAAAGTATCTTTTGCTCATAAATTTTTTGCAAGCAACATAATGGCAAATTTCTAGGTCGATTTGTGCATTTAGATTAGGACAGTATATTTACGTTGACTTGCAATCAAAGATAAACTAATATTCTACAGATGCGTTCATTAATGCCTGGTACACTAAAGTATAGCAGTGATACGTTTCGTGTACCAGGCATTAATGACCACCCTGATAGCCACCTTAACCACTAGTTAACTTCAAGCTACTGCCGTATTCTGAATCCAACTTAAAGGAAATTGTTGGAGAGCAAATCGTTACGGTTAAGTTGACAGTAAACTGTCTGTAACTTGAATTCAATTTGACTACAAGTTTAACTGTCAGACTATGACGTTAATTTGATTGGAAGTTTCACGTCAAATTGACGGCAAGTTTTTCTGTCAAATTACATTCAGATGACGGCAGTTGATTTGCATCAACTTGCACGCAAGTATTATCCAGCCAAAGCTTACCAGAAACATGTCGTTAAGTTAGCCGAAAATGTTTCACTGCAGAACTTGCTGAGCAAAGTGGCTATCAGGGCACATCTGTACTCAAAAAATTGCCAGTCTAAAGTTGATGTAAATTTGACGGCAGATTGAAAAAAACTTGCGTTCAGCAAACCCGGTTATCTGAAATTACATATTGTGTTTGATGTCAAGTAGTGCTCAACTCGTTGTGACATTCCATATATGGAAAGTAGTTTGTGTTCTGCAATACGCTAACACCGACATTACCGACTAGTGATACTTTCAGTTAACAGCATTATGTGATCTTCTTGTAGTATTGTTAGTTATGTTAGATGTCTCTGAAAAAAAAATAAAATAAATTAAACGGTAAATTTTTATTAAGACTTAAAAGATCATGATAGAACACTTTTTTTCTCATTTATCAATTAATTTGAACATAATGCAATTATGAATATTTTTTTGCTGTAATAGCTACACTGTAAAACAAAAGCCAGTGTGAGCCCTCGCAGATTTGAATCACGGTGGAAACACGGTGGGTTTGTTCCATTTTACCACTGTGTATACCCGGTGGTGAAATGGAACAAATCCACCGTGTAACCCCGGTGGATCCATGGTGCTTACACTTCTACGGTGTTTCCACCGTGATTCAAATTTGCGAGGGAGTCAACGCTATCCCGGTATTGAGCTTGTCGGTGTTAGTTAACACCAAAAAAACGGTGTTAAAATAACATCAATAGGGGTGTTAAAATGTTTCCCCGTGTTAAGCGATGTTAAAAAAAATCTGGGCATTGGTTGGCCCTGCAGGCCAGCCCCTAAACTTCCCGCTGTTTTCGAGCTTTAAGAGCTCTTAAAGCTCGAAAACATTAGTATAAATACATTTTCGAGCGATTCGAGCTTGACAATACCTTTGCTTCCCTTTTTTATAAGCTTTTCAAGCTCAAAAGGGTTACGGTTTATGTTAAAGTTTAAAAATTTAGAATCCAAAATAATGAATGAATGAGCGTTTTTTATATATTTATTTACAATTATGTTCAATAATTAGCTCAAAAATAAGTATTTACGTGATACGTTGTATCTACATCGTGTAAGTATATCGTGATACCAGCGAACGTGAAGATTTTTGAGCAATCACTTCCAATGACTTATATAAAGAAGAACATATTAGTTTTGAGTAATTATGATGTTATTCAATGGAAAAAGCAGATATAGATTTCACATGTACAAATTACTCCCCTAAATACATCTTTCACAAAGCGCATTAAATAATATTAACTAAGTGCAATAGTAAAAATGATTGGGACATTATAATAGTTTTCATTTCGTCGTTAGTAAATTTTATCGTGAATGCAGTAATTTTTATAATCAACAGATATTAATATTTTAAATAATATTTTGTAATTTTTACTTCAAGTTATGTAAAAGTTTTGATTTTTTTTAACATTTTGAGATTACTTTCTCGGATTGTAATTTTTTTTTTTCAAATTTAGTAAAATTTCTTTAATTTTTTTCTCCGTGTATGAGATCATAATTGTAATCGCTATTACGATGGCAAGACCAGTTATAATTATAGGACGTACAGGTACGATTGAAACATCATAAATAATAAAAGAAAACTTTTAAAATATAAAATAGCTGTGAAATTTACAGGTTATTTTGTTCACAATAAAATACAATTGACAAAATTGTATTATAATGGGAAATGCATAAGTTATGTGGAATGAACACCATATTTTCAACATTTTTTAATTCCATTATAATTTTCAAGGCTATCCCGAGACGAAAAATTCAAGTCTCTCTGAGTCTCTGAGAGTCTCTAGAAGGCTCGCTGAGTCTTGCTGAGTCTCTCTGAATCTTCCTGAGTCTCTCAGAGTCTCCATTTTAAAGACCAGCAGACAATCGTGTTTCACATGGTCTCTTTGAGTCTCCCAGAGTCTCTCATTCAGAGACTATGGAAGACTCAGACTATAAAATTTCCCAGCAAACATTAAGTCTCCCAACACGAGACTTAAAGAGACAACTTACAGACTGTAAAATTTTTTAGCAAACATGTAGTCTTTCAACACGAGACTTGGAGAGACTAGAGACTGTAAAATTTCCCAGCAAACATTTAGTCTCCCAACACGAGACTTACAGAGACTAAAAACTGGGAATTTCCCAACAGCTTTAAAATTTATCTCTTCAACAAGGCCAAACAGTAACAAAAATTTTATAAGTAGGGTACGTTTATCTACAAACAATAGTGTATGTACATATAATAAAATTGGTACTACATTTGGCAGTAATATTTTTACACGTACAATATTTTCGTAGGTTGGTGTAAATTTGTAGGTTTGTGTCCAGAAAATAATATTTTAAAGATTCATTCCGAACTGAACCTTCGAATCGGATAGTTTGCTTGAAATATCAGTGGATATCGTGTTGTATTTCACAGTGTTAAAAAAATGTTCGTTTTAGTTTTTTGGATTAAAACCTTGCAAAAGTCTGTTATTAACGAAAAAGACATTTGCATTCCATCGAGCCCAGACGTTACAGCAGAAGTAGGGGATATTGTACTATAGTGAAATGGGGAAAATCTAAGTCTCAAACGAAGATTCTCCGATACATCAGTAAGTTATTAAAAATAGTAAAACTTGTAATATAACAAAATAATTTTCACAACTTCGTAAAGATTAAAAAAAATTTTTTTTTTCTCTATTTTTTCTATTTATTTAATGAAATCTCTGTTCATATTCATAGGGTCTAAAGAAGAATTAGAAAAAATAAATGTTGGGGAAAGATGGGAACATCATTGATAAAGCAACAAGAAACTCGAAAAAAAACAATTCAACAAAAATATTGCAGAGAAAAAAAGTTTTAGTAAATTCAAACTATTATCTCAAAAAGCTTGTAAGCAAACTGAGAAATATTATAATGAAGAACTTTTATCGAGTTTACTTGAAAAAAATTGCGAAGATGAAGATAATTACACAGATGACGATGAGATAGTAGCCGATACAATTCGAGATGACAATAAAACATCAGAAATCGATGAAATCAGTAAATCATGTCATATTTCAGTTTCCGATAATAGTATTAGTACCACGTGCGAACTTTGTTCATCATTACCTGTAAGTAAGTATTTGCATTCATTTCTATAACAATAATTTATTATTGTTTATTTTCATTTTAATTTTTCATACATTTATTTATTTTAGCATTAGTTACTGCATAGGCTATCATGTGTATGGAACATGTTTTAAAATTTTTAAAGACTATATATTATCAGAAAGTATCTATTGAAACAGCAAATAGTAGTGTAAGTAATGAGTAAAATAATAATGCATTATACTCCTGTATAAGAAAATTTAAATTAATTTTAAATGTAATATTTAATAATAAAAACTATTAATATAAAACTATATTGTATTTTTAATTATTTGTATAAAAATATTTTAAGAGTTGATCCTCAGTCTCTCATTCAGAGACTTTAAAACAGTCTCGCAGAGTCTCTCATTAAGAGATTCTAAAACAGTCTCGCCGAGTCTCTCATTCGGAGATTCTAAAACAGTCTCGCCGAGTCTCTCATTCGGAGATTCTGAAACAGTCTCGCAGAGTCTCTGATTCGGAGACTTCTATTACTTTTAAACAGTCTTCGGAAGTCTCTTCCTGAGAGATTCGTAGAGATCGAGTCTCTACGAGTCTCTGTGGCTGCCAACACAGAGACTCCCAGAGACTACAATAAGTCTCTCATTCAGAGACTCCAAGAGACTCTCAGAGACTCCGAGAGACTTGAATTTTTCGTCTCGGGATCAAATTATTGGAAGAAATGGTCAAAACATGAAGTTTAAGGTAAAAAATTAAAGCTTGCTAAACAAGCTTTAAGATGCTTTTTACTGAAATTGTCTATCAGTTTTAGTTTTAATCTTATATGAACTTCAACAGTGAATAAAAACTGATTTCTTCGAAAACCCGTGAAAATTTCAAACAACTATTACTTCAATACTAATCGACGGATTTAGCTCATCTTCGAATTTGATCAAGATAATCGCCTACAGAATAAGTGTAGAAAATTTAATTAAGATCGAATATGAATTGTAGACGCAATCGTGTCCTCAATAGCCGGTTCTGTCCCATATTTATATATATACATACATATATACATTTTTTAACGAATGGTATTTTTGAACGCTACTCAACTAATTATGATAGGTTATGACAAAATTCCTTGAAAAATCGACCATAAGGACAAATACAATACCTAGATTTAGAAAAAAATCTACCTAAAAAACAACAATTTGTTTGTTTTGAGACACCCTCTTATAATTATTGTAAATACTTTAGAAATAGAACGCAAATTCGACTTTATATTGCACTGTAAGAAAAAAATGGTTTTCTTTACTGTATTTCACCGAGGCAAACTTGAAACGGTCAAAAAACACAGAAATTTTCTTAAATAAGTCAAAATTATGATCGCTTAATCCTGTAAACTGCAATGGAATAATTTTATCCTAGTGTTCTTAAATACACATTTGTCTTTACACTTTTGACAATTTTTAATACATTTGGCGAATTATTTATTAATCATTTTATTAATCACCGTTTTAATGTTAATTACAGTAACGTGTCACAGTTCAATAAACAAACTAAAATAGTCATTGGTACATTCTTTCTTTGTAGGGGGGAACTAAAAAAGTATTGTTATTATTATTGCTGAAATATAAGTTCTGAGAAATAATAGCAAATAGTTACCATAACAAAACAAAAAATGTTAGGAATGCTTAGTTGATACTACTACCTCCAAATGGGTTCAGGCACTTATGATATAGTACAAGAAGCTATAAATATTAGTTAAGATTACTATTTTTTCATACTCATCATCACTTTCTATTTACCACAACCATGCACTTTTCTCTCAGTGTGTAAATCAGGTTTAACCCGAAAATCAAATAACTGGTGATAGATTTCAGTTAGCGGCCATATTTTATCTCAAAAATAATACAATTAGATTAATAACAGGAAGTTATGCTATTGAAAATTATCAATTTAAAATATTTTCGGTTTATAAATTTAATTATTTAATTTAAAATTATTTTCTTAATCGGCAAAATTTGAGTTTAGTTCAAAATATGCAAATCTTTCTTTTTGAAATTGTGTAAATAAATTTCGATTTTCTTCTGTTCTACGATAATAGAAATATTTTTTTTTATAACGACATCAAAATAAAGTCTAAGAAAAGTACAATATGCAAAATCAGTGTTTTCACTTTATAAACGCGAAACAGCCCTCATCAGATATACATTATAATTGAATCTACATCAGCAGGTCGAAAAAATAGAAAAACGAGAAAACATTTTGGAGATGACACATAAAATATCCTGTTTAAGTAAATGACCTGTAAAAGTAACATCAATTCATTAATAAATACATAACCGATTGTTTCACTTCAACTTGTTTATCTATTAAACTTCATTAACTTTCTTTCCATTAAATCTGACATAGTAATAATTATGTAGCAAAAGTTTTTAAATGCTACCAAATAAATTACACTATTAAAGATGATGATATGATAAATAAAAGCAAAGTATAAGTCAAGGGTTCATTGGTTTCCGGTAATCAGTATGCAGGTTTCGTATTTCCTCTCCGGATTTGTGTTTGCATAAAGTTATTCTTAGCATCTTAATTATACATTTTATAACTATTAATAGATTTACTATGTTTAGGTTTCCAAATAACCTAGATTTCTATATCATATTTAATTTTTTGTTGAAAGATTCAATTTCTCAAAGCAATCTTACCAAATGTGTACTTTGGTAAAAAATCGTAGTAATCAGCAGCATAAATTAAAAGTTATAAGTTATTTTTAGCCGGGTGCAGCAGTTCATTAAGATTAATTTGTATGCAGAACACTGCTCCTATACTCAATAGAATTAAATTAGTGTCTCTGTTAATGTGTCTTCGTTTTGTTTTAGCTCATTATCCCATCTTACTGAATTCGTGTGTTGCGTAGCGCGTGCGATTAGTTCACATGTCTTGCTCACTTATAAGATAATGAGAAGAAACCTTAAGAACATTTTTGTATAGAAAGAATTTAAACTTAACGAAAAAGGAAAGGTGGAGTGGAAATAATAAAAAAGCCCGAGAGGGCTGTACACGTGCCCCTATAAAAGGGCAGCTGCACACTTTTGGGCGTCTTCTTTTCTTATTTCTTTCACTCCACATCATCTCTCGAGTAACCTGATACCTGCTTCCTTTTACTTTGATGCTACTCGTTCTTCTCGGGATACTATACCAATATTAATGGGAAATATTATAAGTTACTGTCATCTTATGCTTTATAGCTTCGAAAAAAAGTACATCAGTCTGATTCATATACATCCAAATAAACGTACCCAGTTTTTTCTGTTGTACGAATCATAGCTATTAAGTTATTGTACTAGCAACTTCGATTAGGGGTTTATTATCAAACTCACTGAGAAATTTTATCAAATTGAACTAAAGAGTAGGTTTTCCGTGATCTATTAAAGAGGTCTCGAAAAATTAAAAAGAAGATCATAATGGGTATAATATCTATATTTATCAATATAGATATAAAAATACTTGGAGTGATCGGGTACTCCTCCCCGATCGGCTATTAGGTCTTTTGACTTACTATTAGTGAATAAAGATGCCGAAAAATCAAAATATTTGAAGATAAATGTAGTCTTATATAATATTTAAATACACGGAAAGAAAATTATGGGAAGTTTTCCTATGCATTATGGGAATGGTTCCCATAATGGTATGGGAACAGTACCTATACTACTATAGGGATGGTTCCCATATATTATGGGAACCATTCCCATAATAGTATGGGAATGATTCCTATACCATTATGGGAATGGTTCCCATAATGATATGGGAATGGTTCCCATACCATTATGGGAACCATTCCCATAATATTATAGGGACCATTCCCATATCATTATGGGAACCATTCCCACAATGGTATGGGAATCATTCCCATACTATTATGGGAATGGTTCCCATATTGGTATAGGAACTATTCCTATAATATTATGGGAACTATTCCCATAATGTTATGGGAACCATCCCTATAATATCATTAAATTTTTTTTTTGCACAATAGTGTAGAAATTTCCCAAAATTTGAATTTTCTTGAATGTTTTGTGCTGACAAAAAATTCTTGTTGAAAATTTTAATGTTTTTTGCCAAATACGATTTTTTTTTCAATGTTTGAATTTTTGTTTTTATGTTTAATAATATTTCTGTGTATTGTAGAAGTGATTACCACACTTTTCTTTAAATTAATTTTTTCATGATAATATGGGAACCATTCCCATAATATTATAGGAATGGTTCCCATAATGGTATGGGAACCATTCCAATTGCATTATGGGAATCATTCCCATAATATTATGGGAATAGTTCCCATACTATTATAGGAACCATTCCCATAATATTATGGGAATGGTTCCTATAATTTATGGGAATAGTTCCTATAAATTATAGGAACCATTCCCATAAATTATAGGAATGATTCCCATAATATTATAGAAAGTATTCCTATAAATTATAGGAACCATTCCTATAATTATAGGAACCATTCCTATAGTGTTATGGGTATCATTCCCATAATTATAGGAACTATTCCTATAATTATGGGAAACATTCCTATAATTATAGGAACCGCTCCCATAATTTATGGTCGTAATTCCTATGATGGTATAGGAAAAAATTTCACAAAATTATGGGAACCGCTGCTATAATTTTCTTTCCGTGTACAGAGAAGAAAAAAATTTCTGGAGACTCAAAATTGTACTAAAATACATAATTATAAGAGTCGTAATTGACGATTAAATACAATTTTGAAAAAAAAAATTTTTTTACTAAAATTTTTGGAGTAGTCCGTTTTGCTTGCCCTTCCCTTGTATATCTCTTTATCAACCAAAATCAGAAGTTAGCTTCAAATGATTAAAGAAATGCAAGATTTCTTCGAACAAGCTTCGTACAGGTGACATTAATCTTTCAAAATTTCCCGTATGCAATAGGTATCGTCTTGAATTCTCAAACATCAATATGTACGATCCTCTTGACTTGTCGCTATTCTATGAGATGAGTATTATCATCATAATATAGGGGCAGAGCTCTTATCTTTAAGGATCGGCCACGCGTCCTGTCTGCCACCTTGGTTTCTATTGCCTATAATGAAAGTGTGTAGACGCTTACGAACTTTTTTTTTTTTTGTACCAAAAGTAATTTATTATTATTTTGAGATTTAAAAATATATGCTGTAATAATTTTGAATAAAAAAAAAATTAATTCACGGTATTTAACTAAAATAAATGGCTATAAAACAAATTTAAGTAAAATGCATTGTATAAAATTTAAAAATAATAATTTTTTTTTCATTAATAGATACTAGTTTTGAAAAATCGACCACTTGAACATAATACAGTATAATTAATTAAAGGGAGTGGTATGTATATTTATGTTACCTGATATATCTTTAGAAGTAGGAAACTTATCTTGAAGTCCAGCACAAGATTCTGAATCTAAAATTATTATCTTAGATCTTAATAAAAATGTATGAGTTTTATATTGCTGACATGTTGGACGCCTACAGTGGGCATGGCAGACTTCAAATTTTATTAACATACATACGTAACCTGTAGTAAGCACGCAGGGTAAATAAGAAAGCATGTGTACGAGGGATTGAATGATACTCATGAAAGATTAAACGTACGTAGCTTTGAAGAATATGTGTCAAACACAGAAGTAGATGCGTAGAATTCCCACAGCGGGAGTGCATACAAATTATTTTCATAACATAAAATATTATGTATTTAAAATTTTTTTTATTTATGTTGTAAATACAAAACTGACAAAATTATGTACTTGCTTTTTAGAAATCTTTTTGGTTAATAAATATTTATTCCTTACTTTTTTATGAAAATTAAATTAATTCGAGAAAAAGTATTTCAGATCTATTCAGATCTGATTAGATCAACATCGATCTAATTATTTCCAATTTTAGATCTGTATGGATATTATAGATCTACTAAAACTCTCCAGACATCTGTACACACTAAAAAATTCGCGGAGTAAACGCGGAGTAAATCCGGAGCTAACACGGCGTATTCTTTCCGTTCTCAGTAGCAAAACACTTTTAGTTCCATACTTTTAATAAAATTAAGAAAAAACATATTTTTACTATCCACATTAATACGGAAGATTCTATTCTGAACCTAAATATCTTCTTATTATGCAAATTTTAATTTTTTTTTAATTTTAAAAAATGTCTTTTTTAATGTAAACTTTACAAAAATATCTTTTTTTTACCTCAGTGGACTAGGAGATTTTATCACATCCACACTAGATTCAACGACTGAATTGAAATCATAGAGAATAATTGTACTTGTAGATGTATTATGAATCTTTTTAAGCCATGTATGCTCGCTGCATGCTATATTTGTGCGCCTGTTTTTGCATTTATACTCGGAGAGTGTATCCATATATATATCTATATATATATTATAATAAAATGAGGGTATAAAAGATTTAAAAGTAAAAGATGAAAGCAGAGGAAGAGAGATACAAAGGTGGCAGCTGCCCTTTAGTGGCCAAGCCAAGCACGTGTTTCTTTGAGGCAGGTGGTTGGCGTTGTTAAGCAATCGCCTCCCCCTCGTGCGTTGAGATTTGTATAGTACTCTTAGTTAAGATGAAGAGACAGGAAGATGAAAAAAAAAAAAAATAAATAAAATTCAATCACTTAGAGATTGAAAGGAACAGAGAGAAAACGAGTTGAAAAATAAAAATATATGTAACTGCTAGTAAAAGTTATCCATGACGAGATGCAAAGAACTGTATATATATATGTTAAACAATAAAATATAAAGAAAGATGATAAGGGTAGAAATATATATTTATATATATAGTCCTATGCGTTCTAGGGTGTTGAAGGAGGATGAGGAGAATTACGACGAGCAGGTGATAGCTGGAACCGTCGTGACCGGTTTCCTTGAGTAGGAACACGTTCTAATAACTTGCAATAAGCAACCAGAGACCAAGAATCATTTGATAAATCTCGCGTGTGGAATACGAAATTACGATATGTCGATATTAAAATGAGTGTTGTGATACTCAGGGCAGGTGTGTCAATTCACTTTAGTCTCGTATCATTTTTAATAATTCCAGATTAATATTTAATTTGCCCTTAAAAAATTCTGGTATACATAAATAATATTTTTTTAAAGGATTGACATCAATGATAAGTTTTTTTAAATTAGCAATATTTTTATATTTGCATAATGGTTTTACTTCGTTTGACAGATGTTTACATAGAAAATGCTGATTCTAATTAGTGCATTATACATTTATGACAATTATTCAAATCATTTGTAGTTAATATTTATAACTACATTTAAAAATTTTTATTGAAATTAAAAAAAAAGATCTTAGAGTTATTTTCAAATTGAAATGTCGGAAATAAACAATATAAATATGATTATGAATTAACTTATTTATATACTGTAATTGTTAGATTATTTCAAATTTTCGAGTCATTAATTAACAAAAATTTCAATTACAACGTACTTCATTTTCTGTCATTTCGATTAATTTTCAATTATATCAATATTATTGGCAATATCGTTATTTGAAGAACCATCAATATTTATTTAGACTAACTCTTGAGAGTCGCATTACAAAAGTTATTAATTTAGAGGTAAACGTGATTAGATGAATGAATTTAAGTAAAGTCTTCATGTGAATATTATTATAATTTGAAATGTCAAATTTTATAGACTAAATTTAACAAATGTCGTTAAACTCTTAATTGATAACAACTCCAAGTACTTTTTCTAAATTCTATATCTCGGCAAAATTGTAATAATGTCGACTTTTTTTTCAATTAATGCTTTAAAAATTTTTTTTAATCAACTAATTAAATTTTAATACGGTTATGAAAGATGATACTGAAGTTTGCTGACGTTTAATCATTTTTGGATTTTCTTAAAAACAATAAATTATAAAAAAGAAATATTTGAAAAATTTAACCTATAGTCTTTTAGATTTCCCATCTGTGTATATTTTTAGTTTTGTTTTTCTACAAATTGATTTGTTGAAAAAAAAAAAATCAAAAAATTGTTAATTGTCTGCTAACTTCAGGATCATTTATGAAAGTGCAAGGCCATTGAAAATTTTTAAAAAGTTGGGGATACTGTCTAAGAAACATTTTATAAACTCAACGGATTGCTTTTTAAGATGATCTTCTTAACCAAAGTCATGACAGAAAATTTACTCAGATTTTCAAAAGGACAATTTTAAAAAGTAATTTCATCTAAGATGATTTACTTTCAAGAAATCTGAAAACAAATGAATAATAGAAAAATAAAAACTAAACGAACGAAAAGACTGGTTTCACATTTCTTCTTTTGATAAATCAGATCCATGCACTAATCTTTCTCGGTTCAAACGCAGCAGCAACAGTTGGTGATGAGGAAACATCTGTCGTTTGTCCGCGCATGCGTGTACTTCAGGTAAAACCTGCATTACAGGGATTCTCAATTTTATGCTTCATGCCATACATCGTTTACCTTTACATTTTTATTAACCTTATAAAATAACATGAATAGTTTTACTTTTTACATTGATACATTTCTTTTTATCGATTTTTTATTGAAGAGCCTATTGAGTTTTGAGTTATGTTTACATAGTTTCATTAGACTTCAAAAGTTGCCGGACCTGTTTTGATCATGAGATGGATCATCACAATAAATTATACCAAGTGGCACGTGAGTGACATAAAATCGTAAGTCACGTGTCTGATACCAGTAACTACACACATTTCAAGTACTCTTAACCATATGATTGTTATTTTTTCGAGAAATTTTTTTGTTCATTCTTCCTTTTTTTTTTTTTTTTTTTTTTATAAATATTTACTGGTAATCGTCATCTTTCGCAAATAACTTTATAAACTTGAATGGTTTGCAATGTTCTTTAATTGAAAAAAATTAAAAAGTTTCATATGTTCATTTAAAATTTATCACCGTAGACTATTAATAAAAAGTATTTAATAATTATTGTTATTAAATAAAATGTTGCGTGGTAAAGTTGAATTGTTGATTTAAATCAAAAGTGTTGCAGGTGACTCAGAGTCAACTCGACATAATATATGCGAATTATATCAATTGTAGGGAGTGGGTATAGACCCATAGAGTCTACCGACCCTCCGGTATTTTCATTTATCATGTAAATGTAGTTCCATTACCTGAACATTGTATTACTCATATTCGCAACAATTGGCCAACTGTTCTCGATACTTTTTTTTATTTACTAATTTTACCTTTTCAAGTTACACAATAACAGTCAAAACTATTTTTGCGGTCGGACATAAGAGAAAAAAAGAGTCAATTACCACCAATAGTATTAGACTTCTTTGTAGCAATTTTTGGTTGTTTACTTAATAATTTACTTTTATACATACATTTCAATGTATATTATAAAAACTGCTACAAAGTAATAATTTAAAAGTAAAAAAATTTTATTTAATCTTATTACAAACAACCGTTACGTGTGTAATAAAAAAGTAACTAACAAGTATAAAAAAATTGCCAAGGACAAAATTATGCTTATTATCAATCAGAGAAAGGCGATTGCGAAGGACATGCAGGAATTAAAATATATGTATGCTGTAGCCCTGATAATATTTTTTAAATCATTAGTGCTCAGAAAGTGTTGCCGTCATTCTCAAAGCATGATTTTTTTAAAGAAAAAACAAGTTTTAAATTAACACAATCAAGTAATTTAGAAGATCAACGGTATGTTAATTAACATATTTGAGTATTTTTATTTCTTTGTAAAAATAAAGTCATTATTAAGATATACAATTTTAAATTTTATACAATACGATATTGGTATAAAAACTTTTTACTTGTCACCAAATAAATTATCACCTGTATCTAAGTTGGAAAAGTATTTTGTTTGTGATTAGTGCTTACAATATAAGTTATATCGGTATATATAGTAAAAGTAATCAACTGAAGCAATGTATAGTCTAAAACAGTTCTGGGCATGAAGATGTTTGATGCAGTAGCAGGTAGCAAGATTTTGAGAGACACTGTATATCTGTGCCGAGAGGCACGCGACCAGGTCGTCCAGCCAAGTAAAGCCGGCTGCCGGGTGTTGTTGAAATCAACGTGGTGGGGCTCCTTCGACCGCTATAACTGAGGTTTTATGCCTTCAGTCGACTCTCGACACTCAATGCGTCGAGTCTAAGATTATCTTAATTTAAAATCATACTATATGTATGTTTATATACTGACAAAACTGTCAATTTACGTCAAATGGTATTATTCTGGTGACAGGTGGACGAAATAACTATTTAGTACTTTGAGTTAAAGGTCAACCGGACGTTTGACGCGACAGGGTGTGGAATTACGTCCTCAAAGCATCAACAGACCGTGAAGAAACTCTTTGCTGTGCGATAATCCAGTGATTGTCAAGAGTCAAAGACAGGTCATGGAAAATTTGAAAATCATTTAATCAGAACATCAGTTTTTTATCGTTTTTGATTGTCGAGTTATTGGAATAATGTTTTGTTACTCCAATAATTATTCGTGATGTTTATTGATATTTGTTGTGATAGATATCAACAGGAAGTGTGGTATAATGAGACCTTTGTGATTAATAATTATTCAAGTGATACAAATGTATCCTCAATGTGCAGTCGGTGAGAGGATCAAAACATTGACTATGTGATAAAAGACTCTTATTTTTTAGTGCCGAAAGCTTGAAACATTCAATTTACTGGTGATTTTCTCGCTATAAATTTCAAGACAGCGAAAATAAAAAAAAAATAAATAAGAAAAAGTATAAGACAAGTGAAGATTTAAAGTTTAAATTATTTAGTTTATTTGGTGAGAAATAAAAATAATAATCAGAAATAAAGGCTGAAGTGAGTGAAGTAATGAAAGAAGAAAAATAAAAAGATTAAAATAAACAGGTGCAGGAATTCGCGACTGGCGCCAAGGTGGTCGCTCATAGGAAAAGTAAAAGAGTAGAAAGAAGTCGAGCAAGAGAACGACAAGAAAAACCGCGAGATAAAGAGAAATAAAGAACTGATAGTATATCCCGTTTGTGAAACGACCTGGAGTTCGAACAACTCAAGCGAAACGTGTCGCAATCCAATGAATTCAAGTCGCCGTGAAGATTATTTTTAAACACTGTCTCCCGACCCATTTCGTTTTTATTTCTGTATTCTGAACGAGAACGCGACAAACTTAATATATGAACAGCATTGGGAATTATTCTTTAGCATGTGTCAAAAAAATACATTGAATGTGAATTAACAATTTATAACAAATAATTTACCCAACAATGCTGTGTGGTTCATTTAGAAAGAAAAAACAATCTGAAGATGGATATAAACTAGTTAGATCCAACGTTAAGCCGCAAATTGTATCTGGATGTGAAAATTTTCAAATTACCATCAAAGGTCCAACGAAAAGTTCTAAATCATTATTTCTGCATTTTTCACACACGGTAAGAAAAAACAGTACATATTATCGTTCCGAGTAGAAGATGGCCTAATTTCATATGTTGAAGAAAGAATATTTTTTGTTTTAATTTTTACAAGAATCGGTTCCATTACATTTTTTATTATTTATTTATTTTTTTTTTTTTGTGATATGCGATTTTCATGCATTTGCAATCATGGAACATATGTATTACAACAATCGCTTACAGAAAAGTAAAAAAAAAAGTAATTTTCTCAAAAATATGGATTTAGGCGATTTTGCTACTTAGAAAAACGAATTTGTTTGTAAAATTGTTTTTTTTTTTGTTACATTATTTTTTATCGTATTTTATAAATCAAAAGTACTCTCAGTACTTTACTACTTAAATCTTTTTTGTTGGTTTTAAATAAAACAAAAATACTTGAGGGTTCGCTCTTGTTTTTGTCTTGGCGGCTTTATTTAAGTTCAAAGTCTAAATCCGGCGCCGAGGCGCCCACGAGCCCGCACGGCGTAACTTAGGATTATTCACAGAAGCGACGAGAAACGGAGCAAAAGGTAAACGAGGAAAAAAGGCGATAGACCGACTAAATCCACTGTTGTTTTGCTCTTGCTTCTGTGTTGTGGCGAACCGCGGGTGTTTCGCCTTATATGGTTCCTTTTAGGATACATATTCAGTGTCCATTGGAAATCCTTTGAAATGCCTGCACTTGTTATTTATTATTATTTTAGTTTTTGTTTTTTGAATGACCATTTTGTTTTAATTTGGTAACTTTTTCTGTTAAAAAATAGTTTACTGCTGTCGATAACTTAGAAATCCTGTTTCGCTGGAAATAAAAAATAGTGCCCAGCTCAGAAAAAAAAAATCTTTTTATAGAAAAATTGATAAAGTTATTTTATTGAGTACAAATTTTCTTAAAGAAAAAAAATGTAGTAAACTGATCTTCAAGTAAAAAAAAAAAAAGAATACTGTAGAATAAAGTGGTAAAAAATAATGTGGCAAGTTAGAGGTAGATAAAAATATAACAGAAGTAGATGTGAAAAACGAGTAAAAAGTGAGAGCAGAACGAGGGCAATCTTCATAGTGCCTCAGGCCAAATACAGAGAACAGTACTCGTGATGATTTTGCCTGGACGAAATTTGGCCGCGTTGGGAGTTTGCGGTGAATGCCAAAAGAGTGAGAATAATAACAATAATAAAAAATGTAAGAAAAGTAAAAAAAAAAAAGTTCAAAGAAATAAAGAAGTAAAACTAAAGAACTAGCATACCTTTTTCACGAATAACTGCAATTTGTGTATGCTTGTTCCTTTTTTTTTCTTATCAAAAAACTCTACTATCTATTTTTCATTTAATTTTTAATTTTTTTGCTTTACACTTTTCGTTTCATTTTTCTGTGAGTTATTCAAGTTCCTTCACTCTTCTCATCATGAATATTTTGCCGCATTCTTACCGCAAAATCGTGCAACCACACATATATTTTATTTTTTTCTTTGCGGTACCTCGTGACTTGCATTAGAAACTTAAAAAAATTTTATCTTCTTCACGTATGAATATTTTGTATATTTTATTATAATAATTTAAAGATATTTCTTTAAAAAGTTATTATTGTGAATAGTAGCGAATAAACCTTTGATTTATATATGTATGAAACCGTACAGTACCACATTGTATGTCATTGAACTCTAAATGGTGTTCATTTATTTCCTTTCAACTCCATCAGTAACGATATCGGTATATACTTCGCGTCATTAACCTAAAACGAGCGATAGTCAATTTACTCGGTTGGAAGTTCATGAGAGGGAGAATTATAGTGTGTTATATTCTCAACCACGGAAATAGTATTATTGTTAATAAAATATAACACGAATAGTGTATTCTATATGTAGTATAATATCTTTCACTGTTCGCGCCACGTGCAGGCAAAAAGATAATTCATTACACGAGATAGTGATCGCGGGCGAGCTGCTTTCGCAATTTCGTTTTCCGGCAAGAGCAATTCGTTTCAATCGTGCGTGGTATATTATTGTCTCTCCGTTACTCTATATTTTTATTTTTATTTATATCTTTACTTTATTACAGCAACGGGTAGATAGAAACAAGATCCGACTTACTCTCACAGCTCAAGCAACCCGGCGCCAGAAGCGGTATGCCTTCTAATTATCCTCAATGAGCGGTATTAATCTAATAAACAACTAACATCGACTGTTTAATAGTCGGTTAAAACCAATCAACTGTATTATCACCAACTCTGAAAATTACTTCGAGTAATTAATAAAATGCATGACGACTATTTATTTATATTGCATCTTTTATATAATGCACACACTGTAAAAAAAACGGTGTTTAAATGAACTGACACCATTGTGTAGCGGTGCGACTTGGCGGTGATGCTATCTGATCGGTGTACATACAGAGTAAATTGACACCAATCGGAGTATGAGAGTGTGAGTGTAAGTGTTTTAGAATTTACAAAACAGAAAAAAAACAATAGCAATAATCATTATATTATTTCGTTGGAATTATAAAATTATCGTTAATTAAGATAAAAACAATTTTATTATCTATAAAATAAGCAATGCCACTTTTAATAAACTGAACAAACTGCATAAATTTTTGATCACTTATCAAATTAAATATTTAGGAACAACTTAATAATTATTTTTATTTTAACTCTGATAGTTTTCATAAGAAACTAACTGACTTAGAGATGATAAATTAATCAGTGACATGTAATTATATTTTACTTCTCTCGCTGATTTAATTTGCAAAGAGACTTGAATTATAAAATTTGATTCCCCAAATTTTATACAATCACACTAACATATTATTATCGATATTTCTTCTCTGAATTTCTCCATAAATTGGTAAATCTGTCGTATCATTAATTTTTGAAACAAAAAAACTTTTTTGATTTTTTTTTTTTTTGTATTTTAAATATAATTCGACTTCTGATACTTCAGAAATAAAACTACCTTTTTTCTAACATCGCTTAACACCGGGAAACATTTTAATATTACTACCGGTGTTATTTTAATACCGCCTTTAGGGTTAAATTTAACACCGATCTTAATACCGGGCTGTAGCGTAGCCTCTCTGATGTACTCTCTGAAAATAAATTTGTTGAATTTTCACTAATTAAAACATATTTGACAGTAAAAACGTCAGTGAAAATTCACTAATTCGCCAATAGCTGAATTTCTCACTGACATATTAATATTTTGAACCATTAATTAGTAAAAATTTAGCTGACTTACGCCGAGAAAAATAAGAAAAAAAGGGACCATTGCTCTGTAGAACATGAATTCAGTTAATGTCATAACTATGTGTACAATTAAACATCGTTTTACTATATACTTAATCGTTCGTCCAAATACGCTGATTGACTGGATTAGTGTTACGCCCAGCAATAGTTGTTTTTTTTTCTTCGTGTACATAATGACTTAATTTTTTACTATTGAATTCGTGAACATTATTTCAATTTTTATCTGCATAAAAATATACTTACCATGTGCTCCCAAATCTATGTTATTATAAACATCTTGACCATTTTCAATTGATTCATTAACTATTTTTAATTTATACTTGAAGAATGTCTCAATAATTCTTTATTCACTAAAATATTTTGTGGTTATTAATTTGTTTTTACAAATCATTCAAAAATATTATAATTTATTATAATAGTCTATCAATGCAATTATTAGTCATTGACAAAAATAATTATAACTCTCACAAATAACCAAATGAGATGCTATTGTACTTATAATTCAACGATTTAGTGGATAAATAGCCGTCCTTACTCATTACTATCAACAGTGGATTTTTTACTATTATTACCATCAGTGAATTTCACCAGTTTGATGAACAATTTTGTTTCATTAGTAAGTAAACAGTGACTTTTATTGGTTCTATAGTGAACTTAGTGATAAAATTTCTTAAATTCCTAGTAATATACTTATAGCTGAGAAATATATTGAATATGCACTGTGACTCTGTTATAATACTCTATTTGATTTTAGGAAAGTACATAGAAACATAAAAAAAAATAAAATACTACATAAATTTATTCAGAGAATTATTCATATACTTGGATATTTCCATTAAATTTGCATCGGACATGTTTTTTTTTATTTTATTTTAAACGATAACCATTGTTTGATCCTTGTCGTGAGCAAACTAAACTCATTTTTCTTATTTTACTCGCTCGTCTTTATCCAACAACCATCCCTGTTATGTTTATTCTTATACATACACTTTTTATCTCGCTGTTTCGCTGTTGTCCGATCATTGTCTACGACAAAGTGAATTGGGAACTGTTGCTCTCGGTGGGCAATATGTTTTGTCGGTACTCTGTAGTTGGAGTATATCTATAGTGGTTGCCAAGCCGACAAACGTACTGTCCGACGAATAACGCAAACGGAGAGTCTGTAGTAAATTTTGTCCAAGTTTTTCTCTACAACAAATCCTCTAATACAAAATTAAGAACGAGACTCGATACATTACTCTATAATCCAGCAATCTACGTTTCTATTTTTTAAAAATATTAATTTGTTTAAGAGAAAAACGTGGATAAAGTTTCCATTTACTGTGCAAGTGTAACAAGGATAGTACCGTTCATCGACTTGAACGTGATAGAGAGAAAAGTTGAAACCTCTCATAAACAAAATATGACCACATAGGGAGAGATAAAGAAGAGGACATCGCTCAGGTTATTCCATGAACTCAAACTATGTGAAATTTCTTATGGAATTTTATTTTTATTTACCATCTTAGCTAACAGTTTTAGTTGTTAGATATACGTATATATATGTACAAGCTTTTCTTAGTATAAATTGTCGGTAATATTACTAACTCAGAGTCTTTGCGCCGTTCGCAAAGATGCAAATCTTCACTTTTAAACCTGGGCGCTTAGTTCTCATAAACGTTTTACAACTATGTACAATGAAGTTTCGAGGTCAAGATGACTTGCGATGACCTCATAGGTGAAGTAACGCATTAGTTTGAACGAGTAGAATAATATCCTTTTTTATCTCTATTCATTTTGCGTTACATAGTCTGTATATACATATATTTATTTATTTATTTATTTGCGATTAGCTGTAATGTTCAACTTAAAAGACCAATACAACTTTCTCTTTACTTACAATAAAATAACTCAAAAAACATGACACATTGAAGCCTTAACTATGTAGACGTTGTACATTGAACAATGAAAACATTTTAATATGTATATATTTTTAAATTTGCTTATGGTAAATTTAAAAAGACCATCCGGCAGACGAAATAGAAACAGATTTCTCAATAACAGCTCTTAATTTAAGTCATTTTAGAGTAGAGCAACTTACTGGAGAGAAAGCCATGGAAGTAGAATTTTTCATTATTGTCGAGTACCTAAATGGCCATCATTTCTATACTAATAAACCAATTTTGCTCATTTGTAAACTTGATTGAAATATTTACTCCAAAAATAAGTTCTTTAATTTCATTAGAATCTATGTATAAGTTTTTGAACCAACGTTTTATTTTTTAAATTTAGTCAAGTAGTTAGGATACCTTATGGCAAAATTTTATGAAAATTCTACTACAAGAACAAATACAAAAGCTAAATTTTTTTAAAAATTACTAAATATGAAACTCAAAATACTAAGTATAAAAAAAAATTTGTTCCCGAATAATTTCAAAAAGGTTCGACGTGTAGAACTTCTAAATTAAAGACACTTCGAAATTTAAGTTGAACTTTTTTTTTAATTTTTAGGATTTGAATATTAAAAATAAGACTGATTTAGAACTTAAAACGTAAACGACTTTTAACGAATTTTCCTCTCGTTCAAAAGAAGGGAAAGAAAAAAAGTAGTAAATATAAGTCTTCAGAATTATAATTTCAAAACATTCTCATTTGACTCAAAATTCGTCTACATAAAGTTCTAAATCAACTATATAAACAATATTCTAATCAACTATATTTTTTACTATTAAAACCCTAAAAGTTTGAAAATATTTCAGCTTAAAGTTCCAATCTGTCTCAAATTTAGAAGTTCTACATCTCTTACTTTCATGGAATCTTTTTGGAACGATTTTTTTTTTGACGGGTGTTTATAAACTGAGAGAACAATTTATTTGAGCCAAAGAAATAGATTTATTTGACTGAACAAAATCATTTATTTCATTTAAATATATATTTGTTTGTAGCTAACAAATGGCGCTACAGTGCCACCATTCAAATACAGATTTGTTAACTATAAACAAATCATTATTGCATTCAAATGAACCATATCTTTGTCTCAAATAAGTATTGATTGGGTCCATTCAAATATGGGATTTATATGCCTGAAAAAAATTTTATTTGGCTCAAATCAATTGTTCTCTCAGTGTATTATACAAAGTAAATTGTAACTGCAGATGAGATCTAATAATTTGTTATTTTTGACATTCCTGATTGAGAAATCTAATTTGAAATAATTCAAACTCGATTCGAAACATTTCAAAGTTGGCAAAATTGACTATATATAGATATACACTTTAGCATGGATTGAATCATTCCAAATGAAATTTCTGAATCAGGGATAAGTAAAAGTGCCTATTCCATTAGTAAAAGATATAAACGCTAAAAATAACTTTTAATATATGATAACACATTTTACTTGTGGAAAAATAATTTTTTACTCACGTTAAAAGTAAAAATTATCGGATGCCATTAGTTTCATCAGTTTACTTTCCACATAGAAATATTTGCTTATTTTTTGTCCATGTAATAAAAATTATATTTCTTTTTTTGATTTTTTTAATATCATATGCAATAAGTGTAACTGCTGCACACTTTTCTGACTAGTATATATACTATAGTTATGTTACCTATATATATAACAAAATAACAAGATAGAAAAGCGTGGGGTATATTACAAACATTATATTATAGTCTTTCTATAGGGCATAAAATAGGTTCGTTGTATTACGCCCACCCACATTTTACTTAACGTGTACACAGTATACGTTCGTTACGACACGTAAACGTGATTGTAGCATGACAGGGCCAAGATACCCGTTAGTCCAAATGATAAATCATCCCCTTGACACTCTTTAAGCAAGCTGTTTTCTCATCGCGTCATCAACGTGACATTTTCGATGACGTTCTAGTTATATATTATTATAAAATTTTAAGACAGAATAATATTTGAATCATCCTGTATATAATATGTATATAATTATTATATTATCTTTTTTGACGATCTCATTAATTGTGTTATCTCATAATTACGACTATATTATTCATTCAAATTAATGGCCTAATTATATACGAAGGAATACTCACATTTTTTTTTTTTAATTAATTAGTTTCTATTGTGGCTATAAACTTTATTAACGTGATCAACGGAAGTTGATGTGCATAAAATAATAACAATAACTTCATTAATATCTTTTAAGAGGATAAGGTGATTCAAAATTTTAACATATATGATATTGTAATATTATAACCCTTCCATTAATAATACAGAGTGATGACCTGATGACAATCGTGAACATCCGTTTGAGTGTTAATTTTTTTATTGTGATCTTTTAAAAAAATCAGAAAGGAAGAGAAAGATCAAGCCAAATATAATATAATACTATTGAATTGGTTGTTTGAATGAAAGATACCTCTAAGAATTCGCTTACATACTTTCAAGTATCCTAGATTATGGTGCAGAGTTCTCTTGATTGGCAAATCGCGTATTAGCTTAAGCTCTACTTCGTGGTCAATAATCTATACATATAGGCTTAACCTTTTAGGGTTGAGTAATATGTATACGAAGCCATAATTCGAGAATTTAGTCAGCACAATTTTCCCGAAGCTACGACGTTTTATAGTCGTGGATGACTCATAGAGGAAGTAATATCATATGATTTTATGTTATTAATTTTTTAAAGACTGTCTAAAATAATTAAGTTTTTGTCAATTAATGAATTCTGTCTAGCTAGATATAATTTAATAGAACATATGTTTCTATTTTAAGTTTAACTAAACATGAAAATTTTATATAAATTGATTAAAAATATTATTTTTTAAATACAAACTATTTTAAATTTATTCTGGCTTATGTACCTTAAAAATAACTATTGTCGTCAATCTAACTTTAGCCCAACCAGCGTAACTTGGACCGTTTATTAAAAGTATATGTTGGTTTTTTTCCTGCTCAAAAATTGGGTATATTTTTATTCTGAACCTCCTATTGATTATGTGTATAAAAAATGAATTATTTATGTCATGAGTCACGACTATTATTTTTCGGGGCGGACAATGTTACTCTTGACAAGCCAACGTTATCCAGAGTTATTATATTATTACAATTATTTCCAAATTGATTTTTCATTCGTTGACTGGAAATTTTCACCGTTAAATTTGAATTTTCATATCCTTATGTATCAATTATATATGACTATATAGATATATATCGTGATTAGTAACTTCATAAATTATAATAAATTCTGTAGAATAATACCAATAATACAGTCAGCTAAAGAATATAATCTTTTATGATAACTTTCAAATAATCCATAAATTTCATTCTGTAACGCGTAAAATCTTCAAAAAGAAATTTTGAAAAAGTATTTCACAAAATTATTTGTATCAAAATGATGTTATCAAGACGTAGTATAAATGTTCATACTCCGCATAAACAATATTTTAAAAATTTATACTAATGTATTGAAAAATTATTGTTGGCCAGTAAAAGATAGAGGTATTAAATTTTTCTGCTCAATCATTTGAAGTATGATATAGAGTTCCTACGATCACTGCGCAATCTTTCGAAACTAGCCACTCACTTCCGGCCCGATAAACTCTGTGAACTAGTTACCTAGTCGTCCGACAAATCTAGCTACTAAGTTGTAATATTAAATTACAGATATTAATTTTGCAATATGCGTTTTTTTTACATTTAATTTCTATTCCCTTTATGTGGTTTAAAATATCCTCTTCAGACTGATAATGTATTTTCCGTGGACCGATCGACCAGGGACATCGCCCTCGTTCAACAAAAGGAAAATCAATTAACTCACCCACGCATATAAATCTCCGTAATTGTGTGGAGGTATGAATACGTATATCCACGTTTACAGTAGAGTAAAAGGATGTGTGTGATGTTGTGATATATAACTGTTATATATGTATGTGTATGTGTAGACTAGTCTGCTGGTGGTTCATGTACAGTCACACATCAGTCGTAACAAATACACGCTGTAGCATATTCTGAGTGTGTTGGACGAAGCATAAGCCGCGTTGGTTGCCAAGGGCAACCATTGTATGCACCATCTCTTTCTCTTCTCTCTCATGCTCTACTATACATCCATACCATTTCCCTTTCTTCTGTCCTTGTATTGCATCAAATCCTACCCCTGAATCCTGTAGCATAGTACTTTCTCATCCCGGTCTTCCATCAGACCCCCTTGCTACTGAAGCTCGACAAGAGAGCCAGTGACAGATAAAGCGAGAAAGAGAGAAAGAATCAGGGATGTATCACCCAGTATTTCATTAGAGGCAGCCATCCATGAACCCGAAATATTCTCGGCGCCGTTTACTAACCCTTTACAGCGCTTGTTATCCTCTTTTTTTTTTTTTTTTTTTTTTTACTATTCTTGACTCATACTTGCTCACTTAATTTACTCATAACTCATTCGGGTTAACTTATCAAAATACACATACCAAGTCGGAATATATTTATTATTTCTATTTGTAACGAAATATTCACCCTTTCGAATAAATATATTTTATTTTTTATTTCTGACATACAAATAAAATGTTAATTGCTCCAAGCGTTCATGCAAACTCCAAATAATTTGAACTCATTAATTTTAATACTTGGATGATTATCAACAAATAAAGACTTTAAAAAAGAGAAAAAAATATTAATTTTTTAAGGATTATGTTTGTACAACATATTGTGTTTTCGCTTGGTTCATTTTGACTCATTATTCCGTGCTAATCCATCAGCACCATCGATCAGTATCCATGGGGAATAATTTTTACCCTTCACCCCCGCATCAGCTCTCAGGATTCCCCTTAGTGCATCTATATATACAATAGTATACTATAAACTAGCGGGGAATCCTTACGTCAGAACTCCCCGAATCGAGTCTGGAAGGATCGTCCCTGAACCCGGTAACTGTCAGCGAGTGGTAGGAGCAGAAACTTTTTAGAGTGGGGAACAAAAATAAAAAAAAGACAAGTTATGTTGGAACGAAAGACTAAACAACTCTGGTATGGTTGGTAAGTTGCGTGAGAAGGATAAAAAGTTGAAAAAAAAGTGAGAAGCCAAAATTAAAGAGAGAAGCAACACTTGCACGCCCCCGCTGTTTCTGTCTCCCTTGTTCTTATTTAGGCCTCGAATGCTTTTAACTCAGTTGGTTCTCTTACTCCACTCTCTAACATAGTATTTCCGCGGTCTTTGTCGCTCTCTGCGTGACGCGATCCACTCTCTCCACACTCTGACTGCGTGTTGTACCATAGCCATAGCAAGCCGGGCTATATACGCGAAGCAGCCGTCGCTTTCCGGCCGGCTACTCCGACCAGTACCTCGAGCCATCCTCCATACTACTACTTCCAGCATTCCCAGTTCGCCCGCAGTTGCAGCAGCTGCAATAGAGCTTATCCGCACGCGCGCTAACATCACGTTCCCTCTCGTTTACGCGCTGCTATATCGCCACTAATTATTTTACATTTATTTACAATAAATACAATTTATAAATTTAATTGGTATTCATATTTAAATAATCAATTGTGTTCTTTAAGTGACATTTCAATTCATTTGAATAATAATATTATAAGTGGTAGTGATTGTGATTTATTATACATATATTTTAAATTTTTTTATTTGTGCCAAAATTAATAATTAAGTATATTTTAAACAATATATGTTGTCTTGACATTCAATTGATGTCAAGTTCTTGCTTGTTGAAATTCCTATGACTCAAAAATTTTATGTGGGCGATTGTTAAATCAACTTGATGACTAAATAGAAAAAGTGACAGATGATGGGAGGGAAAAATTTAAAATGTGGTGTTGATAAATTATCGATTGAATCGATATGTGATTAGTGAAATAAGCGGAGTCTTTAATTATTTAGAAAAAAAATATATATTTTTTAATTCGTCAGTCGATAGTAAAAATGGATTGGAAAGACTGTAAAAATTTTAAGGAGTCACCGGAAGCATCTAGTGAGTTGCCACCGGAAGAGATGGACGATTGTTACTTTGAGGAGGACGGATCTATCGACGAAGGCATGGTACGTGATATTACTATCAATACACGTGCGAATCGCAAGTCTAAGAATTATAAACATCATTTCTTTATATCTATATATATCTTCATGCTTAGAATTTTCCAGACGTATATTAAGTATAAAAAAATGAGCATGAAAAGTATGATAAAGTTCCGTGAACATTAGTCATTCTTATCAACCCAACTTTTGCGTTATCACCATGAAAATATATTAAAGAGGACTCATATAAAAAATATCAATATCATTATGTAGCCATTATCGTAATGTTATCATTTATCATTAGCGTTCACTCTCTTATAATAACAGCCATGTGGAGGCACTCCTTTGAATTTAGTTACGATATTAGACTCATTATTGCTTTTTAGCTATTAGCAGTAACAGTAACCACAGTTTAAACTTGTAATTCAGCTTTCAGTAATTGCTACAACGTCTAACTGACCCTACACTCACCCCGAAAATCCATTACTGTTGTTCACCCAACCTCTTCTTAATTATATTCCCACACTTTCAGTTAACTATACAATAATTTAATTGTTTAAAATCAGCACATACGTCTCATCTGGTCCTTAAAACTTGGGTACATTTTAAAAAGTGACTCTTATTCGGTCATTGATGTCGGGTGCGGAAAATAACCCAGTCTCAAGTTTCGACTTGCAGTTACATCTATTGTGGTTTTGTTAAGAATAAGTGCAACAGAAACAGCTACTTGAATTACCCGGGTTGACATTAATGCGCTTGCGCTCTATGCATTTGCTCATATTCTTCTCCCAGCAGAGTTTTTGCGCCATTACCATTGCTACATTACCAATATTTTTTTTTTATACTTATATATGCATATACATATATACTCGATCATTACTTGTAAACGTAGGCTATTACTCTTGGACAATTATGAGCCGCATACTGAGTCTGACAACAAGCTTATGCTTGCTGTAACATTCCAGAACTTGTGGTCAGTTATGGTACTTAATCCTCATATGATACATCGTTGTTAGATATACATATATATATATATATGTTTTTATGTCCTGTGTAATGCAATAAATACAATGAATATGACATTAGCATATTGCGTTGTGGATGGACACTATTTGTATTTTATCGTACAGATTCATAAAAGTATAATATTGAGATCATTACACGCTGTATATCTGACACGATAAACTGCAGTGTGTTACAATTTAAAAAATCTCTATATTTATCTAAATAGTAAAAAACACACAATTGATTTGGCTAGTAATGTTCTATGTTTAGTTAAGCTCACATAAGCCGACAAAACGATACGATAAAAAAAAAAAAACAGGAATACGATAAAAGAGTACGCAAATCTGCTTTAGAAAATGTGACAACGTCGCATACGCAGACAGTACAAGTAAAAGAGTCAGAAATACACGAAGCATTAGTTGGTTGTGCGCGCGCTTATCCTGCGCTGGATGATTCAACACCAGCTAGACGCGAGGACCTTGACGGACCGCTCGACGTTTCCCTGAATAATTCGGAATAACATTAAATTATTTTGTCCTTCGTCTTTGAAAATGACTAGAGGACAACCCTATCTTCTCTACCTTCGGTTCGCTATACTTTTTTGCGCACGCAGATCTCGACGTTCTCTCAATAACTTTTTTCTTTTTTATCACAATGGCACCAACGAAAGGATTTTTGTGGATTTCGAGTACTACTTCAATTACTTAGAAGATCTTTTTTTGCAAATTTTTATAGATACCATTAACAATAAGAAAAACTCTAGACTATAAGTCTACAGATATAACGTCAATCAGAGTGAAAATATCTATCCGCGAGTGAGAGATAGTTAAGGCATGAAAGAGGAAATAAGAATGGGGATTGAGTGATGGGGGTGAAAGCATGACTCACCGTCACCACCCTCGGAGTTTCCTTGCGTTCCATAATATACATATATCCATATATACATATATATTTACTAAAACGACCCTCTTGGTTTCTATAAGCGAGCGAATCTCCCAGGTTGCTACCACTCAAGCTTTCTTTTCGAGCTGCTGTAGAGAAGAATTATCATAATTCGTTTCGAATGCACGTTATCCTGATTTTATTTTATTCAGGTGGCACAGTCGATATATTATGTTAAATATTGGTACGACTTTGTGTGACATTCCGATTTGGTTAAAATAATATTTCAATGCTTGGTAAATTTACTTAAAAACTTTATTCTTATTAAATCTTTACTTGAACATAACGTTTGTCTAATACATATTTAAAATTTACGAGATTTACCGCCTACAGTCAGCAGCTAAAACATTAGATGTCGCACAGCAAATAACAAAGATACCTAATTGTTTAAGTTGTAACCTCAGACGGAGAAATTATTCCTGTTTGACATGCTATGGTCTCATAGTAAAGCTGGGCCATGTTGGCCATCTACCGGAAATTTAAATAAACACATGCAAAAACCACTATGGCCATAGTAAAATTTACACTGGTTACAGTAATTTGGGATATAATCGTTGTCAATTTTACTATGGCTATAGTCACTTTTGCATGTGTTTATTTAAACTTCTGTCAGGCAGCCAACATGGTCCGACTTTACTATGACACCATACCATTTTAAACGAGAATAATTTTTCGTCGACGTCTTACTTTTATCCGTGGTGTGTATACGATTTTGCACCGGATCTGCACCTTAAAGTTTAAATTTTTGCCTCTATCTCGGCTTCGGCTCGGCCAACAATTACATGTGATCTAAGACATTTTTTACTTTACTGCCCTAGGTGTGTAATATACTATTTAGCTATACGGAAGTATAGGTGTAGCGTATACATAAAAAATACTGAAGTAAATCATTGAGTCATATTGTGGCTAAATTTATAAGCGTCCTTTATAACTTGCCGTCTCTCAGCACTCCTTGGTGCACTTTTCAAATATTTTTTACAAAAACTAATGTACAAATCTAATGCAACTTACGTATAATACACTCGTGTGTTGACAAATTCGCTTTTAGCTTGGATGTCAATTTACACAACTCGCGTCTTATACATAATTGTACTAATTGTATAAACTGCTTCATATCTGTCAAAGGGTTTAATTATGTTTCACGTAAATCAAATTTAATAATGGTATAAATTTTTGTTTTAATAAAAAATTAAAAAAATTTTCGATTTTAGGTATAAAAAGTTCCCAACTCTATTAAAGTAATGTGGTATAAAACCATAAATTAGTAATAAAAACCTAAGTTTGATCATGTTCATCGGTATTTTTATGAAATTCTTTTAGTCTAACTCAATCTATAAGGGAAGTAAGCAATAAATTATAATATACTTCGCTATATCTTGTGAATTAAGATTTATCAGATTTAATTTACTTACGGATAAAAACAATGAAAGAGATAGATAGTATAATCATGAAAAAATGCATTAGATGAATCAGTCTTGATGTTCTAACAATTTTTTTGCATTTTCTACTGTCTTAAATTTTTTTCTCATCTTACTTACTCTTGATGTCACTAAACATCATCATCCATCTTGATCCCAACGGGGAAGCTAGAATAAAGCATTACATCTGGAAAAGCATATACTCACATTAATGTGATTCTACGATGTATTAGATGTTGAAATCAGATTACTTTGACCTCAAAGCATAATAATATATATATGTGTACATATATATAGTACATGTACTACCAGACCATCTAATCGAGAAAACACATGAATTTATGTCTTCCGTAAATGTTACGAGGGTGTTCTTAAGCACGTAAGGGAGAATTTTTGTAGATTGGGAGACAGACGATGCCCTCAAGTCATGATCAATACCTAATGTTGTTATCGACTTTGTGATCATTTCTACGTTAGACATGGAGTGAAACTAGACGAAAGGGTCGATTGTCTCGGTTTTGGAACTTTCAAATGGGCTCTTGGCATAACACGAAAAAAAAAAAAAATAATAATAAAATACCATCCGATTGACATTTCTTTGAGAGCCGTACATTGACCCATAAAAATAGATGAAGGGGATTTTTATGTGAGTTATAATAGACTGTTATTGTATTTTTATATTTTTTTAAAACTTGGTTTCTTAAAAATAATAACGCTGTTATAGATGTTAACATTTTACGAAAAGTACGGTTATAACAATAAATATCAAGTGGAATAAAAAAATAAATTTAATTTAATTTTTTAGACTTTAAAATAAATTGTAAAATGTTAAATTTAACACATGGTTTATGATGTATCGTCCTGAAAGGATTATCAGTTTCATTTATATACTATACAACGCATCACGAATGGGATGCAAAAAACCCTGAAGCTGATCTCAGCGTGGGTGAACAGTTATTATTGCTTGGCGCCAGGCTGGTGGGACTGCACGCGGTTCTTAACTTCTTCAACTATCATCGTATCCAAGTGAATTTAAACGATACACTAGTGAAGCAAGCATATATATATATCTACCGACTAGTACATTAGTGTATAGACTGTATAGAATATCAAGCGGGTGTGTACATTCGTGCGAAAAAATCTAAAGCTCCATTCCCAGGGACGTAAGCAATGGCCCTAAGGGGAAGAGTCACGCGTTTATATTATATTCTCACTCGAATCGAATCGCGCTGTTTTAAATTTTACGAGCAGAACAACTAAGCTAACTAATTTCACACCGCCCAATTCACACTTTATTAAAATGACCCAGCTAAAAAGATTTTATTTTACTTAACATTAACATATTTCACGGATTCTAGTAAATTAAGTCCTTTGTTTAATATATATATATAAATGTTACAGATTTCTCAGAAATAACTAATCTATTTCTGTACAGCTAGATTAGTTATAACTTGAGAAAATGAATGCACACATATATAAATGAAATATATTTGACACGGGATTTATCTAAAAAAAAAAGTTTTAATCACTGACGTTATTTTTCCTGAGCTCTGACGATTTTATAAGCCTACAGTAGGAAAAAAATGTTGAGTTAAAGTGCGTCATCATACATTCATACACTACACTCAGTCTACTCGGTCAGTAACACGTTTGGGAAGAAATATTTATCATAAGAATCCGGAGTAGAGTGCAGTGCCCGAAGCATAAGCGAGATATTTTTAGCTCCTCTCTCCATATATACATCTCACCATCTTCCTTTTATCTTTTTCTTTTCTTTAACATTTTATACAGTCACATCATATATCTATAAATTTGTATTTTTTAATAAAAATATATACATACATACACATTTGAATGAAAAATTTAGAAGATTATAATAAATTCAATAATACAATATTATAACTTCCATAAAATTTTTCACAATAAATCAACAATTAATTAGTTATTATTCAAGTAGATCATAAATTTAATCTGAATTATAGAGATAAAATAATCGTAAGACCACACAAGCGTGAAAATTTAACAATCAAAATACGCGGCCAATTAAACACATCTAAAATCTTTATTGACGACGACTGCTTTCGGCAGTGTCCTGCTCATTTTCTCTATATGCTACTCTTCAGCTTAAACGAAACTTTCATTGGTTCGAAAAATCTTAAGATTTATGGCTGTTGTACTAACGAGTTATTATTCATTTCTTTTTCCTGCATCAGTGATAGTAAACTGTACTAAGTGGAACTGATATTTATCGATGAACATTAAAAAAATAAAAAACATATCATTGACATTCCTTTTAGTGGTACTCCAAAGTCGTGGTTTGTGTCACAGTATTTCTTGATCTGACTTAGCGGAAAAGATTTCATTTGATTTTAAATCCTGTCTACTTATCGTCAGTCAAAATGTCGATGGCACTTCTTAACAACACATATGCACATGTGTCTTCTAATGGATCCATGGATGGACGTCAAGTACTTATTCGTTCACAAGTATTATTTCCTCGTGCGTTACTCTTGCTTTCTTTTGACGCCTGAATTATCCAGTGACCAAGCACTCGTCTTTCGTCTGTACGAGGTGAAGAGTTTAATGCTCATCAGTACACAACCATACTCAAATAAATGTATACAATCATAAAAAATATTCTGTTGGTCTCAAATTTAAAAGCGTGACAAGAACAGACACGATGACAGGATAACAGATACAATGACAGGATAACTAAGCACACAACATCGCTCTGTATCTTTTTAGTCGCAATTCCTTTTTTTTTATTTCTATTTGTTATCCTTTTTTAGCTCCATATACACATGCCTTCTCAATTTATTCATGTGGTTTTGTCCTCGTACGCCCATCGTCTTTGTTCAAACGCCAAGAACACTCTTTCAGTCTTTTTAGATCAACGAACAGAGATCGTCTTTCTTTCTAGGAAATAATGAAGACGCGGATAGCGAAACAAAAAAAAAATATAACCAAGATTCAGGACTGAGGAAGATCCTGGCACCCGCATTTCGTTAGCTTTATTCTTTCTGTATATTCTTTTCGTCTTTTGCAATGTTTTATTTTTATCATGACATCACACATTAAAATACCCTTGGATTTTTTTTTTTTTTAAATGTATTTAACTCTTGATCTTTCTCTTTCATCGTTTTACTTTCTTTGTATACATATCCCCAACAGTCTATCCACCGCCATAATACTGCGATTTCTTCGACTATATTTATGTACTCATTTTTGCAAACTTTTCTTCAGGCATTTTCAACCCCTCTGTTGTAATATAGGGAGTTCAAACATAATTTTAGTCCCCCACAGTAGTTTATATTAATTGAGCACCGACGTGTTAAGATGAGTGTGGAATATATAAATTTCAACTAATATTTCTTGAGGTTATCGAAAATAATGTTATTTATATTAAACCTAAAATTTATTTATTTTTCTGACAACATGACACAATAAATGATAGATTGTTTTATGATTAATGGACATTTAATATAGTATTTGATAATAGAAAGTTTTATTGAATTGTATTCTTTTTAAATATTTTCCCACAAAATATATTAAACACATCTCATCCATTACAAAGAAAAATACCTTTCTAAGATATAAAATAATAATTTAAATATTCTCAGAATATAATTGTAATATATCAAATACAAATGATTTTAGATCTTAATTTTGAATTTTTTTAAATATCTCGAAAATTGAAATTTTTAGTACCCAGAACTAAATCCGAGATAGGCGTGAAATTAAGCTAAGCTGTTGCTTTACCGAACAAATATTTTTACATCCATGGTAGAAACATCGGTCGTCCGTTCGAAGAGGCTTATTTATGTTTCGAAGTATGTGAGGGAGGTGAAGGTATAAAGTATCCTCAGGCTATACACATGCGTCTTTCGTGTTTCTCTCACCTTCTTCTTTTTCTTCTCTGCTTTTATGTGTCTCAAAACGATCCCAATCATACTCTCATTAGACCGCGTTTAAAATTAATATTTTTCTGCTGAAATTCACTAAACCCTCGTAATTATTTTTTCGTCTTAAGAATGTGTCAAAATATATATAGATATTTTTTTCTTAATTTTAAAGTTATTTATAAGAAATATTTTATGAATTATTGATCATTTTTTGTTGACTTTTTTCTCACGTATTTTAAACTTTAACTGAAATGCAAGTCTCATATTTGAGCCTTCTCACGTGCAACCGACAATTTTACCCCGAGTATAATGCGCCCTAAAGACTATCATTACTGCTAACCACGCTGTCACGCGTTATTAAACCCACTCTCTCGCTACATCATTTTTGTTTTTTTTTTTTTTTTCGTTTTTTTTTTTATTCGATAAAAGAAGAAATACGGAACTAAAAATGAATAATAAAAAATCTTATGTATATATATATATAACATATGTATATATAGATGTGAGGGATCTAATCGAATGAACGATGTAAGCTTTTTAGCGAAGAATATAATTCACAGATGGTACGCAGCTGCTGAACCGGAATTGCGCCACGGCGATATCTAGCTATATACATACGACATTGGTCACTTCCGTTAAATGGCGTCTTTCTATTTATCATATTTACAGAATACATATCTTTTTTACATTTCTTAAGTGTTCAATAAACACAGCTGCCAAAAAAAGTTATATACCATACACAATTGCCATCGTAAAACTGTAATTTATTGACTAAATTGATAGGAAACCCTTTGTTGATTGATAAAATTTGATACTTTAAATTTCGAATGAGTGTTTGAATGATGAAAAAAAAAAAAAAGATATGTAAACGCAGACGTGTGTTCCAGCAATAAAAAGGTGGGCTCTTTATCGAACTAATGTATAATTTTAGATAATTCTTGACAGCTCTTTAACTTTAATTTAAGTTATTATATTTTTTGTTATGGCTTCTATTTCTTTATTATGAGTTAAGTTAATTAGAAACAACGTCTATTAAATCTAATCTGTATCAGGATCTTTAAAAAAAAGCAGTTGTAAAATTGTAGTTAACTCCAAATTCATTAAAAAACTTGAGTCTTTGTTGGAATCCTCTACACTAAAACTATAAATGGCTTATTAAAATTTATTAATTAGTTTTATATTCACATGAAATGGAAATTATACATTTTCGGACGTGAAAAATATGACATATGTAAAAATTTTATTATTGTTAACAAAAGCTTAGTGACGGTTCGTAGAAAAGGATAAGGCAACTTTGTCAGCTCGGATAGTGTAATCAACTTAAAATATTTAGAAAATTTTTTTTTAAGTGTTAGGTACCAGGATTGCTTTAATGAAAACTAAAAAGCTGGTTGAGGTAAAATGGGCTTTTATTTAAACTTTGTTCATTCATTACTTTGTTGATTATCGAAATAAGCTTTTTTTGTGCCAACTAATTCTATTGTTCTGTATAACTAGGCATTTTTCAACAAAGAAAAAATTTGTTTGGTTTAAAAAATCTGTCCTATATTTCAAGAATTTACAATTTGTAAGTAGAATAAATGATCAATCAAAATATAAACTGTAACGTTCTTTAAATTAGTAATACACAGAAGAAAAAGAGATATTATAAAGTAAAAAATATTTTTTGCAATTCTTGATTCAAAATATTGTTTCTGTAATGAATAAGCAATTATATTCTTTTAAGAAGATATTTAGATTAAATGGAAGAATTGTATGTCTGCGGTTAAGTAATTTCTTATATTATTCAAGAAAAGTTATTTAATTAATTGAAGAATATAATTTATTTAAATCAAGACTAAAATTTTTTCATTCCAATAGACCGTTGTCTTGAGTCGATAAAGTAGTTTTCTTATACTGAGAGTAAATTTTTTTCTGTCCCGCAAAAAAGTTCTTGACTTGAGGTATTGATATGTATAGAAACAAGGTACTATGCTCACCAACTAGGACAGAAAAGCATCTTGTTACAATAGCTTTTTTTACTTGGTTTTAAAAAAAAATAAATGTCATTAAAAATAAATATTCTTAAATCATGATTATTTTACTTAAATTATAATCTAGTTATTCTTGATTCAATATTTTTATTATCTTAGTCGAAGAAAATATTCTCGAATTTAAAAGAGGTAATTTTACTCAGCCAAAGAATAAAAAGAATGAAGACAAAAATTATCTTGGACCAAGTCAACCTTTTTTATGTGTACATATTTGTTGATCATTTTTTATTATTTTTCCGTTGGAGCATCGAAAAATAATACTGATTTAAAATTCAACGGCCGGTCAACAACTCTGTAACTTGTAGATAATCATATATGCCTGTCTTGCAGGCCTTGAAGTCAACGTCTCGCTTCCGGAAATTTGGTAAATTGTATGCACGACAGTGTCGGCACGTGCCGACGCATAATATTGAGTTGTGCGCACGCAACATAGCACCCTCACTCAATTGTTCATGAACACGCAACCCCTTTGGTTTAATTTTCTCTGCAATTTACTAACTGTCGGTAGAACAGGTAACAACACTCAAAAGTACAGGGAGAAATGTAAACATAGCTTCGGGTCATGCAGTTACTGGTATCCGTAACGAAAAACGGAAAATACCTCAACCGAGCAATGTTAAACAATGGTTCTAGTTGTTTTATCTTACAGAGTTAACGTTTATTGAAACTTTATATGAAATACTAATTAGACTTAAAGTATTCAATATTCTTTAGACGAGCGTAAAATTTATTTATCGACGATTGCCTTAGGCAAAGAAAAAGATAAAAAAAAATCTATCCTAACGTTTATTGACTTTTTTTTTTAATCTTTTCAGATTTATTTTGAATTACTTTTATTATTTATTGATTATTGAGTTCCCAGGCAGAATTTTTTTTTTATATGTATCCCTTATAAAAACGTTCCGTAATCATTCTTTTTTCTTTTCTTCATCCAGGATTAAAACTTTTCAATAACATACATCTTTTATAAACGCATAGGGGTACACGAGTTTAAATACAAAAACATCATTTTAATGTTATTAAAGATCGATACATGTTAATCTTACAAAAATTGACTTGGGACTAAATCATTTTTTAAATGAATAAATAAATAAATACTAAGAGTGTTCAAATTCAAATAATTAAATTTTTCAAATTATTCGTATCAGATTGAATATTAATACTTGATTTAATATTAGAGTTTTCGAAACATTCCAAATTATTTGGTAGTTTTTTAATTCTTCATAAATATTTTAACTATTAAAAAAAAATTGAAGTATTCGTCAGTTTTCGAATTATTTCAAATTCCCGACTTATTTATAAATCATTGTAAAAAAAATTTTATAAGTTATCACAAGTGTGTTTATAATTTAATTTTTGAAATTCAACAAATAATTAGAAAACTTATAAATAATTCTAATTTTTCAAATTAGTTGAAAATTCGAATTATTTGATTCTAACATTATTTGCACATACTTAAGAAGTACTACTGATCCATACTATAAGTATGACTATTATTTGATAGATATTTGGTTTTTAATAAACGTTACCTAGAAAAATATTATCAAGATATTGATTTAAGCCAAAACATACGTCAGAAAATGCGCTTGAAATACCGGCAATAGAAGGGAAGCAGGGCATGCGAAAATAACGTTTATATCATTAAGAAAAAAGCTAAGAAATATAAATATATAGATATTCATATAGACGAAGTAAAAGAAGTAAATAACGAAAGGGCTGCGGCTATAGGGGGAGTAGGGTTACTCCTATTAGTTTTAGTGTTTAACGTACGAGTTTATGGGCGTGGATATTTACATTAAAAGAAAAAATAGAAAATTAAAAAAAAAAGTCATGAAGTCTAAAAATATTGAGAGCAAATGAGAAGCAATGTCACAAGTAATATGACCGTAAGTTATACAAATGGTTTCTCTCCATTGCAGACATTTTGACTCTTACATTTGAGGAAAAAAATCATTTTATAGAAACATGAAAAAAAAAAAATGAAATACAAAGATGAAAGAAATATGTGCATAGCTCTCTTTGAAAGCAAATATATATCATAACTAGCAGTTCAGACAAACACTGAAAAGGGCTACCGGTTGTTTAGTCTTTCCATTTACATATATATATTTTTGTTCATGGTTGATTTAAGGGTTGAAGATTAAAAGGTAAACAGTGTGCTCTTGCTGAAATTTTCGTATTGGTAAAATAGATTTGAAATATCAAGGAAAAAAATGTTACTAAAGTTTTGATTGTATGCAATCATTTTATTTTAATTAAAATTTTTTTTTCTATCGTTTATACATATTTAACTGAAAGGAAAAGGAGTAGTAAATAAAGATATACAATTACAAAAGTATAATAAAAATGTATTCATGATAAAATTTATTATTTAATGCAAGGTGAAATGAAATATTTGTGTTGGGTGGAGTAAAATAAAATTTTCAGGTTCCTTGTTAGTATTGTGTCGGGGTCATCAATTTCTTGTTGTTGGATACACCCCAAACTTTTTCACTAGGGTAAATCATCAAAGTGCAGCTCTCAACACAATGTTTTCCCTCAATGATTTTTACGATACTAAACATACACACCCCTGTGAAAATAAATTTTATTGACATTCTCCTGAATACTGTCTACGTGATTCGATAATAACACTTGTTTCTTATGTTAATAAAATTTTTAAATCACTTTGAAATATCTCATTACTGTTTGAGTTATTACTTAAAAATTTAATTACAGAAAGAAAAAAAATGGAAATTTTCATTCTGAGAATTAATCAGTCAAGTAATTTTCTTGATTTATTATTAAATATTAAATTAATTATTCGTATTTTAGTTACCTCAACTTTTTGGTCTCTAATATTAACGAGTCTTTTTTTTTTAATTATTCATGAGATATTGCCCGGAATCTCATAAAGTACTTGGGAGGGAAAAAATGTGACCACCGTGAGAGAAATATTCAATTCATTTCGCAACTTTACCTTCGAGTGCCTTTAAGACTTAGATGTTGTCGGCACGTACACATGTGTTGAGTAAAAATTGAGTGTTAGATCAGCAGGAAGCCTTACAATGCTCGAAACAATACGAAATATTTATAGACGTAGCTGTAAAAACTTGAAAAAAGCAATGTGATGCGTAACTTTTCCATCTTTCTGAGGACAAAAATTTAAAGACGAGTCTAGATGCCTGTCAGCAATTTTTGGCATTCGCTCCATGAGGGTCGCACACCAACGTTGAATTTCTTAAAGTAAGCACAGGAACACCGATTTGAATGCTTTAAACATGAACACATGATGTAAAGAACGACGAGAAATCGACTGCTTGCCACCCGTGTCTTCGTTAAAGTCCCTTTGTACAGTTGCCGGTTTTTTTCGACCACCGTCGATGACTCATTCTCTTTTCGTCCTCTTTGAATTTCTTAAACTTAAACGACTTACCTTTTATTGCTTTATTTTCTACGTCTTTAACACTCTAACCACACTTAAAAAACGTTTTCACGACAAATGGATTCGTTTTGGCGATTTCATTGCTCGTTTTATAGCTGCCAATCGTTGATTGGAAAAACGACGTCATTTGAGGCTATTGAATGGTCATTCATTATTTCCAGTTTTATGAATCAGTAATAAATTATTGAGTTATGCAAAAATACTTACTCAAAAAATTGTTGGGATTTCTGAGAATGAAAAATTATTCGATATTGTTTCAGTACTTGACTTAATTAAATTTTAAAACGACACTGCAGAATAAAATAAATGTTATTATTTTTCATCATAAACGGAGAAAAATATGACGGAAATGAAGTTATTTTGAGGCAATTTTTTACTGTTTGTGATTTGGACATCGTGAATAAGTCTTTTAAAGATCTATTCGTCTTTTTCCTAGAGAAAGCGATAAATGTATAGATAAAAACAGTTTTACATGGTTTTGAAAATGGTGTCTCCTTTTGCCACGGTTCACTAATATTGACAATGGTTATAAAGATTCATTCCTTTTACACTCTAAAAATAAGTGCGCTATTTTAGCACACATTAAATTTGTACCATGTTTAAGGCCAAAATCAAACTGTAGTTTTTTGTAACTTTTCACACATTTTAAAGTGCGTTAAACATCTATAGTATGCTTATAGCGTTTTAATTTTATCTGAAATGTGTTGTTTTCGACTACATACTTGTTTTTAGACTGCAGTATAAATAAAGTGATTTACAAAAAACATCAAAATATGCTAGCTAATGTGTGAATTAAATCATGGGATCATTAAGTGATTTCTACTGAGGTTGACAATAAATTATCTGCTAATTAAACTATATTTAAAGTACATTCACTATATGTGAAGAATTTTATAAAATTCTAAAGCACGAATGAATAAGCTCAATGGCCTTAGTGTACTTGAATCACACCGTCAAGAATATATTCACTGCCGCTAGTGTGTTGCACCGGCAATTGCAACGCCCATGTTCGATAAATATAGAGCCGGTTTTCTCCTCCGATCAGCTAATCTTAGAACAGGCGTCAGCTGACGCTTTGCTTTAGGCTCCAGAACACACGATTTGATCTAAGATATATGGTTAATTATGCAAAAATTTCATAAAAATACATCGATCTATACAGATTTTTTTTTATTTTCTATCAATTTTATTTATAATTAATTTATTGTAGCGTATTAAAAAGGTGGTGTCAATTAAATACTGTAAATAAACAGCAAACGACAGTATATACTACATTAGTAAAGCAGGAAGCTAAAGAATATGGCGTCAGTCAATCTGTTATAAATAGGCAATGCTTGTTCCTACTGTGGGTCATATTTTAGTTTCGACAAACAAAAAATAATTATAACGACATTGTACAACTATATTTCGCATATACATTATTATATTTTCATACTTTTGATTTATATTTCCTTATAGTCTCAGGGGAGATTATTGCGCGTGGGAAATCCCACGTGATACCCTGATACAGATACCATGAAAGTTGTGTGACACGATACACGACAATATGTAACATTCTGGTTCTGATATTTTCGTGATAATGGTTTGGAAACGTTAATACCAATCATCATTTGTACGTTACAACATATTTAGGTTAATTGCTGAGTATTTACGGTGTAAATATAAAGTTTTGTTGACCTTAGAACTATTTAACCTAAAAAAAAATTATGGTGCGTAGTTCAAATCTAAATTTTTACTATCGAATGACATTTCATTGATTTATGATTGAAAGTGACCATGGCCCAGATAATAACTTAAAAGCTTGTCAAAACACTGTTCTTGTCTTTAATTTTTTAGATAGACATTTCCTGTATAAACAAAAGAAAAAGCTGAAAATATCAGACGATGGATGATAATAAAGAAGATTGGTTGACTACCTGCGACTTTTCGATTTCCTGAGTAGCAAAAAGCCTTGAACGAATATACTATAATGTATTGAGTGACAAGCAAGTAAAAGCAGTAGAAAGAAAAAAAGAAATCGTCGATTCTTCAAGGTTATTTTAGAATATTCATTAACAAGGGTAGAAAAATTAAAGTTGAATTCATGTATAATTTTAAATAAACATAAGACGTAGTTTGGTTTAAAAGAAGAATTTTACGTTCCAATAAGTTTTCGGTATTCACTGTATAAAAAATTACTATGCTGCAGGTCGCAATACAAACAAAATATGCAAATATGGCATAAATTACCGATAATGCAGTAATTTTTCATGTTCATTGAATAGAATTTATGATGTACCATAATCTTAATCAAGTAATATATGAAAATTTTTTCGATAAATTTTTATCAGCTAAATATGTAGTAAAATCGATTATGTAAACTTTTTTAAAATAAATTAGTGAAAAGTACTCCAATCAAAGAATACACTGGTTAGCAGTTTTTTCCACTGATTCATTTTAGGAAAATAATTTGAATTATATTGCATTAAAAGTGACTTAAAAGAGTATTCAAATTCAGTAAAGTATTTAATTGCCTTATTATTACCTAAAAAGTTTTCGAGTAATTTTCATCAAAAAATTATTTGTGTATATAAATTAAGTTTGAAAAAATACATCAATAAAATTGCCTGATTGGAATTTTGACGATACTCAATATGTGATTCACTTTGTTACTTTGATTGAAATTCTAAGATTGAGAGAGTGTATTATAGATTAGTACCTAGAGTATAGTAAATGAGAAGTAAAGAGAAGTTAGATACTGCGGCAGTAGACCATGTTCTGCGGTTTCTTCCGTTTCCGCAGTATCGATAGGTCGCATACATGAACACGAACGTGATCTTTTTTTTTAAATACTTTCACCAAAGGGTTACTTCCATTCAATCCTATTTGTTTAATATACTTCCACTGTATCAATTGACAAATACATTGACAAATTACTTGTAATAGTATTTCAATTTTAACTCATTGTATGTTAAGACAAGAGGTTATTATGTTTTTGTTAAATTAATTTAAATGTCTTACTAGTGGTCACTTGAGTATTTTATATAGTGTTTCTCGTCGTATTTTTGGCTGAGCTAAGTTTGAGCTTATTGCTTTCAGTATAATTTAACCTTCAGTAGGACAACAATAAGATAGGGCGCGGTCAATTAAAAAAGAATCGGCCCTCAAGTCTCATTACTTGTTTCCTGCCACAGTTATAGAGAATAATATATATAAGTATTTTTTTTTTATGTGATTAACAATATTTTCAAGCTACCATCTTTTCTTATCTCTCAAAGATTCAAAAAACATTTTTTTGTTACTGTCATCACTATCATTAGTGTTAGTTAAAATTAGTTTAAATTTTGCATTAACTTGAAACAGATTAAATATTTCAATTTGGGTAATTAAATAAAAGATCATAAATTATAAGGTCACATATGAAAAAAATTCGTTCTCAAAATGTTTCGAAAAGGTTCATTATCTTATCACCGTGAATTTCCAACTTTCAGAATTAAATATTCTGAACTTTGTTCGTAATTTTTGGAACTTTGAAAACATTCAAGAGTAAAAAGAATTTTCAACTGAGTACTTTTTAGGAACATTTTCCTGAATTATTTAAGAAAAATCTTTCGACTTGAAAATATATAAAACCAACATATGTTGCTGGTTTGAAGAACTTAAACAAAATAGACTTTAAAACGATTTATGAACTTTTTTTTTTACTTTTTATAAGAATTTAAAAAAAAACGCGGCCTTAAGATTGAAATTTTTTTCTACTCTTAAATTTTTTAAAGTTCCAATAACGATAAACTTAAAGTTTAGAATCGTCTCAAATTTTGAAGTCCACTGATAAACTTTTTAGAGCATTTTTGGAACCTACTTTTTTTGCATAAGGATATTTGAAAGATAAAAATGACAACTTTAATTTAAAAAATTAAATTGAACGGATTGATAATGCTAGAATTATAATTTCGTGAAATGCATTACTATATTTCAAAATATTTTCTATCATTTATCTTCTTATACTTTTATAATTTAAAAACTGTTGATATATATACAATATTTGACTGAATCTGGGTTAACTTGACCGCAGTAATACACTCTCGCAAGATCAAATTTCTCTTCTCCTCTTGATACCACATATCCTAAACGTAAATCTGCCAATTTCTTAATGGACCGTATATAGAATACGAGCTTGCATTTATAAATCGATGACCTAGTACAGATAAAAAATAATAAAAGAAAAAAAAACAAATAAAAACAATAGTATTTTGTGTGTCAGCTGATATAGTTTCATCAATTCAATCTTGTCAATTCATCGAGATAAAATTCAGTACGAGTTTTTATTATATTTAATTTAATCGATTGACGTCTGCTCTCAATTCTTATCGGGGAACTCCAGAAGTTGTTGAGTTTTATGAATAAAGAAAAAAGTACCCAAGAATATTATCAGGCAATTTAGATGACCCATAAATAAATATACTAAAATATCCTTGTAACTATAGTATACAAGGACTCAACTTTATTCATTTAAATATCAAATAAATTTTTATCCCAAGCAATTAATTATTTGTTTTATTAATTGAATTGTATTTTTACTATCTTAACTCCTCCGGCATTTCTTATATTAAAACAGTTTGAATTACATCTATTTCTCTTAAGGACAATAGTTTATCGTTTATTGACTTATCCAGAATAACCTCCTAGAAATTAGTTCAACCCTATATAATTGAATTTAAATGTCAATCTCTGGATTTACGGGGTTCTATTAATCCCGCGGCATTATTATAGTCGACTTGTATTGAAAAAGGAAGTTACATTTTTTAGTGATGTATACCGCATGAGGGTAAAAAACTTGAGATAGAAAAAGGAAGTAATCAAGGGATTTAATTCATGATATGAACCCTGTCAATCAATGTACGAACTTTGCATCCATATCCCTCGCGTACAGTACAGCGTAATAAAAGCCGCCAGGCATATAAGCATTTACTATTTCCGGAGATATTTTTCTGTACCAACGACCTTTTACTATATTTCTTCTACAATTTTTTTTGAAATTTTTCAGAAAAAATTTGATGAGTCGATTCAAAAATCTAATCAGCTCTAGATCTTGACATAACGTGTCGATTTTCGAAAAAACCATCTTTATCGGTTCATTTGTACGAGAGATATCGTTTACAAAAAAAATTGAAAAATAAAATTTCACCTTACTTTTCGTGGATAGCACATAGTGTAATTAACTAATTGTTTTAAAAATTACACTAAATTTTCGTCTTTAAGAGTCTCTTGTAATCACTACTTAATCAGTTTGATGGTTTAGGAAATTTCGTCCACAAAACGTTAAAAATATCGTTTTCTGAATTTGTTTTAGATGTTTTATATTTTGGTGGTATTGAACAATAAGAGACTCTTTTCATTCGTCACGTCAATTACTTATATACATTCCTGCCCGGATCTACATGTCTTATCAACAACAATCGTAAACAAAATTTTAAGAGTTACTTGTATTTTGATTAATTTTTGATTGTTGGAATTTTCGTAGTGCAAGGCAAGACATAACTTTTTTCGAGCTCGAAAAGCTCAAAAAAATCCGATGCATTAAAGAGTATTTTTGAACTGGAAGAGATCAAAAGTGTATTTACAATAATGTTTTCGAACTCTTCGAGAAGCTCGAAAACAGCTGAAAGTTTTGGGGCTGGCCCACAGGGTCAACCGTTTTTCAGATTTTTTTTTTTTTTTTTCAAAGATAGTTTTCTGTTTACATAAAGTAATTCATACTTCTTAAGCCACTTTAAAACGATAAAAAGATGCAGAAACAGCGGTAAATATATTTTTTTTTTATTTACATTTATTTTATGTTAAAATGAATTTCTTCAGTACAAAAAGGTAATTTCTTGTGTGCTACGATTTGTCCTCGAATATTTTATTTTGTCTTTTGTTAGTCGTATCGTCTAGCGAACTTTTCTCGTCACGTCAAGCCCTTGTAAGATCCAAAGCAGAAGCATTGAGTGCACGACTTTTCACGGTGATATGCTCAGCAATAAGAAAGACAAGAAGTAAAAGATAAAAACAAAAAAAATTACCAGGGTCAGACTAGCATATTTATAGTTGTGTCGTGAGGAGCAGCAAATGCTGATATTCGAAGAGTGTACTGCAGGTTTTTGAGCAAAGTACAAACGCGCCGTAAAAGCTATGCAAAATAATAACCTCGGTATTAACCGACAAATAAAAACTCTTGAAATACCTTTAGAGTACATTTACGGGCACTTCGTTTTAATCAAATCATGTCGAATTTTTTATCAAAAGACTTTAATTTTTCAATTTCTAAATTTACAAAAAAAAAATATATACGTATATATGTAATTTTCATGTACATTTGAATAAAATTCGCTCATATTTCATATGAAAGTTGTAATTAGTGAATTCATACCTTTGCTGAATAAAAATAGAGAATTATGATGAGAATAAAGTAGTTAAGCCAAAAGAAGCTGTACAGAGAGACGAAATAAAGCCAGAATTAATGATAATGAATCTCAACTTACGATATAAAATTATGTATAAAATGTAGTGGAGTTCCTCTTGCTGAAAATCTGGGATTCTATAAAAGAGCAGTAGTGAATACTTTTATCTATTTTTTTTTTATTCGGTTTATTTGCTGTTCAATATGTATTGAACGAATATTTAATATTAATTCCAGAGCCGAATATTTTATTTAAAGACTACACTATATAAGAGTTGAAAAAATTACAGATTCGAATTCGAAAGTATTTTTTTTTATATTTACTATTTCATTTTATATTTTATAGAACATTGCATTAGTGCTTTGCTTTAACGAAAATAGAACAATGAAATGTTTGACGCTCACGTTTTGGACGGACCATTAATGTACTCATCCGTTATTTTGATGGAAAATGAGCTTTCAGACATAGTTTTACCCTCGGTAAAGCGAAAATTGGATCATTTCCCGAGTGTATTAAAACTAAAAACTTCATAACTTTTGGAAATTTTACATTTAACATACACACAGAATTTGAAAGATTGCACAATCGATTTATAATATAAAATATTTTTTTTTATTTTTATTTATTACGCCAAATCTCAACCATAATAGTCGATTTAAATGTGAAATTTATTTTTCTACATACTTCTGTTAAAAAAAAGTCAACTTTTTATGTTTATTATCATTATTTTTGCAAAATTTTTGTTTACCTCATCTCATTCACTAACGCTTCTCATGAAGTTCAGAAAATCTCAGGAAATTTTCAGCTCCGAATTTCTGTGTCTGATTCTTCGAACTTTTCAACTTCAAATATTGCAATAGCTATTGAATCAAAACAAAAATACAAAAAACCTTTTTTTAAACAAAATTTAAAGCTTTACAAAAAAGTTATCTTGCAAGTTTTAAGATAACTTAGAATTTACAAAGATATTTGCAAAAAACCTAGCACACCTTTTTCTTTTAGATAATTTTTAAATATTTTATGGAAAATTTTTCACTTGATTTAATATTGACAATTTCATAATTTACATAAAAAATGTTATGTCATTTAATATATTATTATTAAACATATATAAATTTTTATAAGAACTTTGAAAAAAATACCGGAAGTTTGTGAACTAGATTGTATAAAATATTTTTTTTTTTTATTATAAGGGGAAAATTCCGAGCCTTCTGGGATTATCGATACTTGAGATGATAAGTTGCTATTTCTATATAGTATCCTTCAAAGTTTTATTTTAAAGAATTTTTCACACCATCACAAGACAATATTCCAGAGGTTTATTATATTTAAAAAAAAATTACACACTAATGAAATTTTGTGTGTTGAAAAGTTTAAATGATGTTCTCCTCAAATGCAGTATAATATGCACGAGTGAATTTCGATATGACATTTGAGTGACTGAAAGTAATATATACAGAGGAAGTATGGTTGGTTAACCACCATGTTGTTGCTATATTGCTGCTGGTGTTATTGTTAATGTCATGTTGCTTTAAGGTCGTGTTCTATACAATTTTCTCACTTTAAAGATCATAATATAATGCTGGTGTACATTTACGATACTTACAGACAACTACGTTACAGGAGAAACGGGAGGTAAAACAAATGTGGTTGAGATAATTATAGAAGCAGTTAGTTATATCACTATATAAATAAAAGCAAAGTTAATTGAGCTGTTATTCATTAACACACATATACTTTTTTATTTTATACTTTGCTTTCAATTTTATTTAAACACTTTACTTTGACATCATCGTCATATAAAATATAATATTTTAAATAAAAAATTTAAGCTAAAAGCAAATCACAAATATACATACTTGCTTATGTAGGTAGAAAACGATGGTTAAGTTTTATTTTTAGTGTTTGAAATGTATAGCACATCTCGACCTGTTATTTAAAATATATATATGCTGTTTACATTTATTTTCAGTTACAGTCAATTCACCAATGGGAATTGCATCAAAGTAAAAAAAAAAAAATATTTTCAATAGTCGTCTGGACTATTGTCATAGTCATAGTGTTTCTTTTCACAGAAATACATGTTTTCAGTTTATCATACCCGCTAAATTTTTAATTTAGATAATGAGATAATTTAAAAAAATTATTTATTTAACTGGGAACTGATTTATTTTGGTTTTAGATATTAAATAATTTAAGAAAAAATTATTTTTGTCGTTTTAATTTCTCTCAATTTATCACTGCAGATTCATTGATTGAGGCAAATTGGACTCGTGACAAAAAATTTTAAATTTAATTTCTGCGTGTTTTTTTGTTTGTTAGATGCAAAATAATTAATTTTTGCTTTATAAATAACCGGCACTATTCGGACGGGTTTTTTGTTGGAATTCAAATAATATACATAAAAATTGGAAACCAAAAAATGCGTAAAAATGTTTTATTTTTTAATTTTCTGAGCAATTACAACTTACCTCAATGGGCCACATTGCTTTAACAAACCAATTGACTCCAGAAAAATACAAAAATCGAAAAATTAATTTTTTTTTCAATTTTTTGGAAATGGCCATTGTGTTCCTTTTTAAAAAATTTTCGAGACTTATGAAATATTTTTTAGTCGATTGTGATGAAGCGTGCCAGTTAGCTTGATAATAAACATATAAAATCCTTAAGGAGACCGTGTTGCCTCCTCTTCCCTACTTTTAATTCCATTGCTTAGTATATGATTAATGTAAAATAATTTCAAGAACGAATGAATAAAAAAAAAATTTATAAAAATTAGCACTAATTCAAATTATACTAAGACTGCAGATAAATTAATAATAAATAAAATATGAATATTTTCATTAAATATATAATCTCTAGAGCAATATTTCTCTGGATCCTGTAGTACTTGATATAGATTTCACGAAAGATTGTTCTCGTTATTTGTTCTCACCACTTACTCCGGGATAGTAGATCGTGGTTTCGCGGTCATTTTGACGGTCAACCAACAGACCTAAGTTCACACTGGCTTTAAACTTTGAATAACTCTGAAATTTCAGGGTTAACACTACTACTGTTATAGTAATTTAAGTTGACCAATAGAAGTTACTTTGACGTAAAAGATAAACAAGATTAAAAATACATACATATCCAGATAGACATGAAGATAAATACATATTGTAAGCATTTGCTGTATGCTTAGAACAGTTTTCCTGTTGGGAATCTGACGTCCTGCGGGAACTCTCGCGGAATCGATAGCTGCACATGCGCATAAAAAGCACAACTAGGTAGCTTGCCGCGTGAGTGAGTGAGAAAAGCAGAGCTTACATGAGTGTATAAGCAAAAGAGGGAGGCGAAAACATCAGAGGAGTAGAGGACGGAATTGAGGCTCCACGCTGAATCCCTCGCGGGACAACATCCAGTACTCGGACTAACTCCGTCCTACGACCGGCTTTGAGGGTTGCTGCCCGTCCATCTCGCGCAATTACTTTGCTTTTAATTCTCTCTAGCACTATTGTGATACAGATTTAGCATTGTACTCTTAAGTAATAAATCAAAACTATTTATTATTACATCACAAAATAACAGAAATTTATTTTATTTTTAAGTGCTTTATTTTCGTTTTAAATTTTATTACTGTTTTGTTTAGAATATTTTTTTATTAAATAGTTGAATAATTACAAAAAAAAAAAAAAATTATTTTTATTTATTTTGTTAGATGGAATAAAAAAATAACCGTCCAAAAAATTTTTTAAACTTACTTAAATGATAACGATGAAAGAAGTGTTTGACAAAGAGTAATCTAGAGTGTTTTAAATAGTACTAAATAGCGATTTATCAAAATGGACAGATTATTTCGTTCGTGGAAGAGCCACAATAAAGTTCAAATAGATGTAAGTATATGCTTGGTTTATTGCAAGAAGCCATAAGATATTAGCATGAAATTATGCAAAGTGGATTTAGTTATCCGTGAATTTAGAAAGCTTCGCAACTGCTTGGAGTTACTTTTACTACCCCTGTAGTATTTGACAGAGAAAGAAGGATAGTAGTAAGTAGCAAGTGCGAGGAGGCATAAAAGATTACTGTACGTCGGATGTCTTCACGTGACCACGGACACCTGCTACAAACTCAAATCTAATTGCTATAACTTGTGACAGTACATAATTTATAAACCCTTCTTGTAAATGAAATCTACCCGAAACGCGACACTGTACATTTTGTAAGTGTCTGGGGTAAAATGAGACACCATTTTTGAGGAAAACAAATTTTTTTTTGTTTGAAAATTCTGAATTACGATTATTAAAAAAAGATGGAACAAATTGGTCGACCCGGACAGTTCAGTTACTTAATAATTATCAGAAAAAAAAAGTTTTGTCAACACCATGGCCTCTTTTACTTCGGAATCTGCTCCTTCTAGTCATGAGTAAAATAATTTAAATAACAAACATTTAAAAAACAATAATATTTTCTCATTGCAATCTTTTAATTGGCTACACTATCCTAGCTGATCAACTTGCTCCATTCTTTTGTACAAACTGTATCTAAAAAATTTTAAACAAAAAATAATTTTTTGCTGTCTGAATAATTTTTCTCTAGTCTTCCCTATATTTTTATTTATTATATAATTTATTAAAGTTAAACACAACTTTGCAACATAATAGTTTTTAAATAAAATCGATCAATCTTGTTTTAATTTTTTTTTTACAAAAAAAAAAAAAAGATGAAGCATCGAAAAACATGTCAAGGGGTGTAAAGATATCTCTAAAGGGACTTTACAACGATTCATATAAGAATCACTTGACTTTTTTTTTCCACGAGATTTATAAGAGGGTGATAGGATAAAAAAAATAAGAATAAAGTAGTTTCTTTAAAAATCTTCAATAATTTTTTTTAAGATCAAAGAATCAGATCAGGCAAATTTTTTCTAGTTCATTGACATTACGTATGCTATCATCAAAAAAGTAAGACTATCAACTACGTATATTGTACTCTCCTAATAGAAGTAAAGTAGTTAGATGATTGTTTACATTATTTGTGTTATTATTCTCAGAAGGAAAATAAAATGAAATTACCAGTAAAGCTATCCTTGAGAAAACAAGTTACTTCCGTTTCAAATGGACTTTATTATGAAAATTCCCTATCCTCCAACGAAATGCCTGAAGGACGAAAAAAATTTACCAGCCAAGAGGACCCAAGAGTGTTTATATTTTTTTTTCTCTATTTCTTTACATCACATCTCGGTGCAGCAGTACAATAAACCGTGTGAAATGTGTAAAAAATTAAAGCTTTGATCTAGCTACCAAATTATATAATCTAACACAACGTAAGCACTGTGAAATTAAGTAACTATCTCTCTTGTGTCAATAACTTTTTTTCTTATAGTCTTAATTTACTCTTCAAACCCAACAAACAATTTTCCTTTGCAAGTACGTTAACACTTTTCCTCCTTTTTATAGTTAAAAAAAAAAAAAGTTATAAACTTTTTTGTCGGTTCAACACTTTGAAAAGGAATGAAAAAATGATAAAAAAAAAAAAAAAACAACACATCAGAGTATAGTCAGTACATGGATCACGTTCGGTTGCTTCTAACGGCGTTTATCACGGATTCAAGTCTCGCTTATGCTTCCAACCGGTAAACGTGACGGTGGGAAGAAAACAATATCCCATAGGGTTCAACTCTTTGTGGTAAATTCATATTACACATAATGCTCCAGAAAATCCAAAGAAAAGAAAAATTATAAATAGTCTTATCTGTCACCATTTTTTTTTATTATTTTAAAATTTTACTTTAATATTGTTTGTTTTTTTTTACCTTAATAATTATTTATAAAAGATATCAACGAGGTAAATGTACTATATATATTAATATATCCACGGAGTTCACATTACCGGAAGAGTCAGCTTATCCGGTTGGATCTAATTGTTATGCCTGCTGGCCCAGTGCTTTTACCTCGGTCTCTTGTACTCCCACGCGTAATCTTTCGTTTTAATACTATTACATCAGACATTTTATGTTGAACCAACAACTTAGTATGTACATATGTATGTATATTGATACCTGTTTCCGCGTACCCACAAAAACTTTTTTTGAATATTGTAGTATCTGCAGTGCATGGATTTACAAAGGCTGCTCCTGTATAGTGTACAAAGGTATAAAAAATAAATTTTTATGTATAAACATATACGAGTTCTGAGAGGATGACAGGTGGGTGTTATAGCCTTACATAGGTTGTTTACAAAATTTACTCGCAGTCATACATTTGTATTCTTACTGTAAAAGTACATTCGCGAAAACCGGTGCTAAAAAGAACCAGATCATAATATTAAATAAAGAATAAGAAATAAACGTGATGAAGGATGATAAAATTGTTTATTTAATATATATATATAAGTGTTAGATACTGGTATTATATATTTCTTAGTGGTCACACGTACTGATATATGGATTATGAATCTTGTTTTCTATCTTGCAAAAACAAATACATCGAAAATTAATGGGATTCTTGCTTTTTTGTGTATCTACGTCTCCACTTACATAGAAGCTCGGAGAAAATAGCCAAGTAGACAAATTAAAAGCAGTAGATGATGAAAATTCGCTATCGTAAATGCTAATGTGTGCTATCCGAACATGTACTTCCATATACCAGTGTACTTAACCAATGTACATATATATACATGTATACAGTCTCATGAAAAAACTCTGGTTTTACTAAGCAATTAGTTTATAAACTTTTTATTTTATTTTACCAAAGAGACTATACTTTTGTATACTCAAGTTTTTCGCATACATAATAGCATAAATTTGTGTGCTTACTTAGGGAAATCTGGAGCAAAATGAGATACTTGTTTTAAGACGAAACGAAATTTTTTACTTCCTGCTAAGAAAATCGATGATTTTCGAAAAATTCGGGAAGTTATTGTTTTTACCCCGAATTGCGAAAATCGAAATTTCATCAGATGTCGATGTTTTGAAGTCCTAGGAAGCTATTCTGACTATTTTCAGAATTATGTCCGAGTGTCTGTATGTGTGTGTGTGTATGTGTGTGTGTGAACACTCTATAACTTTTTAACTAATTAACCGATTTGGATGATTAAGGTGGTAATCGAAAGAGCTTGTTAGCCATCAACTTTCCTGAAAATTTCCGATCAATTAATCAAGTAGATTCAAAAATACTGGCGAATTACGAAAAAAAAATTTTTTTTTTTTAGTTTTTTATAGATTTCTCAGAAACGACTCAAACGATCGACTCCAAAATCTAATCAGCTCTAGAACTTAATAAAACGCGTCGATTGCCACTTTAGCCATTAAAATCGGTTAATTTGTTCGCGAGATATCGTGGGAGAAAGAAATGCTAAAAAACGGTATTTTTCGAAAACAATGGCATACAAAAGTATTTTCGAGATCGAAAATGTATTCACAACAATTTTTTCGAGCTCAAGGAGCTCGAAAAAAGCGGGAAGTTTTGATGATTCATCAATTCAATTATTAAAATAATAAGCTCCGATTTTCATAGATCAAGTACAAAAAACTGTTGTTTTAACTTCCCGCTAAGAAAATTGTAAATTTTCAAAAATTCGGGAAGTTATTGGTTTCGGTCCGATTTACGAAAATCGAATTTCCATCAGATGTCGACGTTTTGAGGTCCTAGGAAGCTATTCTGACTAATTTCAAGATGATGTCCGAGTGTATGTATGTATGTACGTACGTACGTACGTACGTACGTATGTAAATACCTGTATCTTTTGAACGGATGAACCGATTTTGAACTTTAAGGTGCCATTCGACGCGGATTGTCAATATCTTGAAGCCGAGAGAAAATTGAGCTTGATCGGTAGGGCTCGTTCAGAGATATTCCAAAAATAAAGTTTTTTCAAAAATGTTTTTTTTGGATAACTTTTAATGTGCTCGATGGATTCATTCCAAAATGGACTGGGCTCTAGAGCTTTATAAGCCACGTCGAATGTCACCTCAACCATCAAAATCGGTTCATTCGTTCAAGAGAAACCGTTGTCGAAAGAATTAAAAAAAAAAATTTTTTTTATTTTTCCTGAAATATCTCAAAAACGACTCGATAAATCGAATCCAAAATTTTATCAGCTTTAGAACTTGACAAAACGCGTCGATTGCCGCCTCAACCATCAAAATCGGTTAATTCGTTCGCGAGATATCGTGGGAGAAAGAAATGCTAAAAAATGGTTTTTTACAAAACAATGGCATACAAAAGTATTTGCGAGCTCGTAGAGCTCGAAAATGTATTCACAATAGTGTTTTCGAGCTCAACGAGCTCGAAAACAGCGGGAAGTTTTGGGGCTGGCCCGCAGGGTCAACTGACAGACCGATTTTTTTTCCAATAGTGGCCTCGTTATTACTTTAGATTTAGGTTTTTCTAGTTCATAATTATTTCAGACAACGAACACTTGGAAAAAAAAAAAAAAAGTTTATTGACTATAAATTTTAAAGAAACAATTTATACAAAATATAACATTTTAAATTAATAAAATAAATTTGCAGTGAATAATGTAGTAAGTTTACTGATTAAACAATTTTCTTAGCTCTTGTAGGTTTAAACAACTGTATTTTTATACTTCCATACATGGAAATAATTTAGTGGCATTGTTAACATCAGGATTGTAAGATCATTAGAAAGAAACATAGACCACAACATGTAGTGTCCATTTCCTCAAGCATTGATCGCAAAGATAAAGTGTCCTGACGTTCAACATTCGTAGTCTACTAGTGAGTCACATAGATCTTTCTGAGATCGGTACAGAAGCAGAAGAGTCACATGAGAAAAACATTCCCGAGAGATACGGCCCTTGAAGCTGTCGGTTGCATTCAAAGCTTCAGAATAAATTCTTCGTACGTTATTGGGGTCATACTTGCTAGTATGCTAGTTTTTTATTATATTTTTTTTTAGTAAATCTTTCACAGATGAACCGCAAGTGAGTATATAGGGGTTGTATGGAAAAAAAGGCTATTTATGACTAGGCCAAGTATCCACGCGACTTTGTGAACCCTCTGATGTACCTTCCACTTAATTAGTCATTCATCCGTACTTATATGCTCTTCGAACCAACTAGACTCCTATTATTCACGGTTAATGGTTCAAAACGCGGAAGCTTCTACTGTTTGTTGCTAGATTGCTTGTCAGTTTGTCATCCATCGTAACGGCTATCGGAAAACTAACGATTCTTTGCGACATAATAATAATAATAATAATAATATATACATTTGTATATACATACATACTTTGAATGCTGTTGATTGATTGTACTTTTTAAAATTGAAATTTTTATTCTTCTTATTTGTTTTTATTTTCGCACTAAGAGGTTTCTTTTAAACAGTTTTATATGTCTGATGCAACTTTATTTTTAAAATCAGCAGAAGTAAAGTTTGTTAAATGTACTTTACTCTATTGCTTGAGGCTTAAATCTTAGCGCTTTGAAACATTAAATCATGAGCGCTGTATCAGCTGTGGTATGTCTATTACTATCTATCGTTACATAGAAGCCGGAAAATCACATCTAGAATACAAAATATATAGTATATAAGAGAGAAAATGGGAACGCTGAGACGCGGAAATTGATGGGTGTAGAAGAGAGGCTTGAATCACATTTGCTGGGCTGTCGGATGCTTGAAGGATTTCAGCACAAAATCCGATGAAAGCGAGAAGCTTTTGGTAGACGCGTTCGCGTGAAGCTCTTTGATAGATAATTTAAAAAAAGTGAGAAAAAAATATTTTCAAATTCATTTTTCTTAAATTGATGCACTTTTTTTTTTTTTTTTTTTTTTTTTTTTACGAGAATAACGATTTTTAAAGAATTTTTGTATATGTTAACATATCAATTGATATTTACTAATTTGAATTTGTTTCTTTTTTCTTGTTAAAGGGTTTGGACAATGTAAGCTCAGCAACTTTGAGGCCCTTTAATTCAGACATCAATACACCGAGAATTGATAGCTACCGGTTTTCAATGGCGAATCTCGAAGGTAAGTTTCTTTTATATGCTTGGATATTAATCTGTACAGTAAACAATCTTTTGAAACTGAAAGAAAGAAACTTTTATTTTTATTTTTTTTGTTTTTATTTTGATGTAGCCATGATATTAAGGTTAACAAAAAAATTGAAGATATGGCTTAGTCCATCCCTAATCCATACTTATGACAAAAGTATTACGGACCCTCTTAGATAAGAAATTTTTTCTCCCATGATGTCACGAGACACGATTGGACTGTGAAAACGACGACGCACTAACTTTGACCGATTTCCGATGATTATTCAGCTTCTTTCTCACCCTACATTTAGTTTCCCTCTTACTATATTTAACAACCTTTTTTTTTTCTCTTACAAAAATCAATCCTACGTCTTGCTGATTGATTATCTCAACTAAAAAAAAAGTAAAACATTTCCTGCAAGTTAATACTCAATTAGTAGTAGTCATTATTCTTAAAAAAAGATCTAATTTATATGTTTAATTATTATATTTTAAAGAATTAGAAACTATAGGAGTGGCTGGGGTAAAATGAGATACCATGTTTAAGATGAAAAAAAAGTTGGTTTTTGTTTAAAAATGCTTGGTTATGATACGTATTCAAATGTGGGGTAAGTTGATCAGTCTGGACAATGAGGCCAATGTAAAGTATTTAAAAAAATAAAACTTTTTTTTACAATCGCGGCCTATTTTATTCCAAAACCACCTTAACTTTTTCCAGCTCTTAATAAAATAATTTAAATAGCTATCATTCAGAAAAAAACAAAAAAAATTCTGCAAACTTTTAGGTTAACTACATTGTCCAAGCTGATCAACCTTCCCCATTTTTTTCTATAAGCTGTAATTAAACATTTTTTAACAAAAAAAAATCTTCTTTGTTTAAAAAATAGTACTATATTTGTCTCAATCTCTCCTAATTTAAACAATAAATTGTTTTCAATAAATCTTAGTACGAATAATATCAAACTTCTACTCAGACCCAGATCAGTTTCATTAACTTTAAACGAATGCAATTTTACTTAAAATCATCTCGATTAGATGCAACTGCTAATGGCAGAGCTATATCATTTCAACTTTTACGTTTTATTATCTTAAAGTGGATTTTTAATTAAAATTATTATTGTATCTAGTAATTCAAATTTATTTCAACACCAGTAATTTAATTAACAATTTCAATTATTCTAATTAATTGATGGGGAATAAGGACACTTCTATATGTGCAATTATTTTTTTATTTTTTGCCAACGTTTCGTTACTATTTGTGACTTCCTCAGGGCTCTACAATAATAAGACACATAAATTGTTTTTAAAAACTATTTTAAATGTCATAAACAATTTACAAAAGTTGTATAGTTACCAAATATTAAAATTTACACAAATCTATAAGTGCCCTGTAAACAACAAAAATAAATTACAATTATTATCACACTCAGAAAATAATTGGATTCAAAATAATTACATATTTTATTTATTTTTAATTAAAAGTAAAACATTTGTAATATTTTTTGAAGATAATATATTTTTTAATAAAACTTGATTTTTTCAAAAAAAAAAAAATCTAGTGTGATGTTGATTTTTGCTTGCCGGTGCCTGGATTAAATTGACAATTTTTAGTATGGAAAAGTTTAAAAACAAAATACTGTGATAATAAATAACAATATTTGTGTGGCTAAATTAAAAAAAAAAAAAAGTTATTATATTTGAATGGATAGAGCCAGCAGCTATTGTATCGTTATATAGACAATCTCTGAATTGTATTGTTAAATTTTTAAGTTTGCTTAGCCCGTAAATTTCATTTACCTCTGATCCAGCATCGGTGAACCAAAGTCACAGCACCATAGCCAGTCGCCTTAGGGGATGGGATCGATTGTACGCGGTTAACTGGTTATCTTTAATCTTTAAGCTCAGCTCGGCCTCTTGACTCATGTACGTGTGTATTGTCGAACATGTATATTGTTTATAAAAAAATGACACAACTTTCACGTCGTATCGGTGGATTTATGCGCGTTGTTCTACTAGTATAGACGCGGTATGACCAGAAGAGTTGGTATGCCGTGAGACTTCGTCGATAATCCAACAAAGTTCCACCCTCTTCTTCATTTTCTATCATTTTTTATTTTATTATTTTTTTTCATTTTTTTTTTATTTGCTAATGCGTCTTTTTGCGATTCCAACTTCCGATCAACGTCTACTCTACCGACGCGCCACTTTAACGCGTGTCTCTATCCTACATTTTCTTTAGCTTCTCTTTATTCTCGTTTTCTTATATTATTTACTCTCGGTCTCGTGGCTTCATGATTCCTCGGCGCTTATTTATCCAAAGACTCAGTCTTTTACTCCGATAAAATCGTCTCACGTTTTAACGACGTGACTTCATCGATGTCTTTTACAAACTGTCTAATACATTTTTACTACATTTTTTATCATCATCATCATTTCTATTTTAAATAATAATTACAAATTATTTTGTGATTAAAATTAAATTATTTTTATACAATCGTTCATTCAGAACTGAGTAATTAAATATAACTAGCGTACTGGAAAATTTTTAATTTCAATAAATAAATTAATAATAAGTCTACTTAATTATTAATTAACTTTCTCATATATTTATTTGAATGGTTTGTCGCTTCACATTTTAATAAATTATTATAACAGGCTCATTAAAAAAATTTTATTTATTTATGTATAGTATATTTACAAAAATACATTAATAATATGTGAACGTAAATGTATGGATTTAATTTATAATAGGTAACGTTCAAATAATTAATATTGATTATCTATGGATGAGACTTTATATCAATATTTATGAATAATTGATAATTATACGTGAAAATTCAATTATGTAGACATGACAGGTAATTTTTATGAAAATAAAAATATTTATGAATTAGTAATATTGAAGTTCAGCCCCAAAATTATTAGGATATATTGATCAAACAAACTACTAAATAAGTATGCAAGCATAAAATTTTATGATGAAAATAACCCAAAAGTTTTGGGTGGTTGTGAGACGATTCAATATTTGAAATAATTATAGGGAAACGAGGGGAAAAACGGGACAGGAAGGGGGCGAAATGGGGTACCTCCAAAATTTTATAAAAAAATTCCCAAATCACTTATGTAAATACAATTGAGCATAATTTTGAACTTTTTTTTACTGTTTTCGAAAATTCTGTTTTTGTTAAGAAATAGTATGAAATCAATTTAATTTTTTTTCTTATCAATTTACAATAAAAGAACTCTCGGTATCGAATTATTTCAGATGTATTTCAATAATCAACTTGAAAGTATTTACAATTTTTATAATTTTGAAATTTAATTAACTTTTAATAATTTTTTAATACTTTAAACAGTATATAATTGGTTATTTCAAATTATCTTCTTTGGAATCTAAAAATGCACGCCTTTGCTCATGTTATAATCGAAAAAAAGTTAACATTCAAAGTGACTGAAATATATTATTAACAGTTGGTTCAGTTTTGTGATATTCAATAGGAATTGTTCCAAGCATGAATTATGAATCAAAACTTCTACGATCAAATTTAGGTTAATTTATTGCTTGTGATGGATTTTATTACAACAACTCAGAATCATATCCCAGTAATTTTATTAAAAAATCTCTCTAATTCAAGGTTGTTCGTCCATATTCAACTCTGTTAAATTATTCTAGTACTAATAGGTTAGAATAAAACAAACAAGTAACTTATTAATCTGTAAATAAGCATGTGTGCAGTTTTTTTTTTCTTATACTTTGATAAAATTTATTATCTCAACGGATGTCTCTATAAACAACTTTTGAATTGTATTTTTCGTTCGTTTTAAAAAACTACTTTTGTTAAAAAAATTACCTGTCATATAAAAGTTATTGAAACGATTTTATATGATTCAATTGCGAAACACTGGCTATGCGACAATAGAGTACACTCAATATTTCACATTTGAGGTGTGCAAAAACTATCTAATAGAAAATTTATCAACTTAAACTTAAAAACTCTAACTTTCCTGAAATTTTGTACTGCTCAGCATGGTGGTTTTCTCTCTAAAATCTCTCTAATTTGAGTGTATTCGTAAATATTTGGCTCTTTTCGTTTATTCTATTATTAATAGAATAAAGTTATCAAGTAACGTATTAACGCGCAAACGCATCTTTGTTCGCTCATTTGCACATCTCAAGCGCTGAGGGTGCTTTATGAACGGTTTTTTTTTACTATTTTACTCACACAATAATATTTCTACACTCTATTAATTCGTAGTCGATTCGTTATTTTATTAATTTAAAACAACTCATTTCCGCTCAAAAACCAGTGCTGTCAATTGTTACGTATTAAACCTGGTAAATACGATAACTCTCGATTGACACATTTAATCAGCCGAACTTTTTTTTATTATCTTTGTATTTTTTATCACAAAAATCCTTATGAAAATCACTATCTAAATCCTTTTAGTTTAATTGAAATTAATTAAAACCGTAAAACTGCATATTCACGCAAAATTTAGATGCCGTTTTTATTTTTTTCATTTTTTCTCTCCATCAACTACTGGTAGCAGCATTAGCGTAACGATATACGTTTGAAAAAAAAACCGACATCTAGGACAAAAACGCGGCATATTTAAAGAAAATGTTAATAAAAAAAATACTAAACTGAAAATAAGAAATAAAAACATCAAATTGATAACTTATAAGTTGAATAAAAATTCATAATAAAAAAACAATTAATATTATAAAATAAAACTAATGATTAAAAATAAAAGGAGCAATTGAGGTGCGCACTTTTAAATTTTCCAACATTTCTTTTTCATATAGTTTTTAGGAATCTATTGTTTTTCCTTCAATTTTCACGAGTATTCAAGTAAATATTCTGATTTACTATAATAAATTTTACTGAAAAGAACTTCTTTAAATAATTAAAAAATGTTGCTTTATTAAAATTACTACGCAACATGAATTCTGTTGAATGTAAATGAAAAATTTGTCCATTATCGGTGATTTCCACCATAGTCCCATATTGCTCTTATACTGTTATCTGCATAGTCATTTTTTCTAATTTTTTGGTAAAAAATACTGAAAAAATATTTGACTGTCTGTATTTTTTTTACTGCAGAAGTATTACTGTCCAATAATCTTAAAGCTTTTTTGTATTCGATTAGAAGAGATTTTAACTTTTCCATTAGAGCACATTGAAAGCTCCAAACACAAAAGGTATAACGATAAAAAAGGGTAGAGCTGAAGTTCAAAAAAGTATTCCCAGATGGTGTAACGGTAAAAAAGTTTTCTCGGTGTGTTCTTAAAAGCGACTTCGTAACGACAGCATACGGATAACTGAACTGACAAATTTCAACTGACTGTCGTCACTTGGTTCGACTTGAACGTCTTCAATCGGAAAAGAATGTTATAAGCAAAAACTCGGCGTCAGATCCAACCGACGTATTCGATTACATGGTTCGCTTATAGTACGATCAACTTCCGACAACAAGACGCCAAACTACTTAGACTTACATCAATATATAATAATTACATACATATTTATATTTATATAAAAGAAGAGAAACGTACATATATTAAATACTTTACAATATTTTTAGAGATTTAATCAATTGTACGTACATTCTTCTCTTTAATTTCACAGAGCATTAAATTAACTTGCATCTTGAACTTGGTTTAAAACTTAAGCTCAAGTGTATAGCTGCCCTAGGCATATTCTTGAGATAAGCACCATGAATTCCACGGCTTATTACCAGTTATTATAAGTTATGAGTAGTGATCGCTTAGCCAGTCACTTTTAAAAGAAAAATCATTTTATCCCGTGGCATAGGGTTTCTAAGCTTTCAATAAAAAAAAAAAAACGGTGTTGTACCTTGTTAGTAGTATACACAGACATGCTCATAAGAAACACTAGAGTTTGCGATAAACTTTGACTGAAAAAAATTTATGACTTTTTATATGTAAATTCAGTCATAGATATATAAGTGATTTTATAAAAATATTTAAGGCTCTTAAGTACTTTTGTCTTTAGAAAAAATTTAGTTCCTTACACTGAGAAAAAAAATGTGCTGCCAATGACAACAAGTAGTTGTCAAGAGGCTCACTAACTGTGTTTTTAACAAATCTTAATTTATTGATTAAAAAAAAAAGTCAAATATATAGAGGCAAAGAAAAATATGTCTTTTTGACACCAAGTATGCATTTGTTTTATCCAAATTTCGAAATATTTTGACTTGGTTAACAAATTCTATTGAAATGAAAAAAAAAAAATCTTTGAAACATACACTGACACCCTCAGCTAAAATAAATTAATAATTCATTCGACTTGTATTTATAATTTTTTCAAAGTAATTCAATTATTTGCTTCGGTAACTTTTCCTTTTTCATTGAAATTTATCTGTGTTTTAAATAATTTAATTACTCCATCGATTCAAGTAACGATAAATTGACTCCACTCTTACTAATGTTGGATTATTTACTGAAATTCTGTTTAATGAATATCGCAATAAGTTTTAATCAAAGAAAATTTAGTTGTCACAATTATATGCCAGTCATTGAACAGAATCTTTAATTCAAAAGACGTTCGCAGCGTTAAATTTTTCTCGCAGTGTAGAGTTTCACAAACTTTTGCGTGAAAAAAAAAGTGTAAAACTGTTACATATAATAATACCAATCTATAGATGATATAAAAATATTTAAGTTTTTTAAGAACTTTTGTCTTAAAATAAAATTAAGTTTTTATATATATATATATATATATATATATATATATATATATATATATATATATATATATATATATATATATATATATATATATATCTTGTTGAATTCTTATCTCAAGTTTTTAACGAGTAAATCTTTTAATCTCTGCGTGGCCAAGCCAGTATTAAACGTCTTTATAAACTATATTTATACTTTTGTCCTGGTAGTTTTCCCATAAGAATAGAAGCTCCGCAAGTAATAAGGAAACTGATGGGTTTTTATGTTTTTTTTAACCCTTCCAGCGAGCAGCTTCTTGACAAGAAGTTACGGGTGCCCTGACTCTTTTATGATTCTGATATCGGGTAACAAGCTGCATCTTGGCAATGCATAATATGTTTTCTTGGCTAGTATATAACCTACATAGTGTATATTACACTATACGGTAGTGAAACAAGAGCAAGGGATGTAGATATCATACAATGTATATGTGTATGTGTCTCATGGTTGCATTACCGCATCGCTTATATAGATGTATGAGGCACTTTGTGTGGGAACTCACTGATAACTTGGTGCGACTAATGTTCCATATCAGAGTTTGGCTTACGTCGCAAGCAATCAAACGACCATTTATTCCTTGCTCTATTACTGATATACCGCAAACTTTATTATGCGGTATATCCGTCAAAAGATTCATTATAATTTATAATTGTTCCGTTAAATATTTTCAATTTAGTTGAGTTTATAATTTATAAACCACGATATATTACATATACAATACACGTATTGGTAAATTTGCTTTTGTAGTTTGACGAAATAGTTCTAATATTAAATTCTTTTGCAATTTAAATTTTTTATTAAATATTTTTATAAGAAATTTAAGTTTCGGAATGATGTCAAAGTAATGTTATAAAACTTTGATAAGAAATAAATTTTTAAAGTAAATATTAGGAGTGTGTTTGTAATTGAAACTTACAAATTATTATTATTGAATCGAATTATTTGTCACTTTTTCATCGGATATATATATATAAACCGAACGCTATTTGCGCACTCCAAATGAAATATTTAAATTGAAAAATGATATAATCATGTCTTACAACAAAGGAAAATGAATCCTCTTAAAACATTTATGTTAAATAAATATTTAACATGTATTGAAAATTTATAACATTAAAACTATTAATATCTATTAAAGTAGATTGATAAATTAAGCGCAAGTGCCGACGCGAACATCTCGATTCGTCACTTGAACTTGCAATTTTCTTGTCAGCAGAAATTTCTCTTGAACCTCTTGAGGTAATAAATTTAAAAGACGATTTTATATAGATAAATCACCAGTCAAACTTTCAATTTTACTATAAGTTATTAGTGGTTTAAATAATTCAATTGAAATTATTAAAACTAGTAATGAAATATTCAAAGATCAAAATTTTACTTTATAAATATATCCATTTAAATTTTATTTTTTTATTTATAGAAACATGTTGACATAAAACTATTTAGTTATTTTATGGGAGACGAAGTTTGTAGATTTTAAAATTGTAATCTCACAGTTGAAAATACTTTTTAAATAGTGATAGAATCCTAAAACATTATTAACTTGGCAGGAAATCAAAAGATATTTTACTATCATTCATTCGAGAAAAGTAGTATCTTAAAAACGATTTATCATACCAGAAACGAGTCAGTTTTTTTTTTTTTTATGTTTGTGTAATGGTAGTAAGTATGACACTTTTCGTGGAGCTTTCCAAGTATACAAAGAATAATATTTTTACAATAAATAAAGTAATATAAATTTATAAAATTGATGAAAAATTATTTGGACCAAAGAATATATAAATTTATCGATATTATTATCCCAAGCAGTTGAATTTAAGTGTATAACTAGCACATTGCTACCAGTTTTTATAATACATATAATAAACTTGAAGATATCTCAGATCTTATATATGCCGCAGAGATTCATGTATTATCCATCATAAATGATACTTGAATATAACAGGGTAAGATAAGATAAATGAGGCTTCACGCGTACTTGCAGGTACATATATCGTATCTTCGTCAGTACTCTAGATATACTCCACGTCTCTCTCATCGATGTCTTGATCAAACCAATTGATCGATCTTCCTTTCATAAATAATCTCATGATTCTCGATGCACATGTGATATCTCAGTGTTCCCATCGCACGTACAATTCTCTGGCATTGAATAGTGGTCAGTGCACTTGATTAATTTCCAGTAGATTGTTGATTATAATAGTCAAACACAAGTATAAATGTGTATATATATATATATGAATATAAGTATGCTGGAAAACATGATGTGGTTACAGTTCAGGACACACTTCCTTTACAATCTAATTTTCACTTACAGTGTCTTGAAGAACAATGGCACTGAGGTGAATCCTTCCAGCATGGCATTACACCATTTCATTGTAAGATAGACTTTAAAACATAGAAATAGAAGTAGAACGTCTTATGGATTAGAGAACATTCACCCCTTGAGGCACTTGGCGAAACTGAATACATATCTCGGCTTGCTGCCACACCAAAGATCCGTTTCGAGAGACTGTTGGAACATTTAAGTCACCCTATATCCAGATGTGACAGCCTCTTTTAATGGAGCTAGATTTCAAGACAAAGCAGAGTGAATTTTTTTTTCTTCACTTATGGAATTTAGTGTCCATGAATTTTATTCACGAAATTGGAGTTTTGAGAGAAATTTTTCATTTATACATATATATATATATAAATTTCGCCATCTTCATTTCACGTTTCCACTTACACGCGGACGCGTCTTAGATCTCTTCTCTTATTTGTCTCTCATATCTCTTTCTGGTTTCATTTTCCAGCTGGTAACATCTCGTTTCCTCTTCTCAACTTGGCAAGCCATCACCTCTACTAGATGCTTCAACACGTTGCCCACAGCTAGTCCTAGTCCATCCAACTTTAACGCGTCTCATCTCGCTAATTTATTCCCTTTGAGAAATTGTTTCTCTTTACCTTGAGGCGACCACATGGAATAGATTGAGGTTAGAAATTGCTCTAACCCCACGGGAGTTACACTCGACTAGCTGGCATATGAGTTAAAGTTAGAGTTGGCTCATACAAGTATCAATTCGCCACGTACTCTCTATAAACTTCTTCCTCTTTCTCTATTTTCAATCTCTTCACTCTTGCTGCACTTCTGCATTTACTTGTATTTTCGTATTCACATGGGAGTAATCTTAAAACCAATCCACTGAGAATGACGCTCTCGTTTTCTTTGTATAAATTGTACATTAAAGTTTAATTTGAAACCATATGACTTGAGAAAATTTGAGTATTCGAAATTCCATAAAATATTTTAAAATAAGATATTGTAAAGTACATATCCAGTATCTGATTTCGATTTTGTAACGAAAAAGTTTAATACTTTCTGATTGGGAATTTTAATCTATATCTTTAAATAAACTTAATAACAGCAGTCTACTATTGAGATAATTGAAAAAAAAATTAATGAAACCAACACAATAAGGGACCGGAGTTAAATGAGTTACTATTTTTCAGGCAAAAAAAAAAATTTTTTTTCTTGTGTTTCCGTTCTTCCTGAAAACTAGAAAAAGCTGATTTTTAAGTAGAATTAACTGCTTATTAAAATTTTTTTTTTTTAAATAGTAAAACAAATTACAGTTAATTAGAAAAAAATAGCCAACGATCATACAATTATTGTATTCTTTTTTAATATTATTAGATATTATGAGCTATGAGTTGATGTTTATTATTATTAAAATGAATTTCACTTTTCAAATATTAAGTAAAAAATTCTAGCAAAATTATTTTTTTTCATCAGGGGTCTATTTTATCTTATCACCGGTTTTTTCCGTTCGCAATAAAAAAGCAAACACAAGAAATTTTTTATTTTGTATCTAAAATTTAAAGTTTGCCGCATTGCCCGGAATGATTATTTTTATCTTATCCTTTTATGCAAATCGTCACTAATCATTTTTGAAAGAAAGAAAATTTTTTTCGTCTGAAAAAAAGATGTTTCATTTTACCCCAGTCTCTCCTAATTTAACAACTTTTCATTACATTAAACAAAATCGTTGAGCTTAATAAATTGCTTAAGAGCGTGAGTTTTTTCTTGTTAGACTCGTTATATCAACCAATCATATAAATGACAGCTGGCGAAACATTAAACATAACAAGATTTATATCTTCTTCTGTCATGTTCGTGTCAATGTGATCCACCTCTGGTCACGTATTTTTGTAATTATTATTTCCTTATTATTATAATTATAATTATAGTAATCATCAAAACACATATCCCCATCAGCAAGCGAAGGTTTACAACGTGAGTACTGTATAAGCAAGTGCACGCCTCGTGACTGCAAGGACAAATTATTATCATAGAGAGTAAACGGGTCTCAAGCTTCATTAGTTAATTAACGCACTTAAAAATTTCGCCCCATTTACTTTTGTGCACGCAAAATTATATGTCACATTTGTTTTCTACTTTCTTTTTAAACTAACTTTAGCCCATCTTATTTTTTATTTTTTATGAATCAATAATTATTATCAATATACTATTTATTGCCATAAAATAATGTAATAAAAGTTTATCCTGTGATTTAATAATGAATCATTGTGATGATAACTTTATTTAAAATTTTTCATTGTTATTCATCATATGCTACAACCACCAGGTGGCAGGTGTCAATGAAAGCTTGATCACAAATTCTCATCATAAATTGTATTTTTTTTTAATTTACCTGTAGAATAACATGTCATTTTAATTAACTTTACACCTAGCCATACAAAATTTTTCGCAAACGATAGTCTATTTTTTTTCTCCTCAAAACTGCGACAATTGCTGAATCAATTTATTACATTAAAATCTTCTTCTTTTCATTTACTAGCTTGCCATGTGTAGGTAAAATACAAATATAGTTACAAAAAAAAAAATATATATATATTAGGGTGGCGCAAAAAAACTGACTATTTTTTTTTTCGATCTCGCATGAAAATTTGTTGGTTTACGATGTTTTGAGAAGCCTCTCCAAAAATCAGCTCGATAAAAAATTTTCAAGAGGTCGCTCACGAATTTTGAAAATATCAAAAATAATCGAAATTCGGATTTTTATTTCTAAATTTTTTCTTTCTCGTGGCAGCAATAGTTTATATTTGTGAAGTCATGACTACGCTGAGAATTTCAGCCCAAAATTTAAATATTTAAACCTCGCTCGAGAATTTTGAATATTTCCGAGTGCTGTCTTTTGGACGTTTTTGAGCGACCCTTAAATATTAATAATAAAGCTTCTCGATTTTTTCACCATCAATTTGCATGACAATGAATGAAATTATAACCCGAGAAATAGAAATATCAAGTTTTTTACATACTTTTTTATTTTTTAATTCAATTTGTAGGTTTTTTCGCTTATTCAAAACTTGCCAAATTTTATTGTTTAAGACTGTCCTGTATATTTTTGGTTATGAAAAAGTTATATTTAAGTAAAATAACAATAATTGAGTTATAAAAAAATATAAAAACTAATTCAAACTATTAGTTACATATTATCAGTTAATATTCAAAATTCTTGAGCGCCGTTTAAATAATTAAATTTTGGGCTGAAATTTTCAGCATAATTATGATTTTACAAATATAAACTATTGCTGCCACGAGAAAGAAAAAAATTTAGAAATAAAAATCCGAATTTCCATCATTTTCGATATTTTCAAAATTCGTGAGCGACCTCTTGAAAATTTTTTATCGAGCTGATTTTTGGAGAGGCTCCTTAAAACATCGTAAACCGAAAAATTTTCATGCGAGATCGAAAAAAAAAAAAATAGTCGGTTTTTTTGCGCCTAATATATATATACCTTTTTCCATTATAACTTCAACGAAAGCAATGCAATTTTAATAAGTTTTTACATTTTCAAGTGATTGATTTTAATTTTCGCTATTAGCATTAATAATAGAATAATACTAATGTTCGAAAATTTTCCGCATTGTCATTAAAAGCTTGAATATTTGAGCGTTTTAGTGATAAATAAAGTATTACCATTCGTTTGTTCTTGCGTATCTCTGTTGTTTGACTTAACATCTGCGTAACAAAAAATAAGTTAAAGATTAAAATTATTTTAAGATAATTCTGTAATTCTCGAAAGATTTTAACCATCGATTAAAGATTCATTTAGTCTGTAATTTACAGCAATAAGTACTTTTAAAAGAGATAACTTTAAGTAAACGATTTACATTCACGTAGGAAAATAAATTTGTTAAGATAACAAAAGACGAGATAGTAAACGAGTTTGTTGTGATATCAAAATTAACTAATTTGTTATTTACAGCAACAATTTTTCGTTGTTTAAAATTTTAGAATTTCTTATTTGTTAATTATCTTCAATTTTTTTAATTTTTGACTTCAGCAAGAAAAATTTTTTTAAGATTCAAAGAGAACTGTTTTCAGATTTTTTTTTGAATCTATTATTTAATAAATAATGATAAATAACTTTTTTTATTTGTACAAAGTAATTTGTTACTCCAACAAAACCAATTGTAATTCTAACTAATCCAATTGTAACTTTAAAAAAAGAATTTTGTTGCTTGAGCGGGATGATTTGTAACTCTAAGTAAGCAGTTTAGTTACGATAACAAAAAAAATTTTTTACTGTAACATAACATTTCTTACTACAAAAAAGTTTTGTTATCACAACAAAGCTATCGTTACAAAATAATTATATAATTTATTATTTGTATACCAATATAAAGCTTTGTTACCACAACTAGTCTCACGTTACAATAACAAAAAATTTTTCTGCTTGTTAAAGTATTTTCATATTGTTTAGTAATGACCAGCTTTGAAAATTATTAATTTATAATTAATAGGCTAACTTTTTTTTTCTTTTTTTAATATAAGAATCATCAGCAGCTGTACAGTTGAGGCATATTTGTATAAAATTTATTTTTATTTGAACTTTGTTATAATATTATACTAGATAGATTATTTGCTGAAAAAAATAAAAAATATGGCACATGACACTTTAAGAGCCAGTAACTGAGAGGAAAAAAAAGTAAAGAATATTTATATCAACACTATTTACATCGAAGATTTATTTAATATTTTTGTAAATTATGAAAATATTCAAGTGACAGCAACATAAAAGGACAATAAAAAAAATTTGACAGCTCATAATTTAGGAAGATAAAATATTATGCAAATAATAATTTATGCTAAAATTGATTTGAATGATCGAGAAAATTTATATTAATTATTGAGGATTACGTAATGTGATAAATATTTATGCTAAAAGATTGTAATAAAAATTATTCATTTATTTTTCTATATTTCAAGTAAGCAGATAATTAAAATATCAATAATACAAACTGAGGGTAAAAAATATTTGGAACAGAAGAATTTTTTTTATTTGGAAATTTATTATCATAATTTATGTGAAAATTATTTATTTACAAAAATAAGCATCAACTTTTCCATTTAATAACAAATCAATTTCTTTTTCTAATAAAATAATGACTTACAATAATTATCTGAAATAATTTTTGGGGCCAGAGATTATATATTTTTTAATATTTAATTTTTGCTAAGTGCAGTTGATGTATAGTATTTAATTTCGTATATATTATATTGTACTACAAGTAAGATCGATTTTAACTAGTTTTGGAATACATTATGATTTATATGACTTGATTAAGTAAATACTCAAGATTATTGTATTAACAATTGTAAAGTACCTGATATATACTCTCTAAAAATGAATTAGTGAAATTCACTGCGAATCAGTGGATAGTCACTATTCCTACAGCTATAAGTATATCACTAATTTGACGTGGTATACTTATAGCTGGGTCCAAGTGCATACTTACTAATTCGTAGTGAATTTCAATAATTCATTTTTAGCGAGTATGTAATAGAAGAAAAATCCTCAGTTTAAATTTATCAAAGATGTATAAGCTATTTAACTGCTTGACAGTTAATGAGCACCACTCTTCCGTATTGAAGTGAAACAAATACGTATCATATTCGATCAAATCCAACTAGTTACAAAATAAAAGTATGGTTGCTACAAAAGTTATCAAAGAACTACTCTCATAAAAGTTTGTAATGATAAAAATAAAAAATATGTTCAATGTTATCGGAAAAAAGAGAGGAGTGTTAATACAACAAATCAAACATTAAATTGTTTACAAAACTTTGGCAAACTAGCAAATTACAACTCAAATTTTTTACGATATTTTTTATATCACTGATTTCGCTGCTGCTATTATTGATTATCATGGAACTAATAACATGATTGAAGTTATATATCAATGTCAATTAGTTTTACGATAGCTTGATGAAGTCTTCTATCGCTTCTTAGTCGCAGAATAATTTACAACCTAGGAAAAAATAATTTAGGTATCCATTGATATGTCAATTGATCTATTTAGATCTATACCAATTTTTCTAGATATCCTTTGATCTAGAATGTTATTTATTTTTTTTTTTAAAAGCTCTGAAATCTCTCTTAATATCGAAATTATTTTTTTCTCATAAACTTCTATGTTATGGAATAATTGATAACAAAATTTGTTACCTGCGTTTTTTTTTTGGTAAACATAATTAATGATGATCTCGTTAAAGCAATATCGAAATCACTTGTGAATTTTGAAACTTGATATATTGAGCATTCACTAAATATATGTTTAATTATATTATATAATGACTGTAAAAAAAATTATTTTTATCCAGACCAATATCTCTGCATCATCGTTAAGAAATATGAGTTATGTAAATTAGTAAAGCCATGATTAAAAATTGAATTATTAAAAATGCAAATAAAACAAAGTCTTGAAAAAACATTTACATAATAATGCTCAGTAAAAATTAATCTATACTCCATTTAATAACAACAGGAAATATATATTTACATTAACTATTTAGTTTTAAGTAAAAAGTTTGCATTTTTTAAAAATTTAATTACTATGATATCTGTTCAAAATTAACAAGATTCCAAAAGATTTAATTTATATAAAATTCTCAGGCGTATTTTTTTATTTTATTCACTCATATAGCAAATAAAATACCACCGCATTACAATAATTGGTGATAAAATATAAAAATGAAAAATAAAATTAACCGTGATATTACGCTTTATATAAAATTGAGGTCGTTTAACAATCGATTTGCACAATCGTCAATGGATCAATGACCTCTTTTAATATCAATAACCGATTGCATTTTAATCAATAATACTTTGCGTAGGACAATTAGTGTTGTTCTAAGCACATCAATTATTTTTATTGTCTTTGTTATGATTACGTTCATATATGAACTTTATGAAGCATTATTAATTTACTTGCTTATAAGCAGTTGTGAACAACTATAATTAATTATCACTATTACTTAATTAATTCCATCTATATATGTACTAAAATCTTCATTTAATTTGTACCGTCACTCTTTTTTTTTATAACTTAATCATCTAAGTAACGTCTTATATTTCACGTGTAAAATAAAATTATTGTTATTATTATCATTATCATTATCTTTTATCATTAAACTCAGGTATACATGAAATTTAGTATATAGGTATTCATTATATGAGTTTTAGAGTTCACAGTCATGTTAGTAATAATAAAATTCAATTTGTATGGAAATTTGTGTACTTGTAAGTAAGAACAATTCTTGAATGTGTTAGTTTAAGACATTCACTAAGTGCAGTTGAATAGTGAAGATGTGTAAAGCGCGTTCGCTGATGAGGCATACATATAATACATACATACATAAATATATATAAACATATATGAAGGCGCATGGAAAACACGAGTTGAGAAGCCGAGGGACTTTTACCTTTTAGGCCTTTAGTCGACTCGCATCGCACGCGCCACTAACATCGCGCTTCCACTCAGGTTTAAAAAAATCTGTTGTTTGTTTTGAAAAATTATTCTTATCAAATTTACGCAGACTTTTGTTTTTTTATTCTTTCTCTCTCTCTCTTTAATAAACAGTTATGTGCGTAGAGAATTAAATGATAAGATTTAAATTAGAGTTATTAAATAAGTTGGTGAGGTGAACACATGACGTGAAGTGTAAAGTGTAATGATATATAAAATAAAATAAAATAAGTATATTGTTTATCCGGATGTAGGGATAAAATTTTTACGCATGGATGCTTTGATCAAGAGTTTAATAGCTTTCGATGATGCTTTTATGCCGTTGATCGACGAGAGTTAGCTATTGTATTCACTAGACTAGTGCAGTTGCTTTGATAGAAATCAATCACTCGAAAATGCTCGGTTACTTTGGTAACGAGAGCATACTTGGATATTATTCTGTCAAAGCTATAGGTATATTGTATATTGTTTATAATTATTTTTATATTTAATTGTAAACAAAAATTTTATTATTAAAAAATAATAAAAGATTAAATTAAAAATTTAATCTTCTTGAATTAGAGCTGGCAACAAATCTTGAGTTTAAACCACGGGTAAAACCCGTGTACATTTATATATATTTATATATAGGCTTTACTATAGCAAAAAGTCAAACATTTACTCGTTCCTTGTCACTAGAAGTTTTCGACGTAATTGTAGAACAGAGACGCGTTATAACCATATATCAGACAACCTGTGGTGACTCACAAAAGTCTACTGCCACTCGAAGAACGTCTGGAGAATACAAACCAACTTATTTTTTTTTTTTTTTATGTTATTCTTGAATTTTCATTTAAAAGAACTGCTTGCTAGCAAATATAGCATCAATTTGTCATACATATAACGGTTTAAATATATATACACAATGTGATATTCTCTATTAATAACTATTTTATGTCCTCAACAAAGTTAATAAATCTTCTTGTGTTAATAAACAAAGAATATAAATTTATTAATTCAATATTCACCTGATTACAATTATTTAACTCTAATGCCACTGACATTTCTCTCTTGTCACATCACCACTAACCATTCTCTTCAGTTATCTCACATTCCAACTGGAAATCGTCATCGTATTGTCGCGGATATACTTAAGTATATATTTAGATCAAATGAGATATTGTTAAATAGGAAAAAAAATGCTCTTTAGGATCCAATGGAAACTAGAGCTTTAAAAAACAATTTTAAAAATGTTAAACCCTCTTAAAATCGCTAAAAATTATCATGAAATAAAAATTAAAAAAAAATGAAATGTAAGTTATTATATTAAGTTATGTCATAATAAAGTTACATGTATAAGAGAAAAAAGCCGTGGAGGTAAAATTTTTTGTTATTTTGAAAATTTCAAATGGCCAAAATTTTGCAATTGATTGACCGATTTATCTCATCTTTGAATTTGACAATTGCCCAAAAAAACAAAACTTTACAAAATTTCATTGTAATAATCCGTTGTGAATTATGGACGCTATCGTGATGATAAAACCCGCTATATATAAAAAATTTTGAACGAATGGTATTTTTGGAACCTACTCGACCAATGAAGATCTATTGTGGCAAAATATTATGAAAATTTCTCCATAACAACAAGTACTATCGTTGGATTCCTTTAAAATTTACCTACAAATATATCTTTGAGCATATAAAAAATTTTGCACATCTAGCGCGAACGCCATGAGTGTACTTTACAAACGCCTGAAAATTTTCAGCTGTTTCACTCACGTTAAATCATTTCTTCACTTTTTGTAGTACACTACAATACATTAAAATCTATATCATCGTAATTAGAACTTGTTAAGGAAAAATCATGACACGTTATTAAAGTGATTGATCAATGAAATGATTTGAAAAAAATTGATTTAATCAAAAAAACCTTAAACGTCAAGTAATATTCAGGACATTTGTGAGTACAATAACTCGCGAAAAAAAAAAATATTCGATTTAATTTTTTTTCTATTAGCTGTTGTTTTTTTATGGCAAGAACCCTATTGAAAATTACTATCCAAATCATTTTTGTTTAATTATATAATAAAAAAAATTTTTAACTGACAATTTGGGGTTAAACAAACATTTTTGTTTGTATATTCTTTTTTCATAAATTTACTCTTTCTAACGAGCGATGACAACGTCAGAGGGACAGTAGTGTATTAAATAAGATGATATTTGTTGCAATTATAATAAAAAAACCAACGGCGGTATTTTGAAAGATAAAATAAAAACTACGGTCTTAATTTAATATGTTATTTTTTTTTTTTATTATACCATGAGATATTGAGGTATGAACTTTTTAATTTTTTAATCTTATTTTGTTATTATGTTGCCACAAATAAATTTTATTGGTTAGTTTATGTTATAATACTATATGATTTAATTTAGTTTGCATAGTTTTCAGTAATAAAATTTTATCCTCATGAATTATGATTGATGATAATTCAGTGAGTTGAATTAGATGGATGTATGAGCAGTGGATAGCCTCTCAAATAATACACCCAGAAGAGACTTTATCTTTAGATATTATACGAATTACATGTTTGATATGTTATGTATAGTAAAGTGGAAGCGTTATAAGTTGAAACCCACGCTCATACACTAGTCAGTTTATGCCAAATGCCCAGAGCACGTTTGCAAACTCAATGAAATTTAACGCCTTCACTTCCAACTCATTTTGCAACTCGTGTTCAACGTACTATGTCAACTAATAAATTTAAATATCTCCCTCTTCATTTCACTCACATCGAATCATTTAAATTTTCACTAATAAAATATTAAAATATTATGGACTGAGAAATTGTATCACATCATTAGATATTAATATATAAAATGTATACGCCACATATATTTATTTAAATTCCTGTATCAATTATAATAATCATCCAAATGCAATAAACATCAAAGTTCAAATTTACTTTTATGTATTTTCATTCAATTTGTTCATTCATTTATTTAAAATTTCTCTTTAACTTTCATTAAAATACGGTAAATTAATTTTAGTGCGGTATCATTATAAAAATATATAAGTTTCGAAAAAATAAAAAAAAACAATTAGCGTTATAAAATAAAAGAGCCTGAATAAATACAATTTAAAAATAAATTTCGTTAATTAATATAACGACTGAAGCGAATACGATCCGTAAAACACAAAAAAACGGTGCTCCTATTCAACAATTTTTATTGAATGCCTTCGAATAATTGATATTTTTTAATAAAATTCTCAATAAATTCAACTATTTCGAATATTATTTTTTATTAATAACAATAAAAACTAAATATATAATAAAATGAAGTAAATATATAATTTATTGATTAAACATCCTGTTAACGCAAAACTGTTTACTCATGACCATGGCTGTTACTATAGTTTCAAACGATAAAATTAATTTGATAACGTGTAATAGATATCATCTATAGGGATATTGAATCCATAGTAAATTGATAATTTCGTTAAATATATAAATTAAAATTTATGTATGGTATATGTTGTATTAATATGAATGTATACATGTATAAACTAATTATTTCATTCGCGAGCTATTAAAACTGTAATGAGAATGAGAATATATATATATATGTATATACACATGTATAGAGGGCAGTTACACTATACGAGTTTGCACCAGCAAGTCAGTCATTATCTGGCGTATTTCTAGTTCATTCGGCAGTAGAGCCGGTGCGATAGCCGAGGGAAGAAATGTCTAAGTCATTAGCGTATATAAGAACTGGTTTAACTTGATGTGTCATACAGTCTTTAAAAAACTTTTCATCATGACTGATAAATAGTCGCCATTAATAACCCCAACAGTCCAATTCATTTATATATTTTTACTATTTATAAATTTAATTCTTTACTACAGTTATTTGTTAAATATAAATTAAAGTCCATTCACGTTTACATTACGTGATGTCTGATAGTGATATATTTGTTTCACAGATTCTCAAGATGTCGACCTGGACGCGATCCTCGGAGAACTATGCGCTTTGGAGAGACGATGTGATGGGGACATTGCTTCCACTCCGGCGCCAGATACGCAACGAACTGGAAGACCTAACAGTGGAAGAATTAATACTGGAGACAACACAGACATTGGAAAAACTGATGGAGGTATGATTGTATTTCATATAGATGCAACGTCCATTGGATTTTACTTTAACTCGATACAATAATTATTGATTTTTCTATTCAATGCATTTATTAACGATCTATCTCATCAGTATCGCTATTGTTCTTTTTTCTTATTTTATTTTATTTATTTATTTTCAAGGGATGCGCACCGATAGTCCCGATAACGATAGTGCCTTCTCGGACACGGTGTCGATGTTGTCGAGCGAAAGCTCAGCAAGTAGCAGTGGTTCTGGACATAAACCACCTCAGACCGCCATGCACACGGTTCCTCAACAACAATCACATCAGCTGATGGGTAAATTTATTTTAATATTAAAATAAAAATTACTATGATACGATATTTATTTGTATAACAAAAATAATATCGAATTTTAAAATACTTTTAGATGCTGCCAGTAGAGCTAAAGCTGAAAAAATACGGCTGGCATTAGAGAAAATGCGGGAAGCCAGTGTTCAAAAACTTTTTATCAAAGCTTTTACACTGGATGGAAGTGGAAAAAGTCTTCTTGTCGACGAAGGAATGAGTGTGGCTCATGTTTGTAGATTATTAGCTGATAAGAACCACGTAGCGATGGATCCAAAGTGGGCTGTCGTTGAGCATCTGCCTGAGCTTTTTATGGGTAAACTTTTATTATCCATATATCGCGTTACAGATACGCCATTAAGGCTTATTCTTGCAAAATGTATTGTGGAAAAGATATAAGGGCGCATAAAAAAACTTTTTATTTTTTCGGTGGTCGATGTATTTTTCATCTATCATACAAATTATTACTCTCATGCATCTTAACTGTTCCTGTGAATCCTTTTCACAATTTATCATTGCATTCTGTAAATTTTAATTTTAAATTCAACTTTTATAAAATAAATATGTTTATTTACTACCATTCACAAGTATAAAAATTTTGAATTTTTTTTGTATTATGCTCTTATGATTTCTGGAGTAAACATCGGTAACCATAAGGAAGTACTTGAAAAAAAAAATTGTATTTATTCATTTTTAATTTTCTAAATGAAAATCTATTGATTTAAAAAATAATAATTTTTTTTTCTTTTTTCAAAAAAAAAAATGAAAATGCAAAAATATTTTGTATTCATTTCTATACTTTTAAGTGATAAATAATGATTTGAGAAAAAAAAACTTTTTTATACGGTCTTGTGGTTTCTGCAACACGATATAGATTTAGAGTAAAAAAAGTAAATTGTGATTTTTATAATGATTATAGAGAGGGTATACGAGGATCATGAGTTGTTGGTTGAGAATCTACTATTGTGGACAAGAGATTCGAAGAATAAATTGTTGTTTGTTGAGAGACCAGACAAAAATCAACTTTTCCTATCACCCGAGAAGTACCTACTTGGTCAATCAGACCGAAATACAGGCGAGTACGACGACCATTCGAGGAACATCTTGCTTGAGGAGTTCTTTTCCAGCAGCAATGTTGGAGTACCCGAGGTAATTACAGCAAGTGTAATATGAAATAGTTTTTTTTTATTTTTTATTTTTGTTTTGTCACGTCAACTTCCGGGCTTAGAGTCAAAAAAAATTTTAAGCTGACGAGTTGGCAGAATGACTCATAATAGAAATAATGTTTAACATTTTATTTATTTTTGTTGCGCAGGTCGAGGGTCCACTATACTTGAAGTCAGACGGTAAAAAAGGCTGGAAGAAGTACCACTTTATTCTACGTGCTTCCGGTCTTTACTACTGGCCTAAAGAAAAAGCGAGAACTGCTAGGGATCTTGTATGCTTAGCGACATTAGATGTAAATCAAGTGTACTACGGTGTTGGTTGGAAGAAAAAATATAAAGCACCGACAGATTTTTGTTTTGCTGTCAAGCATCCGCGGCTTCAGCAGCCCAAGTCAACCAAGTACATTAAATTTTTGTGTGCTGAGGATAATGCCTCGTTGGAGCGATGGATGGTCGGTATACGTGTAGCCAAATACGGAAGACAGCTGATGGAAAACTACAGGACACTAGTAGATGAACTTGCGCAAGAGGACTTGGATATTCTGGCACACGCTAGGTCCTGCTCTGTCAGTTCAATCGCTGTTCCACCAAGTAGTCAGACCCAGTACAATACTACCAATGATAACGCTCGACAATTCACGGAAATGAACAGGCACAATGGTACTGACAACGCTCGACAGTATGATAATCAACGGCAGAGTTACAACTCTGAACAACGACAGAGTTATACAAATGATGGTAGACTCAGCCGTGCAAGTAGTTCGAGTTCCAGTGGATGTCTATCAGATGGAGCACCAAGCAGTTGTGAAGTTGCTTTTGAATGTGGCGAATTTCCTACAGGTACAATAAAACGTAAACCTTCAATGAACCCTAAGTTGCCATTAACTTCAATCACAAGACAATTAAAAGAAGTCGGTGAAACTGTACGAGATGAACCAGATTCTTGTCCAAGTCCTACTAGTTCAGGATCTGGTACACTGACACGAAGACATAGTCGTAGAAGAAGCGGCACTGATTCTGATGGCTCAGGAACTTTAAAAAGACATCACAGATCTGGAAATGCTACCCCCGTTAGCCCTATTCCTCCAGGTACTCCAGTCCGTGAGAGAGTCAGTCCTATGAATTTCACAAGAACAGAAAGCCAAGAACCTAAAACCCCAACTAGTCCAATACCCACATGTATGATGGACTCAATTACCTCTTTACCACCTCCACCATCACCTCCAAGATTTACGGAAGAAATAGAGTCTGATGGTGAGCCTTTACCACCACCACCACCAGAAATGTTCCGATCAAATCTATCTTTGGATTCATTACCACCACCACCGGCTCCCGGTGAACTACCAATTTGTGATGCTACTGATTTTTCTGGGTCATCTCTCAGCCTAGTCTCATTACCACCACCACCCAGTCCACTTGTTGGTGAAACCGGTACCATTAGACGTGCCAGGCCTAATAAACAACAATCAACACCAACAAATTCTACGTCACCTGAATCCACCCCGACTCACACACCAACGCGGAACAACACGAATCAAATTTACGGAATCATTAACAACAATAATAATAATCCAACTACAAATCAAAATTGTAACTTTACTTCCCAAAATAATGGATACGCACACAACCATGTGTCCAATATGTCAGCACACGATTCTTATCCCGGATCTAATGCTAGTACACCAACTTTTACGCCAAGTTCACCAAATTTTGCAACACCACCGCCATTTGTACCACCTCCAGCTTATGGTGCTCAACAACAGCAACAGCAACAACAACAACAACAGCAACAACAACAGCAGCAACAGCAACAAAATAGTCTTCAACGGCAAAACTATACATCTGATCAAATTTACGGAACTTATCCAGCTGCACAACAATGTGGGCCAGCAATAAGGCCTAATCCAAATATGGATACTATAAGAAGAAGTGCTTTGAAACAAAATTCTGGGCACTACGCTACTCCACCGTACCTTGCAGAACTTAAAGCTGCCGCTAGTCCACAACCACAAAGACGAGTAACTATTCAAGAGCCTCCAATTTCACCTAAAACTAAAAATGGTAATGGTAAAAAAATAACATTTAATTTACCACCACAACAAGAACCAGGAAGTCCAGCATTACCACAAAGAAAACCCATGCCACCAAGAAGATCTGATAGTACACGACTGACTTCACCTAAAAAATTGGCAGCTTCTGATCAAGCACCACCCGGTGATTTTCTAAAAGATCTTCAGCGAGTTATGAGAAAAAAATGGCAAGTTGCACAAAAGTGTAAATTAGATTCAACGACAACACCACACGAAGTACTTGGATTTCGTGATCCTCCCCCAGCTATTGCTGATTACAGAGAAACAAATGTCTCTAATTGGGTACAAGAGCACTACGGTGCTGACAATTTGTATGAAAATGTATACACAAATGATCCAAATGCTCCTGTTGAGTATGCATCAAGCCCAGCACGACAACCAACAGTTAGATTTGCTGATGAGAATATAAGTATGAATATTGCTAATGTAATAGCAAGTAAACGACGGCCACCGCCACCACCACCAAAAAGAGCGGAAACTACTCATCTAACTACACGAGCAATGCACTGACAATAGCAGATAATAAAGCCTCATACCCAGAGGCGGCAACGATGGTTCTCTTGTTTTTGCGATTGGTGGAAACACTGATTAATCTTTAAGATTTATCGTCATTAAATATGTACTTGCTAGGCTGTTACTGCTACTACAATTACTACTATTTCCCCAATACAACAGCCATTACATAATTTTATTGGCTGAATATTTTTACGTCGCTAAAAACAATACTCACTCAATTGCCCACTCATTTTGAATTTTAATTATTCATTGTCATTTAGTACTGGATACTAATGATATCTAAATAAATAATTACGGCTTGAAATAATAATAATTTTTTTTTTTTTTTTTTTTTTTTTTCATTAAGCAACAAAACAACGACAGACCGCGCAATAAATTTTTGCTGAGATTTACATTAAGCAATGGAATATCATCGTAGTGTAGAAAAAAAAATTATAGAAAAAATTTTGAAAAAAAAATTGAAAATAAAAAACAAAAAAAAAAAAAATAAATAAATAAATCCAACTGTCATTTACATATAAGTAGACTTAGGAAATACTGCAGCACACACTAAGGATGTGATATAAATTTTAAGCTCGCTTAATTAGTAAAACACTGCGATCAATTTATATTAATTTTTTAATAAATGTGCAACTATATACAAATATATAACTCGCAAAAAAAAATTAAATATATATGTATACACACACGAGACTATACGAAATATACGTACGTGCAATTAAATAAATAAAAATAATTGACGATTGATAAAAAAATGATTTTTTTTAAGTAACAAGCGTCCATGAGAAATATAAATGTAATATGAAATGCACAAACAAATATTGGACATGTTACTTTTTTTTGCGTATTTTGTTAAGCGTCGATGAGATATTGACAAATTTTTTTATTTTTCTTTTTTAATAAAGGTGCTTTATGTAAGACATTTTATCAGTAAAGTTTAACTATAACAATTGGATAAACATAATTAACTTAATACATGTATAGTTGAGGTATAAAATTAAGTATGTCATTTTATAGATATAATAAACGCGATTATCAAATAATATATAGATGAACCTCAGTGTGTGATTAAATAAATTTTGTTAATTATTATTATTATTTTTTTTTTATTTCTACATATTTAATATCGCGTTAATAAAATTTATAATTTAAACTTTTGCACGACTTTTTCATAACTGAGATCTCGTTAATGCCATTTTTTGATAATGATATACACGAAAAGTAATATTAATAATAATTATAATAATAATAGTAATAATAACAATAATAATAATATCATCCTGGCTACCGTGTCAGACTTGTCGTTCTAATTGTTGGTGTCCTTGGAGGGATGAAAGTCTTTTGTATCTGTATTAGCTAGGACACCAACTTGTTCATCGCAAGTTAAGTTTCTGGTATCGCGGATGCAGAAGGCTGCTACCCTCAGATTTCTCCGTCTACTTAGACAACAGAACTTGGCTTGCTACCCTTGCTAACCATCTTGTTGATGGAGCAGCGCAGTAGTAACGGATGACGCTCAGGAGCGGCCCTCAGTAGAGTCGGACTACCAGGGGAGACCCCCTGAGCATTTAAACAAACAAAATAATAATAATAATAATAATAATAATTAATAATAATAATGATAATAACAATAAATGCAATTATTTCGTGTTTTATAAGCCATTAATAATATGTTTATTAATTCCCATTAAAAATAATTAAATTGGGATTTTTTAGATTTGTAATTATATATCTACTGTATTTTTATTGTGGTATAAATTTACTACGAAATGTTGCGCGGTGGAATTTTTTTGCGCATGTTTAATAAGTTGTTGGTAATGAAAAAGAAAAAAAAAACCATAAATTGACTAACAATTCTTTGGTATGAAATTTTTTTCCGATGTAAAAAATAAAAGTTAATGATAAAGTTCTTTAAGTTTTCTCACATATGAACATTTGACTTATGAGTTGACGATTATCAACTTAGATATGAAAATTTTACCTTCAGCTTACCATAGTAATGGCGCGAAAATATAGAAATTTAAAAACTAAAACAATTTTCTGTTTTTACTACTTATCACTAAAAAGAATTGAAATCTTCATATGAAAACGTTGACATCCGTAGAACATTCAATTTTTTTAATTTAATAGAAACTGATGATTTATTTTTTTTTTACCATTTCTGATTTTTCTAGCGAGGACTAGAAAAAAAAATAATATATTTCAAAGCATATTCTAAATTCGATTGTTATATGATTCGTTATACTATGGGCAAATTACTCTGATAAAATATTCATAAAAAAATTAATATCAGAGTTGATAATAGTCTCACGAGCTCAATGTGTATGTACGAGTTCCTAAAGAATAAATCGCAAGATTTTATTTTTTACGAGGGTAATTGAAAGATAAATAATAATAAAAAGTTATTAAGAAAAAATGTTTTTTTTTCTTGTATTTAAAGAAGCTGAAAGTCAAAAAAAAAATAATATACAAAGACAAAGTAACAATTTCACATGAAATCATATCTATTAAAAAATAGTAGTATATATAATAAATGATATTTATAATTATTATTTGTTATATATGGTAAAATATGCAAGAACCAATTGTAACTTTTTGAGCCTTATTGCAAGCTGACATCCCCAATTTTATAATCGATTAAAATTTTTATAACAATTATTATTATAAACAAATAAAAAAAAAAATATAAAATAAAATACTTAAAGAACGAAACAATTAAAGAAAAAAAAAGTGATTTTGTATCTGAATAATAAAATAATAGCCTGTAAATATATCAGGCTTTTTTTTTAAAGTAGATAGCTTCTTCTCAATTAGATAACTTTGTCGCCGCTAATTCGTAATATTAGCAAAGTTGACCACGGTTGGATGTTACGGGTTAATTTAACTTTTTTTTTCCTTCATTCGCATTTTTTATGTTAATTTCTGATAATTATTTATGAGCTTAAATATCATGTGTATTATATTAAAATTATTTATATATTAACAATCAGAAATTGTAAGGAATTATTAATTAATTATTACTTTGAATAATCAGTTTGAATTTCGTTAATACAAAAAAAAAAATTATTATTTTTAGTTTAAGAAAATAAAGGAAAGAAAAACAATTTTCAGCACATAGATAAATTGTAAAAAAAATATTGCTCCTAAGTGGGACTTAAATTTAGTATAATTGGCAGTCATTAAATGATTATAAAAAAAGAAATGAATAATAATTATTATACTAATAACAAACGACATATTTTTATTATTGAACGTTTAATGTTTGATCTTTTTAAGTTGTATGTATGTTTATGTAAATATTGTAATGAATGGTATTACGAAAGAAATAAATCCAATGGATTAATATAAACGATATTTATGCATAAAAAAAATAAAATGATTTATTCTAACAAAAATAAAATAAATGACTAAAGAAAAATAAAAATAATAAAAAATAAACAAATGGACATAAAATATTTATCACATTTGAAGGGATGATTACGCCAACCGTGCATCCTACGGGGTGAATAAAATTATCCGCAAAAAGTAGATTTTTTTTGCGCTTTAATTTACCCTTCCTGCGAATAAAAATGTGAATTATTGAAAAATTTATCTGGATCTGAAAATCTGCAATCGATTTAAATCCGAGTATGATTTTATTGACTAGCTACATAGATTCTTTTATGAATTTATTAAGTTAGTTGTAATCGACTTAGATTTAATAATCGTGACAATACTATTGTTTTTATTATTTTCCAATTTAAATTTTGTTTATTGGGTATTTTTAAAATAAAAAATATGCGCAACGGTTAAAATAGATATTATATTCATGTTTTTATGTAAATAAATTTTTCGTATATTTCAATTGTGCTTTATATTTTTATTTTACCTATCCTGTATCGTAATTAAGAAAATTAAATATAAAAGTTACAATTAAACATTTTTATTTTCGAAAACCGGTGCATCATTTAACCAGTGACTGTGGTGATGTTTTTTAATAAACTACCAATTAATTATATAAATATATATGTTGTTATTTATTTAACGAAGTGAATATTTTTCAGAATAGAACAAATAGCTGTTTGCCCATTCAACTGTTTTCACGACATATTTGATAATTAAAGAATCTAAAAAATTTCAAGAACTACTCACTTTGCCGCCATTTTATTGCTTTTTTACCAGCGACGAGCACTTTCACAAATTAATAAAGTTTAACTATTAAACTTACTAAGTAAATAAAATTGTTGCAACTGATTGATCACAAAACTCAAACTTCCACTTCAAAATAATAATTTTAATTAATCTTAGACATTTAATTACTTTTATTCTTGCATTTAAATTTCAACAACGAATCCAGCGTACACTGATAGGAAAAAAAAACCAACACTGCATTTAATTAATTGAAAAACTCACGTTCACTGACACACTTCATTTATTGGCTCAGAATAAGTTTTTGTCACTAAATAATTCATAAAACATAATTAGAGATGTGGGTATTGAATTTTATAATAAATAAACTAATTATTTCACACTGATAGAAGGATTTCTTAGTATTTAAAAATATTTTGTGGTATTTAAGAAATCATTTCTTAAGCATCATTTCTTTGTATCTAACAAATATTTCTTACTATTTAAGAAATGATTTCTTAAATATTAAGAAACATTTTTAACCCGTCAGCACTCCCGTTATGAGCATTTTGCTCACGCTCGATTTTAAACATGAATAACTTTTTTTTTTCAAATGGAACGAATAGTTGAAATTTTTTCTATCTTTGAATAGTTTTATCTATTTTCAGATTCCGCTTGAACAAAATTTGTTCGGTTGTCATAGAAATTATAAAAAAAATTTTTTTTATGCTCCTCAAAAAATGTGAGCATTTTCCTCATCACGGGCGTAAAGGCGTAAGTAAAAAAATTCTACGTTCGGTTACTCTCGTGACTGCTCGTCTACCTTCGGCAGTCTGCGAAGTTATTCGGTTGAATTCATTAAAGTTTAAATTACGTTTATTAATCGTCAATAAATTACAATTATCATTTATTTATTATTTATTATTCTTATAATACATAGAGTGATTAATTTATGAAAAATATTTTCTTGCTTAAAATTTGAAAAAATTTGTTTGATGCCTAGGCGTTAAGCGTGAGCAAAACTCTCATCACGGGCGTAAAGTATACCGAAAAGCTGACGGGAGTGCTGACGGGTTAAATGCTAAGAAATCTTTCTATCAGTGCACTGAGATTCAGTCGCGAACGACAACGACAACGATCAGTCCGGACATTGACTGAGTTTTGGGCTTCTGCGCATGTCCGTTCCAACCGTCGCCACCGCAGCAGCTTTAAACTTGACGACGCGCTAATAATTTCAAACTTTTAAATTTTAAATATGAGCGTCGTAGTTCCAGAAGCCACCGTCAGTATTTAGCGCCAGTTCGAATTCAAAATTCAAACAGTCAGGAACCTAGCATTCTTTTAAAACTGTCATGTCTGCTCAGCAAACATCTCCCATGTAAGCTCCATTAATTTATTAATTTAATTTAATTAATCTGTGGTATTTAAAACTTAATTATATTTTTATAACTTCCTACAAGCGTAAAGAAAAATCTGAATTAATAATTTCTTATAAATATTTATTTAGTTATTGATAAAATATTAAATTTCCGAATAGCTCAGGCTTGACAAATGACAACTGGATATTTTTTCAATCATTTTTTTAAAAGACTATCGAGTAATGATCCTGAAGTTAGTAGACGATTAACAATTTTCGGATTTTATATTCAACAAATCAATTACAAAAAATATATATATATATATATATATATATATATATATATATATATATATATATATATATATATATATATATATATATATATATATATATATATATATATATAATTAAGGACATGAAGAAAATTAAAAAAGTTATAAGAGCAATTATTTTTAATTATTTTTTTTTTTTATAATTTATTATTTTGAAAAAAATCAAAAAATTATTAGACTGCGGCTAGTTTCAGTATCATAATTGAGTGACTAATTATTATTACTATTGTTTTCACTTGTCTTCTGATCTATCATTTTTATAATTTATCATAAATTATTTTACTCAATATCCTTTTTGAGTTGAAATATTTAATTTACTAAATATTGAGCTCGGATTTTTTAAAATAATTATTTTGTTGAATTAATTAGTTAATTATAATTATTTACACGTGTGAATGTAGCTGACAATTTGCAATTTAAAAAATTTTTTACAAATAAATAATGTATAAATAGAATAAAAATTTAAAAATGCGTATTTACATCAATGAAAAATCAGTACGCGTTTTTTTTTTAAATTTAATTATTTAAATTTATTTATTTAAAATTTATAAATTATCTCATGCCTACTACATTCACATTCATATTATTTTTTAGGTTTTCGGTGCTAAAATTATTAAGAAATTTTTTTTTAAAACCAAACAGATATTTTTTGTAACTGAACTTCAATCGTTGGAAACAAAAATGGCCTCGAAGAAAATAATTCAAATTCTGAAACTAGACGTCAGCGCCATAGCTTATGAAAGTCGCCATTAGAATAACGACCGCAAGCAGAAGGCGGTTGAGAAGTTGACGGCAGTTGTTTAACCCCTTTGGCTTGGTAAATATTAGTCATATAATTATTTCACTTGATTTATTTAAGGATATAGTAAATAATTTACGTCTTGACAATTACATAAAGTCATTAAGTTTGTTCGTTGCTATTAATTGATACAAATGACTGTATATTGAATGTCAAGAATATATTTTATATATATTGGATAACCTGATATCTATTCACTTGCTCGAATGATTGTTCATCATCATTTTCTTCACTAATATTTCGGTAATTAATTTAAATTTTATGTTTATTCACATTCTATCACATTTTATCTCATTCTGGCAAATTATAAAAAAAATTATTTTCAACCGCTCGCAATATTTTATGATACTCAAGTCATTCGACGTCTAATGATTTTTAGATTTTTTTTTTTGAAACGATAAATTATAAAAAAAAAATATGTATATTTCAAAAAATGACACGTATAGATTTTTTAATTTTCTGCATATGCATATTTTTAGTTTTTCTATTTTTTGTAATTGATTTGTTGAAAAAAAAAATCCGAAAATTGCTAATTGTCTTCTAACTTTAGGATCATAATATTTTACATAGGACTAAAAATTAATTGTTTGTCTTTTATTAATTATTTTTTTTATGAAATTTTCAGTTGGTGCAGAAATGCTTTAAGAAAGAAAATCAACTGCAGAGTGAGAGTTTAAATTGGAGTAAAATTAATTTATTGATTCTGATCATCATAAATCTCTCATGTGCTGGATCCTGATGCTGGAAGCTCAGAAATACCGTCCGCCGAGGTAAATTTTTTGAATTCAATAAAAAATTCATTTCAAATTTTTATTTTATTTAAAAAAATGATAAACTTTAAATATTTCTGTTTTTTGTTGCTATAGAAATTGAAAGAATTGTTGTTGCTCTTGATATTTCTCGGTGTGGTGAGTGACTTTCTGCATGATACATTTTTTTACTGAATCATAATTTTTTTTTTTAATTTATCTTCTGACTCGAGTCGAAGTTGTGGGCTCATATCATTTCTTAATTTTTTTTTTTTCCTATTAAACTGAAACTGTCTGTTCTTAGCAAAAACTGATTCGTTTGCTAATTATTGACATCTGAGCTAAGGCTTTAGCCCAATAATTTGCGATTCTCCAATTTCAATACCTAAAGAACACTACAAATAGTTCATAAGCAAACGTAATTCAGTTTGTAGTTGATAACTTTCGCGACTTCCGCTCTATACATCCCTTAAAAAGTTATTTTCATGTTTGTCGAGTTTGCACCATAAATCTATTTTGATCTAGGTTTTTTTTGCTATAATTATCTAAGAATTCAAGAAGAAAAATCATTGAGAAAATTTCCAGTATGTATTTTCTTGCTTATAAATCATGAAAAAATTTAATTACTTAATTAATACCAGAATTCATTTTTTTAAGTTTATTATTTGTTATAATTTAAAAAAACTGATTAGGTAGTTCAATTATTCTATGAAATGATTAGTTTTTTAATAAAAATATCATGGGTTTTGTCAACACCAACAATCTTGCTGACCAGTTCTGTGTATTGGAAAATTACGTAATTGAGGTCTTTATTCTTTTAATTAAAATGACCGTAATTTTGAATATATATAATAAGTTTTATACTGAAACGGTCATAAGTAATAAGTATTAAATTTATTAAATTAAATGGAAAATACATATTAATATTTTATGAAGACACTTCCTTTTAAAATAGTATAGATCAAATATTTTTGATAAATAACTTGCACAATATATAAATTACTATTCTTCTAATATTTTATTATAATTATAGTAGTTTCATCTGAGTGTATGTGTAGGATTCATCAGTTTAGTTTAGTTTGATAAACACTTGAATCGTTTATTTGAAAAACCCCATAAGTCAAGAAAACAAAATTTTTCAGGAAACACAAAAAACATTTTCTTGGAAAAACTTGACATTGAAATAATAAATAACTAATCGAATACAATAAAGTTAGCGTCTCTGAAAAAGATTCCAACAAGAAAAATTTAATTTTTTAACTGAAACTACTTAAAAAAATTATTTAAAGTTGATTGACTTATGGGGTTTCTCAACCAAACGGAAAAAAAAGTTATAAAATCATTGTTTCTTTAAATGTTTCCACTCAAATTATTTATTACACTGATAAAATGAAGTATTAAATATGTATTTGAACTCTGAAACTCAGAAATTACAAAAAATTATAATTAATTTAAACATTTTAATTAGTCATATAACAGTCAACAATAAAACATCATGTGAAATTAATTTCCCAAAAAAGCGCGAATTTTAAGTAAAAAAAAAAAAAAAGTTATTTCTGTAAAACTAAAACTGCAAATGTTTGTTTGAATAATTGACTGATGGGGTTTCTCAATTTAATGAAATTGCTGTCACCCCGTTAATTTTTTTTTCAAACGCTGATTTGATGCATATTTTGATTGATTTCTATCGAGGGACATCCAAAGAACCCAAAAATACAAAAAAACCCAATTTCGTAAAAAACATGACTTATGGGGTTTCTCAAATATACTAATTACTTACCACAAATAAATAAATTATTTCCGAGAAATTACAAAATTATTTGAATCAACTGTCATATTTAGTGGTACCAAATATATTTATTTGTCATTACAAAACATTCAAAAAAAAGCCACAAATAAATTGATTTATTTGGGGCAAATATTTTTTTTTTCTGTGTGGCGATTTAAAAATTTTTTCCATGATACTTTAGCAGCAATCTGGATTCACGAAGTATTGATGCTATTTGTGTATACTTGATAGTAGGGACCGGGAAAATTACTACAACAAAAGTATGGTCGTGTTCTTTGTTTTTAATTGGTTCACACAATATAATAAAAAAAACCGCTAGTTGATCCAGCCAAAATTCTCACTTCTCTTCATAAAAGCTTTGCTTTATTAAATAGTTTATGAAAGCTCTTGATAAAGATAGATACTTTACTTGCGTAAAGTATTTAAGCACAAAACTGATGCTAAATTACAAGAAGACATCTTCGATGAACCGGAAATTCAAAAGTTATTCAATGATGCAGAGCTTGTTTTATATCTATGAACGACCAAGAAAAGGCATCATGACTAAGTTTCAAGGAAGTATGCATCAAATTTTTAGGTAATACAAAAGATGCTGATTACAAAAACATATGTTAACTATGATAAAAAACTTTCAGAGTTCAGGTTGCCTATGAAATTGAAAATACATTTTCTTGATTCTCAGCTCGACCAATTTCAAACGGTTGATTTGTTCGAGAGATATCGTTGGAGAAAGAAATAGTGAAAAACGATTTTTTTCAATTATCTTTGAAATGACTTATCCAATCAATTTCTAAATCTAGTTAGGTTTTGAATTCAATAGAACGCGTCGATTATCACATTGAACGTTAAAATCAGTTGATCAGTTCAAAATATATTGGCGTTAAAAATTTAAAAAAATCACAATTAATTTCATTTTTCCGGGATAACAAAATGTTATTTACCAAACGGTCCAATAATTATACTGGCTTTTCATCTTCATAATTTTATTCGACCACTCCGTAATGTTATATGGAACTCGTTCGTCAGTTTGAATAATATAATCATCGAAAAAATTGAAAAAAACCCTTTTTAATATTTTTCTCGGATATTTTATTATATATTGACGCTCTGATCTGAGTTAAAACTTATTTAAATCTTGATTTTGATCACTTACATTGATTTTTGCCTGAATTAATTTATTTTACTCAACATAATTGCGAATAAAAATTGGGAAAACGCTAGTTTATTAATGATTTCTGATTCATAAATTTGCGAACTGTAACATAAAACAGAACTTGCGTGAGCTTGAAAAGCTCATAAAAAATAATCACCTCCAAGAGTACTTTCGAGCTCGAAAATAGCGGGAAGATTTGGAGCTGGTCCGCAGGACCAACTATTGCCCAGATTTTTTTTACCCGGGTTGGAGCCGAAGAATGACCACAACTTTCTGCGAAAGTTGAAGCCAAAAGTTAGATAGTCAAATATTATTCTTAAATAATGAAACTGAAGGCAACTTTCCGTCAACTAATAGAATGCCAACTTTTGTCACCCTTTTACAGCAAGTTGGCATCTAGTTGTCGTCATCTTATGGAAATGCCAATTTTGCGTTCAGTATACATGATCATTTGAAATAGTAGGGACCTACAATACTTACGATAGTATTGTGATTCTTCCTACAAACATTTCCCCCGATAACAAGACTTTCTGATCAGAAAGGTGGTATCAGTTAGTTGTGATCAAGTTGACGACAACTTCAGCCGTTGTAACTATTAACTATAAGTGGATACCAACTTTCCCGGAAACTTGGCCATAATCTACTGCCTCAACCAGTTGCCAGTTTTCTAAGAAAATTAAAGGCAACTTTCCGTCAACTAATGAAATGCCAATTTTTGTCAATTATTTTCTGAGAAAGTTGGCGACCAGTTGCCATCAACTTATGGAAATGCCATTTTTTGCGGCCAAGTTGCTGCAGTAAGATATCGATAGTTTGCTGGCAACTTGGCTATGAGGGTCAGTGAACTGATTTTTAAGTTGATCACTGAAAAACTTGAGTTACCTGGGAAGTCAGAGTTTCAGCTCAGAAATTGAAATAAAACTTTTGACATCTCGATGACGTACAGGACCTATAAAAAATAACATATAAATTTGACGTAAAATTAAAGCTGCAATTTAGCATCAAGTTTATATGTAATTGTACGTGTGGGAGAAAGCAAAAAATCGAAATGAAATTTTTTATGTGTACTAGACGTCATCGAGATGTCAAATGTTTAATTTCAATTTTTGAGTGAAAATGTTGATCATCTAGAGAGTTCTCATTGAAGTCAATTTTCCCTACGTTAATTTTTGATCTCACGTATTCGTGAACCACCCTGATAGCCAAGTTGGCGGCAACCTAGCGACAATCTACTGCCGCAACCTGTCGCCAAGTTAGTCGCAAAAGTTGGCACTTCTATAAGTTGACGGCAACTTTCCGAGAAACTTGTCGACAACTTTCAGCTCGTGTGACTGCTGACTATAAGTTGCTCAGAAACTTGGCGACAGGTTGCGGCAGTAGATTGTTGCCAAGTTTCTGAGCAACTTGTAGTCAAAAGTTACAAAAGCTGAAAGTTGTTGACAACTTGTCGTCCAGTTGGTTGCAACTCATGTACACCAACTTTCTGATCAGAAACTCTGGCTATCAGGGAATTTGATTGTTGGTTGAGCTCAACTGGCTATTTGGGCTTCCAGTGCTATAGTAGGTAACAGTTCTATTCTCGGTAAGTCAGCAAACTCATCGGTAAAGTAATTTGACGCACCTGCTTGACCGTATTCCTATATATACTACATATATTAAAGCTGTGTACCCTGATAGCCACACCTTTGCTTAGCAAGTTCTGCAATGAAACGTTTTCGGCTAACTTAACGACAAATTTCTGGTAAGCCTCGGCTGGATAATACTTGCGTGCAAGTTGATGCAAATCTACTGCCGTCACCTGAATGTGATTTTACAGAAGAACTTGCCATCAATTTGAAGTGAAACTTTAAATCAACTTAACGTCATTGTCTGACAGTAACACTGGTAGTCAAATTGAATTCAAGTTAACAGACAATTTACTGTCAACTTAAAGGTAACTGCTTGCTCTCCAGCACTTTCTTTTAAGTTACCTTAAGAATACGGCAGTAACTTGTAGTTAATTTACGGTTGGGGTGGCTATCAAGGTAGCTAGTAGATAGAAAGATCTACTAGCTACAAGTTTTACCACGCAATGACTTTATATTTACATATTTAGCAATCGATAATAAACAATAAAAATAATTAGTAAAGTCTCAAAAGGGCTGGAGGAAATTTGAGACATAAGATAATCCCAAATGTAATCTATGTGTAGATAAATAAATAAATGAAGAAACATAAAAAACAAAAACAACTACACTGATAGAAAAACTATCTTGATTCAAGAAAAAATTTTCCTTCAAAATGTGATTTTTGTTTTAAAATTTTGAATTGTTTTAATTCAAGTAATAAGTTCTTGAACCAAAAAATTAATATTCTTGGATGGCGAAAAAAATTCTTCGTTTGAGAATTTCATTTTTTAATGGAGCATTTTTTGTTTTGAAACAGAATACTGATATATTTCGCTTGAGAATTTCTTGCTCTTGGATTAAGATAGGAAAAAATGTGGGTTTAAGGCGCGATTTTTAAATCAAGATATTGATTACTCGGCTTGAAAAAATAACTTTTTTTTTATTTTAAAAATTTAAAATTGTAAAGTGATTTTTTAAGGATTACATTTATTCACTTCAGACATGTCAAAGAGTCTAAAGAGTGATAGCTACTTTCCGAGAGGTCAACAATTGATGTTTGTAGAGTAACTATTATTGCTATCCCCGTAATGTGCTCAATACTACTGATTGCAGTCGGAGACAGTAACCATTGCTGCCGTTAGAGTAATTCTTACAGTTTTGAAAGAGATTTTGTTATTTTGTATACTATACTGACCGCATTAGTGTTCGGCGCAGCAATGGTTACTGTTTTTTTTTCTCCGTGTATGAATGTTTTAGTTATTAACCCTTGAAAATTCTGAAAATGTGTCTGAACATAAAACTAAATAATAACCGAATAATTTATAATCTACTAGTCCAATTAGTCTAAAAACTTTGTCAAAAGAGATTATGTAAAATACAACAGTATAACACTATAGTGTTGTGTTACAAGCTATTGAAATGACATGTATGGAAAATTTTTCGATTTCCCTACTCTTATGACACAAGAAGTTTTGGGACTAAAAAAGTTTGTCGATTACCAGATATTTCCAAAATATTTTTGTCTTTTATTTAAAATAATTACTATTGTATATTTTTTTATTTTAATTTTACTTGTATCACTCATCGTGTTTTACAAGACTTTACATTCAAATTCTCCCATTTTCTCACCTCTTTTTAATTTTTTTGCGGCTGTGGCCCGACTTGTGCTTATGACTGTACTGCATCATTACGGTGATGCCCTGCTACCTCCCTTGTGTAATGGAGGGTGCAGTGACTAGGGAAACTACAGAGAAAACCTTAGTCAGTACAGTTTCGGTTTTGGGTGAAGCTCCAGTGGTCGATAAAATTCCCATTTTACCGATCACTGGCTCTTCATCCCGCCCCTAACGATCAGAGACCTTCGTTCGAACCCAACGCGTGGCTAAGTGGTCACCCAGCCAAATAGTAACCATGCTCGATGCTACTTAACTTCGGTGATCGCCCGAGCCACGCGCGTGCCGAACGGCTGTCTCAGCCGCTCTCTAATAAGTACTATTGTATAATTATTAAGAAATAATGTTCATTTCAGAATAATAAATAATTAATGTTTGGAAATAGAAAACAAATAGTTTTAAATCACACATTCTTCTTTCAATAATTGTTCAACAAAAGTTTTAACTTAGTGGCATAAAATGCTTACTGAAGTTTATTGAAAAAATTGTTATAGTTCGGTTAATTAACGTGCATGGAATTTTTTGGAAAATATTAGAGGAGTATTTGATGTTCGTATGTATTTAAAGTATTATTAAAAATCTTAATAGTAATTATAATGTTCAAATTAAATACATAGGCCCATTCTATATATTTTTGAACAGAAGATTTACAATTTTTCAAACCTGAAGTTTTACGCTATGATAGTAAGCAAAAGTTTAGAAAAAAAAAAAAAACAAATTCAGGTTTTCTTTTTGTAACCAGCAGATATTCAAGTTTAAAAAATTAGCGTGACACAAGAGTTTACGCTGCCACCTGAGTTGTTTGCTGTTACAGTATCAATTTACGACCACTTGCTATCGTGTTATATGTTCTACTATACGTTTACGCTCACTACGTGACCTTGAAGTATTATTCAAACCTTCACAATAATTTTTACCATTCCTAACTGATTCTTTGATTTCTCCATTCTATTCTTTTCCACGTGTCACTTCATCACCAAATAACTTATGATGAACTTATGTAAAAAAAGCTACTGTCTTATATTCAGTCCACATTAAACTGACATAATTTAATTCATATGTTATTTTAATTAATATGAGGAAGAACACCAACGATGTTACAAGAAATCTTTACGTTATTCTTTATCTCAATTCATTTATTTTTTATTTTTATATTATAAAAAAATTGATGACAAGTTTGAGGTGATCTGATGACAGGCTTCAAGAATATATAAATTGTGTTGACTATCGATCCATTAAATTTCCATAGATTTCTGTTGTTGACCGGTGAATTTTATAAATATGATTTATTATACCCGAAAAGACACGATTGTCATTGACTATGACATACTTTGCCAGTTCAATGAATTATATGTATATATATATATATATATACATACACAAAAAAAGGATTTTTGGGATAAAAAATTTTGACTCGCCTAAGAAAATTTTTACTTGAAAATAATGCCAAAAATTTCTCGGGGCAAGGAATTCTTTTTTTTTTTTGTGTATTTTAGGGGTATTTTAATGATTCCAATTATCAGTTAATTATTTTGGAAAAAATACTTTTTTATAATTTATCACAAGTAACTACTCGAATCTTATATTTGAATTTCTTAACGAATTTTTGAATTTAAGTCAAATCATTCGAATATATATATATACTGAAAAAAAATTTTATGAAAATTTACTATACAAGTATCGTAATCCTGGACCTGACTCGTTTTACCGGAAACTATCAAATATTTTATATGAAAACTTACTGTTCACAACAAATTTTTCACAATTTACTATTGTAATTTTACCAAAAGATTGTTGTATTAAGTTTAGTTATAAAAAAATACAATACTGATATCGTAAAAGGCATAGGAATGACAAATAAGATATAAAAACATAATTATTCTTGTATTTTTTGTTTAACTTTCCAGTGCTGTCTCTGTATCTTTCCAATGTAAGTAAAAAATTTTACGATACTCAAATAGGAGGATTTTTAAATTGATGTTAGAAGTATTTGTCGTGCATAGCGCTAGTGTACACATGAGTGAGCAGTGTATGAGTTACCTACACTATGATAAGATCTTTGTATACCCATGGGTATATATAAATGCATATTAGGATTCGGCTTTTCCGCACGAGATGGCACTATCATCTACGCTTCTCACAAGTGTTTAAATTCATGCCTGTTTCAATATATAATAATTCCACCTCATACTCATTTGACAATCTGGTCAAGAGCCGTGACGTGAAATCCTCAGATGATGAAATGACGTCACGTGTTCTCAACAATCTTCTTTCAATTCTTTTCTTTCTCAATTTTCTCTTTGACTGCATCAGTCAGCAGCCTTTTTTTATCTCGTAGGGGCGGAAATTCTACATTATCGACTGTTTAATATTACGATATTCGTATTGTAAACTTTATGAACCAGACTTGTATAATTTGCTCTAAAGTATTGGTCATCATAATGTTTTTGGTAGTAATATTTATCAAATAGAATTTACGATAGTAAATAGTAAAAACTATTATTTGGAGAGTCTGGGCCAGCGTTACAATTTTAAACAATAAAAAGTACGATAAAAAAATCGTGAAAATTGCGATAATTTTTTTTCCGTGTATATAGCCCTCTGATAAATTGTTTTATTTACTTATTAATTTTTCCATTATATATACATGTATATATATAGTCAGCTCAGAAAACACAAATGTTTAAAGGCCTACAAAAATAAATTAGTTCATTGTCGCTTATAGATTTTGTGAAAACAGTAATTTTCGATGAAAGGTTGGTAGAGGTGAGAGTGAGATGAGTATATTTGAGCAGTTAGCTTTCCGAGAAGCCGACACGTAAATCAAAATTTTATTGCAGATAATTTTACGAGGCCGTCTTCACAACTGCTAAGACTAGGTTGAACTTAGTGATCATTATTGGCGCTCTAACTGTTTTCTCTGCTTACTCAACACGCTACTCTTTTTTTCTTTTTTATTTTAAAAATTTTACTCTACTAGTTTCTTCAGTACACCGTCAATCTTTATCGTACTCTTTTATCCACGCTGTGTAAGAGCTTTACCTTGTCTTAATCATTAAGTTCTCTAGTTAGAGTTGTTTATAGTTGTTAGTTTGTATTAACTAAACTTGGTAACGTCAGCAAACATCGAAGAGGAAATGTTCAAAGCAAATTGAGCCAAGTGATTCAAGAAGCGAAAGGTCAGACAAACGATGCAGAATGCATTCGCGAAATTATATTACGTTAAAGTTTATGGTGGAAATTATACAGTTCAATTTTAGTTTACTCTATATACAATTTTAACCAAGTTTATAGTCTAACATTTAAACCTATATTTGTTAATTGATAATTACATTTATTTCACATAATACAATTCTTAATTTTTTTCAAATTGTGTAATCAAGTTCTAATTATATATATAGATAGATATGACATCATACGATATAGAAAAAATATTCACTGAGGTCGTCGACCAACTCGCGCTCATGAAATTTTTACGGCTTTAAAAGAAACCGACAACTTTGAAGCTCTTATCCGCGAGTCAATTAAGTTTCACTGCCTCAAATTCGTAGAAGAATCATTATATTAAATAAAAAATATATGTATTAAAAAAGAGAAGTAATAATACGAAAAAAAATAAAAAGTGTAAAGTCTGTTAACCGGATAATTTTCGTTTATCTAATAGCTATTTTTCTAAAACTATTCTCACATAAAGAAGACCTCTACATACACAAAAAATTGCAATGTCAGAGTCAGTTTTATTTTTTACTTGTTCAAGTCGTTATTATAATGAAAAGTAAGTAATTTCCTTAAACTTAAAGTCGTAAAAATCAGATGATTGAGTTTAATATGTATGATAAAAAAAAATTGATTGATAAAATTAATTTTTATAAACATATATAAAAATATAAAAGAAAAAGAATTCTTATCAGTACCTACGGTTGTTTTTTTTTTGTTTTTTTTTTTGTAAGCGAACGTTTGTAAGTGTATCTCAATATTCCAAATTCAGATTTTCGACTTCTTTATAAAAAAAAAAAAGAACATGTCTGAAAAGTCCAAAAGTGCACGCCTCGGATGCTCATGTTGCAATAAAATAACTAGAGATATTTTTTTTCCTGACTCTGTTTTTTCATTCTTTATGCATTCGTATTACACATTGGATTGATACTTCTATAAATTTGTTATTTATCAATTATCGAGATCTTACCACTTCAGAAAAAAATAATAAACAAAAATTCTCAACACTTTATCGTAGACTTCCGATTTTCTTTCGCCTTGATTTTCTTTCGTTTGACCCTTTTTATGTCATTTTTAAGTTTCTGCCTTAGCTCCGCCCGCAGAACCCTTTCCATACTGGTCAACCCGAAAGTACGTTAGTGTATAGAGTATAGTAAGCAATTTACTTAATAATTAATTTTAATTAAAAAATTAATAATTGGTAATCTATGATCTTACACTGTAAAAAATTAGTGGAGTGAACGCCAAGTAAATCTGGAGTGATTGCTGAGCAGATGACTGTTTATTTATTCAATCTCCTCGGAGTGAAATTCACTATGAAGGGGAGTTTAATTCATTATTGGAAATCCGTTTCGGAATGGGATTCACTCCTAAAAGATGTTTCTTTTAATATTAAAACTTCGAGTTGGAGTGAATGCAGATTAGAATAAAATCCAGATCACTCCGAAATCACTCTGCTGAAAAATCAAACTCCCTATTTACTCCGTATGTAGAGTGATTTTTTTTTTAATTCCAGAACTGCGAGTGATGGAGTGAATTCGGATTTAAATAAAATCCATAATCACTCCGAATTCACTTCAATTTTTTTACAATGTAACAGACTAATCTTTGCAATCTAAAATGTTACTTATTCTATACAACGTACAGTTTTTTTTTTTTTTTTTTTCGTTTTTCCGTGTTCCAGTAATTTATAGATATATTTGAAGGCAAATTAAAGAACAGCGAGAACAAATCGAGATTCTCACTTGCACTCGTCACTCAGCGGCAACGTTTATCTCTTGTGCTTTTAGTATTTTTGCATTATTTAGTAAAGCTAAAGATCTTAAAAAATAGCTATTAACATATTGATGGAGTTTTTCAGAAATAGGTAGAGAAAAAATGGTTAATAACAGTTTTAATAGTACTTTGGATGAAAGAAATATACAAATATTTTGTTAATTAATGTTTGTAATGATAATTTATATAATGTTACTCGGAAAGAAAATTATGGTAGCTGTTCCCATAATTTTATGAAATTTTTTCCTATACCATCATAGGAATTACAACCATAAATTATGGGAGCAGTTCCTATAATTATAGGAATGTTTCCCATAATTATAGGAGTAGTTCCTATAATTATGGGAATGATGCCCATAACGTTATAAGAATGGTTCCTCTAATTATAGGAATGGTCCCTATAATTTACAGGAATACTTTCTATAATATTATGGGAATCATTACAATAATATATAGGAACTATTCCTACAAATTATAGGAACCATTCCCATAACATTATAGGAATGGTTCTTATAATAGTATGAGAACTATTCCCATAATATTATAGGAATGGTTGCCATAATGGTAAAGGAATAGTTCCCATAATATTATGGGAATCATTCTCATAATATTATGGAAATAGTTTCCATACTATTATAGGAACCATTCTTATAATATTATGGGAATGGTTCCCATACTATCGTAAAAAAATTAATTTAAAGAAAAGTGTGGTAATCACTTTTACAATACACAGAAATATTATTAAATATAAAAACAAAAATTCAAACATTGTAAAAAAAATTTGTATTCGGCAAAAACATTAAAATTCTTAACAAAATTTTTTTTTTTTAACTAATTTAGCGTCTTAGAAGCTTCATTTGAATCTCTCCATATCATGAGAGAAATTTCTACACTATTTTGCAAAATAAATTTTTATGATATTATGGGAATGGTTCCCATAACATTATGGGAAAAGTTCCCATAACATTATGGGAAAAGTTCCCATAACATTATGGGAAAAGTTCCCATAATATTATAGGAATAGTTTCTATACCATTATGGGAATAGTTCCCATACCATTATGGGAATGGTTTCAATAATGATATGAGAATGGTTCCTATAATATTATGGGATTGGTTCCCATATTGGTATAGGAACTATTCCCATACCATTATGGGAATGTTTCTCATACCATTATAGGAATGGTTCCCATATTGGTATAGGAATTGTACCCATACTATTATAGGGATGGTTCCCATAATATATATATAATGGGAACCATCCCCATAGTAGTATGGGTACAATTCCCATATCATTATGGGAACTATTCCCATAATGCTTAGCAAAACTTCCCATAATTTTCTTTCCGTGTAGTACATTCTATAATGCACAGATTGTTTACTTGTTTATAACGAAATGAATACATAATTTCAAAGTACTAAAAACTGTTGTTCATAATCTTAAATCATTAAAATAGTTATAACTATATTCCATATATTGATAAGTATGAATGAAATAATATATATTAGATATTAGAGTATTACACTATGTTCCTTGAAGATCCTTTATTCTTGCACATATACACGAAACATTCATATATAGACGTATCCCCACCACCAATTACCACCTCTTTTAACCTTCTCTTAATTTCCCTCCAAATATCCCCGAGGACCGAAAGAAAACTGCGAGTCTATTACATAAGGAATAATTAATAATTGTGAAAACTGACACGTAAAGAAAAGAAAACGGAAATATAAAAACTAGTCTTTCAAACAAATTAAATTAAAAAAATATATAAATAAATAAACTGACAGCTGGTTCAGTTTTTTTTATAGGGGGCCCTAGCAGTGCATACATAAATAAAATAGATAGATAGTATACGTATAGAAAACAGAGCGAAATGTGTACAAATGTAAATGTGAAAAAAGACAGACGTATAGACGATAAATTTTCAGAAAATTCATCGATTTTTATTGATGTCTTTGAAAGAGGAAAGAGTTGGTTGCTGATATTCTATAAGGTTGACTCATTGTTCGTGACAGTTTAAATTCAGGCAACTCACAGACATACATATTTCTTTAATTATAAATAATTACATTTTTTAAAAAAATCAACTATCGCATTAATCAGACTTTAAAGTTTCCAAAAATCATTAATAAGCATACAATCAACTAATCCTTTGAGTCATTGAAATTACTTTATGCGAACAATTTGCAAAATGGTGGCTATTCGACAGTAAAGTGCACCTAAATGCTTCACATTGGAAGCGTGCAATTGAGTGTAAATATAATTTTCGGTTTTTAATATTTTATTCGTTGTAAACAAATAAAACTCTTAAAAAATGTTATTAAAGAAAATAATGTTTCGATTTTTAAGTGATTAATAATCAAAGAAAAACTGCATAATTAATTAAAGATGCAACTAAATTAATTCAATTCTTATTAATAAAAGAATAAATAATTTTGTAAAGAAATGACACATTTAATGTATTTTTGTTGCGGCTGATCAAAAAAAATAATACCTGATGTTTTGATAAATATATACCTAAATAGTGAATTTAAATTCTACCTTTAACGATATAATTAAATAAAAAAAGTGAAATGATCTAGATGACTTCTAATAACATAACTAACCGAGGCAAGATTAAAATAATTTTTTATTTAATCGGGTTTTTTGATCAAGGTTAAGGATATTCAATCTCCACTCAACAGCTTCTTGAGAAAAGGCTTGAACTAATTTCACGCAGTAGGAGATAATTTGCCCATGGGATTTGATATAAAACAAACAGTTTTCTTAGTAGGCGCCTCTTGATACTAATACTCATTCTGTCTTTGTTAATACATGTTTTTTTTTGTTTCTTTCCTACAATCCCTGAAGAACTATTGAGTTTATAATCCATAATAAAACAATTCCGCCTTCTCTGTCACACTTGTTGGTGACTTAAAATCTCATGCCGTGATGTCGGGTTTTTTGTATTGACTTGTAGTCTAGTGAAACGACGGACTAACCTTTTTTTTTTTTTTATTTTACTATTATTATTTCTTTCCGCAGCATTCTTTGTGACCACAAAAATGTCGGTCAATGTATAAACTATTGTCTACACTGCTCATGCAATGAACTTGCTGAACTAGTAATATACCAATGCAATTAATTTATACAGTAATGGCAATTAATCCCTTACTATTGTTCTCTCTTTGTAGGTAAAAGATTAATTTAGGTTTATGGCTTAACTTTGCTATACAAGTGTGTGTGACCATAATTATTATTCCCTTTAGATTTGCGTCGAATTGAAAAATGTCAAAAAAAAAATTTTCATCTGGAATGTAGATTCCTCAAACTTAGTTGAATAAATCAAAAAATTTAATATAAATTAGAATCATAGGAATGGCCTTTTTTATATTTTTGAAATTTGTACTAGCTATCAAAAATTCAAAACAATAGACGGAGAAAATCATAGCAACAAGGTAATTGTAGCTCGTCATCTAACTTTGGCATGCATTTAAAAAAATGTACTCAGTAAAAAAGGATTCGTCAAAATCAACACTCATCATGTGTGAAACGAACGTTTTATACTGATTTACATATTATTTTAACATGTCGTGAGTGTTGAAAAAGTTACACGCGTATATGTTAAAAGTGAAAAATTTTCCAAGAATTCTTTTGAGATGCTCGAGATTATTTTTAACATATTTTGTGTGTTGATTTGACAGTAACATGTAAAAAGTGTTACTTTCGTATAAAATAACATTTCTGTGTGTTAAAAAATCAATCGATTGCGACAGTCCACAAAAAATAAATACTGTGTGTTAAATTGACACCCAAAAGTGTTAAAAATTCAACACTTAATTTTAACGTACGCTTTTTAACTTCCCACTGAGAAAATTGTAAATTTTCAAAAATTCGGGAAGTTATTGGTTTCGGTCCGATTTACGAAAATCGAATTTCCATCAGATGTCGACGTTTCGAGGTCCTAGGAAGCTATCCTGACTAATTTCACGATGATGTCCGAGTGTATGTATGTGTGTACGTACGTACGTACGTACGTACGTATGTATGTATGTAAATATTCATAACTCTTGAACGGATGAACCGATTTTGATCGTTGAGGTGTCATTCGACGCGGCTTGTTAATGTCTTGAGGCCGTAGAAATTTGAACTTAATCGGTAGGGTGCGTTCAGAGATATTTCAAAAATAAAATTTTTTCAAAAATGTTTTATTTGGATAACTTCCAATTCGCTCGATGGATTGATTCCAAAATCTAATCAGCTCTAAAACTCTATAAGCCGCGTCGAATGCCACCTCAACCATCAAAATTGGTTCATTCGTTCAAGAGAAACCGTTGACGAAAGAATTCAAAAAAAATTTTTTCCTTGGTTTTTTTGAAATTTCTCAAAAACGGCTGAATAAATCAATTTCAAAATTCGACCAGCTTTAGAACTTGATAAAACGCGTCGATTGCCACCTCAACCATCAAAATCGGTTAATTCGTTCGCGAGATATCGTGGAAGAAAGAAATGCTAAAAAATGGTTTTTTACAAAACAATGGCATACAAAAGTATTTGCGAGCTCGAAGAGCTCGAAAATATATTCACAATAATGTTTTCGAGCTCGCTGAGCTCGAAAACAGCGGGAAGTTTTGGGGCTGGCCCGCAGGGTCAACTGACAGACCGATTTTTTTACACTTTGACGATTCGTTTTTTTACTGTGTAATTCTATTATTTCACAAAAACGCAATTCAACAATAAAATCATCACAATTAATATTTTGTCATAGAAAAAAACTTTTCATCACTGGCAGTGAAACAAAAAAAAAATAGTCACAGCGATAAAAAAAAAAAAAATAGCTTATTGTTCGAGTTTCATCATGCATTTTACGAAATTGATGTGATTTTCTGTTGAAAATTTATTTAAGATTGAAACCATAAAAATAAATTTATTTTTGCATTTCAAAAACTTTAAATGGCTACCATTTTTATAAACCAATCGACCGGTTTCATTCAACCTCGAATTTGATCAAGGTAATTGCCCAAAGAGAAGGCGAACGAAATTTAATTGCGCTTCAATAAGTACTGTCAGCGTAATGGTGATGCCAAGGAATGATGTATCGGATAAATACATATATATTTTATATAAACTTTAGAATCAATGTAATTTTTCAAACCTACTTGATGAATTAGGGCATATAGTGGTGAAATTAAATCTACAAAAAAATAAAAAAATAAATTACAACCGGAAATGATAGCAATGTAAATTAAAAATAATAAAAAATAATCCTTTGGAATTTCTTCTTCTTGATTATAAAATCCAGTTTATCCTATGACAAGCATATAAAAATCCATGTTAGATATGTCGTTCTGCTGGTATTATAGATTATTTTGAGTGATATATACCGACAATGAATATAGAGCCCGATAAAAACTTCAAGTGGCGCCTCCTGTCGGAAGTAACAACACGAAAATTTTAATAGTATTTAAAGCATGAAGAATAGAGACTCTATTCTCCGTAATTCAAAGACATCAGAATGAAAAGAATGTTTTTTTTTTTTTTTTTTTTTTTTCGTCTATTCTAAGAAATTTAATAGGCGATGATTCGTGAGATATTAAATTTATTTATGAAGTATCCTCAGAATATCCCTAAACGTCGGTGACTACAAATTAAAAAATAAATAAGTATGAATTTAATAAGTCTTTTAAGAATTGAATAGGAGGAGATCGTTAGCGTATAGTTCTCACGCTGCAAGCGGCTTACTTTGTTGTCTCTCGACAGGCTTATGCTAATTTAATTTATGCGGCTTACGTGCGACCAATCATCGATATCCAAAACCACACGCGAATCATTCCAACACAAATCAATGGGTTGTATTTTCTCGGTAACTCCATACTATAATATATATTATAGTAAGTGTAGTAGACTTAGTATAATATAATACCTACTGAATAGCCACACTAACATACTCTATACCACACTACACGTATCTTACGTAATTGGGAAGAGACTCTTTATGTGTGGCAGACACATGTTTAAACTCACTCTAGCCACTTATGGATACATGTGTATACATATATATATGTGTATATTTGTGGGTTTGTATGTATGTGAGAGAGTAGTAGTCTCTCCAAATGCCAAACTAATTAGGCGATTTTCACAAGACCACCCAACGACCTTTCATGGTTTTGCGGGTATAAGGGAACTAATGAAGATTTTACGTACAATAATTTCCATTGGCAAAGAAAATGATGAGGGGAATTTATCGTCGATTGTATATAATACAGTATAAAAGTTTAGTATATATATATTTTTGTTGAATCAGTTACGGAGTTTAAATGAAAGCGGAAGTGGTGAAGTTGCTAAGAAAAGAAAGGGAAAAGAGGGTGAAACTTGAGGTCGAGGATCTCGGTGTATTTTCCTTAGCTTGTAAAGTAAACTCTGTGGCCTTGGAAAGTAAAGAGAAAACGCTAGTAGTTGCGACTTATACTTTTCTTACTCTATATCCTATATTGGTCTCCTTCTGTTCTCTTTCTCAACTTTATCCTCATTCTTATCCTATTCTTATTTTTCTATCTTGTTTCTTCTTTCTCCTCTTTACTCTTATACTCTTTATTCAGCTTCTGTTAAGGCGGAACATCTTAAAGCGGATGTATAGGATTAAGATAATAGTCTCGAGAGGGCTGCGAAGGAACGTGGATAAAGGTAACGCAAAAACGAGCGATATGATGTGGGTCAAAGTCTCGGGGACTGGGGCGCCGCGCTGGCTCCTTTCTTGTCGTTGATCCACCCATGAGTATATCCCGCTGGTATACCTTTTGCCCTTTAAAGGGTCTAAACACGTACTTTTTCATCACTGACAATGTCGAGTGAAGTTTATTGACTCTTAAGAGATACCTTATTGTTCTTTTACTTTTATTTGGTTTAAGTGAATTTAATACACCAACTTGTTATTTTTTATCTTTATTTTCATGCTAAGTATTTACAATATTTTTTTTTTATTGACTTAATGCAGAAAAAATATTGTCAATACAATTTATTAACAATTTAATTTGATAAATCAAAATATTAGTAGGATTAACATTAATCGAAAATCATCGCCTTTAATGGGTTTTTTATTTTTTATTGTTATTTCTGATAGGGCTAAATAGAATTCTCGGTGTACACTATGACCGATGGTACGTGGGGTAGGTTCTTGACTTTCGTTCATTTTTCTCCTCACCCCCATGAACTAGGACCTAAAGCTGAAATTCCCCTTAATAAGATAACGTTATAAAGACGATAAAAAAAATGTCACTAAAGTCTTATCAACTTGGGTTGATTTTTGTCTTCTGGACTTGGTTTATAATGCTCAGTGTTTTCAAATTTGGCAAACTACTGTATAATATATATGCTCGTCATCAAATGATGACAACTTTTATACACGTAATCTTAAAAGTTTATGTCTTCCGTAAAATTGGAAAGTCAACTTTCTATTTCACCAACTTTACGATGACAGCTGACTAAAGACCGTTAAAAATTGAAGTTTTAAATTTTAAATTGAGTAATCAACGTTAAATTGGATCAGTTTATTTTCGTCGTTTATATATTCCGTAAAAAGTTTTTGCATTCGACTATAACGAGACAACAAACTTTAATAAAATTTCAAAATTTCATTTACAACAAATTAGTTATTTAAATTTATAAAAATATTATTATCGTTAATATTTATTTTATAAAATCGATAAAATAAATATAATCAAGATTTATTCAACTGACGTTAAATTTACAATAATTTTACCCAATGGATCCTTAAATTGGGAACCACTGCAGAGTATCTAAGAGACGCAAGTGGAGGAAAGCTATGTAGAGATGTATAAGTGAGGGATGTAGGGTCTCGAACGAGAGTGAAGGTGCGTAGCTCTAGGGCAACTCTGAGGGAGAGAAAGAGAATCGGACTTTGGTCATCCCTCTTTTATTCCTTTCTGAACGTACTACTACAGTTGGTAGTAGTGAAACACCCTTCTTGGTCAGCCCGTTCTCCGCGAGAACGCGTAGAATGAGGGGGTTGTTCACGACGACTACAACTACTACGGCTACGACGACGACCAAGAGAAGGTGGAGAAGCTGTAGCGAAGGAGGTCGTGATGGAGAGGGGAACTAACTCTCCAGATCAATACTCGTATCTCCGTTGGCCGGACCAAGCCGGACATTGCGTTCCGAAACTCACCTTCTCGCTGATCACGACCCTTCCCGACTTCCTACCCCTTGCCCCTTACAACCCTCCCACATCTTCTACTCCAGTGTCCTATCCAACTCTTGCCTTGATATATCCACCCTTTTCGCAATTTACATACCACCGGAAAATCCTTTTAATTATTTCTCCCTTAGTATCGTAAAAATTTATCGAGACTCTACGTTGTTGCCTCGAAATTTTTTTTTTTTCGATTGCCCTTTTCTCGTTGACCTCAAGAGTAGGCGTGTCCTCACTTGCGTATTATTACTTTAAATTATTTATTATTTTTACAACAAAAATTAATTTACTTAAGAAATTAATTTATTCTTGATAATTTATGTTATAAACAACTTTTTATCCTTTATATTTATTTGATAAGAATTTTGAAATTATTTTTGCACAAGAAAGTCAACAAAGTTATAAATTTAAATTTAATAATTGCTTTTTTTTTATACTTCAAAAAATTTTTTTAATGAACTGTAGAGGGTAAAATATCCAATCATGAGTATTCTACTAGTATTAATCGCTCTTATAGATCTTATTAACAAAATTATTTTTAGATAAATAACGTATGTACTGATAGGTAACGAGTTCAGCAAAAAGAATTTTTTATTTCCATTTAAAAAAAATTAATTTTGTTACTTTTTTTGACAGTTAGATGAAAAAAAAAAAAAGAAAGGGTAAAGTTAAACGGTGCGTGCTCGTGAGTAAAATATCCGCGCGGAAAAGAGTAATGATTATGACTTCCGTGCAACGAGTACCGAATAAACGGCACGAAAACAATTCAATATGTTATCTTTTTCTTTGGGTTATATTTGGACTTTCAAATAAAATATAAGAAAATTCTGTTGATATTTTTTAGTATTTTTACGTGTATTTAAGAAATTTACTACACAAGTCTCTCCAAACAATTGTTGTAATAATTAACAATTATAACTATATTTTTATTTTTCGCATGAATTTAAATAAAAGATAAATATTTACGTGGAAATAATAAAAGTTAACTGTAAAAGTATAATAAGCCGACTTAATGTTAATAATATTATTTGAATATTGTTAAGAATAAATATAAATTGGAGAACCTCTGTTCACTGGTCAATTTCCCCTTGGCTTTATTTCTTGCGAGGGTGTAAGAGAGAGTAGTTGAGTTGAAAGAGAGGAGGAAGAGGCGAGATGGTCGTAAGGGTGGTCTGACGCCTCCTAGCCGAATACACTTCTACTTGACGTCCATATAACCAGGCAAACGACCGGGCTACGTGCTTACACAAATGTGCTCAGAGTATACACGTATTCTCAGACAAACACATGGACACACTTTCCAGAAGCTCCTACATAAATTTATGTACACATGGACCATGTTCCATGTACATGCGCAAGTATACGCGCTCAGCATGACGTTTACACGCAACAATTCTAGCATACCAAAGGAACTCTGTATTACTTTAGGCTATGCTATATACTATACAGGACCTCTAATACTCATGCCACAAGACCAAGAGGCTTGTACATTTTCATTTTTCTCAGTACATTCGTTATTTTTTCATCATTCAAAATATATATGTATATACAGTCTTTTGTTTCTCGTCCAATGTTAGAATACACACGAAAATTTTTAAAATAAACTTTTTAACAGAAAACACATAACAGGGTTGTATATTTAACAAAAAAAAATTATAAAAATTCATTCATTTTATATATTTTAATAAAATAATTACTGTATCGATTTTAATATTTTTAAATAAGAGCACAGGGAAATGAATAAGTTAAAAATGTCTATTGTGAAAAAACATTACGATTTTCGTGATTTTGAAGGTTTATCGATTATTTTTTTTTTATTATTTATGATTTATTTTTTATAAATTAGATTTTTTAATTTTATTCAGTGGATACGTGATTGCTATGAAAATATAAAAATCAAGGGAATTTTAGACCTTCTTACCATTTTTGTTTCCGCGTAAAAAAGATAGAAAATTAATGAATACAAAATTGTAATTTTTTTTCTCACAATAGACAATCTATTGCTCAAATTTTTATAAACTCTGAAATTTTAAAAAATCGTTAACCATTATAAAGAAAAAACAATATCGGATCTTTAAAAAAATACTTATTTCAATTGTTATTTTCTTAACTATGTCGTACCTTATATTTTTAGGTAATAAAATTTAATTAAACATTTTATATGTATATATGTAAGGTGATGATTAAGTGTAGAGAAAATTTGAGAATATGTACTACTAAGTGTAAAATATCTTAAGAGGAAAAGAGTATATGATCACACCGGGTGGCCGGGCTTTGCTTTTGCGTTCTTAAAGAGGATCGGCTCAACTTTTTCGTTCTGTACATGTGCTCAGACTTTAGATATCCAGAGTTTTTTGTTCCTCCTCTAATAGGGTCGCATGATCCTCATTGCCGCAATTTTTTTTTCTCTTATATCTATACAGATAGAACATGGTGTTAAACAACTCAGGAATTCTGAAGAGTAAAAATCTTTATCATCTTTACATCTCGGTAATCTTTGTTTTTGCTTCTTTTCTTATTATCATTTCAGCATCTAAAAATTTAATAAATTTCTCATCCTTTTTTTTTTCTATAATTTAAAAGATTATTTATTTGTATAATTAGAAAACTTTAAATCGTCGTTGACAACATAATTAATGCAGGTGAAAAAAAAATATTTCAGTTTTTTAGACGGTTAATTAAGGCGAAAATTACGAACCGCGCGTGTAAGAAAAGTTATGACGGGTGGACGATTGCCTCACTGTTATTTGCATGTGTCTGTCGCGAGCAAGATAATTGCACGTCAGCCAGTCGTTGCACCTGCAACCGATTCCAGTATTTCCCATTAGTATTGTTATATATAAATGTCTACATAACTAATTATATTTTACTGCAGAATATTTATATATTTTTTTTATTGTTTATTTCAGTAAATAAATATAAATGATTTATAATAATCTACATAACATTTATAACGTTAAAAAAAACTATAAATTCATCTTCATTTCATTAATAAAAGTTTGATTTTCGTACCATATTTATTAAATTTTTTAGCACACGTATATATAAATACTTCAAGATGATGGAATAGTTTCAGCAGTATATATTATGTAGTGTATACACAGTCGGCTTACAGCTCTCTATCGATTTCCCCTTTGAGATGGAAAGTAAAATTAGTTTACGGACGAATATCATTTTTTATAAATATTTATACTAATAATTTTGTTTTATATTTATACTTTAATAAATCGATATCGAGATTATTGACTAAATATATGAGAAAATAAAAGTATAAGTCAATTTAAAAAATTGGAAAAAATTCTTTAAAGCTTCCTAGATTAAACTTTTATAGGCAAAATAATACACATTTTATATTTAAAATAATTTTCTAGGTCACAACGGAATACTCCGAGTAAGTAATTCAAAAAGATATTTTTTTTTTTTATAATTTTTTTCTTTTATTTTACTTTGATATTTAACGAACCTATCTCTTCAACAGAAATTTTTTTTTTACCAGGAAGATGAAAAAAAATTTTCGTAAAAATGCCCTGGGTACTTCATATCGTTGTAAAATTTAGAGCATAAGTAAATTTTATAACAAATTAAAAATTTCAAAATTTTTTGACTATTCCGCCATGACCCGGTCTCCCCTACCAATGAAATTTTATGTACAAGAGTTTTTATCAGTTAATTAGAGCTAATAAAAATGTTTAACATTTCAACATAAGAATTTTTAATTAAAAATAACGACGTAAAAAAGATAAATTGAGCATTATTGTAAATTTTTCTGACATTAATTAAAATTAAATTTTTTAAACTTAAAATTAGTATTATTGCTGTATAAATTATTTTTAAACTAATATATATTTATAGAACATTATATGTATATATATTGTTTTAAAAAATATATTTAAAGTATGTTAGTATATTAAAAAATTTAAAAACCAAAGAAATATAGTTGACCACCACTGTTCACTTTCTCCGGTATAAGAGAACCCTTTGGCATTTCACCCCTTGGTACTTTCAGAAGCATCTCACTCTCACTCTCATTTCGCTCTCACTCTTTCATTTCTCCTGTGCCTCTAAACTTACCCCTCACTCACGGAGGGATACTTTCCTTTCCTTACTCCTCGTTTTATCTCGATCTCTCTTTAATGTTTTATCCTGATGGCCAGTACTCGTATACGTATTCCATTCTATACACCCAGTCCCTTTAGTATTCTCCATTTCTCTCAATTTTCTCAGCGGTGAAGGCAAGTGAGAGTGGACCTTGGGTCCAGCAATGCTGCATCGACCTTCTTACCCCTTCCGCGTGTTTGCTCCCACTGCTGCTTAGCTACTGGCGCTAGCCTCGCGTCCTCTTCACGACGACCCACACCAGTCCACGTCACCGCACCCTAATCCCCCATCTCGAAAATACAACCACCCCTTCAGAACCACTTTCTCATTCTCTCATTCTCTCTTTCTCTCCTTTATCATTCTATCTCACCCTTTTTATCCTTTCCCTTTCCTTTGCCTCATCTTTCTTCTCTTTACGCTCCTTCCACCCTCACACGTCGTATCGATTGGCTAGTGGCTCGTCAGAGAGCGCCACCATTTTACTGGACCAAACAAATTTTTACTCTCTTATCTTTCGTCACGTTTTATTCATCGACTCTTTGTAATTATCATGTATCAATAACTTATAAATTTCTGATATTTAATTTAAATATTATTCATAAATGTCTTAAAAAATAAAATGTATTAAAATTATTAATAATATTTACAAAAAATTTTTTTAAAAACATTAATCAATGGACAAATTCACAATAATTAATAACTTTTTTATTTACATTTTAAATAAATTTATATATTTGTCTGAGACTCTTTGTGTCAAAACTTAATTAAAAAAAAAATTATATATTTATATTTATATTCAACTCTGGCTATCACATAGTATATAAATGTATATTGTATGTATATACATATACATATGTAAAAGTGTGATTAATGAATACCGTAAAAACATGATTCGAATAACAAGAATAAATCTCGCAGTCTAGTCTGCTATAAAGCGTGACCTTGAATAAAAAAAAGTTCCGGGATAAGTGGGCGGTAAAAGTGACAAAAACGCATGTCACTATCTAAGTAGCGGATGCTGTGAATTCTTACAGACTAAAATAATTCAGCTTCAGAGCTGTTAGAGTTGTAAGCGGAAAAAGAAAAAATGTAAAGGTAAAAAGTATTTTTATCATACTTATACTTCCATACATATCTATGTATGTATGTATGTATGCATGTATATACATGGCGAGTATAGTTACAGGTGTGAGAAGTCTCACATACCGATTAAAAGGCACTCGCTTACGGTTCGCATGACTCGTTCCAATTTACAGCAATTGCCGGAAATACCGCACGTAACAGGCGTTTATACCCTACAAACCGACGGTGGTGTACATACTATATACCCTCTAATTGTATGTGCATCAAAACCGCGATATCCACGACCTCAACCCCATTAACTGATCATCGCCATTATTCACTAATCTAAATCGTAGTAATAAAATTATTTACAAAAACTTAATTTTTTTAGTTTATCAGTAATGCAATTAATGCTTTTTAAAACCCCAATCAACAACAATTATATTATAATATATATTACATTATTTAATATGTAAAAATTTTATAAAATTATATTTTTTTGATTATTAGTAAAATTTCTTCTTTAAAAAAAAATTGATTAAAGACATGTTCGAATCATTTTTTCTCAATCGAGAACAAAAATAATTGTAAAATATATAAAAACTAAGAATAATAAATTATTCATTAATACTAGCGTCAATAAATTATTTACTACAATTCTTTCAAAATTTTTTAATAGCCAAATAAATTTTTATCTTGAACAATTTTAAATTTGAATTTAAACTATTTTTTATTTCAATAAGAAGGACCCAACCGTTTAATATTAATTTATAATTTAGTCTTCTATCCTTAATCTTAAGGATTATAAATTAATATAACTTAAAATTTAACCTAGTTATAATGATAAATAAATAAGGATTCGAAAACATACAGAAATTAATTGATACAATATATAAATTATTATCTTATCAATTTAAAAAATTATCATAATTATTAATTAGTAACATCAATGTCAGTATACATATTTATTTGCAAAAGAATGAGGCACGAAAAGATTGAGCACGTTTGTGGCCAAATACAATGTTTTTTTTTTTTTATCTATTTCGGAAAAATTTCTCATCGTATTTTACAATAAATAAAAAAAAAAAAATCTGGGCATCAGTTGGCCCTGCGAGTCAGCCCCAAAACTTCCCGCTATTTTCGAGCTCAAGGAGCTTGAAAACATAACTGTGAATACATTTTCGAGCTCTTCAGGCTCGAAAATACTCTTGGATGCTAATGGTTTTTTATGAGCTTTTCAAACTCAAACACACTATAGTACATTATATCATGATTTATCCGGGGAAAATATATATATCTTTTAAATTAATTGACGGATTTTGATGTTCGATGTAGCAGTCAGCGCGTTTTACTGAGTTTTCGGGCTAATTAAATTTTGAAAATTTTTAATTCAGTCGATTCAAAGATATTCATGAAAAACCGTTTTTTACCATTTCTTTCTCCAACGATATCTCTCGAACGAATAAGCCGATCGAGATGGTTAAGGTGGCAATCGACGCGTCTTATCGAGTTCTAGAGCCGATTAGATGTTGGAATCGATCGTTGGAATCGTTTTCGAGAAATTTGAGAAAACAAAATTTTTTTTTTTTTTGTAATTCTCAATTATCTTCGAGTCTACTTGATCAAATGATCTGAAATTTTTAGGAAAGTTGACGGCCAAAAACCTCTTTCGATTGCCGCACACACACACATGCATACGGACACTTGGACATCATTCTGAAAATAGTCAGAATAGCTTCCTAGGACCTCGAAACGTCGACATCTGATAAAGATTCGATTTTCGAAAATTGGGGTATAATCAATAAGTTCCCTAATTTTTGAAAACTTACAATTTTCTTAGCGAGAAGTTGAAATTGAAAAATCGTTCACTGAGAAAAAATTTCTCTTCGGACAATTAAATCGGTTTTGTTAAATTCTGTTAAACTAATATTTATTTGGAACAACTGAATTTTATTACGTCAACATAATCTGTTTTGTCATTTCTAACAAATGATTTAATAGACTCTATTTGGTTGACATTAATATTTCTCTCTCCAAGATAATAAAACCATTTGGTCAAGTTAAGAAAAGATTTATTTAATAGACAACTAAATTATTTTGTAGTGCCAACAAATCCAAATATTAAAGCAAATTTTTGTTCAATGAAATAATATTAACTCTAATAAATATTACTTAGACACAGAAAAATATATTCATTTAGAATAAATATATATTTAAACTTTATGATTATTGATTTAAAAAATAAGAAATTCATTTAATCAAAATAAATAACAAAGTGCTATTGTCATTAATAAGTAACGAATAATGTGAATTTAATAAATTTTTAGTTGTAAATAGATATCAATTAAAAATAAAAATGATTTGAATCATTTGAAATTAAATTGAATTAGAAAATAATATATATATAAGTATGAAGTAAAAAAAAAATTTCTATTTTTACCTGAAATGAACTTTTTATTTTTGGATTTATCTAGATAAATTATTCAAGATATATTACCAATATACAAGATATATTACCATCAAAAAAGACTATAGTCATTCTGTTGAATAACAGTGGTGTACCCGTCCCATAAACACTTCAAATTGGGAATATAAAAACTCTGAAATAAGTTTCTTACCAGGGACAATACAAGCTGTAGGCGCGATCTAGTGGCGAGCACCGAACCACTCCCGCTGCTGTTGGCTTGCATCAAGACTTAAACTAAGAGAAAAATTTTCTGGGAGAAAAGATAAATATTATGGAGAAGAAGTTATGGTGCTAGGCAGCAGCAGCGGGAGTAGTTCGGTGCTCGCCACTAGATCGCGCCCACAGCTTGTAGGATTCCCTCGTAAGAAACTTATTTCAGAGTTATTATATTCCCATTATCCTGTATTACACTATGACATTAATGTTTAATATTAATGATTCCCTGAACACGTTGGGTCAAAGTACAAAAAAAAAATACGTGTCAAGAAAATAAATTCTTTTTTTAAATATGCATTCGAAAATCGAGTTTTCATCAGATGTCGATGTTTTGAGGTCTTAGGAAGTAATTCTTACTATTTTCAGAATGATGTCCGAGTGTCTGTATGTGTGTGTGTGTGTGTGTGTGTGTGTGTGTGTGTGTGTGTGTGTGTGTGTGTGTGTGTGTGTGTGTGTGTATATGTGTGTGTGTGTGTGTGTGTGTGTGTGTGTGTGTGTGTGTGTGTGTGTGTGTGTGTGTGTGTGTGTGTGTGTGTGTGTGTGTGGATGTGAACGTCCTATAACTTTTTAACTAATAAACCGATTTGGATGGTTAAGGTGGCAATCGAAAGAGCTTGTTGGCCATCAACTTCCCTGCAATTTCAGATCATTTGATCAAGTAGACTCGAAAATATTTGCGAATTATGAAAAAATAAAATTACTTTTTTTTTTATTTCTCAGAAACGACTTGAACGATCGACTTCAAAATCTCATCAGCTCTAAAACTTAATAAAACGCGTCGATCGCCGCCTCAACAATCTCAATCGGTTAATTAGTTCAAAAGATATCGGCGTTGAAAAGTTAGAAAAATAACTTTTATGTTTTTTTTTCCGGATGAATTAAAATATAATGTACTAAAATGTGTCTGAAATCATACTAACTCTGCCACTTTATAGTCTCTTTCGATCATCATATAATATCATCTAACTTGTTCTCAATACATTTATTTCATTAAACATGATCCCGATTAAAAAGTTACAAACCGCTTCTTCATTAATGATTTTTGATTCTCAAATTTTCAAACCAGCATAAAATGGAACTTGTTAGAGCTTGAAAATCTCATAAAAAAACAATTGCATGTAATAGCATTTTAGAGTTCGAAAACAGTGGGAAAACGACGCCCAGATTTTATTTTTTTTTGGGCAAGATGATAATGATCTTTTAAATTTGGTGAATTTTTGTGGTGCCCCGTTTTACCTTGAGTTCTTTGTACCTCTCCAAAATTCGTAATAGTCATAAGAAAAAAAAAATATTGTTGATAAAAAAATTAAATTTATTTTTCTACAAAACTTTTGAGGTGTCCCGGGTACTTCGTATCGTTTTCAAACTAAGTTTCGTAAATTTTAGGAAAAAAAATTGTTTGTCTTTACGAATTTTTGAAGCATCCCGTAGTGCCCTGATCTCCTTAATGCAATATCAACTATTACTTTTAATTAACGTTAAATTCAAGTCTATAAAATTATAGATGTAACATAAAAATGAAAGTACTTTTAAATAGGATTTAAAATAGTCAATAAGCACTTGAAACTCTGAATTAATTAAAAATTTAACATTTAACGGGAAAATAATTGAGTGCGCTCATAAAGTATGTAAATAGCCATTTATAACATTCGAAGCCTTTCATCAGATTGCAAAACGAATCCTTAGTGATTGCTATAGTAATTAGCTTTTTATTTAGCAATACAAAAAAAAGGTAAGACAAAAAAAAAGGAACCAAAACATAATTAGTGTTAAGGTTACTTAACGACATAATAAAATATAACCTTGTCTTTTAACATTCACTTGTTTTCGCCTTACTACTCTACTGTCAATTGGCTCATGATTAATCTTAACACTATCCTAATTTAACAGGCGATAAAGCTTGACCCTAGCTCAAACAGAAAATACTGTATGAGATAAGGAAAAGAAAAACGTTGTGCATTATGTTGAACTGTTAGGGGAAAAAGAACCCTGATAGTATAACGTAGAACCCAACGAGATTTCAGGCATTAAGGAGTTATTGGTGCGAGACAAAAACGTTATGACGAATTAGGACCACCCTCGTTTCTTCATCAGCCTAACATCATAGCTACATGAGTGAAACCTACCCCAACGATAAATATGTTTAAGGGGTCGTTAACCTATATACGAATAACCAACCCTTCGAAGCTTTAGCCATTGTATTGTAGTGTGTTTGATAGACTTCCCTCTTACACTTACTTTGTACTTTCCCTTTTGTTTATTTATGAATCTTAGTAATTTTATGGAGCAGAAATATTTTAAAAAAGAATGCACAAGAGACAACATATATATACATATACATATACATATGTTTTTTTTACACATACGTCTATCATTAAGAGCGTCAATCGAATAAAGTATTATTTTAGGACTTTTTTTTATTTTTTTTAAATTAAAAGTATAAAAAATAATTAGTTTTATGATATGTTACACTTAGTTGAATATCCCTCCAATTAAATGCCGCGATTACGAAATTTTTGCGTCTTCTACAAACGAATCTCATGAATTTTCAAGAAGAAACCGGATCGCTTTAAACATGTTTAAGCTCCAAATGATGATAAGATCTGCCATAAAATTTAGATCACGCGATCAAGAAAAAGATGAGAATCATTTTTACTGTAATATGAGTATGAGGATATAGGATTATTTAGGTTGTATCATCATAAAAATATCTTGTCGCTTTGGATAAATACATAATAAAGATGTTTTATAAATTTTAGCCGTAAATACACGGAAAAAAAATTCGACGAAAAATTCCAATATTACTATCGTAATCCTGGACTATACTTTTATTATCTGTAACATTCAAATATATGATACGAAAATTTACAGTTTTTAAAAGATTTTTTACTATTCACTATCGTAATTTCATTAAGAGTTTATTGTAATCAATTCAATAAGAAATATTACAATGTTACTATCGTAAATAGTAAAAGAATAAAAAATAAGATTTAATTATACTATTTATTCTTTTATTCTTCCTTTTAATTTACAGTGCTGCCTCTATGTTTTTACAATACAAGCTACAAAAATTACGATAGTTGGATTGTAAATTTTCTGAAATGGTATAGTATATGCCATCTGAAGCGTTTACGTATGAAAGACAAGTGTTGTCACAAACCATGATGTGATGCTTGTATGAGTGTATATATATATATAAATACAAATGATGACATCTACTTTGTCTGTATTATTTGTGGTTCAACTATATATATTTATAAATCAGTTCATCTTTATCCACAGTGTAGTGCAGAAATAGAGGTTATTATTCATGACGTTTTTCGGACAATTGTAAATAAGAAATTTAAAATAAAAACTGTACTTTCGTCATTACAAACCTACATAGATTGTGGAATATAATAATTTGGTGGTGTAAGTATAATTATTATTATTCAATTTTTATTAAACTTAATATTCTGTGGGTATATCGTATGATCCTGAAGTTGGCAGATAATTAGTAATTTTCGGATTTTTTTTTTCACCAAAGAAATTACAAAAAAAAAAAAAACTAAAAAAATACACATGTAGAAAATTTAAAAAACTATGGGTGCAATTTTTTTAAATATTTTTTTTTTAATTATTTATCGTCTAAAAAAAAATCCAAAAATTATTAGATATCTGCTAACTTCAGTATCATGTATATCGTTCGTTTTAAAATCATTTATCTGGACAAGAAGTTTATTTTTATAAACAATTTAGTAGTATTTTGTGGTCATAGGATAAATGATTCTAAATGAATGAAAATTTATTTTTTCTAATAAATTCAATTCTCCTAATTTTGTTACAGGATAATCTTCATTTGTCGACAATGAATAATTTTACCCGGCTTTGCGAGAGGTAAAACATTTCAATAACCTCAAATTATGGACATTCAACATTTCTTTATGATACTGAAGTTAGCAGACGCCTAATAATTTTTGGATTTTTTTAAAAATGATAAATTATAGAAAAAAAGTATTCGAAAAAATTGCACCTATGGTTTTTTTAATTTTCTACATGTGCGTATTTTGAATACAAATAAATGAGTTATTTATTCATAAATTTTATATATACCAAAAAAATATGTTTGAAAAAATATTAAATAAATGTTTTATTATTACTACTTCAACATGTTTTATTTTTATTTCGAGATTGTATTTTCCTTCTCAATTTAACTGTTAAAAAAAAAAAAAAAATTCCAAATGATAAATTTTTCTTTTTTATTAATTATAAGTTCTACTTTTTTAAGAAAATATATTTTACTCCATTGACTTCTAATTATTATTTTATATTTAAAGAAATTCTACATTACCGACTCATTCATTTTACGATAGTTGTATTAGAATTTATGTTAACACAACTTGTATAATTTACTCTATAGTATCTGATTTTTTCTTTCTGGTAGTAGTATAAATTATAAAATAAAAATTACGATAGTCTATTGTAAAAATTATTATTGAAAACTTATAGTCCAGCGTTACAATACTATATAATGAAAATTACGATAGTTAAATCGTAAAAAATCCGTGAATTTTTTTTCCGTGTACATAAATACGATGAAAAAAACAAGTTATAAAATAAAAAATATTATTCAGTTGATCTATATGCATGTAAAGGAACCCGGGGCAAATTAAGACACCATTTTTGAGACAAACAAATTTTTTGTTGTTTAGGAATGATTAGTTGCGGTCCGTAGAAAAGAATGGGACAAGTTGGTCAAGTAGATCAGTCTGATCAACCATAAATTATGGGAATAACTATCATAATATATGGTAATATTTACCAGAGTACCATGGGAACGATGACCATAATATTATGGGAATATTCCACATATATTATGGGAATGGTTACTATAATATATATGGTTTATTCCCATACACATTTAGGAACCATTACAATGTGTTTATAGGATTTGCTCCTACTGGCTTATGGAAACTATTCTAATATAAGTATGGTAATCATTACAATAATTCTATTTCCATGTGGTATGGAAACTGTTACCGTGATGATGAGAATCGTTCTCATAGTTATGGAAACTTTTTCCAAAAAGTATGGGCCTTATATCCCATAATTCCAAGTAATTATTACGATAATAATATAGGATGATATTTCATAAATGTACTAGGAACGGTTCCTATAAATTTCTCTCCGTGTAACATATTATAAATAATATGAAAAATGTTAATGGTTGATCACCTTGGTACTATATAGCCACAAAAAGAACAAAAAAATATATATAATATTTATTGAATTTATTTTTCGATGTCTTCATCTTGACTTGGTTCTAGGAGATCTTTTATTTGATAAATAAGTTATAAGTGGTTTTTAATTGAGAATATAACTCAAGAACACTGTGGGTTTTTAACACGCAGCCGTTCATTAAGATCAACCCTCATTTGATCTAGTGGGTTGTACTTAGATTGTCCAACCCTCGATAACACGTAAATTGAACACGCTTGCGTATAATTATAATCTCATTACACATATCTTTTTAACTTCCTGCTAAGAAAATTGACGTTTTTCATAAAATTCGGGAAGTTATTGTTTTCACCTCGATTTTCGCAAATTGAGTTTTCGTCAGATCTGACTATTTTCAGAATGACGACCGAGTGTAAGTATGTGGGCGTGGGTGTGTGTAAACTCTTTATAACTTTTCATTAATCGATTTGAATGTTTTTAACGGCAATTAAAAGAGCTTATCAGCCATCAACTTGCTTGTAAATTTTATATCAATCGATCAAATAGGATGAGATATAAGGTAAGAGACCTGGTTCCGATCAGGGAACTAGTACCCGATCACTCATATATTTGTATATCTATATTTACTGAATTTTACTAATTATAGATATACAAATACATGGAGTGATAGAGTACTAGTTCCCTGATCGGGTACTAGGTCTTTTACCTTATAAGAAAAATAAAAAAATTTAAGTCCGGAAAATTGCTTGACTTGAACACGTTGAGAGTAATGCACTACCTCAAACGCTTCGCCTCAGTTTTGCAAAAGTCAGGCGGGCCCGCCCCCCTTCGCCTTTCGGCTTCACCTCGCAATGTTAATCAATTCAACGTAGTTTCGGCTGGGAAACAAGAAAAATAGTACATGACCCCCGGCCAGAAAACTGAATGCCCTGACGTATGTGATGTCAAAGCCTCGGCTTTCATATCACATCCGCCAGGAAATTCAACTTTCTGGCCTAGTGCCGTAATATATTATATCATTAAAATTAATAAAACAAGTAATTTATAAGTATTTCAAATTGCAGATTAAAAGTGATTTTGAATAATTATATCCGGGCCATGGTGCTTTATTTGCTAAACGTTTTCTCTTAGTGAAAACAAAATTGATTTCGGTTCTGAATGCTGCTAAAAATATTAAAGGTGAAAATAAAAATTTTTTAACAGTAATCTCTAAATTAGATGCAGGTAACTATATAATTGTTTATAACTAAGCATTATTATAAAACTATAATATTATGACTACTTGACATTATGATTTTGACTTTTTATTTTTTTTTTAAGATCACCAAACTGCGGTAATTTTGTATTTACTGCCATACATCATTCCCACGGGGCGAAAAGGAAGGCCGAAAAAAAATGAATTGAACAATGCTCCAGAATCTACCGAAGATGCTGAAGCAAATAAAAATAAAGCAACACCAGTCAACTCAGTCAATACCCGACAAAAATCATTCACTATTGTTGTGCCAGTAAGTTCGAGTTAATGATTAATATAAAAAATATGATCAACTATATAATATTTATTCCTTATTTGATATTCGTACACTGAGAAAAAAAAATACTATTTTCCAAACAAGAATTTCTTGGTTCAAGAAATCCGTTCAAAATATTTATTTTTTTATTATCAATTATCAATTTCTTGAGAAAAGAGCATCAAATTTATTTTTGTTATTATATGAATTTGATATTATATTATGAGTAAACAAAAGAATAGCTTTACTTGAATTAAATAAAAATTATTCTCTTCAATTCTACGAATTCTTGAGACAAAATTATATATTCTTGAAAATTATCAAGAATATATGTTTTTGTCTCAAGTAAATGTTCTTGATAAAAGTATTTTTTTTTCTCAGTGTAGGTAAACAAAACGATTCCAGCTAAACATAAAAAATTAGCTAGCCAGTTGAAGAAAACAAAAGAATTTTTACAGACTACAATTTTTATCAAAGGAAGTATAATGGATATTCAATCTATAAAAGTTAAAATTGATGAAACAATGTATTCTGTCGACTCATACGTTGCGGCTGTTGATCTATGTTTTAAGTTGTTTTTTGTACTTGACTGTACACATCCACACCCTGCGGCAAGTTCATGGAATTATATTCAATGTACATTTTATGGGATTAAGAGTAGCAAATTATCACCTGCAAGTTATACGATCTGTGGTAATTCAAAACAGTTATTCTCTGAGGATAACTCTTCATAAGATAAAACAGATAAACTATGGAGTATAATTTAACTATTGTCAACGTTTCAAGTTTTAAATAACTTTTAATAATAATTTTTATTGTAATTAACTGATAAGAATATTGACAATTAATAATAATTTATTAAAGAATATCGTACTTAAAAGAAGTGTTTAGTAAAAGTGTTTAATAAAAGTATTCAATTAATAAAATTAGTTCAATACAATCGAGTTCCAGCTTTATTAGAACGATCATATTAAACTTCAGGTCCAAGGTATCGTTTCAAGTGAAAATCTTACATCAATCATGAAAAGATTTCAAAATGGATTCTAAACAATCTTTGAAAAATATTCTATCAAATAAATAAATATTGTTACTCCAAAATAATATTGCCAAACATGCAGAGTCATTCATTTCAAATCTTTTCGAAAGGAATGATATCCCGAGAAATAAAATTCAATTTATTATTTCTCTAATCGCCGAGTTAATAAAGAAAATTTTTACCAACTCATTAGAAAATATTGAAATAATAATGGACTCAAAAACTGATAATTTAGAATTAGTAAAATATGAAATCGACAAAGCGTTTAAAGTGATGTCCAACCCTTTTGAGAAAATAAAATCTGAGTGGAAACAATTGAAATTTTTTAAAGATAATGGAACTTGAATTATACCAGAGTCTTTAGAGATCGATGAAAGATGAATACCAAAACATAGACGGTTCGAATGATCTAGTCCCTGCAAAAATATTTGTAGAAAAAATTTCTTGAACAAAGGATTAAAAAATTTTTCTAATCTTCTGGTATGTTAAAAGGAACGTCAGAGTACATGCAATCATTGGAGTTTGAAATAAATGTCATTAGCAATTTTACACAAGGCACCTTATGAAAAAAAACAATGGTTATCGTTAACTGAAAAAATTGTTTTTCCTTTTCTTTATTTTTTTTGGCGAGTTTGAAACCAACAATCCATTAAGTAGCCACAAAGGTGTTAGAAAATGTGGTGCTTTATACATTAACTTACCTAATATTCCGCCTCAATACCAATCAAAGTTGGGAAACATATTTCTTTACATGATGTTTAATCCATTAGATCGACATAACATAACTGATAATGTTCTTTTTGATAAACTAATCACAGAGTTAAATAACTTAAGAGATGGAGGTATTACTATTGAATTATCTAATTGCTCGATAAAAGTATATTTCCAAATATCATTAATACTTCGAAATAATTTAGGTGTTCATTTACTTTTTGGACTTACAGAAAGTTTCAATGCCAAGTATTTCTGTCGATTTTGCAAAACTGAACGTTGTAATATTCAAAAAATTACACACGAGAGTCAGTGCAAGCTTCGCGATGTCAATAACTATGACAGTGATCTTTTAAAGAATAATATTTCAGAGACTGGAATTAAACGAAAATGTGTTTTTGATGAAATTAAAGAGGATTTCATATAATGGAAAATTTGTCAGTCGATCCAATGCACTATTATCTTGATGGAATTTGTCCTCATGATTTAGCATTAATATTACATAATTTTATATATGAAAAAAAAATGATTTATTATTAATCATTTAAATTGTCATACACACGGATTGAATTATGGCAGTAATTACAACAAAAATAAACCGGCAGAAATTCTTTTTAGTCGTCTTCGGCATACTAAGCGTTTGGCAACTCAACTAGAATTTTTCCCTGATTTGCCTCAAGTACCATCAGGACCTTGTCAGGTTAGTATATAAGGTTTGCCTTATTAGGGCAAACCTGACGAGTTCCTTATCAGGACCTCATCAGGATATCCGTATTCAAAAAAAAGTTATTTGCCATCAGGTCAACCTCACAAGTTCCTTATCAGGACCTCGTCAGGATATCCTTATTCAAAAAAAAATGTTATTTGAACATCAAAATTGGTTGATTTGTTGGAGAGACATTAATGCCGAACCATTTAAAAAATAACAATTACCTTATTTTCCATCGATATCTCATAATATAATGACCTGAATGTTTTAAAAATTACATTAGATCTTTATCTTCACAGTTTCTTTTCATCGCTGTATAATTTATTGTAATCGGTTCGTTAGTCTAGAAAATATCGTCAGCAAAACATTAAAAAAAATCGGTCTATCGGTTGACCCTGCGGGCCAGCCCCAAAACTTCCCGCTGTTTTCGAGCTCCTTGAGCCGAAAATACTTTTGTATGCTGTTCTTTTCGAAAAAAATTGTTATTAACAATTTTTTATCCAACAATATCTCTCAAACGAATTGACCGATTGAGACGGCTGAGGCGGCAATCGACGCGTTTTATTGAGTTTTAAAACTGATCAAATTTTAGAATTGGTCAATCGAGCCATTTCTGAAAAATTTTGAAAAACTGAAAAAATCGGCGCGTTTTCTTGAATTATAGAGCTGATTAAATTTTGAAATTGATCGGATGAGTCACTTCAAAGATAATCGAAAAAACCGTTTTTTATCATTTCTTTCGCCAACGATATCTCTCGAACAAATTAACCGATTGAGATGGTTGAGGTGGCATTCAACGCGGCTTATAAAGTTCTAGAGCTGATTAGATTTTGAAGTCGATCGTTCAAGTTGTTTCTGAAAAATCACGAAAAAACTAAAAAAAAAATTTTTTTTTTTTCGTAATTTGTCAATATTTTCGAGTCTGCTTGATAGAATAATCTGCAATTTTCAGGAAAGTTGAGGGCCAACAAGCTCTTTCGATTGCCACCTCAACCATCCAAATCAATTCATTAGTTAAAAAGTTACAAAGAGTTTACACACACACACACACACACACACACACACACACACACACACACACACACACACACACACACACACACACACACATACACACACACACACACACACACACACACACACACACACACACACACACACACACACATACATACACTCGGACATCCTTCTGAAAATAGTCAGAATAGCTTCCTAGGACCTCAAAACGTCGATATCTGATGAAAACTCGATTTTCGAAAATCGGGGTGAAACTAATAACATCCCGAATTTTTGAAAACTCACAATTTTCTTAGCGGGAAGTCAATAATAATAACAACAACAACAGTAATAATAGTATAATTTTATTTTTAATTTATATCAGCAAAACTTGCTACAAATTGAGACCACACAATAAAAATGATTCCATCACACGGTTTCAAAACCTCTGCGAGGATTTTAAATTGGTAAAAAATCAATTTGAAATGACATCAATTTTTCCGAAGTGGCCTCATTGGGAAAAATTTATTAAATATCACATTATTGTCCAAACCCGAGGCAATAAAAGGATTTCTGATTATTTACCGAGGCATGAAGAAAATGACGGTAAGAATAATCATTCATTTTAATTTAACTGTTCTATTAATATAATAATAATTTTTTAACTTCCCGCTAAGAAAATTGTAAATTTTCAAAAATTCGGGAAGTTATTGGTTTCGGTCCGATTTACGAAAATCGAATTCCCATCAGATGTCGACGTTTCGAGGTCCTAGGAAGCTATCTTGACTAATTTCACGATGATGTCCGAGTGTATGTATGTGTGTACGTACGTGCGTATGTATGTATGTAAATATTCATAACTCTTGAACGGATGAACCGATTTTTTTTCTTTTTATTAGGTACCACACAGCTATTGCATCGGTGCAAGTTACTGAATGTAGCCATTTCATTGGTTGTTATGAGTGCTGGTCACGTGGGTAATGGTTACATGAGATGAAAAGCTGTACACTATGCAGAATTCAATATTCTCATATAAAATTATTTTCAAAAAATCTGGAAAAAATTAAAAAAAAATAAATTTAATATAATATTTTTAGAGTTGATTAGATTTTGGAGTCGATCGTTTAATGGAGGAGCCTGCTTTAGAGGCTTCAAAAAATCGATTTTTTCGAGGATTTTTTTGGGAAGGAAAGAAATAATCGATTGAAACGAAACTTTCAGTTTTTATTGTTATGTATTTCAACAGTCTTCTCAAATTTATTCATTAAAATACATGTCATATTATGCCTGGTACAAGCATTTCGCCGAGGCGCCTCAAGTGTGCATGTGCCGTGCGGCGGGAAAGATGCAGGTCGCAATATTAAAAAAAAAATCGATTTTTTTAAGCCTCTAAAGCAGGTTCCCCCCTTAAGTCGGTTCTGAGATCAATAAAAAATTAGAAGAAAAAAAATTTTTTTTTTTTCGTAATTCGCCAATATTTTCGAGTCTACTCGATCGAATGATCTAAAATTTTCAAGAAAGTTGATAGCCAACAAGCTCTTTCGATTGCCGCCTTAACCATCCAAATCTGTTCATTAGTTAAAAAGTTACAAAGAGTTTACATACATACACAAACGCACACACACACACACACACACATACGGACACTCGACATCAATTTAAAAATAATCAGAATAGCTTCCTAGGACCTCAAAACGTCGACATCTGACGAGTTTAGTTCGATTCGATAGTTTTCGAAATATTCACAAAAAACGAAAAAAAACGATTTTTTTTTATTCTTTCGTCGACGATATCTCTCGAACGGAGTATCCGATCAAGACGATTGAGGTGGCAATCGGCGCGTTTTACTGTGGTCCAGAGCTGATGAAATTTTGGGAATGATTGGCTCAGTCGTTTCGACGATATTTTCAAAAAACCGTTTTCTACTGTTTCTTTCGTCGACGATATCTTTTGAACGGATTATCTGATTAAGACGTTCTTGGTTGCAATTGAAAGCTTTTATCGAGTTCTAGAGCTGATTAGATTTTGGAATTGATTGATCCAACAGTTTTCACAATATTAAAAAAAAAACGAAAAAAAAAATTTTTTTTTTCGTATTTCTTCAATATCTCAGAGTTTATTTGACTAAATGGTCTAAATTTTTTTTAAATCTAAGTTCAGAAGATATCTTTCGAATGCCGCAAGAACCATCTAAATCGGTTTATTCATCAAAAAGATATGATAGGTTTACACACACACACACACACACACACACACACACACACACACACACACACACACACACACACACACACACACACACACACACACACACACACATACATACATACATACATACATACATACAGACATCGCTCTGAAAATGTCAGGATAGCATCCTAGCACCTTCAAATGTCGACATATGATGAAAACCCGGTTTTTGAAAATCGGGGTGAAACCAATAACTTCCCGAATTTTTCAAAAATCGTCGATTTTCTCAGCGAGAAGTTAAAAAATCTGGGCGTCGGTTGACCCTGCGGGCCAGCCTCAAAACTTCCCGCTGTTTTTGCGAGTACATTTTCGAGCTCTTCGAGCTCGATAATACTTTTGTATGCCATTGTTTAAAAAAAAACCATCTTTCAGCATTTCTTTCTCCCACGATATCTCGCGAACGAATTAACCGATTTTGATGGTTGAGGCGGCAATAGATGCGTTTTATTAAGTTCTAGAGCTGATTAGATTTTGAAATCTATTGATACAATTTTTATGTAGATATCCGAAAAAAAACGGTTTTCATTAACTTTTTAATCAACGATATCTCGTGAACGAAGTGACCGATTAAGACGGCTGAGGCGGCAATCGACGTGTTTTATCAAGTTCTAAAGCTGATCAAATTTTTAAATTGATTTATCGAGTCGTTTTTGAGAAATTTCAAAGAAACCAAAAAAAAATTTTTTTTGATTTCTTTCGTCAACGGTTTCTCTTGAACGAATGAACCGATATTGATGGTTGAGGTGGCATTCGACGCGGCTTATGAAGTTTTAGAGCTGATTAGATTTTGGAATCAATCCATCGAGCAAATTAAAAGTTATCCAAATAAAACATTTTTGAAAAAATCTTATTTTTGAAATATCTGAACGCACCCTACCGATTAAGTTAAAATTTTTACGGCTTCAAGATATTAATAAGCCGCGTCGAATGACACCTTAAAGATCAAAATCGGTTCATCCGTTCAAGAGTTATGAATATTTACATACATACATACATTCGGACATCATCGTGAAATTAGTCAGGATAGCTTCCTAGAACCTCAAAACGTCAAAATCTGATAGAAATTCGGTTTTTGCAAATCGGACCGTAACCTATAACTTCCCGAATTTATGAAAATTTTAAATTTTCTTAGCGAGAAGTTAAAAATTACTGTTTTCCGAATTTTTTTCAGTTATTTCATACTTCGGGGTTATGATCTAATTCAAAATTCCTTCCAACTTTATCTTGTTTACTTGGATTTAGTTCTATTCAAATATATACGCGTTAACCTAAGAATAATTGTACACAAAAATTTAAAGCTACATGTTTATTAATTATTGAACACCTCGAATTTTTAATGTTTGCATTCAAGATATCACATAACTTTTTTTGAGCTCGAAAAAACAAATGTACTTAAAATTATTTTCGAGCTCATCCGTTCTCCAGATTTTTTTTTTGTTTTTTTACAAATAGTTTCTTGAATACAAAAAAGAAAAAATTTTTTAAGACTACATATAAATGTATCTTATTTTTTTCCAACGAGAGGAATTTCATGATACGAATACATCGCCGAAGGGAGTACGTAACGAGTATTCGGACGATTTTCTCGAAGCACGCACTTTGTTTATAGGTATATATGTGTATACATGTAGAAGAAGATCCCAAAATAAAGTAAGAAGTAACAGAATGGTTATAAAAAAAAGTGCGTGAGATGAAGGCGAATGTCAGGGGGTTGGATTCTTAACGATAACAAGTCCAGATCATGCCACGTGATTCAAATAGAAAGTAAACATAGAAACAATTTTAGATAAAAATAAATAAGAAAGATTGGGGCGCGACGGGGTACTTGGGAAAATTGTTTTACCCTGCATACATCTTACTAACATTGTCAGAATGTATAGATACTATTAACAGACTTAAATCTGGAAGGTTTCAAGCTTATACATCAATTGGCTTCCAAGAAAAAAAAAAAAAAAATAAGAAAAACGTTTGACTTTGCGGGTCAGCAATAAAACTTTTCACTGTCTTAAAAAAATACTCTTTAGAAAACGTACATGTCCGAGTGACTCATAAACTCGAATTTTAAAAGTGAGAATGAAACCAATATCTTTTCGTGTTAGAAAATTTTTGTTTTTCTCAGCGGTAAAGTCAGAAATTGTCGCAATTTTTAAGTTTTTAAAAGAGACTGGGTACTGGGTAGTTTACTTGAAATAAATTTTATTCATAATTATCAATAAGAATATCATCTGGTTTTCTTATTCTTATTTTTATTTTATCAGAGCTTTTTAAAAATGAAAACAATTTACAAAATATCACACTCAAATAATCGTGTTAAAATTTTAAGTAGTTTTATATTCGTCTCTTGTTATCTCTGTAGAGTCGTGTAAGGACGTGCTGGTTCCGAGGCTTCTTCGTGCCAGGCTCCGCGTCTGATTTTGTTCGTCAGTGAATGAGCAGCCGTCGCGAATGAAAGAGCATGAGTGATGGACGAGAAAGGAAGTTATAACTTGCGCACGTGGGCAATTACCGCGCAAAACCAACTATTTTGTCTGCCAGCTCGTTTTGCTAATCTCACTTGTACATCGATTCTTATTCTCACTGTATATATTTTCACTAGAAGTTACTTTGAATAACAAAAAAAAATCTATAATTTATAATGATAACCTACATAACAACATTTTAAGGGTTGAAAAAAAATTACGACTTAATAAATTATTTTCATACTTTTATTGGGTCAGTGCATGATATTTAACAATTACTCATCACCCTGATCAAATATATAAGATAAAATATGATTCATAATTTATTTTAGCCACCCAGGTAGAAAATTGTCTTAGTCGGACAAGTTTGAAACTTCAAAATAGCTTTATTTTAGCTTAACATCTAAGTCTTGTTTTGTAAGCTTTATTCTAGGTTGTTATTAGGATGAATTCTATGACAAGTCTTTAGAATGTAACTAACCTTCAAATATACCTTGCTGTTAGCTCTTTTTCCACGCGTATGATAAGATTTGTTCTAAGCTTGGATTCTAAACTTAAAATTACCTTATCTGCTAACATTACTCCAAGCGTACATTGAAAACTGAAGTTTGAGGTTAATTAACAGTTTGTGTTATTGTTTATAAGTGATAAATAAGTTCAATTTTATTTGCAACATATATAAAGAAAAATATTTACTAAGCAAGAAAGTTTTGATTTTTTTTTAATTTATTGAATCACAAGTTTTTAATGCTCATAATAAAAAAATTTAAAATTTTTAAAACGTCCTTACTCTCTTAAGTTAAATCAGTAAAAATGTTACTGATTTTTTCAGTAGTTACAAAATTTACTGAAAGATCAGTAGCTTTGAATAAATTTACTGACTAATCAGTGAATTTAGCTTCACGGCAGTAAAGAGTGCCATCTATTTGGAAGCTTGTTTGTTAGACAGAGGTTGATTGCAAGTTGTAATCAAAGTTTATTATTTATATTGCACTATTATTAGGGTAAGTTTAAAATATTTCAACAAACAAAAGTTAATTTATAATTTATATACTAATAAAACTTATTTATTTTTCTCTATTGAATGTGACTAGAATAATTCTGAAATTTTTTTTCTAATAATCTTTGTAGTTGATTTATATCTAAGGTAATGCATAACCTCAAATCGTCTTATTAATTATTTTATGTTTTTAAATAAATATTATTATTATTTTCAGATACATGTTTATACGGTGTCATCAAACCACTAGGGAAAATATATATAACACTACACATTTAATGCCCAATATCTGATGTTTGTGTACAAAAAAAAAAAAAATAATAAAAAATTTTTCTCTGTAAACATGTTTTCAAACTTAAATTACCAAATCTATTCTAGCTAAGAATAGGATATATTTTTAACCTTATAGTAAGCTAAATTGTCACTATTTATGCAAGCTAAAACTGCAAGCTTTATGTTAGCGATCCAAAGCGTTACCAACTAACCTTGTGTTAACCATAGTTTGTTGGCTAATTTTAGGCTAAAACTGATAAAATTAGCTTAATACAAGCTAATTCCATTGATGACTTTCTACCTGGGCAATATTAATGATAAAATATTTTGTTGTATATAAGATAACATTCGATAGAATAAAAATCATAATAATCATAATAAAAATATAGACTTTTTATTTGGTTTTGTTTGTAATGATAAATGTTTTTTTTTGTAATTTTGGATGTTATTTTTTTTTCTTACGTTAAATAATTATCTTAAATTATAGTACAAAGTTCCAGAGGCATTCCGTGACGGGAATTTTCTCTCGTTATTCGTTCATTACAATAAATCGGTGATTGCGATAATTGTTATTATTTTGAGATTTCATGTGGTGAACGTGAAGCAATAGTTAATGTTAGATGCATGGACATATTTGTTAAAAATTCTTGTCTCGTCCTTTACCCGTCTGTTCAATCTATTAACTCTGATAATTATTGAGAATTAAGATAAAATTAGTTCGGAAAAATGTAGATTTTGCAACAATTATATAATTTAACTTTCTCATTTAGAATGATTTTTTGATTTCTTGGAAGTATTGGTAGAAATAATCAAACAAAAAATAACATATTTTATTTGATTTTAATATTTAAAACAAAAGCAACAGTTAATATTTTCAACTTCTCGCTATGAAATTTGAAAGTTTTCGAAAAAAAAGGAAATTATTGGTGTCAGTCCGATTTCCAAAAATCGAGTTTTCATCAGATCTTGAGATTTGGAGATTCTAGGAAGCTTTTCTGACCATTTTTAAATGGACGTTCGTCCATCTGTCCGTTCGTCTGTGTGTGTGTTAACTTTTTTTGACCGACGATATCTTTAGAACGAATCGACCGATTTGAACGTGCTTGGCAGCAATTGAAAGGGTTCACCAAGACTTCAAACTGATTAGATTTTGAAATGGATCGGTCAACCAGTTCTCAAGTTATTTGAAAAATCAAAATTTAAAAAAACTAAAAATAATTTGTTTTCTTAGTTTTTTGTTGCCTAACTCGTAAATCGCTTGATCAATTTGTGTCTAAGTTTCATCAAATCTAAGTCTCAACAAGCTCTTTTGATTGCCGCAATGCACGTGCAAATCGATTGATTTGTTTCGACGATATCACCGGACAAAAATTTTTTTTTCTTTATACCTTGGCCGGAAGTACGTACGTCTGGCCTCGAGTTCACGGCGGAAAGTCTAACATTTGTACCGTGCTGGAATTACTCGCGTGCCATCTATGACAGCGGGCAAAAGAAAGTAATAGCGAAACGAAAGAGTTTTTTTGTGCCCACTGGCGCAATTGTTACCAGTTATACGTATACTACCGTCACTTCGACGAGATTTGCTGACACTGTTGCTCGTATTCATAACCTCAAAACTTGTTCACAATTAACTTGAAATTTTAAATGTCTGTGTGTTTGAAAAAGTAATATTTACTGAAGAGTACAAACCAATAAAAATAAATGAAATATTATCATCTAGTGAAACGACAGACGAGGACGAGGTTCTCAGAAATTTTAATGTGTAATGATCATTTAGGTTGTAGATGTATTTGATGTCTGCCCCCCGACCAGCAGCACTCGTTTCATTCGTGCCGCACATGTCGGGGCAGGCATCAATACATGCTGAAACGTAGTTACATAATCTGTACAAGTTTGATTTGTCAAGAAAAATAGTATACACTGCACGAACAGAAAGTTGGAGAGCCCTGAACTGCACGTCTGATCGGCTTCGCCTCGGGCATCGTGACGGGCAGTGCAGGAATCTCCAACTTTCGACCCTTGTAGTGTAATATACTGATTTCAGCAAAATGAATATTTTTGTGATCCAACCGTTTTTTGAGCTCCCTTAGCTAGAAAACAGCGGGAATTTTTGGGGTTGGCCTACAGAGTAGGCTTTTCAGATTTTTTTCTCGGAGAATTACTATAAAACAAGTTTAATGATATATGGGTCAGAAGAGCTTTCACCGAAATAATGACTACACGGAAAGAAAATTATGGTAACTTTTGCTATACATTATGGGGATAGTTCCCCTAAGGGTATAGGGATTGTACCCATACTATTATAGGGATGGTTCCCATAATATATGGGAATAGTTCCCATAATATCATAAAAATGTTTTTTTTGCAAAACAGTGTAGAAATTTCCCTTATGATATGGAGAGATTCAAATGAAGCTTCTTCGATGCTAAATTTGTCAAAAAGAAAAAATTTTTATTAAAAATTTTAATGTTTTTGCCAAATACGAATTTTTTCTTCAATGTTTGAATTTTCGTTTTTATATTTAATAATATTTCTGTGTATTGTAGAAGTGATTACCACATTTTTCCTTAAATTAATATTTTCATGATAGTATGGGAATCATTCTCATAATATTATAGGAATGTTTCCTACACGGAGAAAAAAATATTGTTCTCAGAAGTATACTGTATAGTTACAGTAACAATACGCTATAGTTATCTACTAGATTGTTACTGCAACGATCTACTGTATCGTTCTGACAACAATACGGTGGATAGCTCTGAGATCTATACGGTATCGTTCTGAGCCCTATCTGACGTCACGCGCGTTGCAAATTATATGAAATATTTAAAAACCTTTATCATTCATAAATAAATGATAAGCAAATAACTTTGATTAAATAAAATAATTTATAAAACTGATTTATTAGTTAGTTATAGTCTAAATAAATTTTAAATATAAATATAAATATATCTTTTAATTTTTTGAATTTATTTATTATTAATTTAATTTTAAATTAAATAATAATTCAGATCTCATTTGTTTATTAATTATTTTTCTACTATTTACGTATCACATTTAAATTATAAAACATCGACTATATATAATATTTAGATTTTTGGTTATGAATGTATATTTGATTACAAAAAGCATAAAAAACACTTATCAATAAATATATCAACATAGTTATGGAGATTCTACTCTGTTAATTTATTAATTATCCGTGGGTCCATATTTCAACATCACAATTATTTTTTACACTATTTTTTTTATTAAACGTCTGCTAGCAATAATTATACAATATTCAAAAGTTGGCGCGAAAATGGATGTTTAGTTAGGTTAGACGGTGCCGTGTGAGGTGACGACTACGGAAAGTCGTATAGGGCTCACAGCTATCTAATAGATAGTTACCGGAACGATACGGTATTGTTACCATAAGCATACGTATTGTTGTGGTAACGATTTACGAGTTACTATACTTTAGATCGTTCGAGGAGCAATATTTTTTTCTCCGTGTATAATAGTATGGGAACCATTCCTATAATATTATTGGAATAGTTCCCATACTATTATAGGAACCATTCCCATACTATTATGGGAACCATTCCTATAATATTATGGGAATGGTTCCGATAATTTATGGGAATGATTCCTATAAAATATAGGGCTCATTCCTATATATTATGAGAATGATTCCCATAATATTATAGGAACCATTCCTATAATTACAGGAACCATTCCTATAATGCAGTGGGTATCATTCCCATAATTGTAGGAACTGTTCCTATAAGTATGGGAAACATTCCTATAATTATAGGAACTGCTCCCATAATTTGTGGTCATAATTCCTATGTTGGTATAAGAAAAAATTTTATAGAATTATGGGAACCGTTTCCATAATTTTCTTTCCATGCATAAACATTTTCACATAGTTTGAGGTTTTTGTTTGTAAGTAATCAGTGATATAATAATTATAAGAAAAAAAAATGAAGTAAAAAATTTCTATAATACTATATGTTGATTATATATTGCACTGTAAGAAATCGAGAATAAATCCGGAATGAATATGGATTTTATTTTAATCCGAATTTATTCTGGTCTGGAATAATACTTGAATAAATTTATATTTAATTGAAAAAACTTTCTTAAAAGAATCAAAGTCATTTTAGTAGTTATAGTGACATATTTTTTATGAGAATATTGAATATTTTGGGACAGTATGACGTGAAGTTTTGTGGTTATGGTTGAGGTTGATGTAAGTCATATGGGAGCTTGTGACTCATCAGCAACTGCATTAATTACATCGTGTGCCAAAAGGTAAAAGGGCGCATAAATTTTTTTTTCATCGCCAGTTGATTAAACATTTTCTACGCTTGAAAATCAAACATTCTTTTCCCAAAGCTAAAAGGGTGTCTTTAATTATGCGCCCTTTTAGCTTTAGGAATTTGAAAATTTTGTAACCAAAAGCTAAAAGGGCGTATAAATTTTTTTTCTGAAAAATTTATTAAAAAGCTTAACCGAAGTCTAAAAATGAAAAAAAAAAAAAATGCTGCTGTCAAAAAGGTGTATTCTAACTAATACGTTCTTTTAATATCAAAATTATACTTCGATTTCTCTCTGCAAATTTTTTACAGTGTATTAACATGGTATCTTAGAAAAATTTTTCACCAAATTTTCAGCCATGAAAAAATTATATACTCATGACTCAATAACCAATTACTCTCAAACTAATTATTATACAAAAAATTTGATGCATTGCTATGAAAACCTCAAAGTATCCTCTATGTTAAGTACATTTATTACACTTATTTTATCACACCTGTGCAGAAGTTCGACTGTCTGCCCTTTTTAGCGGAAAGAAAGTATCAATTCTCTGTCATGAGGGAACAAATTAATTAAAGATGAGCATTCATCAACTTTCCATCAACTAATCACAAGAATTCTAATCTTCTATTGTAAATGTGGTAAAAAAGAAGCATGCACATTTAAGGGAGGCTAGTAGAACATCCCGACCCATGTGTTTGTGACCCTCGCCTTCAGCTTGAACAGACAATCACAACGCGGGTTAGAATGACCTGCATTCTGCTCTAAGTAAGCAATATACTTTTTAATTTTCATCTCTGCATTAAATTACAAGTTTTCATTCCTGATTAGTCCGTTTGAAACCAGCTTATTTCAGGCCAATATGATTCAGTGGATAGAAAATCATCAGTTTCTTCTGTAGGGTAAATATTTCTAGTTAAATTAGTTTACATATTACTTCATTTTTAAATCTAGCAGCCCTGTACATTATCTTCTATATTTTAATTTTTTTTCTTTGCAAAAAATTTGATCATGGTAGAAATGCTGTGCTGGATATTATCCTGCAAATTTAATTAAGTCCCGATTTACTCAGATTTCGAACAGTTTTTGAGAATTAATAGACAAATATTGACTCTAAAATGTTTTCTATATGAACTGTCAGTGTATTTCTATTAATAAGTTCAAATCCCATTGTATCGTTGTATGTTTTATCAATTTAAATCTTAAGCTTATTTTTAACTACAATCAATGTAAGTTGTAATAATAATATTGATAATATGCAACTTTTCTTTAGTTTAAATTGAAAGAGAAATCGCAAAGAAACATCTGTTAAAATAAAATTTTATTTTTATAGATGTATCATATATAGAAAAAATTATGTTGTGTTTATCGGCATGATTTATGAGGTTTCAGGTGCAATATTCAGTTTGCGTCATAGAGTCAGTATGCAGAAGTTACTATAGTAGATTCGATAATGCGGTGGGTTCACGAGGGTGGTTCATAGAGAAGGCCTGAGGGTATCTCGCACGCCAGTCCGTGTTTCGACGTGACTCGTGCCGCAACCCTTTATTGTTTGTTCTGTCAAAAATTCAAATTCCACTATCCAATATTTACAAAAGTGAAATTTAATCAGTAAATTTTATAATTTATTCACCAATTTACATTTTATCGTAAGAAAATAATTCATTGTAGACATATATTTAGATAAAAATTTATTTAATTGACACATAAGATAATTACTTATTAATTTAAATCTTAAAATAATAAATAAAAATGGTAATTTAAAGTATGACAAAGGCTGTTAGTCGTACGCCGTCTGACAAGATTAAATAAATTCAAGTCGATTTAATCTCTCACGTGGAATAAAATAAAGCCTTATTCGATACTCGTATCAAAACTTAAAATATTATTCAGTTGCATAAACAGATTTTTTGAGCAACTACCGCACTCTTCACAGTGTCTTACATTACATAAAGAGTAAAAGAGAAAGAAGCTCACGTTAATACGGAAAAAGTGTACAAAAGCGAGAAAAAAAAAGCAATAAACAGATACGTGAACATAAAAATCAACGACGGCCCAGCTGCGTGTGTTTAACTGGCTCTATGCCCTTCACTTTTTTTTATATATTTCCCGGAAATCGTTCTATTAATTTATTCTTCTATCGTCGTGTAGTCTTGACTAGTCAATGTGTATCCATAGGTTTTATAGAACGAAAAAAATGTTACGTTAAAGTATTACAGTTTGTGAAATATTTAAATATAAACCTAAGACCTATATATTTTTCTATATATAAATATTAGTAGTACTGTATTTATTGTGATCGGTAAGTTAAATAATTACTTAAGAGTCCTTGATTCTTTAACGATTGATTGGCAGGATTGGCAATTTGGCCAATTATCGTACGCCGGGGTTCGCGGAATACTGAATCAAATTATAGGTATAGTATATACTAAGATACAAGAGGACGTAACGAATCGGCTGGTTGGCTTTAGCCGACGGCAAGTCGACGATCGAATTCTGATTTACGAATTTTCGGCGAAACTCGAGGTCGAAACTCTCGTCTTAAGCGCCTTTCTAGTTTCTCTTATCCTCCAGCAATTTTTAGTACAAAGGAACTATTTTTTGACAATATATCCAAAAGATCATCCTAAAGATAACAAATTTTTTATGAATTAACCTGCTGAAATAATTGAATTTCTTTATTTTTTTTTTAATCATTTATATCCCGTCTATTGCTACAAGGAACATTTGCACGAATACTCCATTTCTTAATATCAGTAATATTGATAAAGAATAATGATACACTGAGTTAATATTTTTGCACCTGGTATTTTAAAAAATTTTCGGCTTAAATCTTTTTCACTTAAATTTTCAAGATTGTGACATTGATTTTTACACATGTTGCTTATTTATTTTTTTATTTCATCTTGTTATTCTTGAAAAATTGCTTTGTTCTACACCTTCGTGTCGTCAGTCACGCCGAGAGATCGATGCGTCATCAAGCGCGAGGTAATACAAGGTCTACCGATTTTATCCGGTTCTTGAAATATATCTAAAACAAATACATATATTTTTGATATCAATGATTAAAAACTAGTTTCTACTAATTATAAAATTTTTCAATTTTTTTGTTGACAATTTCATTTAAACTAAAAAACGTATTGCATAACATTATGTGATGATCGAGAGAGAACATAAAGACGAAGAGCTGGTATGATTTTCGGATTATTTGGTAAATTCTGTTATGAGTTATCCGGGAAAAACGCGGCAAAATGTTATGTTTTTAATTTTTTGACTCCATATCTTTTGAACTAATTAACCGATTTTGATCTTCAATGTGACAATCGACGCGTTTTATTGAGTTCTAAAGTGGATTAGATTTTGAAATCGATCGACCGAGCTTTTTCTGAAAAATTTCAAAAAAACTAAAAAAAAAATCTGTCTATCGGTTGATCCTGCGGGCCAGCCCTAAAACTTTCCGCTGTTTTCGAGCTCGAGGAGCTCGAAAACATTGTTGTGGTTACATTGTCGAGCTCTTCGAGCTCGAAAATACTTTTGTATGCCATTGTTTTTGAAAAAAACCGTTTTTTAGCATTTTTTTCCTCCACGATATCTCGCGAACGAATTAACCGATTTTGATGGTTGAGGTGGCAATCGGCGTATTCTATTGAGTTCTAGAGCAGATCAAATTTTTAAATTGATTTATCCAGTCGTTTTTAAAAAACTCCAAAAAAACTAAAAAAAAAATTTTTTTTGAATTCTTTCGTCAACGGTTTCTCTTGAACGAATGAACCGATTTTGATTTTTTTGGTGGCATTCGACGCGGCTTATAAAGTTTTAGAGCTGAGTAAATTTAGGAATTAATTAATCAAGGAAATTAAAAATTATCCAAATAAAACATTTTCGAAAAAATTTTATTTTTGAAATATTTCCGAACGCACCCTACTGATTAAGCTCAAATTTTTATAGCTTCGAGATATTAACAAGCCGCGTCGAATGACACCTCAAAGATCAAGATCTCATACTAAATATTCTGATTTAACCTAATAAATTTTACTATGCAGTTGGTATAAATTTTATCTGTTGCTTTGTCAAAATTACAATGCACCTTGTAAATTCTGTTCGATGTATTTTAAACATTTCTACAGTATTGGTAATTCATACAATAATTCCATACTGTTCTCATGTTACTATGACTATAGTAATTTTTCTATAAATTTTTGATGAAAAAAATACCTTAAAATTCTCTGAGTGTAATAAATATCCGTGAAAATTTATTTATTCCCGTTGATATCATTAAACTTGACTGTTGACTAATTTTAAAATTTAAAAACAACTATATAGTTGAGTTTTTCATTTAAAGGACTCCACAAAATAACGTTCTAACAAAATTCATTATTTTGTATCCTTTATATTTTCATTATTTGAGACTTTAATATCTTATTTTACAAACAACAGATATTTAAGATTTGGCTGTTAATCTTTAAAGTTTAATTTTTTTCGTATTTACTTTGTCGTTTTTATAGTTTTAAATTATAATTTTATCTAAATGAACTGTATATTGTAGCATTCGATTTATAATTATTAGATATAGGGGAGGGTGGGGCAGAGCGGCCCCCCTAAGCCAATTATTATTTTTTGTGGCTTTCAACCATAAGATCACCTTACTTTTGTCCTATTTCGAACAAATTTATGGACATTTTGCCAAAATTCTGAAAAAAAATTTTTTTTTTTGTGGGGCAGAGCGGCCCCTCTCCAAAAAGTGATAAAAAAATTTTTTTTTCGTTTTATTTTTTTTTAAATTGTTTTCATCATTAAGAATGTATTTCTTTCTCTTGACTACTATTTTTGGTTTTATATTACTCGAAAAAAATTTTTTAAAGTGTAATAAATCGTTCACTCTCGATTACCTTAATTACTTATTGTTATTTAATAAAAAAAAAAATCAATTCTATAATTTTACTTTATTTCAAAAATTTGTCAACTAAAAAAAAAAATTTAATTTTTATAAATTTTGAGTGACCAAATGTGCCTCTTACATAGAGAAACGGCTGAAAAAAATGAAAAAATAATTTTTTCGGAAGTTTCGGCTGGTCCATTTTGCCCCAGGTGTTATGTGTAGGGCTAGAAATGTGGAATTATAATAATTTTTTTTTAATTTGACGATAAAAATATGCAAAAATCACTTTTTCAAAATTTTGGGCTTGTCCATTTTGCCCCAAATGTCATGCGTAGGGGTAAAAATGCGCAAACATATCGGATTTATAGTAATTAGGCGAAAAAAAAAAATTTTTTTTTTGATCAAAATTTCAGGGGGGCCGCTCTGCCCCACCCTCCCCTACTAATGAACAACCACATAGCATAAACTTGAGTGTTTGTAAAATATGATAAAATTTTAACAATAAAGTTTTACCGTTGTAATTGTTTCAATAATTGAAGTAGAACTTTATTTTTTAATCTCGTTCACCGACAGAGATATGTACATATTATTGAGAGTTGCCACATCTTTTTATAAAACCATATGAGCTAAAAATAACGAAGTCATTTTATTACTTTCTTTTATGAATTAAGTAATAATTATTTATTTATAAATTTGTTATGTTATCAATTATTATAAATTAAAATAATAAATTTTTATAACCATTAGGAGAATTAAGTAAACGAACAACTTCGGACACTACTTTGACTCATTAGTTTTGCTCGAACTTTCTTAATATCAACTACAGCTCGTAGCGACCACCACCCGGGTCAAAAAAAAATCTTAAATTTGACTTGATTTAACTAAATTTTCTTTGAAGTCATCGATACGCCGACAACTGTATTCCACATTTTAACTTTTTTTAACTTTTTTTGACTTAATCTTGACTTTTTTTAACTTTTTTGACTTAGATTAGACTTTTTTTGACTTAAATTGTTTAGTTTCCTTTAATTTAACTTTTTTTGGCTTAAATTATTTCATTGACTTAAATTTGTCTCATTTTGTCTTAAAAAACAACTTGTTATCGATTCGAAATCTAGTTCTATATTTGACTTAATTTTAACTTAAAAATTAAGTCAAATCGAATGTGGTTTTTATACTTATTTATTAATTATACTAATCTAAAATTAAAACTCAATTTTAATTATAGCAAATTTTTTAAAAATTATTTCTGATTAAATTAAAATTACTAAAAAACAAATTTTTATTGCAATGATTTTTTTTTTATTCTGTTCCTGAAGAATTTGTATAAGCTCTTGTTTACAATATCATTCATTTTCATATTGATTAACCAATTCTGCAATAAACGTTTTATTACCCGTATTAATATAAAAACATACCGATAGTAAATTTTCGACAGGTATCGCAAATACATTTTCAGTTACAATGAATTCATATAAGTGTGATAGTTGGAGAAGTCTGACAGGCTCTTCGAAAGGTTTTGTTTGCAGAAGAGTTATTATTGCAAAATGATGACCAAGGCACTTACAATTACTAATTTTTTGACAATCGCATATTTTATCAATAATTTTTATAAAAGAATGAAAAAGACGAAAACGTTTTTCATTCAAGTATTTAAATGCTACATAAGAAGAATTATTTTTTAATGTTTCTTTATAATTTTTTGATATAAACAATATACCATTTAATAATATTCGAAAATATTCTAAACCATAAACACCTCGAATAATTATTACTATCATTAATTATATGTTACTAATTGTAAGTATTTTTTAAAATTGCGTTTTAACTGTGTAATTTTGTTTTATTCTGACTTTAATGTAACTTTTTTTAACTTAAATCTAAGTAAAATGTATTAAAATCGACGCAATTCTGACTTGAATGTGACTTTTTTTAACTTAAATCTTAGTAAAATGTGTTTAAATCGACGCAATTCTGACTTGAATGTGACTTTTTTGTCTTAAATCTAAAAGAAATAGAGTCAAACTGAACCAGTTTTGACTTAAACGTGACTTATTTTGTCTTAAATCGATCCTAACTAAGCCAGAAAAAGTCAAATCTAAGTCAAGTGTTATGGAAATTTTACACTGACTAAAAAAATTAACGTAGGTGAAATTTGAAGGATTTTGACTTAAATTTTAAGTCATTATAAGATTTTTTTTCGACCCGGGCACACTCGTCCTCATGTCAATGCATCATAAGTCTTACGCTCATCTCGCGATAAGATGATTATCAAATTATTCGCTTCTTAGTCTACATGTAGCATAAGCTACTATTTTAGTAAGTAAAGAAGATTCACGGTATCGTATATAATGTCGAAAGAAATTTTGTGTTAATTAAACAATAGAAAACTTTTTTTTAGTTTCAAAAGAGATAATACGTGGTTCGATAATTAATAAAAATAAATTGGTTATTTGAAATTTTACATAAGCGTCTAAGGTTACTTGATTAATTTTTGGAAATGTACCTTCTATTCTGGCTTTTTAATGACATTTTTTTAAATTGCATTCTATCATTTAACTTTTTGAAAGTAAGAACATATAATAAAATAATTTTTTTTTTATAACCAAGAACTTGCCTGCATATAATTACTTGAAGATAAATTGCGTCAGTCTTTAATTCATTTATTCACTTTTATAATTTTTAATATTCCCGTATAATTTTAAGCGATAAAATTTTGCAGGTAAATTACATGAAAAAGAACTAAGAAAGTATATTATATACATAAAAAATGACGATGCCTACTGGTAATGGTAAAATTCACGAAAGCTGTCTCTCGTGGTTGGTAATCCAGACAGATGGGACTCGTTAATGGTCCATGCTCGAGTAATTTGTGAGAAATCTAATAACCGTCCGTAGGGTTGGTACATCCCCCGACGTGGCTTTTCTCAAGTCAAGCCACGACAATAGAATTGTATAAACGCGGAAGTAAATAGTCAGAAATTAAAAATTAATCCGTCGGGAAATGATTGTCAAGCACGCAGTGAAACAAAAGATTTAATTTGGTACTTTTATAAGTACGACTATGGCTAGCGAATATTTATACCATATCGAAATACCGGAATCATTATTGTTGTCGTTTAACAAATAAAAACAAATCAGCAGCATAGAGGTTGTGCATAAACATAAACTGTAGGTCGGTCACGCATAGAATTAAAAAAAAAATAAGCAAATCGTCCGAGAACTCGTTAAGCAGTTTGTGGTCTTCTTATACCTTTTTTTACCGTCCTGTTAATGTAAACATATTCCACGAAGAGATTTCTTCTCGTTTGTTCTTATATTTTCGCTCTATCTTTGATTCTCTTACTCTTGTTCAGCTTCTATATCACCGGCCATAACTATTTTCTCTTTTGCTCTTTCTATAACCTCACGACGTCGGCATTTCAGTCGCGAATAACATCTAATCAAAAATCAAAGAATTGTTCTTTTATTCATTCACTCTAGGAATGCACATCAGATTCATTTGACTTTCAATTATACTATTTTTATTATTTAAAAATTCATTCAAAATTAATGCTTAATATTACATTTTTTTCATGACAAAATAAGAAATCGAATGTTTTACTTCTAATAAAAACCATTTAAATTCATCACAACAAAAATTTTGTAGCTATAAAAAATATTATTAAGAAACATTGAAGAAATTTAATTTTTTTAATCGTTTTGTTAAATAAATAAAATATAGGGGAGGCCGGGGCAAAATGAGTCACTCCATTTTTTGTAGGTGTTCGAAGCAAAGTGAGACATCATTTTTGAGATAAAAGGAAAATAATTTTTTCGTTTAGTTATTGTTCATTGAAAAAGATGGAGCAAATTGATCATCCCGGGCAGTGCGGGCAATTTTGAAAATTCAGTAAAAAAATTATTTTTTAAAAGTGTCGTATTCAAATAACTTTCTCGTAAAAAGCTGTTCTTGTGGTAAAATGGACCATTATTAAATGTTTGTAGGTTAATTAGTTTAACTTTAAAACCGTTTTTTTAATTGTCAGAAATTTAAAAATTCAAGCAGAAAAAGAAAAAATTTTTTTTTCACAAAATTTAAAAGTGGCCGTATTGTTCAAAATAATTAACTTGTCTCATTTTTTTTCTGCGAATAGTAAATAATTATTTTTAAACAAAAAACAATTTTTTTTTGTTTCAAAAATGGTATCTCATTTTGTTCTGGTTCTCCCAATGTATTTATATAAATTTCATTTATATATTACGAAATTTTATTGCACTTGAACAAAATGTTTCTTGTGAGGTGTAACAATTCAATAAATTAATATTCTATATTGCATACTAATTATCACAGCGACAAGACGTTAAAGCACCTTCTTGGTGTCGTGGCTCACCGCGGTGGGTCTTATAACCCGGCGTCACATAATACTTAGACGTCTGAAAGATGTGTGCATATTTGTGTGTATATAGATTTATATACCTTCATATATATAGGTATATGTAGGTAAAAATATATATACGTGGGTGTGAGTGTTTGGTCACGAATAGTGTGTAAGAGAATCAGCCCTCGCGGCAAGTAGCTGACAGGCATATGAGCGAAAACTAATCTATTCTACACCTTTACTCTGAACCCAACCAAGAAATAAAAATTCTAAATAGACTGTTAAGCAACGCTTGAGATTTATTCTGTCAGTCGTATCAAAATCTGCTACAGTCTCTACTATTATAATCTATTAAATAATTATGAATTAATTTATTCGTTCATAAAAAATAAAAAATTTAAAATAAATTAAATTTATAAAATAATTTATAAGAAATTTAAAATTGGAAAGTTAGATTATAGATCGAGTGATTGACGACAACAATAAAAACTGAGCAGACAATATTCGGGCACTGTGGCTGGCTACAGGAGGAGACATCTCCTGGTGGAGGAGGTGCCAGGACTTTACATCAGGCGCCTCACTCTTGAAGATCCAAGAACTGCACGAGAAAGAGACCGCCCGGACTCAAGGTCACCGTCTCCAGTTCGTCATATCTGTCATTCTCGTAGTGGCCAAGTTCGCCCTGGGCGAGGATCATCTAGGTAACCTGTCTGACACCAAAATGAAATTTAAAAAATTTAAAATAAAGTCCAGTTAATATAAGCAAAAAACAAAAAAAATAATAAAAGAACCAACTAAAATACCACTAATATACAATTATTCAAGTAACGCCCACGATGTGGATTGCAAATCATAAATTTATGACGTACAAATTTCGGATCAAAAGAATGCCGTTTCCCACGAAAGATGGATACACCATAAAATCCAATTCAAAATTTTTTTTAACACTAATTATTACTAAGTTGTAGCTTATATATTTTTTTAATTTAAATCCAATGAAAGTTTGTCATTTGGGCTCGTAAAATATATTATATCACTTCTTAATAATTACTAAGTACATAATTTAAATTTATATTTTTTATTACTGAACAGTAAATAAAATTTTATGCATCAGAGAAAGTATTTTTTATGGATTGTGTATAACTATTTTCTTGGAACCATTTACCATAATTTATCATCAATATTCAATTTCAAAAAAAACTCACGATTCAAAATTATTTCAGTGTTTTAGTAGATAGATATTTTGAAAGTGGTACAATGGTATCAAGACCCATAAAATAAAATTTTTAAAGCAAATTACCTTACAACTTTCTTTGAAATTATTTTGGTAAGAATCGACGATTGAACTGAGCTTGGTCCAAGTCTTGAATGATGTCTTCGGGCTAGTGGTGTCTAGGGCTAAGCCTCGAAAGCAAATTATCAAGCTCGGCTGCAAATCTTAGCCTTGGAATAAAATTACTAACAACAGCCTATATAACCATTGAGAAACAAATTATCAAGTATATACCTCAAATCGTTATCATTTAAATAAATAAGGACAACAATAACTATATAATTACAATGATCTCAGAGATTACATTCGTTCCTGATTAGCTTAGAAAAGTAAATGTTAATATCTTTCTTTTTTTTTTTAACTGCTAACATTTCTGGAACTTCTACAATTACGTCAATTTATGAATTTTGTTGTGACCTTAACTAAAAGTTAAATGAATAGTCATTTATTGAATACATTGTTTTCTAGTCTAAAGTGAGGAATGAAGAATTTTATCAAATCTTGGAATAAAAAAACCCAAATAATGTTTTCGTGATAAAAGGTTATATTGGTCAGTGTCTGTCACTTGCTTTATTATTTATTATATGTCATGTTGAAATATTGTTAAATTCTGCTTATAATGCTTGAGGTTCTCTGATTATATTCATTTTTTATTTTTCATACTATAATTATATCATTCTAAAACTTTCATTTTAACAATCAGTATCGTAAATACCTGAATCAGATATGTCATTCTTCTTATACATCGGTTATAAAATTTTTAATTAAATTTTGATTAATCTTGACGTTTACACAATATTCAAAATTTTGATAACTTTATTTATTTATGTAATGTAATAATTAACTATCTATTTTATGGCTTCAAAATAATTTTTCTATAATTGCCAATAAAAAAAAAAAAAAATTTGACATAATTAAAATTATTTACTCAATTGTATATAAAATAGAAAAGGTTGAGCCAAGGTTCACCCGCGTTGAAGAATTAATTCTCTGTTAATTTTTTTTGATTCTCACTGCTTTTTCACAACTGAAGAGAAGCAAAGGAAAGTTACCCGTGTATAAAAAATTGTTGAACAAGTGTTGACTATTCTAAACTTCAAAACGTGACACGGTAACAAACTTTTTTTAAACGATTGTCAAACTTTGGAAAATACAAAGAAAAAAACAATTGGACTTAATACTACACTGAGAAAATAAAAAACTTTTTTCAAGTATCTGTATGTTTGTATCCTACCGAGAAAACTATTTGTTTAATCTTATGTACTCCAACCAAGTTTTTTCTCAAAGTAAGTATAGAAATTCTGAAATCAAGAAAATATTACTCGGTTGGGCTATATATTTACTATGATTAAACGAATATTTACTCACTAGGATACAAGCATACAGATACTTGAAAAAAATTGTTTTTTCTCAGTGTATAGACTCTTTTTATAAACTTTTTTTGATTCTCTATCAAAAGTGCTAGGTTTCGTTATTGTTTTCAGTTCAAATCACTTTCAGAAAAAGCTGATTTCGAACTATTTCATGAACGTTTTTCTTAGTATATCTTAATAATATTAGGATATTCATTGATTTTTCTCTTGAATTTTCAAAACTTCAAAAATTTTCAAAAAAAGTTTGCAGTTGTGTTACGTTTTGAAGCTTAGAATAGTCGATGCTGTTTTAACAATTTTTTTTTTTACATGGATATACGGGATAATATTTCCCCTTTTACACGTCAAGAATATCGAAAGAGAATTAAGTAAAGCTTTCCTACACGGTCAAAAATTTTTGTTATGAAATCCCTTAGAGGAAAATTTATTTTCAAATCTAAAAATACATCCATGAATTTCTTTTCACATATTTTTATACAAATTTTCACCAGTTAAAAATAAATGTTAAAATGATAAGATTGTGCCGAATAATAGATTTAGGACTAATAAGATTTTTTTTTATCGTCGAAAAAAAAGTAAATTTAATCTTATGAAATTTAAAAAGTTTAATTTTTTCTGAGGGATGCTAATTTTGCTTGGAGACAAGTAAAGTATAATTAGTTAGAAACAATGAATCATTTTAAATCAGGAGAATTAATTCTGTCTCATATTTTGAATTTTATTTTCTTATGGGTCGTACTGATTACTGAACACTTATTTGGGGACTGAAAAAAAGTAGAATTAGTGAAACAGACACTATTGACATTTTTTTCTGAAGAGGCGCATCTTACCCCCCCCCCCCCCCCCCACGAATCTCTATTCTTGATTCAAATAATTACTTGGATTCAATGTGTTAAAAATGGATAAATTTGACTTTCCTTTTTCAGTATAATAAAAATAATTTCTTGTTTAATCGAAACTATATATTATTATACATTGAATAAAAATTATACATTGATTACATGTAATCGCACTTATCTAAATTATTAAGACAGTACATAATGAGCGGTATCTTTCTCTTTCAGTTGCATGTTTTATTTCAGTTGTACGAAAAAATATCATTATATAATCGCACACGTCTCAACCCAACAATTAAACGAAGTAAAGCTTAAACGTTGAACAGAACAAATGGTTATAGCACGACTTAATAAAGACCGAGAGTTGATCAACTATACTCAGGCGGCAAATATTATCGCGTTTATTAAAGCCCAGAATTAAAATACGAGCTTATGTATATACGGCAAACTCGTGCGCTGTGGATTATTATCTTGGACGTTCGATCTTTTGAACCCACTATGCTCATTTTTTTCCTACCCTTTTTTTATATATATATTTATAAATATATGTTTCTTTGCTCCTCTCAAGATGGTTTACCGTAGCTGTCCTACGCTTCTCCAACCCCAACCGGTATTGTATTTCAAAGCTGACCCTATCCAGTAAACGTGCAAGGTTACCAACTTTATTGCGATTTCAAAACACGCGAAGATCGCTCTTGTTTCTTCAGAAACACGGAGCTCTTATTATTTCTTATATTTATATGAAATACCCACATAATATTCTTACCCGTAATTTGTACGTCGTTATCCATGTTTATTTGGAATGTAGCCCTCAATCGACACCTAATAAAATAATGTTATCATTTTTTTGAAATGTACAATGAATTATGATTTTTAAATTCAACCGTATATAAAAGTAATTTAAATATAGAAAGATCTAAATCAAGGATCTATTTAGATCTATGTACATCATAGCCAAAATGTTTTTCCCGCTGTTTTTGAGTTCGAGGAGCTCCTTAAGCAAAAAAAAAAAAATGATTGTGAATATGTTTTCGAGCTGCTTGAGCCCGAAAAAAGTTGTTTTGACTTGCACTACGAACTGATTGCAACGGATTATGTAGCGATTAAAAGAAATTGCAAAGATAACAAAGCAACCGATTAAGACGATTCTTGTAGCATAATCGGCTCGTTTTGTTAAATTCATAAGCTGATTAGAGTTGAAACTGATCAATTTCGTTTTTTCAGAGATATTCGACAAAGTTTTTTTTGTCAGTTTTTTCCCCGTGATTTTTCTCGAATGAATTAACTAAAATTAGTTTTAGGTGATTCTTGCGGCATTAGACGCGTTTATTGAATTCTCCAGCTGATTTAATTTTTAAATTGATCGGCTTGGTTATTTCCTAATTAAAAAAAAAAATCATGTTTTACCATTTTTTTTTTCCAGCGATATTTCTTGAATGAATTAATCGATGAAGATGTTTTGGCGGCAATCGACGCCTTTCATTGCGTTCTAGAGCAGACTAGATTTCAATATCAATCAATCGAGTAGTTTTTTTAAAGTTTTAAAAAAATTCAGAAAAAAATTTTTTTTTTCATATTTTTTAATTACCTTCGAATCTATTTTACCAATAGATCATAATTGTACAGGAAAGTTGACAGCTGACAACCTTTTTTTGAATGCCGTAAGAACCGTTCAAGTCGACTAATTAGTTTAAAAGTAATAGAAAGCTGACACAAACACACACCCACACATCATTCTGAAAATAGTTACTATCCTTTCTAAGACCTCACTACGTTAACATGATGAAAATACGATTGTCGAAAATCGGGGTGCAAAGAATAACTTCCCGAATTTTTTGAAAATCATTGACCTTCATAGCGGGAAGTTAAAATAGTATATTGAGTGACAGGAATGAAAAAAAAAAAACGATTTGAGACCAGGGTGAAGTCATTTGCCTGAGTCGTAGGCGAGGGATGGCATCACCCGTAGTTTGAAATCGTGTTTCATTCTGTGTCACTTATTATATTCTTCATGATTACCTGCATTGGCACTTCAAGTTTCAGTGTTAGCAGTCAGTCATAAACAAGTTACTTTAAGAGTAATGGTGTGATCAACTATTAGTGGAAGCGTAAATTGTGATTTGCCATTTATAACTAAGCAGAAACTATGAATACTATTTATTATTTTCACTGATTTTTATAAAACTTGATCACAAAGTCAGAACTGTCATTTACGAAAATACAATTAATGGTCTGAAATTAATATTTAACAAATGACAAGTATCGAAGTTGAAATGGCGAATGCTTTCAGTTAGCGGATACAAACATTATTTGTTTCTTCCCACGGGACGAAACACATATATTTCTGCCCGCTGACTGGAGGCATTTGCAATTCACGCGTTTGCTAATACTTCTTCGCGGCATTGGACTGAAATTTGCTTGTTTCGACTGACTTTAGGGACACTGAAAATTGAAGTTTCGATGTTGGTATCATGAAAAACTTTTTTTTTTCGACTATACAACAGTGTCTCATTTTCTAGTGGATACCCTTATATTTTTATATTTCATAGTAAAATTTTTGATAATAAAAAGTGTTTCTATGTAAGAAAAAAAAAATTGTTTTATTATTGCTCCTCATCAATGAAAGCTAATATACTTCTGAATTCTTGTCTTGTAAATTAAATAACTCAATTATTCGGTTTTAAAATTTACTGCAAACTGCAGTAGTCGGAAAAAAATGAGAAAAAAAAAGTGCCGAACGGAAATAACAAAAAAATTACTGGAAAATAAAAAAAGCTAATTGGCCAATTTTCTCTGTAGTTATTAGCTGTTTATTTTGTTTTTATTTGCGAAAAAAATGACTGATGTATTTCTTATGAAACAAGTAATTTAAAAATAATATTAAATAACAGTTACAGATACTGGTTGGATCGTATGAAAAAAGAAAAACCTGCTTACTTGACAATAACATCACTTGAACTTCCAGACTCACCAATTCCACTTATAGATTCTCATGCAAGTGCTCGATTTCGTGCAGCTGAATCGACTAATGTTAATTTTGAAAAGGATGAAATATTGGATGAATTTATTGAGAGTATGACTAAAGTGGGTAAAGGAAGAAAAAAAGTAACTCGTAGTGCTGGTGCTAAAATTGAACGTGCAAGAAAACAGTTCATAGATACTAAAAAATGTAGTAGAACGCTATCATTTCAAAACTGCTCAAGAAATAATGCTGCAGGTTAAAATTATTTATAAATACTAAGTTTATAATCAAAGCACTTGTTGTGAAAGTTGTTAATTTTTTCATTTGATTACTTTAAATCTTTAAAACTTTGAATTATTATAATTTTGGGCTTATTACAATTTATTTCAACACTAACAATCGAAGAATTTTAATTTTCAATGCAATGAATACGAAAATACATTAACAATTACGATAGCTTATCAAGTTTAAAAATTCCAACTCTTCTGCAACGAGTGTAGAAGTGTAAAAGTTGTGAGCAGATACTGTATAAATCTTTTAAAAGATATTATAAAAATTACAATACTTGGGAGAGAAAATCATGGTAATTGTTCTTAGTAAGCTTATGACATATCAACCAATAACGTTATGGTAATAATTACTTAGAATTATGAGATATATGTCCATAATTTCTGGGAAAAATTTCTATAACTATAAGAACAATTCCTATAATTATGATAAGAGTTTCTTTATCTTATGGCAATTAAATTAAGGTTAGGATTAACCATATTCATGGAAATAGTTCCAATAGTTACATCGGAATAAATCCTATACATCATGATAACCATTCCAATAACATATGCGAAATATTGCCATGATGATATGGTAATGATATCCATAATATGAAGAAGTTCTGAATGTTATGGTAATTGTTACTATAATATTCTGATAACTATTAGCACAATATTTTGGTAACTATTACCATAATATTATGGTAAACATCATAACGTTATAGTAATGATTCCCATAAATTATAGGAATTATTCCTATATATTATGGAGATTATTTCCATTATAAATAGTGATCTTTACCATAGTATATGATAACGGTTACCATAGTAGAATGGTAACGGTAGCCATAGTAGTATGGGAACGATTACCACAATGACATAGAAATTATTGACATAGAAATTAATTTTATAAGAGCTACCCGTGTTTAAAAAAATGATTCTAAAAATGTTTCGGAAAAGTTTATAACCGTAAACTTCCAAATTTGAGATAGTTCTGAACTTTCAGTTGATCATTTTTGGAACTTTAAAGATATTCAAGAATTAAAAAAAAAAACTGAGTACTTTTTGGGCACGTTCTTCTGAATTTTTTAACAGGGGTTCATACTTCTCTCTCTATTACACTCAAGTCCACGAATAGTACTATCTTTGTTGCACTTACGCAGTAAATGGAAACTTCGGCCGAGTTTTACTCTTAAACAAACGAATATTGTCAAACAATTAAAGCGCACTTCGCTAGATTAGACCGTAGTGCATCAATGTGAGGTCTGTATTTTGTATTTAGAGATTTTGTTTCCGAAAAAAACTCAGCCGAAAATATCGGATAACGCCCTGTTAAGCAAAAATATTTCGACTTGATTATTTTGCTGATTTGCAGAACATTAAAAAAAAATACTTTAAAACCAATTATGAGTGTTTCTTGACTTTTAATAGGAATTCTTTCAGAATGAGGTCTAGAAATTAAAAAATTTTTTACTCTTGAATTTTTTTTAGATTCCAACAATGATCAACTCAAAGTTCAGAACTATCTCGAATTCGGAAGTTCACTGTTCTGAACTTTTTTTACATGGGTATTTCGATATTGCATAGGAATGAAACCCATATAGATAGGAATGTTTACCATAAATTTAATGGGTGCCATTCCTGTAATCATTATTTCAAAATAAGCTGTTACCATACGATATGAGAACTATTGCCATGATATATTGTAATTGTTAAATTTCTTGCCGTGTATATGCTGCAACTTTTTACTGCAGTATATTTACATTTCAAATTCTTTGGGTTTTTTTTCCGTGCACTTTAAAACCAAGTATGTTACAAGTGCATTATCTTAACACACATTAAATGTGTTCCATGCTTAAGGGGATACGCTACCGGACCTCTTTCTCACACTTAGAAAAATGAGCGGGACTATCTTTGTTGCACTCGTAGAGTAAATGAAATTTTTAAAACAATTTTTCTTGGAGACGAATTAGAATTTTTGAAAAATACGAAATTTCTAGTCTTTTGTTAAGGTTTTAAAAAACGCTAAAGACTCTCTACTGTAGGTTTTTAGTATTTGTCCGTGAATTAAATTGAATTGAAAATGGGTTACCGTTACCCCTTACGGCCATAAGCAAAACCATAGTTTTTTTGTATAGTAACTAAAAACACGTTTCACGATGTGTTAAATATCTTCAGATCGCTTATGGCGTTTCAATGTTATTTTGCAAGTGTGTTAATTTCGACTACACACTTAGTTTTAGGTTGTGACAATAAGGCGACTAGTTCCGAGAATGAACGATATTAGATTTTTTACATACGTAATTTAAATTCAAAACATAATCACATGAATAAAATACTCAATTACTAATTGATTGACTATTTTAGAACTTGCCCATGAAAAAAAGATCAAATCTGACGAGATATGGTCGGATCTGATGAAATCAAATTATACCTGTTGATCAGATATTGATTTTCTCGTACGAAAAAAAATATATCCCCGGAAAAATAGTATATATATGAGACTTATATCTTCTTTATTGTCGTATATGTATGTTATTTTGCTGGCATATATTCCCGGATATATATTTTTTTGTATGGGTTAGGCATAATCATATCTGCACATCTCATTAGATTTAATATCTGTAAAATTTTTTTTTTGATACGTGCTCAGCTCTTTTTACATATGTTCAGATCTGGACAGATATGACCATGCTTGGCAAAATCTGAACGTAAATGGAGAAATCTCTGAGTACATATCAAGAAAAACTTTTTTCAGATATCAAATCTGACGATATTTTCAGTGATGGCCTGGTTCAAAATGAATATCTGACCAGATATAATCTAATCTGGTCATATTTTGTCAGATCTATTTGTTTTCACCGGTAAATTCTAATTTAGTTTAATCCTTTAGTATTATGAAAAGATTGAAAAATTTGATTGTTCATTCACTGGTTCAGCGTTTAATTTACTAGGTTATGTTATCTATTAACAAGTTAAGTACATTAAATACGGTGATTTTTATTTATCTTTCCATTAACTCAGAACGAATATCTAATAATGTTATCATTTCTCCATGCATGAAAAAGAGTTAACTTCTGATTATCACGTTTGCAAGTAATAATTACCAGCAATCAATATTAAATTTTTCAATGAATAGGTGTAACAGATCTCATGTCAAGGTTAAATATACGCACATATATGGTGATAAATGGATATAAACTTTTTATTCTTCAGTAAATAACACGTGTATTAACTTACAGGTTCACCAAAAAAATGTGTCAATTCAAGTGACATCATAAAGGAATGCATATGCTCAGAAATTACCGAGAATTTAAAAATTAACATCCAGGAGAAAACAGAGGTCAATAAATCTTCACGAAGTCCGAGTCCGGAAGTGACTCATACAATAAGAATCGCGATGAAATATCTTGGACAGCCAGTACGTCATGAAAAACATGATGATGATGATGATGATAATAATAATAATGAGAATGAGAATGAAAATAAAATAATTGAAAAAAGCACATCAACCGATAAGTTATCAAATGTTTCAGTAGACCAACAATTGACACAATATAACCATGAATTCAAGGATATGAACTGTTGTACTGGTGTTAATGTTGCCTTGGACTTTAAACTCAACTGCAATGGTGTTCAATTAACTTCTCGAGATATTTGTCTAAAACCTGTTACTAAAGATAATTCCAATACAAATTAATTCTACTTTAGTAATTTACTTTAAACGAGTTTATAATATAGATTGTACTTAATTTAATTTATTTAAATTGTTATTAATATGTTGAACTTAAGTGCTATTTGTAATTTATATAGTAATGTTATGCGATTATATATACATATAATTTATTAAATTAATCCTCAGTAAAAGAGAACAAAAAAAAATTTTTAATTATATAGAGTAATAATTAAATCTTTCTTGTAAATTTATATGAGTATGAAGCTCCTTTTTACGGTTATAAATATATTTGTTAAAATAATTTTTAAGATATTAACAAAAATAAATTTTTATTTATGAAAAATTATGCCAGTTTTATTACACTTAATGTTGGAAAAATTGCATTATCGAAAATTACAGGGGAGAGATCGGGGTATGATGACCCCTCTGAGCCAATAATGTTTACGTTGCTTTTGAGCACTGGGCCCCAGTTATTTTGATCTATCTCGAACAATATCCGTCACATTTTGGCCATCATTAAAAAAAATTTTCCGAGACACGGTGAACACTTTTCAAAAAATGGTGAAAAAAAATTTTGTAACAAAGTTCTTTTGTTTTAAATAACTGCATCTTTAAATTATACCTGTATGGGATAAATTATTAATTACCTTTTAATATTTATAACAAAAAAGTAATTATATTCCGAGGCAAATGGCCTTTGTCTAAAATATTATTTTTTAAAAATCAATTAAAATTTTTTTTTTGTCCTGAAAAAACGCTGCATCCTTTAATTTAACGCATATTTAACAAACTAATGATGTATTAACATTAATAAAATCATAGATTCCTGGCAGGAGGGCCCCTATTCTTACATCCAAAACGATAATTTTGACAAGAATCAACAATATGACTTACAGGTCAAAAAGGAGCTACAGCTACAAAAATTCTGAAAACGCGGGCATAATAAACCCTCTCCACCCTCTCAAAAATATGAAAAAAGTTTAATTATTTTTACCTAATTTTTACTTTTCAAATTTCTTCTCAAGATTAAATTTGTTTTTTTTTCTTCTTTAATAAAAAAAAAAATCCTTAATCTATACTAAATGTTAGTGCTACACTAAAAAAAGTGATCAAATGACATTTCAAAATAGATTATACATGGCTAATAATTGAAATATGAATCAATAAATTAAAAAAAAAAATATTAAGTATAAGATTCTTGTATGAAATTTCAAGTAGTCCAAACTACGTTATAATTTCTGTATTTCCCATAAGTACAGCTTAAAAAAATGGTGAGCCAATTTTACCCCTCATTGAATAATTTATAAAATTACTCTCTTTTCCTACCATAATTGCGAAAATTTTGAAATTTATTTTTATAAAGAATTAAGTATAGGAAATGCATTACATTTTCCTAAAATTATTCGCAACATTAATTATAATTCATAGAAATAAAAAAATACATTTCATTAAAATATATATTAAACGAAATGGTTCGAAGGTAAAAAGTAGTTGATATTTATTGAGCATGAAATAAAAATCTAGACAACAAAGCAGATCTATTAAATTTGAACGTAATGTAAAAAAATATTTGAACTGCCGTCTATTAATTAGCTCAACTAATAAATCGTTGGTGGGACTAAGAAATATATTGGTCTACTTTTATTTTGTCCCTCTAATAAAGCAGTGGCTAGTCCAACCTAGCGTATACTCATCGCCGAGTTTTGGCTTATAACTAAAAGAGTTTTAGCCGGTTCTCTTGCTATCTTTTCTTTCTTCTTCTCTATATATACTGTATACATTTATATATTGCCTTTTTAACTCACTCGCTCTTATATACTTACCGGTTTGTTTAGCCCGCCGAATCTCATTTTATTTCTTTTAGGGCGAAAATGGTTCATGGCCATTCCAACCGCCGACGATTTCGATGTTGCTGCATTACACCGCGATACTTCTTCCTTCACTCTTTGCCTCTTCCATCTTTAGCAATCTCATTTTCTTCATCATCTTTTTCGTCATCATCATCATCATCATCATCATCATCTTCATCTTCATAATCATAATCATAGTCTTCCTCTTCTACTTTTCATTTCTTCCTATTTTACCACATCTCCAACCTTACTCATCACCAGACTTCCATCTATTTCGCAAATTTTTTTAATCTCACTTATTCTTTTTTAACGTCTCGATCGATTAACGCGTTTATACGATGACGGTGTGAGAAATGCGATAATGAAGTGTCCCGCGGACTATAAGAGATAATGCTTACGAACAAAGAAAGACTTGTATCAAGACGAAAGAGAACGAAATAACCGCCTAACTATATAAGCTTTGTAGGTATAAGATAGTAGATTGGAGTCGTTTAAAAAGTCGCATTGGAACAAAAAATACAAGTAAAAAAATTTAAAAAAACAAAAAAAAATTGCGGCTCTGATAAATCATTTTCGAAGGACACTCGACAGTTTTTTTATTTTTTTTTATTCTTGATCGATTAAATAAAGCCGAAATGATTGATTAATGCAATCTATAGTTTTTATTTTATTTTTGTTTCTTAACTCTTAAATGTAAATGTCTCATAGAAAGAGTGAGTAAGAAATAGACAAGGAGAGAAAGAGAGAGAGAAAGAGTAAGAAAAAATGAAAGAGACTTATCGGCGACTTTGAGGGTGGATGACGTCATCATATACTAGCGCACATGTTTCTTTTCGTGGTAACGTGAATTCTAGGAATAATTTGATTATGCGGTGGGAGCCACACGCGGAATTTATAGGATCTACTTGCTTGTTAGATGCTCTTAGATATTATTATTTTTTTTTCTTCGTTTTAGTTTAAAGCAAGGCCAAAATGCTCGCGGATTCAGTAGTTTTTTTTTTTTTTTTTTACGATCATTCGAACCAGATTTATCAGACCGGATTTAACCACTGAAAATAGATTGCATTGAACAAATGAATGGCCTGTGGACTAGTAAATAATAAATATCACATATAGTGGAGATACGAATACTGGACGTAAAGGAAAATAAATAATAGAGAAAAATCAACTTTAAGAATTTTAGAGGCGTATCGAAAAAAAGTTCCATCAGAGAAAACAAGTTAAACCAATTAGCTATTAATATGTGTTTTTGACGACTGCAATCGAATACTAACGTGGTTCAAATAATTATTTATTATTTTTTTATTTTTATTTACTCTTTTTTGTTATTTCTTTTTTTGTTTTACGGATTCTACAACTTTTTATGAGCATACATTATTCATCAACTTATTTAGATAGAAGCCAACATACTTTTTTTACTTATGTATTAGAATAGTAATTAATTAATTAATTAATTAATTAACGGGTCGATTTGGTAACTGTATAAAAAATGATAAAGAAGTGAAGTATAAGAATTAAATCAATTCTCGGGAACGTGCCAATCCATTATTTCACTCTTGACTCGCTCAAGTAATTTCTGAGCGATTAATTTCTCCATGTTGGATATCATCTACTTGATGAGAATATAATCTTGTTTGTGCGTGGTTTTGCTCATTTAAGCAACAGCTAATTTTTTTACGTATCAAATTTTTTTTTTCTCATTTCAGTTCAGTCTCTGAGCTGCCACAATCAACTGATATATTATATACCCTTCAACTTTACTCATACTGAAATTATAAAATTATTACAAATCCATTTAGATGTTGACTTTAAACGATTCTTGATTCCCAATACACTTAGTCATTAGTACATGGAAAACAAATCGTAACACTAAAACAATAACATTACTGACATTTAAGATAGTAGTCTGATAACTTGCTTCATTTTTCATGCCTATTTTTAAGGGTCTCTTTTTTTGAGAAAGAACAAATGAATAGTTTCGAATTTTTAATATGTTCTTATTTACATCTTAAGGTAACAAAAAAATATGTTTCTTAAGAAATTAAACATTGTTTTATTATTATCATTATCACTCGAAGTTGGCGCCTCAAAAAAAAGCACGTGAATAGTCCGGGTGATTTTGACTATTGAGGGACATCTGAAATCAAAAATTCTTAATTATTCTTAATCTATAGATATGTCATTCTGGCCGAACTACAATTGTGAAATTTTATCGAAAAATAACAAAATAGCGGACTTTGAAAAAATTTCTTTTCTATGTCTTTACTCTCTATGTACAGACATATTATTAAAATCATCTGTTAAACAGGTAAATAAAAATATTCAATAGAATAAAAATGTTGATAAATTAATGATAGAGTGAGAATTCCTGAGATAAAATAATTGAAACTTATGGGATATAACTAAATCTCGCATTCTACTCAGATCTTATGGATCTCATTTTTAGAATTTATATCTATGTAGGTATGTGTAGTCCTCTGCGTAGATCAATGCTAATGATGGAAAAATTTCAAATTCTATAAATTTAGATTTAGATTTCTTTAAAAAAATTAACAAACATTTCAAAGCTTACCAAGATTTACACGCAGTTCTGTCGCAAAAAATATATAAGTGAATACAGTCCGGATAAAAAAAAAATAACTTGAAAGCGATTTTCTTGACTTAGATGGATGTTATTAGTAAGTCAACGTACATATCTAAAAGCAAGTCAATGCTGAAAGCAAAACACATGTGCTTTTGACTTACCTCTAGCTAAGTTGACCTACTGAGTATCCATTTAAGTTGTTTTTTGACTTAGGACCTTGAAAAAGTTTTTTAACTTGATATTAAAAAATATTTGTATGCTTACATACAGTTTTTTTTTTCAACAATTATTGAGTGCAATGGACTCTTGTAAAAAAATTGCATCAATTGAGATACAATTATAGTTGACGATCTCGATGATCAAAATGACAATGGGACAGGCCACACAGGAAGACTCTATCACGGATGATTTAGTCTCATTAGAATACTTATTAATAATTTCACTAATTGCCCTTTAGGGAATTATAATTATAAACGTCTGGGAATTAAGTATAGTAAGGTTGCTTATGATGTTCATCCTTATTAATTTAAATGTTACAGATTAACAATAAAAACTTATACAAATTATATTTAAAAACCGACATATAATAGAGGTTATTTTACAAAGTACCACTTATTAATGACAATAAATTATACACAAATAGATACTTTGTAAAAGATATCGTTAATAAGAAAAAATAATACAAATTTCGATAACTGCAGTTAGTTAACACGAGGGTTAACTGGACGCCTACGATTGACCATCACTAGACGATCCGTTGGAATGCAGTTTTCGGTGTTGCATCGAGTGGGAACGCACGCCAAGAGCCGAATGGGACGAACTCGCTTGCGATTCCACGCTGATAAGCTTTGAACGTTGTTTCTTCTGTTCGAGCTCAACACTTTTAACATGCTAAAATTAAATCTAAACTTTAAAATTAATGAGTTTCTTGTTTTTACAACAAAGACACAAAAAGATAATAAATTATTCTTTATTTAATCATGAAAATCTCGTTGCTGAATAATTATACCCGACAAAATTAACTTACAAAAAATTTTATGAATAGAAATTTCTCTGTGTGCAATTTAAATCATTTATTTTTATTTAATATATGTTTTATTTTTATTTAAAAAAAATAAATTATACAAAGAAGATCCGGGTAGAATTGGGCACTTACGATTACTTTACACTTTATTTTTCCAGTTTATTATGAAAACGTTATTTCTACACGCTGAAAAAAAAATGCTAACTATTACCATCTTGCAATAGGGAATGATTACCATCTCTATGTGATAATCATTATCATGCTTTTATGTTAACTATTCGTTTCTCGTATAGTAATAATAATAATTGCCGATAGTAATAGTTACCATCTATATAGATAGTAATATTTCTTATGTCTAAAAAATTTTTGATTTTGCCTTCTAAGATAATAATGATTATCATCACGAATAAGAATGGTTTCTATCTAGATAAGAATACTTACCATCTCCGATAGGAAAAGTTAACATAAAAGAATGAGAATCATTAAAATATAAGGATGGGAATAGTTACTTCGTCAAGATGGCAACTATTACCATTTTTTTTTTCAGCGTGTAATTAGCAAATAATAAAAGATTTTTAAAACGATTTGTATCCATTACCCAGATAGGAAAGTACGACGGGCCCAGACTTGGCTCAACTATGTAAAACCTTAGGCCAAGCTTGTAAGCCAGCTTTGGTCCAGCCTTGGTAGAAGTCTGAAATGATAACACTGGGTCAATCTTGGTTGCTAGACCTGGCTTCGTTACCAGATCTGGCCCATACATCGACGAACCAAATAAACTTAATTTAAAAAATCGGTCCGTCAGTTGACCCTGCGGGCCAGCCCCAAAACTTCCCGCTGTTTTCGAGCTCAAGAACCTCGAAAACATTATTGTGAATACATTTTCGAGCTCGAAAATACTATTGTATGCCGTTCTTTAAAAAAAAAAAAGTTTTTTACCATTTTTTCTCCAACGATATCTCAAACGAATAAACCGATTGAGACGGTTGAGGTGGCAATCGACACGTTTTATCAAGTTCTAAAGCTGATCAAATTTTGAATTCGATTTATCGAGTCGTTTTTGAAATATTTCAGAAAAAATAAAAAAATTTTTTTTTTAATTCTTTCGACAACGGTTTCTCTTGAACGAATGAACCGATTTTGATGGTTGAGGTGGCATTCGACGCGACTTATAAAGCTCTAGAGCCCAGTCCATTTTGGAATTAATCCATCGAGCACATTAAAAGTTATCCGAAAAAAAACATTTTTGAAAAAATTTTATTTTTGGAATATATTTCTGAACGAGCCCTACCGATCAAGCTCAATTTTCTTACAGCTTCAAGATATTGACAAGCTGCGTCGACCCTTGTAGGAAAAAAAATATTGACAACAGGGCCAGTCTTGGCACAATACTGGGCTACCGAGGCTCGGCCTCCCAAGGTTGGTCCGAGATCCGACCAACGTTCAAGTGACGAGTCTTGGTTTGCCAGTCTTGGGCCAAGATTCAGCCAATGCTCAAGTGACAAGCCTTGGTTTGCCAGTCTTGGGACAAGGTTCAGCCAATACTCAAATGACAAGCCTTGGTTTGCCAGTCTTGGGACAAGGTTCAGCCAATGCTCAAGTGACAAGCCTTGGTTTGCCAGTTTTGGGCCAATGTTCAGCCAATACTCAAGTGACAAGCCTTGGTTTGCCAGTCTTGGGACAAGATTCAGCCAATGCTCAAGTGACAAGCCTCGGTTTGCTAGTCTTGGGCCAATGTTCAGCCAATACTCAAGTGACAAGCCTTGGTTTGCCAGTCTTGGGACAAGGTTCAGCCAATGCCCAAGTGACAAGCCTTGGTTCGCCAGTCTTGGGACAAGGTTCAGCCAATACTCAAGTGACAAGCCTTGGTTTGCCAGTCTTGGGACAAGGTTCAGCCATTATACAAGTGACAAGCCTTGGTTTACCAGTCTAAATAACAAATGGTACCTAAAAACCCCTGGCTTCTGTGAATAGCGTAACAGCCTAGTGGATAAGACGCTTGCCTAGCAGTCATGAAGTACCAGGTTCGAAACCCAGCAAATGCAAAAAAAAAATTAGTTTCATCGATCCACCTGATTTCTCTGTGATTTTTTTTTTAAATTTATTTTTAATAATAATAGGTGCTTATTTAGCAACAGTCTTGGCACAATACTGGCTCTCGATATTGGGCCAATACTTAGATGCAATCTTGGCACAATACTGGCTCTCGATATTGGGCCAATACTAAGATGCAGTCTTGGCACAACACTGTCACTCAAGCTTGGCTGGGTGTTATCATTTCGATGCTTAGACAGACTTGGGCCAAGCTTGGATTTCAAGCTTTCCCCAGAGTTAATAAGTCTTGCGCCAAGCCTCGGCCAAGCTTGGGCCTATTGTTTCTTCCTATAAGGGGAATGACACCTTAAAGTTCAAAATCGGTTCATCCGTTCAAAAGATACAGGTATTTACATACATACATACATACATACACATACACTCGGACATCATCGTGAAATTAGTCAGAATAGCTTCCTAGGACCTCAAAACGTCGACATCTGATGGAAATTCGATTTTCGTAAATCGGACCGAAACCAATAACTTCCCGAATTTTTGAAAATTTACAATTTTCTTAGCGGGAAGTTAAAAATTTTCTCATGTTATTTAAATGGCAAAATCGAATTTTTCAATGAGCTAGATCTGTAATCGACATAGAATTTTTTTCTTGTGCGAAAATTTTTTTTTTTGTGTTGAACTATGGTTTTTTCCACATGCACTTGAAAAAAAAAAATCTGGCTCCGAAATGAATTATTTATTGAACTATTTATAATATAGTAAACATATTTTATTTTAATTATAACTAGCGAATTATGAATAATATTTAAGAGTAAGCTAGTATTAACGTATGAATATCAAATTTTATTTTTTGCACATAAAAATAATATAAATTACATAATTAAATCTATCGTGATACGAAGTAAGTTACATCTGATCAAATTTTTTTTCGTTGCGGGTATTCAGAGCCCGATAAATTTTCAGCTGTTAGAATAACGTTAAAACTGTTTTCGATTTTTTTTGTAGAGAATTAAATTTTCTATAAGAACATGTGCATCAAAATAGAAAAAAATTTTTTTTTTCGTAGTTTCAACTGAAGAAAACGAAAAAAAAAATTTTTTCACATGCTATTTAGACGGAAAAACAAGAAATTATTAAGCGCCTCATAAAATTGAAATATCAGACTGGCTTTTAAAATAAATATTAAAAGAACAATAAAATAATTTTGAATTGTCCAAGAGACCAGAAACTGCGGTGATATTTTTTAATTCTATTTAATTTAAAATGATTCGAACCTAAATTATTTCATATAATTCTCTTGTCCGTAAGACCAGAAACTGCGACATTATTTTCTAATTTGTTTTAATTTGAAATGATTTGCGAGTTTACAGTATTTCAAATAATTCTAAATTGTCCGAGGGAACAGAAATTGCGATATTATTTTCTAATTCAAATTAATTTTAAGTGATTCGAATCATTCCAAATAATTTTATAAATCCTTAAATTAAATTTTTCTTTTTCATTATTCTATATAATGAAAAATGATTTATTTGAAAATTATACTTGAAACCAGCATAATTTAATGATTCGGACAGATTTGCAATGTTGAAGATTCAAATTATTTTTAATCATTTCACATCATAATTTTATAGTTTGATACAATATGAAATAATTTTGATTTTTCAAATCATTTCAAATAAAATTTTTTTCCAAAAAATTCGAAATTTCTTCAATAATTCAATATATGAACTCAACTGTTCGTGCAACACACGAAAAGTTCAGAAATGTGAGTTGGAATTTCAACAATTTCCAAAGACGCCATTTTGGGCAGAGATTTTAATAGTCCTTGGCTTTTCTTTATTATTTGTTGGCAATCTCTGGCTCATATGTAAACTGGTTTCAGATGATTATTGCAAGCCCTATTTTTGAAGTGTCATATTATGACTAAAGTTGCCTACATGGCATGTAATGAATTTCTTCAATAATTTAATATATGAACTCAACTGTTCGTGCATCACACGAAAAGTTCAGAAATGTATTCGCCATCTAGCGGGTACTGCGATACTAAATTTAAAAATCACGAATACTTTTAATTTAGTATCGTGGTACCCGCTAGATGGCGAATAAATTTTTCAACTGTTCCTGTGTTGTACTAACAATTAATTTTATATAATCGATTTGCCAACACTGAATATTGTTTGTAATGTTACTAAACTTATTTTGAAGGCGAAACTATAAATAATAATTAAATGAATGTGTTGAAAAAGTTTTACAATTGAAACATATTTTATTATATTTGATAAATATTCATCGATTGAAATATTTATAAAGTGGAAATAATTATATTATTGTGTTTCTCTATTATAATTTGTTTTAATGATTGAAACATTTTTTTTTTTTTTTTATGTTTGGTTGCTCTTAAGGCAACATAGTCGTTTATAGACTCAAAGAAGCTGGCGAATCCAAACGTAAATGCCGAATCCCAACAAGATACAAGCACTAAGAGCGAAGAGACTAATGACCCATAATAGCAACGTGAATGTCGTCTCTATTCGATCATTGTACTCTGAACGATGTTCAGCTTGAACTCGTTCAGCTTGCCGACGCCTAGCTTGACGTCGTCGTATAGCTTGACGTTTTTCAGATTGACGTTGTAAAGTTCGACGTCGTTATTCATTCCAGCGCGCAACAAATAATTAGCCAACATCGCTACGAATCTTTGTTTATTAATTATATTGGCCAGAAAACTGCTTTGACGAGTTTGAACAATCATATCTTCTGAAAAATCAACATCGGCACTAATACTTTTTTGCTGCCTTCGAAATCTTTTATATGATTTTACTCCAATATATTCATTGTCATAACCATCAAATTTGATGTAACTATTCTGGTGATAATGAACTCGTAGGTATGTTAAGTATAACTCGCAAATATATTTATAATTTTTTCCGTAACGAGCCTTAACTTCGACCATCGATTTTATATCTTTCAATCGGTCAAATATTATTGTAGATGTATCGTGCATATGCGTTTAACAATGATTTAAGATGCGAGTTTTTTAAATGTTCTTGCTGGACACTGCGGATTTCCAAATTTCTGTTAGAAATAGATGAAGCGCAAAAAAAAAATCTGGGCGTCGGTTGACCCTGCGGGCCAGCCCCAAAACTTCCCGCTGTTTTCGAGCTCGAGGAGCTTGAAAACATTACTCTGAATATATTTTCGAGCTCTTCTAGATCGAAAATGCTATTACCTGCGATTATTTTTTATGAGTTTTTCAAGCTCTATACCAAGTTGCGTTTTTTGCTAAAGTTTGACAAGTTAAGAATCGAAAATTGTTAATGAAATAAATGTATCGAGGCAGAAATCAATGTCAGTGATCAAAATCAAGATTTGAGTGAGTTTTGACTTAGGTCAGAGCAATAATATATGAAATATCCGAGAAAAACATTAAAAACTGGATTTTCTCAATTTTTTGCTGATGATATGATTTAAACTAAAGAACAAGTTAGATAACATTCAATGATAATCGAAAGAGACTATAAACAGAAAGAGTTGGTATGATTTCAAAAACATTTAGTATACATTATATTTTGATTTATCCGGAAAGAATAACATTTTATGTTATTTTTGTAACTTTTCAGCGCCGATATCTTTTGAACTAATGACCCGATTGTGACGTTCGAGGTGGCATTCGGCGCGTTTTATTGAGTTCTAGAGCTGATTAGATTTTGAAATTGATCGGATGAGTCACTTCAAAGATAATCGAAAAAAACCGTTTTTTATCATTTCTTTTGCCAACGATTTCTCTCGAACAAATTAACCGATTGAGATGGTTGAGGTGGCCACCTCAACCATCCAAATCGATTCATTAGTTAAAAAGTTACAAAGAGTTTACACACACACACACACACACACACACACACACACACACACACACACACACACACACACACACACACACACACACACACACTCGGACATCATTCTGAAAATAGTCAGAATAGCTTCCTAGGACCTCAAAACGTCGACATCTGATGAAAACTCGACTTTCGAAAATCGGGGTGAAAACAATAACTTCCCAATTTTTCGAAAATCGTCGATTTTCTTAGCGGGAAGTTAAAAAATTTTATTATCATTAACCCAGTAGAGTTCATGATCATTAAAGTTTAAACTATCTAAGAGATGTCAATGATGTGAAAAAAACCCGGTGAAAATTCTGTTGGGCTCTGGGCGCGAACTACCGTCCTTCTGATTGCTGGGTCTGATCAGTAGCTACTGGACGAATCGACTAATGTTGAATTGATACTTTTATATGATCTACTTATTCATTCTACTTCAACCACTCGGTTTTATGAAATAGAAAGAGCAATTTAATTAATAATTTTGATTAAGAAGAAAAAAAAAATTATTTTTATTATTTTATTTTATTTTATTTTATTTTACGCCTATCGGCATTGTACAACAAAAATATAATCATTTTAAATTAATTTAAAAAAAGAAAAACATATTGCACCATATTGCCTGTATAAGTATTATTACAGACAACCTAATAGAATCAAATACACTGTAAAAAGAGCGGTGTTAAAAATGGACTCGTTTTAACTCCGCCCGGTGTAAAAATGAAATTACACCGGTGTAGGAGGAGTAATACACCGATGTTAAAAATACCGGTGTTAAATCGGGGTAACCGGTGTAAAAGCGGAGTAAAACCGGTGTAAATGCGGGGTAACCGGTGTTAAAGCGGAGTAATACCGGTGTAAAAGCGGGGTAACAGGTGTAAAAGTGGAGTAATGCCGGTGTAAAAGCGGGGCAAATTGCGTCCGTCCGGAGTATTAACTTTAAAGATTATAAAACACAAAAAATGTCAGTTCTTTATGAGGGTTAATAAAAAATATCATTTATTAACAAGTATAGTGATCGTGTAAGTAAAAATATTCACAAAGTAAAATATTTTAACACCGGTCTAGAATATTTACACCGGTGGCGGCGTTATTTTAACACCGGTCTAGAATATTTACACCGGTGGCGGCGTTATTTTAACACCGGTCTAGAATATTTACACCGGCGGCGGCATTATTTTAACACCGGTACAGAATATTTACACAGGTGGCGGCGTTATTTTCACACCGCTTTCGGGGGTAAATTTAGCATCGATAATTTTAACACCTACACCGCTTGGACTTACCCCGGTGATTTTTTACAGTGTAGTACATAAAATTTTTTTCACCGCCCTCGAGAATGAGGAGAAGGATCCACCAAAAAAGTTGATATCAGTAGAGTATTGGTTAACCAGTCTAGCGATTCTGTTTTTTGGCCCATGATATACATAATTTTTGCCAGACCTATCAGCCGATAGTATCCTCTTAGTTCTCAGGTCAGTTCTCGAACAAATAAAGCCAAAATCAGCCAGAATTTCAGGGGCATCTACCAACCCATTAATTACTTTATAAAAGAAGGACAGGTCAGCTAATTGTCTACGACTCTTTAAACTGCAAATCTTGAATTGGCGACAGATGTCACTGATACTGTTCGAATTCTCAAGTCGCATAAAGTAGCGTAGATTTTTGCAAAATTTACGTTGAACTTTTTCAACATGATTAATATGTTGCTCAGTGTATGGTGACCAGACAATAGACCCATATTCCAATATGGGTTTAACAAACGCAGAGAAAAGATGTATAAGTGTGCTAACATTCTTAAACTCTTTACTTGCTCTGCAAATCAAACCAAGACTTCTGTAGGCTCGAAGCGTAATGCTATTAATCTGTTCCGAGAAAGTTAGTTTGTCATCAATTATCACACCGAGGTCCTTGATAGCTTTAACCAACTGGATAACTTGTCCATCGAGAAAATAAATTGCGGGTAGCTGGTTATGTGACCGTGAAAAACAGATCATAGCACATTTCTTTAATTTCAATGACAATTTATTCCTCTTGCACCAACTCTCAAGTTCATAAATATCTTGCTGTATGACACACTGATCTCGCTCACTGCAAACCTCCCTATATATCTTCATATCATCTGCGTACGATTCCCGAGTAAAAATGAAATTATTCTTTTTACGAAAAAATTATAAATTTTTATCGACCGCCGCACCACTACCGCACCATACCGCCGCACCACCGCCGTTTGGCGGAATATTCCGCCGCACGCTAAAAATATATTCTGCCAGCACCGCCGCACCACCGCTGCACGACCGCCGCACCAATGCTTAAGCATAACCCCGATTTCACAAAAAAATGGCATTTATATGCCAAAATATCTTATGATTAATTAATTAATTTACCCGGTTTATGGTGAGAGAAATTTAATTGTCCGGTAAAAGTAAATTATATATGGCCATATATTAAAATTTTCAATATATACATAGCCATGTATAGAAATTTCAACTAAATTAAAAGAAAAGACTTACTCAATTTTAGTAGTTTTTTTTTTTTCTTTGATGATGCGGATATCAATCAGATTTGTGATGAAATTAATTTCTAACCGAGTAGAAATTTTTAATTTAGGGAAAAAACGCTATAAATATCAACCAAACGCACACGATTTAGTAGGATTCGAACCCGGGACCTTACGCACGAAAGACCGACGCTTTAACGACTAGGCTACGCTACCGACAGTGACTACTAAGTTTACTTGTGCTATATGAGATTGAAAAGAATATACCACTTTTAAATCACTAATCAAAAATAATTTACAACAAAATATCACAGCTATGGTGCGGCGGTGGTGTAGCGGTTGTGCGGCGGTCAATAAAAATTTATAATTTTTTCGTAAAAATAATAATTTCATTTTTACTCGGGTTGTCACGGCGGTGGTGCGGCATTTATAAAATAATCGGAATTGTCACGGCTGTAGTGCAGCGGTGGTGCGGTGCTTAAAAAGCCGTGCGGCGGTGGTGCGGCGGAATTCTGTTTTTACTTGGGTTGATATTCAGATTTCAGATTAACACCTATATCATTTATAAAGATACTAAAGAGAACAGGTCCCAGGTGGGATCCTTGTGGAACACCGGATATAACATCAAATTCGTTTGATAGAAAACCATTAACTCGAACACATAGTTGTCTGTTGGTAAGGTATGAACGTAGCCATCCCAGCGCCTTAGATCTAACACCATAACGACTCAGCTTTTGTAACAGTATACTGTGGTCCACCATGTCAAAGGCCTTGCTGAAGTCGGTGTACAGAGCGTATGCCTCCTTCCCTCTACCCAGCGAGTTCAGAATACAATTGACATACCCATACAGGTTTGTAGTAGTGGACCTACCACCAAAGAATCCATGTTGTCTAGTTACTATAATGTTCTTGAAAGCGAAGGTTAGTTGAGGCAGGACAATTTTTTCAAATAATTTAGCTATCGAAGACTGGATACAAATTGGCCTGTAACTGGCCACGTTTGATTTATCTCCAGTTTTATGAATAAGACTAATGTAGGATAATTTCCAGGCAATGGGAAAATATCCTGTTGCCAATGATTTATTAAATATATGTGTAATGGGCTCACAGAGTCCCACAGCACAGTTTCTTAGGAAAATATTTGGCACCTTGTCAGGTCCAGCACCTTTATTGATATTAAGCGAAGACAGTAGACGATATACATCATCATACTGAACCTCAAACTGGGTGATATTCGCGTCCGGAGAACCATTATGTATACACGCCTCAACAGTATCCACTGCAATGTCAGGTTGTTGGTCAATAGGCGTTTCGTAAATACTTCTGAAGAAGGAAGCAAACAGATTACTGACATCACCATTGCTCGTAGAAATTTCATCCCATATCATGGTTGACGGGATTTTGACATCATTCCGTCGCCTATTCTTCAGGAAGCTCCAGAATTTGTTCGTGTCGTTCTTCAAACTGTATTCAACCTTGTCAACATAACTTTGATAGCACTCCTCACTCAGTTTTTTACACTCAGACCTTAGCTTGTTGAAAATTAGATAGTTACTCCGATTTTTCTTTTTTTTTTAATTTCTATGCGCTGCTTTTTTTGCTTGATCAAGGATATAAGGACATTGGAAAACCAAATAGGGAAATCCCTGTTCTTTTTTTTATGCATTGGGACAAACTCAGCAATTCCAACATTGATAGTGTCGTAGAACCATTTAACCTTATCATCGATATTATCTATCTTGTAAAGGTCAACCCAATTAGTTCTTAGAAAGAACTGATTCAAAGAAACATAATCAGCACTTATAAATGCATATGAGGGAGTATCATTATGCTTAAGGTTGGAGCAGTATTTAAGCTGTATAGATATAGCAGGGTGGTATTTATCTTCTACAACAATTAAAGGCGTTCTTTCAACAGTTACAGCCATATCGCTGTAACATAGGTCTAGAATTCGACCACTGTCATTGCAGACAGCATTAAGTTGGAGACAGCCAACAAGAAGAAATTCCTCATTTATCAACGATTCACACTCCGTCTGCGGCCAGCTACTAAAGATATTGTAGTCACCCAAGATCAGAATTTTATTATCTGGATATTTGTTTTTAATATTATGTATAGTAGATAGGTGTCTAGAATAAGTGTCAGCACGTGACTGCGGTGGTATGTATATACAACCTATAATAATATCATTACCAAACCCCTTGACCTTGACAAATACTTGCTTCAAACCGACATCCATTACATCCACTGATTCGACCATTATATTACGTTTAACAGCAATAAATACGCCTCCTCCACGCTCATGAATGCTAGTACCACTATCTCTATCTTTCCTAAAAATAATATAGTTGTTGTTAACTACCTCACCATCTAGAATTGATGAATGTAGCCACGATTCCGTAATACATAATAAGTCACAGTGACAACATGCTGATGAGACTAGAAAATTTTTTAACTTAGTTCGAAGCCCTCTGGTATTTTGGTAGTACACCAGAAGATCCCGCTTGAGCCTTATTCTTCTCCTTGGGGTGACGAAATGTATTTACGATTCTTGGTATACCATTGACGTATTTAATAGTTTTGTTGCAATCACCATTTTTGTTTAATGTATTCAACTCAGCACGTAGACTCTTACGATGTAATTGCTGAGACTTGGTTAAGTCCGGTTTGAATACGATCTTATTATTATCATCTATTTCCACAGCCTTGGTTTTGAGAAGGCTCCTTGCATCAGCGACCGACGGCGTACTAATTAGCAACGGACGAACTTTTCCATTGACTTGACGAACTATTCTACGTAGCTTAATATTAGATCGTATATCAACTGATTCAGGTGGCAACATATTAACTATCAGCTCCCGATCATCACGTAGACGGTCAGTACCAGCCTGTTTTGTTGACTCCGGTACATTGTAAACAATCACGTTTTTTTCACGTTTTTTCCTCTCCGTTGTTTCCGCAATAATATCCTCGATATTTGTACCATCACTGTTAGGTAAACCAGACTCAAAATTTGCTAGCTTGGCTTCAACCTCACCAACTCTTTTATCAAGTTGAAAGCAGTGCTTTGACACCTTAGCATTTTGCTGGGCAATTGTCGCCAGCTCCGATTTAATACCATTGAGGCTCTTTTCGATGTTGGCTTTGAAAGGTGTAAAGTATTTATTAAAGAGGAGTTCGATTTTTCCCACAGTTAAATCATCATCATTATCATCACGAATATCATCGGAAACGATCACGCTAACCTCACTTTTACAGGTATCACAAGTCCAAATTGGTCCGTTTTTCTTTGTCTCGATGGCTACTTTTTTAAATTCTTTATTATCCATTCCAGTGCATTTTTAATGGATCCACCGATTACACTCACTGCACAAAATACTCGATACATTTTCTTTTATAATTTCGGAGCAAACTCCGCACGCGTGTTTAGTAGTCGGCGCCATATTGTAATTACATAATTTTTTTAAACAAAACCTATTAAATTTAATTGAATATTTATCAAGAACCCAGATGAATTATTTTGCTCTACCACCATTATTAAAAATAACATTTATTATGAAAATTTATAACTTATTTCTTAGTTAAAATAATTTTTATAAGTAAAATTATAAAATTACGGTTGTTTATTGCAAATAATAACGAACTAAAAGATATTTCAATTATTAGTTGCAAATAATTTTAATCGGAACGTTAAAATATTTATTAATTAAAATTTTAATTCAAAAATAAACAATCATTAATTGAAGAAACCCACAGATAGGGAAAACTATTTAGTAGAATTAAAACACAAGAACAAAAAAACTCTGTAGTCTTAGAAAAGAAGAGTATGTAAATAAATTAACTAGGGATGTAAATAATGCAAAAATGCCACAGAATTTCTGGAAAGCATTGGGGAGGTTCTGTGGTAATTTTTATGTTCGACCGGACATTACAAACTCACCTGAAATTAATAACTGTCTGTAACCAGGGGTCCTCGACCCCGTCTTGGATAAAGAGTTTTGTATGGCAGACTTAACGAAAGCGCAACGTGCTAGCAAAGCAAACAAATCGCTCGGGGAGGACGCCATACAAAATGAATTCAATAAATCTGTACTCTCAAACTGGAAGCTTTATTTCCTAAATTTGTTCAATAAAATCCTCCGAGAGGAAACGGTACCTGATTCCTGGTCACATATAATTCTGACTATGATCCACAAGAAGGAAGAGAAACCTGACCCCAATAATTACCGTGGTATTGCCCTTGTGAATCACGTTACCAAACTGTTTACATCGATGCTAGTGGATAGATTATATAGCTAGGCTAATAATTGTAAAATTCCGCCGGAGGGACAGGCGGGTTTTAGGTCGTATAGAGGGTGTCTGGACAACCTTTACATTTTGACAGAATTAGTCCATTCGGCTTTGAGAAAAGAGAAAGGAATAGCATACATCATTTTTGTAGATTTTAAACGCGCATTCGACTCGGTACCGCACAAGCGTCTTGGGATGTTAATAAAAATGGGTAGAAGTGCAAAATATATCAGAATTCTGAAAAATCTGTACGAAAAAGCCGTAATAAGAATAAAATCAAAAGAAGGGTTATCAGAAGAGATTAAAATAACTGAGGGAGTCTTGCAAGGCGAGATATTGAGTCCGTTTTTATTCATTTTGTATATCGCAGACATGGACGACTTTTTTTCCTTCAAAGAGCCCTTATGGCATTAACATAAATACATTAATAGATATACTGCTTCATTTGTAGTTCGAAAACCAATAGATACTTAAAAAGTAGCGTTCGTCTCCAAGTCAAAAAGGTCATAGCCCTGGTACGTCCAGCCAAAAAATTTGGTTTTAAGATCTTCACAGAGGGGAAAATAACAGAATTTTTCCCTTTTTACCCGTGCCCTATATGCGACGCAGGGGAAAATGACACCCATTTTTTATTAAAGCGCCCTGTTGGGTTCCCCTGTCTTGGCCCAAGCTCGGGTAATCATTGTCACGGCCAACGCTAGGTTACCCAGTCCTGACTCCGGCTCGGGTAATGATTGGGATGGCCAGGACTGATTACCTAATCTTGAGCCAATCACGGGCTAATATAGGCGTACAAAAGTTAGGTTCCCCAGTGCTGGGCCAAGTAGGGCCCCGTCGTTTAACTCTGGCAACTCCTGCATGGGTAGTTTGCATTTTAGAAAATATTAAAAATTTTTACAACTATTTTTTACGAAATATATATACGTACTTAAAAGTATCCTGCAACTAAATCAATGGTATATTAATAATAAATTTTTGTAAACATTTAGCGAATTTATAGGAAAACCGCGGCACAGCGGATCCCCTAACAAAATTTGCTAAAATGAATTTTTTTATGTCATCGTCATCTTCCTCGAGTTTGATATATTTACAAAGTTTTAGTATGATACGAAATACCCGGGGCACAAGTAACCTCTAAAAGGTTCCTATAGTCGAGTTTTATGAGTTTGACCTGAGTTGCAAATTTCTTCATTAATAATAAAAACGTTTTTTGATTAAAAAAAGAAATTTTTCTGAAAAGAAAAAGTATTCTGTCGAAGCCCCATTTGACGTTTTCCTATGCAAAAAATTTTTTTTAATGATGCTTAAAAACGACAAAAAATAATCAGTGGCTTAGGGGGACTGTCGTAGCCCGGTCTCCTGTATGTATATGGAAAAAAATAATTTAGATCTAATGAGATCTGATGAGATCATTGTGGATTTAATTTGTTTTAATTTTCGATCTCATAAGATTCATAATAAATCCCTTCAATTCTAAAATTTTTTCCAAACTTTTTAACTTCCCGCTAAGAAAATTGTAAATTTTCAAAAATTCGGGAAGTTATTGGTTTCGGTCCGATTTACGAAAATCGAATTTTCATCAGATGTCGACGTTTTGAGGTCCTAGGAAGCTATTCTGACTAATTTCAAGATGATGTCCGAGTGTATGTATGTATGTATGTATGTATGTATGTACGTACGTACGTATGTAAATACCTGTATCTTTTGAACGGATGAACCGATTTTGAACTTTAAGGTGTCATTCGACGCGGCTTGTCAATACCTTGAAGCTAAAAGGAAATTGAGCTTGATCGGTAGGGCTCGTTCAGAGATATTCCAAAAATAAAGTTTTTTCGAAAATGTTTTTTTTGGATAACTTTTAATGTGCTCGATGGATTGATTCCAAAATGGACTGGGCTCTAGAGCTTTATAAGCCGCGTCGAATGCCGCCTCAACCATCAAAATCGCTTTATTCGTTCAAGAGAAACCGTTGTCGAAAGAATTCAAAAAATTTTTTTTTTTATTTTTTCTGAAATATCTCAAAAACGACTGGATAAATCGATTTCAAACTTTGATCAGCTTCAGAACTTGATAAAACGCGTCGATTGCCACCGTAACCGTCTTAATCGGTCAATTCGTTTGAGAGATATCGTTGGAGAAAAAATGGTGAAAAAACGTTTTTTTTTCGAAAACAACAGCATCCAAAAGTATTCTCGAGCTCGAAGAGTAGTGATAAGAGTAGAGCAAAGAAGTCAACACAATAAAATTTTAAGTAAATTTTTTTTTGTTTTTGTTTAGTGTTCAGTCAAATAATTTTCCATAAGTTTTTATATTTTTGGAATAAAATAGCCACCCTCAAATGCCGAATAAAATTTTTGTGGTCGCTATTTTGTTTCATTTTCCCCTAATATTATTTCTTATAGAACCCGCGAAAGAACAACTTTATTCACTATACTCAGTATAATTTAAATTGAGCCTCTAAGTGGTACAGAATAGAGTGCCATTATTAGTAACTAAACTTTTATAGGCTAAAAACATTAATATGATATAGATGAAGTTGAAGAGGATTAGAAGACAGCAGAAAGTGTGACCAAAATATATAACCTTAAAACTGTGGTTTGCCACACAAATATCGGTTGGGTAGATGGCAAAAGTTGTTGAAGGAGGTGTGTATAAGGTAGGAAGGGTTTTGCAGAAGCAGTAGAACAAAGTATAACGAGGCAAGTTCATAAGGAAAGATCTCAAGGCAAGAATGAAACGAGGGTCTTGGAGTTCTCGCCCTTTTCCCAAGGTGTAGACCGAGGCATTTCAAGAAAAGCGTACCCTCTCGAAGCATGAATGAATTACAGTAAACAAGTTCATTCATTCGCCTTAGTGGCCTAGAAACCTACAAAAAGTGTATCTTTGCCGATAGCGCGATTGAATTAACGATTCTGTAATCACATTCGTTACGATCACCAAATATTATTACCTTCTTTGTTCCTTGATGCATGTCGGTCACTTCTGCTTTTCAATTAAAATCTATTATAGCTTGATTCCAAGGTTTCAGGCGGTGAGAATTTAATTATCTTTTGTTCACGAAATTTTGCATCGTCAATATGATGAAACATAAATAGCAATCAATTGAAAATTCGCAACTTCATGATGCTGATGAGGTTCCTCAAAGTCAAATAAGTCAAGGTCTCTTTTATATAGTCAAGGTCCAGTCGTTTTTCCTCTAGACACAACATCAAATTCTTATATTTATTTTTTGTTTTCATACTTTGTACCTATCATTTTTGTTTATTCATTTCTTTTTTTTTATTCCTTACATATTTTTTAATTAAGGAGTCGAGACAGCAGTGACGAAGCAGACGAATTGCGACGGGCGATTTGGATGGCTCGACATCTGATGAAGATGAAGAATGGTATTTTGGGTTGGAGGAACTTGTGCCATTGACCCAGGTCGGTTTTCACCGAAAAAGACCCCCATGATGCTGAATCGACTACGTAACTTTTTTTTTCTCTTTATATATATATATATATATATATATTTATATATATAAATTTTTTTCTCTTTCTTTTTCTTTTGACTCTTGTCTCCCACGTCGGCTAACCCTCAACAACCTTCGATTCGATTAGGTGCGGATTTGTCAGTAGAGAATGGAAAAATGAATTGGTATTAAGTGCTTTCGCTTGTATCGAGTCTCCCTCTTCCGGACAAATCCCGGTGCGACAACACCAAAAAGTAAGTACAAGTTACATCATTTTATTCAGACCTATACGGGACTTAATTCTCATTTCGTGACTGGATTACTTTTAATCGATATGTTATCGTATTGAAACATTTAGTATATATATATATATATATTTACATCAACTCAAAATAGATTAAATTTTTCGTTTAAAGAAATTAACACAAATTTCATGTTAAATAACCATTTGAAAAATATTGTTTTTACCTCTAATTTCAAAAAATTCGTTCATAACATTTATTAGTATTTTTAGTATGAAATATGGATTTATTTGACAATAACATTAAGGAAATTTTCTTTTTAGATTAAATAACGTTTCTTCACGATACAACATTAATAGATCAAAACTTGTCAAACAAGACAATGGCATTGTGTTTAATTTTCACTTAAAAATTTTTAATATTTAACACACACTTTTTTGACACAATTATAAAAATATTTTAATAGATGCATCTTGTTGTAAAGTAAAAAAATTATTGGTGGCTTCAACTTATTTTTTTTTTTTTTTTTTTTTTTTTTATTTAATACAGTTTATAGTGTCGAGATAATGGAAAATATAATAATAAAATAACGATAACTGAATTTCGATATAAGGTTTTAAATTAATACCACATTAAATATAAAAAACGACGATTAGGAAATGAAGCCCCATTTTTTTGTCGATTTTAAACTTTAAATCAAACCCAATTTTTTTTTTGTTAATAAAATTACAACTTCATGTATAAAATAAAGTACTTTATTTTTTGTTAAAATAATTTTTATTACAAGAAAAAGAAATTTTAATTACTAAGCGATAAAGTATATTCTTAAAAAAGTATCTGTAGTTTTGGGCAGCTTCTGTTATATTTATAAAAATCGATTATGGAAATATCGAAAATTGTGTATGAATTATCTTGGGCAATTTATAAGAGAGATTATAATCTAAACTAATTATACTATCTGAAAAATGAAAATAATAAATGTGAAATTGTTATACTCTGATGATCGTAAGTAGTGTCGTATGATACACGCAGATCATAGCGGCAGATAATCGTTCGATTATTATTTCTTAGTGATTTTCTGAATTGCGCTACAGCACACTACTTTTAGCCACACGATGTCTTCGTGACGTAAACAAGATAATAGGCTTCCTTCGTGTATTCAAGATGTAGACATAATGACGACGGCCATCGGATTATAGTACGACCAACTTTTTTTTATTTTATTTTTTTTCTTCCTTTTTCTTCATTTTTAGCTCAGTCTTCTTTATTTTCGTAAGATCATTAGGTACAACACATTCCATCATACAATCGTGTCACATTTTAAGATTATCAGATACAAGAATTAACTAGAATCAAATAAAATTTTTTACTCCAAGTTATTTTGGATTTATCAAGATTTTCAATTTCACAAAAAATAGTTAGAAGTATTTCGTTGTTAAAATGTGAAAAAATAATAATAATGAAAGGGCGAGTAAAATGGAAATGATAAGCAATAAATAGATTCTTGTAAATTCAAATACGCAGAATCTTATTTCCTTTGACTTCTCTTTGAAATAACTAAGCCATATTTCCTGTTACCTTGAAAAAAAAGCTCTTTTTCGATAGAAAAAATGAGGCAACCTCAGAAAAGTAAAAATTTTTTTTATTTATCCATTCCAAAAAAATTAATTTAATAAAATTTTTTAAATCTAATCCATGTAAAAAATGTAATTCGTAATCTAAAAAGGTGGTGAAAATGTCAAACTGAACTCAGGGCTAAATCCCGACTAGAGAATTCTAGTGAGACATGCTGAAAGACCCATTATTCGGGCTGAATGAGGCTTTCAGCAGTACGACAAACTTAATTCGAACCTTGTTTTAGCCTTATAGGAAATATCAAAACATGACAGGGCAAAAATATTTTGAATCAGGTGGTTATTAGGAAAGTCAGTGGCATGACCTAACTTATACACATTTTTTAAATATTCCTGATAGATACCATTTATAAGCTTTGGTGTGTGGCTCTATGTATGTGTTCAATTTTTATTATTTGTTGGCAAATTCATAACTTCACTTATATTTACTTAATAAATAATATATTCCAATTATAAAAATATTTATGATTATTTTATCTTGTTAAGAATACTCTTAAATTTGTTATATTTTATTTGAAAATAACCTTATTTCACGATTTTTTTGTTAAATTTTGAAAAAAATAAATTTCAGTTATTCCAAATCATTTAAAAAAATCGATTTTTTAGTTTAAGAAAAAAAAATTTCTGTAAAAATTCTTGAACACCCAAAATTGTATGAAAATGATAACAAAATCTATAAACGACCGTTTCGAATCATTTTGGAGAAAAAACTTTTTTTTTCAAAATTTTCGGGGCGGCTTGGTTTGCTCACCCTTCCCTTTCACTCAAACTTACTGCACTCACACTTACTGCATAAAATATTCTTGCAGACAAAAAAAAAGTTTTAACTTTTTCCGATGTATAAGTTCTCAGTAGTTTAAATTTGTCGGTGAATTATTCCTTTGCAATTAACTAACCAATATCTTATAATTTATTTCTGTTTCATCAGAATACAATTAGCGGTTTCCAACAGAGTAAAAATAATTTGTTCATCGTTGAATAAACCTTGTAGTAGAGGAAAAGATAAGTACCTGTCGGGCGTCTCAGCTTTCCACTTTTGGCGACCATTAGAGCAATTTTAACGTCTTCTCGAGCGGCAAAAAATCTGAGAGTCGTTGCACTAGTAGACTGAAGAATGATCGGAGAGGCGCCGAGGTTATTTTTTCTCACTCATTCTCAAATTTTTCTTATTCTTTATCTCATCTCTCTTGAAAACGGACATCCTTACCTATACCTACCACTTCTATATACTACTAAATTTTTCTCTTCTTATTTATATCTCTATCCTTTGTTATTCTGTAGTCTATAGAGGGCACTCGAGAATTTCGATTCACTCACAGATTGCATTTTATGCTATTATATAGCTTCTCATACATCTTGAGAGCGAAAAGTTATTTCATTTTCATTTTGACTTTATTAATCTCTTTGCTAAAGAATCTAAACGTGGAACATTGATCGATAAAATCACCTGACATCTTGATGCGATGCAATGATCGATTGATTTGGCACCATCCACGGCCAATAATAAAAAAAAAAATTGGCATTCAAATAAAATAAAATTGGTTTGAAATTTAAATAAAAAATGTCTCCTACTGGTTTATAATGTAAATAAATAATAAATGAATAAATAAATTTAAAAATAATATTCGGAGAATAGCATTTTTTTCAAACAATCTTTGCTCACGGTAGATAGATACAAATGACGGCACAACAGGGGTTTGTCGAGACCACGGCGTTTCGGGATCGATTAGTGCAAGCATTTTTGCTGCTGAATGAAAAATCTACAGCAATCTTCGTTTGTACTTTTGGGCGTCTACAAAGCCGTTCGTTTTGTTCATTTTTTTTACTTTTTTTATTTATTTGCTTTTAGTCTTCTTTTCACAACGACAAACTCAAGACCATGAATATAAAAATGTAAAAAAATAAATGAAATAATAAAAAAGAAGAATAGAGAAAAAAAATATATTGCGATGAATAATTAGGTACTGTGAACAACAGTATCTTACTTGAGTCGCAAAATCTTATATGAAATATTTAGGATATAAAGTCGAAACACTTGTTTGATTCAATTCTAAGAAAGAAATCCGATTCACTCAATTTTTCTCCCCTTCTCATAGACATCAAAAGTTTATATATGTATTCATTGCTAAAATACATCAGTCTTCAAAAAAGGAGGTTTAAAAGTAGTTATTGTTTTATAGAAAAAAAAATTAGCTATTAATTTATGCGATAAATTTACTTTTTTGTTTAAGTTACTTCAATATATTTAAAGAAAAAATAGTGGAAACACTATCAAATTTTTTTCTATATATTTTCTTTGTGATATTCATTAATTTATAGTAAATTTTCGTAATTCATTTTAAGAGAGAGTAAGCATTTATGAAAATAAGTTATGCGTAATTTCGTAACCCAAATGAAACTGAGCAATATTTTGAGGATATATGGGTTTTTGTTCGGAATGATCTTTTTATACAAATAAGAACTATTTTTTTTTTAATATTATTTGTTATAAGTTTTAAATTAAAACTTTTGTAAGAAATTTCGTTTTCATTGTTTAGGATTATTTTTTATGATTGCAAACGTATTTCTTACAAGTAACAAACAGATATTACAGTTTTGTCTTAGTGTAAATATGAGAGATCAGAAATATGATGTTCGGTCTTGGATAAACGGTGCAATGATTTCAAAAAAAAAAAATGACTATCTTGAAAAATAAATTATTAAAAAAGATGTACGGTAAATTAAATTGGGTATATGTGCTAAAAACGGTTCATATTCAATTTTGTGCATCGAGTATTTTTTAGATTACAAATAGCTTTACTTTATTTTGAAAATTTATCAACTAAAGAAAAATTTTTATTTTTGATTATTTTTCGTGACCAAATTTGCCTCAGACATAGAGAAACGGCCAAAAAATATGAAAAAAATCATTTTTCTAGAAGTTTTGGCTGGCCCATTTTACCCCAGGCGATATGAGTAGGGCTAGAAATGTGAAATATTATAATTTTCTTTTAATTTGACGATTAATATATGAAAAAATCACTTTTTCAAAATTGTAAGCTTGTCCATTTTGCCCCAGATGTCATGCGTAGGGCTAAAATGCGCAAAATATCGGATTTATAGTAATTAGTCGAAAAAAAAAATAGTATATTACTACCCTAGGCCAGAAAGTTGGATTTTCTGGCGCATGGAATATAGATGCCGAGGCGAAGCCTCGGCATCTATATTCCTTGCGTCAGAGCATCCAACTTTTTGGCCGTGGGTTGTATACTATTTTTCTTGATCTCCAACCGAAAGTACGGAAATACAGACAAAGGTGGGGGGAGGGGGCAGCCCGCCCGACTTTTGCAAAGCCGAGGTTTTGCTGGTCGGGGCGGGCTAAAAATAAAAGAATCTGAAAAATAGTTGACCCTGCAGGCCATCCTGGAGCTCAGATAGTGTCCCCCAATTTTCAAAAATTTTCAATTGTCATAACTGTATCAAAATTATATTAATTAATTAAAAAAAAATTAAAACCTTAAGTAAAAAAGGGAATACGTAGTCGTAATTTCGCTAAGATATAGATTTAAAAAAATATTATTTACAGTTGATTTCAATTGGAAGCTGAACGAAATTTGTAAAATAAATTTCAGTATAATCTTCATGTCAATTTTATAATTCCAATTTTCAAATTTTATAGGCTAAAATTTATTCAACAAATTTCGTTTAACTCCTGATTGATATCAATTGCAAGTAATTTTTTTTAAATTATATACCTCGGTGAAATTACAATTACGTTCTCCTTTTTTCAATTGAAGTTTTAATTTTTTTTTAATTAATTAATAAAATTTTCATACGGTTATAATCGTTGAAAGCCATTAACTCTTAAAAATTATAATAATTATCACGATTTAAAATGATCAGTGTTGGTTATGTTGTTGGTTATGTTGAGCTGTCAGTACGCCGGCACTGTATACTATATACTTTATAGTGTAGAACTCATAGTGTGAGTATACTGACACAAGCGCGCTTATGAATATAGTTACAGGACTGAGCCAGAAAATAAACGTAGTCCACCAGAGCGCGCTGTAATTCATGTAAGCCATAAAAGTCGTTCTTTCTGGAGCAAGAAGCAGCCAGAAAGTCCGTATTTTCGGGTCGGGGATCAAGAAAAATTTTTTTTTGATCAAAATTTCGGAGAGACCGCTCTGCCCCAGGGGGCCACTCTGTCCCACCCTCCCCTATAATATTTATCTAACTATTAAATTTTTAACTTCCCGCTAAAAAAATCGAGGATTTTCGAAAAATTGGAAAGTTATTGTCTTCACCCCGATTTGCGAAAATCGAAATTTCATCAGATGTCGACGTTTTGAGGTCCTAGGAAGCTATTCTGACTATTTTCAAAATGATGTCCGAGTGTCTGTATGTATGTATGTAGGTATGTGTGTGTGTGTGTGTGTGTGTGTGTGTGTGTGTGTGTGTGTGTGTGTGTGTGTGTGTGTGTGTGTGTGTGTGTGTGTGTGTGTGTGTGTGTGTGACCGGTCTATAACTTTTTAACTAATGAACTGATTTGGATGGTTAAGGCGGCAATCGAAAGAGTTTGTTGGCCATCAACTTTTCTGAAAATTTCAGATCATTTGATCAAGTAGACTCGAAAATATTGGCGAATTACGGAAAAAAAATTTTTTTTTTTAGTTTTTTATTGATTTCTCAGAAACGACTCGAACGATCGACTTCAAAATCTAATCAGCTCTAGAACTCAATAAAACACGTCGATTGCCGCCTCAACCATCAAAATCGGTTCATTCGTTTGTGAGATATTGTGGGAGAAAGAAATGCTAAAAACGGTTTTTTTCGAAAAGAATGGGACACAATAGTATTTTCGAGCTCGAAAATGTACTCACACCAATGTTTTCGAGCTCAAGGAGCTCGAAAACAGCGGGAAGTTTTGCGGCTGGCCCGCAGGGTCAACCGATAGACAGATTTTTTTTTTGAAGCATCCTAATGACCATACCTGACCAGGCTTGAACGTATTTAACGCTTCAGACATGAACAGACATGAACAGACATAGACAGGTATGATCAGGCCTGAGCGTATTTAACGCTTCAGACATGAGCAGACATGAATAAGCATGAACAGGCATGAACAGGTATAATCAGGTTTAAACGTATTTAACGCTTCAGCCATAGACAGGTATGATCAGGCCTGATCATGTCTAATTTCAGGCCTGGTCATACATGAACAGGCATGATCAGGTCTAATTTCAGGCCTGATCATACATGAACAGGCATGGTCAGGTCTGATCATTTTTTTCCGGGATATTTTAAATTAGTTATTTAGAAACATTGATTTTCAGTCTCTCATACAGAGACTCTAAAACAGTCTCGCGGAGTCTCTTATTCAGAGATTCTAAAACAGTCTCGCAGAGTCTTTCATTTGGAGACTCTAAAACAGTCTTGCGAAGTCTCTGATTCGGAGACTTCAAAACAGTCTCTTCGAGTCTCTCACTCAGAGATTCGAAGAGATCAAGTCTCTACGAGTCTTTGTGGGTGCCACCATAGAAACTCCTAGAGACTACAACAAGTCTCTCATTCAGAGATTTCAAGAGACCCTCAGAGACTCCAAGAGACTCAAATTTTTCATCTCGGGTTGTTATTTATTGATACAGAAATAATAGTGATATTAATTCATAAATGATTATAATTAATTGACACACACTTGAATAATTATAATTATGATTTGACAGACAGCAAAATGTTAATCTGACAGACAACATCATCAGAACGATAATAAAATAGAATTTAAGTTAGAAACTGCAACTTATGCTTAGTGCTGAAAGGTTTTGGCTCAACTGAAACAGAAAAGTATTAGTTATAACCCAGTACTCTAGGTACTCGGTACGCTCCCACTTATTACATATTTTAAAGGTCAAGGAGTAGTAGGAAAGGTCATTCTCAGGTATACTAAAATATGTCAGTACGATGTATTTTTCTAAATAAAAATAAATATTAATTCAACAGTTATTAACACCGATTATATTTCCAACACAATATTTTTCATTGTGTATAATAGTTGTATTATTCAACCAATACAAAAACTGTATAAGTCCTAGTGTTCCGTAAGAAGAGATATAATTTTATTATTATTGTAATTATGTTATTGTTATTCTATAAAAGCTTGTAATATTAAGTTAATGTCTGACATTAGTTGAGTCCGTCATAGTATTCTAGATATTACTGACCTGGACAACAGTAACTTGTCACCAGTTAGGTTTTTCGAGCGAGGGTGGTAAACACTACTAATAGGTCAATGACAGGTAGTTTTTTGACATAGTGAAAAGAAGGCAAAAGGTCGATAGACTGTAGATGCAACCTGTCGCAATAAAAATTCTTCCAAGCTACCTGCCAAGAGTTTCTTATAAACCTTTGCGTAGTATAATCGTGTGGCCGGAAGATGAGCGATGTTATGAAGAGACGACTCTGTTATACCTGAAAGTAGAATGGACCAAGCGGGGTAAGGGATCGCTCAGGGTTTGTAAGAACGCGAGAAGGTGTCGCGAATGAGACAACCAACTACTTATGATATGAGTTGGGATCCCTGTAGACTCCTGTTATATGTTATTCTCTGGCTGGATCGGACGCACACCTTCCTACCCGATTCTGTTCCAACTAAAAACTCAATGCCAGTATAAATACGCTACTGTAGATGAATGGAATTAAAAAAACGAGAGAAAAACCATGCTTTTAAGCCAGACTTAATTACTGTTATTATTGAAATATGCGAGCCACGTGCGAGAACTGAGGATTTGCAGTGGTATTGAGTGGATGATTGTTGGATATTTTCTCTTTTAATTTGCTCTAGTAAAAATATCAATTACAGGAAAAAACACATATATTGTGAAGTTCCCGTCGATTTTACATTATTACAATGAAGTTTTCGGTCATTCCGATGGATAAATTTCATTTAATGGAGTAATTGAAGCAGACAAGCTAATTTGACAAACTTCATCGTGGTCCGAAGATAAAATTTACGACGATGCATAAGGCTCGGAACACGATGGTGTTCACCAAAGTAACCTGAGATGCGACGTTGCGATACTTAATTGTTGTATTTCATTGTACTAACTCTAATCAAATTTTGCATTTTAAAAATATATTCACATTTTTATAATTTGAATGTTTTATTTTACTTCTTAAGCTCTACAAAATAAAAGAGAGCTCAGAAACGATTGCACTCGGAGTCGATTGACACCCTAACGCTACCTGCCATTATGTTATAAAAATCTATGTAATCAGGTAGAAATCAATGTCGATGATTCAAATAAGGATTTTCATTTCTGTCGACCAAGATCAAAGTATTTATTTATGAAGTATCCAAGAAAATGTTATAAAAGGGGTTTTTTCCATTCTTTTGTCGGTAATATAACTTAAACTTGAGAACCAATAGCATAAAATTATGTGGTTACCGAAAAGAACCATAAAGACAAAGAGTTGATATGATTTTGAACAAATTTTACTACATTATACACTTATTTAAAAAATTAAAGGAACAAAAAAATTTCACCAACTTTTTAGTGATTTTTGGAAGGCTTATGTTCGTGAAAAATGGTCGTATAGAAAAAACAAAACAAAAGCAATTTCAAGCTTGAAATCTCTAGTTTAAAGATCTTTTGGCAAAATAGATTTTCAAGCCACAAGTTTTGTTTCTTAAATTGTGTAATCATCATCAAAATGGAAAAATTAATTTTTTTTCGGATTTTCTTCCATTTTTGCGTTAGTTACTCAATAAATGTAAGGTAAAGAGAAAAAAGAAAACAAATTCGAATAAATGTTAGAAAGAAAAAAGTCAAAAATTTCTTGTTTGTAAATTTTCAAATTGTTTACCAAAAGTTATTATCTCGTTGATTCGTGTCTTAGTTATTATAACAGCAAAATAATTTTTTTTCTTAAATGAAAAAATGTTCAATTTCGCTTCAAAAAATAAACTTTTTTAAGAACAAAAGAATTTACTGTCTTCCCGGGAAAAAAAGATTTTATATGATCATATATAAACATATATGTTCATATACAATTTATATATGATCATATAAGAAATATATAAAAATTATATATGATTACATAAAAGCTTATATGATCTTATAAAGTTCTTATAAGAATTAATATACTCTCGTGAGGACTTTATAAAAATTGATATGACTATATATAAAGTTATATATAACTTTATAAAAGTACTAGATAAAGTTTTATATGCTTATATATAATTATATATGATCATATAAAAGTTCATGTGATCTTATGAAAATCTTATAAGAATTTATATAATTTTATAAGGATTTTATAAAAATTGATGTTATTTTATATAAACCCGAGAAAAAGTTCTTATAGAATCATATATAAACATATGTGCTTATATATGATTATATGAAAGCTTACATAATCTTATAAAATTCTTATAAGGATTCATATGATCTTATAAGAATTTTATAACAATTGATGTGATTTTATATAAAGTTATATATAACTTTATAACAATACCAGGTAAAGTTTCATATGCTTATATATAATCATATATGATCATATAAAAGCTCATAACGATCTTATAAAATTCTTATAAGAATTTATATAATTTTATAAGGATTTTATAATAGTTGATATGATTTTTTATAAAGTTATATATGAATTTATAACGTTACCAGATAAAATGTTATACATTATATGCAGTCATATATGATTATATAAAAACTCATATGATCTTATAAAATCCGATGTAACTTCATATAAAGTTATATATAACATTGTGAAATTACAAGAGCACGTTTTATATGATTATACATAATCATGTATGATCATATAAAATCTTATATGACCTCATAAAATTCTTCTACGGATTCATATAATTAATGAAAATTGAGGTGATTTTATATAAATTTATAAATAAATTTGTATAAGTACAAAAGAGTTTAATACGGTTATATAAAATCATATATGATTATATAAAAGTTTATATAGTTTTATAATTCATATATATAAATTTCTATGGTCTCATAAGCAGGTTATTTTAAAAAAATTTATAATTTTATATAAAACACTAATGTGATAAAATTTGATCATATTTGGTGCATTATTGATGTAGGATGTATCAATTTGATCATTTGATTTAAGTAATGCTATAGATTGTCAAATACTTATAAGGGTAAAGCAGACTAGGGAACCAGACGGCAATCAAGAGATCATCAAAGTTGAGCAGCATTGAGGCAGAACATTAGTTGGATGGGTGACCCCCTGGCAAAATAGCAGTTAACCGATAGATGTTTTTTTTTTTTTCATTGTTCATGCATGATCATATATAATTATATATCATCAAATCCTGCCAATTTTGAGATCTAATCATATAAAATTTATTGTATATATGATTAGGTAAAATCATTTTTTACCGGGTATATCTAACTTTATATGATTATATAAGATTTTATATGATTATATAAGATTTTATAAAGTCATATAAGTTTTTATAGGACCAATTTCATTATAAAACTTTATATGATTTTATATGAGTCACTTTTATATGATTTATATATGATCATATAAGAATTTTTTTTCCCGGCTTGAACAAAAAAAAAGCTTTTCAATCAAGTCATTTACTTGTCTTAAAAAAAAAAGAATGTGAGAAGATAATATTTTTTTTCGACCCAAGTTAAATGTTTTTTCTTTGTACTAATTACCAATTCAGAATGTGATTTTTTTAAATAACAAATTTGATGGATAATTTAATGGATATAATTCATGAAATTATTGTTTGCGATAAAAACAAATTTTTATCTTGTATAAATCTGAATTAAAAAAAAAAATATTATCTCTGAAAATAAATCGAATTTAAGTCGATAATGAAAAGTTTCAGATGAATGAAATCGTAAAATAAAAATAATTTTTTTTTTCCATGACAGTTTTACTTATCATATCTGATGTTTTTGTTATATTGATGGTGTAGTGAGGATTTTTGTATATGACTGCCACTGCGTGTTTTATTTCTCGTGGTTCATCATTATAGACGGTGACTCAGAGACGTGAAACCAGTTTGGCGCTCGTGGACTTTTTTTCAATGCGACTATATATACGATGTTATACAGTGAGTGAGGGTGAAAAAGAAAAAAGATAAAGTAAGATGTATTTATATGTAAGAATAAGAGAAGAAGAAAGATATAGTTACCGATAGTTGTTGTACCGCATCGTCCTGCAATTTCGCGTATCCCCACTTTGGGCACGAGTATCATGACGTGAACGATGCACAACCAGAAATTTCACCATGTCAAAGAACAACAAAAAACTGTATATTGTAAAAAGATGTAGAGATAGAACGAGAGAGAAGGAGATAAAAAGTTATAAATATCAAAAGGAATTTACAGGGTGTTATATAGTTAATGGGATAATTATGAATATATATTACATATAATATTGCATTTATCATTAACATGATTCCATTTTTTATGATTTAACAAATACTTAAAATACAGATAAATTTTCAAACGCGATGAAAACCCTTAAACTCTTGAGTTCTAAACTCATATTTTGAGAAACCTCGTTTCGAATGTGGATCTGAAGAGTTTATATATATATGCTTTGAAAGAAAAAAAAATATGCGATTATAAAGCACAATCTCTTCGATTCACATTCGAGGTGTTTGAATATAGGTATTTTTTTGTATGTTTCATTATCTTAAAATGAATCAGTGACCAGTTACTGCACAAACAGTCACAAGTGCATACCACTAATTGAACGAAGGATATACTTGACACTATTTATACAGTTACTATTCACCGATTGACGTATTTTATTAACTTCTCTAAAGGGAAATTGTTGGTTTTGATCTGATTTTTGATGATCTAGTTTTCATGTAGACATTTTGAGGTCCTGGGAAGCTTTTCTAAATATCTTCAGATGAACGTCCATCAGTGTTTGTATTGTGTAATCTAATTTTTGACATGCGATATTTTCGGAATCAATCAACCAATTTGAAAGTTCTTTGAGGCAATCGAGAGGGCTTTTAAAGACTTAAAGTTGATTAGATGTTGAAGTCGATCAGCTGAGTGGCTTTCAAGTTGTTTGAAAAATGAAAATGAAATTTTTTTTTTTAGGTTTTTTTTGCCTAACACGAAAGCCGCCAGATTGATTTGTGTCAAAATTTGATCAAAGCTAAGTCTCAAAAAGTCCTTTCGATTGCTGCAAAGAACGTATAAATTACTTCCAAAGATATCGTCGGACCAAAATTACTTTTTTTTCAGCGAAATGTATTTTCTGGTGGTCCAAACGTTTTTTGAGCTCGCATAGCTAAAAACGTTGTGAATACTAACGTTTTCAGGTTCTCTGAGCACGAATTTTCTGATTTCTTTTCACTGACTTGTTTTCATGAAGGAAAGAAGTAACGGCAAATGATTTGTGATTTATTTTAATAATTTATCAATAGATATTGGCAACCTAAAACTGAGAGCTTTTAGCGTTTTCTGAAATTTTAACAGTAGGCTATAAATTTCGTATTTTCAAAAATTCTAATTCGAGTACGAAAATAATTGTTTTAAAATTGTTATTTAGTGTGGGAGTCCTAATTTTCAATTCATACCCAATGTTTTGTACTTAAGATGCGATATACAATATATTTAATTATTCTTATGCTAAAGAATTTTATGTTTCTAACAAATGCGTACCTGCTTCAACAAACCCTTACACCGACATACCCTTTTCGGCTCCGAATCCTTCCGGAACTAATTTTTTTATTACCCTTCTCGCTATTACGACAGTCTCGAATCTTCGTAAAAGTCAGAGGTTTTACTGTAATTGAATTACTATAAGATTAAATTAAATTACTTAGATAATTTTTGCTGCATCGAGACAATGTTGTATTGCTCTGAAAAGTATATTCAATTTACTTTTCAATAATTAATGGGGTATTTTTATATTCTAAATCGATCGTTTATAATATGTAAGAATAATTGTCTAGAGTTTTGTACAATTATATTTAAAATTTTTTTTTAAATACGACGGGTACAGTATGAGTATCATATTGAAATATAAAACCCTATTGCAAAAAACCAGATTACATATGTACGTTGAATGAATACGAAACCAGAAGTAAACATCCCTTATTTGTATTTACTTAATCAAAAATATAATCACAATGAAATTTGTGATATTTAAAATGTATTATCAATATTATGTCAATTTGTCAAGCAATACTACAACGCAGGTGGTCAACATATACTGTGATTAGTAATTGGGACGAAATACACATGAGTTATTTCGTACGATGCATGAATCCATGTTGTAACAGTAGGTTAGATTTAGAATTGAACACACATTTTGTTATGTTGTTGTACGTGAAGTTGAATAGTTGTAAGTGTGTATAAAGACCGCCCACTGGACAAAACCGAATAATATAAACCACCACGTAACTCGATAGTAGGACGTGATACATTTCCTGCGTCACTGTGTGCGGTATATCGATGTCTTTATTAATGGACTGAACTTTATAGACTTTGTTCATTAATATTATGAGTAAAATAAGTCAAAAAAAAAATAAAAACTTATTTATTCATATGATTTAGAGTTATGTTGTACATGAGTATGAATCAGTTTAGAAATTCGAATCAAATTTGATTGGGGAATTCGCGGTGTTTGTTTCGGAGAAAAAATTTTTGGATGATGAATAAGTATTTGAGGAACTTGATCAACACAGTTATATATTCACCCTTGTTTTTTTCTTTTTCTAGCTTAACTTATTTAATTTTCACCGGTTTTATGTACAAATATAAAAGTTCCTTTCAGCACCAAAATGTCAAGAATTGAATAACACTGAGAATAAAAAAAAAATTTTGAATAAATCAAAGCTGCGGAAATATAATGCGTGAAACTGGCAAATCTTTTTCGTGACGCTTTGATACTACATATTCTTGAATATATATATAACCTTCGCTCATCGATTTTTTGGAAAGCCTGAATGAATGCAAGGAATTACTTCGGGGGTGGAATAGCCTCACAATAATACGTTCTTTGTATACGTTGCATTATACATATATTCGACATTTTTTAAAATACTTTTCATTTTAGAAAATTTTTTTCAAGTAAGTTTATTATATAGATCCTATATGTATATAGAAAAAAAATTGAAATTTTTCTATTGTTATCTAATTAATCTCGTAGCAAAATAATTTTTATTGAATATAAGTATTTTTATTTATGTATAGAAAAAACTTTTTTCACCTTTTTTTTTTTCGTGAAAAGTATGCTTTAAATGTTTTTTAAACGTAATACTATGTAATAAAATAAAAAACTTAACTAATATCTGGTATATTAGGGTGCTTAAAAAAAATCGATATGATAAAACGATAATTTTGATCGTAACTGGGTTTTATTTAAAGTAAATTTAGTAAAAAAAATTACATATTACCTTTATGTCATACAAGCAGAAAGTAATAATTTCCATGAAATAGTATTTATTAAACATACTAATCAATCATTGAGTACAAAATTTATTTTCATGTTTTTGAAGCTTTTTTGCAATAAATGAAATTCGTAACAAAGCCTTTATTTGATACTTTTTCCGTGAGAGTAGTAGTTTTGGTGTGAACGTTGATTTTTAAAAAGTTATCAATTTCAAATACCTGTAACTCTCGAATTGTAAGTTTTAAAGCTTATAAGCTCATAAACAATTTTGTAGAGCATAAAATTTCCTACAAAAATGTTTATGATTCAAATTTTTTTCTCAACGTTAAATGAAGTTATAGGATTTTTTCTAAAAAAAATAAAATTCTCATGCTATTAGCATGGGAAAATCCAAACAGCGAGCACCACCTTTTAAAATTAAAATAAAAAATCATCCTTTTGAAAGGATTTTGTTTTCGATACATAGAAACTTTTTTTACAACAGCCAAAAGAAAAAAAAATATCGATTTTTTTTGGAGCACCCTAATATAGATAGATATATAAAGTAATTTGACAGGCAGTTATTTGTGTTTTTCCTCGAAAAACAAAGAGAAAACTCAGTATAGATCCCAAGTTAAGTTCAAGTTGCAGTTATGACATATTTATGGGGGCTATGAATATGTATATCAAGCCGAAATTACTAATCAAGATGGACAGTAGCTTTAAATCCTGTGAATAAACAAAATTTTTTAAAATGCAAGGGCCTTTAAAGCAAAATTATATTCAAGGTAGTTTCACGAAATTAGATTAAAGAACTTAATAAGTATATTAGTAATCAGTCTCTATTTCGAAAGATGACACTAACATTACACCTCTCGCAAATGTGTTCAGGCGCCTCTTCAATATACAACAGTTCTATGTTTTACTGACACATCCAGCTGATATAGTCCAGGCAAATAGACCCCCGAAATGGAAACAGGTCCAGCCAGGTCTGATTTTTTGAGGTAAGCTTCGGAACATGATTACAAAACATATACCAAAAAATCAAGGTAAAATTTCAATTAGACTGGTGAAAAAAAAAATAAAAAACACTTTTGATTAGCGTTTTATCGAAGAATTTAATAAATTTCGGCGAAAAGTGCTATATAAAAGTTGTAGAGAAAAAAATATAGAAAATTATGAGTATCCTCGGTTTTATTGTATACAGGCAGTAAAGGTAACAGAGCACCTGAAAGTTTAAATAGAGAGTATCATACGTAAAATCCATGTCGTACTAAGACAAAATTCCGTTTCCTTATATGTAATATATTTTTCACTCACTCTCATTCTTATTCATTGTATTATGCTCATTAATTGTAAATATCATCATCTGTAAATTATCCATCTCCTTTACACTATAAGGTTTTACTTTATTATTTGGCTGCTAAGAAAGAAGAGTCTTAATTTCGGAACCTATGTCAAAAAAAAATTCAAATTCTAGGAAATTTCCAGGAATCACAGCCTACTGATGTTTTAACCAAAAATATGAATTAGACAAAAATGAATAGTGACCAATCGACGAAGAGGAAGAATTATATTCGAATCACAGAACACACATCAGATGTTATGAATATAATTTAGGGTGGTTCGTATACATGGTTCTTTTCGTTTTAAGAATAGAAGTCGATGCACGGATGCAATCTGATCCGTCGGGTTACCTGGTTTCGGTAAGTTGGTAGTCGTTTTTAACCGTTTGACATGAATGAGGTGACAGGCATTGTCCCATAATGTTCACGTGCGTTTTACGCCAACCTTGCCGCATCGCGTTTATGCCTTGATCGCATATGCATAGAATATAGTATAATCTCATTTTAGATACTGGAACCTAGAAGAATATTTAAACACACACGCGGCACTTTTAAAGTCTTTCCTATAACTCGTCATCTCCAAGCTGTTATTTTTCATAACTCACAGGAAATAAACTACTACACTATGTTAGCTCACCTGGGGCGGTGATGAGCGCCAGAAATTTAACTGTCTGGATGCGAGAGTTCCATTTCGATGAGTCAGATCACAGATCAAAAATGTTCGATTAAAATCTCGTAGGGAGTTGCTTCCGAAACAATAACCGTCTTTTTTATCATCCAATTCGTTTTATTATTTCAGAAAGGGAAACGAGATGTTAATTTTATTCGATAATTTTATTCATTGCTACTATTTTAATATCATTAGTAAATTGTTCAAAATATTATGACTTTCAACAAACGGTTTTTAATGCATGATCTGACATTTTTTATAAAGGTGAGGGGAGTGGGGGCAAAATAGGCTCTCTATTCGATAATAATGACCCCGTTTCTAACAATTCGAAAAAAACATTTTTTTTATGATTTTCGTGTTTATCTAAATCGTCCAATAGTACAGTCACCAACTGAGGTAAGTTGATCTCTCAACATTTTTTACTTATATCTATTTTTATTCATAATAATAATAATAAATAATAATATGGTCTGCTATTTTTAATTTAATAATCTAATTTACTAGCAATTAGTATAAACCCTATATTGTAAAAGTACAAGTAATATGCATAAAAATCAGTAAGTCGAAAATGAAAGAATTAAAAATTTTTAATTTTATTTTTGGAATAAGTCTAACTTTCGTCCATAAACTATGTATATATATAACTTGGATGAACCTTTTGACTCCATAAGAATATAAAAATCGCTAAAAATGAATTTTTGGATTTGTTCTTTTAATTTTCTGGAGGAGACCATCATGACCTTGTTTTTTTAATTTTCGAAACCTATTAAGTAAATTACAGTTAACCTATTTTTTAATCGGTCGTGATAAAATGTGCGGGTCAGTTCAATAATAAACTATGTAATAAAATTCTTAAGGGGTCCGTCTTGCCCCTCCTACCACATTTCTAAATGTTTACGCGACCGAAGTAATTTGGCGAAATAAATTAACAGTAGACCGACCAATAATTAAATCGCCTTCAAATCGACATTCTACCAGTTAATATTCTGGAATACCATCACTCCTTCTTCTCTCTCTCTCTCTCTCTCTCTCTCTCTCTCTCTCTCTCTCTCTCTCTCTCTCTCTCTCACACTCTTGTCCCATTCTCTTAATGTATCGCCATCATATTCTTACATACGTTTATTTCTCCACAAGGAATAAAACTTCCATTACATCGTTATCTTTACTAAAAATTTTTTAGGAACGATTTCACAAATTTTCAAGAAAATCTGTGATTATTATTCAAATTTTATCTTCTCATATACAAACAGTTTTTATTTTTTTTTTAACAAATAATTTTTCTCTAATAATATTATCCACTCGTTTATTCTTTGTTTGAGCTCTAGTCTTTTGACTTTATACAAAATAAATAAAAAATAGAAATTAACAAATAAATTCATACATTCTTTTGTTTCATATTAAACTCGTCTTGGAGTTCAGTTTATTTTTCTTTATTCTTAGGGAATAAGACAAATGATTATTTTTACTGAGTTCGTAGAAAAACCTAAAAACTTTATGGTCAGATATAATTTTATTTTCAAGAACCTACTACACGTGAATTTGTAGTTGAGAACTAGAATAAAACTAGTTAAATAACTTGAAAAGTTTCTTTAAAATTAATTTTCAACATTACTGTTTCCATGTAAGATATAAAATAATCATACAGATTGTTTGAATGTAAAATTTAGAAAAATAAAGTTAACTTTGTGTAAACAATTATTTTTTTCTAGGTATTACGAACAAATTTTTTTTACATACATAAACAATAACATAACGATGGCCTTAATATAAATATTTTTTATGAACGGAAAGCTAAAAATAAACTAAAAAAAAATCACCGTAGGAATTTATGACAAACGGAAATATAAAAGATAAGATTCTCAAATAAAAGATTTTGATATTGAGTTAGGTTTGAATATTTTGATTTAGTTTTATTTCCCGTGTGCATGAATATCAGACTGCATTTTCTCAACAAATGTTTTTTTATGCTGTACAGCAGGAACCAGTCATTATTGATACTGCTGCTGAGGTTTCGTGTTCTCTTCTTCTATTCACTATTGTTGTCTTCACAAGGCGTTATATAGAGAATAAAAAAATCAGAGAACCAGAAAAGAAGATAAACGAGCATTACTATGCGACATTCAAAATTTTAAGACTGCGCAAGTATTTTTAGATTTTTTCTTAAAATTATACAATTTATCTATAATTATTTTTGGGTATTCAGGTTTGTTCTTTGTATTTCGATGCATAGTTTTTCTTCGAATCTTCACTAGAAATTATATGTACATACTTAAATATATATAAATTGGATGAGAAGGGCAAAAGGATTCTACAATTTCATTTTTTACGAATTTTGTATTTTTAAATGGTAATTAAAAAATTTTTTTGCTAATTTTTTATTTTTTTCGAATATATCTCCGGTTATTTGTAAGGTCCAAAATAATAATTATTATTATTCTGGTAAACAAAAGAATAAGCTAAAATTGAATTAAAAATTTTTTTTTTAATTTATGCCATGGGTCCAACTTGCTCCTTATAAACATGAAAATGATAAAAAAAAAATGTTTCTTGAATTTTTTTGGAAAGAGAGCATTTCGCTCTTTCGCTCTTATTTTATTTCAACTGCGACAAACGATTAAATGGTAAAAGATATATTTTCATTAAGTAATTTCATTTTTATTATTTTAGAAAATATTATTTTCTTGTTCTATATAAACGTTATGAAATAAAAAAACAACCAATACGACTCGGAGACGAGTTAAAAATGATATGAGCTAACATAAATGATAATTTAAAAATGAAAAATTTTGCAGTAGATTAATATTTTTTCCTGTTATTGTATTTTTGTTATTGTGAGGTGAAATATAAACAAAGATGTTCATTCTTTAGTAAAAGCTCATTACTCTCTGGTAATGTGTATGGGGAGAGACGTTCATTCAGTGTTGTGAATTCTTGCATCACAACAAAATATTTGCTTTCTCGAGACGAGGTTGTTTGTATAGGTGCACAGGGTCCCAAGGTCTCTTACTTCTTTTCTTCTCAACTCCACGAGTTCTTCTTTCTCCCGGCGCGGATCTTTCATCTCCGGTCGGCGTCCTCCTCCTACTGGCATTCCTAAAAACGTTCGCCCAAAACAACACGTGGTCTTTTACTCTATAGAATTCATGCTGTTGCCAGCTACGCAATCTTATGCATTTATTCTTTGTCCCATTCTTTGTTTTTCCTCTATACATTCATATCTACATACATATTCGCGTAAATAAATACTAGAGTGTATCGAAAAAAGTTTTATTTGTCACTAAGTCTTAAGAACAAAAATTTCTCATTCAACCATTTTGAGGTATTTCATATCATTCTATAATTTTCCATTAGAATAATTTAAAAAAAATTAATTGATAAGGATCTTAGAACAATATTAATTCCATAAAAATATCTTTTCAATGCTTCATAAAACAAGATGAGTGACAAAATTAATCTATCGTTAATTTCGATTTATACGATTAAAACTTGAAAGTTATTTTTTTCGGAAACTTTTGCAAGATATTTTTATCCATTTCAAATAAAATCAACTTTGTTGATTTTTAATAGTTGACCTGAGTCTAAAGGTTTAAAATATTTTTTTTACTCTTGTGCAATGCAGATATTTGTATCGTTTTCTGTAAGTATATAAAAAATATTCGGTGATTTTTTTCCGTAAGTATTTTCATTAAAAACCTGAAAATACAATGAGATGGCTTTAGATCTTTGAAATAAGAGCTCTTGAGTTGAAACATTATTTTTTTTTGTCATAGTATATCAGCATTTTTTTTTATCACACAGAGGAAATAATTAAGCACTTTACAAATGACGGAATGACACTTGTTTCGTCTTAGTTTTCACTTCAAATTGAATCTGATAATATCTTTATATTACTCCAAATTTTAATAAAATTGAAGAAACAAAAATTATATTTCTTAAATTATTTTTTATCTAAGCTTTTAAAAAGTTATAACGAACTTATTTAACGAGAATATTAAAATACGATAAAGATATAATTCCTCAAAAGAATAAAAAAAAAAAAAATTAACGCAAATTGTTTGAAAATGATATTGATAATGATGACAAGGACATTGACGATGGCAACGAAGATACTTTATACACAGAAAAAACAGATATCTTGAGTCAAGAAAATATTTTTGAAGACAAACGTTTTCGGGAACCAAGTCAAGATTTTTTCGAGCCAAGAGAATTCGTCTTGGTGGGAGAAGATTTCTACTTTATCTGACAAAATTTAGGTTTCCAAAAAAATTTTCTTGAATCAAGAATATTTACCTTCAGTCGAGAGATTTTTTTTTTGTGTGTACGTATCTTTCCTTAAAGCTATTCTCTAAATCAACAGAAACAAGGATTTAATATTTTTCATATTAAGGTTAGCCACACAAACTGTGTACTTATGATAGAGAAATTTTTAAATATAAAGAAAGGGCGCCAAAACACGACCGCTCACATAAGGAAATAATGGATTATGGTGCATTTGAATATACGTTGAGTATTTTTTTTTTTTTGACGTTCATTTGACCAAATGGTTATTAAACCAAATTTCCAGTTGCTATAGAAAAAGATTTCTTTTCCCAGACAGGTCAAACGGACCACCCCTAAAAATAAGTTTCTTTTTTTATTTAAAAAAAGAATGACTATGATGAAATTGTTTATATCTAATCCAAACAAAAAAAGAGATTTGCACTACTGGTAGTAAATAAAGATGCCGAAAAAACAAAATTGTTGAAGATAAATATGTAGTTTGTATAAAATTTTAATATAGCGATGACACCGTATGTATTTTTTGTGGCCAACAATACACTGAATCCACTGATAGATTCATAAAATAAATTTAGGATAAAAAAATTTTTTTAAAGCAAAAATTTTGAAAAAAAATTTTGAGACACTCAAAATTATACAAAAATGATGATAAAAGTCTTAAATGAGGATTATAAACAATTTTGGAAGTAAAAAATTATTTACTAAATTTTTGGGGTGGTCCATTTTGCCCACCCTTCCCTTATGGGTAGCTTGTATTTATTAGAGATCTCAAAAAGTCTAAAAAAAAAAAAATTATCACTAACTAGAATTAATGTTTAAAAGTTATCATTCATTCAAGATTGTTTTAAAAATTTGTTGAACTCAATAATAAGTAAAACATAAATAGAATAAAAAGATCTTTATTTTTAATATTTTTCGAGTGACTATTTTGTCCCAATTCACTTAATAATTTAATAATAACTAATTGTATTAAAGTAAATTATTTGCATGATAAATTGAGACTTACCTAAGAAACGGTTAACAACTGTCGGAACAAAAGAGACTTTGAAACTAAATTGTTAGATGAAAGCTACAAGAAGAAACATGTGCTCCCACGTGGTGAGGGTAAAAGTGCAACAGTCGTAACACCGTGTGTGGTTTGTTAACACACGTGGAAAACCATCATCTATTGATCTTTAATTCGGGTTCAAGGAAAAGGGGTCCAAGTGTTATAAAATAATTCACCTCAAATCACATTAAAAGCGACATGTAATTTTTTTTCGTCACATTCGCGACTATGGGGTGGTAACCTGTAATTTATTTTTTCACCCTGTACGAAGGGTGTGTCTCTTGTGATGTTGAATGAAAAGAAAAAGAGTTGGTTAAAAAGAACTACCAAAATTTACCCCTGAGATATTGGAAACTCTAAGGAACAAGAAACATCTTGTTACAATTTTTTATTTATATATAACATTTATTACAAATATATGATTCACAACCATCAAATAAGAAATTTTTCATTCATTAAAATGAAAATAAATATTTATTATTCAAAATATAACACTTACCAAAAACAGGGAGAACTAGAATAATTACGTGCACTTAAAAATAAAATCTGCTATTAAAAAAAATTTAATAATAATTTATTGATTAATTAAAACTATCCATTATTTATTTGCTGAGTCCGATTTTTTATTAAATTGATTTAAAAAGAAAAAAAAGAAAAAAAAAGTTATTCAACTCCACACCCATGAGATAATCATTATCAGTACATACTAAGCAATAACAATGGAATAATACAAAATATAAATAACAAATTTAAATTCATCTCTATAGAAATTATAATAAACCAGAAAATCAATATCAAGCTTAAAACTGTCTGATAAAGTTATAGACATAGAATAAATTGTGACTTTGCGAGACTACCGTATACAATTCGTTCATCTTTACCTCACAATAAAAAAAAAACAGAATGTATATAAGTCATTCCATAGCAAATCAGCGGATTTCAAAAATCATATTTTTTTTATTTAGCTGAATTTTTAATATCTTTTTTATGTATCTAAAGACGCTTGTAAATTTTTAGTTAGTAATCTCCGAAAATTAAGATATGAATTTTTAAATATTTTAAAAAAAAAAACAATGGTATGGCAAGTATAAAAAATGCATTACTCCTGATCAATTCATCGTTATCTCGAAATAATCGGGGTCATTTTTTCGTCTTGAAATGTAGTTCTCGAAAAAAAATATGAAAAATCAAATTTTTTTTTTTTATTTCAAACTCAAATTTTGAGTTTTTTTGAAGAGCGACATTTTTTATTTTTTTTTGGAAAAAGATATGTTATACTAGACAAAAATAATTTTTTTAGCTGTTAGTCAAGATGAGATTCAAATATCTTCGATTTTATAACCCACTTTTTCTTATTTATTTATTTTCTTTTTTTCGAAAATCCACGATTTTTGATAACTCATAAATATTTCGCGAAAATTGAAGTTTCCAAAAATTGTCATTAATACCAATCTATAGTGCCAACCATCCAAAGTACTTAACTTACTTATTGCGAAAATATCATTTTTTTCTACTTTTTAAACAGTTTTGATGATTTGCTATGGTATTTCATCTAAAAGTCAAGTTCATGCAGACAATGAACAAAGTATGTTTCTAGTGAGTAAAAAAAAAAACATTTAATATGAATTATATAATAAGAAGGACGTTGTAAATTAAAATAGATAGAATTACAGAAAATAAATAACACGCATCATTGAGAATTTAAATGCTATAGCAATTCCTATAGGAATCTTGAAAAAAAATGTTAGAAGTATCCAGTGTTCAGCGATCAAGCAGCCAATACAAATGTTAGTAGTGAAATAATTTAAAGGAGTAGGAGCGGTCAAAATAAAAAACGAGGAAAAAAGTTAGAAGGATAATTCAAGCGAGTTACCCCGATTGGACGATGCTCGGCAATGTAGATTTTTCGGGGGTGTAAGACAGGTTCAGTATTTTCAACTTGTTTTTCAAGCCAGAAGGCAACTGAAAGAAGGAAAAAAGAATAGAGAAGAATTCTTGGAAGCGAAGATTTATTTTTCTGAAGAGACTCTAATAGTACACCTAACCAGAGAAACTCGCCTTGTGTCTTTTAAAGTAGCTGAGTTATGAGCTTGTAAGGGTGGCTCCAATGACTCGAGGGTCGATTACTTTATTTTTTATTTTTTTAGTCCTCCCTCATTCGCTTTTTTTTTTTTTGTTTTTTTTTTTTTACTGAAAATCCAAAAGGGTTGTGAATTTCCAATAACTAAAATTATTTCCATATTTATTAATTATACAGCTGTAACTTAAATTTCTAATTTAAAAAAAATGTTATCGACGTACATATCACGATATATATATAAATATATAATAGTATGACGCAGAGATGAGCGTGGGAAGGAAACGTGAAACTGCTTTGTAATTTTGAGAGGAAAGGAAGAAAACCGGTTTCCCGCAAAACATTCGACGCTGACGCTCTTTACCAAACGTTTCTCTACTTCTTCTACTCGAATAGGACCTGATGGTAGCGGGGGAAAAAAAAAACGATTTGAAACACTATGTCGTCGACTAGTAAAGAAAAACTAATGTTTTCGGAAAAGTCCATATAGACTAACAGTAGTAGATTTGGGTGGCGTGGCTCATGAGGGGGATGGAAACCTGTTGCCAAAGTTTCTCTCTTGCCCCGTCGACAGTACATCCTCTTTTTTTTATCTCAATCTATCCCATTTATTTTCTTTTCTTTCATTTTACTTTATTTTTTTTTTCTTTTAAATTATTTTCATAAACTCAAACAACGCGATTCAACAACGTGGAAAACTTTCAACATATAAATCATTTAGTTTTTGAAAAGAAAATGAAAGTATATAATGGTATGGAATGTAAATTGAACGTGCGAGATAATTACTGGATCGTTATACAAATGTATATATGAACTATGAATGCGTTTTACGAGCAATGATTATATGCTATGGAAATATCGATAAAGTATTTTTTTTTTTATAAATAACTGAAATCGAAATAATGAATCGACATCGAATAAAACTTCTTTTCAATGTACACGCGAGATCTTGACAACACGATTGCAGTCTGAGAGTATATGTGTTACCTGTTATATGTCTTTAATATCTCTGAAGGTCATCCAGAAACTTTAATTATAATCGATTTTATTATTTATAGGATTTCATAATCACAAGTAAATCTTTAACACTGTGAAAAAATGCCGATGTGTGTCTAACCGGTGTATAGTGTATTAACCCGTGCAAAAAAAAAAGTTCGAAAAAAATTCGAATGGTCAAACTTCGAAATTGGAGACAGTTTTAAACTTGTGTAAAACCTCAATATTGAAAACAATATAGCAATCAATAAATTATGATAAAATTTTAGGGTAAAGTCAAAGATTTTATAACGATGTTTCAAAAATGATTTATTTATTTTATACTAATTGATATACAAGTTCGAATTTTGAGATCTTTTTTAGAATGAAAATAAATAAGATTTGATTCGGAGAAATTACATAATATTATTATCGCAATTTTCGATTTTTCAGAAATATTTCGATGGTCCTCTTCCACATAAAAGTTTGAACAAAGTTCAAAGTTGTCCCGAAATTCAAATTTTGACTGGTCAAAATTTTTCCCAACTTTTTAGGTAGATTTTTTGAGAAATTAGACTATTGCAATGGGCCTCATGATGGAATTATCAAAGAATTTCGCCACCTTATGTCTTATTTTCGCTAGTAGAATAAAAATATAATATCCACTCAGAAGTTTATATATGTATGTAAAAATTTTATACATATATAGGGTTTATTTCCATATGCACTTAGAAACCGTTACAATGTGGTTATACACGGAAAAAAATTTACTGTTGCAGCAACAGGATTAATACTGTTGTTGCGAGTTAATAGTAAAATATAGTTACACAGTAAAAAATTTTATGTCATTGCGTTAAAACATTGTGTTAAATATTTAACACTTTTATGTGTACATTTAACATTTATTCTGTTAAATCAACACAAAAAAGTGTTAAATATTTAACACAAAAATTTTTAACACTGAGTTTTTTTACGCAATGACACAAAATTTTTTACTGTGTAACAATATTTTACTATTAACTCGCAACAACAGTATTAATCCTGTTACTGCAACATGGCTGTCTGCTGTTGCAGCTGCAGAAAAATCCTGCCGCTACAACAGGATTTTTTCCTGTTGCTGCAACATGAATGCCTCTGTTTGCAGCAACAGTAAATTTTTTTCCGTGTAGGATTGGTTCCTATTTGCTCACGGGAACCATTCCTATGAGTATGGTAGTCATTACCATAATTCTATCATATGCGATATGGGAACTGTTACCATGAGGATAGGAATTGATCCCATACTTATGGGAACTTTTCCCAGAAAGTATGGGTCTATATCCCATAATTCCAAGTAATTATTACCATAACGGTATGGGATAATAATTTATAAACGTACTAGGAACGGTTACCATAAATTTCTCTCCATGTAAATAACTTTTGTACCGAAAGTGGTACACGGAGAGAAAAATATCGCCAGAATGACTATCCAATGTATCCTCAAATGACGTATCGTCAGAATAACGATTCGTATACCTAATTTAGTAATACTCTCATATTAATTTAATAATTTATAGTATCGTTAAAATAAAGATACGTATTTGGGTTAGATTAAGTATTCGTTTATTTAATTTAACAATACGACGAATAGCCTTTGTAACGATATGTAGTTTCGTTGATATAGGTATCTGTATCGCCAGCGTGAGGATCCGTGTAGCTAAATTGGCTATACGTATCATCGTTCTCGGTTGCCGGATGCCTAAATACAGAGTTTGCGCAATAGTCATGTCAGCGATTCATAAAATGCCTAAAATAAGGATACGGATCGTCATTTCGACGATCCACTGTGAGGATACTCTGTATAGCTGAACTGGCTATACGGCGTATCGTTAAGTAAGATGACTATACAGCGTATAGCCAGAATAGCGATACGTATACTTAATCTGGCGATATTTTTCTCTCCGTGTAGCTTAATTCGGTAAAATGTATACATCTTAAAGTTCGTACAATTAGCTTCAATTTCCACTATATTACTTGTTTTTTTAAAAATCTTTTCTAACAATATCAAATTGTTATTGATCTCGGAAATTTTACAAAAAAATAAAAAAGCATATTTTCGCAGCTTAGTCTTTCAATAACTTCTGAATGATAAGACATGACTCAATTTCTTGAAATTCGTAATGTAGCTTATAAAATAAGTAATAATTACACTACTGATACGTTATTTCATATTGAGTAGTTTGTTTTTTATAAAGTTAGAAAAATTTTTGTATTTTAATAAAAAATCTACTTTCCCATTCCGAGTAAGGTTTTTTTACACGACAAATTTTTCGGTGTATTATACAATTCAATCTACTTCGCATTCTGCTCTTTTGCAGGAGAATACGGAAAAGAAAAAATTTTCATTGAAAAATTACGCTTCGAAGTTATTATATTTTTATTGTTAGAAGTACTTATTTGTTACAATTATTAATAACATAAGAGAAAATTTATAGTTGTTAAGTAAATATTAAATTAAAAGTTATCTGATTAAAAGTAATAGCGATTAAATAACTTCGTGTTAACTTGAAAATTTTTTGATAATTTAAAATTGCGTATACGCAACTTATTATTGAATTCAAGGAAAGCAATTAAGCTTTCACTTGATTTATTTAAGACATAAATAATTTGGTGAAGTAGTAATTATCGCCCTGAGGCTCAACAGAATCTATCTCTGCGCATTTCTCCCTTTATATACTCACGTGCTTTGCCCAAGAGATGAAAGCATCCGCTCTCTTCGGCGCAACTAAACTTCCCGTGAAGCGATAAATTCTAGAAACAATAGGAAATTCTCATGCTAGACAATAGAAGAAATATACTAGTACCGTCGCGCGTAGACGGAAGTTATTTTTTTTAGATTATTTTTAAAAGTAACCCGAATTTTATTTTTTAACATAAATAATAAACAATTTTTTTTTGTTTTTTTTTTTTTTTTGTTAATATATTGTTGCACTATTACATATTACGAAATCTGTTCAGGTAAAAGGCAACTTTACTAGTACCAAATTTAATACAAATATTGTGTACTATTTATATATAAATACACATATGTATTTTTAGATTTGACCTATTGTATTTTGAAAAGAATCTTTTTAATAAAAGCTTGTTTTGCACCAAACAAAAGTTAAGTTTCATTATTTTTAACTTCCCGCTAAGAAAATTGTTGACTTTCAAAAATTCGGAGTTATTGGTCTCACCCCGATTTTCGAAAATGGAGTTTTCATCAGATGTCGACGTTTTGAGGTCCCGGCCCCTGGGAAGTTATTCTGACTATTTTCAGAATGATGTCCGAGTGTCTGTATGTATGTGTGTGTGTGTATGTATGTATGTAAACTCTTTATAACTTTTTAACTAATGAACCGATTTGGATGGTTAAGGCGGCAATCGAAAGAGCTTGTTGGCCATCAACTTTTCTGAAAATTTCAGATCATTTGATCAAGTAGACTCGAAAATATTGGTGAATTACGAAAAAAAAATTTGTATTTTTTAGTTTCTTATAGATTTCTCAGAAACAACTCAAACGATCGACTTCAAAATCTAATCAGCTCTAGAGCTTTATAAAACGCGTCGATCGCCGCCTCAACCATCCGGATCGGTTAATTTATTCGAGAGATATCGTTGAAGAAATTAACGGTAAGAAACGTTTTTTTTTCGAAAACAATGGCACACAAAAGTATTTTCGAGCTCGAAGAGCTTGAAAATGTATTCACGACAATGTTCTCGAGCTCAAGGAGCTCGAAAACAGCGGGAAGTTTTGGGGCTGGCCCGCAGGGTCAACCGATAGACAGATTTTTTTTAAGGTGATTTTATTCACATTGAATGAATAACAATGCTGATTAGTGATAATCGAATAAAAGAAGACTTTTTAATACGACCTCTTAAATATAATCATTTTAGAATCGAATAAAAATTACTTTAAAAAAAGCATTTACGTAGCGTTGTTTATTGTAGGTACCATTTGGGGCCGCTGCTCCTTTTTTGTGCATTTAATACTTTTTTTTAATTAACAAAAATATATAAAAACAAAAAAAATTAATTGTCATAGAATAATAAATGTATCTTCGAACACATTTAAAAATTAATTCTGGTATTGTGTGTTTTATAAATTATTTTAATTAATTTTATGAAGTGTCTAAAACTGGGCTAAGACGGTAACTCTATCTTATGTATATTCAAAATGACACTACTTTTTAAAAAATTAATTGTTCGATTTTGCATATGTTTGAATCGAATTATAAGATTATCGCCGAAGAAAATGGTCGTAAGACTTAGTAGAATCTAATCAGGATTGTGAACGCTATCGAAATGAAAAAACGTCGTATCTTATATACACTAATGTAAAAAATGGAAGGAACAGAAAAATTTTAGAAATTTTAGTGATTTTTGAAAGACTGTATAACTTTGTGAAAAATAATCGTATTGAGATCTTAAACAAGCATTTTAAAGCTTGAAATCTTTAGTTTCAGGATTTTTTGATCCAAATTTTTTTATTGTTCTATCAAAGGGTCGACGGACCAGAGAAATTTTTTTTTAGCTAAACCAATGCATAAGTCAGTTAGAAAAGTTTTTTAACTTCAATTTGCTTTTTTATTGAGCCTTGTACGACAATTTTTCGCTGAGATATCAGCCTTCAAATGAAAAAAGATTCTTTTGGCTGTGATTATCGATATGTCTGCTACCGATTGTCGCACAGTGAATTGAAGGGCAGCTTCAAATACCTTTTGTAAACTCTCTACAAGATTCATTCATCAATTTTTATAAAAAAACTTTTTCATCAAAATTTACTGAAGAAATGAATAAAAATTATAATAAAATTAACAGTTAAAAAAATAATTTAAGCTTATTTTTTAATCATTATCGATTAATTAAGACATATAACGGAAAATGAATATTTCTCATTGAAAAAAAAAAAAAAAATTTGATTAGGTTTGTCACAACCATAATTTTTTTTCTTATTGTCCAAAAAATGATCAAGTCAAAATTTATAATAAATTGTTAAAAATGTATTAAATCAATCATTATCCAAGATAACCTTGAAACCAATATAGAAGAAAAACTTGATATGTATTTAACATCTAAAGTAGTAAATAGCATATAGATTTGTTCTTATTTATAATAATTGAGAATGTTTGTCGGACGTCAATCAACGTCAGCTATACCAATGTTTAGTTTTCGATCCATCTTTTTAGTATACGGATAAAATTCAAGAAAAACGACAAGTTGTCTATCTCGGTGCTTGTAATACCTGAACCGACAATAGTCGCGTGAAACCAGTCTATGAGACTTAATTACCCTAGAGACCCTGGCGCTTGTTTAAGAGTCCAACTATTTCTCTCTAGGCTGTAGAGCAAGAGGCGTGTCTGTTTCTTGGAGAAGACACGTTACTTGGTAACGCTAGACTTATCCATTCTACATAAGTATACGTATATCTATATATATTTATATATATACATATACTTTTTTTTTTTACACAAAATTATTTCTTGTATTAATGGCAATCTTTTGTTCTGATAGAAATTCTCGACAAGTAGGTGGAGCGTAAATTTACTCCAGATGCTACAATAACATTTGGTCTAATAAATTTTCTCAGAAATCTATAATTAAAATAATAAATTTATTTATACAGACATAATCTAAGATACTCGGTAACTCTCATAGAAAATAAATATTATTGATACAAATTTGAAAAAAAAAAAAAATAAATAAATAAAAAAAACAATACTCATGTCCTTCGGGATAGAACCTGGAAAGTGCCAAATTTATCAGAAAACGTCCATCAGTACAACGTTTTGGATATTTGCAATAAAACTATTAAAGTATCTGTTTTTCATGTATCCTTCCAGTGGGATTGGTAATTTAGGTTTTAGTCTAGAAAATAATCAATAAAAAAGTTTGCCTTCAAATTAAATTATTTTTTTAATTTCTTTAGGCTTACGAATTGTAAAGAAAACTCAATTAACCGAGCAATCAATCGTAATTATTTAGTATTATAAAAAAATCCATTTGTTAAATCTATCCTGTCATTACTTATCAAGTCAAGTATAAATCATTGTATCACATATGACTCTGTTTGGATCAAAGAACAGGTTGTATTTATAGAGCCAATCACACACTTTGACGTCGATGCAACTTTTTGCTTCCATTCGTTTACTTGCGATTCAACGCAACCTTTCAACTCAAATAAATTTTTATCAATTAAATTAAATATATTGAGACGGAAATAAATTTCTCAGAATTAAGTTGTTAGTTGTTTTTTACTCAAAATTTTTCTTATGCTCAGAGTATTCAGTTAATCTTATATCTTTATCAGCTTTTAAGGTGAACATTGTCTCGGTGAAATTACGCTTTTTATGTTTTTTTCTTACCTATAGATGGTGCCTGATAAGATATTCATTTGTTTGTTAAATCTAATAAGCTCTACAAAATATTTTCAAAATAATAGATAATATTTCGTATCTCATATTTAACTTAACATATATATATATTTTTAGTACAAAAACGATTTTACACTTTTAATTCACTCGTATGTATTTAGTTTATATTCATATGAATATTCCAGAATAGATATTATATGTCCAATGCGGAATTCGACGCAGTTTCCTAGCCTTTAACGCTAAAGAAAGTTGAAAAATCAATCAGTTCAACAATTATGATGTAACTCGAAAAAATAGTATATTGTGTGACAAGAGATGAAACAAGACGATTTCAGACTAGGGTGAGGTTGGCTGCCCGATCCTGAGTCACACACTGAATTTTTCATGATTACCTGCATTGAAACTTCAAAATTCAGTGTCGGCAGCCAGTAAGAAACAAGTTAATTTCAAGACGATGATGCGAAGAACTGTTAGAGAATGAGAAATATGTCATTTATAGACACTTATTAAACAGTAAATAAGACAAAAATATTATTTTCACTAATTTTTTAGTAAATTTATTTGGTTAATTAAAACTGTCACTTAAAAAATGAAATGAGTAAACTGAAGTGACAAGTAGACAAATGAGAGTAATAAGGCTGCAAATGAACATTAAATATAACTGACACTGGGCAGAAACAATTGTGTTTCTTCCCAAGGGAAATAACACGCATGTTTCTGCCCGCTGTATGAAGGTATTTTTGGATTACGAATTCGCTAGCAGTTGTTTGCAGCATCGGCTTGAAATTAGGTTGTTTCGACGGGCTGTAGAGACACTGAAACTTCAAGTTTCGATGCTGGTATCATGAAAAACACTTTTTTGAAATTTTTTCGTAAACGATATCTCTGGAACAAATTATCTGATTTTGTTGACTGCCGCGACATTCGATGAGAATTTTTGAGTTTTAGAGTTGATAAGATTTTAGAATCAATCCATATAGAGTATGATAAAAGTTATCCAAAAAATATATTTTTGAAATATCTCAAATCGTACTTTACCAATCAACTTATATCTGATTAATGTATGTACTCTATTGACATATACTAAACTATACAAAATTTTTTATATTGAAAGTCACGAAAAATGCATTAGATACAAAAATTATTATCAATAGTCAAACTAATTTAGTATCCATCTATTTAGAACCAACACTGATAAAAAATTTATATGATATGGTATTATTAAAGTATAATTGTTTTCCATGTATAATGTATTATAATTAAAGTTCCGTAAAAAGTAATAATAGCAAAAAAAAATATTTGAAAATGATTTTAACTTTCATTTACTCCAATTATAACTGGGTTTTCATCTATAATAATACGTTTTGATCACGAGAGATGCTCAACGAAGCTAGAAATTAAATTCATACTTCAACCTTGAAGCCAGCTCATCAGCTTGATGGATCATCAGCGGCCTGGCGGAAAAAGAAAAAAAATTAAGAATATATGAGAAGAAGAATAAGTCCAGAGAGATGGACCAACTAAAATAGTGGCAGAGGTCATCGTCAGTTTTGAGACGTGGATGAACGTAATGGAATGAGTATGAGATAGGAGACATACAAGTAAACTCTTAGTAGTATGCATGTATATATATATATATATATACATAAATCTACATACATATATAAAATGAAAATATTGAAGAATGAGATAGAAGAAGAACAAGCAAATTATGGCGATCGAGACAACAGCACGAAGATCGTGCAGTCTTGGGACATAAGATTAGCTAGAGGTTGATGCAGGGTCAGATTCGTGTTCATGTATACTGACGACGACTAGTTTTAGCTAGTTAAGTGATAAGCTAACACAATTTTTACATGTTTTAGTTATATATTTGTAATTTACGACTCATCAGTGCAATAGTTTTGTTGTTGTTATTAATTGTGAACTATTGATATATTTATTAAATTGATGATTGATATCAGATAATATATTAGAACTTAAAAATATAATTCATATTATTTTTTGACAGTCAGAACCTGTGACTTGCAACTGCATTCCTCGCAGAAGAGTATAGACAACAGACAAAACAAAATGATAGAGAAAACTAAAAGAGAAGAACAAGACGACAAAGAAGAATAAGAATAAGAAGAAGGAGAAGGAGAAGAAGAAAAAGAAAAAGTTTACCGCTAATGTGTTTCCTTAATGAACGTTTTCTTTGTTTCGAACAAACACCAAGGTCCTTACAGACTGATCTGCGTGGAAGCCAAGCCGCAATATAATTTTGTACTCGACGACATGGAATTTCTCATCGACTACTCCCTCGTAGTGTAACCAATGACTCAACATTGTCTTAATTCACTATAATATCACTATATGTAATTAAATTTATAGAAATTATAGTAGAAGTTATTTTTTATAGACATAAAAAAATGATCTTTGAAAATTACTATTCGAGTTAGTAATGAACCACCCAAAAGTCTATTTAAAAAATTTTGACATTGAAATCAGAACATTTTACAATGACTGTATAGATTGTAAACTTTATAAGCAGATAATTTTACGGTGAAAATTACCCAAAAGTTGTAGGGAATGAAGAGAAATTACTCGAATCAAAAAACAAATTCTAGTTTAGTCCTCAAAAGCCTCAATTCCTTTGGTGTTTTATTTGCCGCCCAGAAAGTCACTCTACTTTAGTACTCAAAATCCTCAATGAGAACTATGAGGTCTAAATGTGAATCATTTATCGATTTTTAATTATAACTAAGACCTCAAAATCATCAACGAATGAAAAGTTATACTTCGGACTTTTAAAAATTTTAGATAGAAAATGGAGGAGAGAGAACACGTCGAATGAGACTTTGGAGGTTCAAATGTGGATAAAATTATTCCTGTATGTTTTGAGTATTTTGAGGCTCTAATCCAGCTTATGTTATTCCAGTTTAGTCCTCAAAGAGGTAAATTGGTCGTTACTACTTCTTTGAGGACTAAACTAGGATAACTTTCTATGCTGCTGTCAATCTTAAAATTCTAAATTGATCCTCAAAAACCTCATTGAAGACTTTGAGACTTAAATCCGAATTTTTTTTTTGACTCGGGTAATGTTCTGAGGAATTTTACAGAAGAAAGGATTTCTTGGCACAAAAAACTTTTACCAGTTCCAAGAATATATTTACTTCCCCTGAGAATTTTTTTTATCACGAACTGAAAACGAACATTTTCTTGAGCCAAGAATAGTATACTACGCTACAAGGGCAGAAAGTTGAGATTCGGCTTTGCCTCGGGCACCATGGCGCGCAGTGCATGGCTCACAAATTTCTGTCCGTGTAGTGTATACTATTTTTCTTTATACCCGGACGAAAGTACGTTGACAAATCAAAGATATATAGATGATATAACTACGTTTTAGCATGAATTGATGCCTGTCCCAACATTTGCAGCACGAGCAAAGCGAGTGCTGCTGGTCGGGGGGGGGGGGGGGGGCAGGCATCAACTTCATCTATGTACAAGAAAAATTATCATACCACATTTTTAAAAGAAATCCTTTCTAATTTTAAAAAAATTATTAAATTTATCGAAAATAATTTTTTAGTTTTTAAAAATTATTAAAAATGATTAAATTTATTCAAAACAATTTTTTAGTTCTTATTTATTTTTAGTAAATATTACTTTTTCAAAAACACAGACATATAGAATGTCAAATTAATTGTAAACAAGTTTTGAGGTTATAAATACGAGCCAGAGCGTCAGCAAATCTTGTTGAAGTGACGGTAGTATACGTATAACCGGTAACAGTGTGCACGAAAAAACTCTTTCGTCCCGATATTACTTTTCTTCCACCCGCTGTTATAGATGGCGCACAAGTAACCCCAGCACGGCACAAATGTGGACTTTCTGCCGCGAAATTGATGCCGGAATACGTACTTCGACCGAGGTATGAAGAAAAAAAATTTCTTGGATCAAGTTTTTCTCGCCCTAAGAAACTTTTTGTTTTCATTTCATGATGCAAATTTTTTCTTGCGCCAAGACATCCATTTTCTGTGTATGGGGAGCTTGGAGCACGACGGCCCCATCCCCAAAAAATTATAAAAAAAAAAAAAAATTTTTTTCGTTACAATTTTTTTGTTTGAGTGGACCATTGTACCCTACATATCACATATTGGCCTAAAATATGATAAAAACATTATAGAAGTCATAACTTGAAGGAAAATAAAAAAAATTTTTTTACCTAATTTTTGAGGGGGGCCTTCGTGCCCCAGGCTCCCCTACTTTTCGCCTAAATATTTTTCAACAAAAAATATGTCTAAAAAAATATGCTTAAAAAGTGAATATTTTTACTAAACTGAAAAAAAAGTTTTTTTCTCCCGGTAAATTTTTTGTTCTAGTAGCAATACTGGTATTTTTGTGGTGCGAGTACCAAATTTTATTTTACAGAGCAATACGTATACAGGCTGTAGCAAAACTCGGTATAGCGGTAGGCTCACGATAAAAAATCGGTCTATCGGTTGACCCTGCGGGCCAGCCATAAAACTTCCCGCTATTTTTGAGTTCCTTGAGCTCGAAAAAATTGTTGTGAATACGAGCTCTTCGACGTCGAAAATACGTTTGTATGCCGTTGTTTTCGAAAAAAAACATTTTTTACCATTTTTTCTCCAACAATATCTCTCCAACGAATTGACCGATTGAGACGGTTAAAGTGGCAATCGACGCGTTTTATTGAGTTCTAAAGCTGATCTGAATCTGGAATTGATCGGATAAGTTGCTTCAAAGATCATTGAAGAAAACCGTTTTTTACCATTTCTTTCTCGATCGATATCTCTCGAACGAATGAACCGATTGAGATGGTTTAGGCGGCAATCGACGCGTTTTATTGAATCCTAAAGCTGATTAGATTTTGGGTCGATCGAGCCATGTCTGAGAAATTTCAAAAACACTGAAAAAAAAATTTTTATTTTTTTTGTATTTCTTCTATATCTTAGAGTCCACCCGATCTATCGATTTGAAATTTTCAGAAAAGTTGACGGCCAACAAACTCTTCCGATTGCCACCTAACCATCTTAATCGGTCAGTTCATTAAAAAGATATGAAGAGTTTACATCCATGCACACACACACACACACACACACACACACACACACACACACACACACACACACACACACACACACACACACACACACACACACACACACATACACACACACACATACACACACACACACACATACACATACATACATACACTCGGACATCATTCTGAAAATAGTCAGAATAGCTTCCTAGGACCTCAAAACGTCGACATCTGATGAAAACTCCATTTTCGAAAATCGGGGTGAAACCAATAACTTTCCGAAATTTTGATAATTAACAATTTTCTTAGCGGGAAGTTAAAAATAATAAAACTTAACTTTTGTTTGGTGCAAAACAAGCTTTTATTAAAGAGATTCGTTTGAAAATGCAATAGGTCAAATCTAAAAATCCATATGTGTATTTTAGGGTGGTCCTTATTTTGGACATTTTCGAACTGTTATGCTCCCAGAGGCTTATGTGGTTCGAAATAAATAAAAAAAAATATCCTCAAAGTTTCAGGTCTCTATCTCAATTTTAACCCGTGCCGCACAGCGATGTAAGTTTCCCATTTAAATAACACGGGGTTTTTGGCATTGAACGATTGAATTTTTATTCCGGCTAAAGTAATTGTTCGAAAAATTTGAAACTTTGTAGACTTTATCCTCATATTAGCAGCTACTCCTCAGAATTTTTACAGATTTTCAGCTACTATAATTTTGGGGGTACAGCATGATGAAAAGAAACAAAAAAAAAATTTTTTTATTTCTATCTAAAATTTTTATTAAAAAACATATCAAATCACCCTGCATCCTTTTCATAAGTTCTTCCTTTTTTTCATTCTCACACCCAAGTGGGTGAACGGCATATCTTTGTTGCACTAATACAGTAATTAGGAGCATTTTTTTTCAATTACAACAGAAAAAATTCCCTTAAAGTTTAAGCTCTTAATTCTAACGGGAAGAGTTACCGCAAAATTTTTTTTGTGATTTTTTCAAGAAATATTTTTGTTTATGTTATTTGACAATGTGTCTTTTTCAAAAATACATAATGCATTCAATTGATATCTGAGATCGGTATATCAATGCCACCAATCATATTATGTCTCAGTTTAACAGTTGATAAATTTTATCAATAAATTAAATTTCTTTCAATATTTGCTTAAATAAGTTGGTCACCTTCAAGTTTATTATTTGTTTTAAGCGCAATAAATAATAAACAAAAGGTGGATAGTTTTGTGCATTATAATATCAAAATAATTATTTGTTTACAATTTTCTAACTATAATGAATTATTAATAAAATAGATTTCTTTTATAAATAAATATAATAAACTTAAAAAATCACAAAAACAAAATTTGCGACACGTGGTTCTGTTGGAATTAAGAGCTCAAACTTTAAGGGAATTTTTTTCTGCCGTCATTGAAACCGTTTGTGAGGTAATCGTAATAAATTTAAAAAATCCTTTTAACGAACACTTTACTGCACACTAATGCAAAGTTCCTGATTACTGTATTAGTGCAACAAAGATATACCGTTCACCCACTTAGGTGTGAGAATGAAAAAAAGTAAGAACTTCTGATAAGGATGCAGACTGATTTGATATGTTATTTGAAAAAAATTTTAGCTAAAAATAAAAAAAATAATTTTTTTCTTTTTTTTCATCATGCTGGACCCCCAAAATTATAGTAGCTGAAAATCTGTAAAAATTCTGAGGAGTAGCTGCTAATATGAGGATAAAGTCTACAGAGTTTCAAATTTTTCGAACAATTACTTTAGCCGGAATAAAAATTTAATCGTTCAATGCCAAAAACCCCGTGTTATTTAAATGGGAAACTTACATCGCTGTGCGGCACGGGTTAAAATTGAGATAGAGACCTGAAACTTTGAGGATATTTTTTTTTATTTATTTCGAACCACATAAGCCTCTGGGAGCATAAAAATTCAAAAATGTCCAAAATAAGGACCACCCTAGTGTATTTATATATAAACAGTACACAATATTACAGATACTAAAATAGAATGTGAAATATTCCAAAACAGTATTGTAACAAGTCCTAGAAGTATGGCGTTATTTACTATACTGTATAGTACTGGAGCTATTGTATTGCTCACACGTATGCATAGCAGGCACGGCGAAACAGCATGGCCCTGAGACCCACACTACAATGCCGAGGGCACAATGCTACTAGTTTTTCCCACCATAATTTTTGGCGTTTCGATCAATTTATACTATCGTATTACCGCTAAAACTATATAGATGTTGTTAGACTAGGTTTATCTGCCAGAAGCATTGTGGGTACGGGAACGCAGTATGGGCCTGACGGCCATACTGACATTGCGACGTCCGCGACAACTATCGCCAATGTTTCTATTCCCGCAATGGTCGAATCATCCATGAATACAATCTTACAACGTGTAAAAATCTTCGATATTATAGAGTATATGGCATTCACACCCATACTGGCATAGTGATATCCGCAAAATATTTCTTACCTTGCATAATACCATAATGAAAATAAAATAAATTTAACCTCACTTTATTGACATGTATGGATGTATGTTAATAGAAGAATTTCTTATTATAATAAACGTACTGACAACAATTGAGACGAAAAACGAATAAATATTAATCACACGGAGAGAAAAATATCGCCAGAATGATTGTCCAATGTATCCTCAAATGACGTATCGTCAGAATAACGATTCGTATACCTAATTTAGGAATACTCTCATATTAATTTAATAATCTATAGTTTCGTTAAAGTGAAGATACGTATTTGGGTTAGGTTAAGTATTCGTTTATTTAATTGAACAATACGACGAATAGCCTTTGTAACGATATGTAGTTTCGTTGATATAGGGGAAGGTGGCCCAAAGCGGGTACCCCGCCTAAAGCGGGTAGGCGCTTGTACGCCTACGCATGAAACGCAAGGGACAAGGTATGCATATGTCGAGGTTACCCGAGTACTGCCGAGTTTCGCTCAGTCCCAAACGAGCATTAATGAAGCGGTATGGGTTAATTACACGCATTAAAAAAAAAATTAATCATTTCTTAAAAAAATTAAAGGTATATATTTTCTGATTATTCAAAAACGAATACACTTATTATATCGTTGATAATTTTCTATTATTTTGAGCCTATTTAAGTTAAAATTGAGGGAAAAATATTAGCGTTTTGTTTTGAATTATTTGAGTTTAGCATCACTTGGATAAAAAAGGTGTTCTCGGGCAAAGCGGGTAGGGCAAAAACTGCTAAAGACTAATTAAAATAGTCTAAAATTATTTTTTACCGTTACCTGGTGCGTACTGTACAGTAATACACCAAAATCTGCAAAAGACTGAATAATTAGTCGAATATTATTATTTATATACTTAAAAAAAAAATTTAATCACAAGTTACCGATTAAATAGTCATTTATATTGAAATATTGCTATATTTAATAAGTTAGTCGTTTAAGTTGTTAAAGACTGATTAATTGAAACTAAAATTATTATTTAAATATCTAAAATAAGCATACTTTCCTTAATTGTAGTGCCAACCCGCTTTGCCCGAACGGATTACCCGCTTTAGCCCCCCCCCCCCCTAGGGCAAAGCGGTTTTTGGGAGTGTTTTTTAATTTTAATAATAAATCATAAATTAATACAAATTTATACAATATTGCTTATAGATTTTAAAGTTCGATAAGTCCTCTATCAAAAAAAAAATAAATCATTATTGTTATCATACAAATACTAGATTTTCTCGGCTCTTAACGTTAACATACCCGCTTTAGGCCACCTTTCCCTAAGCATCTGTATAGCCAGCGTGAGGATCCGTATAGCTAAATTGGCTATACGTATCATCGTTCTCGGTTGCCGGATGCCTAAATACAGAGTTTGCGCAATAGTCATGTCAGCGATTCATAAAATGCCTAAAATAAGGATACGGATCGTCATTTTGACGATCCACTGTGAGGATACTCTGTATAGCTGAACTGGCTATACGGCGTATAGCCAGAATAGCGTTACGTATACTTAATCTGGCGATATTTTTCTCTCCGTGCAGTAATTCGATAATTATTAAAAAGAATATTCGACGCATTATTCTAATATTTGTTGTCACTTGCACTCTTATTTCTATCTCATGATAACATGAGGTAAAAATGCCGGAAACAAAAATTGCTATAGGATAAGTATGTAAGTGCTGGAGACACCACTGCATTTGCTACAGTAAAATAGTATAAAGTTTTAGTCCCACAAGAAAACTCGGTATTGCTGTGGGAATGATACCAGGTTTCTTGCAGTAAGAATACGTTTACTTACTATAGGAAAACTGGATCGATAATACTTGGGATCCCGCGAGGAAAAATACTTTTTTTTCAGTGTATACCGCCGATATTTGTCAATAATTTTATTACTTTATTTTAATATTATCAATAAAGAATATAACAAAAAAATCTGGAAAGCCCCATACGAAAAAAATATATATCCGGATATATCCGGGCAAATCTGCATATATGAGACATATATTTATATATATGTTGCATATATGCGACATATTCCAGATTTGCCCGGATATATATTTTTTTCGTATGGGGCGTTTGACCCTGTGGACAAACATCAAATCTTCCCACTATTCTCGAGCTCCTTGAGCTCGACAAAAGTTATGTCTTGCTTTGATCTACGAAAATTAAAAATACTAAAAATAATTCGAAAAATGCCGCTTCGAAAATCCAAATCAATTAATTCGTTCAAAAGTTATAAGAATATATACATACACACATACATACACTCGGACATCACCTTGAAAATATTTAAAATAGCTTACTAGAATCTCAGAACATCGAGATCCGTTCAAAACTTGTTTTTCGAAAATCGGACGAAAACCACCTATTTTTTTAATTTTAAATTTTCTTAGCGGGAAATTTAAAAAAAACCATACACAAAAAAAATTTAAGTAAAATTTACTTTGTCTCGCGAAGCTAGCTCAGATCCATTATGGAAATTTGATAATTTTTACCTTTAATATAATTAAAAGTCACTGTACCATAAAAAAAAACCTGAAAAACGTTTGACCCTGTGGGCCAACGCTAAAACTTCCCGCTGTTTTCAAGTTCGAAAACGTTATTATGGAACAAATCAACTGATTTGCATGTGCTTTGTGGCAATTCAAAACGTTTGTTGCGACTTAAATTTGATCAAACTGAGAAACAAATCGGTCGAGCGATTTACGAGTTATGCAACAATAACAACAAAAAATTGTTTTTTTTATTTTCACTTTTCGTATTACTTGTAAACTACTCGACCGATTGACTCTAAAATCTAATCAATTTTAAGTCTTAATGAGCTTAAAAAAAAAAAATTAAACAAAATAATATTTTAAATAGATAGAATAATCATAGAAACTTTGCTATCCATTTCCATGATTACCTTCCGTTTTTCGACGTCGGAAATATTGTTTTTCGACGTCCGAAATTGCTAACATCAAATAGAAAAACTTCAAATTCTACTCCACCGTCCGTCTTACGGTATTGAATTGCCGCCTATTATGTTCCAATCGGTTGATCCGTTCCAAAGATATCGTCGGACATAAATTCCTTTTTTTCTGCAAAATATATAATTTTCCAGTCCAAGCGTTTTTTGAGCTAAAAAATTGACAAATAACAACGTTTTTGAGTTCAAAAAGAGCAGAAAGTTTTGGGTTAGCCCACAGAGTAAACCGTTTTTCAGATGTGTTTCTATGAATTTTTCATATAAAAAATATTTAAAATTTTTCTGAATATAGCTTTTAACTATTAACTTTTTTTTTTTTGTTAAAAGTTTATTTATTATTGCCAAAAATAAAAAGACTTACATAATTATGAAGTAAATAAATTAAATAAAAATCTTCTTAAATCTATAATAAATTAGAGATAACTCTGGCTGGTGTCAGCAGTGCTCGGTTTCTAACAATCTTTTTATAATATATTTAAATCTCAATTCTTTTAACTATTAACTATTGCGGATTTGTGGCACTCAAATATTATGAATAGTCTTTACTTATATTTCATACTATTTGCTCTTCGATTATATTGAAAAGTATTAATTTCTGTTTCAACATAAAATAATTACTTTATTTTAATAGCAGTAAGGAAGAATAAGATGCATGAATCAACCAAATAACCTAAAGTTTTTTGTTATAGTAATTTAAATCATTAGGGTACCTGTTAAAATATTCAAAAGTAACCACTGCTATAGTCACGTCAGACTTTGGTGCTATTGAAAATAAATGGAGACTATTCTCTCAACCAGAGAGCTTTAATACTTGCGCTAGTTAAATTTTAATTATATCCGTCAGGTGCGACACCGAAGCTTCTAACGACGTTAAATAGATACCCATACCATCTTCTCTTTATCTCATCTTCTTTTCTCGCTTCACTTACCCTTTTTTCTACCTTCTTTAGTAGTGGCACACTGACACAGAAGAGTTTGTGATATTAATGAGTTCCATGGACTAACTATTGTTGCTGGGTAAAAATACTTGAGAAAAAAGAAACAACGGCAAACTGAATTGCTTTATCTCTATATACAGGACTTGTGAAAAAAATAAATTTAATTTTAGTCAACTGTAAAATTATTAGTCCCTATTTGTTTTTTATTAAAAAAATTTCAAAAGTGTTGTCTTATAAGTTACATTATTTTAGATATTTCCAAAATATTTGTATTGACTTCTTATTTTACATTGTGTTAATGTAAATTGTTTTTGAGCTTTTTGCTTGTAGAATTTTATACATAGAAAATAATTATTTTTTCAAGATATCAGTCGAAGCTGATTATAAGAAATCGTCCCAGATTCTAAAAAATAATTTTTTTAAAAAAATTCCTGATTTAATCTCCCTCTTCATTATATTTTGAATCAAAAATTCATACTATACGGAGAGTAATTTATGGAAACAATTGCAATATTTTATGGGAATGGTTCCGATATCGTGTGGTAAAAGGTTTTTTCGAAAAATCGATTATAGAAATAGTACCCATAGTCATCATAGTCATAGCTTCCATACTACTATGGAAATCGTTACCATATACTATGGTGAACATTACCATGTATTATGTTAAAAGTCAACATAATATTAGGTAATAATTACCATGATATTATAGTGATGGTTACCATAATAAATAGTAACAATTATCATAACATGTAGAAATTCTGCGTATTAAGGAAATCATTACTACAATATTATGGTAGTAATTTCCATATATTATAGGAATCATTGCCATAATACATGGTAACGATTACCGTAATAGTGTGGGAATGACATTTGTGATGTAAGTGATTATTATCATTGATGAGAGCGATTATTATTCGAGGATATTAATAGTTAGCACCACATGATGGTATTTAATAGCATTATTATAAAAAATTCTAAAATTACTATACATTATGGTAACTATTAAATATCCCTGATTAGAAAATACGATTAATGGCGATAGAAAATGTTTTGATCGTTTCGAATCGTCGGAAATCGTTTTTAATCTTCATGTGGGACCAGAAATTGCAATATTATTTTACGATTAAAGACGATTCATGGCGATTAAAAATGTCAAAATGTCATGAATCATCTTTCATCGCAAAATAATGTTGCAATTTCTGGTCCCACATGAAGATTAAAAACGATTTACGACGATTTGAAATTTTAATCGTCATTAATCGTTTTTAATCGTAAAATAATAAATCGTCTTTTGACGATTAGAGAGGATTAAATGTGAAAAACCATGACGATTATGACTATTAAAGACGATCAAATTTTTAATCGTTTTTAATCCTCACAAATCGTATTTCCTAATCAGGGAACCTTGATAAGAATCATTACCATAAAATTCTCAGCGTATACCTAACTGTTGGTGTCGATTTCGTTCGAGCATTATATAAGCATCAAATAAAAAATAATACTTTGGGTATACTTCAACAAAAATTCGAATTTTTAAATATTTTTAATTTAGAACTATGTTAGATTATCTTTTTGAGCCCAATATTGGTTTTATTTATTGTTGTAAAAAAAAAAAAAGCAATTGTCTGACAATTGTTTGGCAATTTTCAGACAGTTAATCAGCAAAAGATTCACCACTGGTTTTTTTTTTTTTACTTAGATAGCAGTTTCTGTGATAACTTAATATTATGATATTGTTTAGAAAATTATTTTATCAAAAATTAGTCAAAAAATTTTTGACGCTGATAGATACGCAATCGTCAGTCAACTTCTGGTGATCTGACTGAACATAAAAATGGCAGTTATTTTGCATCACTAATTTTATTTCTCTTTTTCTGTAAGTGATAGTACTGATGAATAGATAAAAAATATTTCCGACCGTCAAATCATCTACACTATTTTTTTATTTATCTTCACATTAATCTCGGGTGATAAAACATTTGATTAGCGTGCATTCAATGATGATATGAAAGGAACATAAACGGATCCTAGCTAGGTAGCGTGATTAAAAAACGCAGACTGATTAGTGCAAAATTGAGTCAACCGCTATCTTTATAGCTGATTTTTCCAGATATACATAGTGCAGCTAATGCTGACAAATTTATAATCTAATATAAAATATAGAAATTATAATAATACAACAACTAGTTTCGAACTTTATTTGCATGAACGACAATGTATTTTTTACTTCCTAATATAACTTTTGGCAAATTTTGAACTTTTTAACCTGCAATGAGTGTTTTGAAGTGGAGTGAACACTTAAATGATTTTATTTTAATTACAAACACTAGTGATTTACAAATAGAAGATGACAGTAATAAAATTCTACAATCTCGATTACTAGAAATACATAATTTTCAAAACGAATCCATTAGATTGGGATTTTTTTCGGTAAAAGACCCTTTACAATCCTGTTGATTACATGCGGAGCGAAAGATTTTTTATTTATTTAACTCTCTCAGAGTAAATTTTACTTCGAGTGAGAGTTTTATTTATATTTAAAAAATTGAAAGTCTGCGGAGTGAACTACGAGAAGTAAAAATTATTAGTCCTTAAAGAAATAATTTACTTATGATTATTGCGTAAGAAAATGTTTTTATTTAATTTCAATGAATTCAAACTTGAACGCTCTATAACCAGAGTGGTTAATGATTAAAATAAAATTTCCTAATATTCACTATGACATCACTCCGCTGGCAATAGTTATTCATTTATTCTGTTCGTGGAATAATTTTTAAGTTCCGAGTGTCAGAATGAATGCGGATATTAAAAAATCACATCTGACATTGTTACAATGTATGAAAACTGAATTGATGTGAGATTTGCTAAATTTTTTAAATGTTGCAATTTATGTTATACTAATCTAAAGGTCTCATGGTTTCAATGCAATATTAAAACATTCCAACAAATTGTTTTATAGTTTGTACTTTGAGAATTATTCCTATAATATGATAGAAAGAAATGTTGGAAAATTTTTAAGTGCACACCTCAATCGCTCATTTTATTTTTGATCATTACTTTCATTTCATTTTTGTTTTATATTATTAATTTATTTTTTATTATAATGAATTTTTATTGAACTTTTAAGTTATTAATTTAATGTTCTTATTTATTATTTGCAGTTAAATTTTGTTTTTTTTTAAATATCCCGCCTTTCTGTCTTAGATGTTGCTTTTTTTTATAATCTTACTACTACGCTAGTGTTGCTGTCAGTAGTTGGTGGAGAGAAAAAAAGAATAACAATAGGCAAAATAAAACGGACATTCGGCATCCGAAATGGAAGTAGATTTCTCTTTCTTTCTTAAGCTCGAAGTTTTAAGATAAAATTGAAGTATAAGTTATTTTTTTTATTGCTTTCTTTCATGAATTTCGAGGTCGAGATTCGCCAAAGATAAAACTATGGAATTTTAATCATAACACAGAAATGTTTAAAACGAAGGTGACCCTTGTTCATTTTTACTAGGGTTGAACCAAATTTCGAAGGTCAGTGTTTCGATCCGAGATTCTTAATCCGTGATTTAAATATTGTCAGTATACTTAGGGGAAGGAGGGGCAAAACGGGAAACTTAAGGACATACCAAGTTTTCGAGGACTCAAATACACTAAATCGTTTTTTTTTTTTTTTTAATGATATTCAAAGTAAATAGAAAAAAATTTAAGTTACCGTTAAAAAACAACTTTTTCATTTTTGAGGACAAAATGGGGTACCCCCTAAAAAAGGGTAAAAAAAAATCTCTGGATTTTAAATAAATATGATTAAGGTGAGCTCAAACCATTCATTTTCTCGTATCGTAGTAATTTTCATTTCACATTCCAAGTCTGTAGACCTTTTCGCCGAAAAACTTCACAATTTTCATTTCTTACGCTCCCGCAAATCCTCACCCAGAGAGGAAAGTATGACGGGCCCAGGCTTAGCCCAAGTATGTAAAACCTTGGCTCAAGCTTGTAAGCCAGCCTTGGTAAGACTGTGGAATGATAACATTGGGCCAGACCTGGTTGCTAGACCTGGCCCATGCTTGCTTGCCAGACTTGGCCCATGCCTCGAGGAAACGAATAAATTTAATTAAAAAAAAATTTTATTATTATTAACCTCGTAGAATTTATGATCATTAACGTTTAAACTATGTAAAGGAGGTAAATGATGTGAAAAAACTCGGTGAAAATTTTGCTGGGCTCCGGGCGCGAACTGCCGTCCTTCTGATTGCTGGGTCCGAACGATAGCTATTGGACGAACCTACTAATGTTGAACTTATACATTTATATGATCTACTTATTCAACCATAGGTATAGCCAAACTTGGGTAATTCTACCTTGGCCCAAGCCTGGCTTGCCATTGAATGGCCAAGACAGCGGAACCCAGCCTTGGCCCAAGCCCGGGTAATCATTGTAACGGCCAGGACTGAGTACCTAATCTTGAGTCAAGCATGGACCAATATAGATGTGCCAAAGCTAGGTTCCCCAGTGCTGGGCCATGTAGGGCCCTGTCGTTCAGCTCTGGCGGCTCCTGCATGGGCACCAATGTTGATTTAAAAACAAAAATAGGTAATTGTGTCGATCCATGGCTCCACCTGTTTTTATCAAGCAAAAATCCCAAAATAAGCAAATGGCCAAGAGACCTGTTTCATCCTCTGGCATTTGTTGGCGGATTAAATATATAATCGCTTATTTAGGTGTTATTTAAGCATTAATAATTGTACGTGTATACCAAAGGTATAAAATTAGCTTGATTTACAGATTTAGTTTGAAATTTTTCTGTTCCGTGCTACACTGCACTATTTGACATATTTTTCTTATTATTCTATGTATTGACTCTTAAGTCAACCACCAAAACTTAAGATATATGCCTATTTGCCATAATTTCTGTAGTTTCGTCCTAAGTACGTTAACGGACTCGTCAGTAAGGCTATGTTAACGCACTCTTGCCTTAGATTACGTCTCCTACTAGTACGGGCCGGCGTAAAACTGTGTTGTGAGCTTCAGCCAGACACTATACTAAGTAAGGGAGGCGGATACCGTCCAAACTACTTGCAAGAAAGTGTTAGGTGAGCTGTTGTACACCGTTAAAGTATTGAAATAACAGAAATATGTCAAATTTTCACTATTTACAAGAGTTCAATTATTTGAAACTCTTAGTTAGACCTTTCTATCGCCACCGTCCATCTTACGGTATAACCAAAATTAATTATTTTGTATATTAGAAATTTATTATAAATTTATTTTGGAAAATTTGCATGATTTTCTGCTATTTTGATCAATTTTGCACACTTTAGTTACAAGGCTCAGATAGACATCTAGTGTTAGAGACATAAGTACATACAGAAAATTTAATCCGCCGTGTAGCTGAACACGTGGAAAAAGTTTATTTATAGATCTTTAAGGTGTAAGCACTTGGAACTTTGAAAAATGTGTGGAGCCGCGCATCTAAACAATAACCCAAAAATAAAGTACACCATCGATTTTCGCAGTTCGTCAGTAATTTTTATTTCGCTATAACAACGGTCACTATGGTAATGGTTGCTACGTCATCTGGTAGTACTCAATCAGAGAAGCGCATTTGGTAGTCAGCCAATAAGAAAAGAAGATTCGGTTCGTTGTTCAAAAGTCCATTTAAATAGGAGTTTCATAAAAGCTATTTTTCACGAGCGTCTACATCGAAACAGGAATATGCATGCCGAATTTCAAGTCAATAGGACCTATTGTTTCGGAGATCTTGGTTGCTCGGACCGAAAGTATTTACTTTCGATCTGCGTGCCGAAAATAATGACGAACGTACACTTTATTCTGCTATGTGGGAGTCAGCCTCTTTGCTATCACTAAATAGCGTTCGAGAGCAAATATTATTCATAAATTTTTATAAAGGAAAAGACCTACTTTGTAGCTGACGAAGGACTAGTACTCGATCATTCCATATTTGTACACTGTAAAAAATCACCGGGGTAAGTCCAAGTGGTGTAGGTGTTAAAATCGGCGGTGTTAAATTTCAACATTGAAATTTCGTAATGTACTGTGGTCCCAGTAAGAGAATAAACCTCGGAAATTTCCCCCACTACCGAACATTTATGAACTGCGCATGCGACCTTGGACGAAGGCTTACAAACCGGGACTTGGTAGTTGAGTATTAGCTAGATCTTGGGCCAATGCTTACAAACCAGGACTTGGTAGTTGAGTATTGGCTAGACCTTGGGCCAAGGCTTACAAACCAGGGCCTGGTAGTAGAATGTTGGCTAGGCCTTGGGCAAAGGCTCACAAACCAGGACTTGGTAGTTGAGTATTGACTAGACCTTGGGCCAAGGCTCACAAACCAAGACTTGGTAGTTGAGTATTGGCTAGATCTTAGGCCAAGGCTTACAAACCAATTATATTGAATAATTCATCTCTCAAAAGTAATTTTTTTGCTCGACAATAATTTAATAATCGTAAGTTGGGTACCAACTTTGACGCTAGTTAAAATTATGTGCTTGACTGAAAGTACAGTCGGACCTCGTTATAAGACTACGCGTTGTAAGACCCTTTCCCTCAATTCGTTTAAACTTGCTCAGAACGCTCTCCCCACTAACAACTCAATGAAAATTTCGCGCCGAAAGAATTTTATCTCCTACATCCCCAAACTAGTCTTATCACGAGGTCCGACTGTAACTATATAATTTAGCAATAGGTAGCCATATAAACTGTTACCAGAGTTGTATAGATCACTTGCTTACTGAAACTCGTCTACGGATACTTGAGATGTTCCAATGGCAATTCTTATTTCCATCGAGACTATAAATAAATTCGGGATTTGGTAGTAAAGTTTTGATCACAAACGTTATAATGCTGAAAAAAATCACGATTATAGTAAAATAATAATTTATGCTATGTATACTTATTTATTGTCTTCAAAAATATTTGTAATAAACATAAGAACGAGATGAATATTAGAAATCGTATACTTTATGTCGTTTACAAATATTTTTATTCTGAAAACTGACCTTTTTTGCTATTGTGATTGTGAGAACTTTAGATCAGCGTCATATAAACGACTAATGGTGTATTACCGTACGATGGACGGTGTGGCTCAATAAGTTATAGATCAAATTGAACGGAATATAGTATAGTGCCGAATAGCTCAACTGGTAGAGCACTCGGCGCGATACCGCATTGGTCTGGGTTCGATTCCCAGTTCGGGCTATCTATATTTTTCTCAATTTATCTATAAATTGTCTTATTGAGAGGTTTGCATGTTTAGGTTTCCACTATATTTAAGACTAAACTCATAAACAATTCAGCTAATTTCACAGAAAGATAATTTTCATAACGAATTTGCGATCCTTTTTGTATAATTAACAAGCATATAATATTTAAAATAAATACACGGGAAAAACGAATTATCCATGGCCATATATAGTCACATGCGGCCATATATTTCCAATCTCCATATATGACAATATATGACCATATATGACTACATATATGACTACATATGGTCATGTTGGGGCATATATGACTATTCTTAGAGTGCTATATTTAAAAAAAAAGATAAAGCAATGAAAACCAGAATAATCATGACTATCAGATGTCTCATCTATTTTAAGTCTCTGGAGTAGATCATTATTTTATTTCTTCGATGAAAAATCGCGGCGTTGGCTGGGCTCGATTCTGGGTCGAGCTACATATATGGCGGTATATGTTTCGTTTTTCCCGGGTATACAGTAATTTGTAATAAATAAATTAATCATTAGGAAAAAGAAATATCCTTGGCCGCAGCGAATATATGGATCGAATTATCGAGATATTCAAATTTTAGGTAAGTTAATAAACTATTATTATTTAAATGATAATTAATAAGAAATTTAATTTTTTATAGCATTAAAGCAAAACTCATTCGCAATGAGTATTATGGAAAAAGAGAAATAAATGGAAGTTATAGTGGTCTATTAAAATTAATACACAATGATGAAGTCGATATTATTCTTAATGCATTGTTTTACTCAACATATTTGAATTTGATGGATTATACAACCCCATACTATAAACATTAGTGAGTGAATATAGTTGATATTAGAAAAAAAAACTGTGATTTCGCATAATTATATTTGACAAATCTACACTATTATTTATATGCATTAAAGTCCAAGAGCACCTCCAAATACATAAAAATCATTTTCTTGAGACCGTTATATTGTAGAAAGATTTAGAAAATTCAAAACTGCACATTTCTAACGCTTATATTATATTTTCATTAAGAGAATATGCCATCTATTCTCTTTCTCACACACGTATAAACAAACGAAATGGTCCTTGTTGCGCACTTACATCAGCAAATGGAAATTTCAAATCAGCCGTTCTCAGATATAAACTAAAATTTCCGAACGAGAAGCATTTCGTTCGATAAATAATAACTTTACGCATCGAATGAAATATTTTATTTAATGATTTGGGTCTTTATCTATGAAAACGGTTCATTAGGAAATCACCTATTTCACTTTCTTAATCAATTTACTTCCATCTTAACACAAAATATTCTTCAACGATACGATACCAACAATTCAAAAAATCTGTCTATCGGTTGACCCTGGGGGCCAGCCCCGAAACTTCCCGCTGTTTTCGAGCTCCTTGAGCTACTTGAGTCTACTTGATTAACTGATCTGAAATTTTCAGGAAAGTTGACGGCCAACAAGCTCTTTCGATTGCCACCTTAACCATCTAAATCGGTTGATTAGTTAAAAAGTTACAAAGAGTTTACACACACACACACACACACACACACACACACATACATACACTCGGACATCATTCTGAAAATAGTCAGAATAGCTTCCTAGGACCTCAAAACGTTGACATCTGATGAAAACTCGATTTTCGAAAATCTGGGTAAAAACAATAACGTCCGGAATTTTTCGAAAATCATTGATTTTCTTAGCGGAAGTTAAAAAAAGGAAAGTTATTGGCTTCGGTCTGATTTTCGACAACCGAACTTTCAACAGATCTCGTTTTCAGGTCCGAAGAAACTATCCTCACTAATTTCAAGATGATGTCCGAGTGTATGTATGTGTGTATGCACTGAAAAAAATAATCGCTAGCTGCTAGCGATTTTTTTCTTCAGCAGCTAGCGATTGTTGATCGTTCCATGCCAAATCACCGAGGTTTTGACCCGACCCCCTTCGATTTCGCTGAAACTTTTTAATCATTTTTTATCCTACCAAAGACATTTTCCTGAATTTTTTCAGATTTTTTTACCCAACCCAAAAAAAGTTACGAATTTTTGAAAAAAAATGCTCTTTTTTTTTTAAATTGCTATAACTTTCTTACAAATTAATCTTTCGGCACTTTTTTTTTTTCTAAATTTGTGTTTTTAAATGTAGTTTTCAGAAAAAAATACAAAAAATTTTTCAGAAGTCACGATATATAAAATATTTCAGTTTTTCCTGTAAAACCGTCATTTTTTCGAAGTCCGAAACCTTTGATTCTCAATTTTTTTGTCTCAAAAAAAACTTCAACCAAGACAGCATTTTAACCCCGCTATTCCCATATTGTGCCGACATTCCTTTAGATTTTTTTTTTTTCGATTGAAAATAAAAAAATTTCTAAATTTGGCTTATTTTTTATGACTTTGCGCTAAAGTTTTTTTGAATTGTTTTTAAAAGCTCAGAAGTTGCATAAAATTGGACAAAAACAACCGTAAAGTGTATTAGGGGCAAGGATTGATTTTTTTCGGAAGAAAATTCCCAATTTTTTGATATAGTGAAACCTAAACCTACAATTAACCTTCTCAATAAGACAATTTATAGATAAACTGAGAAAAATATCGATAGCCCGAAATGAGAATCGAACCTAGACCATGTCGGTATCGCGCCGAGTGCTTTACCAGTTGAGATATATCCGGTACTATACAATATTCCGTTCAATTTGATCTAAAATTGCCTATAAGGCTATCTATATTTTTCTGAGTTTGTCTATAAATTGTCTTATTGAGAAGGTTAATTGTAGGTTTAGGTGTCACTATATCAAAAAATTGGGAATTTTCTTCCAAAAAAATCAATCCTTGCCCCTAATACACTTTACGGTTGTTTTTGTCCAATTTTATTCAACTTCTGAGCTTTTAAAAACAATCCAAAAAAACTTCAGCGCAGTAATAAAAAATAAGCCAAATTTAGAAATTATTTTATTTTTAATCGAAAAAAAAAAAATATAAAGGAAAGTCGGCACAATATGGGAATAGCGGGGTTAAAATACTGTCTTGGTTGAAGTTTTTTTTGAAACAAAAAAATTGAGAATCGAAGGTTTCGGACTTCGAAAAAATGACGGTTTTACAGGAAAAACTGAAATATTTTATATATCGTGACTTCCGAAAAATTTTTTGTATTTTTTTCTGAAAACTACATATATAAACGCTCTGATCTGTTTCAAAACTCATTTAACTTTCAATTTCAATTACATTTGTTGATTATTGTCCGAATTCCTTGATTTCATTAAGCAAAATCGTGAACAAAAATTAAATAACTGCTTATTGGAGCTCGAAGGGCGCAAATATACAAATATATGAAAAGATTTTGTCGAGCTTTTCCAGCTCGAATATGATGCATTTTGACAAGTGTTCATCACAAGTGACATCAGCGAGAAGTTTCGGAGCTGGCCTGCAGGGTCAGCCGGTTTCCAGATTTTTTTTCCAGTCATCTCGAGCAATATTTTCTGTATAATTTTTGAAAAAAAATCGTCGATTTTTTTGACACAGCCTCATATATATATTAGATATTTATGATCGTAAAATAGAACCTAACAATTATACTATTAATCTATTTTTCTATACGTAGCTTCTACTTTTATATTCGTCCAGAATATGCACCGAGTGAGTCATGGATACTTAAAATATTTTCTCTCAATGCATTTCTGTTTATTATCGCAATGATGGTCATTTTTAGCGCTTTAGGAAAATGGTTAGAAAAACTAAGTCACCAAATAAAAATGGAAAACAGTGTTTCTAAATTCCAAGATCATTTATTTTACACATTTGCTTCATTTTGTGCCCAAGGTATGTAAAAAAAACTATGCAATATTATTGAATTCATGTAACATGTCAATAATTAAATAACTAATGGTTGTAAATTTACAGAATCGTTGGAAACACAACAACAAAAGTATAAAGTATTTGAATTATCTCGAAGAATTTTCACCTGGTTTCTTCTGCTTACTGTCAGTTCACATTTAATTTCATATATGACTAATACTGAATTAAAACCACCGTTTACTAACATTGAGACTCTTCTTCGGTTTACAAATTATGAAATTCTGATTCATGATGGATCGGCGACATTTGAAAGATTTCAGGTGATTTACAATAAGTTAAATAATTTGGAAAATTGTACTCAGAAAAAAATGATCATACAGAAATTAACAACAATCAATTCAAAGTATGAAATTTTTCAATTTTCATACTTTCGACTAAATAAAAATTTAAGCAATAATTATTCATTAAATTTATTTATCGTAAACAAGCTTTATAAAAATGAATTTGTGAAATTCACTGCAAATTAGTAAACATACACTGGGAACCAGCTACAAGTTATACCACTGGTTGAATCAGTGGTATATTTATAGCTGGAGGAGTAGTGACTATCCACTGATTCGCAGTGAATTTCACTAATTTATTTTTAGAGAGAATACTGTTAAAAAAATTACAGCTGCATATAAACGATAAATATTCGTTTTTCTTTTCAATGTATGACAAAGTTTTTTATTTGTAGAATGAATCCAGACTGATGTTGAGTGCAGAAGATCTTTTACGTATTACCCCAATGAGTTCGAAAAAAGATTTATATAAAAAAGTTTGCTGGGGTAAAGATAAATTTGCATTTATTGAATCAAGTGCTAAACAATATACTGAAGAAATGAAAATTTGTCCTTTAATACCCACTGGCGAACCTATTTATACAACATGGGCTACTGCTGGTATTAAAAAAAATTATAAATACAAACGGACTTTTGATATTGGGTAAAAATAATGCATAAGTTTTCTACTTCACAAGATTATAATATTATAATGATAGTCATTTATTTTCAGGATTATGAAGTTACGTGAAAGTGGTTGTATACACAAGTTTAAAAAATATTTGACTCAGGGCAAGGAAGAAAAAGAACCACAAGGTCCAACAATCATACAGTTTACTCATGTTTATGTATTATTCATCATTTTATTATCGGGAAATGTAGCTTCAATAATTATTTGTTTTGGTGAAAATATTTTTTTTAAGTACCAATGTAAAAAGCAAATTCAACGAAAGCGCTTGATGGATAAAAGACGTTTGAAAAAAATGCCTAAAATTTCAGTTGCTAAACGGCAAATTACACCGTATAATAAATCTGTGATCTTCAAAATTTTTAATCGTTCAGAACATAAATTTAGAAATATCGTTATAAGATGAAGTATTCATTTTTACCGAATAATTAAATTCATTTAGGGGAAGGGGGGGGGGGGCAAAAGGGGGTAGGGTGGGCAAAACGGGGTACCCTAAAAATTTTATAAAAAAAAAAAAAATTTTTTTTTTTCGTCTAATTAGTATAAATTCGATATATTTGCGCACTTTTAGCCCTACGCATGACACCTGGGGCAAAATGGACCAGCCGAAAATCCTGAAAAAATGATTCTTTCAAATTTTTATGGTTAAATTAAAAGAATTTTGATATATATCCGCATTTTTAGCCCTACCCATAACACCTAGGGCAAAATGGACCAGCCGAAAATTTTAACAAAACGATTCTTTTATATTTTTATCGTCAAATTAAAAAAAAATTTAATACATTAATCCATTTTTCGGCTGATTTGTTATAGCTGGGGCAAATTTGGCCACTAAAAATATTCGAAAATAATATTTTATTTTTTTATTGATAAAATATTTTAAATAATGCAAAGTAATCTGTAATCTAAAAAATCAAAAAACACGTTTTTTGGGTTAAAAATAATGACAAATAAGAAATACAGAATTGTTTTTTTTCATTAAATAGTAATTAGTAATTAAGCTAGTCGAGAGGAAACGATTTATTACACTTAAAAAAATTTTTCTTGAGTATTATAAAACCAAAAATAGTTGTCAAGAGAAAGAAATACATTCTTAATAATGAAAACAATTTAAAAAAAAAAAAAAAAATCTTATTTTTTGGAGGGAGGCCTCTCTGCCCCACAAATTTTTTTTAACTTCCCGCTAAGAAAATTGTAAATTTTCAAAAATTCGGGAAGTTATTGGTTTCGGTCCGATTTACGAAAATCGAATTTCCATCAGATGTCGACGTTTTGAGGTCCAAGGGAGCTATTCTGACTAATTTCACGATGATGTCCGAGTGTATGTATGTATGTATGTACGTACGTACGTACGTTCGTACGTACGTACGTACGTATGTAAATACCTGTATCTTTTGAACGGATGAACCGATTTTGAACTTTAAGGTGTCATTCGACGCGGATTGACAATATCTTGAAGCCGAGAGAAAATTGAGCTTGATCGGTAGGGCTCGTTCAGAGATATTCCAAAAATAAAGTTTTTTAAAAAATGTTTTTTTTTGATAACTTTTAATGTGCTTGATAGATTGATTCCAAAATGGACTGGGCTCTAGAGCTTTATACGCCGCGTCGAATGCCACCTCAACCATCAAAATCGGTTCATTCGTTCAAGAGAAACCGTTGTCGAAAGAATTAAAAAAAAAAAAATTTTTTATTTTTCCTGAAATATCACGAAAACGACTCGATAAATCGAATCCAAAATTTGATCAGCTTTAGAACTTGACAAAACGCGTCGATTGCCGCCTCAACCATCAAAATCGGTTAATTCGTTCGCGAGATATCGTGGGAGAAAGAAATGCTAAAAAATGGTTTTTTACAAAACAATGGCATACAAAAGTATTTGCGAGCTCGAAGAGCTTGAAAATGTATTCACAATAGTGTTTTTGAGCTCGTTGAGCTCGAAAACAGCGGGAAGTTTTGGGGCTGGCCCGCAGGGTCAACTTATAGACCGATTTTTTTTTTTTGCCTTCGTGTCCACTAATGATGTGAAATGTAATTTTTCTTTATGTACATTACATATAAAAGATTCAAGTAATAAAATTTGAACAATTTTCAGAAATTTTTTTTTTTCAACTTTTTTTAAGGGTACCCCGTTTTGCCCGCCAAAAATAAAAATCTTATTTTTTAACGGCAGCTAAAAATTTTGTCTATTTACCTCGAATATCATTAAAAACAAAAAGATTTAGCGTATTTTAGTCCTCGAAAACTTATTATTTCCTTAGGTACCCCCTTTTGCCCCCCCCCCCCCCCCCTCCCCTAAATTTACAAAAATTCTAATTTTCTTGAATAATTACTTACTAAATACGTTTTTTAATCAATTACTCAAAATATCACTCTGTATACACACATATATATATATATATATATATATATATATATATATATATATATATATATATATATATATATATATATATATATTAGGGTGATCCAAAAAATAACAAATTTTTTTTTTTTTCTTCCAAACAGGTTCAAGAGTTTCATTTAGATAAAAAAAGACGCCTGTAAAAATTAGAGCTCTTAATATTAACATTAAGAGGTTCCTCATCGCACTTTTCTATTTTTCATAAGAATAACATGGGAAAAATTTTTTTTACGTCTTCTGATTTTTATAAGTAGCTAACGATGCGTCATAGGAATAATTGGCAGTCATAGTTTTGTAGGGAATTGAATGCTCTACAAAAAAAGATTCTTATCATTTTTTGAGGAATCTATTTGTTCAAAAGTTATTTTAGGTTGAAGTCGAATTCATATTAAATTTTGACATTTTCTACTTTTCCGGCGAAACTATCAGACTTATTACAAAATATCATCAGACCTTTTTTGTAGACAATTTTATCCTCTAAAAGTTATTTTGAATAAAGTTTTTTCGAATTCCGCATTTTTTTCTAGTTATTTTTATTTTAATGTCATGCTCATAAAAAAATAGTCTTTTGATCGATTTTAAGAGCTTGACATTAAAATAAAAATAACTAGAAAACAATGCGGAATTCGAAAAAACTTTATTCTAAATAACTTTTAGAGGATAAAATTGTCTACAAAAAAGGTTTGATGATATTTTGTAATAAGTCTGATCGTTTCGCCGGAAAAGTAGAAAATCTCAAAATTTAATATGAATTCGACTTCAACCTCAAATAACTTTTGAACAAATAGATTCCTCAAAAAATGATAACAATCTTTTTTTGTAGAGCATTCAATTCCTTACAAAACTATGCCTGCCAATTATTCCTATGACGCATCGTTAGCTACTTATAAAAATAAGAAGACGTAAAAAAATTTTTTCCCATGTTATTCTTATGGAAAATAGAAAAGTGCGATGAGGAACCTCTTAATGTTAATATTAAGAGCTCTAATTTTCACAGGCGTCTTTTTTTATCTAAATGAAACTTTTGAACCTGTTTGGAAGAAAAAAAAAAAATTTGTTATTTTTTGGATCACCCTAATATATATACATCTGTATGACATGTATTTTTATGCGGTAAGCTGTATTTACACATGATGATTATTTATGTCTTCGTTTATGTGAACATTAATACCAAATTCATTCAATATATTTTCCTTTTCGCACATATATGCGCATAAATGTTCCATCTATTTGTCTTAAATAAATATTTCTATGTAGGAGATTATTTAATTGGTACTATTATATCAGCTGCCTAAAATGGGCACATGACTATAATTATTCGTGTAAATTCATTTTGCACAACTCAATCGTGAAGCAATGAGATGTGTTCTGCTAACGCTTACTCGGTCCCAGCTGATTCACTTACGTAAAAATCATATTCACACTTATTCAAACATGCTTAAGTATAGTTCTACAGAACAAAACATGTACTATTTGAAAGATAATTTATTAATGAATAAAACGAACACAATTTTAAGACGCGTTTTTAAAAAATAATGATTAAAAAAAAAAAAAAAAAAAAAAAAAAAAAAAAAAAAAAAGAAAGAAAATGTAAAAAAAAACCTGTGATGTCCGTCAGTATCTACGGATGTTGGTGAACACAATAACTTTAAAATAAATACACAACTGATTGATGTATTGTATTTTTTATTACACTTGAATTGTTAAATGAAAGAACCCTTTTGAAAATCACTATCCAAATCCTTTCGGTTTAATTATAATGAATAAAAACTTAAAAGTGGCAATCATCACAAAATTTAGCTGCCATTTTTTTTCAACATTGCTATCATTATATTATTATTATTTTTTTTTAATACTTTCTGGCTTATAGGATCACCATCCATTGATCATTTTTTGAATGAGCAAGTGAGTTGTGCACGTTTGGATTTTCTCACTAATTTTAATTACTCATACATTTGAAATCATCAAAATCTAATGTAAGTCTAAAGTATTTCTAAAAACAATTGAAGGATATTGAAACCAATATCATGTCTACTTGACTGTCAGCATTGGTCTCGTTTAAGCATCATTAATATATCAAATAACAGATTAAGTACTTTGGATACTTTAAGCAAAATTTTAATTTCAACATATTTTAAATTGAGAATTCTATTCAATTATCTCTTTGAGCTGAATATTTATTTTGCTTAGTCACGTATTACTAATAATTGCTAGACATTTATTCAATAATTAAAATCAACCCTCACTAGCGAAAAATTGATTACCGGATGAAACCTAATAATTAGACGATTGTTATGTTTCTCAATATCTATACGAAAAAAAAACTGCAGTAGCTACAGGACTTAGTTCTAGTATATCTACAGGTCTTGTCCTGTAGCTGCAACAGGAAAGCCCCTTAGTATTCATAAAATCAGTCCTGTTGCAGCCACAGGAATAGTCTTGAATTCGTAATAAGTATAGTATGTGAATTAATGGAGTTGAGAATCAACGTCGATAAAAATTTTTTTTTTGCATTAAGTAGGTTTGTCACCAATTATAGTTTGCTACTGTTGGTCACCACATTTCCAACTAGTTTGCGTCGAGAGTATCATTTGAATGTGTTCGTAAGTCAAGAAGATGGAAGAAGAAATGATAATGTTTACTTTAACTAATGTATCAATAATTAATTAGTTTAATACATAAATTCAATTATATATATATTAATAAATATATTTATATATTAAGAAAAAGAACCGTCGGTAAAGCACCCTTAGCGCTTTCGCGCTTGAGGTGTGCAATATGAATTTGAATATTTTTTTAATCATTATTAACAATTCAGTTAATGTTATTATTTATTTAATAATTAAGTAATTAATTATAATTAAATTGACCAATTTATTAAGTTAATTTACAATAACTTAACAAAAATTAATTTAATATGTATATCAACAAATAATAAAATTAATCCTCTAGCTGCGACAGGGCTAGTCCTTTAGCTACAACAAGACTAGTCCTGTAAATACTGCAGTACATTCCTACTACAGCTACACTCGGACTTGTTGCTGTAACAAGCCGAGTCTTGTAGCTGCTACAGAACTTTTCTGTTGCAGTAACAGTTCTTTTTTTTTTAGTGTTTTTTCTACTTGTATTTTGCTCCAGAATATGCACTAATTGAATCCGTATGTTTAAAAAAAAAAAAAATGTAAAAAAAAAATTCTCTGTCGACAATTACAACTCAGCGAATTATCATCGTACAAAATACCTATATTTTTTTTATCAATAACCGTATGTTTATGTTTTTTTGAAATATTCAAATGGACGAAGCAAAAATCTAAAGCTGTTTTTTACAAAAATATTATTCTTACTGCGAAGTGATAACGATAGTAAAATTTTTATGACTATTTCGTGACAAAAAGAAATATTTACTACTTCTAAATGATAAAAAACATAAAAAAATTATTTCAAAAGATTATTTTTTATTATTGTTTCTCAATTCGCAGATTATATGACTCAGTCTTAGTAATTTTGTAAGCCGTATATATCGAAAATAAATTTATTGAATCACTTGTTAATTTTTATACGTTATTATTACTATATATAAACAAAATCAAAGGTTTTGTTTAAGTAATTAATCATGCTGATGTTTATTGCTATGAAATTATTATTTCTATTTAATATCATTACAACAGGAAAAGCTCAGTGCTTGCATGGAAACCAACGGGTATGCACTATATTTGACATAATATTAATATATTGAATAAGAGATAAAATAATCGATTTATTTATCAGTGTTTCGAAGATAGTGAGTGCTGCTCTAATATATGCCTTATGCATACTTTTGTACCTGTGTGCATGCTTAGCTATCAAGAACAGGATGATGGTTTCTCTCCTACAGCGAATCCAGTATCAGAACCTAAAGGTTGTCGTCATTTCGGAAAACTTGTATGTATAATTAATCAGTAATAATTAAAGTCTAGAAATGAATGCCATAAATATAGAATAGTTACATAGAAAACGCTGAAAAGTATACTAAAAGTACGAATTTCTCGCGCAGAAAAGAAAACAAAAAATATTACCCATGAAAAATCTCTTTAAAAGATTCTACAAAATTTACTTAGTGAAATTTCATAAAAGGGTATAGCCGAATAAGCATGCTGAATCGGACCACACGGAGTTTTCTATTGGCACTTCGGGGGTTGATTTGGTACCAAATAAAAAAAAATTCAGTTAGAATTTTAGCTCTTAGTCTCAAATAGATTTTGAGTTATTCAAAAAAAACCTAATTTTCGATTTTTATTTTGTTTCAATAGTAAAATTTGAAATTAATTAATGGCAATTTTTTTCTAAATACTTACAAGTAAAAGCCATGAAAAAACACTTATGTTGGGATTCCCCAATTGGAAGCCGATTTTTAACAAAACAAAGAAAACTAAAATCATTTTTTTGACTGCGTTTTTGAAAACATGCAATCACCAAATTTTGTCTTTTAATTTAAAATAATTATTCACAGTGTACTGAAAATGAACAATGTTGTTCCAAGTCATGTGACTCGGCAGGATTTACAATTCCAAGAAACTGTATTCCTAATTTTAATAACCACACACAAACTATGATGCATGTATCTCCGGTGGAGTTTAATCTATCTATAAATTATGGTTCGACAAATCAATGTGGTTCGAATGGAAAGTTTGTATGTATATTAGACATACTTATAATAGATCATAATGCACTAGTTAATCACTGTTAAAACCTAGCATATTTAAATTTTTTGATCGTATTTTTATTTGCAGAGTGTTACTCAAAATAAATGTTTTTATCTGAAATGTGCTCCTATAGAAAGTACTAAACTTCAAGAATGTTTTTTTACTGAAGACTCTTCGATTTTAAATGACATCTAGAATTTTTAATGTCTTAAACTCTTTTCAACAATTAGAGTGTATTAATGTTTGAAATTATAATTAAATTAATTTTGAAATAGTTGTTAAATATTAAAATGAAAAGCATCCATCTAATTACATCCATAACTTTACTGCACACCTCCAACGTAAAGCGAGAGATTGGACTTAACTATATATACAAGGTCACGTGACGCACTCTGATCAAATTTTATCTTTAAGTTTAAGAGAATTAAGATTGTTCCGATAACTAAAGAAATATCAAAGTCAGAAATTGAAGAATTTTTTTTCCGTGTCTTTTAAATTAGAATATATCGTCGTTCTCAGCAGAAAACCGCCTAACTGGCTTTTGTCAATTGTACAGGAGAGTTAAAAAAACGTAGAAACCCATTATTCAACTTAAAAGAAAAATATTAGAATATGCATTATACAAATATGTATAAATTTTTGTTTAAAATATAATTTTTCCCTAATATGAATGGTAAAAATATTGTTTATCTTAATTTTTGAAATCGGTTACTTCTTAAATTTTTAGTTGAAGTTAGGCGGTTTTCATGCGACAACTTTTAATTATAACTTATAAATTTAGTGGCACGTGGCCTAATAGAGACGATAGCGAAGAAGGAGAACTTATAACCTAAATATTTATAAATCCAATCAGTATTGAACACTTATTCATGTGCTGCACCAGACTGGTTACTGTGCTCCGATTATGGTGCAGCACCACACTGGTTACTGTTCAGAACCTGACTGAGTCGTGTGCGCACATCACTCAGTCCGGTGCTAACTTAATTTTCTTTCATTTTTTTCTTGAACCGTACTGAGTCGCGTGCAGAACAGTAACCACTCGGGTTCTAATCTTTCCATGTATTCTACGACAATTGCCAACAAGAACTGAAAGAAAGTAATTTTCTTAAAAACTTTAAGTTAGGCGGTTTTCTGTTGAAAACGACGAAATAACTTTTCAATATTACATTTACATTACAATTAACATTACAAGTTTATATTTTAGGATTTTCAAAATTTTTGTAAAATAACAATGATGCCCCTTCTTATTTAATGTTGCAGAAAATACTGACTCAACTCATCTCATAATTTCATAAGATCCAAATTTTGGTTAGTATCCTAAGATTGAAATTCGAAAAAACATTAAAATTTTTATTTTTAGTTCTTCAAGTGACCAAGCTTGAAAGCAGTGTAAAATTTTGGGGTTGGTCCACAGGTTAAAGGTTTTTTAGATTCTTTTTTAATTATTTTCTGCAACACCTGCTCTGAACGTTCAATTTTTAAGCGCTGTAAGTCGTGTCGCAAGTGCTAAATATATTAAGCCTTGTCTATACATTTTACTTAACCGCACTTGTGCGCTAAATAGCCTATAACTTTACAGTTTTAACTTTACTATACTATCCTAGTAATAAGATGTCAGGATCAGTGACTTGATTTAATTTTTCTCTCTATAACTAACGACGTGATAGTACTTGAAGGGAGTGAAACGCCATCATATTATGTTGTGACAACGCATTACTTTTTGTCGTTCATGTGATGTATATGTATCGTACACTGCAAAAAATAACCGGGGTAAGTCCAAGCGGTGTAGGTGTTATAATTTGGGGTGTCAAATGAAAACACCAAAAGCGGTGTAAAAATAACGTTGCCGCTGGTGTAAATATTCTTTACCGGTGTTAAAAGATTTTACTTTACTTTGGGAATATTTTTACTTCCTCAATCACTACAGTTAAACAGTGCGCGTGTGTGTTTGGGTACGTGTGTGTGAGTGCGAGTGTCTGTGCGTGTGTGCGCTCGTGTGACTCAGTGTGTGTGCGCTCGTGGGTTTAAGTGTGTGCGTGTGAAAATATTTTTTGCGTTTATAAGCTTTCCAAAGTTAATACCTTGAGCGGACGCAGTTCACCTCGCTTTTACACCGGTATTTTAACACCGCCGAATTTTGCCTCCTACACTGGTGTTATTTTATTTTAACACCGCGCGGAGTTAAAATGAGTCCATTTTTAACACCGCTCTTTTTACAGTTTATATGATAGACAACTTATATTCTTCGAAAATTTGATTTAATATAAGATTTTAATTTTTTACTTCTCGAAAATTGAACTTTCATAGCAGCATTTGCAAAAAATAATGTATCCTACAGGTGGACTAAGAAGCAAGCATGACAATCCTGATCACGCCATTCGTTTTAAAATTATGATATATTGACATATGAGGATGACTCATGTCAATGCATCATAAGCCTCATGCTCATGTCGCGACAACATGATTGTCAAATTATTCGTTCCTTAGTCCACATGTAGCATAAACTACTATGATGCAATAGTGATTAAATAAAACGTCCGTTATAAAGTATTGATTTTTTAAAATTTTATTGACAACAATTTTGCTTGAAGATGAGTGAATTAAATTTTTTTATAAAATAGGCTGATTTCTGATGTGTACGTATATCGATGTTTACATTAAATGCGAAAGCACAAGAGAGTACAAGAGCCATTAGCGTTCATGTCAACATTGTCCTTTATAACTCTCCAGCCATCTTCCTTGCATTTTCTACATCTCTAGGTCTCTTGGTGTCTCGCATTCTCATCTTGACGGTCTCGAGTCTCTTACTCTCTTCTCGGACGCATTCGCCCTTATATCTATAGATTGAGATTCTCACCCTGACGTTTGTCTCACACCATATTTGTCCTTGCCCTATCCATTTGTACTCACTCTCTCTCTCTCTCTCTCTCTTTAATATGTCCTAGCACCCTTACGTATAACAATCCAACCCCCGCCAGATATCTCCATACACCACTTACCAAGCTCAGGGTGTTCTCCGCTCGGTTGCCTCTCGATTCAACCGACGTGAATTTCCCGTGTGTACTCTCATGAGTCCAACCAAAGGGAGAGTAGTTGAGTCCTTTTAGAGAATTACGTCCGATCGAGGTGACTTAACTCCCTAGTCTCTATATGCACATTTACGTTTTCTCCTCAGACATACACCATATTCGATGTGTATCCGCGAATCCCTCTCAATTGAAACCCTGTTGTTACAATAATGTCTTTCCGCTATACTTATTTCTGCACCTTTTATCATTTTAAAACGGTAATTAAGTGTCCTCAATTCACTTCTCATATGCTATTTTTATTTTAGTTTATTTTATCTTTAAATAATATTGTAACCCCTATATAATTTCTTTTTTAGTAACCTCATTATTGTGTTTTTTTTTTTTAAGTGGTAATTAAAATATATATATATATATTATACCCTATATTAACCGTAACACTGTGCATTCACTTGCACGAATTTCAAAGTCCCATTAATAAATGACTAAATGTTGAAAGAGGAAAGTATTGTTTCTGTTGATATTAAAATAGTTTAGAAGAAACAATTCATTTTTTAATCTAGTAAATGATAAAGAAATAATTAGATATATTAGTGCTAATTAAATATAGTATAATAGAAAAAGGCAAAAAACTTATTATTGAGGATCACTGGAGTAACTCAACTGATTCTGGGGATGGTCACCCTCATTGGACTACAGAATGTTGTTGCTAGAGGCAGCCAAGGCAATAGCCAGATGAGATGGAGACACAGAAAGTAAGAGAGAGAGAGAGAGAGAGAGAGGAACAGAGAAGAAGGAGAATTGTGGGTGGCAGGAGGTTGTTAGGGTGAACTCTAAAGTCCACCGAAGGGAAGCTACGACTACATGAAGGCAACGAGAAAATTTACCCTTGCTGGTGAATTCCTACAGGGCCTCATATCACACGCATAAGACACCTACACAACTTTACAATGGTTTTTCCAAGTTCTCCCACATTCGTTCAATACAAGGGCGTACCACAATCCGTAGTGTAACTACTAAATTTTCAGCACAAGATTAAGAGAAAATATATTTGAAAAATAGTTTTTTGCTACTCATGATAAGAAAGCACATCGTTGATTAATTAAAAATGACACTACAAAGAATAAATATCGCGAAGAATGTTCACATTGTTCGTGAAAAATATGACAAATCTACACTTCATATATATATATTTATATATACTAGAAGGTTTTTGCGCGCTGACGCGTGCCCATCATTTTTTACCTCTTGTAATGTTTTGATAACTACCTTCCACGCTCCCCTTATGAAAAAGTCGTTATTAAAAATATTCATCATGGATGTCCATTGTCACTATTAGCCGCTAACATGACCAGCCATCCCCATAACAACTGTTGCCATGACACCAGTTTTCATAGCAACCGTTGCCATGACGACTATAAGCGGCGACATAACACCAACTTTTTTAGGGTACTAAAAAGCTTTTGCGCGCCCATTATTTTTTACCTGTTGTAATATTTTGATAACTACTACCTTCCACGCTTCTCTTATGAAAAAGTCGCTATTAAAAATATTCATCATGGATGCCTATTGTCCCTATAAGCTTCTAACATAACCAACCATTCCCATAGCAACCGTTACTATGTCAACAGTCTTCATAGCAACTATTGTCATGATGACTATAAGCGGTGATATAACACCAACTTTTTTAGGATATATATATGCTTTTTCTATGCTTTTTCTTGTCGTAAATTTCGAATTCGACTCCGCCGTCCATCTTACGGCATTGAATAAATTAATATTTTAAACAATGAATGTGAAATTTATGATAATGGATGAGGATAATAACATGGATATCTTTATCCTTTACCATGCTTTTTCCATACTTTTTCTTGCTTTTTCTATGCTTTTTCTTGAGGATAGATATATATACATATATACGGTTTATTAGTTGCTAAACGATCCAACAGGAAACCCAATGAACAGCTGTTTCAAGTTAGGACAACGGAAAGTTCCAGACTATAGAAAATCATCTTACTGTATTTAATTATAATGTATAATTTACTAAATGACCTGGCTAGAAATTCTAGTTATTTTTGTTGAGTATCCTAGATGTTTAAAACAATAAAAATAATTTTAAATTATTATAAAAATCAATTAAATCATATTTCATTGTTACTATTATTATTTAATAATTTTTTGTATCAGAAATAATACAAAAATTAATTTTATATTAATACGATTTATTATTATTTTAGGTTAATTAAAAAATTCAATTTAATGTACTGTCTTTTTTTACCGATAAAAGACATTCTTTCTTAACATTCAATGCAAAAAATACTGTCACGTATTGAGTAGGAAAAGCTTTCTACTCAATTCTTTAATATATTGTTTTTGCAGTACATTGATTGTTTCTGGTTTAAATTTTTTTAATACGTTTATCGGTAGAAAAAAAAGTTGCACTATCTATATCTTGTTTTATGAATTCAATAATATCTATCATACTCACAATTGTCACAAAGAAACATTTTAGTGTGATAAAATAATTAAATATACAGAAATCTTGAATAATTTTAATTTATACTGCAAACAATCATTGCCCAGAGAGGAAAGTACGACGGGCCCGTGACAAGCCTTGGTTCGCCAGTCTTGGGGAAAGATTCAGCCAATACTCATGTGACAAGCCTTGGTTTGCCAATCTTGGGCAAAGATTCAGCCAACATTCAATTGACGGGCGTTGGTTTGCCAGTCTTTGGGCAAGGTTCAGTCAATACTCAATTGACGAGCCTTGGCTTCTCAATCTTGGGACAAGATTCAGCCAATACTCAAAATACAGGCCCTGGTTTACCAGTCTAAATAACAAATGGTACCTAAAAACCTCTGGCTTCTATGTATAGTATAACAGTCTAGCGGATAAGACACTTGCCTAGCAGCTATGAAGGACCAGGTTCGAGACCCAGCTAATGCAAAAAAAATTAATTTCATCGATTTACCTGATTTCTCTGTGTACAAATTTATTTCCATATGTTACCATCACGCACATGTCTACTAATATTTGTTTTTTTTTTATATTTATTTTTAATAAGTATAGATACTTATTTAGCAACAGTCTTGGCACAATACTGGCTCTCAATATTGGGCCAATACTTAGATGTAGTCTTGACACAACACTGTCACTCAAGCTTGGCTCGGTGTTATCAGTTCAATGCTTAGACAGACTTGGACCAAACTTAGATTCCAAGCTTTCCCCAAAGTTAATAAGTCTTCCACCAAGCCTCGGCCAAGTTTGGGCCTATTGTTTTTTCCTATAAGAGGTTACCACCAGCGACTCATTTCCAGCTCATTTAATTCATCTCTTTCTTAAATATTTTTATTTAATACAAAATTTTTATTTTATTGAAAAATTAAAAAAAAAATTTAGTCGTATAAGCTTGTGTGGTTTTAATTCTTTAAAATCATAGTTATGATACTTGGCAACACCGCAATATTAAATATATGGCGGCGAAACGCCGCGGCGCGACGAACAAAGAGTGGCGAGACCGCGCGACCGACGGAAGGATAATTTAGACTGGTAAACCAGGGCTTGTTACTTGAGTATTGGCTAAATCTTGGCCCAAGACTGGCAAACCAAAGCTTCTCAATTAAATGTCTGTTGAATCTTGGCCCAAGGCTGGAAAACCAAGGCTTGTCACTTAAACGTTGGTCGGATCTCGGACCAACCTTTGGAGGCCGAGCCTGGTTAGCCCAGTATTGTGCCAAGACCCGTTGTCAATATTTTTTTTTCTACAAGGGAGATGACTACAAGGGATATCTCTCGAACGCATTAACCGATTGAGATGGTTAAGGCGGCGATCGGCGCGTCTTATTTAGTTCTAGAGCTGACTAGATTTTGAAGTCGATTGTTCAAGCCGTTTCTGAGAAATAAAAAAAAAAAAAAATATTTTATGTTTTTATATGAATAGCAAAAAGAAAATGGTATTTAAAAGATTTTAAATTGATGATAGACAAAACCAGATAAAAATAATTTAGTGGAAAGAAAAAAATGATAATAAAAAAATATTTTATCCAATTTTGTTGATGTAAGCAAATTGATTTTCCACATGCCTATACTTGATATAGAAGGACCTCACGTAGAGAAAGGGGGTTGAATCGACAGACATGGAGCACACGCACATTATATTACACACAAGGAAACTACACAACGAAGAGTGTGACGGAGAGTACGAGGTAGATAACTAAATAGAGTGAGACAGGGAGAGGGACAGAGGAGAAATAGGTATAACAGCAATCGGTCCAGAAGCTGGTTGGCATGTCAGTCCAAGGCGCCAATCACGCGCAAAGACAAACAAGGTCTGTAGACCAGTGTTGATTGCCGAAGAAGTCCTTTCAGGACTTGGTACTCTGTCCGCACCGGTGGCTTGGACGCTGTGTGTACAACTCATCGACGTTGCCTGAATACTAAATCAAAGTCGACAGACCAGTGCTCTCTTGTTCATCCTATCTTCTCCTTCTCTTTCTATCCCTATCTCACTCTCTGTCTCTCTTACTTCCTCTATCTTGTCATTCTGACGTCTAGAAAGCCTGATGGTATGGAGCTAGAAATCCAGTAAGAGGTGCCTCGAGTTGAGCTCAAGAAAATCGATCCGAAATGCGACAAAGCGAATGACAGATGTATTCTTGTCTACTTCATAATACATTCTGTGAAAGTACTTATTAATAATTTCGATTTCCTGATAAATTATCATTTATAGTATATATACAAAATTATTCATTTCTCAATACGTACATTTTATTTAGATGAATATAATTTTTATAATTGCTTACTTCTATTAGTTTATATTGCGCCCATTAAGCTCAAATGCGCTACTTTTTAAATCTGAAATAGTGAAAACCACTGAAAAATAGTGTGTAATAGTGTGTGATCGTATCGATATTTTATGTCACTCTTTAAAAATAAATTAGTGAAATTCTCTGCGAATTAGTAAATATGCACTAAAAACCAGCTATCAATGGACGACTGGTTGAATTAGTGGTATACTTATAGCTGGATAAATAGTAACTATCCACTGATTCGCAGTGAATTTCAGTATTTCATTTTTAGAGAGCATAATAGACCTCAATGGTATAATATATACAACAAGATAACTCTCGAAAGACAGAAAAAATCGACTTAAATATTTTTTTAATAAGGTAAGAGACTCATTACCCGATCAGAGAACTCGTACCCGATCACTCGTGTATTTTTATATCGATATTTACTGAATTTTACAAAATATAGCTATACAAATACATGGGTAGATGGGCATTTAATCTTTCACCTTAAATCCAAAATTTTGACGAATTAAGCTCTTTTGAATAACACTAATCACATTCTTATTGTTCATTCATAATGAATGTATAAATGTCAAACCGTTTGTGTACTATAACAAAGCCCATAAAATTTATCATCATTGTTTCAGATTTCTGCCGAGGACAAATAAAACAGTATCGGCGCCGTTGTTACGTAAAAAATAAAAAATTTGGACCTCTCCTACCTCTCCACTTTGCGTTTGAGGCGTGCAATTCTGATTCCTACAAAAACGAAAGATTTATAAAATTTAATCACATTTAAGGATTTAGAACTTTAGATTCAAGTCAATTAATAATTAAATATGAACTTTTTACTGTATTAAAACGCCATAATCAGAGTGGATAAGGATCAAAATAACAATTCACATCATTCACTCTGAAATCAAACCGCTGACAAAAATGATCTATTTACTTCGTTCGTAAAGTAAATTTTTCAAAAACACCGGGACCTTAAGTGACGGAGTGACTCCAAATTAAAAATTCAGTCAGAATCCAATTCCGGTTTACTACTACTCTTTAAACATGAATTAGTGAAAATAAGTGAATATTCACTAATTCCAAGTGCAACCCGAAACACTAATTTCAAAGCACTATGATATAGTACAAGAAACAATAAATATTAGTTAAGATTACTATTTTTTCAGACTCATCCCTTTCTAATTACCGCAACCATGCACTCTTCTCTCAGTGCGCGAACAATAAAATACATACAAATTTATTAAAATAAATGCAAAATTGTTTTGTTGATAAAGAATATGTTTTTGTTGGAAACATAAAGTTTTAAAAGAATTGCACAATATTTCATCAACAAAAATGTATATATATATATATGCATGTATATATAAGCAAGTTGAGCATGAAAGGATATTGGAAGGCATCTCTTCTGTTTTCTGGCAGGGTGGTGAATGTATTTCGCTTGTCCAAAGCTTACTTCGTGAATATTCCAAGCTCTAAAAGCTTCTTCCCTCCTGCTCTCTTGCTCATCAGCTCTCCAGCATGTTCTCTCTTCTCGCCATATCCGTAAGCTACGAAGGGTCCATCACGTCCATAACAAGCTCTCTCTATCCACCTAGGCCTCGCGAACGATGTCGAGTCTCTTATAGGGTGGAGAAGATGTCGAAGGAGTATAGTACGAGATGGCAAGTAACTTGTGAGGGTGAGAAAGGGAGAGTGTGTCTATACGTTAGGTAAATTCGGCGTAACGGGGTGGGACGGGCAGGAGTTTTAGAGAAAGCAAAGAGAAGAGAAGAGGAAGATAGAAACCGAAAGAGAACGAGAGCAAAGGAGAAAAGATCCCTCTGGGGGTGAGCTGAGTGATCGATTGCTACACACGTCTCGTCCACCATCTACTACTATGCTTGGACTCTAGATACTCCTCCTATCCTTTAAAGTCGTTCTTGATGTGCTCTCGGATATTACCGAATCATCCCTTGCGTATCTAAGTTTCAATTATAAACTTAATCCTGTCTTGTGATCAATTGCGCCATCCTTAAAATTCCTATCAAAATTATAATTAATAAATACAACTTTTTTAAATATTTAAATCTGAAATTACAATAAATATTTTTATGTCTCTAAATTTATGAATAACAAATATGTATAAAAACAACTCAAAGTAAAATGAAGCGGCATATTTGGGGCAAAAAAAAGTTTTTTTATCGAATTTTATAGTCATAATCTTAGGCTTAGATTTAAATTTCATGCAATTTTTTGGATTACCAGTTTTTATGAACTAATATAAATTTTCAAATATTTTATAGAACTGTGAAATTTTATAGAATTCTATTATTTCTCAAAGACGACTCGAACGATCGACTTCAGAATTCAATCAGTTGTAGCACTCAATAAAACGCGTCGATTGCTGCGTCAACCATCTTAATCGGATAATTTGTTCGAGAAATATCGTCGGAGAAAGAAATAGTAACAAACGGTTTTACGCAAATATTTTTGAAACAATTAAACCCATAATTTCCGAAATTGAGTCAGCTTTAGAACTTAATAAAACGCACTGATTGCCACATTGAACATTAAAATTAATTCATTAGTTCAAAAGATATCGACGACGAAAAGTTTAAGAAATTACATTTTATGTCATATTTCCCCAATAACTCATATATAATGTACTTAAATGTGTTTATACACAGAAAAAACAGATATCTTGAGTCAAGAAAATATTTTTTAAGACAAACGTTTTCGGGAACCAAGTCAAGATTTTCTTGAGCCAAGAGAATTCGTCTTGGTTGGAGAAGATTTCTACTTTATCTGAGAAAATTTAGGTCTCCAAAAAAATTTTCTTGAATCAAGAATATTTATTTTCAGTCGAGAATTTTTTTTTTTTGTGTGTAGTCATATCAACTCTTTTTCTTTATGCCGTCTCTTGATCACCATATAATGTAATGTAATTCGTTCTTTAGTTTAAACAATATTATTAAAATTGAAAAAACACCGTTTTCAACATTTTTTTTTGGATATTTTACACATTAACGCTCTGATCCGAGTCGAAATTCATTAGAATTCTTTTTTTAATCACTTACATGGATTTCCATCTGAAAACATTGATTTTATTAAACATAATCGTCAAAAAAAATTTTAAGAAAGCTTGTTTATTAATTACGTACAATGTCTTGAATTTTCCAAGTTCAATATAAAACTTACCTATTTTTTCAAGTTTGAAAACACCTATGTATTCCAAGGCATTGTCAAGTTAAAAATATTGGAAATAACGATTTCGATCTCTTTGAGCTCAACTGATTTCCAGATTTTCTTTTAACTTTTATATTTTACCTACGAAAAGACATCAAAATGAAGCGAAGAAAATTCCATGTCAACTTATTTGAGCTAAATCACTTTTAAATTAGTAAAATATCATTTTCGATTGTTTATTGTAAATTTTAATAATTTTAGGCGGCCCAAAATCTCCTATACTATCCGTTTTGCCCCCTCAAATCATTTTTCAGAAAAATTCTATAAAATTCATCTTGCCCCTTGTTCATCTTCTATTTAATATATTGGTTTAATCATTATCAGATATATATATATATTTTTATTTATCCGCAATGTTAATAGATGTTACTGACTTAAAATGACTCTCTCTATTAGAGAAAATTAATTGATAAAATATGACAGAGTATATTTTGTTAACTTGAGTTTCTGTACAATCATTGACAGCTTGACTAATTGCAACAGTATGAAGATACTTGAGATGAGTGGTTAGCCAAGAACATGTTGAAAAATATTACCAAGCTTCACTTTATGAAGAGACTATAGACTACAGCCTAGACTAAAGTGCACCCTCTAAGCTATACTTGTAACTTATTCTTTTTGGCTCTTCATTTAAGAGTCATAAAGAACATCCTGTCGGAAATGAATGTCAGCAAATATGGTGACCACACATACTACTGGCATATTTATTGTTTGTAGCCAAGATTTTCATACAGACCATAACGAATTTTAGGAACTGAAAATTTTATTTATGATCATTTATTATTTTTACTTTAAAATAGACGTAACTGAAATTTTGTAGTCACTAATCAAAGCATAACTAATATTTTTTTGTTAATAGCTATTTTTAAAAAACTTTTTTTTTTGTTTTATTCAATCATTATCGATAACACAATACTGATGAGCAGACTTGATGTAAATTATCAATAAGCTTAAACTTCTTCCACAACTAATTACTGAAGAGTGCGAGTTTCCTAAAATTGCTATCCTTCGTCTGGCTGCACTTCCTACATAAACGATGTGAAAGACGAGACGTCGTAATCTCAGACTGAAATTCACTCGTAATATGCGACTCTCACACTGAACGTATATGTCTTATTAAGTAAAATCGGATAATGTAATTATAATTTCATCAATATTTTATGATTAAAGCGTAGTCATTTTTATACACGTATATTTTTAGTGCTTTTATTACGAGTCTAGATTAAATTTTTTTTCATTTTTAACATTTTGTTCGACTCATGATTGAAAAAAAAAAAAAAAAAAGTTCAATAAGTATTTTATTTGAATTAATATCATGAATTTCTTGAATTTGTATGTATTGTTTTTGAAAATATCAAAAAAAAAAAAAATTACTGAAAATACATTAAAAACCGGGAGTGAATATGGATTTAATTTCTGTTTAAACAACAAATTTCAGGGTCAACTTAAATGTTATCACTTTTATCGTTTTGCGACATTTTTGAAAATGCGCTTTCCATTCTCATTTATCGCATCCGTTCCATCTTACGCAAACAAATTATTCATACCGCTCCTTTCTAGTTAGCTGGTGTTCTATTGCAATATGTATACTTGTGTATAGATTTTGCTTGAGTAGAAGTTGAAGTGGATTAACTTATGAGTATAAAGGGAAGCTCGTCGAACAAAGATGCTGGTAGCGCCAGTGGTTGAGGTACCGTAGGAATCTCTCAAGGGAATCTTGAACCCTTGGATTTGTTTTGGACATCGAAGATTTTTACTTTCAAACTCCTTATATATATTTTGCCAACTTCTAACGGAGTCACTGGGTCTGAGTACTTGGTTTCTTTGCCCAAGATATCTGGGCATCCCAAGTTTTATTCAAGACCCTCTCATCTTAGAGTTTTACTACTTTTCAAAATTTTGATGTATGTATTTCTTTTATAATCCCGTTGCAAAATTTTGAATTAAAAACAAGTTTTTGATACTCGTCCAATTTTTAAAAATATTTTTTTAACAAATGTCAGCATTAGAAACTATTTGCGGAGTGAACGCAAAGTGAATGATTTAATTTATTCTCTCTCCATTGGAGTGAAATTCATTAAATAATTTAATGTTTTTACTACTTTTTAAAAAGGAATCAGTGAAATTCACTTCAAACCAGTGTATATTCACTGGGAACCAGTATATCACAGGTTGAATTAGTGGTATTCTTATAGCTGTAGAAGTAGTGACTATCCACTGACTCGCAGTGAATTTCACTAATTCATTGTTAGAGGGTATGTATTATATCAAATTATAATTTGGTGAGTAACTAAAACATTTTATAAATTAAAAACACAATATGTTATGTTTAATTGTTAATACCTGAATCAATTCTTTATTAAAATAATTATATTTCTCATAAAAAAGTTATTCGATTAAACATAAATTTATTTAAGTATTAAAATTTTAGACCAGAATATAAATAAAATCCGAGTCACTCTGAAATTACTCCGCTTCAAAAAAATCCTATTATGATTACTTTGATGAGGACTTTGAATTGTTTTGTTCAATCGACAATAATCACGAATAAACAGTTTTAAGAAATGATTATTTTCTATCCAATTGTGGTTTTACGAAAATTTGCTACTGTATTATACCTAAAAATTTAACGAAATAGAGTGAACAATAAGGATTGTGAACCAGGTATACCAGATATATGATCAGTATCACTTTCACTTTGGTTCATAATTCATAAGATAATCAAAATTTTACTTTCAAATACTCTAATCCTATTAAAAAGTGAAACGTCAGCAGACAGTTCATTCCATAGGTAAAATTTGACAATTTTCATTTCTGCAACAGTTTTGAACTCCGAAAGCTTGTAAGAATTATGATATTCTAGCCTATAAAGTGTGCTAATTGTTGTATTTACAAAATATTACACATATTCAAATATAGTGGTGAATATATATTGCAAAAAGATGAAAAAAATTTCCATGATGTGTATTATTTTGAAAATCAATAAGAGTAAGTAAAAAAAAAACACAACATAGTGATTAACGACCTTACTTTTAAATCTGGGTGAAAATGCATGAAAGAATCGAATGGCGTAAACAAGAGTGTTACCAAGAATTTCTAAACGCATTTTTCCACAGAGAAGCTTTACTGAATACAGCAGTATATTTAGCATGGATTTTCGTCGACAGTAAAACCGTCACGATTTCCGTACGATTGTCGTCGAACAGTGGGAGAAGGTTATTGTTCGGGCGTAGAGACGCAGCGGGTGGCATAAGCGTCAGTAAATTTGCTTTGGTTATGGATGAGGGACTAGAGAGGAAAGAGAGGAAAGAGAGGAAAAAGGAAGTTGAGGGGGTGGAAATACGTTCAAGGTTAAACTGAACCTTTTTCGTAGTCATGAAACTGAGCGCTTTCTAGTCTGTGACTACAATAGCTTAGTTCAACCGACGATATATTGAATTTTTTTTTTTTTTTTTCAAGAATAAAAACATTGTTAACAAATTGTCGAATGATATAATTCAATAGTTAATGATATTTTTAATATTTCACCAGGTCTGAAATTTTTTTTGTCCGTTTTTGCTGTCTAATTTCTCAGCTTTATTCAAATATAACTTATAAATATCTTTGGCACTTGAATCAAAATTTAAAAAAAAAATTTATTCTTACTATTCATAGTACATCAGAAAAACAATCAAAATTTGTAAAACGTTTAGAAATTTTGGTATGAATATAAAAATCTTAAAGTTTTAATAGTATGTTGCACCCCTGGTGAGAAAAGTAGGACGTTTCAACCTGAATGTGTAATTCTCTAGTCGTTTGAGGGGAACACGTGGGTTAAAACTCCTACCAGCCTCTCTATAGGTGTTGAATATGCATACAATTTTTCGCCATAATCGAAAGAAAGGATGTCACATACACAACTTGAGTTCACTTTTTTTTCACTTGTAGCAGAAAAGTTATACTCCTTTCCCAATAAACAGAGCAGAAATCTGTCTTTCCGGACACGTATGATGAAAATTTATTTCTATTTTGCCTGCATTAAAATTATGAGTTTCAATGCTTGTTTAGCGAGTGGAAATAAACCAATTTCAGATCAATACTATTTAGTCGGTTGAAAATCATTAGTTCTTTCATTAGAGTAAAAAACGTCTACTTTCTTCCCCTCTAAAATAGATTCTGAGTTCATTTCAGTCCTGTCAGTATAGCATTTGCTTATTGTACACTGTTAGAAATGTGATATTAAAATGGACTTGTTTTAACACCAATGTGTTGTTGAGATGAACTCACCGTGGTAGCAGTCCTACTGAGCGGTGTGTTATCCGACCAGAGCTGAGAGTATGAATCTTTTAAGATCTACAAAACAAAAAAATAATGGTAATAACATTTCATTAAAATTACGAAACTATCGTTAATTAATATAGAAACACTTTTGTTATTTAATTAAATATGTAATGTCACTTTTATTTAACTGAACCGATAGCATAAATTTTTGATCACTTATGAAATTAAATATTTAGGAACAATATAGTATTTATTTTTACTGTAACTCTGTAACAACTGATTTAAAGATGATAGAGATAATCATTGATAATTTTATTTTATTTTTCACTCTGATTTAGTTTACAAAGAGACTTGAATCATCAAAATCTGTTTAAGATATTTTATACAGTGACATTAACATGTTTCATTCATTTTTGAAATAATAAAAAATGTTTTTTTGTATTCGAAATACAATTCGACCTCTAATACTTGAAAAATAAAGCTACTTTTTTATTTAACACCGGGAAAATTTTTAACACCGCTACCGGTGTTATATTATTATCGATTTCAGGGTTAAATTTGTCACCGATAACTTTACAACCAGGATAGTGTAAATTTACAGGGTTTTTTTTACAGTGTAAGAATAAAAGTAATCATATGAAGTTCCATTGGATCTAGTTGAATCTATACATGCACTATTGGTCCACTTGTTTCATTTCAACTCGCTTCAAACATTAAAGCTCTAACTTTTATAGCAGATAATTTTGAAAAATATTATGAGGGGTATGAAATAAATACGAATTCAGACTTAGTGAGATGCCAGGTTCCTCTTTGGCTCGGACAGTTGACCTTACCCTCGTTTGAATTTGTCTTATTTTATCTCTTGCTATAATATACTATTGTATTCTCACAACAAATAGAGAGCTATTTATTTGTTTATTTATTAATAATAATATTCAAAACATATTGAAAGAGATCAAATTGAAATTCTCGAAATTAATGATGTAGTATTTGAATTCAATTGGTAGACCCATCTAAAATCTATTATATTTTATCATATTCTGATAAAATATTATATTCCATGAGAAAAAATATATGTAAGTCAAGAATTATGCAAATATTAAATACAGACGCATTTGTAACTTTTAATGGTTTTCTTTTTTGGGAGTCTCAAGTAATATATGATGTTTTAAGTTTGACCAGTAAAATAAAAGAAATTGAGAAAGTGGCTCTTTGAAAGGTTCTAATTTAAAAACCAGGAAAAATTGCTTGGACGCCTGAGTCGTCTGGCACCTATGGAGATGGCGCCTATTTATAGACCTTGAATAAAAGAATAATAAAACCATATACCTACACTTCTTAAAAAATTACTCAAGTTTATCCCCGTGAAAATTTTAAAAAAACTTTTATTTATATATTTATAAAAGCGTTAAAAATCCAAATAAACTAAATGCCTAATGTGCTATACAAAAAGTAACTTTTGTCTGAAAAATTTTTTTATATAAACTTTCCTTGTTTAATAGTACAATGATAGATACAAAAATTTAACGTATTAAATAAATTTATTTTCAATAACTATCTCAATTTTCTTAGAAACGACATATTTTTCACTTACTAAAACAAAGATTTCGTACAAATAAAAAGTACATTTTTTGTTTACATTTGTCTAAAATTTTGTATCAGATAAGTTAGTAAAAAATTGTTGCATGTATAATTAATTATAATAATCTATTCATAGTCATCATTTAGAAAAATTTTAATGATCTCTCTGATCTACAACAATATATAACTGCATACTTCAATGTCAACTTTAGTTCTCTAGAGAGCAAGAAAGAAAATTGTCAAGAAAACTTATCTCTACAGTCGTGTATACACACACACACACACATATATATATATATATATATATATATATATATATGTATATACAAGCAGCAAGTTTCTGAGTAGAAATCTATCACCAGCTATCTCAAAATCTCCAAGGCCCGAAATGGATTCATTAACGTCCAGCTTCATTAGCATCCCCGCCGGGTGTACTGAAGGATAAGGAGAATGAGAGAAGGGTGGAGAAGAACGACACTAAAGGGCAAAGGGCGTCGTAGTATGGATTATATATATATATATATGTTGGAATGTAATCACTATTGATAATAAACTGCGCATGCGGGTAAACTGAAAACACTTTTTAAAGGGAATTATGAATTATCATACCTAATAATCCAGCAGCTATCGAAAACAGTGAAGAATTCTGGTCATAAATATCTCAGATTCGATCGTTGACAAGGATTCCAAGGGCTTTGTTCTTAACACGCCAGGAGGTCTCCTTCTTTTAAAAATCGCGATCTCACTTTAATACTCACTATCTCTCATATTTATTTTCTCTATCTAACTTATTCAAACGTTTCTCGGCAGTTTTGCAGCCTGCAACAGAAGATATTCCACCACGTCAAGTCCCGATGACTGTTCCGGTCTGCCGGTGCGGAAACCCTCTGCATCTCTCTATGTGATTACATTTACGAGTGAAAGGGTCGAAAGAAAGTTAAAAAAAAAGATAAAGCTGACAGGTAAACTGTCAAGAACTTTTTTTTCGATTGGCTGTGTCGATATTTCTAAGCACATCTATTTATTAATATAATAAAGTATAGTATTTTCAAATAAAATTCTGCCTTATTATGACTATGTATCTTGTTTTTTTTATTTATTTTATTTTTTCTCATGATTTTTTTTTTTTATTTTAAGACACAAATATATTTGAATGAACGTTTCTCTTTCGGCTTATATTGCTTTAATCGATGTGAAAAAATCCATGCACAGTTTATTGGATAGAATATATCAAGACGAGTAAGAATTTTTGAGTTTTTATCAGATTGGAGGAAAATAGTAGATTGTGATAATAAAAAAAAAAAAAAAAAAAAAAATAATATTGAAGGAGTAAAGTTTGCTATCTCACATCCCAGAGATTTTTTTCAAGATTAGTATCTATACTCAACGAGCCATTCTACTGAATCCGGTCCTAAATCCCTCATCGTCTAATTTTACTTTATTTTATTTTTTAAATTCTTTAATTTTATTTCACTTTCATAAGATCGATAATGAGACGTTTGCACTCAATACACGTACAGTTTAAAAAATTCAACACATTAAAATGATATCTTTCTCTCTTGTCCTAAACATATACATTTAAATTTATCTGAATATAAACAGTATTAAAAATAGCCTTCATATACTTCATAGACATAACGATCCCACAAAATTATAATTTTCCATAATTTATAGAAGGGGACTTGTTTAATAAATAACCACGACCAGTGGATGAACAGTGTTCAATTTTTACCTGCATAATTAAGATTTTAATCATAATTATATGAAGAAAATACTCTTTCGCTCTTTAATTGGCTGCTTTATAACTTAAATTCTAATACGGTTAAATTCTTAATTCAAAAAGATTAAAAAATATTAGCATTCATTTACTAGGTCAGTAATTCTATCTATAAATATATAAATTTTTAAAAGTTTCTTGGCCGCTCTGTGGTAGATATCACTGCTAGTAGTACCTCTTACAGGTACTGATCATGATGGTATTTTGAATATATAACATTGTCAATATTTAGAAAATCAGACTCTTTACAATAGTCGGACGAAAAGTTCCGAGGTGTCGGATATGGACGACAATGACCCGTGCCATTGTGGCAGTCCCCATATTCGACTCATCGGTGTGAGAAGAAGAGTGATTCTCGGACTGAGTTTTGAATCTTAAATTACGGACGGTGATGGCGTGTGCCATTCTCCGAGTTGTGGTGGCAGTTCCCTGCATTCAAACACTCATATAATATTTTTAAATTAAAAATTTTTTTACGCGTAAAAATAGGCATTTTTAGTTCGAACCACCAGGTGTCACAAGGAAACTTAGCAGGTCCCAATAGTAAAAAAAAGAAAAAAATTGCTTACGAATCGTAGAATTTCGATGCACTTAAAAACTGTAAAAAATGAGATGATCGGAATTTACACACCCTTCCCGCTTCGCATTTGAAGCGTAGGATTCGAGATGAACTAAATCAGGCGTGCGAGGTTGCCTTCAGAGGGAGCCCCGGTAGAAGAAAAAAAAACAAATAAATTATATACGAGATTGTGTATACAAATATGTTATCAGTCATCACTTTTTATTAAATAATATAAAAATAAAAAAAAACGATAAAAACTACAATAGTGAATATCAAAAGGGTTTATCTTGAGAAAATTAAAAACAACAAAATAAAAAAAAAATTTGGAAAATCCAAAAGTGCACGCCTCGAACGCTCATGTTATGGTTTTTTTTAAAAGTTAAATTTCAAATAAAATTGAATATCCCGCTCTTTTCCCATAGAAATTTCCATGGTAAATATACGGTAATAAAAGTAAAAAAAAAAATAAATAAGGAGAACATTCCTAATGAAAAATGGCGGCAGTGTGTGTTTGTTTACATGTAAAATTGCCGGTTTTAACCGTAATGATTTATTTTTAAAAAAACGAGAAGGGCTACAGTAGTGATTTTCGAAAGGAACCTTCTTTGCTTATTTCTGAAAATTTTGAAAAAAAAATTAAGTAGTTTCGTCAAGTCGTTCTCGAGATATCCGTACCACGCCGTTTTTTTGAACCACAGACTAATGGACGTCCACGATAAATTTTTTTTAATGAACTTTTTTTTATATTAATACATATTAGACAAATTAAAAAAAGTATCAGGATTATTTATTAGTGTTTCAGCTTTATATTGATGTGTTTTTCATAATGTGTAAGAGTAATAGAAAAAAAATATATGCACTTTAATGAGTGGAAATCGTGTGACCTTGACAGGTTGGTTATAAAGCACAACCTCTCCGCTTCGCTTCCGAGGCGTGCAAAAGAAAGTCAAGACAGTGCATCCAACTTCTGTTTAATAATAAATTTAGTAAGAGAACTTTAAAGTATATTAGAGTTTTTCGATAAACCCTCCTATTAACTTCAGTGTATATTTTTTCTTATTTAAGTGTTACATAAAATGAATGAAGATGATTTAAGTTTACCGAAACCCGAATTTTTACTTTGGCACTAGTAGAACACTACCTCTCCGCTTCACATTCGAGGTGTGCAAAAAAATTGAGCCAATTCACATATTATATTTTTTTGAGAGTTATCGTGCTTCCGAAGATTCGTACAAGACAATCGACCGCACTGGTTTCTTGGATTTAAATAATTTGTTTAAAATCAATGGATTATTATCAATCGTCTTAATACCGGATCGTAACTATTGTTTTGCAAATTGTCTGTGAACTTGTATACAATTCAACCCATTTTCTCGCTCGGACGGGTGTTAGGTTCGAACACGGGACCTTTCGATCGAGAGTCGACCGACTCCTCGGGCCCCTCGGTCACAGAAAGGCTTACAAGTACACGGAGAAAATTTAATGGTACTATTTACAATACAAAATTTGTAACTTTAACCATCTAAAATGGTAATAACATTTTATCACCGGTAAAATGATTAGTTCTACTATTAAAAATGATAACAGTTACAATTGATGATGGTAACGGTTACTATCGAAAATGCTAATTGTAACTATTAACGATTGTCATGGTTATAATTGATGATGGTAATGGTTACAATCGAAGATGGTAACACTTACCATTCAAAGTTGTAAAAATTCTTAACTAAGAATGTGTGTGTGCATGTGTACGTGTGAGAGTATATGTGTGCACGTGTGTGTACATGTGGTCGCGCGGGTGTGTGCGCAACCGTGTGCATGTGTGCGGGTAAGTGTGCGGGCAAGTGTGCGCATGGATGCGCGTGTGTGGGGGTAAGTGTGCGGGCAAGTGTGCGCGTGCGTGGGGGTAAGTGTGCGCATGGATGCGCGTGCGTGGGGGTAAATGTGCGTATGGATGTGCGTGTGTGGGGGTAAGTGTGCGCATGTGTGCGGGTAAGTGTGCACGTGCGTGGGGGTAAGTGTGCGCATGGATGCGCGTGCGTGGGGGTAAATGTGCGCATGGATGTGCGTGTGTGGAGGTAAGTGTGCGCATGTGTGCGGGTAAGTGTGCGATCCCGTATTTATGTACATGTGTGCGTGCATGTACACATGCGTAGATATATATATGCATGTGCGTGTGTGTGTGCGTGCGTGCGTGTGTGTGTGTGTGTATGTGAATTTAATCACTTCCCCAGTTAATCAAATTACACATAGCCAAGCGTCTGACTATAACGTTTATATTTTAATTTTTTATTAGCTTAGATGGTCATCATTATTTTGGCTGATAGTAACCATTACCATCAGGTTATTAAGAATTACGATTTTTTATAATAATAGTAATTATTTTAGATAATAACAGTTATAATTTCTGGTTATCATCAATAATTGTAAACTTTACTATACAGATGGTAGACACTACCATTCAGATTGTTTATTTAATAATTTAAATGATATTATCAATCATATAATTCAGTTTAAAAATTGTACTATAACTTGATGGTAACTTTTACCATAAAATTTTCTCCGTGTATATATATATATATATATATATATATATATATATATATATATATATATATGGAGTGTTAAGATCCATATAAACGATATAAACAAACAGTCATGATCGTCATAAGTTACGAGAAACCTTACGGTGAACACAGTTACTCTTGAAAATTACGATATAGCATCGTAATTTTTATAATTTACATGGTAGTCCAATAGAGGCAGCACTGTCATATTTATTTTTTTCAAAAGTAAAAAGAAAAATAAATATGCTCTCTTAACATGAATCCGTAGAAAGTACTCCACTTATAGTGAATATTCATTGCTCCAATAGTCCCAAGGACATCACTCATTCAATCAGTGATATACTTAGGACTGATTCACAGTGAATATTCACTGGTTTGCAGATCTTTTCACTGATTCAGTTTAAGAGAGTAGGAAATAAATATAAATTTTAAATTGTAATTTATTTTTTTTTTCGATGTTAAAGTTGTAATTTTTTAAACAATTTCTAATTCAAAAAGCCTTTGTAAAAATTACGATATCAAATAGTGAAAGAAGTAGCTGACATAGTAAATTTTGAAATAAGACACTTATTAAGGGTAATCAAAGTATAACCCGCGATACGAAGTTAACATCTACTCTGCATTAACTTCGCATTCACTACTACTAAAATTTCGAAGACAAGCAAGTTCAATTTAAAAATATGTTGTATATTGAATACATAATTAAATATTATTTGGTTATGTAAAAAATAAAGTCCCTAGGAAATACTGAGCAGTGATAGGTTTGAATTTTAAGATATAGTCTCTGATAAAAATATTTTTACTGACAATAGAATTTTTAAAATACATCTAAGGCCCTAGACTGTAAACTTTTAATCCTCTGTGTCTACAAATATAGTAAAATCGAAAGCTTAAAGTAAAATACAATACTACTTCTTCTCAGCCATTTGAGCACTTAGGTTTTATATAGTACGTCTTACAGACTTAGTACAGTAAATATCTGTTCATTAGTTAAATATGCGGGTAGCCGTAAATCAATCTGAGAATGTCCTTGGAGCAAAAATTTTACCCAGTAAAACTTGAAAAACGAAAGTACTGAAAATATTATTTATGACCTCTCTTTACGAAAACCTTGCAGCTGTGGTTGTGATTATCTTGGATTATATATTTTGCTAGTACGGTAGTAAATAAAATCTGTATGCTTAAATTGAAAAACTACAAATTTTTTGGTAGATAACTGACCGGAGCAAGCTGAAATGACAAAAATTTCAAATAGTATTTTTTTTTTTTTACATATTTTTAAAATTAAATTTTTGTGCATTTTTCTGTTTGTCAGATGTAAAGTAGAAATTATTTTGTGCCTTATAAATAACCAAGGATATTCAGATGAACTCGAAAAAAAAAAAAATTATTCATTTAAATTTTTACTTGTGTCTTTTTTTTTCATAATAAATTTTTTATGTAGCACCAAATATTAGTACTAGTCCATCATTAAATGATTCAGCTCACCAGCAGAAACTCGAAAATGAGAAAAAAAAATTCTTATTTTAATTTTATAATAAGTCTAACTTACCCCAATAAACTATATTGCTTCAACAAACCATATTTGATTCTACCAAAATATACAAATCGCGAAAATTAATTTTTTTCTTCAATTTTTAGGAGGTCGCCCTCACGACCCCTTGTTTAAACTCTCGAGACTTATTATCAAACAAATTGCGAAATACCTACATTTTAGTCAATCGTAATAAAAATGTGCTGGTCAGTTTAATAATAATAATAAATCCTTAAGAGGACTGTATTACCCTCCTCTTTCCTATATTTAATCATTTTTTTATAAATAGAATAAAAGGTATTTGAAAGTATTGAATCGAATCCTACGTGTATTAAAACGGTCGAAAAATTATTTCCTTTATTATATGAATGTTTATAGATCGGTATGTGTGTAAGAATGAAGTACTCGTTATAACCAAAGATGTCACGCTTTTGAATAATTTCAGAACGTGTTCCCCTATACCGAATTTGCTTATGTACTGTCATCATACGCAGGTATGCATATGAAGTATATATACATACGATAAATAGTCTCGAGTTTCTTGGCGGTCCTGTGGATCGACATCTTTCATCCGGTTCTCCGTTGGGGATCTGCATTTGAATAGCAAACTCATAAAACTCATGGCGCGAACGCAGGTTTTCTTGCCGCGAAATCGTGACAACCCTATATCCGCTGTTACCTTTCCGGCACCGAGCCAGGATAATCCGGTGCGTGACATAATAATGTTCGCGTAACCGACGAGCCTCGAGGCCTGGGTGTTCTAATACTTTCTTCAGATTTACTATTTTAGTATAACGACTAACAAAATGTATAAGATGGAAAGAGAAAAAAATCAAAATAAAGAACAGATTCGTCTGAAGAGGACCTCCGTCTTGACATACACGCGCCCTACAATCCTCACTGTGCATTCATGGTCAGATGATACAGTCTTAAAAATATGCATACTATAATCGAGGATCTGAGTCACTTGAGCTTAATAATACCACATAGGGTCTTTTTAAAAATGCAGATCTGATGGATAGCACGAGCCAACATTATTATTGTTATATACAATAATTCAATAAATTAAAAAAATTATTCATTTATATAAGCTATGAACTGTTCAATAAAATAAATGTATATTTACACTTTAAATATTAATTTTTTTTTAATACTAAATAATAAGTACCATACACTGAAAAAAAGATTTATTTGAGCCAACTAAGATTTATTTGAGCCAAAGATATCGTATATTTGGATATAGTCAAATAAATATTTAATTGTGAGAAAGATATAATATATTTGAGTAGTTTGATTGCGTGAAATAAGTGATTTATTTGTGGTAAAGAAATAATCCAATTCCTACAAATAAATAAGGGCTTCAAATATATGTATAGTATCGCCAAATTTTAGGTTATTTGTCACAAATTTAATATCTTTACCACAAATAAATTATATATTTCCGTCAAATTATAAAATTATTTGAATCAACTGTCATATTTCGTTATACCAAATATATTTATTTGTCATTAACAAATATTCAAGAAAAAGCCACAAATAAATTGATTTATTTGGGACAAATATTTCTTTTTTTCAGTGTAGACCATCAGGGCAAAATCAGTTAAAAAAAGTAAAACTTTCTTGTTATAAAATGTTTATTAACCATTTATAAGAGAGTATGGAATAAGTTGGGCATTCAAGGCCAAATAGCTATTGTAAAATTTTTAGTAAAGAAAAAAAAATTTAATTTTAAACTATTGATAAAAATATAAAAATACACGAACTAATGAAAAATTATGTAATTTATTAAGAAAACTTCTAATAATATAAACATAAAAATAAGTTTTTACTAAAAATTTTCGAATGCCTGTTATTGATTAGCCAACTTGCCCCGTTCATCTCTTTATCTAGTAAATTGATGCATTTAAAGAAAAATGGCTTATAAGCTTCTATATAGGATCGACATGCAATCATATATCTCTTGATGTCAACTAACATACACGATACTTAAAGATAAAAGCATATTAGCATTTTTTTTCTCACGGTTGAATGTAATATTTCAAAAAATTTGTGACATTTTTGGACTTACGTGCTTAATAAACATTTTCATTGATTAACGTATGCAGCTGTTATGTATATATGTATTTATATATTATAGAATACCGAAGAAATAAATATAAATTTAGTTGAAAAATAATGTCAGATGAATCCAGTGATGATTCGATGGTACAAGTGCTTTCGATGCAGGTCATAAATCCATCTATCTTAACAAAAGAACCGTTGTAAAAAACGACTAGACCAATTTTAAATATTTCTTTCTCTTTCTCTTTTTCATTCTTTTATATAACCATATATATATACATACAATCATTTCAGGCTTTTGATAAATATGCCTAAGAACCCTTTTTTAGCTGATGCACACCGGAGCCCCAAGTTATATAGGCGTGTCGCAACCAAATCTGTGTAATCCCGCATATGTTTCCCATGAATATGCATCTGCGAGTTTAATACGATTTGATTCATGATCGGTTCTTTTTGTATATGGACTAAATTTCCTTAACATCCATAATAATAAAAAAAAAATTTTATAACTTATCTATTTTATAAAATATTTACTAATATTTTAGTTCTCATTTATTCTCTAAAATTAACGTAGAAAAACTTTGACTGACTTAGCCAGTGGCTTAATTTGGTTACTTATAAATTAATAGTTCTATCATATGTTGTTATAAATTATGAATTATATATTGTAAAAAAATTTGCGGAGTAAACGCGAAAAATAAAAATTATTAATCTTTCAATAAATAATTTATTTATGATTTTGCATAGAAAAATCGTTTTCATTATATACATTGTAAAAAAAATTGTGAAGTTATCGCAAAGAGGGTGATTTTTTTATTTGTTTAATTCCCTTGGAGTGAATTTCAAATTACTAATACACAGTGAGCTTAGGTCTTTGGTATTTTGACATTTATATTGAGTTCGGAAATAATTACAAGCTTTCTTTCCATATATTCACGCGAAATGATTTTTAAAAATTATAAGCAGCTGATAATAACAACTTTTACAAATATGATTCCACTGAGTCACAAACTATGATAATGACTTACATCAACCATGTCACGAAATAACATTTCATATTATTGAAATATCAAATATTCTCATAAAAACTATGTCACTATAGTTATTCAATAATTTAATATTTTCACTATGCATTATATAGGGGAAGCGGGGGGGGGGCAAAAGGGGGTAGGGTAGGCAAAACGGGGTACCCCCAAAATTTAATAAAAAAAAATTTTATATTTTAAATGGTTTTTAAACATTCCAAAATCACTTCTGTAAATATAATTAAGCGTTACTTTGAATTTTTTTTGGTAAGCTTTTTCAAAAATCAATTGTCAGTTGAAAAATATTAATGACGTTTGTTTTATGATAAAAACTATTAAAAATTTGTTTTCTTCTTTTGTCTCCAATAAACATGTAAAACATAATTTTTCTTCATGTAAATTACTTACCAAAAAATTCAACTTATTCAAATTCGTTTAAAATCCAGAAATTTTTTTTTTTACCTTTTTTAGGGGGTACCCCACTTTGCCCGCAGAAATGAAAAATTTTTTTTTTTCAACGGTAACTGAAAATTTTTTCTATTTACTTTGAATATCATTAAAAAAAAAAAGATTTAGCGTATTTGAGTCCTCGAAAACTTGGTATTTCCTTAAGTACCCCCTTTTGCCCCTCCCTCCCCTATATGAAATTATAATTTAGTGAGTTGCTAAAATATTTTATAAATTAAAAACATAATATTTTAAGTTCAATCATTAATATCTGAATCAATTATTTATTGAATAAATTATGTTTCTAATTAATAGCTTTTTCTAGTAAATACAAATTTATTTATAAAGTACATACATATTAAAATTCCGGGTCGGAAAGAATGCGGATTAAAATAAGATCCGCGTCACTCTGAAATCACTCTGCCCAGGAAAAAATCACTATTCGCCGAGTAAGTTAAAGTCGGTTGATTCGTACCAAAGATATCGTCGAACAAAAAAAGTTTACATTCACACACATACACGTACACGTAGATGACGGACGAACGTCCATCTGAAAATGGTCGGCATAGCCTCCTAGGATCTCAAAACAGCGAGATTTGATGAAACTCGAAAATTAAATTTACGCAGATCTTCTCCATTTTTTCATGGATATTATTATGTTGATGCAGGTGTACAAGCTTTAAAAAATTAAAGAAAACTAAAAAGAATAGAGTAAATAATCGCTGCATCTTCAAAGGGTTTAAAAAAATATTTAAGTTACTGAAGTAGTCGGTAGGCTGTAATAATTAACTACCACTGGTTTTATTATATGTACTATATTAAGAAAACTGAAAATTAAAACCATTATCTAGCAGCGTATATATTTTATAATGTTCTTTTAAAAATAATTTTTTAAGCTTTTGTAAATTCATCCATCCTCTTATAGAGGCTTTTAAGAAACTCTAAATTACTGGAAACGTGGTAAGGCTTAGCAGTGAGTACAAGAGAGTCTTACAGCGGAGGGAGACATAAAACCCAAAAGCGAAACGTTATAAATTGCTTTATTGCCAGCCCGGCATTTTTCACAAACTCGACGAAGTAAAGTTGTCGAAGCCATTTTACTTGCTCGATCGTAAATTTTATAGCTTCTCTACTATACGCTAAGAGCTACGAAACAAAGTAGTTTTCTTTGCTCACTCAGAAAATGTCTTCTTAGTTTCTTAGCTGCAACTTTGTTAAAATATTATATAGTATCCGGTATTTATTTTCCTACTGTTAAAACCGGATTTTATTATTACTTATCTCGCGATACAATCGCGGAAATCCTTGAAAATTTTTATTTTATTTTAAAATACACATTTTTTTAGTGCTTTCCAAAATCCACTTTTATTTTGTTTGATAAATGTGACACATGGATAAAATTTTAAGAATATCGACATCAAAATTAAAAAATTTTATTTCGAACGAAAAAAAAAAAAAAATTTGTATATAATTTTAGCCCTTCATGTTTAACAATTACTCAAGATAAATAAAGTTCAAGTGGCAATAATAGAATGACCTATAATAAAAAATGACAGGATGTTTTTTTTTTGTCGCCAATCAATTATTTTTATTTTTTAGCTGAAGGAAGAAAACACCTGTTCCGTAGGTCACGTGAATAGCGCCGGTCACTTTCCATATCAGGGGTAACCAGGTTAATCCCCGATTGACCCAATGTGCAGGTTGGTCCGGTATACAAAATTATAGATACCTGCAAGAGGGAAGAAAAAAAAAGGAAGAAGGGATTCCGGTCCGGCACGCGACCAGCCAAATCGGGGTAGTGACAAAAAGGTACCCTCGACCGATCACATACGTGTATGTATGTGAAGTGAGAGCCAAGGTGCTCTCCTTAACATAAACCTCTGAGTGAGAAGCCAAGGTCCAACCATCCTTGTTCTCACTCTTTCATTCTTCTTCAGCCTCTACATATTCTTATGTCGGGTTTCATCCGACAACTTCCTCGTGCCTCAAACGACAGGTAGCCAATGCATCTGGAAACAATGCCAAGACTATGTTGGAATTCACTTGAGGAAACACCTAGTTGATGAACTTTTATTTTTTTTTTGTTTCAGTATAAAAAAAATAATTTCCCACATCAAATACATTACTATTTATTTTAAGGGTAGTAAGAATTGGAAAATATTTTATATAACAATTAGGTGATCATGAATGGAGACTAAAGAAAGTATAAAATATTATTAAATATTGGATTTGAATGCATTGAGGGAACAGATTACAAAAAGTTTATTGAAGTAAAAAAAAAAAAAAATTCAAGGTTACAAGACTTGAGAGCGAAGAGGATAAGATTTACGTCGGATATAGGTCGGTTGATTCAAGAATCTTGAGGATATCCTGTTCATAGATCGTACATGAGTGAATATATAGTGAGAAGAAAAAATATATAAAAAAATTTTATAGTATAGTGAATGAAATTCTGAAACCTGCCAATTCCGTATGTGCACTTGCGTTGTACCGCCCAGGGTGACACCTTCTTCCGGCTGGATGATCTTCAAGCTCAATTGTAGTTGAGTTACTCTTTAGTAATACAGCCTGGTGTACTGTATCCCCTACGCAACTGTCATTTGATGCAAACTTTTTAAATTAACATAATTTTACTCTTCTTCTTAACACTCTTTTTCATTTTTTCTTTTCAAGAAAACGTTATTCATTTATTTTTAAATATAGAATTAAGGATAGACGAGAGGGCAAGACGGATTCTTGAAGAATTTTATAACTTTGTTTTTTAACAAACCAGAGTACATTTTATCACGATCGACTAAAAATTGATATTTCGTAAATTATTTACTATGTCTTCAAAGTTTAAGAAAGAAGAAAATGACCCTCCACACTCGCCTCGAAAGTTATTAAAAAAAATGTAATTTTTCGACGGCACAACCTGCACGGAAATTTATAATATATTGTCAACATAGATGACGACATATATGTGAACATATCGGCTGCCCAATTTCAAAACACAGTAAGCAACAAATTTTTCAAAATCAATTTTTTAGTATTTTTAGTTCCAGTGAAGTCTTGTAGACATGATTCAATATATACTTCAAAAATTGTATTTTTGTCAGTTACTGTGTGTTTGAAATTGGGCAGCCAATATATGCAAAACTTATCGCATATATATCTGTTTTTTACGCTCATGTATGTTATGTATGTGACATATAATTTTCACATATATTTTTTCATGTGGGAATATAATGATTCTGCATCTGAAAAAGAAAAAAGTACGCAAAAATTAAATTTTTACAACAAGAAAAAAATCTTTTAAATCTCTGTCATAGTTTAAACTTGTCCCAGTCAATGGATTTACACTAATAAACCATTGTCTTTCATAAATGTGAAACTGAAATTTGTTTTTTTTTTTTAAGATTTTTTAAGAGGCCACAATTTAATCGGTGGCCGTCTTGCGCCAACCTTTCTTATATTGGTATTATTATTAATTTTTTTAGTAAGTATAATAAAGCTCATTGTACGTAAAAATAAACAAAATTAAAATAAACATATAATTTTTTTCGTTAAATTTCTTCTATATATACAATATATAAAAACGTACATTTCACGTCCATCAAGATTTGTCTAAAATTCCATCGTACTCAAGGATATAACAATAATACAACTATTATACTTTTTATTTCGGTAAAATGTATAGATTGCTTTTCACCAGACGTGAAGCTGCATCAACCCCTGCCCGCGCTCAAAAGAAACTTTCCGAGTCTAATGTGTAATACTGTAGAGGTGCTCTGTTATAGAGGCCGGTGTACACATTTTAGGAAAGCCAGAAAGGATTCCGTGGGAAAGAAGGGTGCATAAGCAAGAGTTAGATTTAAAAAAAAAGTTTAAAAGGAGACGGTAAACCACGATAGAAAGGGGAAGTTTGAGGGGGTATAAAGCGGCTGTCACGTTTCTCGCAAATTTTCACGCTTTTACGAAGAAAAGTGATGATATTACTTTAGCGATTTCATATAGCAAGTTATTATATTTCAGAAATGTAATTTATAAAATGGGTAAGACCTTTAGCTGGTAACCATAAAGAAAGAGAAAGGGTTGAGAAAAGATTAAAGGATTAAAAAGGGATTTTAGGGTGACTTTCGGTCATGTGATCGTGATTTTGATAAAGGACCATAAAGAAATAAATTTTTTAAATCAAGAAAAAAACCTAACGCATTTTAAGTGGACAGGTACTTTAGGTATTGATGTGAACCTTTCTAAAGGGTTAAATAAAATACATATTTTTTCACAAACATAAATTTGAAAAAAAAAAATAATAATAATAAATTGTGATTGATTTTGAAATTTATTAAACCCTTTACTTTATGTTACCTCTTTTGTATTTAAGTATTTCTAATTCTATTAAAATAAAAATTACTATCGTGCCTATTTCATCAGAGAATTCGTTGAAAGCTCAGTTGAAAATTTTAATAACTCTCATACAAAATTATAAATCCGATACAACGATTGCTTGTACTACTATAGTTTTTAAAGGTTTTCACTTTATCCAGAAATATACGGTATAGTGATCTTATTTCTTATGTCAGCCACGTTATTTTAAAGTTTATACGTGATTCAGGCCCTCACTGTCTTACCTACTAATCATAGAATATTAAACCATGTGAAAAATTTGATTATACATCAACGACCTTTTTTTTGTTATGTCTTCAACAAGAGAAAGTGTCGCAACGTTCAAAGATATGTTAATAATTTTTAAGTTTAGGAAAACAATATTTCATATGTTGTGCGTATGCTTCGTTTTGTAACTCATCTCATGTTACAGGAAGCTATTTTAGTTACAACACATGAAATTGCAGATGATTTTTCCACTTTGGTGGTCATTTGATAGCTAAAAGTATATATTTATTTGCGTTCTTAAAAACTTACATATTTTTTCAGGTCCTAATTTTTCCCACAGCGTAAAAGAACCTGGGGCAAAATAAGTCACCATATTGAAAGATAATTTTTTTTTAAGAATATGAGGCAAATCGGTCACTCCCAGCAGTGCGGCCAAAATTAATAAAAAACAAAAAATAAAAAAAAACATTTTTTTTTTTTCTAAAGTGTTTGTTATACAGATTATTCCCTTAAATCTCGAAAGACGAAAATAAAAATGAAATTGGACAGCAAAAAATATTATATTTAAATTAACACCATCTGCGTGTTAGAAACAGTCCATACAAAATTTGTATTCTTTTTTTAACACAAAAAAAAACTTCACTTAAAAATTTTTGATAAATCTCTTTGTGTTGGTCATTGAGTTTTAAAATTATTTTTGTGTTAATTCAAAAATAACAGAAAATGTAAGTTTTTAAATATTTTTAGGATAAATAAATATTTGTAATAATGGAAAAATAAATTAATTAAAAATTTTTAACAGCATTGTATAGGTGTTAATTTAACTCAAATAGTTTAACATAAATCGTGAGGGGTGAAATGAACCATTACAAAAAGAACATTGGTTGAGGTGGGCAACTTGCCCTACTTTCTGCTCAATCCCACAATAAGTTTAAACAAAAAAATTTCAAAATGTTCTCATTTTGTCTCAGGTTCTCTCAATTAATGAAATTAAAAAAAAGTTTAATATGTAATTGATTAAAATCAAATATATTACAAAAATTATTCTTTGTTATAAATTTTGACCTGAACATCAAGAATCGACTTTTTTTCTGTAATAGTATCTCAAGTTTAAGCTGATTTAAGTCTGCCATAAAAAAAAATTTATTGTCACTCAATAATAAAGAAAATATTATAGCTTTTTAGACTTATATACAAAAATTCAATTCTTGTATATATTCTATATGATACTGTGGATAATACAAACGAGAAAAATAAAAAAAAAAAATTGGATGTGATCATTGTGTAAAATTTTAGAGTTGAAATGTGTCACGTGCTAATGTAAGAGACTTCTTGTCCTTGACAAAAAGACATGGACGTGTGTATGTCATAGTCGGTTACTTGAGTACTACACGCGCACCTACACGTGTAGTCACGTGTGCACTCGTAGAATTTACTGCGGCGAACCAACGTAGCACTATATAACGAGCCTATAGTTGTAAAGGAAAGAAGTAAAATCTAACTTCAAGAATTCTCTATATACGTACCATTGTCCGAGGTAATTCCTTGGTTCTTTGATTGGTTCTTTACTTGGTTATTACCCTGGGGGTTTCATTCTATAATCTAGAATCTGTTGAACAGCTGATTGGGATTTTCTTAACATGAATTACACATATGGCTTGGTTATGTTATGATCAAGAGCAGAAAAGCAAGCTCCATGAAAAGGATAGAGGAAAATACTTGACAAGGGAATTGTTATTATAAGACGGCTGTCATCTTAGATAAATTTTCAATAGACAAAAATACGTACCATTGATAACTCATATTTTTATTTAAATAATAATTCACTGAGTAAAATAATTAACTAATTTAGAAATTTTGCATTAATGATTCGACGGTCTTGTTTTAAAACGTCAAAAAAAAAAAAAAATTTTATAAGACCAAAAAAAATTAATTACCCCCACAGATATCAACAATACTGATTTTTTATAAATATAAAGATAAATATTTTTGTTTATTTATTTTTTTTTTTTTTGTGTGGCTTACGACATTTTGATTCTAAGACTCGATATATCATACGATAATAAATATAACATAAGAAAATTCAGGGGAAAATTGAACACCATTTTTGCGACAAAGAAAATTTTTTTTTTTTTAATGATCAGTTATGATCAGAGTCTGCACAGTGCAGCTCATTCAAAATTTTCAGTACCCGATCAGGAAACTTGTACTCGATCACTCCATGGATTTGCATATCTATACTTAGTAAAATTCAGTAAATATAGATATACAAATACATGAGTGATCGGGTACTATGTCTCTTACTTTACTTCTTCTCGTAAATCAAAGTTTTGCCATTAAAAAAGCATGTAAATGCATTTTTAACTTCCCGCTAAGAAAATTGTAAATTTTCAAAAATTCGGGAAGTTATTGGTTTCGGTCCGATTTACGAAAATCGAATTTCCATCAGATGTCGACGTTTCGAGGTCCTAGGAAGCTATCCTGACTAATTTTACGATGATGTCCGAGTGTATGTATGTGTGTACGTACGTACGTACGTATGTATGTATGTAAATATTCATAACTCTTTAACGGATGAACCGATTTTGATCGTTGAGGTGTCATTCGACGCGGCTTGTTAATGTCTTGAGGCCGTAGAAATTTGAACTTAATCGGTAGGGTGCGTTCAGAGATATTTCAAAAATAAAATTTTTTCAAAAATGTTTTATTTGGATAACTTCCAATTTGCTCGATGGATTGATTCCAAAATCTAATCAGCTCTAAAACTCTATAAGCCGCGTCGAATGCCACCTCAACCATCAAAATCGGTTCATTCGTTCAAGAGAAACCGTTGACGAAAGAATTCAAAAAAAATTTTTTCCTTGGTTTTTTTTAAATTTCTCAAAAACGGCTGAATAAATCAATTTCAAAATTCGACCAGCTTTAGAACTTGATAAAACGCGTCGATCGCCACCTCAACCATCAAAATCGGTTAATTCGTTCGCGAGATATCGTGGAAGAAAGAAATGCTAAAAAATGGTTTTTTACAAAACAATGGCATACAAAAGTATTTGCGAGCTCGAAGAGCTCGAAAATATATTCACAATAATGTTTTCGAGCTCAGCGAGCTCGAAAACAGCGGGAAGTTTTGGGGCTGGCCCGCAGGGTCAACTGACAGACCGATTTTTTTTATTCAAATTACAATAGCTCAGCGACATTTTGTCGTATCGTATTGTGAACAAGCATGAAATATCGAATGTTAGATGCTCTTCAAAAGTGTCAATGATGACTTTACCGTAATTCGAGCCATTTCCCTTGTGTCTGCTCCTAAAATCTTTTTTTTTCACTATTATTGACCTTTTTTCATCAATATCAAAAAAACTATTGGATATATAAAAAAATCCCAAATGACAAAGTTTTAGGAAATTAAATTTTCTACAAAATAAGTCCAATAAATTATTTGCTCCAGTGCACGGAGAGAAAAGAATAGTTCTGATTCCTATGCTAGAACGGTAATCATTACTATATGCCGACTAGAAATTGCTTTGGGATCGCCCAGTGTATGTTTCTGGACCTCATTGGGCCCCAATGGGGCATTCCCAATAGAGAAATACTTACGAGGGCCCAATCAGAACCCAATCGGGAAATCCCAAACAACAATAAAATAAATGATAGTCAGTAGACCCAACTGGGACCTAAGTAGGAAATCCCAATGTAAAAATAAAAAATTATCGTCAATGTTTGCCAATCGGGACATGAGTAGGCCCAAAGTGGGAAGACCCAACGTGAAAATAAAAAAATTATTGTAATTTTTTCCCATTGGGTTCTGTGTGGGATCTAAGTAGAAAAACCCGACGTTAAAATAAAAAAAATTTTTTCACCTTTTGTAGGGGGGTACCCCATTTTGGCCGCAAAAAATAAAAATACAGTTTAATGTGAAGAAACCGCGTGACCTTGACATGTCCGTTATAAAGCACAACCTCTCCGCTTCGCGTTTGAGGCGTGCAATATTTTTTTTAACGGCAGCTGAAAATTCTTTCTATACACTCCGAATATCATTTTTTGTTTCTTCATCAGTTATTCTTTGGGGTCATAATAAATTTACTATTTACATTCACGCGTCCACATACGTAGGTCAGCGCAGTGGATAGCATCAAAGACTTCGAATCGGAAGGATGCAGGTTCGAGCCCAGCAGTCACCGGGATTTTTTCATCAATTTAAATCATATACGCTTCTTCTAAGTAATGTTCCTAGTACATTAGATTACATTTCGGATTTAATTAAAATTATCTTATTTTTTTTTCGCATTTTAATATTTTTTTTAACAGGGATGCCCTAGTGGGATCTCTTTGGGATTTCCCTATTGGGGCCCAGGACGGACTGCCCAATAACGGCCCAATAGGTCTTTGCGTGACATCCCCATGTGAGGTCCCTATAGGGTAACCCAATAGGTCTTACCTAAAAATTTCTAGTGGGGATAATACGTAGTAACGAAGATTTTTGTAAAAATCCTGTGTGAATTTGCTGGAAAAAATCTTTAGAATTGCGGCAAAAATATGAGTGATAGCTCATTCAATGCGGAATCAAATTTTGAGCAAGATGTGTTTTTTTATTCTTTTTATTAATTAAAACTTCAATTTTTTATTAACAAAAAACATAGACAATAAAGAATCTTAGCTTTTTGTTAATAACTCAATAATTATAAGCGATATCGAAAATCTAAAAAAAGATCTTCAGAGGGGAGGAAATTTCTGAAAAAAGTCTCGACTCGCGGAACTTTAGCTCCATAAACAATAATTTGTATTAAATATTCAAAATCGGATTCCGCGCGGCTGCTGTCTTACTTTAACCTTAATGTGCCCATGTGACAGAAGCCGTGCGGAACCCCATTTTCAACATTAAATAAAAATGATTATCTAACATCTTTGTAGAAATGTTATGATTTATTTCGGATATGTTTTAAGCAGTTCACAATGGTTTCAATGTAAATAACATTTTTCTGGCGAACGATACTTCTCCCCACTTCCCTTGTCCTTGAAAAATTACAAAAAATCGTATTTTGTATTAAAATTTATTAACCTCTTTTAAAAATTTTTAACCTATAATTTTAAATTAGACGTAAAATGCAACAATGAATCAATTGCAGCAAAAAAAAATCGGTCTGTCAGTTGACCCTGCGGGCCAGCCCCAAAACTTCCCGCTGTTTTCGAGCTCGTTGAGCTCGAAAACATTATTGTGAATACATTTTCGAGCTCTTCGAGCTCGCAAATACTTTTGTATGCCATTGTTTTGTAAAAAACCATTTTTTAGCATTTCTTTCTCCCACGATATCTCGGGAACGAATTAACCGATTTTGATAGTTGAGGCGGCAATCGACGTGTTTTATCAAGTTCTAAAGCTGATCAAATTTTGAAATCGATTTATCGAGTCGTTTTTGAGAAATTTCGAAAAAAACAAAAAAAAAATTTTTTTTTGAATTCTTTCGTCAACGGTTTCTCTTGAACGAATGACCCGATTTTGATGGTTGAGGTGGCATTCGACGCGGCTTATAGAGTTTTAGAGCTGATTAGATTTTGGAATCAATCCATCGAGCAAATTAAAAGTTATCCAAATAAAACGTTTTTGAAAAAATTTTATTTTCGAAATATCTCTGAACGCACCCTACTGATTAAGTTCAAATTTTTACGGCCTCAAGATATTAACAAGCCGCGTCGAATGACACCTCAACGATCAAAATCGGTTCATCCGTTCAAGAGTTATGAATATTTACATACATACATACGTACGTACGTACGTACACACATACATACACTCGGACATCATCGTGAAATTAGTCAGGATAGCTTCCTAGGACCTCGAAACGTCGACATCTGATGGAAATTCGATTTTCGTAAATCGGACCGAAACCAATAACTTCCTGAATTTTTGAAAATTTACAATTTTCTTAGCGGGAAGTTAAAAACATTTTCCGATTTTTGTGAGTCACGAAATTTTAAAATTAGTTAAATTAGAGTTTTTTAAAATAAATAGTTCGTCGTTATCAATATACTTTTTTTATAGGTCAATTTTTTGGTATTATGGGTTGAACTTATTCAATAGAGCACTCAGTAAAGTATAGAAGAAAGATAGGGTGGATCGTGGGCGGGTAGAAGGGTGAAAGGCGGCAACCTGTTGAGTCAGGCAATATCGCGTTTTTACTAATGCTTTGGTATCCTGTAACCGGAGTAGAGCAGAGCCCCAAGTGAATCACTAATAAAAAGGGTTTGTTACATTTTTAGATGGTGAAGCAACTCTGCGGAACTAGATTTTACCAAGCGTTAAATAACGAATTATCTCATTGTTGAATTTTAAATATAATGTCTATACACATATATATAATTTTTTTTGTAGTAATTTTAAATAACCAAGGCCTAAACCCCCATTCTTTTCCATCGAATAATCTAAAAAAAAAAAAAAATGATGAACAGTGAGTAAAATTGGTGACTTTGAATTTTGTTAAATGATGTCAAAGATAAAAAGTAAAAGTATTAGAGTTGAAATTTAGCATCGTGTCAAGTTAAAATGCATCATCTCATTCTTATGTCTTGACAACAAAGGATCCTTAAAATCCTTAATCTCTCCATTCGTTTTTCAAGGAGATGACTTGTCGATATTCTCAACTTTATTCTCTAAGCAATTCTACGAATTTAATATATTTAAATTATCTTATTATACGTTAAAATGTACCACTATTTCTGGCTTACATTTTTAAATAAATAATAAAACTTGACATATTTATTTAAAATCAACAAAAAAAAAAAAAATAAAATTACTTACATAATTATTTCCACATGAAAAAACACAAAGTTAAAAATCTAATAATGATTCAAAAATAATAAAAAATGTTCTACTTTTCTTGATTTATTAACTATTGGATGAAAATTCGATTCACTCAAAGACCATTATGAACATATGTACATCTTTTATTTACGTATAATAAAGTTCAATAAATTTTTTTTTTTTTTTTCTTTTTTTTTCAACAAAAGCAAAATAGTTTCAATAAAAATTCAAGTATAAATTAAATCCACTTATCCGTGAAGACAGAAAAAATGATCAGAATGATAGCCAGAGATTTCGGCTGATGCATTATCGGTGTGTTTTTCTTCAATGGACAAACAAGGGTTCACTCAGCGAGACGAGATGACAGTAAGGCTGAATATGTGTGTACACATATATATATTAAATATACTTTTCAAGGAGCCTTCAACTTCGGAGGTAAGTGTGTAGTAACATCTGCCTGTGTGTGATCATACCATATATATATATATATATATATATATATATATATATACCATCTCTTACTCTGACACTAGTTAAACTAAGCGGCGTTGTGTAACTAATAAAGAGTAGAAAATACTAAAGCTCAAGCCGAAGATTATACATATATATATATATATATATATATATATATATATATATATATATATATATATATATATATATATATATATATATAGAGTGAGACGAAGAAAGTACATCAGTTTAGGCTCTACACTTTGTCGATCTCGAAAGTTTGCGCTTCCCAGGCTCAGGAGATGCACCTGGTCCCTCTCTTACCTTACTGGATCTCTTGGTGCACGGCGCCGCTTTACGTCCTCTCACTTACTCACTAACTAACTCACTCACTCATCTATAGATATGCTTTCGTGAACCTGAATAGCCACGGCCCAGAGCAAAATCTCAATAGATTCCCGCAGTGCCCATCCTATCATTCAACATAGTAGAGATGGTAGAGATTTATCTCACTATACACTCTTCGTATAGTTAATGTCAACGCTTTTCTAGAACTCCATTTTCTAGATCTTGCTACGAGATGATCTACCGGATGCACTACTTGCAGTGACGATGAACGATCTCTAGGAAATCGTTTCCCCGAAAATGAGAGCTATAGAGGGTGGTTACAGGTTTTTCGTCCTTTATTGAAAACGCATGTCTTTATGTATATAGTTATTGCTGTAAAATGAAGTGGAGCACAATAACAAAAAAATATAAAAGAGAAGATTGATATACGATTTTCAGGAAAAATAAAAATGTGCTGTGATAGTTGAATAAGATGAATCATATTTTTTTTTTTTAGTCAAACATCTATTTTACTTTAAGCATATTAAACTTATTTATTCGTTAGTCTCCATTTAATAGTTTATCATTGTTCAAGTATGTATCGATAACCAAACGATCGGAAGCTCCAAAATAAAAAAAAAATATATTAAAGAAAATTTTATTTGTATTTTTAGAGTAGGTTCAACTTACCCCCGCGGTCTAAATAACTCCAGGGATCCATTATACCCTTACAAAATACAAAAATCGCAGAAAAATAATTTTGCTTTAACTTTTTTGAGAGTATCATCATGCCCCCTTTTGTAAACCTGGAAGATTTATAAAAAAAATTACAGTCAACCTTTTTTGAAGTTGGTTGTAATAAAATGTGCTGACCAGTTCAATAATAGAGTAATAATAAAATCGAAAAAATTATATATATAAAATTTTTTTTTCTAATGTAATCGTGTGCATTAAAAAAAAAATAATTGTTATAGTTTTTTTAACCGATGAACTTTTAAATTATAGACTCGACACGACGTTACGAAATCCTGCGAATATACTTGAACATTAACAACTAATTTGTTCTGTTTTTGAGTTTATAATTAATTCATTACCATTAAAAAAGTAGAGGTGATTATTTATTATACACAAGTATTAAGTTGTAAATGTCTGCTTAGCTGTATAATATATCTTTGTTAAATATCATAAAATATAAGAAATTATAAAATTAATTGACGTAATAATTTTAAGTCAGTTTTTTTTTACCATACACGAAACATAAAAAATTTATAAAAATTCAGTGATTTCACTTGTTGCCTTAAAGCAATCTTATTTCACAATATATGTACAACATATTTAATATATTATACTTTTCTTTGTTTAAAAAGCCCATAAAATGTAATCATGTGTAATAAATCTAAATATTTTTATGTGAGGAATAATTTTGTAAATGCAATGAAGTTGAGCTGAGAAGGAGGAGTGATAATGTACTAATATATCAGCTAAAGATGGATTATACAAGACCAGCTCGTTATAGTATAGAGGGAGGAGGACCATCTGGTGTTGCTCCTGTAACAGAACCGTGGAGAATCAAACGTCTGGTTTTACAGCGAAAACGCCTGGGAACGGAACTTCACTTGTTCCAAATTAATGTTGATAGAAGAGTAAATCCTACCTCATCATCTAAAATACAATTATTCTGAGATACTTAATGAACCCAATTAAATGACATAAATTTACATATATATATATATATATATTACTACATAATTATAAATTATACATTAGTGAAATACAAACCACAATTAATAATTAAGTGTAGCAATAAGTAAACATCTATGACTTTTAGTCTGATTTATGAACATGGACAAAATGCCATAGAATTAATTTGAAGGGAGAAAATGCTGAGAAGGGAGAAAAATAGCCTCACCATCACTCGATCTTTTTTTCCCGTGGGATTACACGGGGATATAGTAACTGTGAGGATTATATCGCACCTATTTGTGTATATATATATATATATGTATACATACCTACATATGGATATATATAAACTTGTCTTAAACCATTAACTCAATATCTCTTTAACAAACTATATAAAAGATACCTACAAATTTTCTGTGAATATAATAAAGCTTTATTTTACTTTTTTTTTTTAACCTGACCTACCTCACGTTTTTTTCTATAGATGAAATCACGGTACATTGACTTACTCGGGGCATAATGATCCACTCTCAAAATTTGGTGAATGTAAAAAAAAAAACTATTTTCTCAAAGTTCGCTCGTAATTTAAAATTTATTAGGCATTTAGAAGTAAAATAAATCATCTGGGGTAAAATGAGACAGTTGAAACATTTAGATAAATAAAATTAATTTTAGTGAAACAAAAATTTTTATTTTATAGATTTTCAGTGTATCGCTAAAAAATTTGTTAAATTTAAGTAAAATTGAATCATGTAAAGTAATTTAAACTAACAAAAATAAACAATTAAACATAAACTTTTATTTGTATAATTTTTATAAGTGAGCCATCGTGCCCCAAAAAAAAATTTTTTTTATGAAATTATAGTAAAATAACTTTAAATTTGTTCGAAGTAGATTGAAATAATTTTTAGCCGATGCGCAAATGTAACAAGAAATAATTACCAGCTTAAGTGATCCGTCTTGCCCTGGTCTCTTCTACAAGTTATAAAATATTTGAGAGTTGCAAAGTTTTGAAATTATTTAAATAAAAAGTATTAAAAATCACGTTAAAAATACAAATTATTTTAATATTACCTCATAACTTTGTTACTTGACAAGGAATTGATTTGAAACTTTGTATTTTTAAGTGAAAATAAAAAAAAAAATCCTGCATTGTCACGTATATTTTAAATGCGCACCGTTTGAAAATAAAAAAACGTGAGGATGCAACTCATTACGACAGCTGTCTTTACATTTGTAGTGTGGGAAAAATTTACTCGACACATCGATAAAGATGCTCTTAGAAAAGACTATAATGAAATATTAAATTTGCTTTAGATAAATTAAAGTTTTAAAATCCAGGTGCACATTAATTTATTGACTGATAATTTTTAAAAATATAAATACTAATATTCATTCTTACGAAAGTTCTCTTATTGAATTTAATATGAAATTGATGACGACTATATACTGAGAGAAAAAAAATTTTTTATTAATAATAGACTTAAAAAAAAAAAAAAACATAAAAAGATTTAAATATTGAATTTAAAACAACTACTAGATAATCCATTATTATAATTTATTATAATAAATTATTATTTTATGGATATAAACAGACGTGAGTATGAATTTAGCCGATTTATATTCGGTAGACGAATATATTTATGTTAGTAGTATATATACTTAGTTTGCTCCAAGAAATTGGGTCCCACAGCCTTGAATATACGAGGAGAACATATGGTCCATGAGTAGTGAGAGATGAACACAACATTAACTACAAGACTGAGACTCGTAATCTCACAATATATCACAGGATGCGCTAGCGCATCCAGCTATTTAAAAGACGCCATCTCAAAGCAATAAACTGGACGGGTTAATCCGATGTGCTTTAGTTTTTCCAAAGTATAGGTGCTCGATTATAACGTGTAAGTGAGAGAGAACTTTTATTTCACACGCTCTTGACTGCCAATTAAATTTAAGTTTTTTTTTTTTAATTATTTACTTATTTTATTTATCTTAGACTTGCTTATTGCGCTATTAGGGGAGGGAGGGAGGGGCAAAACGGGGTACTTCAGGAAATACTAAGTTATTGAGGACCCAAATACGCTAAATATTTTTTTTCTTAATGATTTCCAAAGTAAATAGAAAAAAATTTTCATTTTTGCGGGCAAAATGGGGTACCTCCTAAAAAAGATGAAAAAAAAAAATTTCTGGATATCAAATAAGTTTGATTAAATTAAATTTTTTTGCAAGTAATTACAAGACAATCGATTTTTGAAAAAGTTTAACCAAAAAAATTAAAAATAATGCTCAATTATGTTTACAAAAGATATTTTGGAATGTTTAAAAAATATTGAAATAATAAAATTTTTTTTTGTAAAATTTTGGGGGTACCCTATTTTACCTACCCTACTCCGTTTTGCCCCCCCCCCTTCCCTTATAAACCCAAACCAATTCAATAATACCGTTCTTCTGCACACTTCGAATGTAAAACGGAGAGGTAGTGTTTTACTATCGTCAAATTAAAAATCCGGGTTCCGGTAAACTCAAATCATCTCCATTTATTTTATATAACACTTAAATAATAAGAAAAATATACACTGATCTTAAAAGGATGGTCTATTAAAAAACTCTATGGTCTATTAAGATTCTTTAAAGTTCTCTTACTAAATTTATTATTAAACAAAAGATAGTTGAAAAAATTTTTGTTGGACATCAAATGGTCTGTTTATTTAGATGTTCAGATGTGACCCGATATCTCGTGAACCATGCACTGTCTTGACTTTCTTTTTTTTTTTTATTTTGTTGTTTTGAATTTTCTTAAGATGAACCCTTTCGATATTCAATATTGTAGTTTATATCGTTTTTTTTTTGTTTATATTATATTTAATTAAAAGTGATGACTGATAACATATTTGTATACACAATCCCGTATGTAATTTATTTGTTTTTTTTTTCTTCTACCGGGGCTCTCTCTAAAGGCAACTTTGCAAGCCTGGTTTTGCTCATCTCTAATCGGACGCTTCAAATGAGAAGCGGGAAGGGTGCGTAAATTCCGACCATCCCATTTTTAGTTTTTAGTGTATATTGACTCCACGCTTCACAAGCTCTTTTTTTTTCTTTTTACTATTGGGATTTGTTCACTTTCAGGTTGACACCTGATCATAATATATCAATTTTTTTACGAAATGAAAAAAATCACAAAAAAATTTGAAAGTGGTCTCGGGTCATAATGGTACCTGGAGTCATTTCAGAGCTAATTTTGTCCATTTGGTCACAAGTCTAGATCTTGATTTTGTAGATTTACAAAACCAAGACTACTTTTGCTCATCAGAAAAAAAACTCAAATTCGGCTGTATTATATCATTTTTTTAGTCTAAAATCTAAACGTATTTGCTACGATATATATGTATATATTTCTAGATATAAAAAGGAATCAAGGTAGTGGGATTATTATAATTAAAATTAATAATATTTAAACATTATATTTTGGATGTATCAATTATTTATTAATTAGCTATCATTTTGAAATCGTATGAACATTTGTACATGTGTTTTGCATCATGAGGTACTTGTGTATGGCATCGTCAAAATACATAATTCACAATGTTTTCATACATCGTTTTTATTTTATTTAACTTTATTGTTTCTATATAATGATCAATAATTATCTATTTTTTTTTACTTTACTTTTTAATAACTTATTCATTTATTATTATTATTAGTAATAGTATTATTATTATAATTATTATTATTATTATTTTTTTTTTTTTTCGTTATTAAATCGTGGCGGCAGTGATTTTATATTTCCTACGAAATTAAATTTTTCTGATTCATTTTTTTTTTTAAATTCAATTTGTAAAATTTTATTGAAGGATTTAATACATAGAATAGAATATGATTATCAAAATTATTTAATAAAAAACCAAAGTGTCGCCTTTAGTTATGAAGACATGGATATATAAAATTGTAGTTCTAATACATACGATGTAAAGTTAATAATTGATATACTTAATTGATCGATAGCATCAGAAAAGTATTAAGCTAAATCAGAGATAATTTTAACTAATTATAAGCTACTTCGAATTTGTAATTTTTTTTATTTTCATACTTTTGTTATACTTAATTTTTTTCTTTGACGTATAATCGACACAATTAAGTCCGTCATTTATAATGGTGAACGAGACTGATGTAATCTAAGTGCCATATTTATGAGACTAATATCAGCCGCCACGCAGCTCGTTGATTGGCATCTCTTTTATTTATATTATATCATTAATTTTTTTTTTTTTTTTTTTTTTTTTTTTTTGTTATTTCCATTTATTTTAAATTTGAATATATAATATATGTATTCCAAAAGAACAATTCGTTCACAACGAATTTAAAAACATAGAAATTTAGCTAAAAGACGCATAGCATATATAGAATGAACTAACCCTAACATCGTGAAATTTTATTTTTGTAAATTAATCAATTGTAAATAAATCGCTCAATATTGCTTTATCATCAGGTAGATATTGCCTAAAACTATTAATAATAACAAAGACATCGTAAGATTTGACTTATTTTATGGGCAATATTATTATTTATATATTTATAATAAATAAAAATTTATAAATTTTGATGAAAATTATGATTATTATTATTTAATTTAAAATTACTTTATTCAAGTCTGAAATATTTTTATTAAAATACGAATGCCCATCATTACCTTGCAATAAGAACTCCACTTATGCTTTTATTTTACGAAATATTATTTCGTTAAGTGAATAAAGTAGCTCAGTATTTAATTATTTATTAATTATATTTATATCATATTTGATCGACGTATAGCCACAATATATAATCTATTAAATTATAAAAATATATATATATATACAGATAAAATAAAAGGAAGAAAGGAAAATAATAAATAAATAATCATAATTATATGTTTCATGAAATAAAATATATTTATAAAAACAGAATTAAACGCACGTAAAATAATACAATTCGAATAATTATACAAAAACACTTTTTTTTTTATAGCTATTCTGTCCGATTGTTGGAACGGTTTTTTTTTACATTAACAAAAACTTTAAAATCAGTAGCTATTAAAATTATATTGTAATTTATTAATTTATTCAAATAATTAATTAATTAATAATATTTTTTATTTTAATAATCACCATGAATTAAAAAATTTACAATTACTTTTATTATTTATTTATTAATTTTTTTTTTTTTTTTTTTTCGTTACACATAATTATGGCACAAGTGAAGATACAACTGTTATTATTTTTATTTTCATATTTATTTAAAATTAAGTCCGTCTAACTTTTAGCACACCGAAAAAAAAAAAAAATTGTTCGATAAATTTACAAATAATAATAATAAAAAATACAGAAAAGACGGATTTACAATACTGTATAGTATTATAAAAAAATTCATGGTGAAAATGAGATATTTAAATGCCCTCAATCACTAAATTACGTTCGGAGCATTGAAGAGAACTTAAAAAAAAAAAAAAAATATAAACATTACATTTTGGCACAACCAATGGTAGTTTGGTATTATCAGTATTTAACAAAAAAATTTCACTTTATTTCAGTGAGATTGAAATGCTGGTCGTTTATATAATATATATATTTATATAAATATAATATTAAACAAATGGATTATTAATTTTTCTTCTCTCAATTCAATTTATTTTTTTATTTTAAAATTTATCTGTTACTCTTCATGTCAACGTGTTAAAATTTATCACGCATTACATAATAATAAAATCCTATAATTTCTATATACGAATGCCCGTATTCTGAATCCCGATCATGTTATTCATATCTATTAAAAATTACTTCGCACAATAACATTCACAATGTAATTATCTTATTATCATCATAATTATTATTTTTTTTTATTTCTTTATTATTTTTATATAAAAAAACATCTTAATTATTGATATGAATTAAAAATATGTATCGATTGTGTTGATCTTAATTAACCCTTATTTTTTATTATTATTATTATTATTTAATTAAACTGAGTATACAGTAATACTGTTTGATATGTCTCTAATGTACGTCGATCTATTTATATAAAATTTTATTATTATTTTTCACATCTATTTTAATAACTCTTATTAAAACAATTATCGGCGGGCGATCAAACTTATTTATCTATTGTCCATAAAAATAAAAAAAAAACAAAATAATCAAATTACTTATTCAGTTCATATATATTTATACTTAACTAAAATAAATGTGATGTATTTTTAAAACAATTTTATTTAATCATTAATTATTTTTTTTACATTGAATTAATGAAAAATTTTATAATGGATAAACAGAAAAAATCACAATTCGCCCTTACGATATATTTCTGTACTTATTTTTTTTTTTTTATATTATTTTATTATTATTGCATTGGTTATTTAATCATTTTATTTCTCTCTTCTCTCATCAATAATTCCTGAACTCTGAGGTAGTCTGTTCTGGGACTTTATGTATTAAAAAATGGCAAGAAACTAAATTTATTTGTATTTATATTTAAATTAAAAAATTATAATGAAAACACTGTTATTTACAATTGACAGATCTCATCCCACATAAATATATATATATGTTATTGTGGCTTAATTAACAAATAATAGATAAAAAGGGCGAGACTCGTAATAATAATAATAATAATAATAATAATAATAATAATAATAATAATAATAATAATAATAATAATAATAATAATAGTAATAATAATAATAATAATAATAATAGTAATAATAATAATAACAATAATAATAATAATAATAATAATAATAATAATAATAATAAAATAAGCCGAAACAATTACAATAAACATTATTTAAAAATTATTAAGTGAATAGTATAAAGATAATAAAAAAAACTTAATGACTGGAGGAAACAAGTGAGCATTATATTAAAAAAGATCGGCTTCAAGTAACAACGAGACAAATAATGGCGAACCGCCGTCGAACAATAAACATAACAATTCCTGCGTTATTTATTTTCGTTAATAATAATAAACAATTAAATAATCAAATTCAATCAGCCAATAATTAATTAATGACTAACAGAAACAATTGTGTAAATTATTACGGCAAATTTATCATTTGTTTTATTTTTATTCACATGGCCCTGTGAATTTCTCGAAGAAGTTATTTTAAATGAAATGAAATTCATATATTTTTATTTTATTTATTTTTAAAGTTAAAATTTAATTTAGTTACTTATTTTCTCTTCGAGATACTCACATGTTGTCACTTAGGCTACTTTAGGTTACAAAAAAAGAGAGTTCAATGTGAAAACGTACATGACAACAGCTGTATATCACCGTATAGTGGAATGTATATGTAAATACTGTATTTAAAATGTATGTGTTAATTAATAAAAAATATTCAAGTTTGTAATTCAAAAGAATTAGTTAAATAAATTTTTTTTTTCTTACTTTTTTTCTTTTTAATATAATAAATGTTAATAAATAATTAATTAAATATTGATAATACTTTTATTTATGTTATAAAATAATTTAACGAAAAATATAACCCAAAATTCAACATGCGATCGTTTTGTTCGTTTTCACATTGCTTTTAATATCATATTTTGTTAGTTCTCTTTTATATATTTTTTAATTTATAATTATCTCTTTTTTTGTCCTAAATGTATATATATATTTTTGTATAACTATACTATAAATATATTTATATACGCTATAAAATACGAATATTATGAGTTAAATTTAATAATCTGTTTCTAGTCGATCACATTATTTTAGTAATTACAATAATATAATAATCATAATAATATTAATAATATGCCTATACAATTAACGTATTTTGTACAGTCGATAAGCTTCGAAGGTTTAATATCATCAATTCAATAACTATTAATCATTCATTCATTCATTCATTTATTGAATTATTTATTTATTTATTTATTTATTCATTTTTGCGATTTACAATCAATTCAAAATTATATTGAGCTGGACAAAATACTGCTACTGTAATCCGATTTGCTGAATCAAACCTAATAATATTTATTTAACTTTGTTTGATTCTGAATATCGCAATAATAATAAAAATTATTTTTATTAAACTACAGCATTTTGTGTCCACCACTTTTAATTTATAAATTTTTCTTTGCTTTCTTTTTAATTATATATAGAAAAAAATATCAATAATAATAATAGTAATAATAATAATAATAATACCATTGAGTTGACAATAAATAATTATCATTGAGCAATTAAAGTAGTTTTAGTTAAACTTACGGCCATGGCAACTGGATACGAGTAATCATTGAAGCATCAATAATTAGTAATGATATTTCAATGAGAACTGATAAAATAATTAGTTGCAATAAACACGGTCGTAAGTAACATTTATTACTGATATAATTAATATTTTATTTTTTTAAATATTCAGAATTAATATTGAGAAAAAAAAATTATATTTATGCAAATATATAATTAAAAAGAAATAACTGCGAGTATGTAAAAAATAAATGATTTAAAGATTTATAAAAATGCAATTAAATAGATACCTACAACAACAAAGATGATCTCTAGTTGACGACTGGTAATAATTGTTTATCGTAAACGTAGATTATTCATAGCTTTTTTTTTGTGCGTTAAAACGTGTTTCATCATGTGGTCTTTTCTAATGAATCCTTTGCCGCACATTTCACATGCGAAAGGTTTTTCGCCAGTGTGGAGACAATTATGCCGCCTGAGGTCTGTTTTATGATTGAACTGCTTCGGGCAAATTTCGCACTTGTAAGGTTTCTCACCAGCATGCTTTCGCAGGTGCTCGGCATGCGCGTCCTCATGGGGAAACCGTTTGCCGCATTGACTGCATTTGTAGGGCTTCTCGCCAGAGTGGAAGCTCTTGTTATGTTGTGTCAAGTAACAGGTCTTATTAAAAACTTTGTTGCACTTGACACAGGTGATTAAACCCTCTTGAGATATAAAATTTGTATCTGAACTGGTGACTTGATGTTCTTTTGTTGTTTCCTGTACTGGAGTCGTTTTTCGTTTTTTTTTTTCATTTTGATTTTGTTTACCAATGTTAGGATTTATTTCTTCTTTGCCTTGATAATGAGGAATATCATTGTTATTTTGTTCATCAACATGATGATCTTGATAAGTAGAATTGGTATGCAACATTTCATAATGTTTTATAATAATATCATCGGTATGTGATTGCTGTTGATGCTCAATAGACATCAGAGGTTCATACCTTGGTGGTGAATTATATGGATCGTAAATCGCACTAGCTGAGCTGAATGACCTGTCATGAGGAATTTCATCCTCTGGTCTTAGCCCCCCCACGTTAATGGCCTGAGGTTGGTTTGGGCCAACTAAATAATCGGTTACATGGTATTGAAAAAAGCTCTGCTTTGGCAGAGGTCTTGGATGATTAATAGTAGCAAACCCGGGTAATTGTGACTCATGAAGAATTGATTGACTTGTTACTTCATTGCCAATAATAGTTTGTTGGTTGATAGAGTCCAGCAGGCCCGGGATGCTGGTAGTAGTTGTAACGTGGGGGGGCAAATCGTTTGGGTACGGCTGATGAGGCATCGAAGTACCCCCCATTGGTGGTGAACCCATTGGGGGCATTCCCACCATCATGGGCGATGGGGAACTCATGTGTTGGGATCCCATTGACGAAGGCGAACTCAGGTGATGTGGAGGCGGTGGTGGCTGCATGGGTGACATGGGCGAACTCATGGAGTGGTGGACCGACATTTGAGGTGGTGAACCTATTGATAGGTGGTGTTGGCCCAACTGGGGTGATGGAGAACCCATTTGCTGGTGATGGTGTCCCGCCATTGGAGATTGCGTTGGGGAATTGAGTCCCGCCATTGTTGGGCCCATGTGAGCCGTTGTAGATGTCGGCTGTTGGGACGGCGGCTGCTGCGGTAACACCGTTGCTGAAGAGTCGCTGCTGTTGCTGTTGGTGCTGCTGTTGCTGGAATGATTGGTGGTGTAGAGATTGGTGGGCGTGTGGAGCAGGCCCCTCGCCGCCTCGCCCAAGGGACCTGCCATCAAGTTTGGGGGACTCGCTGAAGTGGACAACTCCGGCGACCTCGATGATCCTCCTCCCCCTCCTCTATTGTTATCTCTACCGGGATGATGATGAGCACTGATTGGCATATTTGCAGGATCTGGTTGGTTGCTCTGTTTTACAGCGTTTTTATGTAACGTTGTATTGTAATGTCGCTTTAAATGGCCCGAACTTGTAAACCACTTGTTGCATGCAGTACAGTTGTAGGTCTTTGGTCTACGCGCCTCATTGCTCTTCCACGACTGATTAGCTACTATAGGAGGTTTTTGAGCTTGCTGTAATAAACTTCCTGGCATTGGATGACCTGGCATAGGTTGAGTGCTTGTTATAATTGGCGATCCAGCATGTCGAGGTGGTTCTACTGGCATATGTTGCCCACGCATAAATGTACTTTGATCTGGAATCGGTGATACACTGTCCATAGGACCCAATGGTGACATACCTGGATGATATTCGTGCGGTTGTCCTGGTGGCCACCCAAGCATGGAGCTTACAGAATGAGGAGGATTTCTCGGATGCTGTATTGGATGCTGCTGCTGTTGTTGAAGCATTTGCAATTCTTGATGTTGATACCTTATTAACTGTTCTTCGTATCTGTGAGTTTGTACTTTATGCGAATCAAGATCCAGAATTTCAGCTTCTTCTGTTTCCTGTTTTATCTCTGATTTAATTGTTACACTACCTCTACTATAATCAAAGCTTGATTGAGATGATGGCTGTGGCTGTTGATTATTTTGTGAAGGTGACGTATGTAACTGCTGTTGCGATTGCTGCGGACTTCCACCAATCTGTTGATACTGTTGTTGTCCCGGATATCCACTCGGCGAAGTTTGATGATTAGCACGAACATGTTCAGCGAGTTGGTTGGCATCATCAAATACTCCTCCACACTTGTCACACTGTAATGGACTGCGTGGACTCGTTGAACTTACTGAGTTAGCTCGATCACCCGGATAATGATGTGAATGCTGGTACGGATGATACCTTGGAGCATAATTGCTGCTACTGTTGTTTGGACTATCATCGTGGGTGGGTGAGTAATGATGTCCTGGTAGCATATAAGCTTGTTCATTATGCATAAAGTAACCCGTTTCACTAAACATCGGTGTCGGAAAGTGATTATAACCTTGCACACCGGGTGGTGGTTGCTGTTGAGATGATGTAGCCGTCTGGGCAGTTTGTTGCTGTTGTTGTTGCTGCTGCTGCTGCTGCTGCTGTTGGTGTTGAGAAGGCGTAGGATTTGAGGACGGTGGCCGTGATGAAGATTCACTTGAATCAGCTGGCGCAGTTATACTATCGCGTTTAACGTGACTGTTGTGATTACCAGCTTTGCTATTATTATTATTGCTCTCCTCCTGTTGAGCCTGAATGGCCCACTGATTCAGCAGATTTTCGTGATGATACCGTAAATGTACCTCAAGACTTTTGCCGCTCTCGAAGGTTAATCGACAGTCTTTACAGTGATGCTCTGAATTTGAGCTGCCACCAACATATTGCTGCTGCTGTTGCTGCTGCTGCTGCTGCTCTACACTCGTCATTTCACTCATATTGTCTTATAAATATATATGTATATATATTTATAATATATATATACATATATTGTATTAATGTATAAGCACGTAAACACAATTACACTATAATACCCATTGTAAACAGAATACTATTTAAACACTACCTAGACTCGTACTGAATCGCATTAGCAGTCAATGTAGATAATAGTTTTGTTTATTGTTACAGGCTCGTTTCCGAGCCGACCGACGCTCTCCCAGAGCACTCACAAACGCCTTACTACTGTCTATATTTGGAGTATATTATTAATATCACAGGTCATAATTAAATCACCATACACTAATAAATGAAAAACGAAAAAAAAAATCAAACTAAAAAAAAAAATAGAGTACTTTACGTTCTACATTTATCATATGATCACACGATATTCATCTATTAATGTCCAAAGCATCAACGTCACGTTCGATCGAATGGTGATTCCAACGGATACGGACGGCATCGTTCTTGGCTCCGCGTGTTCAAAATTACACCCGGTAACCACTCAATAGTAATCGTTCGCGAATCACTGTACGTTCGGCTAACAAGCCAAAAGTTACCAACTGATAAATGAACAAAATAAATATAAAATTAAAAAAAAAATAAATAAATAAATATCTTAAGCTGTTCAAGAGATTACATTTTGATGATAATCTCAATTCAATTATTGTATAGAGATTATCAAGACTCCAAATATATACATATATATTGAAGTTAATACACAATTCTTCGGGTTTTGTTTATGAAATTTAATTATTATTGTTAATAAATTGTCTTAATGTCACAAATAAAATTCACTAATTATCACTATTAACGGCGTTATCATTTAAATTATTTACTCAGTTTTAGTAACAGTCTATACCGGTGATCACGCGCTCACCAACCAACTGTTATGATCACGCAATACAGAACAAGAAGTAAAGAAGAACAAGAATAATAAGAGGAAGAATCCTTGACTGTTTTTTAACTCCCGCGCTCGTAAACAACCAACGAAACTCGCGCACTCTCCCTATGTTGTATTCACTTGCCCACTTAAAGTCTCCCTCACTTGTCGTTATTTCCTTCTCTCTTTATCTTGTATTTTCTATCCTCCCTCTTGTTGAATTTAGGTATACACCAAGTTTCTCAATCGTAAACTCTCACGTACCTCGAGACCCGCGTCGCACGAACGCCGGCACTGTTCTGTCGGTTGGAATTCCAGACTTTCGAGTCGTCGGGCTCACACCAAGGCACTAAACCCTCTTGTCCTTCTTGCCCCTTACCCTAAGCTCATTTCCCCTCCACAAGCTCCGAGGCGACCGACGAGAGACTCGAGACAGCCAACCAAATTTTAGATGCTGAGCGCTCCTTGTCCCCACTACTGGCTTTCTTACCCCTACCGCTAAATTTCGTCACTGATGCTACGACGGACCTAAAGAGAATCCTACAGGACTCTCTTCTCATCCTCTTATTCTCTCATTCTCATTACATTTTTCAGCATCTTCCCATTGTTCCTCAATTCCCTATTCACTTGTATTATAGTTAACCCGTTATATATTTTACTACTCGATATAATTCTACAATTTATTTATATTTTGAATAAATCAATTTATTTTCAAAATTAAATATTAAAGTAAAATTAAATATTTAAAAAACTAAAAATCTGTGCACACTTTTACGATTATTATGATAGTTAAATATTATAATTTTAATCATAACGTATTTTTAATTCATTAATAATTAAATTATGAATTGTTTACTTTGAAGTATAAATAAAATTTCGATCATCTATTATTTATAGAACATAACAATCATTTATTATCTCATAAATTTTTCATATAAATTTTGTATTAGTACAACTTTGGATCCCAAAAAATCTTAGAAAGAGATGCATATGTAATTTTTCATTGTAAAATATTAAACATATATGTTTTCTTAAATCAAGACTAATTTAATAAGTTTTTAAATTTTTATTGAAATAAATTCATTTATGACTTCTATTTAAATAATTAGTTTTTTTTTTTAATTATTAAAAATGATTACAGGAATTTATTAACTTTTCTTTTTTATTAAAATAATTTTATTATTATTATTATGATTATTATTTTCATTCATTCAAAATTTTTTATAACAGGTTAATCAAAGCAGTAAAAATTCCATACAAGCCAATTAAAAAATTAGAAAAAATGACAACAATGAAAACGTTAGATAAAATTTTAGATAATGAATTATAATCAAACAAATGTAAATAAATTTACGAGCCAATATACCCCATAATACTCTCATCATTTTTTATTATTTGGAAGTAAGGTAAGAGACCATGTACCCTGTCAGGGAACTAGTACTCGATTACTCCAAATATTTGTATATCTATATTTAATAAAATTTAGTAAATATAGATACACAAATCCACGAGTGATCGTGTACTCGAACTCTTATCATACACATAATTTTTAAATTAACAAAATATTTGAAAAGTTTAAAGTTGATTCCTGATATATTTTAATATAGTTTCTCAAACTCATAGGGGGTAGAGTTAGAGCGTTTAAAGTAAATGACAAAGAATATTTAAGAAGGTAGATTGGTTTTACCCCTATTGTCTAAAATTAAAGCCTATTTTGTCCTTGAATGTATGTAGATACTATAGACAACGTCATACGTCTTGTCTACACACATTGTAAGTACCATCCGACACAGGTATAAATTATTATAGTGCAGACGTCAATTACGCCAACAAGTATCCAGAATATCATTGTTGGCTAGTTTTAAAATAAAATAATAAGAAATACTTAAAATCTTTTCAGACAGTAATTATAGGAAAAATTGAAGTGTCTCAACGTACTCATTAAATACCGCCAGTCTGATGTCTGTAGCTTACAAATAGACAAAATAATTACAAACTTAAAATGCATTAAGTATAATAGTTGTTATTATTGTTAAGTACATTTAATAACTAATAACTTAATATAGTCGAAGCTCATTATAAGCAACCTTGAGAATTTGAAAAACAAAAAAAATTTCCGAAAAACAAGATAAAACCAAAATTTTTTAACTTTTTTTTTTCGTTTTTCGGAAATTTTTTTTTTCTTTTTACCTTACATTTATTGAATAACTAATTCAAAAATGAAATAAAATCCGAAAAACATTAATTTTTTCATTTTGGTAATGATTACACAAATTAAGGAATAAAACTTGTTCCTTTAATTGTTTTGTAAAACTTTGAGCAATCGGCCCGGACAAACGGTTCGATGGATCAATTTGGAAATTTCCAGGGTTTTTTGGGGTACATTAAGCTGTAAAATCACTTGGCAACATTAACCTTTTCATCAATATTTGCAAAGTAGCAATGAATTGACTAATAAACCATAAAATGTCCATTTTTTGTGGGTTTTTCAAATTGATATTAAGGATGAAAAAAAAATTGTTTTTTTTAAATAAAAAATGGAGCTTGTGAAGATTTTATTCAAGTTTCTCAAACTGCCCTTCAAATTACTGTGCGACTATTAGTTGCTGAGATATCGATAATCAAAAAGACAAAAGGATCCTTTTTCATTTGAAGGCTGATATCTCAGCAGCAAATTGTCAAACAGAGAAACCAAAAAAATCAAATTGTAGCTGAATAAATTTCCTAAACGAGCCATATTTTAATTTTTCTGAAATAAAATTTCCCGGCCCCGTAGACTCAAAAAACAAAACCAAAAAATTTAGAAAAATTTTGTCTCGAGCTATTCCTTATGATTTCGAAAAAACCGTGGCTTAAAAAATTATTTTGCTGGAAGATCTTTAAACTAGAGATTTCAAGCTTCAATTTGCTTCTTTTATTTTTTCGATACCATCATTTTTCACGAAAATACAGCCTTCCAAAAATCACTAAAAAATTTCTAAAATTTTCTTGTTCCTTTAATTTTTTGGATAAGTGTATATTTATAAAAATTAATCATTTTAAAAATTTTGTTTTAAAGAAATAGTAAGTGATACTTGTAACGAGCGTTAAGACATGAAATCTGTGAATTCAAAAAAGCAGGGGAGCTTCAAAGTCGTAATGAAAAGCGCGAAAGCAGAAGTTGCTTATAACGAGCGTTAAGTGTAATGAAGTTTTTCAAATCTACACTAATGACGTATTTTTATAATTTTATTAGCCCTGTAATTGGTGTAAAATAATGATAATTATGTAAAAATGAAAAAAAAGATTTATTAAAAATATTTATATATTGATGATTAATAAGTAAAGTTATTAAAATATTCCAAACTTAACATTGGTGAATTGAATTTAAATTAAGTTTCTAAAATCTTATCGATGACAATAGTCAAATGTATATTGACAACAACAAAAGAGAACAGAAATAAATTAAACATATACTTGGCTGAATATATATTGATCGTAAAAAGTGATTGAAACTTTCTAAAACGAATAAGAGGTGACGTGCACTGATGGCGACCCCAACAAAAGTAATGAAATGCGGTTCACAAGTCTTGCCGCTGGTTTTTAAGTTTATTTAATTTTCATTGCCTCAGGCTCGACGTCTACTCAGGAGAGCAATCGTAACTTAGCTCTATAACGAATCAACCTAACTACTGCAAAGTGATTTTATATTTCTTGGTTAATTTATTTGTTATTTACCGTATAGCGTATAATATACTTCATACTTATATTTTTACATATTTAGTGCACATTATTTTCTTATTTTTTTTATTTATGTATACATATGTATCCAGGAGACCGGGGTAAAATGAGATACTATTTGAGAGATAATACAAAATTTTTGGTTATTGAAAAATTCTTGAATATAATAATGGTCCATCTCACATTAAAGTCAGTTTTTCCAATTATTAATAATATAATTCAGATAACAATCCCTTAAAAAAAACTTTAGGGAAAATTCTAAATTGGCCACACCGTCCGAGCTGATCAACTTGCCTAGCACTTTTCTATAAACCATAACAAAGAATTTTTGAATAAACAAAAAAAAATTTTTTGGATTTACAATTTCTCATAGTCAAAATTACAAATAAAAACTTAACATACAAGTATGTACATGATGAACTCAACAAATAATTTATTACAATTATTTAAGCCTTTTTGTTAATAGTTATAAACAATATTTATAATTATTGAAATTACAGCTGATTTAGTTAATAAAAAAGTTCAATGCCTGTATATTTATATAGACTAATTAAAAAAGTGGTGTAACTATAAATATATTGAATAAATAATAACGCATTATCCTACAACACAGCCAATGACCCGGCTAATAGTTAAAATAAGACTATAAGATAAGCTATAGTGATAACAGAGACACCAACAACGCACAGCCTTCGACGCTATTATATGGGATAAAAAATTCTCAGTAACCTTGCATTTTTTTCGTGCTAACTTTTTTATCCGTGTCGCAAAACCAAGCCCCAGACTTTATACTGGTATACTTTGCATACAGAGTATACGTCATTCCCCTCTACTCTTTTACTCGTGCTCACCCATGAATATGTTTATCGTGTTGCACTGTAACCACATCTCTTTCTATTTTTCTTTTCTCTTCTTTAATCGCCAGTCAAATGAAAAAAAAAAAAAAAACAAAAAAAAAAAAAAACGTCAACACACACCGTGTGTGGGCAACACGCTTAGTCGTTAATAAGCGAATCAGTTTAATGGAATAGCAAAGTCTCGATGACAGATTGAACGAGGTCACCGAAATTTTTTTTTCTTTTTTTATTCTTTAATATAATATGCGAGATTATTTAAATCTCTGAGAAAAATTGTCTTCTCGTCAGACACGATAGAATACGAGGACTTTCTTGCGTACGTATTTTATTATCTCGTCTTAATATTTTAGTAGACGTGAATTTCTCCATAATTTAAAAATTTTTTTTTACTACTCATTTTTTTGTAAAATTAATTAAAATGATTTATTTAAATTTTTAACGAACTTATTATTAATTATACATTGTTTTCAAATCCACCAATAATTAAATCTCTACATAAATTAATGATACAAATACTTTATTTATGGTTTATATTAAAATAAAAATTTTTTTTATACATAATTAAACTTATAAGATAAAAATTAATTTAAAAATCGAGTTAATATTTAAATAAGTAAGTCATTCTTTAATTTATATTTGTGCATGAATATTAATATACATATATTATATATTTTTTAACTATATATATCTTGAAAAAAAATTGTTTTTTTTTTATTGCATGCACTTGATTATATTCTTCCTGGTCGAATTTTAATAATTTTTACATAATTAAAAAATAATATTTATTTAACTTTATTATAAGACACGATATATTTATAAATGATTTATGGATTTTTACCCGAATGAAATCTAGTGAATTCAAATTAATAATTACATTAAAATATTTTATAAAATTATTACAAGTAAAAGAAATGTGGGTATTACTGCAGTTAATTTTTTTAGGTTAATAATTTTTATTTTTCTCTAGAAAAATTATTAATAACCATCCAATAACCAGAAAAGTGGTAACTATTAATTAAATGAAAAAGACTGGGGCATCAAGACTCACATACAAAATTTTTTTGGATTATTGAGTTTTAATAAAATTCACATACATGATAAATTTTAAAGTGATAAGATGTATAGTTAGACTATGGAGAGCTCACTTTTTTGATTACTCATAGTATATGAATCGTATATTAATCAATCAATAAATTTAATTCCTTCTGTCGAAATGAGATTTCTCACAAATTTGGTGAAAAAAAGAAAAAAAAATTCAATCAAAAACTCATTAGTTGATTTGAGTTCATTGTTAATTTTAGAGCAAAGCAAATTATATGTGGTAAAATAGGTAAAATAATTAGTCTTATGTTGTCCTCAAAAACAAATTTATCGAAACTATTAATAAATTATTATAGATTCGTTAAATATAAGTTAACGATATTATAACTAATTTCAAAATTTTTTTGTTGTGACTTTCTTCTTGGAAGTATAATTTTTTTTTTTAAAGACATGGTAGTCGTATCTCGCCACAAATAAACTTTCAAACGTTATGTTTCCACTCAGTGACGCGACTTAACATGTCTCTATACCATAGCTGTGCACAGAAAAAAATTTTCGGTAGCAGCTACTGATTGACAATCGGTCGACATCATTGGGGTATCATCCGACCCCCGCTGTGTCAGCTGTAAAATTTCGTTGCTTTTAATAATTAAATTTATAAACTCATGATGGGGATTATTGGCTCCACAGGTCATTTCAAATAATCCCTTTTTTCGATAACTTCTTCACCTCAGCTAGCGCGCATTTGTCGAACCCTACCTCCCTGAAGTGGCGCTTGGTGTGATATACTCGTATCTTGGTTCGTGAAACGAAATGCTCCCGTTTCGTGGACGGACAGATGAAATGTCTACCAGAATCAATTACTAACCTTTACAAATGCCAGTCCAGTAGGCCGGGTTCTTCCTCGGTCCCTCCGCGGAATGCAACTAAAATTTACAGGACGAGCTCTGAAGGCTCAGTACCTCCGTAAGGACAGTTGATTCCAATTGTTTGATCAAGCCATCAAAGCTTGACGGCTCAACAACACACGAGCTCGAAGGCTCAGCAATGCAAGAATTTGTTGACTCGATTGGCTCGGTAAAGACAACTCGCAGTATTACTAGCGTTATCGGCTCAACGAAAACTTTCTTAGATTTAATCCGTGGGCGACTGCCCCTAGTGAGGTCCGCGATGATACCCTGGATCACCCGTCCAAGCTGCACCGATCGTCTTGACCAGCTTGACCTCCTGCGTCGTCAGCCTCGGGACATGAGAGGTAAAAAAGGGAAAAACACATTCACTCCGGATTTGCACCCGATTTCTTACAGTGATATACTCCTAAATGTATGTACAAAATTTTATTGTAGTTTTCTTTGCAATAAAATACACTACTACTATGTAGAAAAAATGTAAAATATACTGTTCAGATAATTCATGTGGAAAACAAACGGGGTGAATTTGAAAAAGCATATCATATATATTGAGCTATGATATGCGTATGAAAAATTAGGAATCAACATTTTTTAAGCTTATGTAAATAATTGTATTTTTATAGATTGCATTTTTACAGAACAATGCAGATAAATCATCATGATGAATTTCACCAATCGACTTAAATAGATATCTATTTCATGATCTGCTCCAACATTAAGTACTTTATTAATGGGAGAGTGTCATTGATAATAAGTTAAAAAAAAATAAGCATTTTTATAGTGTGTCTAAAAATATGTTTAATTTTAAAAAATGTCTCTATTCCCATGCAGGAGCTGCCAGAGTTGAACGACGAGGCCCTACTTGGCGCAGCACTGGCGAACCTAGCTTTGGCACATCTATATTGGCCCATGCTTGGCTCAAGATTGGGTACTCAGTCCTGGCCGTTACAATAATTACCCAGGCTTGCGCCAAGGCTAGGTAACCTAGCCTTGGCCATCCAATGACAAGCCAGACTTGGGCCAAAGTAGGATTACCCAAGTTTGGCTATACCTATGGTTTAATAAGTAGATCATATGAATGTATAAATTCAACATTAATAGGTTCGCCCAGTAGCTACCGTTCGGACCTAACAATCAGAAAGACGGCAGTTCGCGCCCAAAGTCCAGCAGAATTTCACTGAGTTTTTTTCACATCATTTACCTCCTTTAGATAGTTCAAACGTTAATGATCAAAACCTCTACGAGGATAATAGTAATAAAAATTTTTTTAAATTAAATTTATTCGTTTCCTCGATGAGTGTGCCAGGTCTGGGAACGAAGCATATGGGCCAGGTCTAGCAGGACTGGCCCTGTGTAACCATACCAGACTTCTACCAAGGCTGGCTTATAAGCTTGGTCCAAGGTTCTACATACTTGGGCCAAGCCTGGGCCAAGCCTAGGCCCGTCGTACTTTCCTTTCTGGGTAGACGTATAAAATATAAAAATTTTTTCTATAAATATCAGTTTAATTAGTTTTTTAGTTAACATACTGTAAAAAATTACGTTGATCAGATTGTTAATAATATTGTTTTTTATGATGACAATTAATTAAAAATATCTTAATATAAATCAGGAATGAATTTTTATCGATATTCAGATCTTTACGTTTATTAAAAATAAATTAACAAATAAATTTAGTACTGTATATATGATCTCATCTTTTTCAACTGTCCTATACGTTTCGAATAAAAGCATGACAAGTTCACCTTCGAGAAATATAGCTAAATCATCTTACGAATATTGTAAAAGTGAACACTATATATATAAACTTATTACGAAGAGATTTAGAACTAGTGTGGTTACTCGTACTTAGTATTTCAATAACAAAAAAAAAAGAAAAAAAAAAAACTGAAGCAAAAGGTAAAAAAAAAACAGACATCTTTGCTATAAATCATTTCAGCGACAGCCGTTTGAAAAGAAAAATAGTTTAATGCTTCTTCGACGGGTGCATAGCAAAATTTTCTCACAATCATTGTAAAAGTTGAATTTATGAAAATGTTTGGCAAGAATTTAGTGTTCCCTGAAACTGTCTCACTGTTGGAACCAATCGGCAAGGCTTACATCGCTCATAGGGGGTATAACGAGTTTCGTTTGAGTTTCTGAACTTTAGTGATCGATGACTTTACAGAAAAAAAATAACAATACAATCTCTGTAATATTAATTTTTTCAATGACAATAATATAACTTACAGTCACCATACATAAAAATTAGACAAAAAATTTTAAATAATTTAATATTGTGCATATCTAACAATAATATAAACATTTTTGACTTTCCGCTATGAAAATTAAAAATTTTCAAAAAAAAGGAAGTTATTGCTTTCGGTCCGATTTTCAAAAATCGAGTTTTCATCAGATCTCGACGTTTTGAGATTCTAGGAAGTCATTCCGACTATTTCCAGATGGACATGCAGCCACGTGTGTGTGTGCAAGCTTTTTTTGTCCGACGATATCTTTGAAACGAATCGACCGATTTGAACGTTTTGGCGGAAATCGAAAGGGATCACCAAGACTTAGAACTGATTAGATTTGAAAGTCGATCGGTCGAATAGTTTACAAATTATACGAAAAATAAAAATTAAAAAAAAATTTTTTATCAAGTTCTTGTTGCATAACTCGTAAATCGCACGACCGATTTGTTTCTTAGTTTGATCAAATCTAAATCTTAACAAGCTCTTTCGATTGCCGCAAAGCATGTGCAAATCGGTTGATTTGTTGAGCAAAAATTACTTTTTTTCAACGAAATCTGTAAATCTCGGGTCCAACCGTTTTTTGAGCTCGAAGAGCTTGAAAACAGCGGGAAGTTTTGAGGTTGGGTCACAGGGTCAGTCGTTTTTCAGATTTTTTCTATCGAAACTACTTTCAAATTTTTAAACATGAGTTGTAATTATTGTAACCATTTTTTTTATACATATTTTAATCATTATTTTTTTGATCGATTTACTAACATAATACGGTCCAATGATGTGATTTATTCAGAATTAATTTTTATAAATTTTTTATGGTAAATTGAAAAAATATTGAATATTAATAAATCTCGGAGACTTGTTTTTTTTTTTTTTTGTTTAATTGATATTTTGAACTCATTAATAAATAAGTATATCATTATGAGTCAAACAGGAGCAGGTACGAAGCTAGAAATAAAAGTCTGTTCTTCTGTAATTCTAAAAAAAAAAAAAAAAAGAATTTTTATTATAATCACGAACGCGACTTGAAACGCATATTCCTCATTGCCTTTAATGTTAATGAGCCGATCTTTGATTATAAATATCTCCAATTAAAAATGGTCAATCGACTTCAAATTTTAATGATAATTATATCTTAATACCCTTAATAAGTATAAAAAATTTTAGATCTTTCTGACTCTATGCTCATCACCTGACTACTTCCTTAAGAATGAGTGAAAAATATATTATTTTTGCAGTTATTTTATAGACAATTTATGAAGATTATACTTTGAACAATTGCCCGACCGGTAGTCTAGACTTTTTCAAATTCATATTTGGGAATTTCCCAAGGGTCTCCAATAGTAAATACTTTTGAAATCATTGTCATTTAATCTTGAGATATCAGCAATAAAACAATTAAAGAAGACAGTGTAGACAATACAATATACATAAATATAACTAGAAGTTAGAGACTTAAAATTTAAGACTAATACTTGTATACAATTGTGAACAATAGATGAAAAGACTCAGCTATATACTTAAGACTCATAAGTCTTTTCGTGTATATTTTATCTTTATCATTTATTCATTCTCTTAAATTTTTTCTCTCTTACACTTATATGTAATACTTAAGCATTTCTACCTAGGTCAACGGTACATCACAATGAACTTAGTGCATAAATTTTAGTTGTATATAACGCACTTTGCTTTGGCTTTTCCTTCGCTTACTCAAAACTCACATAATACATTAGATTTTAGGAACACCCAGTATACTGCAGAATACGTATTGTTTTCGAAACAATATACCGGACTCACTCCCCTATTTTTCGTTCTTTTTCTAGCTTTTGCACTAACTCTATAACTATATACTCTTCTCAACCTGTCATCCTTTTATAAATACACCCTCTAGTCTAGTCAACTTTTTGAACAAGTACACTTTTTATATAAATATTAACCATACTTTAATGAATTATTAATAGTTAAACTGCAAATCATATTACATATGGAGTAAGTTTTAAATAAAATTTTACCATAAATTTTAATACGTATATACTTTTTATTAAATATTTGAACAACTATATAATTCAAATAAAAATAAAAAGAAAAGTTAAAGCTGGAAGACAAATTACAAGTCGTATAAGGTTCCAAGAATTTTATCATCTGAGTCATGGATAAAATTTATTTTTTCTCTTAGAATGATATTATCACATTTATTATGTACATACCCACTATAAATATATGTATTTGTGTATTTTAACTATTACTAGTTATAACTCATTATCAAGAGGAAGTGATAATCGCACGTTTCAACAAACCTTCCCTCAGTTGGTCAAGGGCTTTAAGCGAAATCTCAATGACTGTTACATTATTTGCTTACTACACCGAATAGAAGATCGTTATTATTAACCTTACAGTGATTAGATTTCCTAGATTTGATCTTAAAGAGTATTTTCCACAACATGCAGTCAAATAATACGAATTAAACTAACTCCTATCATTTTGTATCTATTAAGGTAATTCTTTGAATTTTAATATTAACCTTTAATCACAATAAGCTTAAGCTCTGCAACGATTATATGTATTTTATCTACGTATTTTATATGAATTAAGTGAAAAATAATTTTCAAATATTACATAATTTCATATATTTAAATTCATACATTGCAAAAAATTTTTGGTGTGAAAATGGTCCCCGAAAATTTTACACGGTGTTCTTGGTGTGAATTGACGGTGTAAATTTTTTTCGGTGTAAAACATCAAGCGGTGTACTTTGAACACGGCATAAGTGTTATTTTTCTCACCGTTCAGTGTTATTAGCTTAAAACTGTTTTTAATATTAAAATTAAATAATTCAACTTCAACTCCAAAAATTTTCAACTAACTTTCTTTAATAATGATTTAAAAAAATACAATTACGAACTAAACCTATGAAAAAATATAATGTTAACCTAAGTAAAACGTAAAATAGCCGCAACACCGCTGCAACGCCGCAGCAACAAATTTGCAACAAAATAATAAAATTATAATTTCCGCAACACCGCCGCAACACGATAGAACTATATTAATATTCTTTGAAAAACTTCCCAAATTCTGCAACACCGCCGCAACACCGCTGCAACAAGTTTATGATGAAATCAAATTATGATTGCAACAACACCACCGCATCACAGCCGCAACACTCGACAAACGAATCATATATATTTTATCTTTTTTTAATTAATTTTCTAAGTCGCATACCATCACTGGTTTCAAAAGTAATGTATTCTTCCAATCCGATATAGCACAAGTACACTTTGTACTCACTATCGGTACACGGAGAAAAAAATATTGCTCCTCGAACGATCTAAAGTATAGTAACTCGTAGATCGTTACCACAACAATACGTATGCTTATGGTAACAATACCGTATCGTTCCAGTAACTATCTATTAGATGGCTGTGAGCCCTATACGACTTTCCGTAGTCGTCACCTCACACGGCACCGTCTAACCTAACTAAACATCCATTTTCGCGCCAACATTTGAATATTGTATAATTGTTGCTAGCAGACGTTTAATAAAAAAAATAGTGTAAAAAATAATTGTGATGTTGAAATATGGACCCACGGGTAATTAATAAATTAACAGAGTAGAATCTCCATAACTATGTTGATACATTTATTGATAAGTGTTTTTTTATGCTTTTTGTAATCAAATATACATTCATAACCAAAAATCTAAATATTATATATAGTCGATGTTTTATAATTTAAATGTGATACGTAAATAGAAGAAAAATAATCAATAAACAAATGAGATCTGAATTAATATTAAATTTAAAATTAAATTACTAATAAATAAATTGGGAAAATTAAAAGATATATTTATATTTATATTTAAAATTTATTTAGACTATAACTAACTAATAAATCAGTTTTATGAATTATTTTATTTAATCAAAGTTATTTGCTTATCATTTATTTATGAATGATAAAGGTTTTTAAATATCTCATATAATTTGCAACGCGCGTGACGTCAGATAGGGCTCAGAACGATACCGTATTGGCAGGGTGCGCGACGAAAACGACATCTGTCGACCGCATTAAATCATCCTCAAAAAGCACAGAGAGAATACGGAAAGTTTTTATAAACAAATAATTAAAATATTTAAAGATTGCGAAATATATATGTGATACCACATTTGAAAGGTGGAAAAATATAGAGTAGATTGTACTGAAAAAAATAAGTATAAAAAATTTTAATAAATCCAAAATAAATATTACTTTGAACGACATAAGGTTCGCTTGTAATAATAATAATAACAACAATAATAGTCATAATAACAAATGAGTTAAAATAATTATAATTATAATTTTTTCAAAGTTAAAATTATTAATTAGCATTAAGTAAAGAAATTAAAGTGATTTTAATTATTCATAATTTTAAATTTTTAAACTCAATAATTAAAAATACTTTGTGTTAAAAATTTGTAATTTAAAAAATTCCCCGTAATAATTTTTAGCCAAAGATGAACATCATGGATGGAAATGTATAAAACTTGTAATTACTTTTTCTGTCAGTATTTTTGCAATTAACAACACAACAACTTGTTCTTATTTTTTAACACTGCTTTCATTTAACTATTCACAAGACAAGTGCGATTTATCGCGTATTTCGTCCACTGCAGGCGCTACAATAGATTCGATTGTCCCCACTCTATACTCCGCACCCTGCCAATAGGTCTCAGAGCTATCCACCGTATTGTTGTCAGAACGATACAGTAAATCGTTGCAGTAACAATCTAGTAGATAACTATAGCGTATTGTTACTGTAACTATACAGTATACTTCTGAGAACAATATTTTTTTCTCCGTGTAGCATAGCCTAGTCGTTAAAGCGTCGGTCTTTCGTTCGTAAGGTCCCGGATTCGAATCCCACTAAAGCGTGTGCGGTCGGTTGATAATTCTAGCGTTTTTTCCCTAAATTAAAAATTTCTACTCGGTTAGAAATTAAATTGACCACAAATCTGATAACTCCCGCATCACAAAAATGATTGAACAAAAAAAAAAAAAAACACAAACATTGAGTGAGTCTTTTTTTTTTTAATTTATTTAAAATTTCTATACATAGATGTATTTATTGGAAATTTTAATATATGGCCATATATAATTCTCTTTTCCCGGACAATTAAATAGGTATTTGATAAATACATTTATTTCTATTCTATTCAATCAAATGGAATAATAATAATAAATATTTTCACCCGGGGCCGCTGTGTTGTGGCGGTGTTGCGGCTATGATGGCAGAGAATAAGAATTTAGCGTGCGGCGATTTTGTCCTCCAAACGGCTGAGGTGCAGCGGTGTTACGGCAGAAGATGAAAATTTAATTTTTTAAACGTCAAATTTTATTTTTACTCGGGCTTTCAAACCAGCGGTGTTGAAAATTTCCGCACCAAATCGTTCACACCACACCGCGGACTGAGATTTTTTTTCTGTATAGTTTTTTTGTTAAAAAATTTTATTTTACGGTTATTGGAAATATTAGGGCAAAATAGCCGCTTTGTGCAATGCAACCAAAATTTTGATAAATACAAAACGAAAATTATGTTTTTAAACATATTTATTATTTAGTTTAATCTATGGAGTGAAGAAAATTAAAACAAAATTTAACTGCAGGGTAAAATTAACCACTATAAAAATACAAATTTTTTTTTTTTAATTTTGGAGTAGCTGCCGTGCACCGCGTAACAGACTAGCCTCATTCTCTATTAGATCACTTAGAGATGAATATACAAAATAGTGATTTATTATTATCTGGACTCTCAAAGATTTTGTGTTGCCTTTTTTAGCCTCATGTTTTCCTATAAGGAAATCGTATTGATATCGAGACTTATAATAAAAATGTAACGAAGAAAGTGAATTTTAAAGATGATATAATATATGTTTTAAAAATAAAATATTAATAATAAACTAATTCTATAACATATATAAAAGTATTTTCTGTTTTACAATTAATAATATTAATAATAATATTTTTAGTTTTCAGGAAATAAAATCTTCTTTGGGATCGAGCTAAAAATTATAGGTTTTCGCAGTCTGAATCTTTTCTTTCTGACTGCGATGAAAAAGAAACATAGATGTGCCCTAGCGGCTACGATTGGTTAAAGAAAGACACAGATAACTATACGACACTAGATGTTTATAAGGATGATGAAAGGGTATATAAAAGTGTGCATGTATATAAAGAGAGGGAGAGAGAGAGAGAGAGAGAAATAGTTTTACGAAAAAAAAAAGAGACAAACGAAGAAGCGAGATACCGCCTCGTATCTCGACGCTTCTCAACAGCGATACACTCGTGTCGTTTTATTTTTTTATTATTTTCTTTTTTAATATCTTTCAGTAATCAAACGACCGAATGAGAAGATTTTTTATTTCGTATTTAGTTTTTTTATTCGCCTTTTACCTCTTTTTCTTTTCTTCATCTCTTTTACCTTCTTTATTCTTTCTATTTCTTCTTCTTTTTCGTCTACCACTTCTACATTTTATTCTTCAACGTGCAAGGCGGATACCGGTTAATCCAACGGAAACGCACTAACGAACTTTAATTGTGCCGAATGCTGTTAAACAAAAGAAACTGCGCTCAAGGTTAAGGCAAATCACACGCTGGGTGACGTCAGGATGCAGTTAGACTAGTTTTAGTTTTGAACCATGGAGACTTGATTTAATAACTTACTTGTAAAACTAAAAAGATACTTTAGATTGTAGCTAGAAATCTAAAGACATATAATCATAAATACATTAAATAATTTAAATAATTTTATTTAATTTTTAAGTAATTAAATTGCTTCATCATCGTTACTCTTTTCATTTCCGTGAAAAAATGGATTAGAACTACGTAGATTTACGTAGATCTAATTTGTTCCATTTTTGAAAATCACGTAAATCTAAGTAGATCTACTCAGGTCTTTGTAGACACACTTTTTTTATACATTATTGGATCTGAATATTGGATTATGCATAGATCTATGTATAGATCTGCGTAGATTTAATGTAGCTGATGTGGGTATGGTATGCGTAGATCTTCGTAATTTTGTAGAGATCTACGTAGTAACTTTATATATCGATGGATGTAAATCTACATAGAGCCTATGATGCATAAAAAAAGTGTGTCTACGTGGACTTGGGTAGATCCACTTAGATCTACGTAGACCTATACGTAAATCTACTTGGATCTACATAAATATAGGTAGACTTCCACAATGGAACAAATTAAATCTACGTAGATCTAATTCAATTACTCACAAGGTCTAAAAAAATACTATTATTTAATATATGAGTTACATTAAACATTATTTAAGAGAACTAAAAACAAAATGCAGAATTTTGGAAATTAAAAACTTTTTTTTTATTTCGACGCAGTAGGGGCTTCAGACTAAATCAATTTTTTTTAAATTATTCCCCTTATGAATCAACTTATTAATGTTATATTGAAAAACGTTCCTTTATAAATTTCCTTTAAAATGGTATATAAGTTTAATAATTTTAGTGTACTATAAAGAAGGTAGAGAGGATTTAAAAAGTCAGTGAAAGAGCCGAGAGCAAAAGAGTGACAGTAAAGAACACAACGCTTTCGCGAATGAGGTGTGCAAAAATTGTCTACCGGTAAAGTGTAAATTTATAATGTCAGCAAAGTTTGATGATGAACATATCGCATAATAATAATAGTAAAGAAAATTTCATGCTTACTTATATATTTGTGCACTCTCTAAAATCGAATTAGTGAAAATCACGTGACAATCACTATTTGGCAGTAAATAATCACTTATTGCCAGTGAAAAGTATACCGCTATTTGAATTAGTGATATATTTTTCACTAGTAAACAGTGAATAGTCACTATTTTCACTATTTCAAATTTAAGAGAGTGGGGAAAAAATTGCGGATTAGGTTTAATCAACATCTTCAACTTTCAGTTTTTAATTGATAATAAATGAACGAGAAGGACAGCTCTACATCAATGATATTCAAAAGGTTTCTGGTCTACCAAAATCTGATGCTAATGACATAAAAATAAGACTAATTACAAATCCAGTTTTTCGAGAGATATTTTGCTCACACACGGGCATCCAAATTGACGTCAACTATAATCTTACTTTAAGTATTTTTTTTTCTTATTGTAGTGTAGCTATATAAAATTTTAACTTAAATCCAAATTATTCTTATTCAAAATTTTCTCTAGACATTGATCTACTTTTTTTGCCGTAGAAGTTATTTATAAAATTAGTAGAAATGATTTAAGGTAAGAAAATTCGGATTTCGCGACGAGTCGATTATAGAACACAACTTTTCCCGCTGTTACGTCCAAAAATTTTTTGCGATGCTTAGCATGGTCAACTTTCCTCACTTTTTTCTAGATTGTCAATAAATATTTATAAGCAAAAAATTTGTTTCTTTCGAATTATATCTTATTTTAATCCGGAATCTCCTAATACGTATGAAAAAAAAGTAATATTTTAAAATTTGCGTATAAGAATAATTAAATTAAGACCAAAAGTAAACGATCTCTGTTTCAACATACGTCATTTAAATAATCACATTTTTAATTAAATTTAACGCAATCGCTATATCTATATCTTTTAAATTTTTCGACTTCTTCGTATGTAATAACAACTAATAGTATTATATGTATTAAGAAACATACGATTGATTTTATTTAATTTTATTAACAAGATTCCTTTATGATTTTTTTTTTTTTCAATAAAATTAAAAAAAACGAGTTACTTAATTCTTTTATTTTTTTTCTCAATATAATTATATATAACAGTAAAGAATGTCTATTCAATCAAGTAGTTATTTGAGTAAGTATTTTTTTTAAATGACCTTGAAAGTCAGTGTGTGTTAAATTTATGTCAAGCTGCTACCTTGACTCTAGCATCAAAGATCGCAAAGATTTTAAATTGCCATATGAAATATATACTATGGAGTATTATTATTTATGTATATTTTTAAACTCAATCTCATTTACAATTATAATATGTAATGAAGTGAGATTAGGACATCAAAGCTCTAAGTCACATCGAGTTACGAAGCCAGGGAATTACCATATTGAAAAATTACAAAAGATTGAAAAATAATTTTGAATAAAAATGTGACGCATGCGGGAGCATGTGTAAAGAATAAGTGAATATAATTATTTTCAAGTCATGATATAAAGTGAAAATTTATATTATAAAAACCCATCAGGTTTTATTACTTTTAACCTGGCAATCATACAGTGGTCTAATTACCATAAGAAGAGATCTAATTTCATACAATTCTAGTTTTCATCGTCCATTTCGTTCTGACCATAGGCTATAGTCGTATGTAATCTATGCCTATTGCTCACACGTCACACAACAGCACGTGTCGTATATATATGTATATATGTTTCTTGATTGCTTTTGCTTAGGGACCATCGATCGTCTCTCACGATTTCTTATTAAATTTTCAATAGGTTCAAATAAACCCGGTTATTTTACTTTTTTTTTTTTTTTTTAACTCCATATTATATATAAACGCAAGGTATAGAAAATTTGATACTCAAGTATAAACATATACTTGTTCTTACAATTTTTGACGTACATATTTTTTCAGACGAGCAATTCAAACGCAATGAGCTGCTTTTCTTAATGTTAATATTTCCTGTTCCCAATCGACTGTGTACTTGTTAGCATCATACGGATGAATTCGATAAGACTGCTCTAATTTTTTTAATAACAATAAAAAAAAAAACAAATTTTTTTCAATATTTGTAATGATTCTAATTTGCCTTGGTCAGTAAATTTGCACTAGCGAACTAAACTTGCTCTTAATGAATACGAAAATGACAAAAAAAAATATTTATTAAAGGGGTGCTATCATAAAGTAACGCTCACCCCTTCAAGCCATAGTATGGTTGCAAGCAATAAATTGTAATTCTTTCAAACAAAGAATTAATTTGTAATGAATAAAGTTATTTTAAACGTTTTATAAAAGTGCAGATTTATATTTTTACCATACTAAAGATAGTTATACGCTATATTTATATTTTTATCTGATTTAAGTTGTTAACTACATATATATGGAGCATTCCACGCCAAACCGACCACTTTTGAATCGACCCCTTTAGATTTGGCTGAAAATTTTTTCTCTTTTTTTACCCCATCAAAAACGTTTCTCATAATTTTTTCAAATTTTTTCACCCAACCGAAAAAAAGTTAAAAATTTTTGAAAAAAATGGCTTTTTTTATTTTAGATTGCTATAACTTTTTCAAAATTCGACTGATTGGGACGTTTTTTTTTTCAAAATTTTTTTTTTTAAATGTACTTTTTGAAAAAAAATTATTGCAACCTATCTTCATTGTTTTTTGTAGATTTTTAGAAAAAATCAAAAATTTTTCGATGTTTACCATTTTTGATTTTTTAATTTTTTTTTTTTAAATAAAACTTTGACATTTTCTGCAGATCCTCAAATTTTTTCAGAGTGATGTTTTTTCGATTTATATTTTTTTTTCCAATTGAAAAAAAAATTTTTTTACAACTAGCCTTATTTCTCATAACACCATGCTAAAAATTTTTGAGAGTGCTCAGAAAACGTTAAAACTTGGAAAAAAAAAAATAAAAACAAAAAATTTAAATGGTAATCCTCGAAATAATTTGAATTTTGTTCGAAAAATCAAGTTTAAAAATAGAAGGACCGTCTGAATAATTTTTTTGTATTTTTTTCTGAAAACTACATTCAAAAACAAAAAAAAAAAAAATAAAGTTTTCGTTTGGTCCATTTTTGGACAGATGCTGGCAATTCAAAAAAAAAAATCTTTTAACCATAAAACAATGAGTGTAAAAGGAATTTTTTTGAATTGCCAGCATAAATTACTTACGAAAAAATTAAACTTAATCAAATTCTTTTAAAATCCAGAAAAATTTTTTTTTTTACCTTTTTTGGAGGGTACCCTATTTTGTCCGCAAAAATAAAGTTTTTTTTTTGTAACGGTAACTGAAAAATTTTTCTATTTACTTTGAATATCATTTAAAAAAAAAAAAAAAAAGATGAAGTGTATTTGAGTCCACGAAAACTTGGTATTTCCTTAAGTACACCGTTTTGCCCCCCTCTCTCCTATATATAAGAGAGATATATATACTAATTACATGCTTTTAAATTGTATTAATAACTTTTACTTTTTATTTTGTTGACTGGAAAAATATAATTAAAGCTTTATACATTTTTAATTATTACCATGCATTAAGTTATAGGCTAAATCAGCAGTAGTAGAGACGCACAGAGCAGACTAAAATGTCAGAATATAGAAGTGAACATTATGTAAAGTTGAGCTGAAGAGATTGCAGGAAAGTCAATGAGAAGAGCGTAATGTACAAAAAGCACGTCTCGTCCAAGTGAAATGATTAAAATTTCAACTCATTTACTGCATGAACTGACTCAGCCCTCTAACTCAATCTCTTTATTACTCTTATGCTTTTCTCAACTGTTCCAACTTACCAAATTTTTTCTCTGGGATACTCAGCTCATTTAGCTTTTTTATCTCTAAAAATCTTTTTTCAAGGTAACTTTTTCTTTTTTAAGAACATTACATCTGTTCACATACTTTTCGCATTATTCAGACTAGTCACGTGGTTATAACATTTTCTAATGATACATTTCTACCATTTTCCATTAAATTTCATTATAATTTTGTAAAAATATTGTACTAAACAATTAAATTTAATTTAAAAAAAAATAAATTGATTGTAGGCTTAATTCGAAAAAATTGCATAAATGAAATTTCTTTCCAAGGCAAAAAAATTTTAAAAATTCTTTCAACAAGAGAAAAAAAATTATTAAAAACTCTAAGTGCACTAGACATATATGAGTGAGCGCAAGGATTCGCACATGTCACAAGTAAGCTAGGCAGTTATTTTCTTTCTTTCTTTTGGTGTCCAAGTTCATGCCAAATATAAAGGGGAGAGAACAGAAAAATAGGATGAGTTGACGCTCGGATTTCCTTAATAAAATGGGGCGCAAACGCCACGCCAGCGAATATCTGGCTGATAGTGGCACGGTCAGCTCGATGTCCACCTCGAGAAAGTGCTTAAGGGGGTGAATAAGCTAAAAGAGAAAAAGAGAACAAGAAATCTCGAGGCGACTGGGTGTTGCTTAGCTTGATTCAATCTGACACGAAATCTTCTTTACCCTGTCACTTATTTTTTCTTTTTTTATTTTTCTCTCCCTTCCTCTGCGCTGTTTCGTTCTCGACTTCATATTCACCCTCCCTATACGTGACTTTCAATCTCATTTAGAGATCTGACGTGTGATATTCAAAAAATATTTGCTGAAAATGAAATAAAAAAAAAATTAATAATAATAATAAGAAAAAATAAAAAAAAATTTTGGACACGAAAATAAAAAATAATTTAACTATGAATTAAATTTATTTTCAAAATAACGATGATCTGGTAAAAAATTATGTGATCCATAGGAATAGATTTGAATTATAGAGTCTGTAGTAATTTTAGTTTAACGTTTATTAGTTGAAATTGATGATATTCAACATGTGAAACTTTGCGAAATATAGTAGCAATAACTTATCTGAACGAAATTAATGAATATGGATATAAATGCAATGATATTCATTAAACTATTCAACATGTAAATGGTAGTAACGTAGTGTACAATTCACCCCAGCTAGCCCCATAAGAGTCGGTTATTTAAAAAAAAAAAAATTCACTATTCTCTAAAACTGAAATAGTGAATATTCACTATTTGTCAGTAGATTTCACTAATTCACTTTTAGTCAGTTGACTTTCCTGTCGCGAAGATAATATATCTATTTTGAGTTTTGGGTATACGTAAATCGATATAGATCTATGTAGATCTGTTTAGATCTAATGTAGCTGATATACGTAAATCAACGTATATCTACGCATATCAACTAAATTAGATTCATATAGATATACGTAGACATATATGTGAATCTCCGTGGATATTTGTAAATCTTAGAGGATTTATGCAGATCGACAAAGATCTACGTATGTCTTCTTTAAACGAAAGTCTCTGAACTTGTAATACATATTCGTATACGCTATTTCTGCCGTTAATTTTATCGATCTGCTTTGGACAAATTACAAACCGTTTAAGGTAAAAGGCCCTGTTTCTGACACTTTAAGAGTGACAGCTGAGTTTATTCTATGATAACTAATACAAATGTCAATTTACGTAAATAGTGTTTCTTATAATAAACAATTTTCTAATTTTTATATAAGGTTTTGAGGGCAAAATAATTATTTGGAGCTAATTAATAAATCAAATTAATGTTTCAAAAAATAATGTTTGAAGACCTAGTTTCTGACACCGAAATTAACCTAGTTTTTAACACTGATATGTAAAAATGATTTATCATTTGTTAGATTATGTAATATTAAGTTTAAATAAACTAAAATTGTTAATTAAAAAAAAATTAAATATTTATTTTAAATGCAACACAATTTTTTTAAGACCTAAACAATTAAAGTTATGCTATAATATTTATATAAATATTCACGTAAACAAACGATTTATCGCCAATATTAAAAAATCACGATTGTATTTGAGGGTCAATTGCTGTAATATACCTACAAAAGTGAGCCTAATTATTGATACTCACATTTTAATAATAAATTTAATCCTGGTATCACCTATTCATAAGGAATTTTCATTCCGAGTGAGAAGTTTTGGTGCTGCTCCGCAGGGTCAGTCGGTTTGCAGATTTTTTTTTTTTATATTTTTACAAAATAAAAATCTTTAAATCGTATATAGAACTATTTATTACTTAACGTTTAGTAATAATTTAATATTCTCGTTATATGAATTAATATTTCATCAATAAAGAATATTAATGAAATAGTTAAAAAAGTAATAATAAATCAATTTTTCAGATAAATATTTAGTATTAATTACCATTTTGTAATTTTTAAGACATAGTTGGTAATAAATAATAAAAATAATGCAACTATTGATACGCATTAATATTTTTTACTAATATATGTTAAACATTATAATATTGTCGAGACTCGTTTTCTTCGTGTGTGTATTGGTTTTATTTCAATTTTAAAAAACAATAAGTTAATATTCGAATTTAGCAAAATATATTTTACTATGTTATTAGTACAATTTTCTTTAAGGCTCGGCCGTACTAAACGAATTTTTGAATTTTACTTTTCCTGTTATTACAGAAATTTTTATAGCTTCCGAAAAAATGAGAAAAAAAACTTTTTCGGAAGGTTTTCATCATTCGAGTGACGTAATTATTCAAAACGTAATTAGAAAAGTAAAATTTGAAAATTCGTTTAGTACGCCGACCCTTAAAAAATATTAAATATGTTACTGAGTCAAAATTACTGTTTCGAAAATTTTAGTCAATTTATTTGAAAAATTTCTACGTTATCGGTAATTTCCAACATAATCCTGCCATCTACTGACTTTCTTTTACTATTTGGATAGTGATTTTTCAGTATTCTTCAAATAAAAAAATTTGAAAATTTTTTCGAAGGTACTAGCCACTGTGTGAAGCGAAATTGATATTGAAATATTATTTAACCTCATCAAGATATTATTGGAATAAAAATTACAATTAATCACATATATTTTTGCATTGTAAATACAAAGGTAAGAGAAGCTGCAAGTATCATAACACGATTAATTAAATAATGTAATGGATAACGGATAGATTATACAGGAGAATGAAACCGGAGTTGCCTGCGTTTACCTATCGGAAGCGTCCATCAACAACACAGCATCCCTGCGGCATTGTTTCACCTCGATATGTCCGAACCATCTAACAGGCATGCAAGATATTATTTAGTGATGATGGTTTCTCTTTGGAAAGGGGTAAGAAAGCTATCGACCTAGAGTTAGTGCAGACAATACGTTTACATTTACATTGAATAATTGTTAATGGAATATCATAATTCATAAGATAAGATTTTGATGGGTTTTATAATATTTTTACTTTTAAAATATAATTTAGAAAATTAATTTAGGGGAGGGAGGGGCAAAACGGGGTACTTAAAGGAATACCAAGTTTTCGAGGACTCAAATACACTACATCTTTTTTTTTTTAATGATATTCAAAGTAAATAGAAAAAATTTTCAGTTACCGTTAAAAAAATTTTTTTTCATTTTCGCGAGCAAAATGGGGCACCCCCTCAAAAGGTAAAAAAAAAAAATTCTGGATTTCAAATGAATGTGATTAATTTTAATTTTTTTATAAGTAATTTACATGAAGAAAAATTATATTTTATATGATTATTGGATACAAAAGAAGAAAAACAAATTTTTAATAGTTTTTAATTATAAAACAAAAGTCATTAATATTTGTCAACTGACAATCGACTTTTGAAAAAGTTTAACAAAAAAAAAAAAATTCAAAATGACGCTCATTTATATTTACAAAAAGGATTTTGGAATGTTTAAAAATCATTTAAAATATAACATTTTTTTTTTTTAAATTTTGGGGGTACCCCGTTTTGCCTACCCTACCCCTTTTTGTCCCCCTTCCTCTACATGAAATGTTGAACGTCCTACCTCTTACAATGTTAATACCTACACCGCTTGGACCCCGGTCATTTTTACAGTGTACAGTGAAAGCTTTCCAATTTTGACAACGCGGGAATCGAAATTTCTGGATTTAAAATTGTAGAATACACGGCGGTAAATGAATACTTTATTTAATTTTTTGTAAGAAAAATTTGCCATATCTGATATTTTTTCGAAAATCAACTTTCAAGGACGTTGCGGGGGCGTCGAAGATGAAAAGAATCATGTTATCTAACTAACAGACCTACAGACTTAAACTGTGGAATAACATTTATTTTTTTGCCCTTTTATACTTAGAAGAATCCACCATTATAGTTGCAACACCTGAGTGTTTTCAAGTTTGACGCCCCCTTTTTCTTTATAGAAATTTATTTTTGCAATATCCGTTTTTAGTTAATATGATGTAGTCTGAAGAATTTCCCTACCGAATTTCAAGTCGGTTGGACTTATAGTCAGAAATGATATTTGATGCCCGATAAACTTACGCTCAACGAAGCGGTTGGGTAAGGGCTAGTATATATATATATATATATATATATATATATATATATACTTAAAAAAAAAAATGGTAAAGCTATATTTTCAATTATATTGTGGAATAATAAGAACCACAGCTGTCATTTATCGAAAAGTTATTTTTCCTAACAAGTGGGATAAGTGGTAACAAACTGTAATAGATTTATTCCCAATTGCAGTAAATTTGATTACACTTTCTTTCATATGTAAATATTAGAGAAACCGGGGCACGACGGACTTCCGCAAAAATTAGCAAAAAAAAATTTTTTTTTTGTAATTGTCATATTTTGATAAGTTAGATACATTTACCGATAAGTGTCAAACCGATGAGAAATACCCAGAAACAATGGATTTTTCACAAAATTTTGAAAACAAATTTGATTTATTTTTCTTAAATTATAGCAAAATTATGATAGATTTGTTCAGGATAGATCAAAATAACTTGTACCCGGTGCTCAAAAGCCCCAAAAAATTATTAGCAGCTTTGGGGGACTGTTATACCCTGGTCGTCCCTAAAGTTAAAATTGTATCTTAAATATATGAGAAATCATGTTGAACTGTAACCTACTTAAAAGAATATATAAATAAAATCGATGAAAAAATTGTTAACTCATTTTAATAAAAAATACATCTTGACTTGCCAGTCCGGAAATTGGTTTTTTAAAAATAATATATACTATTTCCGGTGTCTCATTGATTTTACTATAAAACTTGATAATTTAAAATGGATGTATTTATTTTTTTACGATACTTTTTTTTTTTCTCAAAAATATATGTTCAATTTTTTTAATACATACTAAATAAGAGAACATCGCGCGTGCTTTTGTAAAGGAGTTACGAGTTTAGAGCAGAAAAGGGACAATTTGTGAAAATTGAATTTTATAATACATGTGTTTGTTAATAATGAATTACATGTAATGAAACAATAGTCGTTTGTTCTTCAAAACTGTTAAATATTTTCGTTGAAATTAAAAAGTATTACATTAAAATATATAGCTTAAATTTAAACATCATATCAATAAGTTCAAATTACTTTGAAATATCAAACATATACATAATTATAAATTTATTTGTTTATCTACTTTGTTTTTTTACACTAATTGTAATTTTTAAGTCATGACTTAATAAAAATTTCAATCACAACGTATTTTACTTTCTTCCATTTATTTTGAATGATAACAATTTTATAGTCCCCATATATCCGGCTCGAAAATTTGAACCTCAATTTCTACGTCAAACTAAGGCGGCAAATAAATGTATACTTTAGAACCGCATTTGAACCTCTATGCTGCGCTTATTTCCGTTTCTCCACTATATAGAGATTAAAATAAGAATATATTTACTTTTTCACTTGGGAAGGGGGAAGGGGTAAAGAAGATAATCCAGTATGTCTAATTTCAAAAATCATTTCTGAAACAGATAATTCACACTTTGAAGCATTATACATATATATTTGCTTGTTTCTCAAGAGACGTTCAAGTATATTATATATATAGATTTATGTTTACTAGGTCGAAAAAGTTGAGAACTTTCATCTATAAAATGTGTGTTATCCTGATACATCCTCCGCCTGTTTTATCCTTTTAGTCTTATGTATATATATGTATATATTTTTGTCTCCGAAGTTATATCACAGTAACACAAGTACTAAACTACCCCTACCTGGGCAAGTCGCTTTCTACTATGAATAAGCGAAGCTCTAGCCCAATTCCCCTTAACGCTAATTTATCTTAATTACATTCTAGGCGCGTTGGCATGTACCAGCAGCTTTGAGCGTATGCGAACGTGACGCGCGATTCACTCGTGAATATATACATATATATCTATAAGGATGGTTCATATACTTGCATATGTATGTGTGGACTTTCACGCGTACATGCACCATATATTAAAGCAGTGTATATATATATATATATATACGCGTGGTTTAATCTTCGTGTCGCAAATATTCTACAGTCTGGCACACAGTGTGTGAAGAAGTGAGATAAATACTGAGTAAGAGACTGCTAGTATAGAAGAAGAAGAGAGTTTCGATCGATTTGCAATTCTCGTGGAAAGCCTGGTCAAGCGTCTCACGTTATTTTCATGCTGGCCAGCTGTCAATATATACTTCAAGTTAGATAAAAAAATTAAAGAAAAACTGGACTATATTAGTTGTAAAGTGAGTTTTTTTTTATAATTTTCATAAACATTTTTCTAACAATATAAGTATATAAATATCACCATAAAATAATGAATAGTTAAGTCTAGCAAATAACGTGTAAATAACATCAGAACAAATTCTCGAAAAAAAATTTTTTTAATTTATTGCAGATTTTATTTTATAATTTATTAATGTATGTTTGATTATTTGTTATATTTGAATCTTATTATAGTCTTGATTTTATGTGGTATAGTAATATACATATTTAAATAGGTGAACTTGGGAAATTTTCAAATTGAACATAGATAATTCCTCGAGATGGAGAGAATTAAGGATATTACTTACGTGCATATATATATACATACATATATACATACACATAGAACAAAACTTGCCTCTAATAACCTGGGACCGTTTATCTTGAGATTGAGCATTAGGATTCGGCGCGGGAGAACAGCCTTGCTGGGCTAAGATAAGGGATAATTTCTGGGTAACCAAGAGGGGGTCAAAACTAGCCGTAGCTCATCTCCGTAGCAGCTCATTTTCCTTTGTATATACATATATGTATATGTATATACATATATACATATATATTAGTTTACTATAGCTTGCAACTTGGCCAAACAGCTCTTAAAGGTACTGGTGTGTAGCGACCCCCGTGGCGAAAGTCGTTTCCACGATCTTAGTTCAAGCTTCGCTACTCTTCATCTCTCTCGTCCCCAACTCGCCGAGTTAGCCTAACCTGGTAAAGCATCTCTAGACTTTGGCCAACATGCAAATTAGGATTTTGTGGTATCACAAACCACTTCAATATAATTAATCGCGTACGTCTTTTGCATGTGCTCTCAAGTTTGCTGCTTTACTTGAACAATCAAGATTAAGTTTTTTTATTACTACGCTGAGAAAACTCAAATTTTAATCATCTTATATATTTTAATAATTATAATAATAATAAAAAACAACTTTACTGTGATTTTATTCAAACTTATTAATCAAAAAATATTTCGTTCATAGAAAGTATGGGGCAAGTTGATCAATCTAGACAAAGCAGTCAATTTTACCTCAGGCCTAGTTTTTTTTTTTACTGAAAATTTTAAATCGCCTGCACTGTTAGGGTTGATCAACTTCTCTTATCCCTTTCTAAAAACTGTAACTAAGGATTTATAAAAAAAAAAAAAAAATTTTTTTGTCTAAAAAATAATGTTTTATTTTGCTTCGAATTCTGTTACATATTTTTTTTTTTTTTTATAAATTCTTGATAAAAAAAGAAATTTATAACAATAATATCCGTCAACCGTAAATTCTTTAATAATTGCTCTAAATATCTTCGCCACAAAAACTTTTCGTTTTTATTGCACTGACATATTTTATTGTTCAGTTTTATTCAGGAAACGCAAGTCTCATAAGTAAACTCCGAAGTATCATAGTCACGCGAATTATTGTAAAAAGTTATTGATCACTTCTTCGAAATTCATTGGTGTCTAATAAATATTTTTTACAATCTATAAAACAAAGTAAGATTTCAAAAAGTAACGATGGCTTTATTACAATGTTTTTGTCATAAAGTTTACTGTCAATTATTTTTATTATTGAGTTGTAAAATTTCGGAAAATAGTAAAGTAAAAGTACATAAATATGTTGTTGTTTATTCAAAATTTTTTTATTATTATAAACTTGGATTAGATGAAAGAAGATAAATAAAATTAATAAATAACTTTAATCATCGAATTATAAATAATAGACAACTAGCAATATTTCTTCATTGACCTTAAAAGCAAAGTTCTAAAACAACGTGGATCTGCCGCAAGAGACCTTTAAACTCTCCCTTAACATCCATTTCAGGGTTAAGGTGCTAATACGAAGGGTCACAAAAGTTACCTTGACATGTCGTAACTTTCGATACTACAAAATATTTTGTATTCACCAAACAAATACCACAGAAAGAGAGAAAAAGACAAAAAAATATATCATTTATTATTATAACATATTCTAAACATATTTTTATTGATGACAAAGTTATAAAAATATTTATTTTTTTTTATTTTGTTGATTTAAAGTTAAATAATTTTAAAAATAAATTCTTCTCAGAAATACACACGTTGGATTTTATCTATCAATTTCAGTCTACACAGGGTGACTTTCATCATGGGCATCTGAAATTGAAAAGACGAAGAAAAGAAGAAATGAGATAAATCCAGACGCGTTTATTTACGAATAGAAGCAGAGAATCTACTCGGACGTTTTTCAACAAACTACATATTTATTTATATATATATATAGTAGCTGAATTTTCGCGTGTTACAGACAGCGTCTACTATAGTATAGTAGTAGATATATGTAGCAAAAGAACCCCTTCACCTCAACGTCCAGCCAACACCCTCTTGCTAGCCATTGGCGTCGCAAAGACATGAGTCTTATCAAATATTTACCTTAACTAATCTACATAAATTTACCCTTAAAGTACTCATTACCATTACCATAATATTAACTCTTTTCTTTTGGCACCAACATAAAACATATTAAACTTTTATATAAAAAAAAAGTATTACTAAGAACGAAAAATAAATAAATATATATATCAGTAATATTTATTTTGTATTTTTATAGAAATCAAATTCATTGTAATATTTTAGTTTATCTAAAAGAATAATATTTAGCAATATATATATATGTATATATATATCCCTTGACTACAAATGTTTCCTGATCACGATCCCTTAAAACCGATTAGTGTCGTCCATGCGAAGAAATACGACGGTCCAATCGACAGTACATTTACTTGGTAAATGTTTAAAATATTCATGAAACTTTCTTAAAACTTACAGCTACGCCACTGCCACTGCCACTGCTGGTCCACCCTTGGTCAAGAGGATGTAGGGGTAAAAAACTGTGAGTGAGGCAGTAGAGAAAATCCTATAGGCTGAAGGGTAGTGAAACGCTTGGGTACACACACGCAAAATGATAAAAAAATAAAAAAGTAAAATACGAAATAAGAAAAAAGAGCTGTAGGACGAAAAGAAGAAATAGGGAAAAAAGAAAAACGAGTTAAGAGAGAAAAGTGCCAGTATGAACGTATCAGATAGAGGGAGAGAGAGAAACTTTAACACAACCAGGCCTTATTTTCGACAAGCCCACAAGTCTCGGGTCTATCTTATATATAGATCTATATGTGTTGCCAGTGGAAAATGTAAGTTTATATCTATATGTATTTATATATACGCACTACACACGCAAGCGCGTCTTGAGTGTTTCGTAAATTTTCGTAATAGAAGGATGAGAGGACCAAAAAGTAGCCTTGTCCAGCAGCCAGTCCTGTATACTCTTGGGAGAATTGGAGCTTTGAAAAGTTACAAGAGTAAGTGAGATATGGTAGTAAAGTGAGAAAGAGAAAGAGATGAAACATCAAGAGCGAGATGAAAGTGGATAGAGGGATGAGGAGATGAAGAAGAAGAAGAAGGGATGTGGAACCTCTATCTCTTGCACTTCTAACTAACATGTATTTTGCATAAAGCTTACATTACTTGAATTACAATGCTCCGACGCTGTCTCATCCCTTCGCGTGGTGAGATGGTGCCATGTAAATTGCTTCTGGAGCCACACCAGTTTGGGATTGTAGATGCTCTTGGGATGAGGGTGGCCTTCTGAGTAAAATACACATGGTCATGTGTGTGTGTACGTGTAAATGTAAAGACGATAGTTACTTGGACGTTCAATGAGTATGCGAGCTATTTCTCCACAAGTGAACACTATTTTGGACAGAACTTCCGCACCCTCTCACTCTTCCATCTTCCCATACACAAACTAGTCTATAGATACATATGTATATATATATATACATATATGTACAATCTATCTCTCACTTTGTCCTTGTCTTTCTTTGTCTTTCATTATAGTCTCTACTCTCTGGCTATCGGGAAAACGACGAGAGTCAAATTTAGCGATGGGTGGGATAGGTGAAAGCAACTAAGCGACGTTAGCCCACGACCCCAGTGTACCCGGGGGTGACCAGAGGTTGGTTAGGCGCAAGAGAAATTCATTACCTCGGTCATTCCAGCGCGTTATCGCATCCAGATATAATTGATGGGTAAGCGGGCAGAGGTCACATCAGCTACCGATTCATGCAACACCCTATAGCTTCCAATCAACGTACATCGTCGTATCACTGTTATTTATTTATTGACGTTGCGTGTAACACTCTGTATTTTCCTTGTTGTAATATCTCTTCTAATTGACAATCAACCTACTAAAATTTAACACGTAATTATTTTGGTATCAAATAATTATTACCATAACCTGATATAAAACCAGTTAACTATCGTATTATTTTCAAAGTTAATTACTCATTTCATTATCTTTTAAGACAATAAATTATATTTATGGATGTATCTCTTGTTTCATTTAACAAAGGGGTGGGTTTAAAAAAAAAAAAAATTTATATATATGTTTTCATAATTAAAAAAAAGTTTATTTTTATAGACAAATTTAAAATAATTATAAGATAGATAAAATTAATCTTTGAAAATAGTTATTTATGCGCAAGAATAATTATTACGATTGTTCGTTAAAACAAAAACAAAAAAAAAATCATACATTTATATATATATATATATATATATATATATATATATATATATATATATATATATATATATATGTATTGAAAAGAACAATAAAACATTTGTAGTGGAGATAAAAATAAGTTTGTTACTTCGAACAAACTGAAAAACATCTTCACGAATGTTAAATCTCCCCAAGGACACGTTCTGTCATTTTTCCTAAAGTAGTTTTTTTTATACTTATATATATATATATATATCTGCATGCGTCTTTGTCTTGTTTTATTTTTCTTTTCTTTCAGGTTTTTCATCCTCTCATACCCAACTTCCTTTAAAAGTCCGCACGTATGTACAAGCACGCACGTACCCCACACAAAATATATGCGCACGCGCGGACTCATACTCATTCGATCTGACGAATCACGTCTAAGATAATAATGTCAGGTGTGAGTGCGCGTCAATAATAAGATAATTTCAAATTTTAAGTTTAAAATTTAAGAGTTTAACCGTCAGATGATTTTATATACAATGAGGAATAAAAAACAAATGATATAGTAATAAAATGTCGAATAATAAAAATGAGACAAAATGCAGAAAGTAATTGAGATTAAAAAGATGACATTATAAAGAACTAAAACTGCAAGTAGTTACTGGATAGTAGAGTGTAAATCACAGGAATATGAGAGCAACCCGGAAGGTCTCTCTGAGAGGATAAGTCGAGGATTATCGATGGACATCGACGAGATCAACGACCCGCGGTCTTTTGACCCTTAAGAGAGGGAAAAATAAAAGGACTTTCGAGATATATCCAAGCGGAAACCAATAACTCTTCTCTCCCACCATCTTCGTGTTATCGATGAGCGATAACATTTACGTCAGATAGAAAAGCAAATGTCTTGAGTTCTTAAGCAAAGAAAAAGAAATAAATAAAAAAAATTATTGTTCAAAACAAAGATCTAATTCAAAAACTATTATAAATTGACAAATAATTTTTACAACAATTCCAACAATTCCGTCACATATTTCAAGGTTTTTTTCGTTTAAAGATATTTCTCTATTCTACGGGCAACAGTTTTATTCTATAAATCTCGATCTAACTTGTCCAAGTCACCACGTTTTCTCCACAATAAATATATAACCTATGTAAGTAACAATTTAATGTTAAATAATTGTCAAACGAATTTAAAATGTCAGTTATGGAAAAATGTTTTCTTGGAAGCATCAGGTGCATCTTATAATCAGATACATAGACGTAGACAAGTGTCATGAAAAGGGGGGGGGGGGACAAGTGTGAGACGACAATACAGGCGACATGTTGGCTTGCATGGCAAATTTATGTATTTGACTGAGAATGCTGTGGAGAAGGCGAAAGCTTGAATAGTGTGCTGGCGTCCAGGTTCCAGGGAAAGCAACTAAAGGGAGAGAGCGAGGCTGTGAGGCTACTTTGTATGTACGCACGCTGACATCTTACCCACCCTTCCGAGCCGGTGGTCGGAAAACCGTTGGGGTATGGGGATACGAAAGAGGCAAAGGCAAAGAGAAGGTGGGCGGCGAGATCAATACTGGCACCCCCTGGACCAGAGCCATCCTCTATTCTCCATCCTTTACTTCCATCTCGGCCACGGGTGGCTCACGTGTGTGAGCACCGGACCTCTTAGAATCACCAACCTCCGAAAACCTGACCCCTTACTCCCCATCTCCTACACTCCACTCTACTCTGGTGTTTCTCTGCCTCTACGTTGCCTTCACTTTGCCTCTACATACTCCTATATCCACGTACACGCAGCCTTAACGTCCACAACGGCAAGCCACCCTCTTGCTATCCACTCCCTCGTTGTCTCTCACCCACTCGCTCAACTCCCTCTATCTTTCTATATCTCCGTATATATATAGTTGCTTAAAACCGATGTGCTCGTATAAGGAAGCCACCACCGTAGCTGCTGCTGCAACCTCGTTTCTCTTCTTCTCTTCTCTATATCGTCCTTTCGCGTTCACACACTGAGATAACGCTTTGCTTGGCGAGAAGAGAAGAGACCAGCCTCGACGTAATCGCTAAGTCCGCCCGGGACTCTCACGCGATAAATATTCAAAGCACTCCGGGAAAACCCGGGCTTCCTTCCTCTCTGTCTTTCTTCATATATTTTTCTCTTGCTTACTCCCTTTTACTTATTCCTTAAATATTTCGCATGGTCATTATTATTTTTCATTTGTTTAGTTTTCTGTTAATTTTTTATTTACAGGCTAAATTGAATCATTCGAGTTGAGGTTTTCTTTTGCTTTTGTTGTTTTATTTTTTATTTTTAGCTCATATAACGTGTATCAAAAATTTATGAGTGATGAATTTAAATTATAGTTTAAATCAGATTGCAACAACTACTGTAAAATTAAAGAAAAAAAAAGTTTATTGATAAAATAGCCGTTGCCACAGTAAATAATCTATACGTAAAATGGTCGCTTCTTTGCGATATTTAATCTGATGTAAAACAAAGTTTGTTTGATGGTTTCATAGTAGTAATATGATCAAGTAGTTACACTAAATTTAATAGCATTAATCTGATCAAGTGAATGAAATCATGTTGGTTCACTGAATTTTATCAAGTTTGTATATTTTTTTATCCTACCGTAGATACAGAAAGATTAAGTAATTAATGTATAATATGATTATCTGTTTAGCTAAAATAATGATTAGAGTGGACGCAATTATATTTATCATCAAATTTTTTTTAAATACTCAATCGAATAGTTGCTATAAATTTTTTAGTTTAAATAAATATGTAAAATAATGAAATGTTTTAAAACGAAAAGCAGGTAATGTTTGTTTCAGTACAAATTTAAAATATTTTTGACAACAGTGGGAAGAAACGTTATAAACTAAATCTAGAGACTGATGATCCTTTGTCTAAGCATGCATCTGTAAAACAAAAAAATCTGGCCAACGGTGAAGAAGACAGGAACGTTGATTGGTCGTTGGACACCGTGTCGTTTCATCGTTGGCCATCTAGAATTTTTGCATTACAATTAATCCACCAGCTTAATAGCCTTCATTTCAAACACCTGGTACGGCCACTGGCCTCTAGGACAATGAGACATCATCTTAGTTCTCATTGGGGATAAAAACCAAAAGACCAAAAAGAATATCCAGGCAAAGTGACCTGCATCTCTCGAAAGGACACAGCATCCACACTCTCTATCATCGTTATAAGAACAAGGGGTGCGAGCCTGAGAATAATTTTAGAAGAATACTCATCACTTTAGGGTTGTTTTTCAATCGTAACAATGAAATGTCCAATCTACTTAACATAATTAACTTATATCAACATTAAACATAAATCTTTTATTATTATAATTTTTTTTTAAACTGATAGAAGGACTTTTTAGCATTAAAAAATATTTCGTAATATTTAAGGAATCATTACTTTGACGTCATTTTTTTGTATTAAACAAATATCTCTTACTATTTAATATTAAGAAATAATTTCTAAGAAACGATGTCTAACATATGATTTCTTAAATATTAAGAAATCATTTTAAATGTTAAAAAATCGTTCTATCAGTGTACAAATTATAAATAAGATTTATTTAATGTTAGATATAATTCAATTGTCTTGTAAACATAAAATTGAGATAAATTTTATTACAAACTATAATAACTTTAAATTACTTAGAATCAATCAACAATCACTCGGATCATTTCGTGATGTAGAAAATCGGTGGATCGTGATGGGGCTTTGGTTGATGATAATAATGAGACGTCTTGATCATTAAATATATAAGAAACAAAGATATCTCGTAAAAAAAAAAATTAAAAAAAAAGTTAATAAATAAGACATGGAAGAAAATAAAAATGTAAAATTAGATGAGAATCAATTGCGATCTTTTTCAGAGCACAAACCGATTAAAACACCGATCAGCCGGCCTCCGAGCTTGACCTCACGTTCGTCGTTCAGTTTTCTGACCCCAACGGTCGCCACGATTACACGCTCGTCAACGTTAATGACAGTATAATGATCCCGCGGCTTACATGACTTAGATCCACGCAAGGTGACGACCGGATAGCAGATTTATATGACTGATGGTCAACGCGCGACCAGTGGACACTGTGTGGTCAGAGGGGAAAAATATCCTTATGAATATATATATTTATATATACTTGACTCTTTTATACTAATCCTGATTAATTGCCGAACACATATGCTCCAACTAAACAAGATATTTGTTTTACTTAAGTACAAGTGAATAAAATTATCTTGTCTCATAAGTTTTAACCTTTATAACTTTATAGTTTTTTAAAACTACATATTTTATTTTCAACTAAGTAATGCAATTATTTTTTTGCGATTTTCATTTTTTTACATTAACATAAGATTTATTTACATATTTGAAAAAAAAGAAAATTGAAGCATGATAACTTAATCCTTAATATTGAATTATATTAATTATAAGTACAAAAATTCTTTGTGATATTTATATATTTATAATTATTTAAAAAATTGTTGAATATTTGCTAGCTGCAATTATACGCGGAGAATAATTTATGGGAACAATTGTTAATAAATCATGGGAATGTTTCCCATATTGTAAACGGAGAAAAAAAATAACTGTTGATATGCAATATGACATGGCTCTATAGTAGCTACATGACTTAGTTTCGTTATAGTCATAGGACTTGCCCTTATTAAAATTAAATTTAATCATTATTAAGTCAATTAATAATAATTTAACAAATGTTAAGTTAATATCTATATTAACAAATAATACAAACTTATTCATTAAATGTTAAAATTAATTCATTAACTACTCCAAAAATTCTCGGAGTATGAAATTTTTTTTAAACAACATATCATTATTATTGTTATTATTTATTTGTTTAAGTACTCAGAAGATTATCCCCGGTAGTCCCACTCTACCGAGAACCGCACCTGAGCGCCTTCCGTTACTGTTGTAATGCTTCATCAACAAAGATGGTTAGCAAGCGCAGCAGGCCTAAAAAGACGGAGGGATCCGAGGATAACAGCCTTCTGTATCCGCGATGCTAAAAACTCAACTTGTGATGAACAATTTGGTATCCTAGCTAGTGCAGACACAAAAGACTGTTTCATCCCTCCAAGGATGCCAAAAATGAGTGTGACAAGCCTGACACGGTAGCCTGGGTAAAGTTTACCAATTCCGAACAGGAGATCCTGATTTATTTGTTGTTTGTGTTTTTTAACCGTGATGTTAGACTCAACAGGTGCTGAGAAAACATCTCCTGGCAACTAAGGCCGGGTTGGTATCTTATCAATACCATGCGTGTGTCGAAGGTAGTGATAAAGTACTCATAGAGCAGCATTATGACGCTGAATGCATGCACTTCTAGCCTGCACATGACATGTTGATAAGAGATGCATAAGCGTTTCTGGATGTTGCTTACATATCCTACTTCATGTGTCGGGCAGCTGCATCTAGAGCATTTTAGCACGGTATTCAAGAGTGTTGATAACATCTTAGCAGGTAAAAATATACCCCTCTGTCTCGGACATCATGTCAGCTGATTTCAAGAAAAAAACGTCAACTGGGTGGACAAGCCATGATCACGCACGTGTTTGAAGAACACACTGTGCATGGATTTGTCTATGTGCGTACTGAGTAGTTTTCGCTGCTCAGCATCCCTAATTACACTCTCATATTCCTCCTAAGAAAGTTCCATAAGAGATATTATTCTTCCGAGACCAAGGGTTTTGCTGCATAGATTGCTGCCTTACATAAAAATGCTCCCTTATGCCTATTTTCATGACAAAGAATAATTTACACAAGGAAGTCGTTTTCATCTGCGGTAACAACTTCATATGTTAGACCCAAAACGAAACGATCATGTAGCCACTCCAGGCTCTGTGAACCTCTCCCACCGATGTTCCGAGAGAGGTATGATCTGGTGACCGAAGACTTAGGGTGCATGCTCCGATTTATATTCATGACTTTGCATGCCTTGACAGCGAGATCTCTTAGCTTCTTTCGGGTTCATTTAAGAACATCGAACGAGTAGAGTAGTACTGGGTCAGCAAGCATGTTTGTTGCGGCGACTGTTCTTTCCGGAAAGCTCTAATGACTAGATTTTCCTGAGTCTCTGCACATACACGCTGCAAAGAGTCGTTTTGATTTTAGAGACGTCCTGCATAGGACTCTCGCCAATTCCAAGATATTTGTATGACTCTCCAGCGTCAAGATGTTTAATGACGCTTCCATCTACTAACACGATATCTCCACACGAATCAGAGCACTTACCCTTCACCAAATTAATGACTGTGAACTTGTCCAACCCCAAAGACATGCTGACATCCCGTGTATACTCCGCTGCGATTTTCAAGGCTGTCTGAAGATGTTCCTCACCAGGATCATACACCCTCAGATCATCTATATATAGCACGTGGGTAATCGAATATTTTCGGTCGGTTGGTGGACACACTGAGTATACACGAGTTCGGCAGAGAGCAACAAATATCGGCAGCAGTGAGATGCAAAATAGCAGAGGGCTCAGAGAATGTCCCTAAAAGACTCCTCTTTTGTACTGACCAGCTTCATGTTTGTTGTTTCCACATGAAATGTGGAACGCTGTTCGCCAAAGCTGCATCGTACGTTGAATGCATCCTACTGTTCTACAATTGATTCCAAGGCATTCGAGCAAAAGGAAAATAAGCTCATAAAGTGTTGAGTTAAATTCCTTGCGGTAGTCAATCCAGCCCATTGACAGGTTGCGCTGATAGAAGATCGCGTCTTGAATAACACAACGATCAACTAACAGATTCTATTTGTAACCTGACAAGCCTCTTTTACTGCTATGCTGTTCATATATCTGCAGCCACACAGGATCTATCTCCTTTAGAATGCGATTGTTTAAGATTTTAGTGAAAATCTTATAAACCGCATTCAGACAGGTGATAGGCCTATAGTTCTATGGGTCAGATAAGTTGTCTTTTTTAGAGAGGAGCACGGTTCACCCTTTTACAAATCAGCTAAGAATTGGTTCGCTCGCTCTGATAAAATCTGCAAATATCCAGATTACAATGGGTAGAAATACATTTCTTCCACCAAAATAAGTTAAAGTCATCTGAACCCGGAGCAGCCCAGTTCTTACCATTATTCAGAACTAAACGAACTTCTTCCACGCTGACTGCAGGACTCTGTTCATCAACACTGGCCGCGGCGGTGTTCTCGGCAAAATACTTCGAAGTCGTTTAGAGCTGAAGTGTAAATAAAGTAAAATATAACATACAATAATAAAACTTTACAAAATTCTATACAATTTTAAGGATTTTAGGAACCCTTAGAAATGTTCAAGAAATTTTGTAAGCTCTATAAATTTTGTGCAGTAAAGTTTTATCAAATTTTATAAAATTTTACAGAACTTTGTAATATTTTACAAATTTTTATAGAATGTTGAAAAAAACATTATCGTTGGCACTGAATTTAAATTTGATAAAATTTTACAAAACTTCATAAAATTTTGCAAAAGTACATTAAATTTAGTAAAATTTCATTAAATTTTAATATGATTTAATAAAATTTTATGAAAAGAATTTTTCTCAGGCAAAAAAAAAGTAAATGGAAATCATAATTTAAACTTTAATTATAAATAAAAATGTTTAAACTGCCTAAATTATTTCAATAAACTTATATAATTATATAAATGTCATTAACATTTAATCAACATTAATAAAAAATAATTATAATAAGTTATTATTATTCATATGATCTAGAATGTTAATTGTGATAAAAAATGCAAACAAAGAAACTCTTGGTCCTCGCCAAATTGATGACTTATGCAAGCACGCAGATGATGTCACCTCGTTAATTAACATTCACGACACGAACTTGGTGAATTCTGAGTCTAGAGATATGCACTCTCAGTGATTTATTACATTTACTAAAGACTTATACATTTAGATATTGTCGTGAATAAAAAAATAATTAAAAAGAAAAAGTAACTGTAATAAAAATGAAAAAAAAAAATTAAGTTATTACCTGATTTTATATCCGGCCAAACACAAAACTAAAAAACTCAGACACTTTTAAAATTATTGTGCAAGTTTAATGATTTAGCCTCAATTAGCTCAGCAATTTTGATTTTAAATTAACTTGATTATATTATAAATTAATCAATAATATTTAAAACATATAAATACCAATACAAACCATGCACTTAAATAATATTCATTAAAAAAAAAAAAAATGAAGTAAAACTAATCATCAAGGTAATTAATCTTCTCAAGGACTTTAACATAGCAATTAAATTCGTATTATTTCAACCAATACTATAATAATAAAATTTTTGATAACAAAAATAATTATCTCTTGCAAAAAAGAAAATAAATCAAAATGACAAATAAAAATAATGTGTATATTTAATAAAAAATAAAATTTTTAAAATCACAAAGTCAAAAAATCTTTAAATAAAAAGTTACATCCTGAGTGTGTCCTGTGTCCCTGTTGTCCAAGATCGAATTAAGTTACCGACTACCCCTTCCAACTAGCCATTGAGGGAGAAAAATATATATATGTACAAATTCTACAAGAATACACGCACATAATGTATAAGGAGAAGGGTGAAAAGGAAGAGACCAAGGGTCACGCATGGGCGGTGCCTAGGACCTATCCGATTTCACCGTCAACCAGATCGTTTCATCTTTTTCTTTTATTTTTCTTCCTTTAAATAGAATAGATCCTCGGTTGCCTACAACAGGAGCCTATGGTCATTTACTTTTTTCTTTTTGTTTTCTTTTTACTTTTATATCCTCATCGTTTGCAGGTAATACGCTGGTTCGTTACGCACGCCATTGATTACAGAAACGACCGGTAGCCACACACTCACCATCTTCACTCACTACTGTCTGTTATATTCTCTTCTCTACTCTTCTTTTTCTACATCTGTCTCTTATAGTAATAGTAATTCTTTCATAGTTTGTAAAGCGCAAAAAAAAAAAATTTCGCACTTACGGCACGTGCGACCCTGTGTAAAAAAAAACTTATGACCATCGGCTTAGATGTACGTTATAACCTTTTGTTAAATATTCTGAATTCATTTATTAAAGAAGATATATATATATATATACATATAGTATGTAATTTAAAAAAAAAAAGAGGTGGTAGAACCACAAGAGGATAATCGAGGGAGGGAACCCAATACTAAGAAGCGTGTAAGTATCAGAGAAAAATAAAATTCTAGAAGTGTGGACATGCGTGCTCGCAACGGATATGTAAATTCTTCGAAATTTCTACTGGATAGCCAACGGACATTTTACGCTTCTTATCGATTGTTTCAGACATTCGTTTAAAACGTTGAGCATTTTATTGAGAATTATAATGCTTTCGATAAATCGGAAAAGAAATTGACTTACTCAAAATTTTGACAATAATTCGTGTTATTCTTTAGATAATTAGTCAATTTTTAAGATTTCGATACTTTTTCATTATTGTTTTCGTTGTAATGATACTTTTGGAATATTTTGAATAAATAAAATTTATTAAATTTGTTAAAAAATTACAACTTTGAAGTTATGATTGTAAAATTGCTACCGAAACCATTTAATAAATTCAATTTATACTGATAAAATATGCGAAGAAGCGTTGCAAGCAATTTTTAAGCTTGAAAATGGTAAGTACATAATTTCGGTTAGCAGGGTTGAAAATGGTGTACAGTTTGGGGCTAATCCACGAAGTCAACTGTTTTCCAGATTTTTTTTTTATCAAAAATATGTTCCTGAGAAATTTTTTCTACAACATTTCATTATACGTAAATTTTATCAGCGCATTATAATTTTTAATGACAGTGACTAAGAAAAAATGAGCAATGTTCTGGTTTCAGATTTTGCAATCGTAATTTTTTATTTGAATACAATTTTAATAAATTAATTGAATATTCCATAAATATATTCTTTCAAAAAGGTAATTTTCTTCTTTTTTTAACTATCAAAAGAGTTAAATATCAACATCAGACAATATTACTAGATTAAGAATACTTTCATTATTCTAAAACTCATTATAATGAATATTTCTCAATTAAAAATTAGCTTAAATCTTTCCCAATTCTAAGTTACTATAGGTGTAAAGTACATAGTTTAAATATTAATGTAGCCGTATATGGTAACAGTATAGACAACAATGATGACATTAATTGCATGTCAATCACATTTACATAATAACAACGTTGGTTAACACAAAGTTTTTATAAGCAATAAAAATTAATAGCTTTTTAATTATTTTAATTTTATATTATATTAAAATTTTAAATAATCCAATAGATCGCTTCAATCAAATTCAGATTGAAATAAATTGTTACGGCTAAAACAACTTAATTACTATGATCATTTTAGCAATAAATCATTTTTTTTATAATCTCTTGAAATCGCAAAAATGCATAGTCATTGAGAGAAATGTATATGACTGTCAGGATAAAAAAAACTTATTTATTTTTTGGATTAAATATACCTCAGAAGATACTTTAATAAACAAAGAAAATCCTCTTAACATCTCAGCTCAATATTTAAAAAACTGAGCTAGTACACGGGGGAAAGGGGGTCCTCTTTCCCATTTAAAATGCCAAGAAAACAATTTTTTTTTTTATTGTATTTTGTAAATAACTATGTGAAAAAAAAATTTTCTGAATTTTAGATTCCATGATTTTGTAGGAAATTAAATTCCCGACAGAAAAGTCAGTAGTGACACTTGCTAAGGGTTGATAAGCAAATAAATTATAGAGAACGAAGCTTGAGGGAAAAAATCGAATTTTAAGACGAAACGATTTTTTTTTTTTTTTCATACATTAATTACCCGGGATTTTTTTCCGATTTCGCAATTAAAGCAGTCATAGAAAATTTAATTGTGTTCCGAAATAGTCTTCAAATTGATTATTATGCAACTTATTAAAAAAAAAGTTACAAAGTTGTAAAGTCAAGAAAAATAGAATTCTTGGAAAAGAAAAAATTGTTTTTTTTTTTTATTTTTGCAGAATATAATTGTAATCGAAATTTGGAATGCAAGTTTATCAAATAGACTCTATATAAGTCCACAATTCTTGAATATTTGACTATATACTATATTTTGCTAGATGTCATCAACATATAGTTATCACCTGAATAGAATGTTATATTCACATGTATATACACACAGGTGACATTCTATTTAAAATCCCCCCTGGACTGTTGGATCTTTTGCTGGACAACGACATCCTTCGACTGGACCCACACGTGCAGCACGTGCCTTTGGTCAATTCTATCCATTTGAATGAGTATAACCAAGATCAAGTTTTTTTTTAGTCTCCATCCCCTTAATACTTTCTACATTCGTTCTAGTATAAAAATAATATTTCATATAAAATGAATCATTATACGGTTGTCATATATCTGTCTACATCTATCGAATTATTAAAAAACAATGAAAAAAAAAGATTTAGAGAAACGGTCAAGCTAAACATTTTTCATACTTGGCATCTATGTTGAATGTGAATTATTTTTTAGCAATATCTCAACATCGTTCATGTTAAAAATGAGCACGTGTCATGTATGATATGAATAAACTAACCGACCGGTTTCTTTCTGTGGTCTTTTACATTCTATTCCATCAATGACCGATGGTCATTCAACTTTACAGGCACAATAATATATGTATGGATATATATACCAATTTTTGCTTATGTTTTCTTTCTGTGTTGGCAAATTATAACGTATTGAGTATGGTCAGTTCATAGGTCAAAATCCAACTATGGACCCACCGAGGGTCCCAATCTCATCATTAAAAGATAATGTCAATTCAGTTCCAACATAAACTGATGATACTGTGTATACATTGAATTTGTATTGTGCGCATAATGTTTGAAGGTAAAAGCGATCAGGTTATTCCATTATTTAACTTTTTTTCTTATATGTATGTATTCAATTGATATAGCAATACTAGATGACTATATTGTCATGAATAATAATTTCAAACAATGCATCCTTTATAACCACAATCTGTATTAACTTTATTATTCGTATGTATATATATATGGGCAGATCCATTAATTTTCGATGAATGTGTGCGCGTGGATTACCGATTTTTGTCTCGAAAGTAGGTCAAAAAAGAAGGTAATCCTGCAAATTTGAGCTCAATACTCTTAAATCCGGCCACTGGAGAATTTTTTGAAATTTGAAAAAAGTCAATTTTTTGGTTATTTTTTAAAATTTGTATCTCAGCTTCTATATATAACTTAGAGAAACTTATTCGGCGGCATTTTTTCTGTAGACACTCTACTTTCAAGAAAAAAATAGATATATCCTCTAAACTAATATCCGGCTTAGTTGAGAGTTTCCAACTAAACCACTGAATTAGCGAAATTTTCCCTCTTTTTAAAATGCTCTCCAATCTACAGTTTTCAGAGTAAAAGGATAAATAACAGCTGATTTTTTTGGTGTAGGTGTATTCTGTTGATATCAACTGTAATTTTCCTTAATTGCTTCGATTTCGTATATATATGGCCATCCAATGCTGATCAATATTTCAAAAATTGCTATTTTCAGATAGCTATTACTTTTTTCTCGGAACTTCGATTTGCTTCAAATTTTCAGGAAAGTTGCTTTGTTATATCCCTAAAAATCCCTGAAAATTTCGACTTTGGTATCGAGATTGGATCTGAGTTCTAAATTTTCAAACATCCCGAAAATTGCTTTGTTTAAAATAATTTTTGCGAATAAGTCTTCATATATCTAATGAATTATATACTTGTTTTTAAGTTTGCTACCAATACATGATTGAAATTTTTTATACTACTGCTGTTGATTCTTATTTAAGTAGTGTATTGAGTAATAGAGACGATCGCGACTTAATTTTACTTTATATACTCTCTAAATATGAATTAGTGAAAATAAGTGAATATTCACTAATTCCAAGTACAAACCGAACCACTAATTTCAAAAAGTGGTTCGGTTAACACTCAGAATTAGTGAATATTCACTTATTTTACTTATTCATGTTTAGAGAGTAAGCATTAATAAGTTACTTTATACACAAATAAATAAAATATTTTATGTCTTTATTTAGCATAATTTTTAAATAAATCAGTAAAAAAAGTTTTTAGTTTATATATTATATATTTAGATAAATTATTAACCTTTAAAAATCACTGTAATCTCATTTTTATCTTTCTCATGTGAAAAAAATTCGTTAAAAAAGAATTCAAAAAATGTTTGCGATGACGATTTACTAAAAACATTTTTTTTTTCGTAGAATCGGAAAAAATTTCAAAAGAAATGCATTGTCAAAAGGGTCAAAGGTTTTTAATAAAAAATTCATTCAAATTTCCCCGAATGTTAAATACAAGAAAAAAAATTCTAGAATTGAGTCCTCTGAAAACGAAGTTTAAAAAAATTTACATAAGAGTAAAAAAATATTTTGAAAAAAGGTTTCTCACCATCTTACATTTTCAAGTTTACCATACTTTTTTGAACAATTTTAATGAGATCTACGAATTTTTTTTCAACTTGATGTTAATAATGTCATCTTACTAATAGTTCGAAAGCTTTAAGCAAAATTGATGACACGCCAATCAAATGAATATTTATCTAGATCTTCAACTCTAGTCAATAAAACTTTATGCAAAGTAATTTTGCATGAATAATTTATTTTAAATCCTTATTATTCATTACATAAATTAATTTTATCTTTTACATATTTTTTATGTTTTACTTTGACAGCTCCTTTCAAAATCTATTCACAAATATTTAGAATGTTGTCACAAATATTAATTTATTATTTAAAATTTTTTACAATTCCATTTGCAACTCTATAATGCAGAAATCATTCCAACCCTTCATAAAAATTTTTATTAATTAACTAAAAATAATGTTTAAATAAATAAAATTGTTCAAGATACTTGACTTTTAAATTAAGATTTAAGAATTTGATATAGCTATATGTTTAATTATATATTTAAAAAAAAATATATATATATATGTATATATTAGGGTGATTCATTTTAGACCAACATTTTTTTTTTTCAAGTCCCACTCAAAAATCTTGTAGCATATGAAAAATAAAAAATTCTCACCAAATTTGAGCTCTTAATTTCAATTTTTAGAGGTCTCTCAACGAATTTTTAGTTTTTCCATTTAAATAACACGGGAAAACTTTTTTTTTTAATTTTTTGCTTCCGCATCTCATCAAGAAATTTTTTTTTTGAAATATCATGCTGACGTTCTTATAGTAGACTAAATGCTCTGCAAAAAAGTTCATTGAGTCGAGTCTGTAAGTGCAATATCTCCATCATAATTCACGTTACAAATTGTAATTTTTGTGGGAATTCAATTTTAATGCACTTAGAAACGAAACTAATGGCGATAGACAAAAAGTTTAAATGGCAATTTTGTATGTTATTCAATACTCTAAAATAATGCTCCCATGAATATCTTTGTACCACCAATAGTTTAGCCTCCAGACGCTCTCAAAGTCCAATTTTTTTCAAAAATATGCTTTTAATGCACTTAGAAACGAAACTAATGGTGATAGACAAAAAGTTTAAATGACAATTTTGTCGGTTATTCAATACTCTAAAATAATGCTAGTATAAATATCTCGGTACCACCAATCGTTTAGCCTCCAGACGCTTCAAGGTCTAATTTTTTTCAAAAATATGTTTTTAACGCACTTAGAAACGAAACTAATAGTGATAGACAAAAAGTTTAAATGACAATTTTGTCGGTTATTCAATACTCTAAAATAATTCCATTATGACTATCTCTGTTCCACCAATAGTTTAGCTTCCAGACGCTCTTAAAATTCTCTTGGAATGTATTGCGCAAAACAAAATTTTTTCGCAAGTATAATAATTACTTAAATTATTTAAAAGTATACTATAATAATAAACAAAAATATTTTATTTTGGTTTGGAAAAAAATAATTAGAATTTTCGATTATTTTCCGATTGAAATATTTCAATCAGTTTTAATCGGATTTATTTGGAAAATAATAATTTATTTCTCGAGTTTTTTCCGATTGAATCCGATTGAGTCCGATTGAAAGTCAATCGGAGACCACGAATGCTCCCGAACATTTCTGATTGAAAATTTGTTTCCGATTGAAACTGATAGAATTCTGATTGAGTTTCAATCAGATTCAATCGAAGTTTTTAATCAGGGATAATTGCTCATAAGTTAAAATAATAAGTGACTCCAAACAGAAGTTTGATATTTTCTGTACACATTTACCAAAATAAAATACTTATGTTTATTATTATAGTATATTTTTAAATAATTTAAGTAATTATTATACTTGCGAAAAAATTTTGTTTTGCGCAATATATTCCAAGAGAATTTTAAGAGCGTCTGGAAGCTAAACTATTAGTGAAACAGAGATAGTCATAATGACATTATTTTAGAGTATTGAATAACCGACAAAATTGTCATTTAAACTTTTTGTCTATCACCATTAGTTTCGTTTCTAAGTGCGTTAAAAGCATATTTTTGAAAAAAATTAGACCTTGAAGCGTCTGGAGGCTAAACGATTGGTGATACCGAGATATTTATAATGGCATTATTTTAGAGTATTGAATAACCGACAAAATTGTCATTTAAACTTTTTGTCTATCACTATTAGTTTCGTTTCTAAGTGCATTAAAAGCATAATTTTGAAAAAAATTAGACTTTGAGAGCGTCTGGAGGCTAAGCTATTGGTGGTACAGAGATATTCATGGAGGCATTATTTTAGAGTATTGAATAACCTACAAAATTGCCATTTAAACTTTTTGTCTATCACCAATAGTTTCGTTTCTAAGTGCATTAAAATCGAATTCCCACAAAAATCACAATTTGTAACGTGAATTATGATGGAGATATTGCACTTACAGACTCGACTCAATGAACTTTTCTGCAGAGCATTTAGTCTACTATAAGAACGTCAGCATGATATTTCAAAAAAAAAATTTCTTGATGAGATGCGGAAGCAAAAAATTAAAAAAAAAAGTTTTCCTGTGTTATTTAAATGGAAAAACTAAAAATTCGTTGAGAGACCTCTAAAAATTGAAATTAAGAGCTCAAATTTGGTGAGAATTTTTTATTTTTCATGTGCTACAAGATTTTTGAGTGGGACTTGAAAAAAAAAAATGTTGGTCTAAAATGAATCACCCTAGTATATATACATCAAGTCAATTAATATATTTTGAGACCACCATCAACGTATTAACTTAGTCCTGAAACACCGAAATAATGTAATCAGCTAATTTGTGTCCATCAGAACTTTTGAAATATGACATGACCTACTGACATTTAAAAAAAAATCCCAACTGACCATTTATATAAAGAGCTAAAGTGCGATAACAAATGTACGGCTTACCGCATCTATATATATATACACTGAAAAAAATAATCGCTAGCTGCTAGCGATTTTTTTCTTTAGCAGCTAGCGATTTTTAATCGTTAGCTGCAAGCGATTATTTCGCTAGCGGCTAGCGATTTTTTCTTTAGCAGCTAGCGATTTTTAATCGTTAGCTGCAAGCGATTATTTCGCTAGCTGCTAGCGATTTTTTCTTTAGCAGGTAGCGATTAAAAATCGCTTGCTGGAAGCGATTTTTTCGCTAGCTGGAAGTGATTTTTTCGCTAGCAGCTAGCGATTAAAAATCGCTTGCTGGAAGCGATTTTTTCGCTAGCTGGAAGTGATTTTTTCGCTAGCAGCTAGCGATTAAAAATCGCTTGCTGGAAGCGATTTTTTCGCTAGCTGGAAGCGATTTTTTCTTTAGCAGGGAGCGATTAAAAATACTGTTTTTATCATTGAAATAAATTTATAAATATACATATTCATATATATTTATACATATATATAAATATATATTGATATATTCATATATATATATATATATTTATAAATTTATTTCAATGATAAAAACAGTATTTTTAATCGCGCCCTGCCAAAGAAAAAATCGCTTCCAGCTAGCGAAAAAATCGCTTCCAGCAAGCGATTTTTAATCGCTACCTGCTAGCGAAAAAATCGCTTCCAGCAAGCGATTTTTAATCGCTACCCGCTAGCGAAAAAATCGCTTCCAGCAAGCGATTTTTAATCGCTACCTGCTAGCGAAAAAATCACTTCCAGCTAGCGAAAAAATCGCTTCCAGCAAGCGATTTTTAATCGCTACCTGCTAAAAAAAAAATCGCTAGCAGCTAGCGAAATAATCGCTTGCAGCTAATGATTAAAAATCGCTAGCTGCTAAAGAAAAAATCGCTAGCCGCTAGCGAAATAATCGCTTGCAGCTAACGATTAAAAATCGCTAGCTGCTAAAGAAAAAAATCGCTAGCAGCTAGCGATTATTTTTTTCAGTGTATATATATTGTAACGAATGACTACAATATATATATATATATATATATATATATATATATATGTCATATGCCACCGTGAAGAGCATAACTCGTCACCCTCGGACAGGCATATGTTTATGACCGTCGTTGAGTGGCTATCTTGAAAAAACATATTAATCAAATGACACCAAGTACACGCGGAAAAAAAAGTAGTAATACCTCCCGTCTTACCGAAGTAACTATTTCCATCTTTGCATTTGAACTATTCTCATTCTTTTATATTAACTTTTCCTATCGGAGATGGTAACCATTTTTATCCTAGATAATATTCATTACTATCTCTGATGGCAAAATTTACAAATTTTTTAGATATAAGAAATATTACTATCTAAATGGTAACTACTGTTAGTATTGGCAATAATAAATATTATCATACGAAAAAAGAATGATTATTAACATAAAAGCATGATAATCATTCCCACTTATAAGATGGTAATAGTTATCATTTTTTTTAGCGTGTAGCATAATATTCGTCAACTACCAACATATTGGACATATCACGTGAATACAGAGTATAGAACTAAGCCTGGATATATATTTTTCAAAGGATTTATATACAAATTTTTATCGAATTATTTTGTCAAAAAGTTTAACGGAATTTTCTGGACATAAATCGTTTTAAATTCTATAATACTCACTATCAGAACTTGGAACATATATAATAATATAAATATACCAACTAAAAGTAACCGTCATATGGTATTTTATTTTTGTGACAAGAATATCTGTATATTTAATGGCATGGGAATATGTTCCGATAATTCCGTTAAGGATCTTTTCATCGATGAGATGCAAAGTTCTCGCGAAGATATATTTATATAATATATATATGAACGACAAGCATATATCAATCACTTATAGATATATAGGGTATTTTATAGACGTAGGTATATATAGATGCTTTATAGTAAATTTATTTTTATAATGTATGCGAAAAAGGATATATATGTATCAAGAGCATCAAGAAACGAGTGAATGAGAAGACTGAGTACCTGCTCTGATGTCGATAATACACACAAGTTCTACATGAGATTGGTAATCCTGTAAGCCTTGCACTTGGACGAGCCAGGCAATCTAACACAGAGGAAAGAGTGAGACAGGCCAACGGTTTTGCATTGATTCCAGGTCATGGCATAACATTTCCTTATAAATCCTGGGCCGCGGCTATAAATCGGTACGTTACAAGGCAAAAAGGGGAGACAACTGTATGGAAAAAAAATAACATTGAGAGGGAGAGACAGAGAATTATAATGTTAAAGGGATGCCACCTATATTATAGACCGTAGTGTAGCGGACCTTTGAAAAGCCCTCACAAAAGGGGAGAAATTAAAATGTAAAAGGGATGATGTGCGTGGAAAAACGCAGCCCGATCGCCTCTTCACTCTCACTCTTTACAAAGCAAGGGATTTTGCTGGGAAATTAAAATTAACAGCAGTGGGGATGTAGAAAAGGAAATATATGGGGTGCCACGACTCTGAGCTAAGTGTATACCAACTGGAATACCTATACTGTCAGGGTCTTTACAGACAACTCATCTCTAGATATATATTTTTTTGTTTTTACTCATTTCTTAGTAATTTTTTAATTTTTTTAGTAATTTTTTTTATAAAAATTTACTGAACTAAACTTTTCATTTGTTTGCCCGGGTCAAAAAAATAACTTGATTTTGGCGTAACTTTAAAAATTAAAAATAAAGCAAGTCTAGCAAGACAAAAGCAAGTCAGGTTTAAGTTTTTGTTTTTAATAAATGAAAAACACATTTTAAAATAAGAAAACACATTTGGTTTTGACTTGCTTTTGACTAAGTTGTTTTACATAGTACCGATTTACGCCAGCTGAGTCAAATTAAATTCACGTTGTTTTGGATTTGACTTGGTTGACTTAAATTTTAGTGATTTAAGTCAAATCCAAACCAAACTTGACTTGGATTTGACTTAATTGATTTAAATTTTTCAGTTAAAAAAATTATATTAAAGTTAAAATAAGTAACTGTAAACAAAATTCAGGTAACTAAGTCAAATGTAAGTCAAACGAATTGTCAAAATCAAGTTAATAAAGTCAAAAGCAAGTCAAATAAGTCAAAAAGTTATTTTTTTGACCTGGGTGTTTAGAAAAGAAGACATAATTTCATATAGAAATGATTCAAAAATTAAATCATACACATTAGAATCCATAATTAATTAAAAGAAAAAAGTTAAAAATATTATATTAATTTTTTCAAATTAATATAAATATATTGCTACCCCACATTCGACCTCACATAAAAAAATCTAAAAAATCAAAGTTCAATTTTATGAAACAAAAATTTCTATTTTGTATTTTTTTCGGGAAAGAAATTGTCGTATTCCAAAAAATGATAATTTAAACGAAAATTGATGTACTATTGAAGATTCGTTTAATGTCTGTAAAATTCAAGTGTGTAAGATAATTTTTGAAATTTAAAAAAAATTATAAAACAAAATCATTTTTTTAATAACTTTTGAGGGTAGACTGTCGTGTCCCATCAAAAAATTTTTTTTATCAAAATTATTGTAAAATAATTTTAAATTTATTAGAAAAAGATCATAACAATTCATATCCGGTACTCAAAAAAGCTACAAAAAATAATTACTCGCATAGGTGGGCTGTCCTACCCCGGTCTTGCCTATAATGGTTGAAATAGGATACAAAATATTATAAACCTTAAAAATGTACTGCTACTTAATTTTGCTTCAGAATACTTGACAATATTCAACAAAATGATCTATTAAAGATTCAGTTTTTATGGAGAAAAATCTGTTAAAAAATTTGTGGATTCTGGCATTTTTAGAATTAAAATAACGAATTATTAATCATACAAACAAAGAGTAACTAAATTTTTCATTACTTATTTTAAATATAATTGCACTGCCAGTAAACAATTGATAGAACCGCACAATCAAACCAATAATTTAGAGGCAGTCTTAGTGATCTAAATCGATCTTATGATAGAAAAGAAGAAAACTAAAAGAGGAAGCTATAGAAAAAAAATAATAGAAGGGTATATATTCAGTATAGATACAGGTGATCTTGTAACCGTGAGAACATTCCCACAGCATCCCCCGGACGAGTCACCCCTTCTCATCCTTTCACTGTGTACTCAACAATCTCTATCTTTTTCTTGTTCTTCACCTTCTCGTTATAGCTATTTCGATATCCGGTGTGTGTTCCTTTACTTTCACGAGTGTATATCCATAAGGTGCTATAGTGCTAAAAGACCCCCCTGACCAAATAAGTTCAACCCCTGCTTGTGATCGGTCTAAACTATAATGGGAAACGGTTAGGGGCATAATTCTTCCGGGTTGCAGAGGATATTTTTACTGGTCCATAAGAGAATCCGCATGAGCAACAGAGCGACGGGATATCATTGTCCTAGATACGGAAAACTGACAACTGTAGAATGCCAAGTGAATAGGAAGCTCAGCTGGATGATTCACATCATTTTGCTTGTCTTCATAAAAGTTATTTTTATATTTTAAACCGTTGTATTACGATCATATTTATTCTTAATCAAAAATTAGTAGTTTTTGATTCTATATCTACAAAATGATCGGTGTTTATTTCGAACGCCCATCATCACGCAAAAACTACTAAATATTATGACATGAAATTTGCACTACCAACTTCTGCGCCTGTTAAAGAAGGTTTTCAGATTTACATTATTATCATTTTAATGTAAAAAACTACATTTTTTCCAATTTTGATTTCCACAAATTTTATCGATTATCGATTGCTCTTTTCTTTGAAATAAAACAAAAGAACATTATATATGGGACATTCTACGTCAAATCGACCACTTGGGATTCCGATCCTCTTCGATTTAGAATGAAATTAAATTTTTGGATCAAATTATTTATAGTTAGATATGATCGTTTTTTCTCGGGTAACCTTATTTGTAAGTAAGGGTCAATAGTGATTGGTTATTAATAAAAGTGGGATCTGAATATTAATATTAACAGACAGTATTTTGATGAACATCAATAAATCATATAAAATTGAGAAATTAATGCATAACTGACGTTATTTTTTTTACTTCGATTAAAAAGGTTTTATTATAAAAGTCACCTCACTACTGCGAACGGAGAAAAATATATTCCAAAGTGTTAAATTTAAAATTGTTTTATTACTTTATCAAATTGTAATTATACATTTATTATTTATATTAAAAAAACCAAAAACTTCATAATAACTATTTTTAATTAATTTAATTATTATTCATGAATTATTTTAATTTATCATTGATATAATTATTTCTTTTACAGCAAAATTTATCAATTTTTATGGTATTTAATCATTTGTTAAATCACAAGTTAAATATTTTTGTATTATAAAAAACTTGACTTATTTAATTATAAATAAGATATCAAATCTTAACAAGCTAGCGATAAGCTTTTTTGATTATCTTAATATTAGCTAAGTCTTCAATGTAATTTCAAGCTAAAACTGTTAGCTCGCAGTTAGCTGATTTTAGCGTTACCGATCAACGTACTTACGTTGGTTGGTAACTTAGTTAGAAACTAACGCTAGTAGTATTAGCTTACTGAAAGCTTGTTGCAAGGTTCATTTTCTACCTAGGAATATTTTTACATTTTTAAATATAGAAAATTTAAAATTGATTTTTTTAGTTCCATAAAAAAAATGTTATATTCGTTTCATAAATTTTTATATATCAACCATATAAATAACTAAAACACCAGATAATTCCTCAATCATATATTGGCTACTTTGATCTAAATGCCTCATCCTTCTGACTTTTTGTAAACATTTCAAAAAATCCGATGTCGTGAAACATTTGTGCCTATATACATCAAACAAAGTATTTATAAATAATGTTTATTTCTTTTGCTTAAAAAAACAATTGCTTCCTTTTTTTTTTCCATTTTAAATTTTTTTAGCAAGAAATTAAAAATATTTATTTCTATCTATTTTTCAATATATGTACAGTAGTATATATATTACCTGCATTTATTGTAATTATCTTTTTCATTTACTTGATCATAGCATTGTTGGCACACAGTAGTAATTGATGCAAACATCCCAGCTTTATATGTCCCATTGCATTTAATCTGTATAAAATCATTTCGAGCAACACTGTCTTCAATCACATGGAAACTATGACAGTATAAAATTAATAATGATGTTATAATATAGGTAAGAATAATAGAACAAATCTTATGTTTAGACATAACAAATTAACAGTTGTGACTATAATTATTAAATTCAATTGATTTTTTCCAGATGTTCAACATACTTAAACAAATCAAATACTAAAACTTCATTTATAAATTTATTGTTTCCTATTATCGTTAAATATATCATAAAGAAGAAGGAGTAATAAAGTATAATTAGTTATAATTAAAAGTAATCAATTTTTCGATTTTGTCGTAAAATATATAAATTTTGTAAGTACATTAAGTAATGTTGGTTAAAACCATTTTTTTTATCTATAGATAGTATATATACTCAACCGAAACTTCATGATTAACGTCATATCTTACGTAATTAAATATAAAAAGTACGACACCCAACCAAATAAACACTGAAATCGACTATGTTTTTATTCATCTCATTTATTTATTGCTTAATAAAACATTAGAAAAGGTATAAAGAAGATCTCGATTTCAATTTGTTTAGAAAAAAAAACAATTTGAAAATGAATTTTTTTATAATGCTTGTAAATTTTCGATTATAAGGGCATGGGTAATAATCTAAGGTTTCAGTGGCGTAGTAGATAAAAAAAAAAAACGAAGACTAAAATAAGAGCAAGATAGATATAATTTTTTTGATTATTTAAATCTATATAGATCTGCGTAGACCGTATATATATTTTAGCTATATATATAGCTATATTAGCTATAGCTAAAATTAAAAACTCGAATTTTAAAATCTTGTGAAAAGAAAATTAAATTTAACGATATATGATCAGATCAGGTTACATCGAATTATATTTAGTCTGATGTTGAATTTGGACCTGATCATATTCGGATACATATCACCGGATCTAATTATATTTGCTAAATTTTTTTTCTGATAATTGTTTTCATTTCTTTATATATATTCAGATCTGGCTAGCTATGGATATATTTCAACAGATCTGACTTATTTTACGCGAGAAAAGAACGGGATCTTATAAAAAAGAAAAAATTTAAAAAAAATTTTAATAATTCTGTTCATTTATAACATGTGAACGATAAAAAAAAGGATATAAAACTATATTTTTCATAGATTTTATACCTATGAATTCAATTTAAAAATTATTGGCAGACAAAATTAGCCTATGCGCAAGCATCCTTATTTTAAAAGTGCCGTTGTAATTCATTTTTGTAAAGTCATTCCGACCAACTTCTTCTTTTATTTTATATCTACACTCAGATAATGCAAACCGGAAAATAAAATTATGATAAAATATCAAAAAATGTAAAAATAAATATTTCATTTTGACATATCATGGTTAGGATTTAGTTATTAATAAGATCTACGAAATACGAAACTCAAAAACAGTTTTATATTTCTTATTTCACATACGATGATGTAAAGTATACCCGTGAAAAATGAAACATATGTGGCCATGTATGGCCGTATATAGTTCATATATGAAGCATATATGGCCATACATGGGCATACCAACTTTTTAATACAGTCATGCATGGTCATATATGAATCATATAAGGGCATATATGGCCATACAAAGCTTTGTATGACTATCCATGACCATGTATGCCCGTGATTAATTAAACATATATGGCCATATATAGCCGTATATAGACCATGTATGGGCATATATGGCCATACATAGTTGTGTAATGATAATAATTACACGGAAAAAAATTAATCGTGAATGCAACATGATGCAGTCTTGGTAAATAAACATGATGAAATCATGTTGCATTCACATGATTTGTCATGTTTCGGCTACATGATAATCATGTTGCGGTAACATGAAAAAATCATGTGGCATTCACATGATAATCATGTTTCGGCTACATGATAATCATGTTGCGGTAACATGAGAAAATCATGTGAATGCAACATGATTTGTCATGTTTCGGCTACATGACAATATGTGGCAGCAACATGATTATCATGTAGCCGAAACATGACAGATCATGTGAATGCAACATGATTTTCTCATGTTACCGCAACATGATGATCATGTAGCCGAAACATGACAAATCACGTGAATGCAACATGATTTCATCATGTTTATTTACCAAGACTGCATCATGTTGCATTTACGATTAATTTTTTTCCGTGTACGATTTGAAACCATTTTTAAAAAAGCTTCTTTTTTATTTCTCCGAGTGTGTCTTATTTTCCCTGTTTTATTTTATTACTTAAAGAAGTAAAGGAAGTGAAGAAATATCCTAATTATTTAACATGATTTGGAATAATTTTAATAACAATCTAAAAACAATTTCTACACACAGTATAGAAATTATTCTTTGAAAATTCGTAGAGAAGAATGTTCGATACGATATATACTTAGAAAACGATAAAAACAGATACAAATGATACATTCAAATAATATATTAGAATACTAGATTGAGTATAAATTTTATTATTAATTAAGGAGACCTTCTGATGTCAAAGTAAACTTTTATTATTACTTGTTGAAATATATATGTTTTTAAATTATACTGTGAAAATTAAAAATCAAAATTTGAATTATTTCGAAGTTATGAGAATTTGAAGGCGAGCGAGTTACCAGTCACTTGACTACCTAACTTGGTTCATACAAAAAGATCTAAAGCGTCTACTTCTATCTTCCTTCGGCTCTTTTTTAAATTGTATTGAATATAATTAAAATATATATTATCTATAATAAATTTTGTGTTGTAAATTTTCAAAACATAAAATATCTTAAAAAACGATTAATAGGTTCATTAAGATCTAACACTGCCTTATATTTAGTAGATTCCGACACAAGATTTAAGGTAATAAAATTCGATAGAAGTGCTTTTCCCAGAATATTCATGTTTTTTTTTTTTTTTTTTAATTTAATTGATCTGTAATTATAAAAATAAATAAAATTAAAATATGTTTTTATGTCTTTCAAATTTGAAAACTAGAAACTATAATATATACTAAGCTGTAGTTTTTTATATGGTCTGGTAATCATTACTATTAACTAATTACTATGTTAATTCGAATCTCAAGATTTTGGAACAGTACTGTCAATCATGATGATGAGTCTTATGTTTTGGAGTCATATTTCTTTGTCCGTTTAACATGCTTCTATATATTTGTTTTTCGTCGTGATGCTCCTGTCCTCTATAGAGATTTTTTGCCACTGTAACATGTAAATTTTTGCCACTGTATATAACATGGTACTGATTATATGAAAACTTGATAACATAGAAATGATTACCGTATATTTTTCTCCGTGACGTATTTTTTTCTCCATTTTCACTTGCATAATGTGTAATTTGAACAATAATGCATCTTATCAGCCATAAGTTGAGTAAACCTTATGCTGTTAATTTTCGTGTAATAGTATACCAATGTGAAGGCAAATCATAGAAAATTCATTAATAATTATAATTATAAGCTAATTAATATTTTGATTGAATGCCATATATACCATACTTTTTCAGTAGTCATTGACTTTTGAAGGTCAATTCGCGCTAAGCTTTGCCTCATTTTTATTTTTACTATGGTGGTCTCTCTTCATTTTTCTCTAATTGGACTTATTTTCGAATAATTCACTCTTATATTTTCGACATAACTTTGCTACTTAACTACGTGGCTAGGTATAGGACTTTCTTGCTACTACATTATATCATATATTTAGCTCCATCCGCTATAACGATTGTCATCATAACGGCTCAAAGAAAGTCTCAAAAGAATTAACACAGTTGGCCAGTCTTATTAGCAAAAATTCCCACTTAAACTTACCTCTCATTCTGTCGTGTTTAGAACTTGAGAGCACTTGACTTTTGTAGTATTAAACTTGCACTTTGGTGTATTCAACTAGATCACATAAACCGTAGTCATTATCCATAAATAGAAAAAGGGATGTTAAAATATTGAACTGTATACAAATCTAAAGATCATTTGTAATATATAAATTTTTGATTTACTCAATGTTTATTTATTGATCAATTGATATTTTTTTTTCCATAGTCATTTTAATAGATGATTTCATAATAACCCGTTTCATAAAAAAGCTTTTGAATATATATTTATTGAATGCTCTGAAAGAAGTTTTAATTGTTTGTTTTGGTAATAAATCTTAGTAAATATATATTCAAAATTTTATACCTGATATTGTTTTCATTTACTAAAGTATAAATTTAATGTATACTCCAGATAGTCTCTTAACTACATGTTAATTTTCATTGTGTACCCGTCGACCTTTTCGCATCTTTTCAAACATCTTAAATAATGATTCGTTGTAAAGCAATAGTACCTACATGCAACAATGCTTTTTTATATCACAAATGAAAGCTAACTAATGAAAAGTTAACTGAATCGAGCATGACAATTACCTGCATTGTTGCTAATTTTTTTTCATGCACCTGATCAAAGCATTCTTGGCATACAGCATTAATTGATACAAACATTTCTGTTTTGTATATATCATTATATTAAATATGTGTAGAATGATTTGGAGTACTACTATTTTCGATCACATAAATGCAATAAAAATATTTTTTGGAAAATGTAATTATAAGGAATGTAAGAAAATTAAAGGTGATATAATTTTTTGACATTTCTTGAAATTGTGATTAACTATGCATTCTACAATTGCTTGGTGTTATTGACTAAAGATGAAAACTATTTTAGCGTTATGAGGCCAAGTATTTTATTATAAAAATATAAAACAACAGAAGTTTTATTATTTTATTTTTCGTTACAATACGTATATAACTTAACCGCGGTCAAACATAACCTCAGAAGTTATACTGGACAATAAAGTTAAATAAATTACTGACATAAAAAAAAAATCATTTACATTTGTGACCATCTGCAATACGGAGTGAACATTTCGCCGCGATGGCCAAAGTTATTTCTGTAGCACCTGATTCTTGATATTATTAAAAAGAAAATAACTGATGATTTAATCTCGCTTTCTCTTGCGTAAACTAATTCTTCGCTAATATACGATTAACTTGGCTGCGCATGTCACGACCTCCCTCTCCCCTGGAGATAAAGGGGTGCGTACACTTACCCAATACGCATGTTTACCCCGAATGACTCTACAGTGCAGAAAAATTTTAATATAGAAATAAATTTTTGTCAGATTTTAAGATGTATTGAGTACTTAAATCGGGTAATTGTGTTTACAATATTGAAATCAAATTATAAGTTTTACCCATGTTGATGTCATATTATTACAAAATTGACTTGTTACATGATTCGCGTGCGTACGTTCACACCCATTATGACTTATTCATTGACCCACAAAGCGCATTGTCCGGTTTTCATCTGGACCTCTGACCGAAGAACAGGTCCAGCGTGAGTTTATTCCAGTGGTAAGTTCACTGTAATTCTATTGTTATATTTCTATTGAATCAAGCTATACCACTATATCTGAAAAAGTAGTAAAAAAAATTAAAAATATTCATTGTCTAAAATGAATTTTACTTTCCTTATAATAAAGGATTTGTCAATAAAAAAATATCAATAGGCCTGAATAGTATACATTCAACCAAATAATACACAAATAAAATAGATACCTTCGTCCAAGAATATTTTTTGTAATCCAGAAGGAAAGCCAAAATTTTCTTGTTTCAAAAAAATTTTTTTGTGAACTAACGAAATTTTGACTTTCCATCTGGATTACAAAAAATGTTCTTGAGCCAAAAAAGTAACTCTTTAGCAGTGGTATCCGTTTATCTGTGTATAATTTGATCAGCGATTTGATAACACTATATATTTATAATTATTGGCCTGAACATAAAATATTTCAATTGGCTGGAAATGGTTTATGGAACCACTGCAAAGGAAGAAGCTGCAAACATCAAAAGATCATTATTAATTGAATTATATAATTTAAAAAATCATTGAAAGTTTTTGAGAACCTGCATGAAAAAAATTTTGATACAAAAAATTATCCAATTTCTTTTTTTCATCAACAATGAACGCGAAAGATGGAAACACGCACCATGGATAAATTTGCCATCATTAATGAACACCATACTGATATTATCAAGACTAAAATGCTAAGATGCTAAAGTGATGCTGTAAGCGAAACTTTGTAAAAAAAAACTTAATTTATAATAAAAGATTTATTTGTCAAATGAAATCGAAAAGTCTGAATCTTTAGATGATTTGTGTTATGATGATAAAAATATAACTTTAAGAGAATTTTAAAAAATTATGAATTAATTATATATTCATTGAGCCGGCCAGTTGAAATCCTATACAAATAGTTAAACTAATAAACATATTCTGTAATTTATATCTCTGGGAAAATTTTAGGTGATCGTCAAAATGCTAGTTGACAGGTGATCCCTGTATTTGATATGTGTAGAAGTAGAAAGCTTCTGTTATATATTGTCGGTTATAAAACTTGTTGATGTACTTTTGGTTGAAAAGTGTGAGTTGAAAAAAACTTGAAACTGCTACATTGATATCAATATATACATATATTTAAGCGATTATATACATGAGCAGTAATATAATATAATAGTGATGTACATACTTAATATCGTTGTAAATCTTGATCCGTTCTCATAACGACACAATTTTTGTTAACCCCGGAAATAATAATAATCTGTTATAGAAATCGCAATGATTACCAATCTAGATTGCAATCGTTGGATGTAACAACCATGAATACACGATCAGATAGAATGAAAAGAAACGAAATGAGTCGTGGCATGGGTCACCATCAGGGTCACCCGTGGGATCGTCGGGTCATCGGAGTTGCGGACCTGTCGTGGCACGAACCGGAAGACAAACTTGCCGCGAATTATAAAGAAAAAAAATAAATTTGCCAAGAGCCAGTTGAACAAGAAAAACTCATTGGGATCATCGGTTGGTCGTATGGAGAGAATCGTTAGCACGCGCACGCTTTTTATACATGTTATATATAGATTTATACTATATACCTGCTATAGGAATATTAAACTTTTGTATTATGAAATCCAACGTTAAGATATCAATGATGACTAGATTATACCTGGTCCCAGTTTTAAAGTTAGGCAATGAAGTCGTTACATCGAGTTTCCGAAAACTCAAAGAATACAACCGTTGGGTTGAGTTTTAGGTCATAGGCTGACCATCATCGCGTGGACATCCAGTTGAACCGGTGATTTATTATTAGCGGCCATTCACAATCATCAAAACTGGATGATGATGAATCCAAGTGTCAGGCAAGTTTAGTTGTTAGTTGTTAGTTCAATGATATGGGCACGCTTCAAAGTAGTTTTTGATCGTACATACATATATATATATATATATATATATATATATATATATATATATATATATATATATATATATATATATTGAAAGAATAATATATGTCTAAGGATCTGGTTGATGTTCCGGTCAATCTGGTCATGTGTCGACAGATTATAAGGTGAAGAGTGCAGCTAATGGTGATCTTGACCCGTGAGATACACACGAGCGTGTAATGCACTAAAATTCATGTTCGTGTTATTCAAGGGTAAAAACGTACCCTCAACATCTAAACAGACCGTAAAAATAAATATGTGGCTGTAAATACAATATAAATTACTGAATATGTTTTATTTGTGATGATCACCCTTTCAGTTATTATAAGTTCGTTAAAAAGTTTTTTTTATTCTGTTTACCGAGAATAAGCTTTAGTTTAAACAAACCATTTACATAACTTTAAAGTAAATGATTTTTTTTTTACTAGGAACTCGAGAGATATTTTTTTTTTATTTCTTAACTTTACATACTTTAAAGTTTGTTTATATCGATTCGAAGTATGAATTATTGTTTTAAAAGCTGAGTAGTTTTAATCAGGAAGATAATATTTAAAGTTTACTTAAAGTTATCATGCTGGTGAATAATACGTCAATTGCAGAATCCTACGGTTATCGAGGTGAGATATTGAATATAAAATTACTTGAAAGTTTTTCAATATTTTTATTAAATTTTAAAGTTATCTAAAGCTATTTTTTCGTAAATTTAATATGGTACTTGAATTGTAGTAAAAACACAAAGTGTATTAATTAAATTCATTATATTTATTATTCAATCAATACAAATTTACATAATTGATTTTTGTTATTTTTATTTTTCATTTATAATTTTGAGAAAAGATTAGCAGACCCTTATTTAATGTATTGTGCTCATTATCGTCATCATAAAGACTAATAATAAAGAAGCAAAGGGTTGAGGAATCAAAGAGATTGAAGAGGAAAATACGGCACCAAAGGAATAGACAAAGGAGTTTAAGGTAAACATGATAGTGGTTGAAAGCTAGGCGCCTCGAGGAGTAGAAATATAGTCTAGATTGTACATGTAGGTAAATGCGCAGCTGTTTTCTCTAAGTAGGGGGTATATGATGTTAGTGGATGAAAAGAGAAGGATGAGCAGGATAGAATAGAAGGCTGGTGGGAACACTGAGAGTCAGCCACACTGCTTCTTACCAATAAGATGATGCTGCACAGGACTGATCTCTTTGGCGTGACGTAATCGCTCCTCTCTAAGCAGCTGTGGCTTCTGACCGAGCTAACCCAAGATTGATTGCAAGATTAGTCTAAGTACTCGGCTCCAGGGGGGTTTACGTGAATGTGCGTCGAGAAACGGGAACGATCAACGAGGGGAATACCATTATACACTATTCCAATAAAGAAAATCGTTCTATATATTTCCTAACCCTTTTTAATGTTTTTAACTATTCCTACCTTGTTTTCCTACCTCATGCTGATTTATTTTGATTTCAAGGAAGTACATTAGGATACCTAAATCCTTACGAGTCTCTTTTAAGTTCAGTAAGTTATTTTTTATTTTGGACAAGCACTAATTTTTTTTTTTGCAATATTTTTTATAAAAACATTTAATTTTTATCAATTAAATATTTCATCCACAGTATCACTGTCTAAATAATCTATATGGGAATCTACTGAAGAATTTTTATGGATTCTTATAAATTCTATGATGTCTTCGGGCAAATTCCTGTGGCTTCCCATGGATTCTTATAAGATGATATGAATTGTCATGTACGATTTTCAGAGAGATTTTGATGGATTTCTGTAGGATCTCATAGATTTCTATATAAATTTTTATAGAATTCCCTACGTAGAAATATTCCAGTTTAGTTTTCCTTTGGTCTAAATTTGACATGGTGAACTCCGTATTTGCTATTTGCGCCACATTAGGCAATTTCATACAAAGCACGGATCACAAAAATAAACCACGATCGAATTTCTACCTAATTAGGAAAACTGAATTTAGCATATATTAATAGAAATCATACTTACATCTGACGACTCCAGTTTGTTACACACTGAAAAAAAAAATGCTAATTGTCACCATCTTGTAATAGGGAATGATTACCATCTGTATGTGATAATCATTATCATGCTTTTATGTTAACTATTTGTTTCTCATATAGTAATAATTACTATTGCCGATAGTAATAGTTTCCATCTAAATAGTAATATTTCTTATGCCTAAAAAATTTTTTAATTTTGCCTTCTAAGATATTAATGATTATCATCACGGATAAGAATGCTTACCATCTCCGATAGTAATAGTTAACATAAAAGCATCATAATAATTATCATATACAGATGGTAATCATTCCCTATTACATGATGGTGATAGTTAAGGTACCGGCGGGTAATAAGGCCTAGCTAAGGGAAGTTTTGAATAGAATCGAAAATATTGCATTTAATTATCGAAATGTATCATTAATTTTTATTTTAATATATTGGCCATAAAGTATAATGAAGTAATGGTAATTTATACCACAAACAAACAAAAAATTAAACTTTTGCAAAACCATACGAATAGGCCTTATTTTACTACGGTAGGATAATAAGGCCCACGGGTTAATCAAACTGGAATAGTTTAATTATACTTAATAAAATTGGTATTAGAGATGAATCATCACTCAAATTTAGCAACAATACTTTTTAAGAGTCAGAAGACTAGATTGCTTTGCTCAATAGCACTTGAAACTATCAGTATCCTTTTTAAGGGTCAGAGGACTAGATTGTTTTTTATGATTTCTTCTGCGCTACGACATCATATGCCGGATGATGAAATATAGAAGACAGGGAACGTGGTATCGGGACTCTATAAACTTGTTGTAACATCTCTAGGCAAGACCCTTCTACTAGAGTAGCCTTTAGTGGAGGCGGTTATTTTAAGTATCATATCTGTCACTTAGGCCTTATTACCCGACAGGCCTTATTACCCGCGGGTACCTTAATATTTTTTTTTTAGCGTATAATGGCGCTGCTCATAAAAAACTAATTTGGCATACCTTACTTTTCCATCCAAGCCTTTGGTCATCATTATAACGTGTCAATCAGGAATCCTAAAGATGTGCGTTAGTTGAGCCACGATACTAATTTTCCTGATAACAACCTATGAAATTTGGAATTTTTTTGACATGCCGTATTTTAGTTTTTCTTATGAGGACGAAACAGATTTCGAATTAAGCTTATCGTATTGCAGAAAGTCTCATCTGGTCCGGATTGGTTTATTAGCATACCTGATTAAAATTTCGGTATTTGTTTACAAGTGGGGGCCACCTTATTTTGGGCCATAACTAGGCGAAAAATTAACATTTTCAACTTTTTTTTTTTTTGATTCTGCTTATTTTTACGGCGCATTTATGATAAAAAATAAAGCGATGTTGAAAAATTAAAATTTAAATGACTTTTTTGCGATTGAAAGTACGAAAAATGAGATATTTCTCGGTTTTTCGTTGAAATTTGTTTCATATGATTTTTTGTGGATAATCTAGTAATTTTTTTTAGAAACTACAGAAAAAAAGAAATAATTTGAAAAAAAAAAAAAGTTGATTATCACAATTTAAACAAATTTTATGAATTATTGAAATAAAAAAAAATTAAAATTAAAATTTTTTATTAATGATTAATAAAAAAAATTTTTTTTTGTAATTAGTTTATAAATACATATATATATATAAATATAAAGAAATAATTTAGGTGGCCCAAAATAGGGTGGCCCCCACTTGTAAATATTTACCAAAATTTCTAGTTGGGTCTATATATAAAGACCCCATACTCTTCTCCACTTAATCGTAAGAACCCGTGGATTCCCATGATGTTTTCGGTAAGCATATATGGATTTGTTAAAGACAGTAATATATGTATAGACTTATCTAAAAATTCTACATAAGAATTTATATAGATTCCTATAGATTCTTACTCTGTAAAAAAATTGCTGAATAAACGCGGATTAAATCTGTAGTGAAAAGGGGGCAGATGATGTTTAATTTATTTAATCCTCTCGAAGTGAAATTTACTCCACAGGGGAAATCATTTCAACATTAAAATTACGGGTCGTATGCATATTAAAATAAAATCCACAGCACACTCCAAAATCACTCCATTGAAAATAAAACTCCTTATTTACTCCTAATGCGCAGTGATTTGCTTAAGTTCCGGAACCTTGAGTAACAGAGGGAATTTAAATTGAACTAAAAACCATATTTATTCTGAATTCACTCCCAATTTTTTACCGTGATGGCTTCCTATGCACGAAAAGAAGCGAATGTTATATTTGCCAATGTAACATAGTAATCATTACCATGTAGCATGGTGATGCAGATTTTTTAGCCATATTATTTATCAGACATAGTAATTTGTCCAATTGTGAATATGGTGACGCTTAATTTATAATTAAAATTAATTATAATTAAATTAGGTTAGATAATTAATAATTAAGGAATATTTGACTAATTAAAAAAATTTAATACACTGTAAAAAGAGCGGTGTTAAGAATGGACTCATTTTAACTCCGCGCGACGTTAAAATAAAATTACACCGGTGTAGGAGGCGTAATTCGGCGGTGTTAAAATACCGGTGTAAAAGCGGGGTAAACCGCGTCTGTTCAGAGTATATTAACTTTAGGAAGCTTATAAAACGCAACAAATATCTTGACACACACACGCACACACATATGCACACATTCCCAAAGTTAAATATTTTAACACCAGAAAATTTTATTTAACACTGGTAAAGAATATTTACACCGGCGGCGGCATTATTTTCACACCGCTTTCGGTGTTGAAATTTAACACCGCCAATTTTAACACTTACACCGCTTGGACTTTCCCCAATGATTTTTTACAGTGTATTATAATTACCAAATTTTTATTTAGAAAAATTTTGTCAATAAAATATTACAATATTAAAATTTTTTATTGATAATATAGTTAATTAATTATTAATTATGAGTATAATTGTAAACTATTAATGATAAAAACTTTAAAATAAAGTAACGTTTAAATAAGTTTATTAAAAAATTTTTATAAAATAAAATGCTTATTAAAACATTAAAGTACTTACATTATCACTCTTTTTTATGCAAAATTCTTGAACACATTCAACCACATGTATATTTATTTTGTAAAAAATTATTACCTTTATTATTTTATTTAATGCGTTTCTTTTTTTTTTTTATAAATCACAATTCAATGTTATTTGTTTTAATCATAGTTATGCCATACTATTTTTATTGGCCATATATATACTATAACAACGCGTAATATTTAAACTGCTTTAACGTCTATGCAGCATGGGGCTCAGTACCATTTTTGCATGGCTTTGATTCTTATGCTTCAAAGTAATATTTAGCGGTAGCATAGTTACTATGTTCCATGATAAATATTACCAGAAAAATGGTAAGCATTCCTATCCTCCATATTATCGATTCTAATTTCTTGGAAAATAGGACTGAATACGCTGTAGAATGGTAATCATTATCATTCTCTCCACTCCGTTTAAGATCTCATACTTTTCTATGTGAATTCTCGTAATGTTTTCGACTAATCCAAATAAATTTTCATACGGATTTTTTAGATAATATACCTAGTTTTTTTCTTTTTTTCAAAAAGTATTATTTGGATAGCAGTTTATTTATTTAAAAAAATGTTTTAAAGAAAAAATTTAACGGTAAATATTGTTTTATGTATTATATTATTGCTTTGTCATTCTCTTCGGCATCTGTGTAAAAAAAAAAGAAAACGAAGAAACAAAGTAGATTTTGGAAGACTAATTGTAAAAAATTCTCGAAATGAAATGGTGCAGTAATTGGACACGCCAGACAAGGTTTAAGGAAAATTATGTTTGACATTCGAAATGGTTATCAACTTTGACAGGTACAATAACAAATAGCTCTCTCGAGTTTTTCCTTGAAATAATAATGATCTGTTCATATATCATTAAGTGTTAAATATCAAGAATTTAATATAAATCATTAAATAGGTTTTAAAAATTATTTATAAATAATATAACATATATGTGAAGACAATAAAAACATAATAACCATTGGAATTTTTATTGGCAGTTTATAACCTTATACACGATATATATAGTGTGTGTGTGTGTGTGTGTGTGTGTGGGTATGTAAAATAAATATTAGTAGATGTAAATACTTTTTGAAAAAATACAAAGTTAAGAAAAATGAGGATTACAGGCCTTCGGGAGCATTGTATAGACCACACACGAATATTTTTGGGTGATGTCGCTCTTAACAAATAACAGCAAACCAAAACACGATGCACTTCTTAAGGGATTTTCATGAGTAACCAACTCATGTACGATGTGCTTTAGAGAAATGAACCTGTTGCGGAGGTTTATGAGTGACATTAACATTCTTTGTTGGCACACTGTGGTTATGCCAGTGTAACAGACTCTTTCGTTCCGACACCCACGGGCGCTACCGCAGGATTGGTGATACACTCGATCCTCGTTGGAAGAAGGAACGACTAACTGAAGAAGGAGAAATAAAAAAAACATTTGATGCACTTGTTGCATGCGCACGTTTAGTACTTCAGCGCCGACGCTGTTTCTTCGTATAACTTCACTATCACAATCTTCTGTATGTGAGATGGGATTTTTTTTTAATACTCAAATATAATTTAATGTAAAAAACAACTCAGATTTCATTTTCGAATAATTATTATAAACATAATTGAGCATTTTTTATTAAAATGAAAGGATCATTGAATAATTGTGTGTTCACAAAAACATTTCATAAGTAAATTATAAAAATTTAGGAATTCCAGTGAAATAAAAAGTAAAAGTATTTTTATTGATATGTTTAAAGCAGGCTTCACTTTTTTTATTTTGAATTTAAAAGGTCAATCTTTACGACGGATAATTTGATTATATCTTATTTAATAAATTCTTTATGATCGAGTTTTAGGTTTACCTATGACTAATTAATTTCGTCAAAGTTAATGTCAATTCTTTTTAATGATATACTAAAGGTAAAAAAAAAAATTGAATAAAATAGTGTGTCTAGAAATGCTTATTAAGTAGCTCATCTCAAGATAAACGATTAATTTTAATACTTAGTAAAAATTTTAAATAAATCAAAAATTAAATCATTAGATACTAAGCCTGTCGGTAGAATTTCCATCACGTTTTCCTAGTGCAGCTGTTGTATTGTAATAATAAATAAATAAATATATATATATATATATATATATATATATATATATATATATATATATATTATCTATCTTGAACTAAGTGAAAAGAGCCAAGCTGTGAAAATAATTACACCTCGAAAGACAGAAAGTAAGAGAAGAGAGTAAAAAAAAAAACGGTTCCCAGGATTCATTCGAATGGCATCGTCTGTCTCTTATAAAGGGAAGATTGTTTGGGGGGAGGATTGGGTGAAGGCTATATAGCAAGAAAAAATAAAAGAGAGAGAAAAAAAAAGTAAAAGAGAGGGGCTACATTCAACTCGAGACGATCCGAGAGTAACACCAAACGCTTTATATAAGGGGAGATATACCTCTGCATCTGCCCCTTCGTTGTAATGATATCTGCCAGAGAAGAAAAAAAACGTATTGAACGCGACACTTGGCCATCAATTTGGCTCATAAATGGAATTTCGCCCTGGTACTTTTGAACGCGATGTATCTACACGATGTTGAGCTATCATACCAATTCAACAAATATATTTTCATGATACCAGCATCGAAACTTAAAGTTTCAGTGTCTCCATAGCCAGCCAAAACAAGCTAATTTCAAGCCGATGCTGCAAACAACTATTAGCGAATTCGTAATTCGCACTCTAATTTATTGAAAATCACGAGACAATCACTATTTGGCAGTGAATAGTCACTTATTGCTAGTGAAAAGTATACCACTATTTGAATTAGTGACATACTTTTCACTAGTAAACAGTGAATAGACACTATTTTCACTATTTCAAATTAAAGAGAGCAAATACCTTCATACAGCGGGCAGAAACAATTGTGTCTTCCCAAGGGAAGGGTGTTAGTTATATTCAATGTCCATTTGCAGCCTTATTACTCTCATTTGTTTGCTTGCCACTTCAGTTTACTCATTTCATTTTTTAAGTGACAGTTTTAATTAATCAAATAAAATTACTAAAAAATGAGTGAATACAATATTTTTGTCATATTTACTATTTAATAAGTGGCTGCAAATCACATATTCTCATTCTCTAACAGTTCTCCGCATCATCGACTTGATATTAACGTGTTTTTTACTGGCTGCTGACACTGAATCTTGAAGTTCCGATGCAGGTAATCATGAAAAATATGGTGTGTGACTCTGGATGAAACACGATCTCAGACTGTGGGTGATGTTAGTCCTCACCTACGGCTAGGGCAGCCAACTTCACCCTAGTCTGAAATCGTCTTGTTTCATCCCTTGTCACACAATATACCTATAGTATTGATTAAGAATATTTCCAATAGTTAAAATAGTGATTATTCACTGTTCACTCGTGAAAAGTATGTCACTAATTTAAACAGTGGTATACTTTTCACTGGCAATAAGCGGCTATTTACTGCTAAATATATAGTGATTTTCACTAATTCATTTTTAGAGAATACACAATCCAGATTTTAGTGTTTTATTATACAATGATTTTTTACGACAATTTTCAAAATAAATCTATCAATTTCGTTCATCTCAATCATTCATTACACATAAATATCGTGTAATTTAATTTTCCTTTTTGTATTTGCTAAATTCAATTTAATGTATAGGCATATACAACATATATTTATATAAAAAATCTTTACTTGGAATTTAATCGTTTTTTATGACTATATATTAGATAATAAAATGATTTAATTAAAAGAGAAAAATACAACAATTAATCATTAATAAATTGATAAAGATTAAACTGTTGTGATGTTTATTTAATAAGTTTTAATAGTTATCATAGGAAGTTATTCAACTAATTATTTTGGTGACGTGACGCATATATGATGATAAATCATTTATCGCAGATCTTAAAAGACAAAAAAAATTAAATATTTATATCCGTATAGAATTTTTTAACAAGTCTTAATCTCTATGATCGACAAAAACACGGAAATTCCTTTCTTCTGTGCATATATTTACTCTGTGAATTTATTAGTGTATAAAAAATTAACTTTAAACAAGCAATAAAACCATCAGATATATTTGACATTAAAATACTTAGTTAAGGTAATTAAATGCTGCTTTAGAGATAGTTTATTTTCAAGAAGATAGAAAACATCTTCGATGTTTACTTTATAATGAACCGTGGATGAGAAAATTAAAGAGTAGGAGGAGTAAAAAAAATCTTTCGTATACATAATTCTCATGCTGAGACACATTATTTATTATTTTATTTTTTATTTTGTATTTTCTCTGCGCTCGTGATAAAAAATATATTTATTTTATTAATTAACCCATTAATTTTTACTCTCAATAATTTATCTGATAAATTAATAATTTATTTTATAAATCTCGAGAAAATGATTTCAAACAAATAACTATTTTATACATTATTTAATTAAACTAAAAATATGTAAATATAAATTGTTAAGAAAAAAATAATAATAATATTTTTTCGGGCCTACACAGAACTGGCTCATCTGAAATTAAGATTTCTGATGCATTTTAAATGGTAAAAAAATTTTTATTTTCAGTCAAACTTTTTTTGCGTCAACGAAAATAAGCGCACGATATACTCAATAAAAAATTTCATCCTTTATAAAAATTTCTCGAAAACCCAAGTCACTAAATCTAAACACTTTTAATAGTCATAGCGATTTAAAATTCAAATTTATCTATAATGACTTGTTGTTTTTAAAGATTAACTCCTATAAATTCTTCAGTTAAATTTTATAGGAAACTCAAATTTTTATGAAAATAATCAACATAAAAAATATATAAAGTCAGCATCTCGACTATAATAAGCTCTAACATATATAATTATTTAAGTAACTCTTCTATATAAATTCAACCAAATGTTCGACATTTTTTCAAAGTTTAATGATGCATACATCAAACATACGTTTTAACACTTTGGATAGACACTGTAAAAAATCGGGAGTGAATCCGGACTTAATTTCAATCCGAATTAACTCCGAATTCACTCCGCCACTCGGAGTTCTGGACACTGAGAAAATTAAATAATAGGAATTACTATCTAGTGATGGTAAAATTTTTTACCATCAATCCGATAGTAGTGAATACTATCTAAATGATTGTATAAATCATCTAGATTGTAACATTCACCATATTTATAATAATTGTTACAATCTAGATGATTTATGCGGAACCTGACTGAGTGATATTCGCACATGACTCAGTCAGGTTCCGCACAGTAATCAGTGTGGTGCTGCACCACAATCGAGCTTTTTTTTTTCAGCACCGTACTGAGTCGGGTGCAGAACAGTAACCAGTCGTGTTCCAATCTTTCCGTGTTGAAACGGTTAGATTTGGCATCTTGGGTCCTTAGAAAAATTTTGTAGAAGATAAAATTATGCTTAAAATTATCTCTTGAGCCTTTTTTGGTTGACTTTCAAAAAAAATTCTATAGCTAAAAAAAAATTATCTCATTTAATAAATCATAATTTTAAATGTACTACTTCTGTATTTGAAATACACTGTAAAAAATCGGGAGTGAATTCAGAGTGAATATGGATTCTGTTCCAAACAGAATGCCTTACGTCTTTTGTAGAGATTTTTTGAAAAATCACTCCGCATACCGAGTAAATAAGTATAGTAAAAGAGGAAGTTTTTTTCAGCGACGTGATTTCGGTGAAACGGGAATTTTATTTTAATCCGAATTCACTTCGATTTGGAGTTTTAATGTTGAAATAAATTCTCTTGATGGAGTAAATTTCACTCCAAAGAGATTAAATATATAAATAAAAAAACTTCCACTCCCCACTTGCTGAATTCACTCCGGATGCATTGCATGTAATCCATACTCACTCCAAAAAACTTTTATAATGTCACTGTGCTTTGAGAAAATTATTTTTTTTTTATGTAAAGGACAAATTATTTTCAATACGGAAACAAAAAAAAATATTGTTTTTTTTTTTTGTTTTTTAAAAAGAATCTAATAAAGATGGATAATAATTTATCTTAGAATAATTCATAAAAAATGCAGATTGTAAGAAATAGATAAAGAAACTCGAGAAGACTGGAAATTCGATATCTATAAGTATTTTAAATTATATTTAGAGAAAATAAGGTTTTTTAAATGTATGAATAAAGGTTTCAAAGATCTCTTTAACGCCATATGTACCCTATAATTACATGATCTTCATATAAAATAAAAATAGTCTTGTCTCTTCGCGTTTCGTACCCAAAGTTGTTTAGAAAAGAAAAAAGGGATTTTTTGAGAATCTACACGAATAAATAAAACTATACAAAAATATATCAAATTATGTGATGGCTGTCTGCTTCTAACTATAAATTAAAAAATGATGAGCATTAGTAGGTAAATTGTATGCTGAAATACACACGTCTCAGTTTTCAAATATCCTTTCGTTTACATATATTTGAGCTTACAGTTTGTAGTAGTCTCTTATTTGGCGCTTAAGGATCGATAACCGTTTGAAGAACAGAAAAAAAAGGATGATACTCGATATATACTGGAGAACAACGGTAAAGGATCCCAAACAAAAGCATGAGAATTTAATTATATACAACATATAACGGAAATCATTTTACTTTGATACGTTTTTTTTTTCTTTCTTATAAATTTGCTTACAACGGAGTAAAAAAATTTTTATTTAATTAAAAAAAAAAGAAAATTACATTTTAAAGAAACTTTTCATATAAAGAACTCTCTAATTATAGTTATAAAAAATTAAAAAATATCTCAGAACCGGATTTCATAACGTGATATAATTAATTTGAAAAATTTTTTAAGTTACGTAATTTAATTTAATGAGCGAACTTTTATTCCAAAATATGTAAATAAAAAAAAATTTAATTATAACCAAATCATTTTATATTTTTCTTTGCATAAATTTTCAAGAAAAAATGAAAATAAAAAAAAATACATAATGAAGAATAACATCCATAGAGTATTGTTGTAAAAAATCAATGAAAAAAAAAAATTGATTTATATCAGAGAGAATAAAAAAAAAGCTTATTGTAAAGATAAAGTCTTGTCTTCAAGTCAGGCATTATTTTTTTTTTATGACTGATGAATACAATTGAGGAAAATATATTCGAATGGTCATTTCGCTGTCATCGAACTCAAGAAATTTTACCGATTTACTTAGATAGAGAAGTAAAAAGACCCTCGATGTTCTATATTTTAGTCTCATTTTACTAAAAGCTGATCATATTTCATTCATGATTCTCACTTTTACAGTCTTCGTGTACAATACTCTCCTCATATAAGCAATAATTTTTTTTATTACAGTTTATTTAGTATCTTCCAAACCCTAAGGTATTATAAAACTGTAACCTGACTTCTTATAACATATATAAAAAGGGGATGTAATTTTTTGTCAATAATTTTTTTAAATACCTAAAAAACACACGCATGCAACGTATATACATGTACACATACAGACACGGTCATTTGTCCGCAAATTTAACCAAAAATAGAGCGACGCACGATATTTACTATATACGTCATTTGAAAGCGATAAAAAAAATTTTTTTTTATCATTCATTTTATTGTTCGTCTAGCGATCTATTCGCACCCCAATATAAATTTTTTTTATCGAAAAAAATTTTTCACCGAATCGATAAAAAAAATATTTCTGGTATTCCTTAGGAATAATATATGATACAAGGATCAAATAGCATGACCTACAATGAGGAGCGTGGAAATTTAGAATTCTAGTGCATTCGCAACGGACTAAAGTCTGCACGCGCAGTGTTCATACACAAATAAATTCAAAACTTTTAATCTGTCTTTTAAAAACTCATTTTGAATAGAATCAGTATCAAGTTACAATTTAGATTTTTTTAAATAATTTAAAAAATTATTATAAAAAATTTTAAAACCAGTTGAATATGCGGACCACCCAATTTTATTTTTTAAAATCTTCATAACTGGCAGTTCAAAAAAAATACATTACATAATGATGATGTGTTCACATTATTATGTATTTTTTTTTACAATTATCTTAGTACTAAAACTAATAGTTTACTAAAAAAATAATTTTTATTAAAAAATAAAAAGCAAAAAACAATTTAAAATAAATTGATAAATAATATCGTTGGTCACTTGAAGAATCTACTTAAATTATACATCAAAGAAGGAAGACCTAGAAAAAGACTTTCATCCTTTTATATACAACCGACATGTAGAGTCCTTTACCTTTGGAATAAATAAAATAATCAGGTCAGTGTCGGTTGCAGGTCAAAGTTCGACCAATCGGCGGCCGGACGATCCCTTCAAGTGTAAGGAAGTCGAAAAAAAATGATAAAATGGGTTTACGCACGATAAACGCGAGCCGAAATTCACGCATCGCCCCGGGATGATATTCAAAGAAGGGGTAAATTTCAACGAATAAGAAGACTTTGAAAGAATAAAGAGAATCTAAATGCATCTAGGTACTAGATATATCCAGAATATCTTGGTTCCTATGTCCGAGTTCGTTGGCATTACCTTTTTCTTCAATGTGTCCCGTATCCTATGGTGTGTCTTGGTGTCTCCACTACACTCTCTCTATTTGAGACTATACTAGTGCTCTTTAGATGTCCGTTGGAAAATCGGACTCTATGAGGATTAGGGGCTGTAGGCATTACCTAAATTCTCTGGCATGTAGTTCATATACAGATTTGAATATTAATCCCAGAGTTGAAAGGACCGCTCGAGGGTGAATTCAAAGTTGTCTTTCAGTGACCCTGATTTCGAATAACGTTATCCGTTATCCTTTGGTTAACGATTACAACTGCAATGCAGTATATGTTATATCATACATATATACATTTAATAGCATTTACAAAAATTATTAAACAAAATATTATCTTATATTAGCTATTTTTACAGGATATTCTGCTGTAAATCTGTAAAACAATTTTTTCTTTGAGAAATAATGGATTATAAAAAAAAATAAAATAATAGTTTATGGATAGTAGAATCAAAATTTCTTTATAAGAAAGAGGAAACAATAAAGAATGAAGAATATTAAAAAGTAGATGAAAAAAAGAAAAAAATATAATAATAAAAATAGTAAATCCATCGAATAATAACGGGACGTTGTCGGTCCCTAAAATCAAAATACAAGAACCTATCATTTTTACTTTTTTATTCTTTTCTTTCAACTAATATATCTATATGTATGTATATATATCGTAGTAAAAGAGCAGTTACTAGAATATACGTGCGGCTCACCACGTAATCGGAGTAGAAATACCAACAAGAAAGTATAAGAGATATCCTTGGTTGTGATGGTCTGCGTGTAGTGTACTGGTTCAAAAAGTATCTCGATCGATCCTTTGCGCAACTTATTTCCAAGAAAAACGTCCTATAGCTAACAAAATGGACGTCGGTAAAACGACAAAGAAATAACTGCCAACGGGCAAACTAGAAAGTAATATTCCCGCGATATGCTAGCTCAAGTGTGGGACTATACGCCTGTATCGTCCAATATTATTAGAGTCCCCTTAGTGAGTTCGTAGATTCGGCAATAATTCAATTAGTCGGAAGAATTTAGTACGGTGGACACCATTATTCAAGCGTGATGTACGCGAGCAAGCGATGTTGGACGAGAATAAATTAACCTATACACCTCCTCTTTCCCTCTGTACACTTCTCTGTTTTTTATTTTTTTTTTTTTGTCTATCGTCTCTGTTGCTGTGGCATAAATTAGAAAGAACAATGCTGTCCCCAAAAGAGAGAAAGGACAAGAGTCCATGCACATTGACGCATGAACGCACCGTCAGTGCCGAAAAAAAAAAAAAAAAAATAAGAGAAATACTTTATAGTCTGGCAAATAGACGTTGCGAATTTTACATCTGATGGATAAAATATGTATACCGGCCACAACGTGGCCTCCCGAACAATTAGAATTGTCCAGTGTTATAGTGTTACGGACTTTTAAAAAGTGTATACAGTATAAAAGGTATAAAGGTATAGGGTTTTGCTACCAAGACCCAAAGGGTTGCGTTTAAATTTCGGTGTGAACCGTTATATTGCAATGTCTACAGTTAAAACGTTCGGACAGTTTTCAACTGCTTGTGATTTTATAAAACTTTGACCTTCATACACATATTTTCAAAATATTCTCATTGTAACTATTCAATTATTTAGATCAAACACTTACAAATTTTTATTTTACAAGTTAATTTAAAAAATTACACGTACTCTGAAGTTAAGTTTATCTTTCTTGGTTTAATAATGAGAAAAAAAAGTTTTAAGGCTCAAATTTAGTACTTACAAATCACTTGTAAACAATCAGTGTTTAATATACAAAATAAATATTAAAAAACGTCATAAAAATTAATGATAAAATAAACGTAAGTTATTTTTAATAAAAAAAAAAAAAAATGACGTCGATCAACATGGGCAATTGTAAGGTCTGAGGGCAGATTGGAAGGTGTTTCCGGAAGGCAGATAAACCGGTGCGACCCGTGCCTTGAAGGGGGACCGACCATCAACCCGGTTTGATCGGCTCGCGCTTCTTCAGTGTATAGTGATCGTTCGGGGTTATTCTCGCATACGTCCAATGACCAGGTCACTGTAAGGGTCAGTGATGTCCGACCGATGACCTGGTCCGCCCCCCAAATACAATTATAAATGCGTTAAACTTACCCCTTTACAAGATAATATTTAAATCGAGCTAGGATATATAAATCGCACTGACACTGCCGGTCATCTACTGTACTGTGTCCAGTGGCATGAAGGGTTGCCACTCATACACATTTTATTGCGTGTATTTTCACTTATAAATCCTCAAAGGGACACCCAGCAACCCCTTAGAGAGCTGTCTCTTACCTTGTGTGTTATAGACATATCATAAGGGTCCCTCCTATGAAAACCTTTACTTCTTCTTTTTCTATTTTTTTTTTTTCTTCAACGTTGCGATATATACCAGAAGAAATAATAAAATATATATGTACATGTATATAAAATATAAGGGAAAAGAAAATATATATGTAATATACCAAGAGGGATACTACGACCTATGAAATCGGACAATGAGAAATTAGATACATGTCGCTGGACAGGCAACTTTAGTATGTGCAAACTGTAGTACGCAAGTCGTATATTTCACTCACACTTGCCTTTACGTCTGACTACATTTTTTTTTTTTTTTTTTTTTTTATACTAACTAAATTCGTTGGTATTACAATATTCTTGTGTATTATTGAGTACTTGTGAATTTTTAAGGTATTAAGTATCGACCCTTCTTCATGAATTAGTATAACTATATTCAAAGTTAAATTTAATATTATAACAATGCAAGTAAATAGATTTTAATAATGTTTTTTAATTCTTAAACCATACGTTTGTGCGAATGTGCAGAAGTTACATTTTTATAAAGTGAAATTTTCAAAAACACAATTTTTTTGTTTCAGTTTTTTTTTCTTTCTTGAAAGTTTACAATTTAAATCAATATATATATATATATATATATATATATATATATATGTCTTTTTTTGTTTTCTACAATGGCTTAAAACTTTTTAAATACACAAAAAATAAAAAGTTATAGAGGCAGCTCGCAAGGTAAACCGATTTTCGTAATTTTTCGTAAAACTTTACTATAATTTTGAAATGTTCAACAATATAATGAACAGATTATTATAAAAATATTAATATTTATCACTTCAGATAATGGGCCGAGTTAAAAATTTTAAAAAATAATATTTTTATGTTGAAGACCTTTAATGTTTCAAAAAGAGCTCTTCGCTTTTAACTCTCTCTGAAACCTAGCTCATCGACTGTGGAAACAAAATTCAAGTTTCATCGAAGCTTTTTTAAAGACAAAATTTTTTGTGAAAATTGTAGCCGCTGAAAATCAAAAAATTTGTTATAATAAAAAAGGTTTAGTTTTCATAAATTTTCAGAAAGAAGAATTTGAATTTAATCGATCATTTATTGTTTAAGAGAATAGGCTCACAATTTTCTCATAGTGTTATTATTTAAAATGCGAAAAAAACAAAAACAATTTTTTTTCTCAAAAAATTTCTAACTAAGCCTATATTTTTAAACACCTGTAATATCGATTATAAATGTTTGCATGTATAAAATTTAAATATTTATTGTCAAATACCATATTTTAAATAAAGTAAATTTGAATTTGAATAAAAGTACTCTTTTGACTCTAAACTAAATCCTTTCGAGTTTCCCCACCGACAAAATTAATTATACATCAGAGAGACTCCATCAGAGTTGCATTTTGTTTGTTGTATTTATTATTTAATAATTTTATACAATTCGAGTGTAACATAAAATGAGAAATAATTAAAAAAAAAAATAATAATTCGCTGAGAAAAATTATGTAGCAATTCATATGCAAATACAATAAAAGTTGTGTTTTAAAAATTCGTTCGTTAGAATTTCTCTTCTTTACATTCGTTCGTTAGACGATAATTCAATTCAGTTGCCTGGAAGATATTTTTAGTTAAGGGCTAGTCTGATTTTTTTCAGTGTTTTTATTTCCTTCCTCTTTTCACCGTAGCAATTGGATCGGTGAGTGGTCAAAAGGAAGATAAAGAATATAAGAAGGTGCATGGATGAAGACCGGTCTAGTTGACCGAGTTTGAGAAGGGTCGACTTCCGGGTTAGGCGTTATCTTTATGTTCTTCAAATTACAAATTCTGTATCAATGTATCTTAATAAAATTATTATTTCATTATTATGATAATTAGATGTGGTTGAATTTATATTTTATCCATTTTACAATATGTATCAAATACTTTATTCATAGTATCATTTTTTAAATTTATTAAAATGAAAATTATGTACATGACTTTGGCCGGGTCGAAAAAATAACTTGATTTTGGCGTAATCAAGTCAAGTTTAAGGTCTTATTTCAATAACTGCAAAACTTATTTTAAGGTATGAAAACACATTTGATTTTGACTTGTTTTTGACTAAGTTGTCTTACTTAGTACCGATTTACGCAAAGTAAGTCAAATTAAAGTCACGTTGTCTTGGATTTGACTTAGTTGACTTAAACTTTTGAGTTACAAAAGTCATATTAAAGTTAAAAAAATTAAGTTAACTAAGTCAAATGTAAGTCTAAAAAATTACTGCAGTCAAAAAAGTCAAAATCAAGTGATTTTTTTGACCCGGGTGAATTTTTTTCTCAAATAATAAATATCAATAAAAATTATTAATTGTTATTCTATGATAGGAACATATATTTGTTTTTTTTTTTCTCTTCTACAATGAGCGTGTAGATGAGATTATCTAAAAAGGAAAAGAATTCAATAATTATGTATTATTAAGCTATAATCATAAAATATAATTTTGTTAACACCCTCATACTTGATTCATGGGTTGTTCAACTTAAATAATCACGGTGATAGGAATAGAATACAGAATGTAGAGGATTACCAGCCTTCGTTTTAACGGCAATATAATAATAACAATTTCATCCTAAATTATAAGGTCCTCTAAGAACTATCTTTTGGAATTTTATAAATTCCTCATACCAATAATTAGACTAATAGATGGAAGAAGCAAATGCTAAGTTTTTCTATATTTTAAGGGTTATAGCTACTTTGTCTATATAGAAGCGGTTCTTGTCTAATAGAAAAAGCTGCTATGTTACAAAAAAAAATTTTTTCATGTAACAGAAAGAGCTTCTATGCATATACATGTAGACCTAATGATAGTAATGTAACTAAATTTTTTTAGTGTGGATGTAAGTGTTTTTTTTTAACTCTTCAGACGTATAGTATATATTATCTCAAGAAATAAAATAAATAAATAAATATAAAGAATCATCTATCCGTGAGAAAAATGTAAAAGTAGGAAAATTTAAACGTGCACAACTCACTTGCTCATTCAAAAATTGATCAATAGATGACACTTCCATTTGCAAAAAAATATTTAAAAAGAAAAGAATACAATAACAGTAATAATAAATAAAAAAGGCAGCTAAATTTTTTCATGAATTGTCAGTTTTAAGTTTTTGTTAATAAGAATTAACCCAAAAGGATTCGAATAGTGATTTTCAAGAGGGATGTATTTAAGAATTCAAGTGTAGTAAAAACAAAAAAATAGATCAATCGGTTGCGTACTATTTCAGTTATTGTGTGTACATTAGAGTGGTCGTTAAAAATTAAATTTTTTCAGACGTCCCACAAAAAGCTTCGTTTTAGTGAAAACAAAAAGTGGGAAAGAAGAACACGTGCCTCAGGAAGATCAAAGTTCATTTTTCGGTACAATCGCAGTTTTTTTTAAATATCTCATGAAATATGTAGACTAAAGGAAAAAATCACGAGAACAATTGTGCGAAATTAAATTCTTGACAGAAAAGGTCATGATAATTTTTTTTTTGTAAAATGTGTGTTTACGAAGAGACTTAAAAAAAATGTTTTTAAATCTTATCAATTAAGCATTGAAAGGCTTACGAATGCTAAAAATAAAGTTTTGATTTTAAATATAGACAACTTCGTAACTCGTAACATATCAATCATTATAATGCTTGTTATAGTTTCTATATACTTAGAAAAATGTTATTTTCAACATTTGTAATCCTTGAAACGCTCAATTCATCAGATCAAAAAAAAAGTTGTTTTTTTAAATTATCTTCATAAATACACGTTTTATAAAAAAAAATTATCATGACCTTATTTGTCAAGAATTTAATTTCCTAAAAAATTGTTCTCGTGATTTTTTCCTTTAATCTGCATATTTCATGAGATATTTAAAAAAAACCGCGATTGTATCGAAAAATCAACTTTGATCGTCCTGAGACACGTGCTCTTTTTACTTAAAATGAAAAAACCAAATTCCCCACTTTTTTCACGAAAAAGAAGCTTTTTATGGGGCGCCTGAGATAATTTAATTTTTAACGACCACCCTAGTGTACATCTGTACATGCTGACGGACATCACAGGATTTTTTCACTTTTTTTCAATCATTATTTTAAAAAAAAAGTGACTAAAAATTGTGTTCGTTGTATTTATTAATAAATTATCTTTCAAATGGCACGAATTTCTTTCAAATTGATTATATTTGAATAAGTTATAATTATAATTTTTACGTGAGTGAATCACCTGGGACAGAGTAAGCGTTAGCAGAACACATCGCTTCGCAATGGAGTTATGCAATAAACTTTATAAGTCCGTGAAAAATGAATCATCATGCTCATATTTAGTGCATGTATGGAACATAGACGAAAATTGGCCAAATAAACCATATATGATTTGTATATGTGCATCCCTGATTGAGAAATCTGACTTGAAATGATTTGAACTCAAATTTTGAATAATTCAAATAATTTTGAATCATTTCTCTCATTAACATTATAAATAATTTCAAATCATCTTTCGTAATTAGTGATATACGGAGTATGTATAGATTATATATGGAACATGTATGGCCAATTTTTCATATTTCTTCTTATTATTTTTCATATTTCTTCTTATTATTTTTCATATTTCATTCATTATTTCTTACAATTTTTACATTGAATCCATGATTTCTTATATTCCGAATAAACTCCATTGAAATAAAGATAATTACAATCATCAGTTTTAACTTTTGGACAATTTTTTTTGTGTTTTAGACTATATTTTATTTTTTCTAAATCCAGGTGTTTTCTCCTTTATTATTGCGGCAATTTTAAATTCTAATTCAATTGTATTGCAATAGTTGTGAAAAAAATCATTACAATCAATTTTTTTTTAGTATGTTCTTATATAAGAGTGAAAGAACGATTTATTACACCTGAAAGAATTGTTTTTGACTTATATGTCAGTAAAAATAGTTGTCGAGAGAAAAAAATACATTTTTAACGTTGAAAACAATTTTACAAAACCAAAAAAAAAAATTTTTTTTATCATTTTCTGGAGGGGGCAATTATGCCCCAGAAAAAAAATTTTTTTTTTTTTAAATTTCGAAAAAATGTTCATGAATTTGTTCAAGATATGGTAAAAATAAACTGATTTGATGATTGAAGGTTACAAAAAGTAATAACCGGCTTAGGGAGCCTTCTTACCTCACCCTCCCGTACAAAAAAACTGAATCGATCAATCGCAAGGATCCTCTCAATCCGATGATTCGTTCGAATGATATCGTTGAGAAAAGAAACGTTATAGACGATTTTTTTCGAATATCTTCAAGAATTAGAGGTGGGTAGTTCCGGACCTGTATAGTTCCATGAACTATGTCTTTTGTCGGATACGTATCCGATCGTTCCTTAAAATTCATCTTAGTATACTCACTAATTCTTTTTTGTCCGGCACTGCCGTCATTACCAACAAACAGTAAAGCAGCAGAATAATTTTTGATTGGGGATTTCTTATGAAACTTTGAGTTGAATACCATTCATAATTCATTCTCTATTTAGTATAAAATAATGTAGTCGCCGTGAATGCGTCTTAAACACATAGGTCGCATAACATAATCTTTTTTAATCACTGCATAATTTATTGTAATCGCATCGTTAGTTTAGAAAAAATAGTCAAGAAAACATTTAAAAAGTACTGCTCTAGAGAGCAGTAAAAAATTAGAATTTTTTTTTGGAGATTTTATATTTTGAGGTTGTGATCTAATTCAAGATTCCTTTTACTCGATTTTGATAACTAACATTCAGTTCTGTTCAAATCTATGCGTTACATTGAAAATAACCGTACAGAAAGATTCAAAGTTGCATTTTTTTTCATTTAGCTTTGATTTTTTGAATTCCCGAAGTTGAAGGCTCAAGGAGCTCAAAAAAAAACAAATGGAATGAAGATCATTTTCGAGCTCGAAATGTATTCTCAATAAATTTTTTCATGCTCTATCGGAGCTCGGCGACAGTGGGCAGTTTTGGGGCTGGCCCGCAGCTCAACTGTTTTCCAGATTTTTTTGGTTTGTTTTCAAAAAAATTTTCTTCCCTATGAACATAAGTAAAAAATACTACAAATCAGTGAATGTCTACAGAGAAGTACTCTCATACGGAAAAAATAGGTGCTGCAACAGGACAAAATTCCGTTGAAGCAGCAGGATTTTTCTTGTGGAATCAACACAATAAGAAACAAGTTTTATGTACTAATTTTTTTTTGTTAATATTATAAAATTTGAAAAAAAATTCAAATATTGTAAAAAAAATTTGAATTTTGAAAAAAATTTGAATTTTGGAAAAGATTTAAATTTTGAAAAAAAAAATTTCTTTATCACTATAAGAAGCATATAAATTTTATCGTGTTGCAGCACCTATTTTTTTTCCGTGCAAGAATATTACTGATCAAGTCATAGCATATCGATTATTAACAGAGTAGCTCAAGGCGAAATTGCATTTAGATATTCTGAAAAAATATCTAAATTCACAACATGCAGTCTAGAAGATAAGCTATAAAAAATGATAAGTTACCTACAAAACCTGACTTGCTCAGCGAGAAATTGCAGTTCAAAAGTTTCGATGTATTTGACGTCGTTTTTGAAGACTTCAGAAGTTTTCACCTTTGACTACATCATGAGTACAAGTTAACGTCAATCTGCTGCCACAATTTGAAAACAAATTCACAGAGATTCGCCATTGATTTGCTTACCAAATACTTGAAGAACAAAAATTGCTGTTAAATTGACCGTAAGCTGGCGCGAACCACAATGTTGCGTAAATCTACTTCTGCTTTTGGATTGCAAGTTAAAAAAAAGTATTATCTAAAAATTATACGAAAATAGTTCAAGAACAAAAATTACTTCCAAATTGTGAACAAGTTAGCGTCAACTATGTCTACGTTTTCATAGTAGACTTGACATCAGATTTAGGCCGTAGATTTCCGTTAACTTGCGATCAACTTGGTTATCAGAGTACGTTATATAGAATTTCTGTTTTTTAGACTTACCAACAAAAATTAGCAGTCGATTTGTGTTGGTAAATTGAATAAGTAGGAATTTTTTTAAACGTACTCTGATAGCAAGGCTTTTTGATCAGAACCCTGATAGCCACCATAACCAAGTTAGATTCAAGCTACGGCCGGAATCTGAAGTCAACTTAACAGCAAACTTTGGACAGAAAAAAGTTGCGGTTAAGTTGACAATAGATTGTCTGTAACTTGAATTCAATTTGACTTCAAATGTTACTGTCAGATGATGACGTTAAGTTCCCTGATAGCCACACCTTGTTCAGCAAGTTATGCAGTGAAACATTTTCGGCTAACTTAACGACAAGTTTTCGGCAAGCTTTGGCTGGATAATACTTATATGCAAATTGATGTAAATTTGCGGCCGTAAACTGAATTAATTTGACAAAAAAACTTGCCGTCAATTTGAAGTAAAACTTTCAATCAAATTAACGTCATTATCTGACAGTAACATTTGAAGTCAAATTCAAGTTACAGACAATGTACTGTCAACTTAACCGCAACTTTTTTCTGTCCAACGTTTGCTGTTAAGTTGACTTCAGATTCCGGCCGTAGCTTGAAGTTAACTTGTGGTTATAGTGGTTATCAGGGTTGATTGAATATTTCACTTCAAATTAACGGCAAGTTTTTCTGTCAAATTACTTCAGTTTACGGCCGCAAATTTACATCAATTTGCACATCAGTATTATCCAGCCAAAGCTTGACAAAAACTTGCCGTTAAGTTAGCCGAAAATGTTTTACTGCATAACTTGCTGAACAAGGTGTGGCTATCAGGGAAAGTTGGTGTACATTAGTTACGACCAACTTGATGACAACATTTAGCTTTTGTAACTGTTGACTACAAATTGTTACCAACTTTCCCAGAAAGTTGGCGACAATCTACTGCCGCAACCTGTCATAAATTTTCTGAGAAAATCGAAGGCAACTTTTCGTTAACTAATGGCATGCCAACTTTCGCAGAAAGCTGATGATTATAATCATATTATGTTACATATATGTTGCATATATGTAACATATTCCAGATTTGCCCGGATATATCCGGATATATATTTTTTCCGTATGGGTAGTTACCGTCAACTTATGGCAATGCTAATTTTTGTAGCCAACTTGGAGACAAGTTGCTGCAGTAGATTGTCGCTAGCTAGTTGCCAGCTTGGCTATCACGGAATAGTTGGGCGAGTAAAAAGTTACCAACAACTTGATGGAAATTTATCCTGTCAAATCGCCTTCATATCGCGCTTGCAGATTGTCACTAACTTTCTGAGAAAGTTATAATCAACTTGTAGATAATGGCCGTGCTTGGCCAAACTAAGTTTACTCAGGGTTTAGTTCGGCCAAACACGATCAATGTTGGATAGTCACGGAGTTGCGAGGCAATACTTTTTGCCTAAAAATTGCTGTCCGTTTAACGTCAATTCAACTGCAAAGCTTGGATTTCCGAAATTCGCTGTCAGATCGACGAAAACAGCCAGGCATTTTGGTGTAAGCCCGCTGTCGCCAGTTGACGTCAAGCAACAAAAATCGGTCTATCGATTGACCCTGCGGGCCAGCCCAAAAATTTCCCGCTATTTTCGAGCTCCTTGAGCTCTAAAACATTGTTGTGAACACGTTTTCGAGCTCTTCGAGATCGACAATACTTTTGGATGCTGTTGTTTTCGAAAAAAAAACGTTTTTTACCATTTTTTTTCCAACGATATCTCTCAAACGAATTGACCAATTGAGATGGTTAAAGTAGTGATCGACGCGTTTATTAATTCTAGAGCTAATTAGTTTTTGAAATCGATTGATTCAATTTTCTTGTAGATATTCGAAAAAAAAAACGATTTTCTCTATTTCTTTCATCAACGATATCTCGTCAACGAATTGACCGATTAATACGGTTGAAGTGGCAATCGACGCGTTTTATCAAGTTCTAAAGCTGATCCAATTTCGAAATAAATTTATCAGGGGTTCGTACTTCTCTCTTTATTACACTCAAGTCCACAAAAGGTACTATCTTTGTTACACTTGTGCAGTAAATGGAAACTTTGGTCGAGTTTTTCTCTTAAACAAACGAATATTGTCAAACAATTTAAGCGCACTTCGCTAGATTAGACAGTAGTGCATCAATGTGCGGTCTGTATTTTGTAATTAGAGATTTTGTTTCCGAAAAAAACTCAGCCAAAAATATTTGATAATCCCTGTTATCTAGTCGTTTTTGAGAAATTTCAAAAAAACTAAAAAAAATTTTTTTTTTAATTTTTTCGTCAACGGTTTCTCTTAAACGAATGTACCGATTTTGATGGTGGAGGTGGCATTCGACGCGGCTTATAAAGTTTTCGAGCTGATTAGATTTTGGAGTCAATCCATCAAGCGAATTAAAAGTTATCTAAAAAAAACGTTTTTGAAAAAATTTTATTTTTGAAATAACTCCGAACGCACCCTACCGATTAAGCTCAAATTTATACAGCTTTTAGATATTGACAAGCCGCGTCGAATGATACCTTGAAAATCAAAATCGGTTTATCCGTTCAAAAATGTTTTACTTGCTTCAAGAAAATTTTTACTTGCTCTAATGAATTTGTTGTATTATGAATTGAAAATGAAAATTTTTTTGAGCGAAAAAAAATGTCTTACGCCAATAAATTTTTTCTAATCCTAAGAAAATTTTTGTTTTTATTTCACAATGCAAAATTTTTCTTGCTCAAAGAAATCCTTTTTTCTGTGTAGTACTTACTTTTCCCTTCTCGCTGCATCTATCCGTTTTTTTCTTTGATTCAATTTCCATGAAGCAGTCGGAAATTTATAAAATGTGCTATCATTTTTTTTGCTCGTATGTTTGCAGTTCACAACACAACAACTTAGATGGCTCATTTTATTTTTTTTAATTAAAAAAAGAAATAATAAATTACAATTAACAAGTGTATTTAATACGCCAAAAGAATAAAATATCCTCCCATAGTACCGGAAATTATTCGTAGCTCACGCTATCGTCGATTTGGTTCCCCCTACCATGACTTCGCACGGAGCGAATAACATCGGGTGGGAGACAGTGAAACATGTAGTGGGGTTTAGCGAATTAAGGTCAAGTTTACATTTGCTGCTGGAATTCCACTGTATCATCAGTCAACTCAAGTTATCTACCATCAAAAGCTAACCACGCAATACAGAAATACTACAGCGACAAAACATGTGCACATTTCACTGCTCCAGTCTCAAGTCAAGTTAGAGCAATCAGAATATATCTAATAACAGAGAGCTCGGGATTTAGGTGTCTCAGTTCTTAAAAAAGTGATTTATAAATAAATAAATAAATTGGTAAAAAAATTACAACTAAATTATCCCGATATTTTAATCAGCTGTGTAATAATGTGTTAATATTTATTCAAGTGCACTATTGACATAAAATATTTTAACATTACATCATCAACAGTGGTGAGCGGGATAATTATTATATTTGAATTATAAATTGATCTAACATTAAATTTAATTAATCTTCATACTTACACGTTATCTTTTAATTATAATTCAGTTTTTTGAAACAATTTACACCAACTTAGGTCTATTGTATGCCTTTAAAATTGAACTTATTCATATAAATTTTGAGGTTACAACCGTTAAAATAAATTAATATTATTTCCAATGGTTTATGTATTTTATTAAATATAATTTTTTTGTTCTAGATAAATAAAATATTAAGTAAAAATGGGTAATACATTAACAATCGCAAGTGTCCTAGCTAAAGATATTACACCGGTGCCTCATGGTGAAATAAATGAAAAACCAAAGTACAATCATCACGTGCACAAATCATTTGAAGGTACTCCACCTCCAGAATGTCCGATGCATCAATCGGGAGATAAAAAACCTCAAATAATCACCAGTGAATGTCCTATTGATCATATGGACAGCTCTCAAATAAATCCTATGAATATGGTATTAATTAATTGACTTTTATTATTTGCTTAATAATGAAATTTAAAAATTATACATTTAATTATCAATCATTTTTGCTTAGATGCCTCCAGCAAATCAAAACCCAGCTCCGGATCAGCCATTCCCATTGCCAACAGAGAGACAGGTATCATCGATACCTAAATCTACGGGCGAAGGTGAGTTTTGGGTGTATCCATCTCAGCAAATGTTTTGGAATGCTATGCTGAGAAAAGGCTGGCGTTGGAGGGATGAAGATGTTAAACCCAAAGACATGGAGGATATTATTAAAATTCATAATGCTAATAATGAACAAGCTTGGCAAGAAGTACTTAAATGGGAAGCATTACATGCGAAAGAATGTGGTACACCGAAGTTGAAAAGTTTTGGTGGTAAAGCTAAAGATTATTCTCCTCGAGCAAAAATTCGTCAATTATTAGGGTAATTATCTTTTTTTTATTCTTATTATCTAGCTACTAATTATCAGAGTAGAATTACCGGTTCTGGACACTACACCTGAAGTAAACACTTGACATTAACTTCCAACATATTAACAAAATAAAGAAACTAATATTTATCTGATAAGTTTTTATACATTTTTTAAATATGATAATATTTTATGTCTTGTAGATTATGAGGGCCACTTTTTGAGGGTGTCTAAAACTAGTATAACTAAATATTTTTCTCCTCGACGGGCGGAAAGCGTCAACTTTCGTCCCGCTGTGCAAAACGAAGTTGCCGCTTTCCGCCTCCGTCGAGGAGAAAAATAGCATACACTCCTCGGGAAGTAAATAAGAAAGCCTCAGATCACATGTTTGTTGACCTCGGCTTCGCCTCGGCCAACAATTACATGTGATCTGAGACATTTCTTACTTTACTTCCCTCAGTGTGTAATATACTATTTCTCGCCTCCGGGCGGTAAGCGTCAACTTTCGTCCCGCTGTGCAAAACGAAGTTGCCGCTTTCCGCCTCCGTCGAGGAGAAAAATAGTATATACTCCTCGGGAAGTAAATAAGAAAGCCTCAGATCACATATTTGGTGACCTCGGCTTCGCCTCGGCCAACAATTACATGTGATCTGAGACATTTCTTACTTTACTTCCCTAGATGTGTAATCTACTATCTATTGATTTTAAGTATTTTTTAAATAATTAAAATAACTAATACTTATGTTTATGTAATAATCACATTATTTATGCATCTATGGTTTTATTAATCAATAGTTTATTGCATGTTATCATTTTTTACTATTTTTAAAAATAGATTAAAGTTATCAATTTCCTTCAAGTGTCCACAGCTGCTGTTTCTACCCTGTATATATTTTTATATATTTAATAATAACACCCGCATTGTATAACACCTTCATAAATATCTATAATAATAATAATAATAATAATACCCATATATTTAGTAATAACACCCACCTATTGTCTGAGAAATTAGAACCATATTAGTTTGTTACGACTTAATTAATTTCGTTCAATTAATTACCATTTAAAATATATTAGTATTTAGCTTCTCTAATAATTCGATAAAAAAAATTAACTGAACACTAATTAAAATTATATATTTTTCAAATTTAAATAATATTTTACCGGATCAATTCTATAAACTTTACATTTATTAAAATCTTCCTTAGTATTTTAAATAGATTTTAAAAAATGTCATTTCCTTAATTTATATTTCTAAAAATCTAAATAATAATAATTAAAAAATTTCAGATATGAATTGCCCTTTGATCGTCACGACTGGATCGTTGATAGATGTGGAAAAGATGTACGATATGTTATTGACTATTACGACGGTGGTTCTATTGATGCAAAATATAAATTTGCATTACTTGATGTAAGACCAGCTATGGATTCACTTGAAAATATTTGGGATCGCATGAAAGTTGGCTACTATCGTTTCCGTTATCAAAGTGATGAGTCGACAAATGAACAATCAACATCTTTATAATTGTTCCGAATCTAGTTTTAGATTAATTATTAATAGTAGTAATTATTTTATTTTTGGTATACATACATATATGTATACTATAATGATATTTATGTAATTTATCTTATAATAAAAATAAAAACAGTCAAAATGTTTGAAAAACTCATTGATGTACTCGCAGTCATATTATTAAATTAATATTTTTTTTTTATTGTGACATGGAATAAATTTTATTTTAAACAATAATAAAACATTTAATGGTATAATCAATACATATATTATTTATTATTATTAAAAACAAATTTTAATTAGTTTAATTAATTGACGAATTTTAATCAGCATTAAAAAAAATATATTTTACTTAATTTAAAATGATATAATATTTAAAATTTCATTACTTCAATCTTAAAAATTATTGATACTTTAATCAGTTTCATTCTAAGTAAAAATGAAATATTTCTTAGCAATGCTTTTTAATTAATAATATCGTTATATAATACGTGTTTACGATCAATTGTTACTTTATTTTTTTTTTTTTAAATACATCATCAATGCCTCACACTCAATTAATTTAGAAAATGAATTATTAATTACAATGGCTTATATTTGCTAAACTTACAACAAATAAAATATGTATAAACGTATGTGAAGATAATATTGTACATTAAAAACATGTTTCATCTTTTAATAAATTATTACTGCTCACAATTACCAATAATTCAATTATTTATAAGTCCATAAAAAATTTTCTGCGTTGATGTTTTTAATTTAAATCCTGAAATTCAATTTTACATAAAAATATTCATGACAAAATTTAAAATATAAATTTTTAAATTAAATAATAACTATTCTTAATATATTATTCATAATAATAAATTAATATTCTTTAATTTCAATCATTTAAAAATTTTAAAATACTGAATCTAATTTTAACAAGTTAACGAAAATAAAATATTTTAAATAATAGTTTGAAAAAGAAAAAAAAAATTATTTAAATCTGATGATGGGGTAAGAAACCAGTACAATTATATGATTTACATAAACATGGTGTTTCGCTGATATTTGTAACTGATTTATCAATATCTCCAGAATAATCAAATGTTATTTCTTCATCAATATCAATATCTTTGACAGCAAATAAACATAAATGTGGAATTAAATTATCGACTCTAACAGGAATTAATTTAGCATTTGGTGAACAACTATGATTACAATAGCGTCCAATATTACCAAAATATTTCGGATCTATACAAGTTGTTATTTTTTTATCACCAATATACTCAGAAACAATTAAAATATAATTCATTTTCTTATTTATTTTATTATCTTCAGTTCTACGTTTAGCTTCATCAATACCAATAACTTCACCCGCATACTCACATATAAATTTATTTTTTTCAATACATTTTGACGTAGATAGACCGAGACCTTTAGATCCAGAATTTATTATTTTCAAACAATCTATCGGTCCACGTTGTATTAATCTATTTTGACAATTAATTAAACACGAGCACATTGAATTACATTCAAATATTAATTTGGACGATTTATCTTCGTTGAATTTATTAGTTATATAATTGACTGTTTCTTTCATACAATAACAATTTTCTGTGCATATTGATTTACACTTACAGCCAACGGTAAATTCTGATTCAAAGTCGTCAATATCAATTCCTTTACCCGGAATATTATTAACTACATACATTACATCGAGCATTGGATGCTCATATTCATCCATTTTCCCAGTTCCAGTCTCCATAATAATTACCCTGTTATTTTTTTTTTATGGGTGATTTTTTTTTTTTATATTTATTACAGCCAGATATCGATGATTCCCATTAAATACTTGGGCGATAAGCAGCAGAAAAATAGTTAAAAAACAAGAAAATATTTTTCGTTTATAAAATAAAGTACGTTAATTATTATTATGTTATAAATAATAAAGATAGTAATTATTTACTAGAAATGGTTGAAATAATTGATGAATAAAAAAAAATTTATTTCGTAGATTCCTATTTATTAGCACTGACCTTAAAAAGTCCCTGAACCGATGACTTTAATGAATGAAATGATAGTACCGATGGAATTGGTATGAATTTGTAACCTACGTAAATAACTGCACCTACTAAAGATGCTTTAATAGTAACCCGAAGTAATTTGCTTGATAAAGATTGCGGTGGTATTCTGTAAAATAAATTTTTTTGATATTAATCATAAATTCATTTATTTCTTTATCATGATTATAATAATAATAATAACTTACTGCATAAGTGGTAGGATATCAGATGAGTGTACCTTGCCCCAGTGTTTAATTATACCTGGCAAATGACCAATGCCAACTACTCCAACGGCACGTGTACTCTTAATACCCTGTGATGATTGGAAAGGTCTAACAGATAGCTGGAGTGAATGAGCCAGAAATTTATCTCGTTCATTAACAAATACTTCTCCGAGAGTTGGATATTCAGCAGTCATTTCTGCTAACAATCTTTCTAACAGATCACGACGCTTACAACGTTCGACGTCTTCTTTGCTTATTGGATCTTTTGACCTTAATAGACACCAAAATAATGATATTGCTTGCCACCATGATAATGAAGCTAATGCACGTTTTACCGTTACATTAATGGGCCTATCACCAAGCTGGACTAAACAATTTGGTATTTTTCTTGCCTAAAAGTTAATTATTATGTAAGCAATTAGTCATTTTTAAGAATAGCCGCTGTTATTACTTATGACAATTTCCTAATTTTTACCCCCCCCTCCATCTCTAATATAAAATAAATAGCCCCCATGAACTTTAGTGAGAAAATCTAACTTATAGAGGTCACTCTGAATTAAAAAACTTTTTTTAATTGAAAATAGCTAATTGATATTTTATTAACTTGCTTTCATGTATGTCTGTTCGGGTGGAATTTTGTAACTGATTGTAAACAATCTTCCCGATGAGCTAGAGACTTGGAATTTCGAATATAGCTCAAAATTAGATGACAATGCAAGAAAATGAAAAAAAAAAAAAAAAAAAGGATAAGCAGTAGAAGAGAAAGAACTAAATTTAGGGTTGCCTCGTAAGGTGGCTGTTTTTCTGATTTTTTAAAACTTGTAATTTCAACTAGTAAGTTAAAAACAATATTAACTTTTCGATTTTTCATTTTTACAAATGTAAACAGCCGAGATTGTAAAATTAAAATTATATATGACATTACCTCAGAAAAGGCACGACGAAATTCGCCACCCGGCGCCATTCCTAATTGTCTAGTCATATGAGCTGACATATTTAGTAATAGTACATAAATTATACCATTGAACAAACCATTTTGTTGTATTGTCATAAGAATTTTTTCTGTAATAAATATAAGATATTAATAATCAATATTTGTTAATTGTTCTTAGGTATGTAGACAATGATTTAATTAATGTTGATTTTTCTGAATAGACGACATTTCGTTATTTTATTGTGACTTTATCAAATACTTAGTGGTAAACATCAATTGTCAATAAATAAACAGTACATTAACCAATAGTCATAAATTAATAATAATATGAACTTGAATATAAAGTGACGAAACGTCGTACATATAGAAAATTTAGTATTAATTAAATTATTGTCCATATACTTGAGAACAATTGGTAAATAATTATAGTTATGGACGAGACTCTAATATCTGATTAAAAAATATATTAAGTGAATTAAGATGCATACATTAGGGCGTTTAGAAAAAAAAAAAAAAATTTCCTATGGTCTTAAAAGCTGGTTTCATGTATAAAAAAAAATCCTCCCAGAAAAGCAGCTCGAAATCTCAATTCTACTCAGAGCTCAACTAATATTCATTTTTCTATTTAAATTCCATGTAAAAAAATTTGTTTTTTGTTTTTTAAAAGTAAAAGTATTGAAAAAATTTTTTTTCGAAAATCGAAGTACTTAATAGTCTTGTAGGAAATGAAATTCTCTACAAAAAAGTAACCAAGTATTTTTTTCGTACAACTAACAGAAAAAAAGTTATGAAGTTTAAAACTATCATAGTATAACTTAAATAATGTTTTTATTATTGTTACATTCTGGCTTCTCCATTTATGAGACAGAAAAATTTAAAATTACCAGGTTGACGTCGTTAGGGTATCGATAGACCCCAGGTGCGTCAGCTGTTGACTTTCCTTTATTTTAAGAAGTTAATTTTATGGGCTTACCATAGTGGAGATTATGGACCCCATAATTCGGCCCAAATAATCCCTTTTTTAAGTAACTTCTTTGCCTCTGCTGGTGCGTACTCGTCCCTGCCGGTGGCTTTGAAATAGGCCTCTGAATAGTACCCGTAGCGAGGGTCGTGAAATGGGATGCTCCCGCTAGGTGGACGGACGGATGGAACGTCCACAGGAACCAACTGCCAACCTTCACTGATGCCGGTCCAGAAGACCGGGTTCTCCCTTGATACCTTCTCTGAGTGCGAACAGGACGAGCTCTGAAGACTCGGTTCTTCCGGAAGGACAAGTGATTCTAGTCGGTCGATTAAGCCACCAGAGCTCGAAAGTTCAACACACGAGCTCGACGGCTCACGAACTTCACTTAACTCGGATAACGCGATACCCGAATTTGGTAACTCTTTAACCCGATTTCGAATGGCCAACGTCACCGGATCGAGGAGGATTTCCTCGGCAACGATCTCTAGGCGGGGACGTTGGTGAATTGAGCAACCCAGATCCTCGTGGATCGTTCGGATAATCCGGTGTAATTGGGCCTTTTTGCCCCCTCGTTTCTTTTTTGGCATAAGCTCGGGATGAGGTTTAGGAATTACCTGTACAGCCGGTAACAGCGCTCAGGTAGAGTACTAGGTCACCGGTGTCAGCGTTCTTAATAGCAAGACAGGAGGTGAGGACCGCCGATATCAGCGTTCCCTAATGTAAAGGTGGTTTTTAATGATAACTACTACGTATGTAGTAGTGACAGCTTTTATTGCTCAAAAACACGAACGAAAAGGCAGGACCAAGTCAAAGAAAATTTTGATTAGAGTTCTCGACTCTCTTAGATTTCGCGATCGACTGACTTGGTGCTGTTCTTCGTTGGTAGTTATACATTCATCAAAACGTTAACGTTGCATCTCAGGTTTCCTATGAGAGAATCGTCGTGGCCCGGGTCTCATGCATTGTCATCTGTTTAGACTATCCACAAGCCACGGTGACTCTCTTATCGCAAGAGATTTCCGTTACATTGTTGGCGGTGAAAAGAAATAATCTCACCAACAAAGTATCGATTTATTAATTTAATTATAATTCTAAGAAGTGTCGATCCGTTTATTCGCCCATCGTGGTGAATAAATAATTCGATACCTAAAGAAAAAAACTTCTAAAATTTGTATTTATATATTATTAAAGCCAGAACGTAACAATATATTACACTGTTTTATGACAGCAATTTAAATTTTTTCATTTGAGTTAATGCCATCAGTGAATTTTTTTTGAATACATGAAAAAAAATTTTCTTACTTTGAAAACAGAACTTCTTTTTTTTAATTTAAAAAAAAACCGAAGGTAAAAAATTGTAATTCTTAAAGAAAAATATTTTACTACCGAAATTTATACGGAAAATAAGTAATATCTCAGAAATTTTTTTAAAACATTCGATTGATTAAGCATAATATATAGATTCACCGTTTAAACATATAAGGTAAAAGACCTAGAACCCGATCAGGGAACTAGTACTCGAACACTCCATGTATTTGTATATCTATATTTAGTAAAATTTAGTAAATATAGATCTAGAAATACATGAGTGATCGGGTACTAGTTTCTTGATCGGGTACTGGGTCTCTTACCTTACATACAGTAAAACCCGGAAATTAGCTTTAAAACTATCTATACGTTAAGTTTTTCAATTCAATATTGTTTCAAACTTAATAACTGTTTTTCTGTTAGTTGTACGAAGAAAACAGTAACTTTTTTGAAAAGAACTAAATTTCCTACAAGACTATGTACTTCGATTTCAAAAAAAAAAAAAATTTCCATACTTTCATTTATAAAAAACAAAAACAATTTTTTTCGCCGGTAATTCAAATGGGAAAATGAATATTCGTTGAACTCTTAGCAGGGTTGAGATTTCGAGCTGCTCTTTTGGGAGGATATTTTTTATACCTGAGACTAACTTTTAAAACCATAGGACTTGAAAAAAAAAAAAAAAAAAAAATTAACACCTTAGTATACATACACAGAAATTACAAATTATATAATTATTAACTATCAATTAGATGTCACAGCTGGTTCTTTATCCAAGTTTGGCCATAAATTTAATATTAGGCACATGCGCGTCTCTAGTATCAGGGTATACCGAAATTAAAACTACCCGGATCAACTCTACCATCATATTTTTATCAAAATCTATCTTTAACCAATTAGACCTTCATCAACTGACATTACTATCTTGTCACATCTCTATTAAAAAAAAAAAAAAAAAAAAAAAAATACTTCCATAACTACATGCATGTAACTACCCCGTATTAAACAATTCAATAAGTTCTAATTAATACTTTTATAAAGTCCTGAAAAATTTTTCTATGGATGAATTGACCCTATAAGAATTCTATTTTGCTTTCCGAAAAAAAATTTATAAAAACTTAGAGGAAAAAATAAAATTTAAATTACAGAATAATGTTTCTACTATTAAATTATATTCTTGCAAGAATAAATAATTAAATATTATTTTCTTAATTAGAACTCATAAATTCGAATAAATTTATGTGTATCGATTTTATAAGAATATACTGGAACATAAAAAAATTTGAATCAAATTTGAATTGAGTATATTTTTTTCTATTATTAATCTTTATATGCTTTCACAAAAAACAGCTAGGGAAATTTATAAGTTCTTAAAGAAAGTTTCGAATTTTTTATTCGATTTCCCAATTAATTTCGATATGAATTTTTTATAAAAATCCAGTGAACTGCTTAAACAAGATATGTGTACGGAAGTGTTTTTTCGGTGGGAATGTGATGTGATGTGAATGTTCAAATTTTTAGTAAGAAAATAACCGCAATAACACATTTGGAAAGAGCAGTTTAATAAAAAAAATTGAGAGTAATCAATTTTTCATGATATCAGCATCAAAACTTAAAGTTTCAGTGTCTCTACAGCCAGTCGAAACAAGCTAATTTCAAGCTAATGCTGCAAACAACTGTTAGATTAAATCCAGAATGCATTCGGAGTGCATGCGGTTCGGATGATTGTTTATTTATTTAATCCTCTCGGAATGAAGTTTACTCCGAAGGGAGTTTATGTTAATACTCAAATTCCGAATCGGAGTGAATGCGGACGGAAATAAAATCCAGACCACTCCGAAATCAGTCTGGTGAAAAAAGGAACTCCCTATTTACTCCGGTTGTGGAGTGATTTTTTTTTAAACTCCGAAACTCCGAGTGACGGCGTAAATGCGGATTTAAATAAATTCCGTAATCACTGCAAATTCACTCCAATTTTTTACAGTGCATACATTAATGCTTAGTGATATTTCATGGATATACATAAATGCTCCACAGACCCTTGAAAATTACAAGAATGAGGACACCCGAAAATGTCTCCTACAACTCCTACAACTTCTCAACTTACAACGCGACAACACTGTTACCATTTTTTATAATAAATTTATGATTGTGCTTGAACTATAAATATCATTAAATAACCTAATTAAAATAAATGAAAAATTAAAATAACATACGCATATTTAAATTTTCAGCTTCTCTAAGAACAGTTTGTTCATCTAGCTGTAAAATATGAACACGAGCATCACATAATTCAACCATTACGATATGGGGTTGAACTGCTTGAATAATCTAAAATAAGATGTTAAATTATGTTATAAAATGTATTTTAAAAATAAATTAATATAAACACTACTAACCATAGATACGTCATTTTGACTTTCTTCACTGAAATGTGCTGTTCCAACTAAGTAAACTTTTCCACCATCTGGAGTTGTCAATAGAGAAACTGTCTCAGGTAATCTGTCATCAATAGTTGCATCATAGTCCAAATTATGTCCGAATAATCTGCAATTTCTTACATTTAAATTTGTGTAACTACTATCTTCTGTATCACTCTCCGTTCCATTTGTATTTTCTGAAATTTTGAGCAATTATTAGCATCAGTTACAACATATTATTACAAATTTAATAATATTAATATTGATTATTATTAAACCTTTTACTTTTATTACTTTGCGTCTATTTCTAGAGAACGCAGGCATTTTTTTTTATTCTAATAAACTGACCGTAATAAAAAATTTAAAAAAATATGTTATCACTTGTTATGTATAACGTAAAACTTTAATTTGATAAAAGTATAATGGATGTCATGAAACCTTATGAATATAATTCTCAATCAAAGACAAAGTTTTTAGAATTTCAGTCAATAGAAAAGCTTGGTATCACCTGCACTATTTTAAAATTAAAATAATTTTAATTATTAAATAATTGATTTCGTAATAATGAAGATTATTAAATTTTAATTAATTTTCGTATTTTATTTTTTATTTTTGTTGCAGAATTATTATCCTCATACGACCACAATATATATATATATTGACTTAAAGTCTCATAGTCTCAAAAGTTTCTACTTATAGTTTATAAAAAAAATCCTCCGAAAAAATCAGCTTGATATCTCGAAAATTGAGCTGGCGGTTTACAAGTTTATTTCCCCTTTAAAATAAACGTAAAAAAAATTTTTTTTGTTTATCGAGGAAAAATCAAAGAAAAAACATTTTTTTCCAATTTTGACTTTCATAGCCTGATAAAAAATCAAATTCACTACAAAAATATCCAGAATATTCATGTTCTTAACTACAATACAAAAAAATCGGTCTATCGGTTGACCCTGCGGGTCAGCCCCAAACCTTCCCTTTTTCGAGCTCGAAAATATTTTTATATGCCGTTGTTTTCGAAAAAAAACGTTTTTTACCATTTTGTCTCCAACGATATTTCTCAAACGAATTGACCGATTAAGACGGTTAAGGTAGCAATCGACGCGTTTTATTGAGTTCTAAAGCTGATCAGATTTTGGAATTGATTTTTCGGTTGTTTCTGAGATATTTTGAAAAAACTAAAAGAAAATTTTTTTTATATTTCTTTCGACAACGGTTTCTCTCAAACGAATGAATCGATTTTGATGGTTGAGGTGGCATTCGACGCGGCGTATAAAGTTTTAGAGCCCAGTTGATTTTGGGATCAATCCATCGAGCACATTACAAGTTATCCAAAAAAAACATTTTTGAAAAAATTTTATTTTTAGAATATCTCCAAACGAGCCCTACCGATCAAGCTCAATTTTTTTCAGCTTTTAGATATTGACAAGTCGCGTCGAATGCAACCTTTACGATCAAAATCGGTTCATCCGTTCAAAAGTTACAGATATTTACGTACGTACGTACGTACATACATACACTCGAACATAATCTTGAAATTAGTCAGAATAGCTTCCGAGAGCCTCAAAACGTCAAGATCTCTTAGAAATTCGATTTTCGAAAATCGGACCGAAACCAATAACTTCCCGAATTTTTGAAAATTTCCAATTTTCTTAGCGGGAAGTTAAAAACATAAGTATTTTTGTCGTTTCTAGGGTTTCACACGAGACGAAACGAGGCGAGAATTTCAAACTCTCGTCTCGATCTCGTAAATTGAAAAAAATCAGACAATCGTCTCGGTCTCGGTACGGAAAATTGTAATTGTTGTTATGTACGGAAAAAAATAAAAAATTCAGATTGCATTATAATGTCACTTTTATAAAATGATTTATTTGGATAGTAGAGGGTGGGGCAAGAAGGACCCCTGGGACAAATAGTCCCCCCTGAAAATCAGATCAAAAAAAAATTTTTTTTTTCTTCTTATTACTATAACCCGATATGTGTGCGCATTTTCAGCCCTACACATGATACCTGGGGCAAAATGAACCAGAATAAATTTTTTTATATATTTCCTCAAAACACTGGATAGCCTCATTTTTCATTTCTTTACCCCATTCCGTTAGTAAAAAAGTTTCAATTTTATGTCGAGGGTCTAAAATTAAACACGAACAATAAATTCAATTTGTTTTTCGGTAATATTTCAACATTTTATCTCTTGATGCTTGAAAAGCAATTAAAAGTTTCATCTACAACACTTCGATTCGGCTTAATGTCCAATTCTAATACTATTGATTCTATTTTAGACATAAGTAAGTTAAAAGCTACAACAACTATTGTTAAAGTTACATACTTTTCACCACATATAGCATTTGATACTATTTTAAAATTTTTTAAAAATACATTAATTTTTTGAAGCAAAAACCATTCTTCGTCGTTCAGTTTCAAATTTAACAGGTCTTGATTCTTTGTAGAACTTAACCATAATAAATTTAATCCATTTTTCAAATTAATTTCTACTTCAATCATATCATGGGTACTATCCCATCGAGTTTTCACGTCTAAAATTGGTTTAACGTAATGAATATTCGATCCACTGCAAAATTTTTCTAACGTCAGTTGTAGTTGTTCGAATCTTCTAATTTTGATAAAAGTTATGCGTAACTTGGAAATAGTTGCTGACGGACTGAAGACGTCCTGAATTATTCCAACTAATTCCTCTTTATCAGCCAGACCATCATCATCTATTTTTTCCGGGTCAAGTTCATTTTCAATTCTAGAGATAATATTATTAATTGTATCGCTAGACTCTTGCTCTATATAATGCACGTTTAGCATTTTTATGACATCTTGAACACCAAGATTTAAAATGTGCGCGAAACAACGAAAATGCCCGATGAACAAAGATTTTATACAATTGTATAAATTCAATAAAATTATGTACAAAAAATGGCCCGATCCAATTGTATACAACTGTATAGAAATTCTATACAAATTGTATACAAGTCTAAATAATTATGTACAATTTTATAAAAATTATATACAATTCTAAATAATTGCAACATATATAGTCTATATATAATTATACACTTATCCAAAAAATTAAAGAAACAAAAAAATTTTATAAATTTTTTAGTGATTTTTGGAAGGCTGTATTTTCGTGAAAAATGATCGTATCGAAAAAACAAAAAAAAAGCAAATTGAAGCTTAAAATCTCTAGTTTGAAGATCTTTCAGCAAAATATTTTTTCGAGCCACGGTTTTTGCGGAATCATAAGAAAAAGGTCGAGACAAAATTTTTCTAAATTTTTTTGTTTTGTTTTTAAGGTCTACGGGGCCGGGAAAAATTTTTTTAAAAAAACGAATTCGTGGCTCGCTTAGGAAATTTATTCAGCTACAATTTGCTTTTTTTTGTTTCTCTATACGTTAATTTGCTGCTGAGATATCAGCCTTCAAATGAAAAAGGATCCTTTTGTCTTTGATTGTTGATATCTCAACAAATAATGGCCACACAGTAATTTAAAGGGCAGTTTAAGGAACCCGAATAAATTCCCTACAAGCTCCATTTTCGATTTTTTCAAAACAAAAATTTTTTTCATCCTTGATGTCCATTTGAAAAACCCTTAAAAATGGTCGTTTTCTGGGTTTTTAGTCGACTCATCGCTACTCTGCAAATATTGATAAAAAAAATAATATTGCCAGGTAATTTTACAGCTTAATGTACCCCCAAAAACCCTGGAAATTTTCAGATTGATCCATTGAACCGTTTGTCCGGGCCGATTGCTCAAAGTTTTACAAAACAATTAAAGGAACAAGTTTTGTTCCTTAAATTGTGTAATGATTACCAAAATGAAAAAATCAATTTTTTTCGGATTTTCTTTCGTTTTTGCGTTAGTTATTCAGTAAACGTAAGGTAAAGAGAAAAGAAAAAAAAATTTCTGAAAAACGAAAAAAAAAAAAAACTGAATAAAACGTAAAAAAAAAAAAAGTAAAAAAATTCTTGTTTTATCTCGTTTTTCAGAATTTTTTTTTTTTTCTCTTTACCTTACATTTACTGAATAACTAACGCAAAAATGAAAGAAAATCCAAAAAAAATTGATTTTTTCATTTTGGTAATCATTACACAATTTAAGGAACAAAACTTATTCCTTTAATTGTTTTGTAAAACTTTGAGCAATCGGCCCGGACAAACGGTTCAATGGATCAATCTGAAAATTTCCAGGGTTTTTGGGGGTACATTAAGCTGTAAAATTACCTGGCAATATTATTCTTTTTATCAATATTTGCAGAGTAGCGATGAGTCGACTAAAAACCCAGAAAATGACCATTTTTTAAGGATTTTTCAAATGGATATCAAGGATGAAAAAAATTTTTGTTTTGAAAAAATCGAAAATGGAGCTTGTGGGGAATTTATTCGAGTTCCTTAAACTGCCCTTTAAATTACTGTGTGGCCATTATTTGCTGAGATATCAACAATCAAAGACAAAAGGATCCTTTTTCATTTGAAGGCTGATATCTCAGCAGCAAATTGACGTATAGAGAAACAAAAAAAAGCAAATTGTAGCTGAATAAATTTCCTAAGCGAGACACGAATTCGTTTTTTTAAAAAAATTTTTCCCGGCCCCGTAGACCTTAAAAACAAAACAAAAAAATTTAGAAAAATTTTGTCTCGACCTTTTTCTTATGATTCCGCAAAAACCGTGGCTCGAAAAAATATTTTGCTGAAAGATCTTCAAACTAGAGATTTTAAGCTTCAATTTGCTTTTTTTTTGTTTTTTCGATACGATCATTTTTCACGAAAATACAGCCTTCCAAAAATCACTAAAAAATTTATAAAATTTTTTTGTTCCTTTAATTTTTTGGATAAGTGTATATAATCTATATAAAATTGTACAAAATCTTTTTTCATCGAGTGTTGATTTGTATCATCAAACGAATTTTCCATTTTCCATCAAAGAACTTAGTTCTTTCATAAATGTAGTGTTCAAAGAAACATTATCAACAGTTATTCCTTAAATTTTGTGTTCTAATGCGTAATCTTTTATACATTTGAAAAAAACTTTTGCTATAGCTTTTCCACTGTGATTACCTTGGGCAGGTATAAAATCTAAAGCTAAAGATTGCAACTTCCAGTCTTGATCTATAAAATGAATAGTTATACCATAATATGACCTCAAGTTCAAAGAAGTCTAACCGTCGACAGTAAATGAAAATTTAGAACAATTATTCTTCAAAATTTCTTTTAATTTCGCTTGTTTTATTTCAAATTGTTCTATCACGATTCTTCGAGCAGCATTTCAATGTTTGGATTTAAATAGCGAAAAAAATTTTGGGTGTCTTGATCATCGAAAAAACTTAGCGCCAATTTTCAATAAAATAAAAAAATCAAAAAAATAGTCCGTTTTTCGCCACCCTATATATTCAAAAATTATTTATTTCAAAAATCGACGTGAAAATAGGTAAGAGAACATTGTATTACCGTTCATTTTCACTTGAGATTTTATAGTAATTCATTGGTACTTCTGAATCGAAAGCTATAGAATCAGATAGGCTTGGTTTTAGAATTAGAAAAAAAGGTCTTGTACCAGAAGATTATAAAGTTTCGACTGTGTTTCTGTAAGAGCACGTATACGTTTAAATATGTCCACGAATTCTCGTCTGACACGTCAAGTCCTTGGTAGTATAGTGGTCAGTATCCCCGCCTGTCACGCGGGAGACCGGGGTTCGATTCCCCGCCAAGGAGACTTTATTTTTTTTTTTTTTTTTTAATATTATAAAATAAAAATATTTTATATCATTTAATATACTACACTTAATTTGTTTAAAAAACAGTTTTTTTTAATGCGGAAAACAGCTACATGCAAGTATAGATATACTATTGAATACATTTGTATCTTTAGATATTGTTTTCCTTATGCATGTTCTAGAATGAAAATTTTTTTTTCGGAATCACTTGAAAATCTTTTGCTGCAGTTAACGAATTTGACAGAAACCGATTAGACATAAGAATTCAACAGTCTATTAACAGTCATATGAAGGTCAATTCATTTGAAAGATATCGTTCGAGAAAAAATCGTAAAAAACGATTTATTTTTAAAACAACGGCATACGGAGAGTATTTTCAAGCTCGAGGAGCTCGAAAATATATTTACAACAATCTTTTCGAACTCAAGGAGCTCAAAAACAGCGAGAAGTTTTGGGGCTGGCCCGCAGGGTCAACCGATAGACCTATTTTTTTTATTACAGTGCAGAATAGTGAAAATATGGTAGACCTATTATTAAAATTTCTGTCTTATTATTTAGATACTTTCCAAATTTCTCACAAATAGTAAGAGTGATGATTTCAACCAAGTATCCTCTATTAGTAAAATAGGTGCTTCATAATATGGAATAGAAATGAATTGATTATCTGGATTTCCTTCTCTAAAGAAAAAGATTATACTTTGGGATTGGAGGAAAGAAAACTTGTGATAATTATCAAAGTTTACAAAGTATTCTTGAACGATCAGATTTCTTTTGATTGGTGAATATTTAAAGATTCAGGGTAGTAAGCTATAACACACATTTTTCTTTTTAGTTTGATAAGACTCGACCGTTTTAAAACCAACTTTATATTGTTATTGAATTGTTTTACAATCGTTTATAGATAGCTTTTGCATAGTCTTTTTACAGTTAAATAATAGTTTACAAACGGTTTTCCATGCGTTAAAAAACTGTTTTCACATGTAAATTAGACCAAATAAAGATTTGGTATTAACTGTTTATTAACTCTATCTTATAAGATTTAATTTACAGTTTTTATCTAGTTGATTAACAGTTGATTTTTAGTTATCTTTAAAATCGTTATATGACGGTTTTAAAAGCGCACATTACAAATCTTTGTCAGCCGTTAATTTACTGACAGTAAACAAGTTTTCACTTTCGATAAGGAGTGAACGGTCTATAACTTTTTACCTAATGAACCGATTTGGATGGTTAAGGCGGCAATCGAAAGAGCCTGTTGGCCATCAACTTTCCTGAAAATTTCAGATCATTTGATCATGTAGACTCGAAAATATCGGCGTATTACAAAAAAAAATGTATTTTTTAGTTTTTTAGTGATTTTTCAGAAACGACTTGAACGATCGACTTTAAAATCTAATCAGCTCTAGAACTTAATAAAACGCGTCGATTGCCGCCTTACCAATCTCAATCGGATAATTCGTTCGAGAGTTATCGCGGGAAAAAAAAATGGTCAAAAACGGTTTTTTTGCGAATATCTTTGAAACAACGGAACTAAACAATTCTAAAATCTGATCAGCTTTAGAATTTATTAAAACGCGTCGATTACCACCTCAACCACCAAAATCGGGTCATTTGTCGAAGAGATATCGCGGCAGAAAGAAACGATAAAAAACAGTTTTTTGTGAATATCTTTAAAATATTTTATTTATATCCAGAACTGAAACCCAAGTAGCACAGAGACAACTTTGAGATGTATTTTAAAAGGATAAGACAAATTTTTTTTGTCTCAGTCACCTTTTTTTGGTATAAATACGACATGTAAATGTTGGTTCCGGAGACAGAGAAAATTTGTGTTGTCTTTCCTGTCTTATGTCAATTAAAAAGTCATGTAGATGACTTATTTTACCACTATTTGCAACTTACTTTTTGTCGTCACTTGTGTTAAGTCTTTTAAGTAGATATTTTTTCGGTGACATAAATTTCTGATCGTTTTGTCAACATATTGGTGTCTTATCGATATGTCAAAAAGTAGCCTAAAAATTGATATCGTATAGATGTCACAAAGGCAAGTGTGCTACTTGGGAAACTAGACACTTGAAGCTATATCACGCTTTTTTTTGTTTTTATTGTACGATCATTTCCCTCCGAGTTAGAGCATGTTAAAAATCACTTAAAAATTTGGGATTTCTAAAACATCCCTTAATTTTTGTGACTAGTGTATATAGGATTATACCACTCAAGTTTAATCAGATCTAATCATTTATAAATTTATGTAGGCTAATATCTGTCGAACAAATCAAATATGAAATTATATATGATTGGATATAATCATTTTTCTCGAGATTTTGTTTAATTCTAGCAATAGAGGGAACCAAAAAATTTTTAAATCAAGTTCTGGTTACTTTAAATAATATTTTGAAAGTGACAGTAAATAGCATTGACCCAGATAAGGTATATCTATACAATTGATGTTGTAATTTATAATTTAAAAATCAGTAAATAAAAAAAAATCGTAATACTTTTGCTTACCATCAATATTAATGACAGTATCTTTGTCATTCAAATGAAATCTTTTATTATCATTATTTTCAATAGAATTATTAGTTGTACTTTCAGCATTTATTATTGAAGAATTATTCGAATCAGGTTGTGGTTTAATTACTGATAAGTGCATTTGTTGAACACCCTGACTTCCAATAAAAAATTTTTTCGCTACAATACGCTCCATGGCGAATAATTGTTTACTTAATCTAGAAAAAATAAAATATCAATTTATTAAATTTACGTACAAAAGATATTTATTACTTTAAAATTCATGAATAATTATTACAATATGTTACTTACCATTAAAGTATAAAATTATACGTGGTTAAATGACGTGGATAATCATTCGAAAATCAACAAACAATTGTATTATAATAATATAACAAATAACATATATAAATACAACATATAAAATATATTCAAAAATATATATTTATAAAATAGTTTTAAAAAATATATATATTAGTTAAGTGATAAAACTAATGAAGTCATTACTTTATATAAAAGTGATGATAAACTTTTATTAAAATATAATATAACAAAGTTAAGAACCGTCATCAACTTGTTATTGTCAACAAGTGATGACTCTTGTTTTTAATTCTATATATTATATACCTATACACCTATACATATGTATATAATTAAATTGTCAGACATTTATCATAAGATGGTAACTTAACAACTGATAAAAATTTTGTGTTGGTAAATGGAAGCAGACTTACCCACATGAGTGTGAATGTAGCAGACATCAGACAAATTTAAAATTATAAATAGAGTAAATAATTTAAAAAATAATATTTATAAAAAATGCACTTATTAATTTTGTAATTTTTTAAATTCGCATTTTTTTAAAAGTTTATTTTATTAAATGACAGTATAAATTTTGAATAAATAAATAAATTAATTAAAATAATGAAATTGACGAAAATGCGCGAATTGATTTTTCATTTGTCTAAATACGCGTATTTTAATTTTCTTTTACTTACATTTTATTTATCTATTCTAAAATTTTACAAATTGACAATTGTCATTTAAATTCATACTCATCTTACCAACTGTAAGTTTTATCTAAATATATGAAATAATAAATTATTAAAATAAATAGTTGCAGTGAATATTTAAAAATCATAAATTAATGGCACAGATTAATAAAAATATATAATTAATATAGACAAAGCAAAATTAAGTGCTAAAAATAATTAAATATTTGTTTGACTGTTCCAGAAAATAATTTAATATCCTGACCAATAGAATGTGAGCTATGAATAAATCATCTGAAAGTTTAGATAATTTATTGGCCAATAGAAATAACGTAAAGGCTGTATGGGAAAAGCAAAAGTAGGGGCAAAGGAAGTGTTAGTAATCGATACCAATGTACGCACGTGAGTTGCCATAACCTTTCTTTATTTTAACTTTTGAATATATTTATGTGCTTCAGTTATTATAATTTAATTTTCGGTAAGAATTAATTATTACTGATAAATTAACGAATTTATAAATAGATTAATTTTCAATTCTATTATTACAGATTAAAGAATCTTATGAACTTGAGTAAATAAACAGAAACACGTGTCTAATGTCAATGGCTCAAAAAAAGAGGTAAATGTTTTTTTTTTTTTATTTAAAATTTTAATAATAGCAATAGTGTTCCAAAACGATGATTTTGATGAAAATGGATGTAACAGACAACTCTCGTTTTTTTATTTTATTTTGCAATGAATGAATTCAATATTGATTGAAATAAATTTTTAAAAATCCGTAAGTAAGACTTTAAAAGCATTAGATGTATATTTGACAGTAATTATATTTTATTTTAATGATATGTAATTAATTTAGAAAAATTAAAAAATTTATGAATGTCTGGTATTATAAATATTTTTATGATCCTGAAGTTAGCAGACAATTACTAATATTAGATTTTTTTTTTCAATGACAAGTTAAAAAAAAAAAAACTCAAAATATGCATGAGTGTGAATGTAGCAGACATCAGACAAATTTAAAATTATAAATAAATAATAAAATAAAATTTTTTAAAAATGCGCATTTAAAAAATTTTAAAATTAATAAGTGCATTTTTTATAAATAGTATTTTTTAAATTATTTACTCTATTTATTTATAATTTTAAATTTGTCTGATGTCTGCTACATTTATACTCATAAATATGCACATGTAGAAAATTAAAAAAACTATAGGTGCAGTTTTTTTAAATATTTTTTTTTTAATTTATCGTTTTTGATAAAATCCAAAAATTATTAGACGTGAACTAATATCAGTATCATATATTTTTATTCATGTATACTTTTTCAAGTAAATTCTCATTGATTTCAATTTAAAAAAATTTTTTGTATGAAAAACAGATCCATTTATATTACATGAGATTGTTTTCGATTACCCCCCCCCCCCCCCCCCCCGACTCAATGATAACTTCTAATAAAAAAAAACCCATCTCTTTTCGTAGACAATGCATTATGTATTGACAAATTTTTTTCTAAGTCAAATTTCTTTTGGTAAAATTTAATAACAACTTTATAAGAGCTCATATATTTTTACATATACAATGACGAGTGCGAATGCAGTAGACATTAGACAAATTTAAAATTATAAACGAACAGAGTAAATAATTAAAAAAATAATATTTATGAAAAATGCACTTATTAATTTCAAGTTTCTAAATGCGCATTTTAAAAAAATTTTATTTGATTCATTTTTTACTATATTCATTAATAATTTTAAATTTGTCTGATGTCTGCTACATTCACACTCATGTGTAATTTTAATTTATCATTTTATAACTCATGAAGAAAAAGATCTTCACTTTTGTTTTAAAAATACATGAAACTAAGATTTTTTCAATTGATAATTAGAAATGAAATTTAACTGAAAGAAAAAAATATATTAATAATAAGTAAAGATTTAAAACAATGTTAAATAAATCTTAATTAATAACAAACGGTATCAAAAATCTTTATTTGTACATCTTGTATAAAAATTTTATTAATATCTTCAGTACACATCATTATTTTTTTTCGTAATTATTAAAATTTTAAATATTTAAACAAATTATTCTATTTTATTTTTGTTCATTTTTTTACAGATTTTCTTCACTAGTAAAAACAAGAGGTTTGCGTATGTCTTTTGAGAAGAAACAAAAATTGAGAGAAGAATTGAAACGCGTTAAAGAACAATCACGCGCATTAAAAGACAAATTTAAATCTGAAAAAGAAGCTAAAAAGCAACGGAGAATTGAAAATTTAAAACGAGCTCAAGAGAATGCTAAGAAAAATGAAATTGTCCAAGTAGTAAGTATCAAAAATATTGATAATTTTTTTTTTATGTTAAAAATAATTTTTTTTTCGTCATAAAATAGGAAGTTAATAAATTATTTATAATTTTTTTTGATCATTAGATAAAAAATACTGCAAAAATAAAGAGAATGAAGAAGAAACAATTACGAATGATAGAAAAACGTGATACACTCAATGCATCATCGTAACTATCAACAACTACATTAACTTTATACATTTAATAATAAACGAAATGAAAATACTTTTTTTTCTTTTACATTAATATATAAATAAAGAAACAAGTAATTAAATGATTAAATTAATATTATAAGGTATTAAAATAAATCTCTATCATCATCATAATTAAATTATTTAATCACTAATAAGTTTACGTTCTTCATCACATTTAATCCTTTCGCTGACGAATTGTTTAAGCTCGTGACGTAAATTATAATTATTATTACGATTACTCCACATAGATTTAACCCAATTAGGAAGATAACTTTGATTATGGCTTATTAAAAATCTATCATCAACTAATAGTATAGCACCCCAGTCATTTCTATGTCTAATACAACGTCCTAGAGCTTGATTCAGTGCTCTGTATGCTTGTACCGCATACCATTCACTTCCACGTAATAATTTTCTTTCTTTAGAATGTAAATCATTATAAGCAACTTTAAGTTCAACTGCGGGATCATTTCTCACGGCAAAAGGTATCCCAATAGTTAAAACACACCGTGCTTCATTATCACTAAAATCAATTCCTTCAGCGACTTTACCACGAAATACTGCAAAAAGTAAGGCACCAGTTATTCTACGATCATCAATAGTACCTTCTGTACATTCTTTTATTATTGTACGAAATTCATTCATAACTTCAGACAAATCTTTACTGACACGTGGCTCTTCAATAATACGTTTACATTGATTTATTTTGGTCATCGTACCATTCTGCCACCACCTATTTGTCAATGTTTTCATAGAAGTGTATGATGAAAAAAAACATAATATTCCAAAAGGTACTGTTTCACATACATCGACTAGAACTTGTCCTAATTCATCTTGAAATTTCCATGAGTTAACATTTGCATAAGTTGCTCGTAAATTAACATTATTCGGTCCTTGACCTACAGCTTTAACAAGAACCTGATCTTTAGGTATTACATGATTAGCATGAAGCATGTGTGGAAATTTAGTGTCTAATTCACTAGAGAATGAAGTTGTTGGTGATAATGTACCAGATGCTAATATTATTGATCGAGCTGATTTAGCTAATGAAGAAAATACAACTGATGGATTCATGCACAATAAATCAAGCATTCGTACGCGTTGATTTCGTGGTTTTTGACTGGCACTTGGTGATCTCTGAATAATTAATTATACTTTTTATTTTTATAAAGATCTTATATTTAAAAAATATTAATATAATAATAATAAAACAATAGTATTGTACTTACGGTTGTTATTTTTTGACAAAATCTCTCAGGAACTTCTCTGATTAATGCTCGAAAATCAGATGAATATTTTTCAGATGTTAACATATCGATAGCAAAATTAAGCCTTTCAAGAGTACGAACGGCAATAGGAGATACTGTGGGAGCTACAACTTGTTTTTTGGGATCTCCATATAAATTAGGTGGCTCTCGTGATTTGTCTTTGGCTTCATTATGTTTATCAATTGCAATCAATGAAGCATTTTTAAACTGATAATGAATACGTACATCTAAATTATTTACGCTCATTAATTCCAATAGTTCACGGCTAGTCCAAAATTTACTTGTCAGTTGATCATTTTTAGCTTCCTGAAAAATAAATTAGTTACTATTTAAATATCATGCACTTTTACGTTTAAAATTATTATCTATATGTTCTCATGATATTTTATTGGTCGTTATAATTAAAATTCGAATTTGAAACAATGAATAATTTTTAATTTACATTTTCGGATTTTTTTAAAACATACTAAACAAAAATAATGCATTTAAGTAAAAATATGTTAAAAAATTAGTCAACTGTAATCAATTTTTATGCTTTTGAATTTTGAAATATTCCGAAAAAATTCAAAACTGTCAACTTAAAATTTCAGATCAATTTGAAGTGGTCAAATAAAATAAAAGTATTTTATTTTAGGTATTTTTGAACTTAATGTTGCGTACTCTCTACAGATTATAAAAAATATGTAAAAGAAAATTTCTGAAAAGTAAGAGCTTTTAATTTTAATATTAATATGACTCCCAAGGCAATAAAAGTTTTAAATGGAAAAATATATATGTATTTTTCTGAAACAAACTTTGAAGTTTTGTAACTTACTAACGGGTGAAAATACAGAAATGACCGAGACATACTTTTTTCGGAAATTAAATTCTCGATAAAAAAAAAGTATTTTGTGCCACATTCATAAAATTAATGAAAAAAAAAAGTTATAGAGCAATATAATTTTTAAGAAAACTGAGATTAATGAGAAATGAGATTTTTTGTTTATCATTATTTTGATAAAGTAAAATTTCATTTAAATTTGAAAAAGATAATTTTATAGGGAATTGAATTTTCTACAAAAAAAAAGTTTTGTGCTTTATGTCGGTATAATTTATAGAAAACAAGCATTAGAATAGAAGACTTATAGTTTACAATTTTTAGCGCTCGATAAAAATATTAATTAAATTCGCCCAACGGCTCGTGAACCAATCACACTCGTTTGTCGAAAGCACTTTCTACTCAATTAGTTAACATACTATATTTTTTTGACTCAAAGAAATAAATTCTGTGATGAAAGTGTTTAATCCAAATTTTAAAGAAATTAATTAATTATATAAAAAAATTTCTTAAGTTAGTGTTTTATTTGCTAAAATAATTTTTCGTTGATAAGAAAAGTATTTTTTGTATTACGAAATGACAACTGCAAATTTTCAGTAAAATAATTTTCATGATACCAGGATCGATACTTAAAGTTTCAGTGTCTATACAGCCAGTCGAAACAATCTAATTTCAAGCCGATGCTGCAAACAACTGCTAGCGAATTCGTCATTCACAAATACCTTCATACAGCGGGCAGAAACATGCGTGTTTCTTCCCTTGGAAAGAAACATAATTGTTTCTATCCGGTGTTAGTTATATTTAATGTTCATTTGCAGCCTTATTACTCTCATTTGTTTGCTTGTCACTTCAGTTTACTCATTTAATTCTTAAAGTAAGTTTTAATTAACCAAATAAACTGGCTGCTGACGCTGGAACTTGAAGTTCCGATGCAGGTAATCATGAAAAATATGATGTGTAACTCAGGATGAAACATGATTTCAGACTGCGGGTGATGTCAGCCCTCGCCTGCGGTTCGGGCAGCCAACTTCAACCTAGTCTGAAATCGTCTTGTTTCATCCCTTGTCACACAATATACTTCAAACAAATTTTTTTTTTTCTCAGTGTCGCATAAAAAATACCTGAAGATACATTTTCTTATTTAATTATTTACAAATAGAAAACTTGATAAAATTATATTTTTTAAAATCATTTAAAATTTGAGTAAAATCAAAAACATAATCAATAGCTTACCTTGCATTCGAGATTAGTCAATTCAATGAACCGGTTGAAAGCTTCGCAATAAGATCTTATCACAGCCGCGTAAGGAGGAATTTTGTCTTTTGCTACATTAAGGGTTAAATGTTCACATTCTTTAATAAGTTCCATAAGTTCATCGACCCTGAATGTCTCACTAGCACTATCTCGACAAATGTCTTCAATATTATGAGCTTCATCCAATATTACTATTTCATCTTTCAACGAAATTTGCATACTCTTTCGAATATTTGGATCTATTAAATAATTGTACGGACAAAAAATAATATTTGCTTCAACCATAAGATTTCTGGCAGCAAAATATGGACAGCAGCCATATTCTTTCCCCACTTCAACTAATTCTTCAATATCCCAAGGTTGCGGTAACGAGGATTTATCTAAATTTTTATAAGTTGATATTGTACGTTTATTAGATTCATTATAAAATGGACACCCTTGTTTTTTAATAGGATCCAATAATTCATTGCATAATTCTGTTTTATTTTTGTTCGATTGCTGAATGCATGTAAAATCTCTACTACTTAATATTGTCATTTTGGTATCTGCATATGCTGTTCTGCGAAGTTCTTTTATCACTTGTGAAATTTGTCGATGAGTTCTTGATCCATAATATATTTTAGGTATTTTTTTAGGCTCCTCAACAGGTGCTTTAACTTTGTCTTTATTATTAACTATTTTTTTCTCCGGTAATTCTTCAAAGTCCATCTCTACGTCGTTGAACTCTAAAATGATTGCAAAATAATTATTGTATTTTTTTGGCTTTTTTTTTTTAGTAGTTCTATACTGAACCGAATGAAATAATTTGCGGTTGAATTAATATTAAAAGATTTTTCAGCTCATTGATCAATAAAAATTGTCACAACGTATTTAACATTTTATAAACATTGAAAATCGATATAGTAACAAATAAAAGAAAAAATTGTCAGTAAAAATTGAGACCAGAACTTTTGAAATTAATACATTAATACGGATTCAAAATGAATCATAATTACATTAAACACGATGGGAAATTTATAGTAACAGTTCTTAATACGTTTATGTAATATCATAAACGTTTATGCAAAAGAATTTCCAAGCTTGAAAATCTCGAAATGAGAATCAAAATATCGTTTTCGAGCTCAGAAAGTAGCAGGAGGTTTTAAGAGTGGCCTCGGTGGTTAACTTCTTAATAAATTTAGTTAAAAACATATTGTTATAGTAACCATTACCATAACATTATGGCAACCATTACCATAACATTATGGTGGCCATTACCATATATCATGGCAATTATTCCTATAGATTATAGGAGCCATTCCCATAATATATTGTAATTGCTACCATAAATTTCTCTCCGTGTACACGGAGAAAAAAAGACAGTAATTTTTTCTATGTTGGCGTAGTAACTATTACCATGTGAACATAGGAGTTTGTTCCATGCAAATATGGGGAAATTCCCTATAGAAATATAGGAAAAAATACTATTAATTATGTATTATGTATTATAATACATAGGAAAAGTTTCTATGCTTACATAGTAAAATTTACTGTTGCAACATAGGAAACATTCCTACGTCAGCATAGAAATTCTTCCTATATTAGCACAGTAATTTTTCCCCTGTAGCATAGGAATTTTTCTTATGTTAACATGTAAAAAGAAACTATAAATGGATGAGATTTTTTTTTTTTCGCATATAGTTAAGGCATTTATATTTTGTAGTAGCGAAATAAATATAAGCTAAACAAAAATCCCGCTCGATATGAGTATCAGAAAAATGACATAATTTTTTAGATAACTTTATAATACCAATAAGATGTCTTTCTGACACTCATGCCTAGAGGGATACGTTTATGAGATAGATTTGCTTCTTCGAAGAAGACGTACAATTATAAATCCCATCTTTTTTTTTGTAGCAAGTAAGCTTATATATATGCAAAGAAATAAGTAAATTGTCTTTTTGAAAATTTTAAATACATAGGAATTATTCCTATGCAACATAAAAAAATTTACTATATTTACATAGGAGTAATTCCTATGTCACAAAGGGACTATTTCTATGTTAATACAGTAAATTTTTCTGTCGCATAGTAAAGTACCCTATGCTACATAGTAAATTTTCATATATTACATATTATGTTACATAGTAAATTTCCCTATGTCACATAGCAAATTTCCCTGTGTAAGCATAGTAAAAATTCCCATGCGAACAGGAAATATTGCTATGCAACATAGGAAAATTACCCGTCTTTTTATCTCCGTATATAATAAATTAACTTAATCATTGTAGTTTAATTTAATTAATTTCATTCCATGAAATGTTTTAATTAAATAAAATTTGTATCAATTCACTCAATAAATAAATAATTAAATGTAATTTATATTTAATTCCTATATTAATTAATTTAATAATATTAAAGTCTGTGATAATTGAGTGATAATTATTTTTTAAAAGATAATTAAAATCAATTAGTTTTCATTTAATTATTGAAAAAAAAATTGTAAATACATTGTGATAATTACTGGTATTATTTAATCTTTACAATTTTCAATTAAATTTAATAATCAATTGCGCTTTTCAACTCGCTGAATTGCTATTCCAATGATACTTCATGAATTTTAATCGATTAAATCATCCGATAAAAATACACTGTTAAAAATTTGTTAGTTTTTTAAGGATAATTGTCATGAAAACAATTAAATATATAATTTGACATATCACTTTGTTCACAAAAAAAAACAATTTATAAGCTATATATTTCTGACTGATAGTAACTTATTAATAACTTCAAGTAATTTGCGTTCAATTTTAAGAAAAATTATTAACAGTCCTTAAGCAAATTTCGTATCAATATATTACAAATATTAAATATAACAGTTAGTGAAACAAAAAAATTACTGAGAATTAATATATAACAGTGAATATTTACTTAATTAACTGAAAATACTTGAAGATTAATCAATAATAAAATAAAGATACTGAGCAAATGTTCAAAAATATTCAAATTTTGTGATAAAAAAAAATGTTACTCTACATAATATGGTAAAAAACTTTTCTATATAATATGGTAACCATTTCCATAATATATTTGAAATATTCCCATAATACTTGGTAATCGTTCCCAATGATACTATAGTTAACATTAATATCATAAGATTATGGTAATGGTTACCATAATATTGTGCTAATAGTTAACATAATATTATAGTAATGGTTAGCATGATATTATGAAAATGGTTACCATACTATTACCGGAACAATTATACCATAGTGACATAGTAACAATTACCATAATTTCATAAGAACTATTCCGATATGATACAGGAATGAAAACCATATTTATAGCAATGATTACCATAATATGTATGGTTGCCGTTCCTATAACCGATATTTTAAAAAAACCGGTCACCATGCGGTATAGGAACCATTCTCATAATATATTGTAATTGTTACCATAAATTTCTCCACGTAGTTACCTTCTATAGATAGTAATATTTCTTTTATCCGAAAAGTATATAAATTTTGCCATCTGAGATAGTAATGATTATCGTTTCGAATAAAAACGGTTACCATATTCGATAGGAAATGTCAACGTAAAAGAATGAGAATCTTTAAAATGTAAAAGTGGAAATAGTTACTTCGTTAAGATGGGAAGGTATTACTACTTTTTTCAGCGTGTATTAAACACGTAACAAAAAATTAATAGTATTTTGCTTGCTAAGGAAAAAAGTGTAGACGTCAGGTACAATCACGAAAATAAATCAGATTTAATTTATAATACATAAAATTAAATGGCAATATAATTGATAAATAGTTATTTAATAAATTCATTAATTAAGAGAGACTCTAAAATCGCATTATATCAGAATTAAGATATTATGCATAAACTGTGAAAGACTGATTAGTTTAAACTAAATTTTTAACAGTGTATTTAGTTAATAATCAGTTTAATATAAATTAAAATAGTTTACAAACCTGCATTACATTGTTGATTGATCCATTCTTGAAACTGAATTGAATATTGAGCTGAAAATAATAAAATATAATTTTATAAGTGAAAAATTATACTTGTAATCCAACAGCTAATGTAGTATATTTATTAATTTTGTTTTTATTTTTTATATTATTGAACAAATGAGAATAATAGATAAATAAATTCAAATAATAGCCAAGTCTTTCTTGCATTGACAGATTATTTAGTTTTGTCAACAATTTAAGAAAGACACGACAACTGTAAAAAGGGTTAAGTGTACACAAAAAAGCTTAGGATCAGAGCGAGTGACACAAGCGTCAAAACATACTCGAGACTCTAGATTGAATGGACATTATACAGAAAATCCATTTAGGGATATCAATGGTATATTGTGGAGAGAGGAGCGAAAGCGAGAGACCTAATCCTCCAAGTGGTAGGCCAAACTTTTTCAGTATATGAAATGGTAGAATGTGTCTGCACCTTCATCGATTCAAAGGACTATTTTTTTTTTTTATTCATTTTAAATCATAACAAACAAAGAAGAGTGCCAGACATGAGCCATTTGTTAAATTCCAAGCTAAGTCAGAAAAGATATTCGAATCATCTTCAATGGCGCGTACTATCGTTAAACGTTTGTGCTGCCATTTGTCTATAATCGGATTTCTAGAGGTCGACCGAGCATACAATGCTATGAGTTAGACAATATTCCTATCATTTTAGTTAATATACTATTGAAATGCGTATAATAAAAAAAAAAAAACATAAGTTTGTTTCTATCACTTATCAAAGAGTTCTAATAACTTTTGGTAAAAATTTCAAGTTCGTATGTATAAATCTAAAAAATAATTAAAAAAAAAAATCTTGACAAAATAATGTGGCACTCTTCAGTCGATTAAGCAAGTACTTGAGATCAAAGAAAGGGTACGAGTATAAAATTTAATTAAATGACGTATATATAGAGTTGATTGAAGGTAAATGTATGCGAGAGGTAGATGAGAAGAGAGAGGTTTATGGACGACGTACACAAGAAATTATTAGCTTGGTACATGTGCTGCATCAGTGATGTTTTGAGTGCTTTGGTTCTTCAGTTCAACAAAGTTTATTGGTGACATACAGAAGGGGATGGAGAGGTCGATAGGAGGATGGTAAATTGAACGGGTCCACTGGTTGATGGTAGTCCGAAGGGTGTACTACACTGATGGAGTTACTGATATAAATGAGGGGGATTCAATACAAAGGTGAGACAAGCTAAAATGAGAGAGAATGAAAAGGGAGAGAGAGAAAGAGAGAGAGGCAAGAAATAAGACAGAAAAGAGAACGGAGCCAATCGCAGTCCGGACTTGGAGGGTGTCGTTGCCAAGCAACCAAACACACCCAACACCCGAGGGGAGATAACCCCTATATGAGGGTCTCATCTCGTCGGATACAGTTCACCACGAAAGTTATCGCACCCTCGAGATCCCGAGGCACAATCGTGTGACCTATTATATAACCTAGACTATCTATGTTGTAAATATCCATTAAAGATCAACTGACCATATATTTTTCGTCTAAAGTAGTCTTTTAATCAAAAAACTTTCATTTACAGATAATTTTTTTATTTTATTTTCATAATTCAGCTCTCGTAGCTTGTAACTTATTTTTTACAATTAAAAAGGGTCTAAAAATATTCTTTAAAACATTCACAAATAGAATTTACTTGTTTTTTACCTTTTAATTAATATCACTCACTTTTTAAAAACTATCAGACAAGTCATGTAAAAGCTTTTATGACAAAGGAAGGTAACGAATATTGCTGGAAACGAAAAAAAAAAATAATCATAATAAAATTGGTTTTGTAAATTTTTATCAAACACTCAATAAAATTGTATTTCACAACCCTATCTGTATTGACAGTATTATATATAAAAGAAAAAAAAACTCGTATTTTTTAAGCTTCACTCAACTCGTCCTCTCAACAACGAACATTAATTACGGGTAGAGTGAGAGAAATAAAAACGGAATGATGAAGAATACGCATTGCAAGAGAACACATCTTTCTCTATCTTTCGAAGCATATTTAAGCTTTTATCACTTCCGTATACGCATATAGAAATATCATAGTATTACGCACATATTTTACGAAGAGAAGAGTGTAGAGAGTAGAAGAAAGTAATGGAGAGTGGTAGGATGAGTGTGTTGGAGACGTGAGGAAGGGAAAGAAAGAGGGTTGCGCATGAGGCGGCTGAGAGGGTGTTATTGACATGGTGGTGTCAAGTCAGCCATCTTGGTGCGGCGAGGAATCTCCGTCCTTGTCCCCTTCGTGTGACATTCACTGAGACTAACCTAACCTGGTCCGCACCGCCCTGGGCCACCCTTTCAACCGAGCTCGACTGTAGGGGTTCCGAGGGATCGCAGGGGTTGCTAGTCGTCATGACGACCAACCGTTGCCCAACCCCTCGGTCTTCGGGCGCCAATTCGTCTTCACGTTTCACGTACGTTCCCTCAATCCGCTGGCACATGCAAACACGCCTCTTCTACATCATCACCATCACTATCATCATCACCATCGTCATCATCATTATCATCTGGACCTCGAGACAGATTTTTTTTCCTTTCTCCCATACTCTATTATGATTTTTTGTCATGTGACATATCCCCTGGGCAATGATGAGTTTTCAAGTGGACAGCTCAAAATAGATTGGATGCAAGATTATATAATCGATTGATAGTAAAATATGCTGAATTGTTTTGTTCTTCCAGTTGTGGAACATAGAATAGGATAGAACTGTGGTGATTATAATACGATGAATATAGTATAAAAAAGCATGTGATATATCAAAGAATTTATAGAGGGAGGCAGATGTGAATTCTCTTCTAGTTTGTTATTATTATCACTATTATTATTATTATTATTATTATTATTATTATCATCTACAACTCAGTTGCCATTTAATATACCTGCAGTTCTCTCAATTCTTCGCGCTCTAATGAATTGGAATATGTTACGCAATATTATTCGTTACGCGCGAATACATCCCTTCTTTATGATAGAGCTACAATGGGTGCTGAAAACCGGAAATTCAGAGGCTCTGCCTCAGTTTATTTTGAAACTCTTCATACTTATATGTGTATGTTTCATATAATATACATAGTTTGCTTCTATGAATAAATATACGCATACAGCGCACCTTAGAATAAAAAGTTTTCCCAAGTAAATTTTTTAACAAGTTGTTTACTCAGAATAACATTTCTTACAAAACATTATAAGTTGTGATAATTGAAGAGTTAGATTTTTACGACTTATGATAAATTATAGTTAATGTAAATATAAAAACGTACTCTATAAATGATTGATATTGCTTATATTTTGTGTGGCATAATATTCAAACGTTTGAAAGTTTCCTACTTTGGCCGTTGAATATTATACTTGTTTGGGTATTGAACGAGATCTCAGCGTGTTACGCGGCATTATATTTTGAGAGTTGAGAGATTATGGGCCTGTCAGATGGCTAATAACTGGTCTAAAACCCTCGGGGGCTGGCGTACACATCTGATACCGAGGTAGAAATACTTCTCTCTTTTAAATGTTTGTATTAAATACTAATCGTAATGCCGAATACACTCGTATTCTTTTTACTTTTTTATTTTATTTTTTATCGTGTGATGTGTATAGTGGTACCGATTTAAACGAAACGTTACTGGGATCTTCAAAGGAACCGCTATATATATGAGTTGAATAAATGCCGACAAACGAATGCATATATGTAGATGCAAAACGATTATCGAATTGAATGATTTAATGGACATTTTGAAATAATAAAAATTTACTTTCTGTATAAAATGTGTAAAAACATTTTAACATTTACTCGATAAATATTCCGGGTAGTATTTATTTAACAAACAATTCTTTTTAATTTTATATTTTTGTTACAGTTCAAAGAGGATTTTTTTTTGTCCATTACTTTTAGGCAAATGGATGCATAAAATAATGAAAAGTTGAAAGTAAGTGTATATATTTAGAAGGAATGATCAAGGGAACTATATGTAAGAGATGATACTGAATCCCACTCGTTGGATCCGATAGCATTTATCCCTCATGGGAGTCGACATCCGAATTTGGTCTCCCCTTTGGGAATGGAAAGGATCCTAGGATATTGTCCCTCGCGAGACTTAGTAATGAAACCGTTTCGCCATCCCTAAAATCATCCCTTGTGTGTTCATATTAAGCCACCCGCATTTTCAATTTTAAGGGCCAGTAATATCTCACGAATTTTTTTTTACCGGGTATTATTGAGGTATCTTAAAATAGAAACATATATATAAAAGGAATGGGGCGAAATAAGACAGCATATTTTTCATAAGTATTTGGGGGTAAAATGGGGCAGCACTTTTGGAAATAAAAATTATTTTTTGTACACATTCATCTCCAGTCTCTCGAAAAAATAGAAGATGAGTTTTTCACCCCGAGTATTACAATCATTTCAAAATTTTCATAAAAAAAAATAATTTGAAGATCCACTGATAGAAGTATTTATTTGAGCCAAATAAATATTTATTAATAGTTAATAAATGGCTTATTAGAATAGAAAGAAATGATACATAAAGTTAATTAAGTAAGGTTATGACAAATAATTTATAGGACTGTTTAATTTCATTTTTTTAAAGAAAATAATACACACAATTAATGTTAATTGAGGATAAAAATTATTATACAAAAGATATAAAAAAAATGAAATATCATAATAAAATTTTACTAACAATCACACTCATTCCATTCAAGGTTATATAACCTTAACTTCGTGTGTCATTTCTTTCTATTCAAATAAGCCATTTATTAACAATTAAGAAATGGCTTATTTGGCTCAAATAAATACTTCTATCAGTGTCGATTGACCCTGCAGGCCAAACCTAAAACTTTCAGCTGTTTGCGACTTCACGAGCTCCTTTGAGCTCGAAAACAATTTTTAATATATTTATTTTTTTGAGCTCTTCGAGCAACTTAAAAGTTTTGTGTACGCTTATTCTTAAGTAAATGCGCCTATTTGAACCGTACAATAAATTTAAGTAATCAAAGATAGAGCGAAAGGAGTTCTGAATTAGATCATAACCTCAAAGTATGAAATAATAAAAAAAAATTCAGAGAACAGTCAGTTTTCAAATTTTTTGCCGATGATATTTTCTAAACTACCGAACCGATTACAATAAATTACTCTATAAACATGAATTAGTGAAAATAAGTGAATATTCACTAATTCCAAGTGCAAATCGAACCACTAATTTTAAAAAGTGGTTCGATTGGCACTCAGAATTAGTGAATATTCACTCATTTCACTTATTCATGTTTAGAGAGTATGCAGTGATAAAAAGAGACTATGAAGTTGAAGATATAGTATCATTTTTGAAACATTTAGCATATTAAATTATGAGATATCTAGGAAAAATAAGTTGAATTATTTTCTTTTTTTTTTTTAATGTTTTGGAATCCATAGCTCTCGAACAAATCAACCGATATTGGTGTTAAATACAGCTATCGACGTATTTTATCTAGTTCTAGACCTGATACGATTTTAAAACTGATCAAATCAGTTTCCTTGAAGATATTGGAAAAAAATATTTATTGCAATTTCTTTCTCTGGTGATATCTCTCAAACAAATCACCTACAATTGAAGCAGCTTATGCGACAATCGACGCTCACGTAAAATAAATCAGTGAATATCCCTTGTAGGAGAAGAAATATTGACAACGGGGCCGGTCTTGGCACAATACTGGGCTACCCAGGCTCGGCCTCCAAAGGTTGGTCCGAGATCCGACCAACGTTCAAGTGACGAGCCTCGGTTCGCCAGTCTTGGGCCAAGATTCAGTCACTACCCAAGTAAAAGACCTTGGTTTGCCATTCTTGGGCCAAGATTCAGCCAACATTCTATTGACGAGCGTTGGTTTGCCAGTCTTTGGGTAAGGTTCAGCCAATACTCAATTGACGAGCCTTGGCTTGTCAATCTTGGGCCAAGATTCAGCCAATACTCAAATAACAAGCCCTGGTTAACTAGTTTAAATAACAAATGGTGCCTAAAAACCTCTGGCTTCTACACTGTAAAAAGAGTGGTGTTAAAAATGGACTCGTTTTAACTCCGCCCGGTGTTAAAATGAAATTACACCGGTGTAGGAGGAGTAATACACCGGTGTTAAAAATACCGGTGTTAAAGCGGGGTAACCGATGTAAAAGCGGGGTAACCGGTGTAAAAACAGAGTAATACCGGTGTAAAAGCGGGGTAACAGGTGTAAAAGCGGAGTAAATTGCGTCCGCTTGGAGTATTAACTTTAAAGATTATAAAACACAAAATGTCAGTTCTTTATGAAAATTAATAAAAAATATCATTTATCAACAAGTATAGTGATCGAGTAAGTAAAAATACTCACAAAATAAAATATTTTAACACCGGTAAAGAATATCTACACCGGCGGCGGCGTTATTTTAACACCGGTCTAGAATATTTACACCGGTTTCGGCGTTATTTTAACACCGGTACAGAATATTTACACCGGTGGCGGCGTTATTTTCACACCGCTTTCGGGGGTAAATTTAACACCGAAAATTTTAACACCTACACCGCTTGGACTTACCCCGGTGATTTTTTACAGTGTATGTATAGTATAACATCCTAGTGGATAAGATACTTGCCTAACAGCCATGAAGGACCAGGTTCGAGACCCAGCAAATGCAAAAAAAATTAGTTTCATCGATCTACCTGATTTCTCTGTGTCTACTAATAATATAATAAGTATAGGTGCTTATTTAGCAACAGTCTTGGCACAATACTGGCTCTCGATATTGAGCCAATACTAAGATGCAGTCTTGGCACTACACTGTCACTCAAGCTTGGCTCGGTGTCATCATTTCGATGCTTAGACAGACTTGGGCCAAGCTTGGATTTCAAGCTTTCCCCAGAGTTAATAAGTCTTGCGCCAAGGCTCTGTCAAGCTTGGGCCTATTGTTTTTTCCTATAAGGAATATTTACTGCGAAACAGTCCCAAGTTATCACTGATTCAATCAGCTATGATTTGAATGTTGGATATATTTTAAAGAATAAAAATGAATCAAATTATTACAAAAATTGTTTTGTAAAAATACACATTTTGTAGTAACGATTATACATTAAAATAACGAATAAAATAAGCATCAATTGAACTTGAAATTCTAATTTATCGAAATAAAAATTAAAAAGCATAACAAATAAAAAATATAGTTTTAATAATTGTAAAAGGAAAACATTAAGAAGTTGACATCTTGTATAATGAAGATTCCTGAAGTCGAAGAGTTTGGAAATGAAAGGTCAACAAAGCAAAGTCGATGAGTACAACAATAAAAAAAAAAAAAAGGTTACAATGGAACTAAGGAATAGAGTCATATTAAAAAAACAATAGTTGCCAATAATATAGAAATGAGGCACGAGACGTTGAAAAAGCAGGGTATAATAATATTGATGAAAATAAACGGAAAAGATAAGCTTTGTGAATAGCAGAGTGAATGAAAAGGTTTATAAAACAGGTCAAAGTGAGGAGATTAAGTGTATGAGGTCCAAGAGGAGGTCTAATAAAAAAAAATAAAAATGAAAAAAAAAAAAAAAAACATATTGAAACAAAGAAGGATAGAATAAGCGGTAAAACATCAGGAGAGTGCAGCAGCCAGCTATTACTCTCGCGGCACGTGCACGCTGTTAAAAGGTTCTGTTCCGAAAGTTTTGACGTGCGGCAGGACCAAGAGAGAATTGAAAAGCGGAAACCGGCTGTCGAGATACGAATCTGACCAATCATAAAGCCGCATATATAATAGCTGGCGCTTCCGTGCGGTTTAAATGCTGTTTTGGTCTCTCTTCACCTTATATGCACCCTCTCTAAGCTTTTTTCCCTGTTCTTTTTAGTCCCATCTTTTTTTATCTTTTACGTTTTCTCTCTTATGTTCAACGACTGCAACAACAAGAACGGAAATTATGGTCAGGTTCGTTATGTTTATTAATTGACTGACGTTTCCGTCATATTATTGTAAAATGAATCGAGTTACCGCTGCTATGAAGCCTCTTATGAACGACGTGGGATCTTGATTCATATACCACATTTACTACTCGATCAAAAACTACCCAAATCATTTTCTACTATGGGTAATTATTATTATTTACTACGTACTTGAGATTATTTTTTTTTCTATTGGTACGTATTTATTTTTTTTTTTTTACTACACTGTAAAAAATTTGCGAAGTGAACTCCGCGTTTTTGCGGAATGAATGATTTTTTATTCATTTAATCCCCTTGAAGCGAAATGCACTCCAAAGGGGAATTTCGGAAATTGTTAATTATAAAAAAACTCCGCAGAGTGAAACCGTAGTAAAAACTCGCGGATTAGATTACTAATACATAGTGAGGTGAGGTCTTTTATTTGACATTTATTACGAATACGGATATAATTACGAGCTCCCTTTACATATATTCACGCGAAATAATTAAGAAAAATTGAAGCCGATGATAATGAAAACTTTCACGCTTATGAAGATACATAATTAGATTTGTCATTTTTCATCATTAACATGAATGAGCACTCGGCGTGATACCGACATGGTCTGGGTTCGATTCCCAGTTCGGGCTATCTATATTTTTCTCAATTTATCTATAAATTGTCTTATTGAGAAGTTTAATTGTAAGTTTAGGTTTCACTATATTTAAAAAATTGGTTTCACTGAGCCACAAACTGTCATATGACTTACATATACCATACCCCGAAATATCATTTTATATTGTGCAGAAATATGAAATATTCCCATAAAAACTATGTCACTGTAACTATTAAATATTTTAATGTTTGTAATATGTATTATATGAAATTATAATTTAGTCAGTTGCTAAAACATTTTATAAATTAAAAACAAACTATGTTATGTTTAATTATTTATAGCTGAATCAATTGTTTATTAGAATAATTGTAATTCTCATAAAAAAAGCTATTTCTATTAAATATAATTTATTCAAGTGTTACAACTTCGGACTGGAGTGAATAAGGATTGAAATAAAGTCCGTATTTGCTTCAGATTCACTCCCGATTTTTTATAGTGCAATGATTTTAATCTTTATACAATAAAATTAATAATTTATATTTTCAAGCGTAAAAGTATTATACAGTAAATGCTTTCATAAATAAATTAGTTTAACACTAAAACCACAATCAAAAACTATTTAGTGAAATAAAATCGATGTACAGTTATTCCCATGACAGGATTAAATATCTTATATAAATTACGGTAATTGTTATGTAAATCATATTTGTAATAAAAAAAGTCCGATTCATATTTATGGCTTTAATACTTTGATAAGTGTTATGAGCTTAGAAAAAATTATGTGATCTATATTGCTAAGTTGAAATACTTTGAACAAAATAAATATTCTTGATTAAAAAAATTATTTGATTGATGGTCTTCAATGAAATATATTTTAATTTCAAGAATTTGGAACTATCAAAAATTTTCATTACTCTACTTCATTTTTAAAAAATAATGTAATATATTCATTCCTTATTGGTAATTGCTGATTAAAGTATAAGTCTTGATTAACTCATTTAACTGCCCTAAAAATGATTTTAATTAGTCGATCCATTTAAAACACATTATTTAGAAAAATACATGCATACTTTTTGACGATTTTTTGAAAAAATAAATTATTTTTTGGGCTTCGTAATGTGAACATTTCCTATAAGAACATGATTATAACAAATTGAACTGAAAAACGATAACTTCATTTTTTAAAATTTAAATTTCAACTTTGATCGTGAGAAAAATTTTAAATTAAATTATTTTCGATAATTTTGCGATTTGTAAAAGAAAATGTATTCCGTTTTAAGTATGTATATTAAATTACACATTTGTGTGCCTAAGGAATAAATGAATATAAAATATAGAACACAGAATTTAGGTCAAAAAAAATATCCTAGATTATCTCTACCTGGTATAGAGTTATTTAAGGATGCTACAGGATTTATTATAGAAAAACAGCAGGTATGAGGGATGCTCTTAATAGATAAACAAAAAAGTGAGAGTAAATTATAAAAAAACAGTACGCCTTTTTTTTTTTTTTGAAGTGAGGAATATTCATAATATTTTTTTTTGCAGTTTATTTGCTCATAAACAATTCTTAGTTTGAACTTAATTGGAAGAGATTTTCAAGCAAACGGTTAATGGAAATTGAAAAAAAAAATATTAAATGAAGAAGCAAGAAAAAAATGAAAATTTTAGGGAGAAAAAAGTTTACAAATAAAATTAATAATTTGAATATGGTCCTTAATTATAAAAGAGAAAAGAAATATTACTTTACTATATTTATAAATAATTAATTTCATTAGTGAATAAATAAAAAAAAATATGCAACTAACTAACAAAAAAACAAAAAAATGTCATTGATTCAATACCGATTGTCAAAAAAAAATTATAAATCAAATTCGTCTATTTTTACAAAAAAATTTATAATGCATACATTGTATTGATAAACTAATAATATATGATAAGAAGAAAAAATTTTCAAATTAGCGTGAAATATTTAATCATTTACTCACTAACACATTTTTTTTTTTTTTTTTTTTTTGGAACTTTGTTATGAAGTTATTAAAATAAAATATTACTGGGAAAACAAGCGATAATTACTCTTAACAGTCAGTATAAGATGAAAAGACTTGAGCTTTTGACTTGTACATAATTTAATAAATAAAAGAATAAAATCTTTTATTAAGGAATCGTTATAAAAAAATAATTCAGTCTCTGTGCATCGATATTTCCTTCGCTTCTCAAGTGTCATCAAACTAGTCGACAGAAAGGGTAAAAAATAAAATAAAACAAAAAATAAAAATTTAGACGATCGTGATTTAAATGGAGAAATGATGAGAGCTTTTTTTCCTCAATATACAAAAGAAAAAAAAAGTTTCCCTCCATTTTATTTATTTTTATACGGCTCTCTATCGATTCCCAGCTCTCCAAACTTTTGCGTTCTTTTTATGCTGTTTCGTGCATATAACCCCAACCACAAGAAGGTCCTCAGAGCCTGGAGGGTTGAAAGAAAGGCGAGGAAAAAAAGAGCTAGATGAAAGTGAGTGTGAGTGAAGGCAATGGCGTCCCCATAAAAGCTGGTAGAGGATTGGTTCTCAACGGGGAGAACACGTTTTTCGCCACCCTACAATTCCTGCCCTCGTTGTCATTTTAATTTCAACCCCCTAGGCAGGACTACAGGATGAGCGATGAACCAGCATGAGGGAGTCTCAAATATACTCATCTCTTTGAAAACTTGATTCAGCAACATTCACAGGTTTATTATTATTTTTAGTTTTTTAATTAAATGTGTAAGTAAATGCAAAAATTCATACTCTTTGTTCCAGTAGAGAGATATAAAGGTTTTAAATCGTTAAGAATTTTTATTAAATTTTTTTGTAGTGTTTAATTTATTAATGTTAATTTTAAATATTGAAATGTAATCGTAATGTCTACTTATATTTTTTTCTACTTTTTTTGTTTAATAATTATAAATGTCATTTATAAAGGGTGATTTAAAATAATGTTTTGACTAATTTTTTTAATTTTTTTTTTTCAAAACATTGATTGTCACTTTAATACTATAGCATTTTCTAGTTTAGAATTGTTTATTTGATTGATATCCGATGACTGATAATTTTTATTAAAAAGATATTATAAAAAGTCATCCGTATATCTCGTCAAATTTATCAATTATATGATATTATTTTAATCAATTATAAGACCCATGAAGAAAAGTATCAGGAATTCATACCGTTTTTCATTTGTAGTCGTTTACAGTAAGTTGATACAAGCTTTTACGTTCGGTTTACATTTATATTAGTTACATTTTTAGTGGGTAATAGAAGAATCAAAATGTACTTAATTAGCTATGGATTACAGTGAGTTTATGTATTTGATTGTCAAAAAATGTCTACAGTTATTTGTATGCACAAATTTTTAAGTATTATGTCAATACTAAAAAAAGTTAAAAATGAATTATCAGATTTTGAAATCACATTTGTAAGAAAAATAAATTATTAAAATTGGACCGAGAGAATTAAATTTTTTTTTTTTTTGAACCTTTCAATTTTCGGAACAGGAAAGTTATAAATTTAATAAAATACTTCATTTAAAATATTTCAGTGAAAAATAACCAATTATATATATTTTTGCAAAATTTCCACGGAAAGTCCGAATTTTTTACTTCTTTATGGTCTGCTTAAAGAACCCAATCTTAAGTAAACGCATTATTAATTTACAGTTTTTACTTAACACCACTAAGACAGAAAAAATAATTTTATTTCATTTAGCTCAAAACGAAAAGTGTTTTCTTTAATATTAATTAGCACAGGATACAAAGTATCAAAACAAGAAAAGAAATAGTATATTACAAGAGATGAAACAATACGATTTCAGACGTGGGTGAAGTTGACTGACACGATTCGAAGTCTGAAATCGTTTTTTATCCCATGCCACGAACTATTCTCTAATAATGAATCAATGAAAAATGATGCAAATCAGTGAATATTCACTGCGAATCAGTCCCAAGTATATCACTAAGAGTGTATATTTTTAAAATTACCCGTATTGATACTGGGAGTTTCAATGTCTGGAGCATAAGGTCGAAATTGGCTAATTTATTTTACCAATAATGCGGCAAAAATATAATGCTGTCTTTTGACAAATATAAGTAATATAACAAGAAAATTAATGCTTTTTATTTATTTAAAACTTTTGTTTTGTTGGAACTCACATTTTTTTTTTAATTTCTAAAAAATTTCTAAATCCTCGGCCACCCTCGTCTTCGGATCGCAGTAGAAATGCCCTACTTTCTCCCCTAGGTGTGTAATATACTATTCTTCAAGTTTTCCAAGAGTTAATATAATTAAAAAAGTTTATCAAGACTTATATCACACTGGATTTTGAGACTAATAAAACTGATAGTATCAATTATTTAAAACAGAAAAAAAATCTGGGCATCGGTAGGCCCTGCGGGTCAGCCCCAAAACTTCCCGCTGTTTTCGAGCTTGAAGAGCTTGGAAACATTATCGTGAATACATTTTCGAGCTCTTTCAGCTCGAAAATACTCTTGAATGCAATTGTTTGGTATGAGCTTTTTAAGCTCAGACAAGTTACGTTTTATGTGGAAGTTTGAAAATTTAAGAATCGAAAATAAATAATGAACAAGCGTTTTTTAAATTTTTATTCTCGATTGTGTTCAATAATATAAATGTATTCAAGTAGAAATCAACGTGGGTGACTAAAATAAGGATTTAAATGAGTATCCGAGGAAAATGTTAAAAACGGTGTTTTTTCAATTTTTTGTTGATAATATATTATCATCATAAGTGATTCTAACTAAAGAACGGGATGCATTCACATTATGTGGGGATTGAAAAAAACCATAAAGACTGAGAATTAGTATGATTTTGAACAAATTTTTTTTTACATTATATGACGATTTTTCCGAGAAAAATGCCATAAAATGTTTTTTTTTTTATTTTTCGTCGTCGATAACTTTTGAAATTATTGAACGATTTTGATGTTCACACGGAAAGATTGGAACCCGACTATAGTTACTGTTCTGCACCGTACTGAGTCGGGTGCAGAACAGTAACCAGTCGGGTTCCAATCTTTCCATGCAAGGCGATAATTGGCGCGTTTTATTGAGTTCTAGAGCTGGTGAAATTTTGGCAATGATTGGTTTAGTCGTTTCAAAGATATTTACGAAAAACCTTTTTGCACCATTTCTTTCGCTATATCGATATCTCTTGAACGGATAAACTGATTGAGATGGTTGAGGTGGCAATCAGCGCGTTTTATTGAGTTCTGGACTCAAGCTCTTTCTAGAGCTGATTAGATTTTGGAATCGATCGATTAAGCTATTTCTGAAAAATTTTGAAAAACTAAAAACTAATTTTTTTTTCTTGTATTTTTTCTATATCTTAGTCCATTCGATCGATCGATTTGAAATTTTTAGGGAAGTTGACGGCCAACAAACTCTTTCGATTGTCGCCTCAGCCATCTCAATCGGTCAATTTATTAAAACGATATGAAGAGTTTTCATCCACACACACACACACACAGACAATCGGACATCATTCTGAAAATGGTCGGAATAGCTTCCTAGAACCTCAAAACGTTGACATCTGATGAAAACTCGATTTTCGAAAATCTGGATGAAGACAATAACTTCCCGAATTTTTGAAAGTTCACAAATTTCTTAGCGGGAAGTTAAAAAATAGGAAATATCAAAATTTTTGGAATTTTATCTCATTCAGTATTTCCCTACAGAGATTTTCAAGATCAAAATTGTTACGTCTACATATTGAATATAATCATTTACGAGTGGTACCAATGGTTAAGTAGTCTTAAGATGATTTAAGAAAAGTTAAAAATAAATATTTATTACGCTGATTCAAGAACTACTTGTTTTATCAAACTAAAAACTTAATCAACTTCAAGTCATAATAAGCCCTTTCAATTCTTGCAAAAACCATCTATACTTTTTAATTTGTTCGAAAGATACTATGAACGAAAAAACGAATTTACTTTCACAGACTTTCTTGGCAGACACACGGAAAAAAATAAATAGTAAATGCAACATGATGCAGTCTTGGTAAATAAACATGATGAAATCATGTTGCATCCACATGATTTGTCATGTTTCGGCTACATGACAATCATGTTGCGGTAGCATGAGAAAAATCATGTTGCAGCAACGTGATTTTCATGTAGCCTTAATAGCATAAAATTAAGCTGCAACAACTAAATATTGATGCTTCAGAAAAATTATTTATTATCAAGCAACTAGATTTTTTCGGATTTATGATATTGCAGATGAAAATTAGAGTAAATAATCAAATTAAATCATTTGTAAATGACATTTTTGCTTAGGGGTAGTCAAGATGTTCACAAAATCGATTTTTTGCTTGATTGTTGCTTGATAATAAATAATTTTTCTGAAGCATCAATATTTAGTTGTTGCAGCTTAATTTTATGCTATTAAGGCTACATGAAAATCATGTTGCTGCCACATGATTGTCATGTAGTCGAAACATGACAAATCATGTGGATGCGACATGATTTCATCATGTTTATTTACCAAGACTGCATCATATTGCATTTACTATTTATTTTTTTCCGTGCACGCATTTAAGTTGTATTTTAAAAATACTCAGAAATAGTTTCCAAAACTTCATGCTATGAATAATAATTGCTAAAATGACAAGTATTAAAAATGAAACTAAAATCAATAATTTACTTTTTAAAATTTTTAATTCTCACAAAGAAAAGTAAAAAAATCAATTAAAACATATTCTTTCATATATAGAACTGTAAAATGTCACAGATCTATCTTTTGATAATCTTCTTCAATGAGTAGTGAATAATAAGCAGCTTTTTTATTATCTTTCCCGAGCGTTAATAATTTTACCAAGATATCTAACTTCTTAAAAATTTATAGTCTCGCCTGAAAAAGGCAATATATAATCATGATGGTGCTTTTGTACGAAAATGATGTCGTGGATGATTCTATGGTAAGATACTATCACCAGTCAAGGAGAAAATACGAAAAGATTAAAAAGAAGATAAAAACTCTAGAGATATGGAAGCAAAAAGACTATAAACCGTATTAAAAAAAACGAAAAAAACAAAAAATGGTTTGACGTTATCATGGCTGAAGGGGTAAATGCGAAGTTATCCCGCGTTGAGACATATAGTAGAGCAATCCTCGGCTGCGTGTGACAGCCATTTTAATTCTGACTCGTTCTTCCCCACTAACGAGGGTGTCCCGCTGATTTTCATTCCCTGTGATAGAGACTATATATTAGCCTCAACCTCCAGTTATATTCTCTCTTACCCTATCCCTCGGTCTTTTAAATTCTCTTGACTATACTAGCATATTCCCAATGTTAAACTACCAGCATACGATGGGGTGAGTCTGCCTATCTCGGCCGTCGCATCTAGAATCGAATAAAAGCCGTTCCACTCGTCTACCCGCGTTCGTTTAAATCCCTGGATAACCGACAGCGTTTAATTTCAGGATAAATCCAGCTAGTGCAGCAGTTGTCGGAGTACAAGCGATAAGCCTGTTCACAGGGGGTAACGAGAGTGAAAGAAACTTCTTTGTCTTGACTTTTTTCCCGTTACTTCCCTCATCGTTTCGCAATCTGTGGAATCAGAGAGTAATAACTAGAACCAGAGTAGCTGCTGACAGAAAGAAGACTCGTCTGCTTTCGATGCAAAGAACCATAAGTGAGTCGTACAAATTGCAAACGTCTATTTGTTTCTTTCTTTTTGCTGTGTACTTTTATTTCTCTATATATTCATACTAATGTACATGAAGAACTGAATTTTCGACCTCTAGACAAACTACTCGATCGTTCATTCTTTCGTTTTCTAGACCTCGTTGATACTAGAATAGACAAACTAGGCTACAAAAAGTTCTTGAATTGTATATTTGGCTCTTTTTAAGGTATACCTATATACATGAAAGTAACTAGATATATATATAACCTGACTATATAAACATATATATGTATATGCGTATATCTCTCTCGAAAGAGCTGATAACAGAACTCTCCTCTCATTACTCAGTCGCTGTCTCTCAACCCCTCTATTCTTAGTACAGTACACTCACTCACCGGGGGCGTCTAATAATGTCGCCAGCCAGGCGTTCCTCGATGTTTCCCCAGTTTCCATCACCCTCCTCACCCGCACTTCATCCCTCTTCCTATATCATTTCATCCTACAAAACTCCCTTCATCACGCTCCTTCCATACCCTTGCAAGTTGCCTCTTCGCCGCGGCGTATCTACCACCTCCGGTGCCACCCGCGCCCGCAGGGACCAACTCCGCCATCCATTGCCGACAAAATGAGCCTCGCTTCGCCTACCACCCTCTCGCTTGCTCTACCTTTCGGCTTCTCTGTCAACGTCCTCGTCAATGTATTCTCTTGAATTGTGAGCTTTTCACTCTGCTCTTTACTATACACTATCATTCACTACGACTACGATGACAACATGCCAACCCTCAGCTCTGTCCTCACAACCCTCAAGAAAAAGCTTCTGACTGATGAGACACTAATGTGTATTCAACATATTTTTTCGTTTTTATTTTATCTGTAATGAAAACTTTAATTTTATAGATTAATTAACTTTTTTTTATACAGAATAAAAAAAAATAATAATTATTTAAAATAATTCAGTGTAAAAGTTATTGACATATTGATAACATTCATCGCGATAGATTTATAACTTTGTAAAATTCATACTTCGTTGATCACGTGTCCAATTATTTTGATATCCAAGTATTAATCCCACTGTTAATTGACTTATGAAGAGTTTTTTTTTAATTGGTCGAGTACTTGATACCAGACTTCATAGAAGTTAAATAAAAAAAGTAAAACTATCTGTATAAGGGATAAAAATTTTAATTCAAAATATCGGTCTTTTTCAGATTCAAATCTGCATTGAAAACGTTTCAAAATATTAAAATCTCTAGAAACTGTAAATAAAATTCAATGAATGCATAAAAATATTCACAAAATTGAATACTATCAATTTGGCCAATAATCAATACATGCGATTACCACAATATTTTAATTGAAACATTTTCAAATTCAGGCAAAATTCCCAATGGAAATAAAAATGAGACACCATTTTTTAAGCGATGTTTTTTTTTTTTTAAATACTTATTAACCATGGTTTGTAGAAAAAAATGAGATAAGTTGATCAACCTACACCGTGGTTACTTTAAAATTTTAAGTAAAAAAAAATAAAACATTTTTAATCGTGGCCCATTTTATCTCCAAAGCAGTTTTTTTCTAGTTACCAATAATATACGATTCAGATAACAAACACTAATTAAAATTTTCTTTTACTGAAAAATTTATATTGTCCGCACTGGCTGAGTTGATCAACTTGCCCCATCATTTGTCTCAAAAACCGTGTCTCATTTCGCCTCAGGTTCTCTTTTGTAGACTTTCATAACCGATATAAATAAATTAATAAATACAACATATTTCATATCAATCAAATAAATTTCTTTTCATTTTTTTTTTATAAACTTCTCTCATTGAGATTCTGACCTGTAATTGAAATTTAATATGAAGTCGGTAATCATTAATTGATAGAACTAATGATTAGATGATCAATAAAAATAAAAACATTCTATTTTATTTCCCAAGTACATCAAAACGAATATTCTCTCATAGTTGACTGAAGCAATTAATCTAAAATTAGTAAATATAAATTTCTGCTGTGTACAAGATCTCTATAAAAAATTACAACCTATCCATCACTACTTAGAGAACCGTAAACATAACTTTTTAAATTTTTTTTACACCCTTCATCAACGTGAACTTTTTTTCCTAAATAGAATCGTTGATGATTGCCTAAGGCTCAGCAGTTGCAAATTTTTTCATTTTTTTTATTGACCCGACTTATCCCATAGGATATTTTTGATTGATTAACCAATTGATCCACTATGATGTTATTGAATTTGTAACAAATTATGTAATTTTAATTTTTTCAAAATCCAAAACCGTCCATAACTGGCACCTCTACTCTATTACTGAAAATACAAATAGTTACTACTATAGCAATGTGGTCACTAGTAACTTATATTTAATTTTTTATGCCAATACTCTCTAAAACTGAATTAGCAAAATTCATCAGCAAATAGTGGGTACTTCACTCCAATGAAAAATAAGCAGGTAATGGATCTTTTACCTCACATAAATTCTTTCAATTAATTACACAAAATTATTTACAGATTACAGAAAAATTGATTCGTTATGCCAATTATTAGCATAAAACTTTACTACTTTTTCAAATTAGCATTTTTTTATTTTTCTTTAATATGTTACTTTGTTAATTTCAATAAAAAAAAACAATTATCGTATATTTAAAATATATCAATTAGTAGTTTTCACTTTATTTAATTAAATTTATTTACCGACAAGTTGTTATATTTTTAAATGGCCTATTTATTTTTACATTATATACAGATTAATTTTTAACGAATCAGTTTACTAACAGTAATTATTTTTATAAAAGTAATTGTTCATTGATAATTTTTTTGTCTAGACTTTACGAACACATTTAATTGTTCATTAACCTTTAAAATAGATAGGATTTTTAAAAAAATCACTATAAAATATTAAACAGAATATAGTCAATTTTAGCGATTGTTATTAATGAATAACATATAGTAATACACTGAAAGAGTTATCGAGTAAATTTTACTTGTTAATTGTGAGTAAAACCGGACCTGGAAGAGTAGTAACTCTTCCATTTTTTGATAGTGTTTAACTATGGGGTAGAAAAACCCAATTTCGAGAAATTTTTGAGTAAAAAAAAAAAAATAAAACAAAAGGAATCAGTTTTTATTCTTTCCGTATTTATTTTGTTTTTGGCCCGGATTTACACTAAATTGTAGAGTAAATTTTATCAAAAAATTCTCTCCGTGTATAAATATGTATTTAAACAATTTTTGAAATAATTAAGTATTGATTCAAAATTTTCCATTCAAAAATTAGAATATAATCAAGTGTTAAAATTCTTCACTTAATTCCATCGAAAAAATAAAAGTTCTCGCATATTTTTTTTATTTTTTCACACAAATTTGTTTAATTGAATATTTTTTTCGTACATTACATTCTTTTGTATGTAAAATATTATTTTATGACCTAAAAATTTCAATAAATAAATAAAAGTAATATTTATACAAACAGCCATACACCCGGGCATTGATTTGAAAATATGATGACAAATAAATTAAAAATTTTTTAAAATTTATGTTTAATAATAATAAAAAAAAAAATAAAATTATTCTATTTTTTACATGTTCTCAATAACTTCCTATTGTAGTTGATAAGTTTATAATTTTTAAAGTGTTAAGTTAAAAAAAAGTAAATTTGAATAGATTCACCCGTTAGATTATTTGGCTTTATGGTGTGGGGAATATACTATGCCAATATGATGTGGAGGGCTTGTTCACAGCGAGGGTGGTGAGTATCCATGGCAACGATGGCACCCGCGAGTGTCGGCTCCAACGCCACCCGAATTTCTCATCTCTCTCTGCTTTCGTCCTCGCCCTTTCTACTCTGCTTTTACCACCCCTTACCCTTGCTTCCCCATCGTCGTTCTTCCTCGTTGGATCGAGCTTTACCAGCCCCTAGAACCCAAGAGGTGGACGTGTCAGGGGTATAGAGAGACTGAGGGAGGTCGATACCACCCTATAAAGCCATCCCGTTACAGATGTATATATGTATATATATAGAATGGTCGAGTGTGCCTACGCCTCCACGATCAATATGGTGGACATAGACACTGGAATGAGGACCCTTCGACCACGGACATTGTTCACTGGACTCTTGTCTACGTACAAAAAAAAACCTCTCTTCTTTTTCTTTCTTATTATTTATGTATATATATTTATATATATTTTTTTTAAATTTTTTTATCTAAATTTTTAAATAAATATTTCATGAATTATTTATAAATGTAAACAAATAAAATTCCATATAGTTAATAAAATTCATCGATTCTATGTAGTTGAATTTTCGCTTCAAAAAATTTAACTGAGTAAATATAAAAAGCGTGAAAAATCGGTATTATATAAATAAAGGTGAACTTTAAAAAAAAAATTCTTTTTCGTTGTTATGGACGTTATAGTTATTGCGAAAATCGAATGACGAATATGTGTATAGATTTGTTTGTTTTACGGCAAAATAGTTTTAATACTTTTGCATTCATGAAAAATGTGAATTTCACACTAATGCTGTTAAAAATATATCTAAATTATAAACAATTTATTTGGTAAATAAAAATTTGTATACTGACTTATTTATGTTTGCTTTATAAGTTTTCATAAATTTGTTTTTTTTTTTTTTTTTTTTTTTTTTTTTTTTTTTTTTTTTACATGCTGACAAAGTTGTTACAGTAAATATAAAAATTACGTATTCCATTGAGCATGAATCAAGAAAATAAAATTTAAGAAAAATTCGAGAAAGATTGTAAAGATAATACCGTTTATACATAAACTAAGACGCGTCGTCTCCAGGTGCACAAACAAACCACTAGCGATATATCGTTAAAAAAACGTTAGTTGCACACGAGCTAAATTTTTCGCCGTGGGCAAAGTGACGGCGACTCCACCTTCCCTTTTCAAAACTCTCTTTCACTATTTTTTTTTAATTCTCCAGCGGCATACATTCATACTTCATTTTACTCTGCTGTGAAATGAACTTACTCATATAAAAAAAAAAAAAGAAAAGAAAAAAAAACCAACATCTTTTTAACCATATCCGCATTGGAAAAAAATATTTAAACTAAAAAAAGAGTAATAAATAATAAAAGTAGTTATGATCATAAATTATTTGACATCAAAATTTTTTTAATACAAATCAATCAAAATTATAAATTCAACTTTTTTTTTTTTTACTCAATAAAAGTGAGTGATATAGATAAGTCACATTGAGTATTCAAGAAATGAAAATAAGATTCCGGGTCTTGAGTCAAAGTGTATAAGGGTCGAGGACTCTTTTTAAATTGGGAATTGTTCGTCAGCGGCGAGTGAGCAAGCGACGAGAGCACATTTCAGCGGCTTCTCCGATTACAACCGTCTAGCCGCTTTCAGAGCGGCACTTTCGTATCACTGTTCACTATTTCAAGCGCCATGTGACATCAAGATTTTTTTTTGTTTTAAATTTGAATTAATTAAATTTTACAATAAAGTACACGGCGAAAACAAGTCTCGAAAATATTGTAAATTTGATATATTTTTAGAAAAAAATATTAATGCGAATTAATAATTGCATTACTTTTATTATTTATTACCAAATATATAGTAAAAATTATAAAATGGTAATTAATGATATGTATTTATCAAAAAAATTGTTACATTATTACTACTTCATTGATATTCTTTATTGATGGAACATCAATTCATATCAAGAGAATATTTAATTATTACTAACTGTAGGGTAATATATTTAATTATACGACTTGAAGATTTTTATTTTGTAAAAATATAGAAATGAACTAAAAGTGTGTATTAAATAGTATACGATATAAAAAAGTTACTATTTCTATAGTAATTTCTGTGAATTAGGTGAATACTGTGAGTAGGTGAGTACTGTAAAAATATTCTTGATTCAAGAAATTTTTTTTGATCGATTTGGAAAATCAAAATTTACTTGAATCAAGTAAACAATTATCTTGAAATTTTTATCTTGCATCAAAATTTTTTCTCTCACGTCAACATATTTTTACGCTTAAATTAAAAAATTAACACTTGTTTCAAGAGTTTATATTTCTTAAAGCAAGAGATATTTTTTTGAAGCAAGATGCATTATTTTTTTGTAGCAATGTTGTATTTTTTTGTTTAAAGAAAATAAAATTCCTTGCAACAAGTAATATATACTTTTTACGCAAGTATTTTTGTATTCTCCGACTAAGATAAGAAAAATTGCTTAAGCCAAGAGAAAAATTTTCTTGGGAGAAAAGATCAATATGGAGAAGAGGAAAGCCACTGATGCTAGGCAGCAGCAGCGGCAGTAGTTCGGTGCTCGCCACGAGATCGCGCCCAGCCACTTGTAGTGTCCCTGGTAAGATAGATATTTTAGTATTGTTATATTCTAAATTTGAATACGATTTTGTTCGAGTACTCCTCCGACATTTGACAGAGTGAAGTACCTTTTTGGATTGTACTAAAGTATATGCTATGATATATCATGACATTAATATTTAATATTAATGGTTACTTAAATAATTTTTTACAAAAAATAAAAAAAAAATAAAATCGGTTTCAGATAAAAAAAAAAAAAATCAACACGTCGACCTTTCGGAAAGAGAGTGTACTTCTGACTGAGAAAATTTTTCGTTTTTTCTGCCCTCCGGCCGGAAAGTGGCAACTTTCGGGCCGCTGCCCTGAACGAAGTTGCAACTTTCCGGCTTCGTCGAGCAGAAAAATAGTATACGCACCTTGGCCAGTAAAAAAGAAAGCCTCAGACCACATGTTTGTCAACCTCTGCTTCGCCTCGGCCAACAATTACATGTGCTTTGAGACTTTTTTTATTTTACTGGCCTAGGTATGTAATATACTATTTCTTGTGGCAAAAAAAAGTTTCTTGGCCGAAGTAAACTTTTTTTCGTTCAAAACGTTGATTTTTTGGAGTGAGATGACTTATTTTTTTTAGCCAAAAATTTTTTTTCTTAAACCAAGAAATTTTCAATCTCATATCAAAAATAAATTTTTTTGGAGCAAGAGAATTTACCGTCTTGAACCAAAAAAGAGTTTTTGAATCAAGTGTTTCAGTTTTATCGAATCAAGAAAGAAAATTCGGAAGACAACATTTTTCTTGAACCAAGTCAAGTGTTTTTTCTGTGTACGAATGTGTATTACAATGTTCAGAGGCTTTCATATAAAGGAAACATCGGACCGGCAGACTGAGGAAAAGATTCACAAGCGGAAGATCAGGTTTCGAATTTCGGTCAAGTCAAGTGATTTTCAAACATAAAAATTGACACCAACAGTAAAACACATATAAATAATAGCAATAATAATAATGATGAAAAGTTGAAAAACTATAATAAAGAATTGAATTGCATTCTAATATAGTAAAATTTACTAAACTGGAAGTGGTAAAATTTACAATATTGGATAGTAAATTTCACAAAACGAATAGTCAAGTTTCAATTGCGTTTTAAATTTACAATAAAAATTTATTAATTTTAACTCATAATTTTAAGTAAAGTTCCCTGTATTTTTTTCTCTGTGTAGATGACTTATTTAAATAAAAAAATATACATTACTCTCAAAATAAAAAATAATTAATTAATGAACATAAAATATGATATTAATAGCGAGGATTTTCATTTTAAATAAAGAGGATTGTAACAATTAACTGCTTAGTTTGGATGCATGTGACTAAAATTTTATATTTAATGAGACTCGTTAAATCGACAGACGTGGGTACACGTGTAAATAGTTAGCACGCCCATGGGAGATCACCAATAGGTTTCGCCAGAGAGCCACAGGGGTTTTGATTGATCAGTCATGCAATATAGTTTCCAAGAGGGCTGCGCACATGGTTCAATTCATTCACGATTCCCAAAAGCTTTAGCTATGTCTAGTTTAAGCTATCGGTATTTCTTGATTAGCTTAAATCTATTCAAACCATTGTTCTAAATCAATTCAAATTGTTATTTTTCTACTTTATTGTTAAACTATTTTCATTCAAACAATATATGTAATATTTAATTCAAAGTTTAAAAACAACGTTTATACAGATTTTTTCTTAAATATATTTGAATTTTTTTTTTTATTGCTATGAGAGAATTTGATGAAAAATCATCTAAAAACTTTTGGTAACAGTGAGTTAACTCGAGATTCTTGAGAATTAAACTATTTATTTTATTTATTTCTTTATTTCAATGTATAGAATACAGGAGTATCTTTTTACATTTTTGCCTTCAAATCGCAAACTGCTTCCTTATTGTGCGGCTGTGGCCCGACTTGTGCTTATACTGTACTGCATCATTATGGTGATGCCCTACAAGCTCCCTTGTGCAATGGAGGTGCAGTGGCTAGGAAACCCACAGAGAAAACCTAGCCAATACAGTTTCGGTTTGGGTGAAGCTCCAGTGATCGATAAAATTCCCATTTTACCGACCACTGGATCTTCATCCCGCGCCTAACGATCAGAGACCTTTGTTCGAACCCGATGCGTGGCTAAACGGTCACCCAGCCAAGTTGTGATCATGCTCGATGCAACTTAACTTCGGTGATCGCCCGAGCCACGCGCGTGCCGATAACGGCTGCCTCAGCCGTCTGAGAATTAAACTATTTCTATCAGTATTTTTTAATATAAGTTGATTAAAATGTACTATAAAAGAGAATTATTTTTACTATACCACATGGTAATATTTCTTGTGAAATTTTTTATTGTATTATAATTATATATATATTTGAATGCTGCTGAAATTTTGAATTTGAGTAGATGGAATGTTTTTATTATCTTTAAAGGTAATTTAGTGAAATAAATAAAGTATAATTTATTTTTAAAAATTAACATGCCTATATTTTGTTCTTGCTAAGTGATTGCATGAATGTAGAGCTAATGTACCTATCCATTTTCGTTCAGATTTCTTACAATTATAATTTTTTTAATGTATCGCTTTTATTTTATTTTTTAATAATATTGTATCAAATATTCTAATTTAGCATCATCAATTACGATGCGGCTGCTAAAAATTTATAAAATAAAATTTAATTTGTTGCTGTGTCAAAATTTTAATACACATTATTTCTACGTTATCGATAATTTATACTGTTATAATTCTATACTGTCCTCATGCTACTATTACTATAGTAATTTTTCTATAATTTTTTTATGCAAAAAATACCGTAAAATTTTTGGAGTGATATGATCATTAAAAATGAAAACTTGAAACAAATTACATAATTTAAAATCTAATAGATTTTATTCATACAAATACTTTATAACCCACATTGAAATCTAGAATGTATAGAAAATTCGAAAACAAAAGAGGAAAAATCAGTGAATCGATTTAAGTTATAATAAAATATATTGTATTCATTTGTTACTAGACAAGAAATATAAGCTGACGCAGGCACGAATATTTTTTTCCTTTGGGTTAAGAGTTCTCTTATGCCAGATTTTCCTTAGTTTCTTTTTCATATTCCCCGAATGCACGGTTAATTAATAATTCCTTTGACGTGATGTATAATCATGAACAGTATATATGCTCGTTCTGGCTGTCGGCGTCTCGACGGACTAACGACGCGTTGCAAGGAGAAAAATTTAACAGTCGTCAGACGCGACTAGTAGTCACCTTTCATAAGCGACTATATTCAGACAGCTCTATTCAGTTTTTTTTTTTGCTTTTCTTTCTAGGATTTTTCAATATTAATATTACATAATTAAAAATAACTATTTTATAGTTGAGTTAAAAAAAAATGTTAATTTTATTTAAAAAATAATTTAATTAAAAAAATTAACTCTTTTTTCTAATGGAGCATTAACGTTAAGAATGATGACAGTAGCAAATAAAAAATGATTTACTAAGAGCCTAAGGGTGGAGCAATTAAAGATAAGATTTCTAGGTACTCGGTCATCGTCTTGCCTCGTTTTCTTTCCTCTTAGAAAGAAAAAGAATTTTTTTTTAATATTTTTTTTTTATTTCAGATTACACAGAAGAGTAAGAGTATTATACTAAAAGACGAGAACCTTGAGGGTACGTGAAAATCCCATGGTCGTATGAACCTTCGGAATTTTACAACGTAAAGAAGCAGAGTAGTGGAAGGAAATAAAACTGGATAAGAAGGAGGAATCATTGTAAAAGTGGGAGATACAAGAACAGTGTAGTTTGCTCCAAGTAGTTTTGAGTTGTCTAGTTTTCTAGAGTGGCTGGTCCTAACAAGTTACTTTTAACGAGGCCTTGTTTTGTTTTATTTTTTTTTATTCATTTTTCAACACAATGACTAGCGAATAGCCAAAAAAAAAAAAAAAAAAAAAAACATGAGAATTCTTTTGAAAGAAGAAAAGTTTGACGACCATTGCGATAATAGGCAATTGTTTAATGACTAGCTGAAACTAACACAAATATAAATCTCTGTGAACTTCATAGTAATAAATGTAACAACTTTTAAAATATTGAGTGAAATACGTGAATGAGAAATTTTATTTTCTCTAGTGCACTTGAAGGTGACATTATTTTTCAATTGCTTATTTATATTTTTGTAAAATGAAACTATTAAAAATATTATAAATATTCACAAGACATATATTAGTATACATATCTACAATAGATATAAAATTTTTGGTTTGATTGTACGTCACTTATGGTGGCTAGACAACTATGCGGACATGTTGAGGACCCCCTGGGTTGTTTTGACTCCCGCGGGGTAGTAAATATGGCGACTACAATGGCGTCCTAACCCTCGAGAGAGCTTCAATGATGGGGGTGATAACGATCGCTTATGCAACGATTTTAACGGCGAACGTTAACCACCTGAATTGATTACAAACCCATCAAAATCTATGCGATGAAAATATTTTAATTGCTATAAATGAATTATTAAAATTCATAAAATTTGGTTTATTTTCTTTTTTTTCTTTAGCTAGTTTTTACTTGTAAATTTACATAGATTCTTTAGAAAAATTATTTTTTATAAGGAAAAAAAAATGTAGTTTTTAGTTCGTTTTAATAGTGATTATTACTATTGCTATAAAGTTTTTAACCATTGCTATGTTGATATATTAACAATTACAGTACGTATAGTTATTCTTTTTATGTTGGATGATAACTGTTATCATCTTTTGCCTGTGTATTACTTACAATGTTGACGTAATCGTTTTTGATGACAACTAAAATGGTACATAGCTTGCTATCTTAATAATAATTATAATCTAGCATATGAGAACCTACTGCACAGAAAAAAAAAAAGATATATTTCCAATTTTTACTAAGAGAACAATTTATTTGAGCCAAATAAATGCATTTGTTTGAGGCTAAGATATGACTCATCATTTGAATCAAATATAGATTTGTTTATTGTTGTTTATAGTTAACAAATCTTTATTTGGCATTAAAAAACCAGTTTACTTCAACCAAATAAAGATTTGTTATTGTTACCATAAACTAATATCATATTTAAATGTAGGTAAATAAATTATTTTTTATAACTCCTGCGTTTAAAGTTCAATATTCGACCATCGTGTGGCGCGAGTAAAATAGCTCTTTCTGTCGATAATTAACGAAACTATAGAACGATATCGAAAAATCAGCTGTTTCACTTTTCAGCATGATTTAACTGTGCTGAAAAGTAATTTGCGATAGGGAATTGTATACAAATCAGGAAGCGACTACCGTTTACTCTAGACAGAAAGAGATAGAGAAAATCATCTCTCTGTTTGAATTGAAAAACAAAACATATGAATAACTTATTTCATAAATACATCATATATTTCCTTGTAAAATTTGATATTTATCAGTAAAATCATAATTTTTTTTTTTTTTTATTAATTCGAATTCTCTCAATTAAACTTTAAACACAGTCGTTATAAAAAACATTGTTCTTTAACAAAGTGACTATAAATGTATGACATATTTTATTATTTTTATCATTGATAAAACAAAAATAATTTATAATATTTATTTACTAGTTATAGTCTACATAAAGGTTATTGGCAGGGAGCCTAGTATATGGTGGGGATAACTGAAACGATCGCAGCGCTCGCTGTGGATACAATTTCGTTAAATCATGCTCTCTTTGAATATAAACACGTGAAAATTAAGTTTAAAATAGTTCATAATAGTTCTTGTGTCGTTAATGTTTGCCTTTGCTCATCGTTTGAGGTTAAAACAATATTTTATAATTTATTGATTCAAATCCGGTTTGGATAATGATTTTTATCATTGCCTAAAAATTATTTTTTAACCCTTCGTTACTCGCGCTATACGGTGATTCCCTGGACAACACTACTTAAGCTAATAGAGTTGGCGTGAATATGAGTGAGACACTAGAGAAAGCGCGTGTAACGGAAGGTTAAAAAAACGTTATGTTTTCTTAGTTACGATTTACAAGCAAATTTTCATGAATTAAAATAAAATTATTTTCTTCAATTTTGTTAAAAAACTCAATTGACTATTCTACTATTTTTTAAACCATTACCATTGTAGTTGTCATATATTATTTGATTTGATTTTATCGGTTAACCTTATTATATTCTAAAATAATAGTGTTTATTATTTATTAAAATTTTTTATACTTAATTTTTTTATCGAAATATATTCAATTTAATTTTCTCTATCAAAAATACAATTACACTTTTTTATTTATATCATTATAAATTTCTATATTTTGATTTTATAACGAATTTTTATTTTTTACACTGATTTTATATGTCTTTTATAATTCTCGAGCATGATTTTTTGTAGCCATCAGATGTCGTTTTCGTCGCGCTCCCTGCCAATATACATCAAAATCAATATATGTTTCAGAATTAGAGGTTATCATACATGTATATATAATTTATCTCAAAGTTTTGATAATTTTTGTTTTTAAATTCATTTAAAATTCTAATTAAACACCTAGCATCAATTAAACTTTTCATACTTGGCGCGAAAGTAAATGTTCGATTATACACCGTCAGTAAGGTGGCGGCTATAAAAAGTTGTATACATAAGATACGTATTGTTGTGGTAATGATCTACGAGTAGCTATACTTTAGATAGTTCGATTAGCAATATTTTTTTTTCCAGTGCATACAATATGATAATCAACCCTATTGCAGCAGGGTAATAGTTATCATTATTTTACAGTGTACTATGTTAACATAGAAAAATCCCAATAAAATATAAGAAAAATATCCATAAAATATAGGTATTGGCATGGAGCACGACGAAAACGACATTTTATGGTTACACAAAAGCATGCTCGAGATAAATATGAGATATATAAAAAATCAGGAGAAAAAAATAAAAATTCGTTAAAAGAACAAAACATAAAAATTTATAATGATATAAATAAAAAAGTACAATTGTATTTTTGATAGAGAAAATTAAAATGGACGTATTTTGATAAAGAAAGTAATTATATAAAAAATTTTCATAACCCAGGTAGAAAATTGTCTTAGTCGGACAAGTTTGAAACTTCAAAATAGCTTTATTTTAGCTCAACATCTAAGTCTTGTTTTGTAAGCTTTATTCTAGGTTGTTATTAGGATGAATTCTATGACAAGTCTTTAGAGTGTAACTAACCTTAAAATATACCTTGCTGTTAGCTCTTTTTCCACGCGTATGGTAAGATTTGTTGTAAGCTTGGATTCTAAACTTAAAACTACCTTATCTGCTAACATTACTCCAAGCGTAAATTGAAAACTGAAGTTTGAGGTTAATTAGGAGTTTGTGTTATTGTTTATAAGTAATAAATAAGTTCAATTTTATTTGCAACATATATAAAGAAAAATATTTACTAAGCAAGTAAGTTTTGATTTTTTTTAATTTATTGAATCACAAGTTTTTAATGCTCATAATAAAAAAATTTGAATTTTTTAGAACGTCCTTACTCTCTTAAGTTAAATCAGTAAAAATGTTACTGATTTTTTCAGTGGTTACAAAATTTACTGAAAGATCAGTAGCTTTGAATAAATTTACTGACTAATAAGTAATTTACTGACTAATAATGAATTTAGCTTCACGGCAGTAAAGAGTGCCATCTACTTGGAAGCTTGTTTGTTAGACAGAGGTTAATTGCAAGTTATAATCAAAGTTTATCATTTATATTGCACTATTATTAGGGTAAGTTTAAAATATTTCAACAAACAAAAGTTAATTTATAATTTATATACTAATAAAACTTCCCTGTGGAAAAGGTCTTATAAAATCTCATAAAAAAAATTGGCTATGAGAAAACGATCAGTATTTGTCCACGAAAAATCTCAAAAATTCTTATACAATTATTTTCTCATAGATGGTGCATCAAAAAAAATTTTTTCTTAAAATTCTCATATAAATCATCAGAATCTATAAGAAACAGAAGCTGTAATATTGTGATTATAAGTACTTGTAAGTTTTTGAAAAATGTAAAGTTTACAATTGAGTAGATTTTGGAAATGAATAAGATTGTATGAGACGATTTCTGAAGTAATCATACAAGATTTGATACTGATTAATCAATGTGATTACAGTAATTTTCCATATAGTAACGAAAAAATTTATGAAATTGATTAAGGTTTATATGCTTAATTATTGAATTTTTTAGCATGAATTCAAAAAGTTTTTATTATGTATATTCAAGAATATTGGTATGAGTATTTACGCGGAAAATCCTTAGGAATCTATTCACGAGAAATCTATGAAATTGATTCAGTTTATTTATTCATCAAAAATTACTCAAGTAAAAATTAATATTAAATATTAAAGTCATGATATATTATGGGATATACTACAGTACAACCCAAACAGGTACTTGTTGGTCTGTCAAATGACAGAGGAGTACTCGAATAAAATCGTATTGAAATTTGGAATATAACACTTCTGAAATAAATGTCTTACCAGGGACACTACATGTCGTAGGCGCGATCTCGTGGCGAGCACCGAACTACTCCCGATGCTGCTGGCTAGCACCGGTGACTTTCCCCTTCTCCATATCGATCTTTTCTCCCAAAAAATTTTTTCTCTTGGCTTAAGCAACATTTGTTATTTTGGTCGGAGAATACAAAAATACTTGCGTGAAAAGAATAGTACTTGTTCCGAGAAATTTTATTCTGTTTAACCAAAAAAATGCAATATTGCTACAAAAAAATAATGTATCTTGCACCAAAAAAAAAAAATGGGGCAAGATACATTACTGGGTTTGTAAAAAATCACATAAAAACTTATATTTTCACTCATCTCCGAACAGTTAAAATATTCAAAGTACAAGAAAAAGTGATAATATTAGTATTTCTGGTGTAAATTCTTGTAAAAAAAAAATGAAGTTAAGCAATTATTTTTAAATGAATCTGATAAAATTAATATTTTATGTGAATGGAAATTATTTATAAAATCTCATAAGTACTCCATAATATTTTATAAGTAATAGCCTTCTAACTAAAACTTACAAAAACTCATAAATCACATAGCTTTTAAATTGAAATTAAATCTTTCAAGTTTTTACAAGTTAATTCGATTATAGATTTTCTTACTAATTCTCATAAAATTTTTATGAGAAAAAGTTCTGCATTTGTCCATGTGATTCCTGATTCAGTCTCATAAAATTTCGAAGAAATACATGTTAAATATTTTCTCATAAAATATGACAAATATTTTATGATATTCAATAAGATATTATCTCCTAGGATAACTCTTACTAAAACTTATAAATTCTGAAAATTTCGTATAAAAAAATAATCTTATTGCGATTTTGTAAGTATTATAACATCGGAATTCGCCTGATCAATTCTTATTGAAAATACATCAGAATAAACTGTAACAATCTTATAGAAGTGAAAGTACTTATTGAATCTCATAATCGTTGGCGGAATTCGAGTTACAAAATCTCATAAATTGAAAAATCTTACTCATTCTTTTAAAAATCTAGTGCGGAAATCATGATAGGAAAACATCAAAAGCTTTGACTCATAGATTCTCATAAAAATTCATATGAGAATTTTTTTAAATCTCATAGATATTTTCGAAGCTCATAGATTCTCATAAAAAATATTCAATATCTTATCAGAATTTATGAGAGCTTTTCCACAGGGTTATATATTTTTCTCTATTGAATGTGACTAGAATAATTCTGAAATGTATTTGTAGTTGATTTACATCTAAGGTAATGCTAACCTCAAATCGTCTTATTAATTATTTTATGTTTTTAAATAAATATTATTATTATTTTCAGATAAATGTTTATACGGTGACGTCAAAACCGCTAGGGAAAATATATATAACACTACACATTTAATGCCCAATATCTGATGTATGTGTACAAAAAAAAAAAATAATAAAAAATTTTTCTCTGTAAACATGTTTTCAAACTTATATTACCAAATCTATTCTAGCTAAGAATAAGATATACTTTTAACCTTATAGTAAGCTAAATTGTCACTGTTTATGCAAGCTAAAACTGCAAGCTTTATGTTAGCGATACAAAGCGTTACCAACTAACCTTGTGTTAACCATAGTTTGTTGGCTAATTTTAGGCTAAAACTGATAAAATTAGCTTAATACAAGCTAATTCCATTGATGACTTTCTACCTGGGAAATATAAAATTATTTTAGAATTATTTTACTTTATAACAGAGTGAGGTTAACCAATAAAATCAAAAAAAATAATATATGACAGCCAAACAATCATAAAAATTAAAAATCTAGTAGGATATTTGAGTTTTTTAACAACATTTAAGTAGATAATTTTATTTTAATTCATGATAATTTGTTTGTGAATCGTAGCTGAGAAAGTACTAACTTATAATTTTTTTTTTTTTTTAAATAATTGTTTTATATATGGGAAGCCATATTGTTGGAATGTAACTCGGACGCCTCCTCTTCTGACTTTTGACCTCCAATAAAATGATCACTGCAGATGGTCTCTATTGGTTTTGGAGTCCACGGTGATCCATCAATACTAAAAAAATATTTTTTTACTTGCAATGCACTTTAAATTATCACTTAATTTAATTATTGTTACACAAATATACATATTTTTTTAATTTATTAACTATACAGTGAAACAAACTCTAGCCTAAGTAAGCATACTACAGAATTAGGTTATCCATTACTTACTTTTTTCTCCTGACTGCATTTATCCATTTTTCTTTTTTCTCTAATTTTCAACTAGCTCTTGAAAATGTATAAAATTTATACTGACAATTTCTGCCTGTATTTTCACAATTACCAACACAACAACTATTATGAATCATTTTTATATTTAATTTTCACGTATTTATTTACAATGAGAGCATGATTTAACGAAATTTTATCCGCAGCGAGCGCTGCAATCGATTCAGTTATTCCCGCCATATATTTTGCTCCCTGCCAATGGCTCCCATTTTTACATATGGATTATTCCTATATCGACATAGTAATTTTTAGCACTTCAGCATAGGAACTTTTTCTATATGATTATCGGAAAAATAGCTAATTTTTTTTTCTCCATGTATCTTCAAACAATAGTTATCATTTGATTAATGTAATAGTATTTGCTCCAATAAAATAGTGAATATTATAATTTTTTACTCAAGTATTACACGAATTAATGTACTTTGTCAGTTGTAGACGGAAAGAAAATCTTGTTGTTAAAACCAGATTTTAATTCAGAATTAATATAAATCTACATCTGTAATAAGACTCATAGTCTTTTTTAGTTAGTAAGAAATTTCGCTATCAAAATTATAGTCCGTTAAATTTTTACAAGGATTTTTAATATTATAGTGCTCAATTTAAAACGTACTTTCAAAATGTTTCTGTTTCATTTTGTTTAACAATGTATATATTTTACTTCTTAATCACTGTGATAAGAATTATAGGAATTTTTTATTTTTTTTTAACTATTTAATTGATGTGCATTAAATTCATATATAATCTAATATTATTATCTATTTATGCAAATATACACCACATAAAATTGGAAATGAATATGGATTTTATTTTAATTCAAATTTACTCCGTCACTTAGAATTTCGGAGTTAAAAGAAAAATCTCTTCGCATAAGAAGTAAATAGGAATTTTTTTTAATATAGTCAGTTCGAAAATATATGAATTTTATTTTAATTCGTATTCACTCCGATTCGGAGTTTTTATGTTAAAATAAACTTCCTATTAGGGTGAATTTCACTCTGAGGTAAATAAATGAATAAAAAATTATCCGCTTCGCATTCACTCCGGATTTTATCCGCGCTCACTCCACAAATTATTAACACAGTGTATTTCAGATGAAAATGAGTAAATCGATACGAATATTATGTTTTTAAGTCAGCAATAATTGAACATTAGTTTTACCTCAAAATATCTTCATTATTGATATAGATTTATGAAGGTTTTTTCGACATTAAATATATCACAATATTATTAATTATCATGAAAATATCTATTATCATCAACTGTATTTCCTTATTATTACACGGGATATAATTACTATCGCCTGTGGTATTGATAGTCATTTGTAGTTGATTCAACTATTGAGTGTTGTAAATACCATTACTTGTACCACAATAAATTAGTGCATATGTAACATACAGCTCGTACTATATTCAAAGCTAATTTTCTATACATTATTAATCAATGTACATGATTAATAAAAATTCAGTTAAATTAACTACAGTTTTTTAGTAAAAAAATTATCGATTTTGATAAAAAATTTTAATTATTTATATTTAAAAACATACACGAAGAGAATTTAATAATACTATCTACAATACAAAATTTTTAGTTTTAACTATCTAAAATGGTAGTAAAATTTTTCAGTGGTTCTAATCATTAGTTTTACTATTGAAAATGATAACAGTAACAAATGATGGTGGTGACAATCACTATCGAAGATGATAATTCTAACTATTAAAGATTATAGTTGTTACAACCGAAGATGGTAACTGTTACCATTCAGAGTTGTAAAAATTCTCAACTAAGAATGTGTGTGTGCATGAGTGCGGGCAAGTGTGCGTGTGTGCAGGCAAGTGTGAGCATGTGTTCGTGTGTGGGTATATGTGCACGGAGAAAAATGTTGGTTCAAAACCTACTAATTTTTATCATGCTGTCGACGAAACTTGAAACAGTAAGGGAAGCATCCACAAAATTATTATGCTCATACGAAAAATTATTATGCTGTATCATAATACTTACTACGCGCGAGACACTTATCGATAAGATTTAATAAAAATTACTTCCATAGATTATAATAATTGTGATGCGGCATAATAATTTTTCGTAAGAGCATAATAATTTTGTGGATGCTTCCCTTACTGTTTCAAGTTTCGTCGACAGCATGATAAAAATTAGTAGGTTTTGAACCAACATTTTTCTCCGTGTGTGCATGTGTGTGTGCGCCTGTGTGTGTGTGTGAAATTAATCACTTCCACAGTTGAACAAATTACACATAGACAGCGTCAGACTATAACGCTAATATTAAAAATTGTAAGATATTAAAAGTTATAATTTCTGATTATCATAAATAATTGTAAATTTTACCATATAGTTGGTAGATACACGGAGAGAAATGTCAAGCAAATATGCCTATGGAAGCATAGTAATAATTACATTACTCTATAGTTTGTGTAAGCAATCGCATAAGAGCGACGTGACACAAACTATAGAGTAATGTAATTATTACTATGCTGCATAGGCATACTCACTTGACATTTCTCTCCGTGTACTACAATTCATATTGTTTGTTTAATAATTTAAATGATATTTTCTATCATAAAATTCAGTTTAAAAAATGTACTATAACTCGATGATAAATTTTACCATAAAATTCTCTCCGTGTAATATTCGAAATCACTCAAAGTATAAATAATCGAAATCCATCCATATTATAAGAATATCTATACACTGAGAAATGATTCTTGCACACATTACTCTAAAACCAAGTGTGTTACGAGTGTATTATCGTAATACACATAAAATGTGTTCTATTTTTATGGTCGTAAGCAGAAGTATAGTTCGTTCGTAGTCACTTAAAACACGTTTCACGGTGTATGAAATATATCTGTAGATTGCTTATGACGTTTCAATGTTATTTGGTCAGTGTATTAATTTTGACTACCACACTTGGTTTTAGAGTGCAGTAAGAAATTTTGTATATTTTTTTATACTAAAATAATCAGAAAGTCCGGAATGTAACACATTTCTTGTGTTGTTAGAAATTTAACAAGAAATTGGTGTTGTTTGATTAAGCACACCCATGGCTCCCGTGTGATTCTTCATTACGATAAACAAGCAAATCATTGAAGCAGCATTGTCGTAAAGGAAAGTTGGGCTATAATTGATTTACAATTAAATATAATTATATAGATAACTTTTATGTTTTTATAAAATATACACTGTAAAAAATTCGCGGAGTGAATGCGGATTAAATCCGGAGTGAATGCGGAGTGAATGAATTTTTAATTACTCACTCCCCTCGGAGTGAAATTCACTCCGCAGGGGAGTTTTCGCGGAGTAGATAATTTTTTATTAATTTAATCCCTCCGGAGCGGAGTTTTGACACAAATTTGCACACACGCACACATTTGCACACACGCACGAATTTGCACACATGCACACATTTGCACACACGCATACAAACACCTGCACACACCCAAACACACACATTGTTTAGCAGTTTAATATAAATTAGTATATATTTATTTAAGTATTAAAACTCCGGACCGGAGTGAATTAGGAGTGAAATAAAATCCGCGTCACTCCGAGATCACTCCGCTAAAAAAAACTCCCAATTCGCTCCGCATGCGGAGTGATTTTTTTCAAAACTCCGGAACTCCGAGTGGCGGAGTGAATTCGGGGTTAATTTCACTCCGAATTCACTCCGGATTTTTTACAGTGTATGAAACATAGCTCTGTTCTTTAGAAAAATCACAGAAAATCGTTTTAAGGTAATTCTAAAAAAACGCGAGTCAATATTATTCAAGCCCATGTCTTTTGTGGAAATCAAAACTTATTTTCAGAATGCAATTTCAAAATAGGCATAGAATATATGAAACGAATATATAAGTCCATTTCAAAATAACTTAATCAATGATATATTGACGATTATAATATTTTTCCGTTTATTAATTAATATTTACAAAATGAAGACAACAAAATACGACTTATCTTATGACGAATGTTTCTACACTCAAAGAAAAATTGATTTGATACATATGAAAATACATATTTGAGTATTTTATAACTTAGATATTTATGTTCGGTCTCGATTTTTAGCAACTCTAGTATATTTATTAGTATTTAATAAATGTACATTGATTATCGAAATTTTTAAATTCATTTATAACATATAAATACTGGATTATTGAATACTGATTAAAATGTAAACAAATATAATTAACAATTTAATAAATTTCGATCTCACTGTAGGACATATTATAAAGATAAAATTCTAAGCACATTTTATTCAAAAAAATGTTACTAGAATTCGTTTTTTATATTATTGTACCTCCTATTTCCTTTGCTTCTCATATAATCTTCTCCCTTTCTCTCATCGCCGGCGGCTCACGAATATCTTAGAACGAAAAGCCCGCGGAGTACAAAGAACAAAAGGAGACGAACTTCGGGGCACGCTCTTCTCTTCGCTCATAAAGGCACAAAAGTACATCTCTCGTGCTCGAGAAGATCCCACGATCTATTCGACAAACAGACAGACGGGCCGAGAGCGAACGGACCATAGGTCGAACCCAACAGACAGACAATACCGTTTATCGTTCGAAGGACAAAGCAGCTATTGCGTAAACACTCGAAAAAAGAAGTGTGGGGTGAGTTTGAGAGAAAGAGCGAGAAATATAAACGAGGGGTGGAAGAAAAACAAAACGACAATACCGGAAAACGTATATATATATATATTTATACATATATATATGCTATTGCCGCTAGCCAATTGTAGATTAGCCGGATAACTCAGCAACCGCTTCTGTTTTCGATTCAACCACGTACACTGCTATTGTCACGCAACAGATTGAATTTCTTTCGACTGTTCGATTTGAACTAGATTATCTAGATCAAAGTGACGAGAGGTATATCCTCGTCAAATATCAGATCAAGAAATATTCAGTTGAGGCTATATAACGAGTGTATCCAACTGTTAGCGTACATGGACTCTTGGGATGATGAACTGAAATGGTTCAAGGGAGCTTGTCATAAAACATCAGAATCTTAAAGTAACCCCTAGAGTTTTAATCAACTCTGGTAACTATTTAATGACCTATTCTAATTCATTATCTAATCTTAACTGTTATGGACTGATTCAAAAATGAAACTTGTTAAAATTAACGAAATGAAAGTATTATCATCAAAATCACTTAATAAATAGTGAAAGAGTTTATCAGCACATTTTTGTTTATTAAGTATGTATGATAATATGATGGATAAGTAAGAAAACAAGAAGCTATATTGCTGACATCAGTACATGACATCATACAGCTTCTTGGTTAAGAATATAACGTACGTGTAACAAGTTTTCAAGAAACAACTTGAGCTCCTGATGCAGTACAGAATCGCACTGCTGTCTCGCCAGCATCTGACGACAGGAGCAAGAAGGGTGAAAGAGCGCGAAAGGGCGGGTGAAAACGCGAGAACAAGAGAAGAAGACAGACATAGGTGCGATTTCATAGAGGTTCCGGTGGGCGTGGCAGTAACGACGCTCTCGCCCAATCGAAATTGCCGAGTATCACTGGAGAAGGACAATATATACGTTAGGTATAGTTTACTCTTCTCACATACATACAGACTCCAAAGGCTATAGCTGGAGAAGTAGGATAGGTACCGTCCCTGGTCACCCATGTATTCAGATAACAAAGGAGTCAAGTCGAATGTCCCCGAACAAGTTTCGTGATTTTAGCTATTATAGATTCTACATGTACATGTGTACATTCAGTAAAATACTTTGATTTGATAAAATGACTGCATGTTAAGTTTTAAATTTATATGGTAATAAAAATATTTATTATTTACTTTCTTGTTTTACTTAATTTTCTTTTCTCTGATAATAAGACGGAATTTTAAAAGATTTTGCTAACAAGTATACAACTTTTATTATTCAGCAAGTCAATATTGTATGTATGCCCAATTCAGCCTTAATTATATCATATTTCACAGATTATTTTAACATATATTCTATTTTTGAGCATTGATTCAAAACAAAAGTTAATTTTAAAAAATATGAATTACAATGGATCAGTTTACTTGATCAATCAAAAATTTAATATTATTTTAATGCTATTAAAAATTATGAGTATTTTTCATTATATATCCAAATGAAATTGCGAGTTTATTACATATTTTGATAAAAATTATATAGAATCAATAATATATTCGTTCTAATTACGGGTAATTTATTTTATGTGAACAGTGAAAGAGAATAAATATTACACCAAGACTTATATAAAAAATTTATTATTACATTGGCTATGCAATGTATGCAGCTGAAGCTGTTCTACATGTGATAACGTAACTAAATTATGATATTGATCTTTCATGTGCCGTCAAGGGCTTTATAGTGTATAATATTAACATAGATATTTATATTTATAATTGCCTCATGGCTAATTGGCAAATTTTAGTCTATTGTGTAATTACGTAGTCGAATTGAATAGCTCGTATAGTTTTCACGAATTAAAGCTTGATAAATGACTATAAATATATAGTCTAACAATATGGTGATGATGAATTTATCAAAAGAGGAATTTATAGAATCATTTGTTTAATTACGATTTGTAATGTTTTATAATAACTGCGTTAAATCACATGAATAATTTATCATTCTTTGTAAAATTTTAAATATATAAAGCTATGATCAGTTTCATGATAATTTTCAGAATTTGTAAATTATTTTATTCATTATTGTATGAAAATATATGTACTTATGAAAGTACAAATTATTGTAATCGAAACCACTAATGTATATAGCAGTACATTCATAATTCGATATTATATATATGTGATGTACTATAACAGATTTGAGGTATTATTAATTAATACATTCACAACATGAGGAGACCAAATAAATGCACAATATGTATACAGTGTGTATGGTTTAAATATTTTCCATTCAAGACATTATGGTAATATTCATATGTAAATAAATATGTATAAATTATGTTCTAGCATTTAATTTCATGTACGTCACAGAAATTCAAATAATATTTCTGCCAACGCAATATTTCATCGTAGAGTAATATAAAATTGTTATCTATATATATATTTACACATGCATTACAACACACATGAAAAATTACATTGAGGATAAAAATATGATCCTGCAGTAAATAAAAATAATGATTTTAAAATGACAGTTCTAATATATTGATGAACAATTGTATGTAAATGGGCAATTCGTCAGAACAAATGAGTATTCATAGGAAAAGCGAAGTATTACTTTGTGTCATGGAGAATATATTTATATAAACCTATACATATCCACACATTCAACCAGAGAGAAAGCTGTGCGGTGGTCTCATTAACCGTGAAACTATCAATACGACTACGTAATGAGAATCGGTTAATTAGAACACGGTAGGATTGGTTCTCTATAGATCTATCTTTATCTCTACATGTTGTAATGCGAATTCTGTTCTATCGCGCATATACATATATCTAAATATATATATCGATATATATATACTGAAGTACTGTATAATATCAACATGTGTGTATAATGCATTAAATCTGCGGTAGATATTGAACGATAACTAAAATTTAATGTAAACCTATTATATTCGCTATCAAAATCAATAATATTAATCATATATTTTCATACAATATTGTGGTTTATTTATGAGGTATGATACGTATGCACGGCAAAAATAGTCTTGTAAAGTTTACAGAAATAAATCTCTAAAATTTACTGATCATATTATCTGTAACATTAACAGATAAAATTATGTAATTATTGCATGTTTTTTCTGTAGATTATACATTACCTTATGTAATATTTACTGATAGTTCATGTAAAATCTATATAAGTGTAATGTTATCGTCACAGAGTAATTTCATAATTTTAGTAGTTTATTTAAAAAAAAAAAAAAAAAAATTGGAATATCTTGGATTTTTTTTTCGAAAATCTATTTTGCACAACTCAATTGCGAAGCAATGAGATGTCGGCTACCCAATTTCAAAACACAGTAAGTGACAAATTTTTCGAAATCGATTTTTTAGTAATTTTAATTCCAGTGGAGTCTTGTGAATATGATTCGATGCATATTTCAAAAATTTTATTTTTGTCAGTTACTGTGTTTTGAAATTGGGCAGCCGATGTGTTCTACTAACGCTTACTCGACCTCAGCTGATTCACTCCCTTAAAAATCATATTATCTACATTTATTCAAATATGCCTAACTAGAACAAAATTCGTACATGCAGAGAATGCTTGAGCAAAAATTACTCATAAAGTTTGGTACTGTAAGGACATCTAGCCAGTTCCTAAATTTTTACTATGTTGTTAGTAGAAATTACACTTCATTTACATCTATCAAATAGCATACTTTACAATGTGCGTGGGATAAATTTAGATATTTACCACATATTCTCACAGTGTCAAATTCTTACTAAAAATTTCTTTGCGTGTACCATTTGAAAGATAATTTATTAATGAATAAAACAAACTCAATTCCAAGTCACTTTTATTAAAATTAATGATTGAAAAAAAAAAAAAAATTTCTTTTTAAATTTGTGATGTCCATCAGAATGTACGGATTTTAGTAAACATAATAATTTAAAAATCCACAATCCATTGATCAGTTTTATTTCTTTCACGCTTAAATCCTCAAATAGAAGATGCCTTCTGAAAATCACTATCCAAATCCTTTTGATTAAATCATAATTAATGCAAGCTTAAGACTGGCAATTCATGAAAAAATTTAGCTGCCATTTCTCTTTATTATTATTATTATTTCATTTTTTTAAAATAATTTTTTGCATATAGAAGCATTATTTATTGATTACGTTTTGAATGAGTGAGTGAATTGTGCACATTTGGATTTTCCAACATTTTTTTTTTTTTAACTTTTAATTCTTCCAAAAATTTTTTTAAAAAACAAGATATTTTTCATGATACCAGCATCGAAACTTAAAGTTTCAGTGTCTCTACGCAGCCAGTCGAAACAAACTAATTTCAAGCCGATGCTGCAAACAACTGCAAGCGAATTTATAATTTAAAAATGCCTTCATACAGCGGGCAGAAACAATTGTGTTTCTTCCCTTGGGAAGAAACACAATTTTTTCTGCCCGGTGTTAGTTATATTTAATGTTCATTTGCAGCCTTCTTACTCTCATTTATTTGCTTGTCAGTTCAGTTTACTTGTTTCATTTTTTAAGTGACAGTTTTAATCAACCAAATAAAATTACTAAAAAATTAGTGAAAATAATATTTTTGTCATATTTACTATTTAAAAAGTGGCTGTAAATCACAGATTTCTCATTCTCTAACAGTTCTTCGCATCATCGGCTTGGAATTAACTTGTTCCTTACTGGCTGCTGACACTGGAACTTGAAGTTTCGATGCAGGTAGTCATGAAAAATATGGTGTGTAACTCAGGATGAAACACGATTTTAGACTGCGGGTGATGTCAGCCAACTTCACCCTAGTCTGAAATTGTCTTGTTTCATCCCTTGTCACACAATATACTATTTCAAACTTTTTGCAAAAAAATTTTATATTTTGGTTTTATATAATATTATAACGACTTGATTTGAATTTTCATGAATTATTTTATAGCAGTTGTTTAAGAAAATATATTCATAAGTTACTGAGCATTTAAAAATTAAAATTTTTTGATAAAAAATTACTCCTGCATTTATTATTCTCTGCTGAGATGTTATATTTACATCAGTCACTCTGCATTATTCACATTAATATTTCTGTAAACTCTGCAACTTTGTTTTGGAATTATTATACCCTCAAAATGTAAAAACTAGAGACTTAAGTTTACAGAATTCACAATGTAAAAGTAACATGTCTTGTTCTGTAAATATTACATACGTTAATTTGTAAAGAAGCTTCTGTAAATTTCACAGACTTTTCTGTGATTTTTAGAGGACCTGCTTTTCCGGGTGGTATATTTATAATTTTTTTTTTTCAGTTTATAAATAAAAATTGTGTGTCATCTGAATATATTCAAATCTACAGAAGCTGAATTATGTATGTGTGTACTTTTTACAGAGATAGATAATAGATGTGAAAAAAAGGAAAACTTGAACATTTAAATAAAGGAGCAAGAAAGCAATCAACGAAATAGTAATAGATTAAAAAATAGAAGGCATTACAAAGAGCATCCTTCAGAGGATAGAAAAAAAAATAAAATGAGAAGAAAAAAACGATTTCACTGTGAAAAATCGAGAATGAGACTAAAGAAAAAAGATCCAATGGGATGAGAAGGGATGAAAAAAAAAAAGAGAACATTGCTAACACTAGCATGTCTTCTAGCTTTCTCTGAAATAAGGAGTCTTAAAGCAACGTTGTTGGCAATGATAGAAAGAGGGAAAACGGAAACGCTCCTTCCGTCGTTTTTACTCCCACAAGCCACCTCCTCTAGCTTCGTATTCTTCTACTTCTACTTCTTCGAGTTCCAACCCTCTAACCTTCTTTAATACTGTCCTCATTCCAAGCGTTCTTTATTACTTGAAATACCCTTACTGTCTAGAAGAAATAAATCATAGAGTTGCAACTCGCGGGCGTGATAGTTATAAAGAAAGCTAAGCGGGCAAAGCAAGAAAAAAGTGCCGGAAATATCTGAAAGAGCACTTAATAAAACCAATCGGTATTGGCTTTTGAATTTTTTTTTGTATTACGATAATCTTTCTGGACTATGTATATAGTACGATACTTTCAATATTTAAACGAAAAATAAAAAAATAAGATACATTGAAAAATTTTAAACGGAAGAGAAAAAGAAAAAAAAAGGAAATCAGAATATAAAAAAAAAAGACATTTGTAAAAGCTAAATACTGCAATATATACTGTATAACATATGAATAGATTGCACTGATTTTTAATTTTGTTTTCAAATATACATGAAAAAAGTTCGATAATCTACTTTTCAATGAATGTAATAATTTAAATACAATAAACTATTTAAATAAAAATTTATGAAATATTTAATACAAAATCTTTTTTTTTAGTACTGTTATTATATTGAAGATAATGTCTGTAATTACGCTTGTTTACATTAAAATTAGAAACAAAAATCAAATTTTTTCATCAACATAGTAATTAACAACAGTATACCAATGAAAAAAACTTAAACTTTTTACTAAAATAAAATAAATATTTGTTGCATAAAAGTTAGTTTCTGTAGAGTATTTCTCATCTCAGAAAATATATGTAGAATTGAAATAATAAAAAACCAAATTTTATCAAATATGACTTTATATTTATACTAGTAGATATTTATAAAAATTGAATATACATTTAGTGAAATTATTGAGTTACAGAAAATTAAGATACACCCTGTATATGGTTTGTTTCTCGCCTACTTCAAAATATTGACTACAAGTTTGATCGTCTCTACGAAAGATGGCATTACCGGTCTTAAAAATTGCTTTTCTGAGTTAGGGGTTGGCTGGATTGGGTTCTCCCAAGGTCTATACATCTTTATATTTTTCAATAAAACAAAAATAAACTTTTTCAAATTGAGGTAATTTAGCCATACATCTATTTGTTCTTCTGAATTTTCAAGTTATTTTAATATCTAATTTTCTAACCTATGGATGTATCTTCTATAAACAAAAATAGATTGCATTGAATTTATATATTATTAATAATTACATTTCAATATGTAATTAAATTCAATACGAAAATTATGCGATTAATTGGAAAGAAGTATAATATTTGAAATAAAAAAAATATAATTCATTTATATTTGACAAATTTATTCTCAGAATAATTATAAGCTTTTAAATTTATAAGATTAAAAAAAGAACAATGTATATGATGATCTTAATAAATTCACTTATTTGATTAATTAGCAAGAATAAATAATTTAAACCGGTGAAATTGATGATATCAAGAGCCCGCAGATGAGAAGGAATTCTCGCGAATCGAATGAAGAGTAAATGTAATTTACAATTTATAGGCATAAGTACTTTTATAAAAGCATTAGACAGAGATAGAGAAAAAGATAAAATATAGTAAGAGCGAGTAGATCGCGGGCGCGCGCTTCCAAGCAATCGGCGCGTTCGCAGTAGCAATTAAGAAAATTAAGAGTCATTAATTAGTATTCACTTCCTTCATGGCTCGTAACCAGCAAACGTTCGAAGACCGACGATTCGACCATCAGTAATGCCGGCGGAATTCTTACGGCTGTGGGTACATTATCCGGCCTGGTGGTCTCTCTTTTCTGTCTCTTTTTATCTTTTCTCTTACACTTTTTATTAATATAATATTCTTCTCTCTTCTCTCTTCTTTTATCATTTTTATTCCGCGTACTCAACTAACGAAATGAGATCACACCACATCAAGACTTCCGCCGGCTTACGCTTTTTTTTCTGCCGCGTCCGAGTTGTAAAACGATTTTCTCACCTGTTGTGGAAAAGACGTTTGTTCAAGTTTCATTGAAATGCCGACGAATTAAATTATCTTATCTTTCGAGTATTTACATTTTAATTGTAACAAAAAGAAAAATAATAATAATAAAAAACAACTAATTTTTAAATAAAACTTAATCGTTTTACACTCAACTTTTTTCACTTTAGTAATTTTAATTATAGCATTCGAGTTGGGAATGTAATACATTGTTAATTCAAATATTTCACGTTACTCATATAGCAGAAATGTTATATATCGCTAAGTGCAAAAAAAGAATGATTAAAAATTAAATAGTCTTATACGAATAATATTTTCTTTTATGCATCAATTGTATTATTATACAAACAGTAAATAATTATTAGATGTTTTATAGAAGTAAATTAACCGTTTGTTTGTTAATGTTGTGAGCATGTTCAGATACTGAAGGCACTGAATTATATTTCAAACTGTCAAAGGGTATAATATATATATAAAATATTGTAGTAACAATTCTTAGCATAATTTGATCAGTGTCACGAGAAAAAAAATCTGGGCGTCGGTTGGCCCTGCGGGCCAACCCCAAAACTTCCCACTGTGTTCGAGCTCAAGGAGCTTGAAAACATTTCTGTGAATATATTTTCGAGCTGGAAAATGCTATTACATGCGATAAATTTTTTACGAGCTTTTCAAGCTCTAACAAGTTACGTTTTATGCTTAAGTTTGAAAATTTAAGAATCAAAAATCATTAATGAAGAAGCGATATTTAAATTTTGATTCCCGATTATGTTCAATAAAATAAATTGATTGAGGCGGAAATCAATGAAAGTGATCGAAATCAAGATTTGAATAAGTTTTGACTTAGGTCAGAGCAATAATATATGAAATATCCGAGAAAAATATTAAAAACTGGGTTTTCTCAATTTTTTTCTAATAATATGATTTAAACTAAAGAACAAATTAGATGACATTATATGATAATCGAAAGAGACTATAAAGAGCAAGAGTTGGTATGATTTCAGACACATTTTTGTGCATTATATTTTGATTTATCCGGAAAAAATAACATTTTATGTTATTTTTTTAATTTTTCAGCGCCGATATCGTTTGAACTAATTAACTGATTGAGATGGTTGAGGCAGCGATCGACGCGTTTTATTAAGTTCTAGAGCTGAATAGATTTTGAAGTCGATCCTTAAAGCCGTTCCTGAGAAATAAAAATATTATAATACACACCTAGTAAAGTAAGAAATCCGCTTCGGCTCGGTCAACAATTACATGTGATCTGAGACATTTCTTACTTTACTTCTCTAGGTGTGTAATATACTATTTTTCATAATTCGCAAATATCTTCGAGTCTTCTCGATCAAATGATCTGAAATTTTTAGGAAAGTTAATAACCAACAAGCTCTTTCTGATTGCCACCTTAACCATCCAAATTGGTTCATTAGTTAAAAAGTTATAGAGCTTTTACATCCACATCCACATCCACACACACACACACACACACACACACACACACATATATACAGAAACTTGGATATCATTCTGAAAATAGTCAGAATAGCTTCCTAGGACCTCAAAACGTCGACATCTAATAAAAACCCGATTTTCGAAAATTGGGGTGAAAACAATATCTTCCCGAATTTTTTGAAAATCATTGATTTTCTTAGCGGGAAGTTAAAAAAGTAAAACAATCTCTATAGTGAAATGTAACTGGATGTAAGTAATATTATTCTCACAAAGATTGGTTCACGTTAAAATAATTATTTACAAAATTTCTTGTGTAAAACAGATTATGTAAACATATACTCTTCTAAAAAAATTTTAAAAATCGTTTAATAAATTTACTTTAGAATGGCATTGTATGATTTTTTTAAACAAGTAGTGCTTACAGTTATTTCTATAATTAATATTATTCATACATTTTGAAAACCTTGATATCGTATTACCTATATAATCATAGTAATCTTATGCCTGATGGGACTACTCGGATTAATCAACAAATCCATTAATGAGAAATAATTAAATAAAAAATCATTATAAATAGATATATTACTTTAAAAATTAAAAAAATTTTACTGAACATCGAATTACCGACAAGTGTTTATAAATTTATTATTTTATTTACATATTTTGTGCACTGATAATTTTGAACATTTAAATTAAAAGATGTGTGCACTCATCTATCAAGTTCAGATTGACTGATCTTGAAACAAAATAAATAAGCAATATGAATAAAAACAACATCAATTGATGAGATGAATAGATTTTGACAAATATATTTTTTCAATTTCTTTTATCTGCATCATTTATACTTGAAATTTTTGTTAAGAAATTAAAATTCATAACCTCTCGCAAATGTTTTATAGCCACGTCTAGTTAGTAGAAAGCTTAAAAAATTGCAAAGGGAGAAAGATGTTGAGAGGAAAGGGTGAAAGAAGTCGGCGTCTTTGATCTGGTATACACGATTCACGTAGTGTTTCTCGTAAAAGTACAAGCGAGAGGATTTTAAAATAAAAAAAGAGAAAAATAAAATTCTCCCAAGCGTTCACATATACATATATGCGATTCGGAAGGTCTATATCGTTCTATTCTCATCATGTTCTCGGGTGTTCTATATGCAACTCACTTTTGATTGCGCACGTGCGCATTTAACTCGATAAGCCAAAAATTTTCTTGGAGAGACTAGTTATACTTATTATTATTATTTTTTTAATAAATCAAGATTAGATAGTGTTTTCTATATTCTTAAGGAAACCGAATCGACTACACGGAAAAAAAAAAAACATATTAAAAACTAATAAATAATAGTAAAAAGTGGAATCTGTTCTCAATAATTAGTACTATCATGTACTTAATGCAAAGTAGTTTACTAATTTTGGTAGATTCCTAAAAACTACTATCAATTATTTCAAAAAGTAAGTAAATATTATTACATTTAGGTATAAATACGTGACTTATTGGTGAAAATTAATTAATTTATGGCATACATCTATTAGAAAGTAATGATTGGTCACAGTAAAAATTGGTATCTTAGATACTGATTTTTCCAGCCGAAAAATTGCAAAAGTTACTAACTTTTATTTTATAAATTTAATATCACTGATCAATTATTAGCTGAAAATATCAGTTATTCATCATTATAAATTAATTTACAATATCATAAATCGAATAAGTGGTAAATAATAAAATGAAAAATTAGTATACTACACTGCAAATCCAAGTGTTTAACTTAGTGTGTTAAAATAAAACACGTTAGTGTTTTCTGCAACTTAAGCGCTTAGAAGTAAAACGGTATAAACGTTTAAACAATCGCATAAGTCATTACAAGTGTTTTAAAGGTTCGCGTAACACACTTAGGTGTTTAATCCGAAAACGTTTTATCCGTTTAAAGAAAAAAACACTTCTATGTGTTTTATTATAAAGCGCTTACTGTTACATTAAACGTTTAAAAAAACATCGAGTGTTTTAAATTAAAACAGATATACCGGAATTAAACACTTTTTCAGAAAAAACGTTTAATCTAAAAAACATGTATATTATAAAACGCTTAAATTTCTTAAACAGTTTAAAAAAATTCTACCAATTTTGTCAATCGACAAATGATACAAATAACAATTTCAAAATATAAAAGTGTAATAATTTTCAAATATATTTATGCATTACGATATAGATGTATCAAAACGTATTTTTTTGTATTAAAAATAAAATTTTACAAATGATTGAACTCGGTTCATATCATCCAATGAATTCTAAACGATCTTAATTTATTATTAAAATAAATGTTAAATTTTTAATTTTAAACGACGATAGAGATATTCTTGAACTAATACATTTTTTATATCTTCAAAGTTAACATGGGAAAAAAATTTTATTTTTTTTTATTTTTCTAGCTCGGCATTCGCACGTCATATGAATAAGTCCATAGCATATTATTGTAGAGAATTGAACGCTCTACAAAAAAGGTCTCTTATCATTTTTTGATAAATCCATCCATTCGAAAATTATCGGAGCTGGAAGTCAAATCTATAATAAATTTTCAGATCTTTTTACTTTTCCAGCAAAACTATCAGACTTATCAAAAAATGTTATAGGATCTTTTTTATAGACAATTTTATTTCCTACAAATTAGTTTAAATAAAGTTCATTCGAATTCTGCATTGTTTTCTAGTTATTTTCATTTTAATCTTAGGCCATACATTACTAAATGTACTATCATATATGTTAATGTATGATCCGCATCTTTACGATGCGCGCGCACAGGGTTTACACAAAAACTAAATGTTGAAGATGCTACATACACAACACGTGTTTTAAAAGTGCGAATTGTATATGTGCTTAATAATTATATTCAGTATACTGAATCACTATAGTGATTTAAATTGAACATTTTGATAAATATTATTTACTACTTATTTGTAAATATTAGTGAAGAAAATTGTGCTTATATACTTTTTCAAGTGTTCCAACATAATTAAGGTTAACTATCCGTATGTATTGTTTATTGATATAAATTATTATAGTATTATTTAATCTAATTTCTACTAAATATTATTAAATTATTAATTTAAAATATTTATTATTGATTATTTAATATTTGAAAAATAAATATAAAAATTATAAAAATATATTCAAATATACGTAAGATATAACCTGTAAAAAACGTAACGTTGTACAATTAAGGAAAAATAAATAAATATTTTAAAAATAAATCAATGAATTTAACACAAAATTTGTGATAAAAATTACAATCGAATATTAAATTAAAATAATAAATATTTAAAATTAATAATCTAATAATATTTTGTATAAAGTACATATATAATATATATTGACTATTCTCCAAATTTAATATTTTTTATAAATAATTAAATATTAAATAATAATGAAAATTAAATATTTAATTAAATTATTAATTTTTAATATTAATTTCTCTACAATAAAATTTGCTCATCAACCTAAGATTCTGTTATTGTAGATTTTATGACTATTAATGGTACTATTCAATCTCTATTCCAGTTCTTAAGATGGATAAAACAAATGCGGAAATTTGTAAGGACTGTCACAATTGGAAGATGCTATGGCAGTAATATGGACATAATTTAAAAATAACATTCGAACAATATTATAAAATTTATGTTACACTTAATGGAAGAAAATGAATATTTATTTATTTAATTTTTCAAATTTTAACTAATTTTTATTAAATGTGTTGACGATCTTTTTCTAGTTCTTTTATTATATTATTGTAATTAATTATTTGTATTATACTGTATATTTTCAGATTCTGAATGATTTTTATAACTCAATAAATAACCAGTTATTTTAAAGTTACTTCTATGGTTTCTAATTTTTTTCAAGTGTAAACATTTTTTAGAGCTTTTTTTTTTGGACAAAAATACAAATATATTTTTAATTTATACTAAATTCCATTTTTTCTTTTATGCTGAATGTGTGATGCAATAATTATCTGAATCTTCTGATGATAAGAATATTATTCCAGGATATGACAACAATCAATAACGATTTTTATTCAAAGGCAACTATTATTTTTAATATTAGAAATATTATTATAAAAATTCAATTGATTGTACTTCAATGGAAAAATTATTATTTTTATTTTAAAAATATTTATATTATTAATTAATGACACTAAACACTTAAAGTGTGTATTAATGCCTAAACACTTTAAGTGCCTTATTATCTAAAACACTTTATGTGTGTTAAAATTAAACGTTTAAAGTGTTTACTACACTTTAAACACTAAAAAGTGTTTAGTAAGTGACTACAAGTATTTAAACGCTTAAAGTGTTTTAAAACAAAACACTTGGATTTGCAGTGTAGATACTGATTTTTTGCTCATAAAAATACCGAAAACTTTTAACTCTTATTTTATAAATTCTATCCCATCGACTAATAATTAATATAAAATGTTATTTATTCGTTATTATTAATTAATTTATTATATACATAAATCGAATAAGTGGTAAATTTGTTAAATTTTTCTATGTTTATTTGAATAGTAATAAATAACCGTAGATACCAACTTGTCGATTCTTTTTCATATTAATTTTAATATACGAAATTACGAATTTTTCTCTTCTATGTGTATCAAATTTCAGTATAAATAATAGCCATTTTGTAATATATAATGATCCTGGTTTGATATTAGTATACAAATATACTAATTTTAAGTCAAAAATAAACTACAAACTACGAAAATATTGAGCATCATTTTTCTCCGTGTAGAGTACAAGAAATTAAAGACACAGCATTATGTACACACTGATAGAAAGATTTATTTGGGAGTAATAAACCAAATTCATTAAAACTCTTTTAAACAGATTATTTAAGACAAACAAATATTTATTACACTTAAATCAATCACTACTTAGTCTTAAATGAATGTTTGTTATATTAAATAAAGCCTTCTTTGATTTGAATAAATATTTATTTTTGCCAAATAAGAATTATTACTCCACAAATTTTTACTATTATCGAAAAGTTCGAAGTTTAGAAATTAGTAAATACTACAGAATAGTTTCGCACAGAATCATGCATTCCACAGAAGATGCAAAAAATTTTTACTCGTGGCTTATAATAAAATTTATGATTCTAAATAGTGATGCGAGTTGACCGGTCAGGTCTCTTTTTGACCGTCACATCATGGCCACAAGACCGTTCATAAAATGACGGACCATTACAATTGTGGCGACATCTTACGAACACCTTTATAACTTTTATATAAATTAAAATTTTTAAGCCGCCATTTTCTTAAAAATACCACAAGTTAAGAATACGAAGGGAAAAATGAATTTTACAATCATTTAAAAAAAAAGATTGCGTCTAATCATCTAGCTGGTTGTGACTGACAAAATTCGTGACTATAAACGTCAATTTGTGACTACAAATTTAATGACGGTTACAAATCATCTAACTAAATGTTATTGACCTAATTTGTGAGAAAAAATTTTTTGACGATCCGAAATGACGGGTTTTGACCGAAAAATTAGTGACGGTCTTTAAACAGAATCGTCGATTAGGATCGTTGGTCACAAGACCGTCAGCGGACCGTCGTGCGACCAAAACTCACAATGATAGTCATTCCGCATCGCTAATCACAAGTAATTGATCTATAATTTTAGTTCAAAATGTAATTTACGATACAATTGGTAGATCAAATCGTCAAATTAAAAACGTTTGTTTTTTTTCCGAATTTTCGGTACCACTCCGATGGTACTATAGATTTCATACTAACCTTATCTGCCGTCCATACATCTACATAGGTAAAAGGCAAATTTATAAATTAATTTTTCAAAAATGAGTTTTTTATTTGATATTTTAAATACTGTAATCATTTGTAATAATTGAATATCATAAATTAATATATATTAATGTTCATTCCATCGCTCTGGACGGGACACCAGAATAAAAGTGATGACTTAAACAACAATGAATGAATCGTAACGAATAAACTTCGCGTTATTTAAGAGTTAGAAAATCATTAAAAATTAACATTCATGGTTTTATTTATTAATTATTTAATGATCCTTGACATATTTGTATTTTTTTCCTATAACGATTCTATACATATCATGAAACCTAATTTCCTGCAGATTTATCATTTAATATTTTAAGATATTATCAAAATTTCAGCAACGAAAATATTCATTTTATTTTTGTATATTTTATGTAACAAATGTTATAAAATTTAAAACTACACGGAGAAAAAAATATTGTTCCTCGAACGATCTAAAGTATCGCAACTCGAAGATCGTTACCACAACAATATGTATACTTGTGGTAACAATACCGTATCGTTCCTGTAACTATCTATTAGATAGCTGTGAGCCCTATACGACTTTCCGTAGTCGTCACCTCACACGGCACCACCTAACCTATTTAAGCATCCATTTTCGCGTCTATTTTGTGTATCGGGTATAATTGTTGCTAGCAGACGCTTAATAAATAAATTATTTTATTTAATCAAAATTATTTATTTATCATTTATTTATTAATGATAAAGATTTTTAAACGTCTCATATATCATTTGCAACGCACTTGACGTCAGATAGGGCGCAGAACGATACGGTTTAGCTGTCAGAACGATACAGTATAGGTCTCAGAGCTATCTACCGTATTGTTGTCAAAACGATACAGTAGATCGTTGCAGTAACAATCTAGTAGATAACTTTTTCGTATTGTTACTGTTACTATACAATATTTTTTTCTCCGTGTATATTTTAAAATCATAATTAAGGACTTTACTTAAAAGAGAATTTTATTTTCCGGTGCATCCTTGATGATTTTTAATAGTGAACATAACAAAAAATATCGCGTTACTGATGCCATAAGGGCGTATCCCGAAAAAAATACCCTTGAAAAGGCATAAGGGCGTATAAAAAATTTTTTTCCGGGAATCGACGTAGTTATGCCTGAAACGGGCAGAAATGCAAAAAAAAATTTTGGTACGCCCTTGTGGCACCCGGGGCACTCACCGGGAGCCGTAAGGGCGTACCAAAAAAAAATTTTTTTCGGCAAACGACGTATTTTTACTTTAAATGCAGAGAAATGATGAAAAATTTTTTTTTTCAAATTTGAAATTAATTTTGATTAAAATTTTTTGGAATACTTTTATTCAAAATGATCACTCTCAATCACAAATAAAATGATCAAAGTTAATTTCAAATTTGAAAAAAAAATTTTTTCATCATTTCTATGCATTTAAAGTAAAAATACGTCGTTTCCCAAAAATTTTTTTTTTTTTTACGCCCTTGTGGCTCCCAGTGGATACCCCGGGTACCATAAGGGCGTACCAAAAAATTTCAAATTTGAAAAAAATTTTTTTTCGTCATTTCTACGCGTTTCAAGTAAAAGTACGTTGTTTCCCGAAAAAAAAATTTTTTGGTACGCCCTTATGGCACCCGGGTGCCATAAGGGCGTATAATAGGCTGATACGCCCTTATGGCATTTGTAACGCGATATGCTGCAAAATGACATTACGTCCCCTTTCTGGGTAAACTTTGTAACTATATTCTATTCATAATTGAAATTATGAGTAAAAAAAATTTTTAACTTCCCGCCAAGAAATTCGATGATTTTCTAAAATTTCGGGAAATTATTGTTTTCACCCCGATTTTCGAAAATCGAATTTTCATCAGATGTCGACGTTTTGAGGTCCTAGGAAGCTATTCTGACTATTTTCAGAATGATGTCCGAGTGTCTGTATGTGTGTGTGTGTGTGTGTGTGTATGTGTGAATGGTCTACAACTATTTCACTAATTAACCGATTTGGATGTTTAAGGTGGCAATCGAAAGAGCTTATTGGCCATCAACTTTTCTAAAAATTTCAGATATTTTGATCAAGTTAACTCGAAAATATTTGCAAATTACGAAAAAAAAAATTTTTTTTTAGTTTTTAATTGATTCCTCAGAAACGAGTTGAACGATCGACTTCAAAATCTAATCAGCTCTAGAACTTTATAAACCGCGTCGAATGCGACCTCAACCATCTCAATCGGTTAATTTGTTCGAGAGATATCGTAGGAGAAAGAAATGGTAAAAAAAGGTTTTTTTCGATTATCTTTGAAGTGACTCATCCGAACAATTTCAAAATTAAATCAGCTCTAGAACTTAATAAAACGCGTCGATTGCCACCTCAAACGTCACAATCAGTTAATTGGTTCAAAAGATATCGGCGCTGAAAAGTTAAAAAAATAACATAAAATGTTATTTTCCGGATAAATCAAAATATAATGCACAAAAATGTGTCTGAAATCATACCAACTCTTCCTCTTTATAGTCTCTTTCGACTATCATATAATGTCATCTAATTTGTTCTTTAGCTTAAATCATATTATCAGCAAAAAATTGAAAAAAAAAAAACAGTTTTTAATATTTTTCTCGGAAATTTCATGTATTATTGCTCTGAACTAAGTCAAAACTCATTTAAATCTTGATTTTGATCACTGAAATTGATTTCTGCCTCAATACATTCATTTCATAGAACATAATCGGGAATAAAAATTTAAAAGCCGCTTCTTCATTAATGATTTTCGTTTCTTAAATCTTCAAACTTTAGCATAAAACGTAACTTGTTAGATCTTGAAAGGCTCATAAAAGAAATAATTGCAAGTAATAGCATTTTCGAGCTCGAAAAGCTCGAAAATATATTCACAGTGATGTTTTCAAACTCCTTGAGCTCGAAAACAGCAGGAAGTTTTTGGGCTGGCTTGTAGGGCCAACCGACGCCCAGATTTTTTAGTACTGCTATTGCGTAAAAAAAGCTTCAAATTTGAATAATTATAACAAAATATTCGAGAGACTTTTGAATTTTAATATTTCCGTCAAAGCACGTCTAGCAGAGTAGATGTTTTGACCAATTTCTGAAAAAATTATAATTTTGCAGTTACGAAATTTATCCAGAAAGGGGACGATTCACCTTTTCTGAAGAAATTTGATATTTAAGAAATATCTATATAATATTTTGTTGAAGGGAGGTCTACGGTAACGAACTTGTATATATACATCAACGCTATCCTTGATGCGTTGGGCAATGGATATGAGATGCACACTATAAACACAGATTTTAGTAAAGCTTTCGATATCATGGATCAGACGGAATTAATCAACACCATGAAAAACTTGGGAATAAGAAGTAATGCTCTGGAATGGTCGAGGTCGTTTGTGGAGGGTCGAAGTTTGAAAGTAAAAATAAATAGTACGGTATCATCAGCTTATTCAGCGGAAAGAGGGGTTCCACAAGGTTCACATTTGGGACCTAAACTGTTTATCATTGATACAAATGATATGGCAGAGTTTATTGAGTCTGAACTTAACTGCTTTGCTGACGATACCAAGATATACAGGGTGATCAGGAACATTGATGATACTTACGCACTCCAAAATGATCTAGACAATCTAGTTAAATGGTGTAGAAGGAAAAACTTAGTCTTAAATATAAAGAAGTGTAGTGTGATGGTGTTCCACAGGGGTGTGGATGCTAAATTTGTCGCCAACTATCACATAAACAATATTCAACTTGAAAGATTGACGGAAAATAAAGATCTAGGAATCATGATTGATGATAAGTTGAATTTCAATAAACATATTGATACTGTGATAAGGAAAGCTAAAAAAACCCTGGGATGTATCACCAGGATTGGTAAGGACTTCGAACAGATCACAACACTAGTACAGCTTTATAACACATTGGTAAGGCCTACACTAGAATATGGGTCAGTTATTTGGTCACCACAATATGCGGTTCATGTTCAGAGACTGGAGGCGGTTCAACTTAGTTTTATTAGACACATAAAATATCTGTGGAAACGGAAAGGCATCATTCTCACGACGAAAGAGACGAGGTGTAGATTGAAAATGATGACTCTTGAAAACCGTAGAAAATTGATAGATTTGTGCTTCTTCCACAACATCATCAATAATAGAATAGATAGTCCAGAGATTCTCAACGAAATAAAATTACTAGTACCCACAAAAATTTTAAGAGAGAATAGATTGTTAGATCTACCTCAAGACAAGAGGAAATTTATAATGAGTGGCCCTAGGAACAGAATATTTGCTACAGTAAATGAATATGGCAGTGATCTAAACTTTTTCGATAGTAGTTACACTACTTTTAAAAAAGCTGTATCAAAAATGTTGAATGATTTCTAAATATGTAATTTTGTAGTATTATTAAACACATGGAGTTAATTATAGTCGAGCAATTATTTTTACACTTATATATTATTATTACGTTAAACTATTGTAAATTGCAGATAGCGTTAAATAAATAAATAAATAAATAAATAAATAAATAAATACTTCATAAAATTTTGATTTTGTATTTTTTGTTAGAGGATTTATTTTAGTATCGTATCATTATTATTTTTTTTTATTAAATAAGTTATACAAAACGTAATTTTAGACCGATTATGATGAAATTTAAGGGTTGGTTGATTTATAAACTATTAAAATCAATCCGTGCTACATCTTAATTCCACCTTCTTTAATTATTTCATAAAATATCAACTAAATATATTAAGGATGATGTTTAGTATCATGAATTAATACTTTTATACTCTATTAGTATATCTCAAAATCATTTCAGTACATACTAGACTGCACAGAATGCAGTCGGAAAGTTTCTGCACTTAACACGGAACTCATGACTTTCGAGGTATCCTGTGCAGTTGCGTGTGCAAGACGGGTTAACTCTTGTAAAGTTAAACAAGTGGAGAAAGAGTGAAAAAGAGAGAGAAGAAAAGAGAGTGAGATCCTGTACCGTGTGAATCGAAACTATGCAAGAAGGAATTTCGATAATGGATTAAAGGTCGAGGATGCATGCAGAAGTGTTGCATTATCCTTTTAGCTAAAAGGGAAATCAAGAAATTCTTCAAACAATTGAAATATTTTAAAGTTATTTCCTTTATAAAATTAACTCTATAGATAAAGTAGTAAAATATATCAAAATATTAAAATCACATTTTATATTTTAAATTTTATTAAACCTTTTTTTTACTTGGGTAAACAACGGCGCTTAGGGATCACGAAATAGATATCCGAAAAGATAATTCTGGGATAGTAGTGCAAGAAGTAAAGGGAGTTACTCTTTTCTTCTTTCTCTCTCTTTCTTTTTCTTCGAGTTGGGTTGTGTGTCGGTGCGGCTTGTCGTTGACTGGGAATTGGATTCGTGTTGTCAGCGTTCGGTACACGTACTACGAACGCGAACCTAGTTAACACGGGCCCGATACGGATCTACATGCTTGCCGCGGTGGCCCGATAAATACTTATGAGCCACCTTTCGTAATGATCCGCGCGCGCGACAACCTTCCTACTTGTGAGGTTATATATATTATATACATTGAAATAATGTATTGTGAAAACATACCAAGTATCAGTAAGATTTTTAAAAAAATTTCAATTTTTAAATAATTTAAAAAAATTTATCCGAAACCATGGAATATGTTTTGAATTTTTCTTTTCGCGAATGTAAAAAATTTTTTATCAGAAATTAATAGACAACTCCTAAATTCCTGATGGAACAATAGTAGTAGATACATAAACTCTTGATTGTGTCAATGGAAAAAAATTACGAAGCTTTACAAAAGTTCATCACTAGTTAATTAAATTTTATAGATTGAACAAAAAAATTAGTTATATGTATATCTGTAGTATAATTAAAATTTTCAAGGAAAAATTTTCGACACGCGAAATTTGAAATAAGTTGTGATATGAGAATGGTAATTAATGCACTTACACAGAGAAATTATTCTTGTTTGAAATCCTATGGTGACAAAGTAAAGCCGGACTATGTTCGCCACCTGCAGAAATTGAAATAAACACATGCAAAAATTACTATGGTCATAGTAAAGTAGACAACAATTATATCACAAATTACTGTAACCATTGGAAATTTTACTATGACCGTAGTTATTTCTGCATGTGTTTATTTCAATTTTCTACAGGTGGCGAACATGCTCGATATGCATAGTCCGGCTTCACTATGACACCATATAGCATTTCAAACAAGAATAATTTCTCTGTGTATTAAATTAATTATATAATATTTTTTATGTGGGTAAATGTAATGGGAAAATAAATAAATAATCATATTTTTCTAACCGACTTTAGTTTTCGAGCTTTTAAAATCCCTAGTCAATATGAATCAAAAGAAGGTAGAATGAGGACGAGTGAGAAGAAGAGATAAAAAATATTTAGCATTTATCTGTTGGTTACTGAAGAATTATGTAAGTAAGCAAGAGTTTGAGAATCCGCGAGGGAACGACGGCGCCTTCGGAATTGCGGCGCCTTTTCGAATAGGACTCGGACTCCTTCTTCTCAGAATGAGAAGTCAGTCGGCGACGCGACGACTATGCTGGATAGGGCCCCGAACGATGTATGGAAGTGACTAAGATACAAGAGAAACGAAGGCCCATTACATCGAAGGAATCGGAGATCGAGAACGAAGAAGCAAGACGAAAAGTGGGGACTTGCGAAGCGAGGGAAGCTCCCGCGTATAAAAGAAAAACCGCGAGGACGGTGGATAGGAAGAGAGGCCGAAGAACGTTAAGGACCACCCGAGAGAGTTGAGGACGGGGATACAAACCGTCGGCGCTCAGCGAAGGCCTTTGGGGGGTCCCTTATCTTCCCGGAGTTCATCCGGGATCTGCCCACGGTCTTTACTTTTCCCTCTGTCTCCTTATTCTTCATCTTCTTCTACTTCTACTCATTCTCAATCTCCTTTTCTTCTTCCTCCTCCTCTCGAACCTCCTTCTTCGTTGAATCCATTATCGATCGATTCTTTACGCAACTTAGCTGAACATAGATCCACGTTGAAATTGATAAATAATACTTATATTGAATATACATATATAAAATATATGTAATTTTTATAATAACGAGTAATAAATAGTAAAGTTATTTGTGACTAATTTTTTATGAAAAAAATAAAATTTTAAATATTAACCACGAAAATATATAGGAAAATAATTTAAAAATTTAAAAAACATAATTTTTAAATGGTAGATGTTATTTCAGATGAACATGAAGAACGATAATATTCTAAAGCACGCGATGACAAAATTAGTAGAAAATGAAGCTGTCTCCAGGTAAACGAATCTCTGCTAATCTTCGGGACAATCAAATCAGACTAGCTGTGCACGCGTGTCTACAGAACGGTCCCACGAATTGAAGAAAAGAGAAAGAGAAATAAAAATAAATAAAAAATGAAAAAAGAAATAAAATAAAAAACAGAGGATCCAGAGGGAAAAGAAGAAAGAGGGACAGAGAGTAGCGGCGCTTGTGCGGATACCGTCGGACTCGAATGAACACAGGGAAGAGAAGGGTAAGCCACGTTCGAATGTGAGACTGTCGTCGGTGGCCGTAAGCGCAGAGGCAGAGGCAATCACGAGGACTACGACAACGACGTGAGATCCGTTGGACCCGCATGTGAACGCTCATTGTCCTCCGGACGTGTACGCGCCCATAGGTACCTTAATGTCGGCAGGATGAAAGCGTGGGTCGCCTTTTGTCTCTTGTAAGCGTGAGCAAGAGCGAGTGGCTCAGTACCAGCTACCGGGCACTGCGGGTAGTCCTCAGCTTAGACTCGCTGGTTTAACATCATTTATCCCCTGGGTTTACCAATTCATCTTTTTCAATCCCATTATAATGCATTTGGTTATTTATTCTCATTATTTTATTGTTTAAATTATTTATCAACTGCAGTTGATTACGGGTTACTAAGAATAATTTAGTTTAATAATTGATGGTTTGTTAATATTGAAGTTAATTTTAAAAATATGTGGTTTAGGACATCAGTGAGATGGAAAGACAAAGAAAAAATAAAAGAGGAGAACCAGGCACGAGGTATCGATGTGACGTTTTCGCTAGCTCGTGTATGCCCGAGACTGAAATTACACTCCAATTTTCAAGCTTCTCCGCCTCTGGGAATAATGTTCGAGGTTGGTACCACGGTGTGGTACCCAACCTCATTCCTCGTCGCACTCTTTCCACCCACCTGGATAGTTCATTCCTCTCCGCCCCCTCACCATACCAGAGGAAGGACATTATTAATGTCAGTACGTCAGCGAGAACGTCGCGCGTATATTCTTCCGTCCTCTTCCTAGAGAACAGCTCGCATGTCTACGCTATTACCGTGTAGTAGTCCGCCAGTGCGATATATAATTCCGCGTTCACCGATAATTATTATGAGCCAACCGAGCAACCGAGCTTCCTGTGTCATGACAATGCGACGACGCGGGACGACTTGTGGATATGTCGTCGTATTCCTGTCACGTATTACATAGTAAAACCTTGACGTTTTATACACCAACAACCACATTCTCCAGCAATTTTGTTGCCGATCAAGAGTCCTCATTGTGTTGTATTGCTAAATTCACCCTTGCAGGTTTCTCTTTTATGAATCTTTGATAAGTAGATACGCCAACAGAGATAGAAAAAAATAATAATAATAAAAAAAAGAAAAAAAACAGCACGCTTCACCTTTCTGCACCATTGGTAATAAAGTGACGTTATATCCAAGCATGCGATTCCGCGATAAACTTTCGAAATTTATTTGCCATCCCTTCGTCGATGTTTTCTTGCTCTGTCAATTTCTTAGCTCTCTTAGCTCTTTTTCACTCTTATTTTTCTCACTAGGCTTTCGCAATCGTCCGATTCTATACTCTATCTTTCTTTAATTTTTTTCGTGACTCTCCTCGCACCCTCCTCAAAACGATTTCAAGCCACGACGCGACCGTGCCACCAATAACCATGCTGAGATCTTTCTCCTTTTATTTTCATCTCTTTACTTATAAATATTTTTTTATTTTTTATATTTATGTTTTATCTACTCTGTCACTCTCTTCTTTTTCAGAGTATCGTCACAGAAGTATTTCTCTTCGAGTACTCATTTTTTTCATCATTCTACCGACATTCTCTTCTTCATACAGCAACAGTTATAAACATATAGAGCTAGTAAACTCGTCTGACGCGCGTGTAAACATGATATCACATCAGTCGCGTATCACACACGACAAACTTATAAACTTCTCGTTATCGTGTTCGTATACGATCTAGTTGTTACGCTTATGGATTACGTGTGTCGTAGTTTGTGAATTGGCTCACTCGAGAATCTCGACAACCCTCTTCTACAAACAATCATCTTCCAGTCTACCTCTATATACCCTGATGATCATTCTAATGTACGCTACTTTTTACATATTTCTCATATTTTAGTATAAAAATCATATGTCTGCTACACGGAAAAAATCGTGATACTAAAATAATATCATTAATGATATTAAAATAGTAAAATGTGTGGTACAAATATAGAACTAGAATTAACTAATTTTGTATAAATTTTCGCACATACTCAAACCAATCGTAAAATGTAAACAGTGATGGTGAAGTTATATTAAATTTTTTATTTTCAGATTGATCACTTTCAATTTTAATTTTATTTATTTAAAAAAAAGTAAAAAATAGAATTTTTTTGAAATTTGATGAATAGCTGTATTAATATATATACTCTATTGAGGTGTTCTAAATTATATAATATATATGTTCAGCGTCATTTAAAATACATTAAATTACAGAATTTGTATAAAAAATTACCAACTTAGTATCATTTTATTCGGAACCAGCACTGATACGAAATTTGTATGAGGTGGTAAAATTCTAGTTTCACGTTTTTCTGTGAGAAAATTTTTTCAAATGATATTTGTGGTTTAAAATACTATATACTATTATATACTCTATTATATGTTTTACTACAACGATCGGTAAAAGTACAAAAGCCGTCTAGGTTTGTTTCATGACACCTTATTTGAGACATAAATTAAAGGCTGGACTTTACAACGTGAACGTTTGAGGTTTAAGAATGAGAAAATTTTAAAAAATAAAGAGAAAAAAAACAACCGATAATAATAATAATGATAATCATCATAATAACAAACATCACAAATCAACAATTCGTTATCTGAATGATCTAAAACTTGAGTGTAAGACCTTGATGGTGACACGCCTACTAAGTTAAAAGTTTAAATTTGAAACCCTAAAAAATTTAAATTTACTTTTCAAAGGTGCGGTATCATCGATTTAATTGCATGTCTATTTTTGTTGCTCGTGCGACCTTTAAGTAACCTTTTTTTTATATTTTTTCCCCAGTATCACAATTTTTTCTGTCTATATATTCTTTGTCTTGAACTTAAAATTACTAATTTATGCTGTATAAAAATGTTTGAATGACAAAGTTTTAACAGTTCAGCGGCTAGTACTACCACTCGAGGTGAGTTGTACAGAATATAAAATAAATAATATACCTAAGTTGGTTATATTTTATAGATAGAAAGAAATATCATGCGATGATGCATAAATAAAGGATAGAGAACAAAAATTGTTCTACTTGCTTGATGCTTCGTGTCGAGGTTACTTTTCCAAAACTTCTCGACGTGAATAATTGTCAATGAAATATGATAGTTGCGAGGAAAGTATTATGTATAATCATTATACCCTCGGAAATGAGTGCAGGCCTAAGAGAATAAATTTTAAATTAGACTTGGAGACATCGTGCACTTGTGCACAATCATGAGCACGACATTAAAAACGACATAAATACTTGTTTATTTTTTTAAAATAAAACTCATGAGTCAGAACATTTGTTAGTTACAAGATACATGGTGGCATGATAATTTGAATGAAATTACTTGGTCAACAAGATAATGAAAGAATACGATGACATTTTTTGGACATTTATATTACCTTAATCAAGCTTTTATTATTATTCACAATACTAATGAAGCATGGCAATTATAAGGTATATACGTTATTTAACAAACTTTATAATGTCTGTTACTACATGGGTATAAAAAAAAAAGTTTGCATGTCATCTAAAATGTCTGACTGCAAATTATACCATAACAAAGTACGTGGAATGTTCGTCATCATCTTCTTTACCACTGTCTGTGTAATATAAGCACCTTCTTATTTCTTTAGCTCAAGTTGTATCATACTTAACTTTTCTCAATTCTATGTCGTTGTATATCCATGGGAATCGCGGGAGCTTGAAATTACGACATTTGTGTTCCAGTGTGTTCCCGGTTTCTCTTGGCAAGTAAACGGAAAAAGAACATGAGAGAAATAAAAGAAAATAAAAAGTACGAAGAAAATAATAAAAAGATGAGTTGAGAAAAAGTAAACTGGTGAGAGAAGAAAAAGTCAAGGCGCAGAAAGCGAATTGAGGTACGAAAAAGAGTAGATAGGATTCCGCACGCAAATTCGACGTTAACGTTAAAGAAACGTTTAATTTGACGAGTCCCCCAAAATGGCACGCGATCGTTTGCCTTAAAAATGCGGGACGTCCTATCTTTTCCCCTACTGTTAGGAGTACGCCGATCCTGACTACCTTCCCGTGACTATGCAGCTGTCTCGTTATCGACTAAATTAAACGGCTATGACAAATAACTAGAATTTTCAAATTATCTAAATACCATAGTCTATCTGATAATCTCTTTCAATTTTATAGACAAACCCCTTGGATATGTTTAACTGTTTGCGCAAGGAACTGTCATTACAATATCAATCATCATTTATTGCTTTAAATTTTATATTATTAGTGTTTACTTTTTGTTTACATTTTACACTTTAAATCAATAACTTTTTAAAATAAAATTGGACTTTTTTATATAATCAACACGTGGTAAAATAACTGTACGTAATCAAACGATTTAAAATTAATTTTCTTATCTATTTTTTCTTCAAATAATAATAATAATTATCAAGTTTTTTTTTGCGTATAAGTAATAAATTAAATTTTAAGCTATTAATAAATAACCTAGATCACTAAATATCCGACTCAATCCAATAAATAAAAGTTTAACAGTGATATATAATTCATTGTCCTTTTTTAACACTCCTATTAATACTATTACTTATCAGATGACGCACATGCGAGTGAATCGATTTCGAGATAATTTTTTGAGAGGGCTAATAAGTTCTTTCAGACAAAAAAGAAAAACAGGAAAGTAATACTCATCAGTTTAACTGTTCTTTCGGTAATGGCAAATAGTTGTTAGGAGATAATTAATTTGGATAAGGCTCATAAAATAGACTATATATAAAGAGTAATGGTCAAATGTCATTTTAAAAAATAATTTATAACTTTTAGGCACAAAATCTATAATTGCCAATGAAAAAGTATTCTTAATTTAATTAGACTAGACATAACATGCTCGCTTCGCTCGCCTTCATTCTTTCAAAAATCCCACCACACAGAAAAAAAAGTTATCTTGAGTCAAGAAAATATTTTTGAAGACAAACGTTTTCGGAAACCAAGTCAAAAAATTTTCTTGAGCCAAGAGAATTTGTCTTGGTTAAAAAAAATTCGTCTTGGTCGGAAAAGATTTCTACTTTATCTAAGAAAATTTAGGTCTCCAAAAAAATTTTCTTGAATCAAGAATATATACCTTCAGTCAAGAATTTTTTTTTTTCTGTGCACTATCTCAGTCGACCAATCGACAACCGAACAAAATAGTCACAGAAGTGACGTGAAACGATACGACATCCGGTCATCAACTTTTTAGAAGAGGATTAATGTAGATCGAATTTTTTGTTAATTTTCATTTATGGTGACCATCACAAATTCAAGAACATTCTTAGACGAGACCCCTCCTCCCCCACATTCACATGCTTATTTCATAAATTCAACGACTTTAAACCGTCATAACTGTATTGAAATTTTATTAATTACTGGGTAACAAAAAAATCTTTGAAAAAAATTCTCAACTTCAACACGTGACACAACGACGAACTTTTTTTTTTTAATTTTAATTCTTCTGAAAATACAAAAGAAAAAAATTACTGACTTAATACTACAAATGAACGATTTTTTATTCTTCTGAATACTTTTTTCAACTCTCCCTCAAAAGTTCTGAATATCATGTTTTTCCGTACAAAATACGTTCAGAAAAAGCTGTCTTTGGACTATTTCTGAACGTTTTTTAACCATAATTTACTAGTATCAGACGTCAATTATTGTTTTTTTGCTAGAATTTTCGAAAGTTTAAAAAGCCCATTCAAAAAAATTTATCGCTGTGTCACGTTTGGAAGTTTTGAATAGTCACTTTTTGATTTTTAAAATATTCTTTCAAATATCCTGAATCTAAATATGGTATTTGTGCAACTGCATGAAGTTGGTGTTAATTTTTTTTTTTTTTTTTTAAATCACTTGTTTTAACCGAGATTCGAACCCTGATCTCCTACAATACTACGCTACTCATCTGGTTTACAGAAATTACTAAACAGATAGTAATTTTTGTGTACTGTGGGGTATTCAATGCATCTTTTTAGTTACTTTTCATATTTGTAGAGAGTAAAAATCGTTGAATCGTGTTATAAAATGTAGTACTAGACGTTTAGTAATAATTTAATATTTTCTTTATAAAATTTGCTGTTCGATTAATAATGAATACAAATAAATTAGTAATAAAAGTAATAACATAACAATTTTTCAGATAAACATATAGTATTAATTACTGTTCTGTGATTTTTAGTATACATTTAGTAATAAATAGCAAAAGTAATGCACTCATTAATTTGCATTAGTATTTCTTACTTAAATACATTAAATATTAAAATATTTTCGAGACTCGTTTTCTCCGGGTGGACTCACCGAAATTTTACCGTTATGTCCAATTTAATTGTTTAAGTCGCTATAACAGTGAAGCTATTTGTCGCAGAAGAAAACATTAAAATCAAAATGTGTTACTTATATTAAAAACTAAAAACAATAGCGTGTTAAATTAAAGTTACAGGGATTTTAAAATGATGAGTACAAGCAGCAGGAAGATGATGATTTCATAGAATAAGAGAAGCAACGCGCACATGACTATTAGCTTGAAATGAATCAGTTGAATAATTTAAATTGATATGGCAAGCGAGGAATTACTAATTGTTGATTCGCTTTCTTGCCACGCTTTGCTGGAATGAGGGAGAAAAAGGTGGGGGTGGCTAACAGCCGTATCTCTCTTTGCACTGTTTCATGAGTCGTGTCGACGTTTATATAGTTTCCACACTGATTTCTCATACGTACGTGCCACTTAATGTTCGTGCGAAAAGAACTTACAGTAACTCATTTGTAATTAATTACAGCGAATTAATACTATTGTAAATTTTAAATTGTGTACGTGTATATATGTGAAAACATATTACTGTATTATAAAAGGTTAAACGTCTTACCAAGTAAAGGGAAATGACAGCTTAAATACAATACCTGCGTACGTTTAAATACGAGGCAAATTTTTTTTTCTCAAATAAATGACAGCATTAATACAGTTGCCGCTTTTTTCTCATTCTATTGTTTCAAATTAACTAGTCAAAAGTTTTATATTACACAATAATACTACACTAATTACCGATTTGAAAAGAGATATTTTTGTTGAAACAAAAATAAAATAAAATAAACCGTCAAGTTAATAGTCTGATAAGCTTTTTGTCAGTTTAAAACAGAAGTTGATAATAGCTTCAAGATATATCTATAAAAAAGAATTAATTTCTTCACTAGCACCTAAATAAAAATAAAATGAAAAGAAAAAAGTAAGAACAAGAACATACCCCTGTGTAGATTGGTTAAAATTTCAAGATTTTCACACGCTAAAAAGTCAGCGACGTTGAATTTGAATTGGGGGCAAAAGGAGCAGTCGGCCGGCTTGCGAGACTTCGGGACACGACTGCGAGACGAGGACGAAGCTAACGACCAAACGTCACGAGACAATCCCTTAAGAAAACGCGATGGCACGAGTCACAACACATATTACAATGTAACAAACGCCACGAACAAGAATATTTAACGAGACTCTGGGTTTTGGCAATACGACTTACGGTCATCTACTACAACATTTATGTAGTTGGATGATCTATTTATCTCATTTTTTCTACGAATTGTCGTATACGACTTTAATATACTGTTACGTTCCCGTAAAATTAATTAATTAAATAAATATTATTTATTAAATTATAAATTTTAATCCGTTTGAATGGAAATATCGCTAATAAACATTTTAGAACGTCGACGCAGTCCATCTGTAGATAAAACAAAGTGTCTACGTAGATGAGAATTGGGCTGCCTCGATGTTCCCACAAGGAACCTGAGTGCAACATTATTAATTTGTTGATATATAATGATGCAGTGTCAAAAGAAAGTAGTTAGTCGGAGGACTCAGCAGAGACTGGTACTCTGCTGAATCCGAATCTAGGAGTTTGCTTTTACTCTCCATTAATTAACCAATAAACCATACAATTAATTGTAAATTAATTAACCCTTTATTTTGGAGTGCCATTTGGCATCTTAATATTTCGCCTATACTATCTTCTGTATTTTTGGGTGCTGCTACCGGCCGCCAAAAATAACCATCCTAAATATTGGGCGCTGTCACCGGCAGCTCAATAACTTATCTTGGGCTGGGCGCTGCCACCAGATGCCCAGCCACTCTTCAAAGTCCTTACCCTTATATTGATATAATAATAATTGGAGGATAAAGGCAGATATCGATGTCGCATTAATTTAAATCGCGATATTCAAAAATTTAATAACTAACATTATAATTGACGACTAGGACCCACCGGGGGTCTATTAAGAGGAGGGAGGGGGGGGGGGGGGGTCCGGGTCTGAAGCGTGAAAAAAAAAACACTTTTTTGCGAATTTTTTTCAGCTATATGCATAGAGTAAATTAATTTAAACCCTTTGTACGTTATGAAGTGCCATTTCAAGAACATTCACTAAAAGTTTACGCGAAAATATCCACAAATAAGCCGGCGACAAAGCTTTCCCAAGAACGCCGTTGAAAAAAGACAATTTGTGATCACTGTATCTCAGCTAATAATTATCTGAAGTCGAGTACTCTTAAAATTTAATTAAAGTATCATCGAATCCTCCCCTTAAGGATCTCTGATACTTTTTTTTTTCATTTCTACATTTTCGGTGGTCATGTGAATAAAAAGTGCTACTTTTCACGAAAAATTCCGTCATTTTGGGGGTGGAAAAAATCCTCAATGTAAAAAAAAAAATTCAAATTCAAAGTTGGGGGGAGGTATTTTATATGTCGAAAGTGTGTACCAAGTTTGAAATAAATCGGTCATGTAGTTTTCAAATGGCAGTGATCATGGATTTTGAAAAAGTAGTTTCGAAAAAAATGCGTTTGAAGTTTTAGAAAGAAAGTGAGTAAAGTTTTTTTTTCTACAACTTAGGGAAGAAGGTGGCGGGAAAGCCCCCTGGGGCCGGAAGGCCTCCCTTAAAATTTGATCAAAAATAATTTTTTATTTTCAACTTCGGGGAGGATGAGGCAAGGGTTGCTCTAATTGACTTGAAATATTGGGATTATATTCTTGAAATTTTGAAGTATAATAAAAAACAAAAAAAAAATCTATTTTTCAAAAGTGCAAAACCCAAGCCCCCCCTTGACTTAAAAAATTATTTAATATTTTAAATAATTAAATACTTACCAGCGTAATGTTCCTGCCAAGCCAAAGCTCCACAAAGTAAAGCCAATGTTTTTCCACTGCCTGTTGGACTCTCCAGTAGTGCATGTTCTTCTTTAGCACAACCCCGAATTAACTACACAAGCAATTACAGTTTTTTTGTACTACCATCTTATAATACAATTAATAGTTGATATAAAAAAAATGGCACCTACTAGACAGAATAGAATGTAGATCCATAAAAATAACAATAAAATGAATTAAATAAATAATTCACATTGTTCAACAATAATTAAGTGATAATGAAAAAGCTTGGTTCGAAATATTATGTACCTGAAAATCGGAAAAAACTACTAAATCTACTGGAAAAAACCGGAAATCTTAGACCACCCCCAACCTCCGGAACTACCCCTTAAGCAGTCAAATTAAATTATTTTTTTTTATTTTCGTTGCGCGAAAAACGTTTCGATCTTCAGGTACATGAAATATTCATTTTTTAAATTTTGAATAACCATTGAAAAATTTCTATGAAATACTTGTAGAAAATGGTTAAAGCAAGGCAATTGCATCTCGTTATCATACTTTGACATTCATTTAAATAAATATGAATAACATTTTTTTACTAAAAAGTCATTTAAGAATAAGGTAAAAGACTCAACACCCGATCACACATGTAATTGTACATTTATATTTACTAAATATATACATATAAATACATGGAGTGATCGGGTACTAGTTCCCTGATCAGGTACTAGGTTTTCTACTTTAGCTACAGAAATTGACATTTGTTATAGAAACAAATTTTCGTCACCTTCATAAAATAAGAGACAATTGCAGGAACAATTTTAAAATAAACTGAAACTTGCCGTTTGAACTCCAATATTCATTTTACGAGTTTGATTTTTAATTCCGTTAATAAGTTATTTAAGAAAAAAACCATAAGCATTAATTTTTTAGATATTTTGAAAATTTGAAATTGTTACAATTTCACTGTCAACCAACTAACATTGCTCACCTTCGAGTTCAATCAAGTTGAACGCTCAAAGAGAATATGTACTAAGTAAAATTGCAACTAAAAAAGTACCGAGCGTTATCGTGATGACAAGACGCGTTATATAAAATGAATATATATAAACTATTGAACCAAGGGTAGTTGTCGAATTTACTCAATTAATTAGGCCATCATTATCTCAAAGTTACACTATGGACCCTCTGTGACAGTCAAGATATCTATGAAATTAATCTAAAAGTCTATTGTAAACACTTACAGCGTTCATGACAGCTATTTGTGAAGAATAAGGTTTCAATGGGAACATAACATTAACCCCAGCAATCATAACTTTGTTCGGTTTAGATGCCAACGGTTTAAATAATTTTGTTTTAACACGATCATCATCCTCATCCTCAGTCATGACATCATCACCATCATCACAATTAGTATTTTGCTTCTTGGATTCCCTTTCAAGTGGACTTATATTTCGTTTTTTTAAAAACTTGTGCAGTGATGATTGAATTCTTTTTGATCCCCATCGAAATAATCCTGACGATGTTCCTTGTAATGCTGGAGCATGCGATGTGTTGATAGGATTTCCGGGTACGGTTGTTTCATTATCAACAACTAAATATTAAAAAACAATTGATGTCAGTAATTAAATTTACAATTATATTTATATATGTTTAGATTGATATAAACTTTTGACGTACCTTTGTCAATGTTTTCATTGGCTGTGACGTTTGGAGAGACACTAGAATCAGTTGAATTCATACGATCATCATCAGATATTATAATTTCTTCAATATCTTGATTATCATTTTTACCAGCAATCAACAGACCTGGATTTTTATTTATTGCAGGAAAATAATTTGATTTTTTAGAAATAATTATTTTTGATGGTTGAAATTCATCAGATGAATCATCATCGGAAATCATTGTGAGATCTGTCAACATAATTAATTAAGTTTTACATATTAGATACCCAATTAATTCATGCATATAATAATTACAATATCTGAATACATTTATTTAATATTGTCATTACATAAAACTTGTAAATAAAATAAAATTATAATTCAAAAAAATTTATAACCTTAAAATAAAATTCAAAGTAATTTGATCTGATGGATTTACATTTTTTAAATATCAACAAAAAATTATTTACCTTTGAAGTTTTTATTTCATAGATCTTACGAAAAAAATAAACGATAAACAAATAATAAATAATTTAAATTTATTGCTGAATACAAACATCACATAATAAAAGACAGATAACCCGCGTGTTTACTGTTTACTGCGCGAACTGCGCGGCAAACATTTTTTAACTTGTGCGCATGCGCTCGCTGGAGATAATCGAGTTCAACTATCGATTAGTTGCTTGTCATTACTTCGATAGTCTATACAGATAAAAGTGTATCGATTTAATTAGTTCAATAAAGTCATTTTTAAATATTTAAATTTGTAAATTCACTGTATTGTTTTGTAATTAATCAATTAGTATTATGTTGGCTTATTTTTTTTTTTAGTTTACGATTAAAATAAAAAACGATATTTAAAAAATTCTCGGGCTTATATTTTAAGTTAGTACGATACTTTATTACTAAATGGCGCCACTTATTTTAACTTGGGTTTTGTGCTCAATTTTTGAATAATTTATTTAAAGACAGAAAATATTTTAACTGATGGAATAATTAATACTTCAATAATTAAGATACGTGACCTAATTTCTGAGCTTCTATGGATAGTAGATTACGATTAAACTTTATTGAGAAATTTGTATACTTTTAACAATAAAACAAAGTCTACACGATAAAAAATTTTTCAATTTTTGTTTCAATATTTACCACTTGATAGTAAAAATAAAAAAAAAAAACTTTCAACGGTATATTTTTTAAGCTTTAGGTTTGGTGGGAGGTGGTAATCTCCCTAAGAAACAATTTTTTGGTCTTATGACAAGCGAATCAAAAACAGTATAGATGGGTCATTTCATACCAAATCACCAGATTTTTAAAATCGTATTTTTTAATTTAGCTGAATTTTGGGTATCTTTTTGTATGTATCAAAAGACGCTTACCTGATGTAAATTTTTAGCTCTTTGTCTCCAAAAGTTCTTAAGATACGAATTTTCGAAAGTTTCAAAGAAATAATGGTATAGACTTTTAAGGCTTCCGCTCGGATTGTAGTTGAAGGTATCGCTAAGCAAATCACTCCGAATTTACTCCGCGATCACTCCGCTATTTTTTTACAGTGTATAGGGTTTTTAAATCAATTAATTAGCTGATAGGATTTTTTAATCTATTTAATTAATTTAGGATAAGGGTAATTCGGCAAAGCTTTCTCAAAGATGCGCTGAGAGATTTTTCGCAAAAGACTATATCACGGAGAAAAATGTTGGTTCAAAACCTACTAATTTTTATTATGCTGTCGACGAAACTTGAAACAGGAAGGGAAAGCATCCAAAAAATTATTATGCTCATACGAAAAATTATTATGCTGTATCATAATACTTACTACGCGCAAGACACTTATCGATAAGATTTAATAAAAATTACTTCCATACATTATAATAATTGTGATGCGGCATAATAATTTTTCATAAGAGCATAATAATTTTTTGGATGCTTCCCTTCCTGTTTCAAGTTTCGTCGACAGCATAATAAAAATTAGTAGGTTTTGAACCAACATTTTTCTCCGTGATATATACCCTATGCGATCAACCTTAAAAACATATGACAAATCGATGGTGATCATGATTTTTATTTGCTCATCGGTGGTTTGGCATAAAATCTCCGATATTATACATTTTATGCATACAATATAAATGTACAATATAATCCTTCTACTTATAAGAAATCACTGCAGGTGGCTATCTACAATATTTCATATACATCAGTTATTACCTTGAAAAAACAATATATACAATCGGGGACATTAATTTGAGTCGGTTTTAGTTGGTTTTTTACGTTAGAATCTATTTAGAAACCGACTCAAATTAATGTCCCCGATTGTATATTTTAAATAAGTAGAAACATTTCTGTTATAACTGCCTATATATATTAGAGTGATCCAAAAAATAACAAATTTTTTTTTTTTCTCGCAAACAGATTCAAATGTTTCATTTAGATAAAAAAAGACGCCTGTGAAAATTAGAGCTCTTAATATTAACATTAAGAGGTTCCTCATCGCACTTTTCTATTTTCCATAAGAATAACATGGAAAAAATTATTTTTACGTCTTCTGATTTTTATAAGTAGCTAACGATGCGTCATAGGAATAATTGGCAGGCTTATTTTTGTAGGGAATTGAATGTTCTACAAAAAAAGATTCTTATCATTTTTTGAGGAATCTATTTGTTCAAAAGTTCTTTGAGGTTGAAGTCGAATTCATATTAAATTTTGAGATTTTCTTACTTTTCCGGTGAAACTATCAGACCTATTACAAAATATCATTAGACCTTTTTTGTAGACAATTTTATTCCCTAGAAGTTATTTTGAATGAAGTTTTTTCGAATTCCGCATCGCTTTTTCGTTATTTTTATTTTAATGTCAAGCTCTTAAAATCGATCAGAAGACTATTTTTTTTTATGAGCTTGACATTAAAATAAAAATAACTATAATACGTTGCGGAATTCGAAAAAACTTTATTTAAAATACCTTTTAGGGAATAAAATTGTCTACAAAAAAGGTCTAATGATATTTTGTAATAGGTCTGATAGTTTCACCGGAAAAGTAAGAAAATCTCAAAATTTAATATGAATTCGACTTCAACCTCGAAGAACTTTTGAACAAATAGATTCCTCAAAAAATGATAAGAATCTTTTTTTGTAGAACATTCAATTCCCTACAAAAATAAGCCTGCCAATTATTCCTATGACGCATCGTTAGCTACTTATAAAAATCAGAAGACGTAAAAATAATTTTTTCCATGTTATTCTTATGGAAAATAGAAAAGTGCGATGAGGAACCTCTTAATGTTAATATTAAGAGCTCTAATTTTCACAGGCGTCTTTTTTTATCTAAATGAAACTTTTGAATCTGTTTGCGAGAAAAAAAAAAAATTTGGTTGTTTTTTGAATCACTATAATCTATACTAATATATAAATCTATAGGCTCTGTCTGTACGTTGTGTTTTTATTTCGAATTATGCGTCAAATATCATTTTTATGACCTACTAATACTGTATTTACCCTTTTTGGAATTTTTGTCTGTCTGTCTCTCTGTCTGTTTGTACCTTTATAACTGATCAACCACTCATCTGATTGAGATGAAATTTTTTATGCATATACAAGATGCTGTCACTTAGAATATAGGCTACTTTTTAAATTCAATATAAATCAGAATTTGGGTATATAAATTATTTTTCTAAAAGTACAATAAAAAAACAGTTAAATTACAGCCATCAATTGTTTTTATTCCATCAGCGTCAATTGTTTCTATATAACGCATATCAATTGTTTTTTATATTTTTTTTCATAGATTAGATTTTGTTTCATTTATCGATTGTTTCTGTCAATTAAATTGATAGGTTATCCCAATGCCTTATTGAAGAACTAAATAACTTTATTAAACCGTCAAAATAAGAGTGTCTCATCTGACTTATTTGTAACTAAGTAAGAATGTAAATCTATTTAATTTATTACTTGAATTTTTTTAATTTGTTGTATGATATATGGGATTAAAAAGACAAAATAACATATCTTACACAATATGTAAAATAAATGAAGATCATAACCTATAAATAATCATTTATATTATTTATCACCCGTTTTTGTGCACCTTTACTAATATATAAATCTATAGGCTCTGTCTGTACATGGTGTTTTTATTTGGAATTATGTGTCAAATATCATTTTTATGACCTACTCATACATTATCTACCCATTTTGGAATTTTCGTCAGTCTGTCTCTCTGTCGGTTTGTACCTTTATTACTAATTAACCACTTATCTGATTGAGATGAAATTTTTTATACATATACAAGATGCTGTCATTTAAAATATAGGCTACTTTTTGAATCAATTGTTACTCAGGATTCGGGTATTTGAATTATTTTTCTAAAAGTATAAGAAAAAAACAGTTAAATTACAGCCATCAATTGTTTTTATTCCATTAGCGTTAATTGTTTTTTATATTTTTTTTATCGATTAGATTTTGTTTCATTTATCAATTGTTTCTGTCAACTGAATCGTATATCACAGTTTATTAAACAGTCAAAATAAAAGAGTCTAATCTGACTTATTTGTAACTAAGTAAGAATGTAAATCTATTCAATATAGTATCTCTGGAACTACAAGGCTTACGGATTTAAAATTCAGCATGAACGTTTGTGATGTCATGTAGGTATTCTTCATAAGGGCTTTAATAAAATTTACTCCTAACAGGGTTTGCGTGGGCTTCAAGCGTTAATATGCTTCCGTTTTTCAAATACATACGTTACAGTGTTGAAATTCGGCATGAACGTTTATTATGTCATTTAGGGATCCCTCATGAAACGACTTTAATAAAATCAAAACTCCTAAGAGGGTTCGTGGGGCGTTAAAGGTTAATATGCTTCCGTTCATTGAATGTATATGGTACAGAGCTTAAATTCGGCATGAACGTTAACTTTGTCATGTACACAGAAAAAAAAATTCTCGACTGAAGATAAATATTCTTGATTCAAGAAAATTTTTTTGGAAACCTAAATTTTCTCAGATAAAGTAGAAATCTTCTCCAACCAAGGCAAATTTTTTTTTAACCAAGACAAATTCTCTTGGCTCAAGAAAATCTTGATTTGATTCCCGAAAACATTTGGCTTCCAAAATATTTTCTTAATTTAAGATAACTTTAGTTTCTGTGTAAGTATCTCTCATAAATCGAATTTAATAGATTCAACTCCTAAAGGAGTTTGCGGGAGTGTCAAACGTTAGTGTATTCCCGTTTTTTTAATATATGTGTTACAGAGTTTAAATTAAGTATGACGATTAATTGTATCGTCTACTTATGTACTATACTGAAAAAAAAAATGTTCCCAAGTATAAATACTTCATTTAAAAAAATATTTACTCGGCACTATACAAACAAATCATATTCTTAATCATAGAAAATATGTACTTCAACCGAGTAATATTTTCTTGATTCAAGAATTTCTATACTTATTTTAAGAAAATATACTTGATCGGAGTACATTTTTACTGAGATTAAAAAAATATTCACTCGGTATGATACAAGCATTTATATACTTGAAAAAAGTTTTTTTTCTCAGTGTAAAATGGGTTTCAAAGGTACGATATTAATTTTTTATACACCCTTTAACTGAATTACTTCAATGAATCTATGTTAAAGAAAAAACAAAAAATAATTACATTTCAATCAAAATATTATAAACTCCGTCTTTTATCCGTGATCTGATAAAGGAGACGCGTATGTTTTCAACTCAAAAAAAAAAAAAAGCAAATAACATTTTCGTCTCATCGTTATGATTGTGGTGTAATTATTTCTAATTGCATTTTGTCATTAGTTCTTTATAGCTTATTACAATAATATCAATACAATTGCCGAGGAAGTCATCGGTCAAAGCCATAGTTATAGAAATATTCTTAATCATGAAATAAAAAAATCATCACTTAACTGTAATTTACGCCCAGCGAAGCGGGCAGGTAACGGCTAGTATGTATATAAATTTATCAATATGTATTAAATCTTTTATATACATAATAATGAAAATATGTTTATATTTACGTTTACGTTTAAGGGTAAAGTAGTGAGACTTATCATTACATCAAGGTGGATTAACGAGCCGTGAGTTATATATACCCATCAGGACGATATCCATAAACTATATGAAGGGCGCAGCTAGTCATTATTACGAAAGGCGCTAAATTGCGTGTAACACCCTTCATTCCATGGGATAAAATCGAATTTCATTTGCTCTCAAGTGAATTGACAGATTTGCTGAGTACTACTGTTTCTTTACAGTTTTTTTTCGGAAGGGATAATATAATTTTGAATTATTCATGTACAAACATTTATCGTTATTTTGCGTAAAAATTACATTTTAAAGTAAAACAAATAATTTTGAAATAATATTGTTTATTTGAAAACGAACGGAAAATAATTTATTTATTTTCATTTTGAAATATTAATGCATGAAAATTAACAATTCTAACGAGCAGTAAAGTATTCTATATTAATTATATTATTTTTTTGTATATTTATGATGTGTATTAACAAAAAAATTTATATATTTTGATCTATATTTTTTTTATAATTTTTATTTAAAAGAAATGAGTAGCTACATAAAAAGTTTTTACTATGTATTTTTTTTTGTTTTTATTTTTTCAATTAGTGAGTATTTATATCGAATCGTTCCGGGCATTGCAAAATAAAATATGTAGGGTATAATGGGATACAGAAACTAATGAAATTAAATAGTATATTGTATGAGTTTCAATAAACATTATCATCAAAATTCGGAGGCATGTAGGCTGTTCACAGTAGAATATTTGGACACAAACGACCCATGTTCAACCGATTAGGGTTAAAACTGTCACTTCAAAAATGAAATGAGTAAACTGAAATGGCAAGCAAACAAATGAGAGCAATAAGGCTGCAAATGAACATTAAATATAACTAACACCGAGCAGGAACACCCTTTGGAAGAAACACAATTGCTTCTCTCCGCTGTATGAAGGTATTTGTAAATTACGAATTCGCTAGCAGTTGTTTGCAATCTCGGCTTGAAATTAGCTTGTTTCGAATAGCTATAGAGACACTGAAATTTTAAGTTTCGATGCCGGAATCATGAAAACTATTTTTCTCCTCGACGGAGGCGGAAAGCGGCAACTTCGTTTTGCACAGCGGGACGAAAGTTAACGCTTTCCGCCCGGAGGTGAGAAAAATAAATTAATGTAAATTTTACAAAATTTTCATACCCGTTGTGTGTAAAAGAATCTCATGGAACGCAAAAATAATGATTGTCAATCCATTCCAGTAAAATTTTTATTAAAATAATCAGAATCAAATTTTCGATAAATAATTCTTGATTTTAAGATTTATCGAAAATTATTTTAAGTGACCCTAAATTTTCTTTAAGAAATTTTTCAAAAAACATACTAGGAGGCCTATTTCTCTCCTATTTATATTATGAAAAATGTAATAATTTCAGGAGAGTTATTTTTCCCCACCCCCTCCCTACGATTTAAATAAAAATTCATTCTCATCTAAAATGTTTTTTGTTTGTTCGTTTGTTCGATGATGATCATCAAAATAAATCTTGTTAAATAAGAAAACAAAAGTTACGGCTACAGTAATGTTTGCTCTAACATATGTTTATATTTTTGTATTTTCCATCATATATTAGCACTGCAGATTATTTACATCTGTTTTGTTTTAACAGACTCGAAAAATCTAATTCAAATTTTTCAACTTTAACATTTACTTTTTAATTTTAATGTTAAAGAATAAAACAAATGAAAAAAATTTTTATATATGTCTATGACGAAATATTTCTTAAACAAATAGAGCGTCCAGAATAAAATTTGCGGCAGTTTGAAAGGCTGAAATATTTTTAAATTAAATTGAATTCCTTTAATTACCAAAGGGAACACTTGTACATTTATTTTTTATACTTATTAAGAATGCATTAGATTGGAATGTTATCCAGTTTAACTTTTATAATTTTATCAAAACACCACATCTGTTTAAATGCTATTATGAAACTGTTCAGAGTAAGTTATTCCTATCTACTTTAGCTATTCCACATATATATATGCATACATTATACACAAGATTTAACAATATCTTAATCTAAAATATTTTTGTTTCAGTTTATATCGTGATGTAAATATAGTAAAAGCATAAAAGAAAAAAGAATGGAAGAGTGGAAGAGTAGAATAGAAAAGAAAATAAGGTGGTCCATTCTACATATAGAGTCAGACCGAGTCCACAAAATAAAAAAATATAAATAAAACATATTCCCATGCCGCATGTAATAAACCGCAGGCAAGATAACGTCTATGCGCAAAGAATACAAAATGTCAAAGTGTGTCGTACGTGCATGTTTCCCTTGTATTTCCCCCTCTATTTTACTCTTTTGGCATTCTTTTGCACACAACCCTAAGTATTATTTTTTGGCCAAGTCCTATACTCCCTTACATCATAGCGAATAAGCGTGACGTGGCGATTGCACCGGACATGGTCCTGTGACCACAATTTTTTCGATAATATATTATTTTCATTTCACTTATATCATTCTGGCATTTAATATTTACGAGCTTTAATAGTATCGCAGACAATTGATAATTTGTCAAATTTATTTTTATTTCCATTTTTAATAAATCTTTTGATTCTTTATTATACTGCAACGAAAATTATAAATTTTTATAAAAATGAGGTATACACTGAGAGAAAAAACTGGTTTTCTGAACTGGTAAACAATACTTAAATAAGACCTGCTCTATCGACTAGGTGAATTATTTAATTATGGTTATATTAATCACCAGTTTTTTGTTAATTTCAGAGACCTATTGTGTGCTTCAATTTATACATATATATTATTATAAATTGAGAAAACTATTCATGCGTAGTTAAATACGACGACGACGACAATATCAGTAAGTAGTTCAATTGACCATTATTTTATTGACTATTTTAATGAATAGTTACGAGCTATTTAATGATAAATAAACTAAAATACTTACTTATTATTATTATTTTCTTAATAGCTGGGATGAATTAAACAAGTGCATTGTTATTATTATTGCTAAATGATAAGTTCTGGTCACTGGTAACTAATTGTCAGTAGTTAGTATAATTAATCAAAAACTGTTATTGATGGATAGTTCATATAACTACTTTCAATTAGTTTCTAGAATTTATATATAGTACAAGTAACTATATATAGATTAGATGAGATTACAGCCCGTGTAAAAAAGCGTTGACTAGTATAAACTTCAAAATCTGAGACAATAACAAACTTTTTTTAAACGATTTTCAAACTTCGGAAAATACAAAGAAAAAAACAATTGGACTATAAATTAACGTTTTTAGAATCTTGTTAATTTTTTTCTTAGTCTCCTTTAAAAGTGCTAGATTACGTCATTTTTTTCAGTGCAAAATACGTTCAGAGAAAACTAATTTTGAACTATTTTTAAACGTTTTTTCGTTAGCATATCTTAATAATGTTAAGTTATTCAATGATTTTTTTCTTAAATTTTCAAAAGTTTAAAAAACGTTCAAAAAATGATTTCTTTTCAATAACCGTGTCGAATGTTGCAAAGAACATTAAAATCGGTTTATTGTGTCAAGATATCGATAGCAAAAGTTTTAAAAAATAACAATCTTTCTCATTTTTCATGAGTTACTCATAATGTCTCTATGACTATCCGAATTTTGAAATCGTCACAAGATTTGATTCAATCGGTTCATTAGTTTTAAAAAAAAATAGTCAACAAAAAATTTAAAAATCAACCATTTCCTGCACTTTTTTCGGATATTTTATAATTAAACAGTCTGATTTGATTTAAACCTCATTGAACTTTTTTTCTTCTGTTGATTTTTGTCTGTCCATTCGTTTTATCAACAATAATTGCGAACAAAAATTAAAAAAACTGCTCATTTCTTAATTAATTTTTATTTCTTTAATTTTTTCACCCCAGAATAAAATTAAACTTTATTTAAGCTAAAATAATTTTTGACTCAAATAAATCCATCGTTCGAGAAAGTATTTTTGAGCCCCATGAGCGCTCAAAACTATGGGAAGAAAACAGATTTCCAATTTTTTTTCCCACTTATCTTAAATATCATTTGTAAAAGATAACAATTGTAATAAAATTAATGTATATTTTATTTTCAAAAAAAGTGTAATAGAAGTTGTGGAATCATCGCTTACACACAAAAATGGTGTAAAAGTACTTTCTTAGAATAGATTTTAATCTAATATCAGTTAACTCTAATGAAATTGGCAAGTTCCTGTGGGAAGTCTCCAATGTTCTATGACTAAGTCGACAACAAAAAGTTTTAATTGACCGAGGTACAGCTGCAACGATCACTCAAGCGTGTCTTCAATTTCGAGTATTCTCCCACTATCTTAGTTTGGTATCTATTGGTCGGCGATAAGACGAAGGGTGTAGGAAAGTTATCCTCATCGCGATAACATCCTCTTGGTCACCGAAAATCAACTGACTTTTACGGACATAGCATATGTGGTCAAAACTCTTATCAGTCTATTCCCAGAACGAATGACCCTATGATGAGTGTTTGTATCCAAATACTTTTGTGAATTTTATTTTATTTTTATTTTTATCTCAGACATTGCGTGAATGAACTTTGAATCTAACAATCCTACTGTAACTTTGATGAGGGCATGTCCAAGAGTTCAATAGCTCTTTAAAAGTAAAACAAAAGAAGCATGCTGGTGGGTAAGAAAATATAATACTTACTACTATAGTAGATCTTTGGTGGACTTTAAATCTTTAAGTAGACAAAAGAAATTTTTTTTGTTCTTCCTTTTTTCTTTAACGATAACTAAAACTCTATGAAAAATTACTGTGAATGACACTTTGGCAGATTTAAATATTTTAAGACAAATACACGAGGTCAGTCGTCAGTCGGTAGTCGTTAGAGGGTGAGGCCGGTCGAAGGATATCGATCAGATACGATCACGGTGGAATTAGCCGTCCCTTTCAGGACTCAAGACTCAAGACTACATAACCCCAAGTTTTTCTATGTCTCTGCTGTAACCCCCGTAGATTTCTATTCCCATCTAAATCTTTTACTCAGAGTAAGTCAACTTCCCGACGCAAAAAAAAAAAATAAATAAATAAATGAAAAAATAAAGAAAAGAGGATAAGACAAATCCAGTTTGATGAAGTGATCACGTTTATATTTTCTACTTTCGATAAATAAAGTAACTTATATATTTCATGACATAAAATATTTTTTTTGAAGAGAATAGATTTTAAGTTGGTAGATATTTAACTATAAAAAATGTTTATTATTGAAATTTATAACTACCGGAAACGATTACACATTTTTTTTCTTATAATAAAGAATACAGTCATGGAAAATTAATCGTGCGACAAGCGTTAGCAGACGTGTGATTTAATAATAAAAAATCATCCCCCTCGACAGATACAGGGTTGGCAAGACGATACCAACCCCCGTCGCGTAATAAGTTTAGTTTCTCCGGCTGAAACCATAAAACAGTGAGTCTCACAGCGTGATACCTCGTCGGCGGCAAACTACTCTACAGTTTTCAAATTTTCGATCTACGCCTACCCTCTCATATCTTTACGGTCCTCGCTCATTTGTCGACCTCTCTCACCACAAAAATGTCTTAGCAATAATAATATATCTCAAAAGATACCTATACTGCCGAAAAAGTTTTAAATGTTTCAAGTCCATTAATTATCGATAGCCGTTGCAAATGAAAAATTAACTCACTGTTATCTTAAATTTTTTTGTATCCAACGACTCATACTTTCATTATTTGTTTTTTTTTTTTTCGTATATATATAAATAAAATAAATAAAAAAAAAAAAATATGTACAATAAAAAGGGAGAAAAATTTATCCATGGCTGGAAGTTATTAGGGTGTGATTTAATTTACGAATTTGTCACCAAAACCACATGGATTTTTCTAACTCTCGCTCTCTTATATGTAATCCTTGGCCTTAGGGTTAAATGGCCGGTGCAAAAAAGTCATAAAATAAGTTATAATTTGGCGCAGTCGGCGACGCCTTGTTCAATGTCCTGTATGATCACCACGCACTCTCGCTCCGTTAAACAATCATCCCTTTTTCCTCTTGCCCCGTCACTATATATCCCCCTTTTGTACTACACAACTAAATTGAGATGGTACTTTGTCCTTTTTTTCTTATACTTTGTTGTATTTTATTTCTAATTTTATTTTATTTTTTTTTTTATCCTTCTCATGTACTAAAATAAAAGCTATTTCAATTTTACTAAAAAATATAAAAATAAAATAGACTTTTACCTTAATTTATTAAAACTATCTATTCGTTTGGTCAAAAATAAAATAAAACAATAAATCTAAAAAACTCAATTTATTTTTTTTTATGGCCATAGATCTTTTACTAAATTAAATGGCTCAGGAAGAGGTATTTAGGTCTTATCAATCGGATCTTAGGCAATTTTAGTAGATAACCATCAAACTGCTCATTAGAATTGTAGACACAATACATCTTAACGGAAGTCAATAGGTCGCATACTAATTTAAAGAGTCAAGTTTCTCATCGATTCGACGATGATGATGATGATGATGATGATGATTATGAGGATGATAATGATTATAAAAAAATAAAAACAAAGCAAAAAGACATATGCTGGATTGTAACGCTAGTTTCTAATAGTTATTAGTTGTTTTGTAAGAGAGGATGGAGGAAAAAAAATACATGCAGTCAAGTAAGAAAGTCGCGGATCGTTAACAATGGAGAGTCAGTGGTCTTCGCGTAATGGACACCTATAAGCACCGGAAAGAGGCAATAACTCGAGAACGCATCCACGCGTTAGACTCCTTCACGCTGGCACGATCGCACATGTCGTTCGTCCACGTCGGGTGATGAGAGACTCGAAAAGCGTTGAAAGACTACACAGACTAAGTACATATATATAAGAGTTTTGTAGGAATAAAGGTGGAAGGAGAGTAGTCGTATAGCTTTTGGACTTGATGCGCATCGATGAGTGCAGAGAACAAGCTAAAAGGAACGGTACTACTGTTGTATCAGATTACTTAGTCTCAATCATCATCCGCCAACTAAATTGTCTTCTACGGTCTCTGCATTAGTTATAAGACAAGAAAAAAACGACAGAAAAAAAAAAAAAAAAAAAAATGACAAAACGATTTTTAACGATTTTGACAAAAATTATCGTCTCTCCGTTTGCTTGTAATTTGTCACAGCAATGTCCCAATTTATTTACGCCTGGTAGTTACACGGGAAACGGCGATTGGAATTGGTAACAAGCGCGTACAGAGTCAGAACGTACGTTTGTAAGAGATGAAGAGAAGAGAGGTGGCAGAGGAGTGAGTGGGTGGGCGATGGTTTGTCGACGATCGTGGTCACTACGGCTATAAATCTTTACGGCTATCGAGGGTGTGGTCAAACGCAGTCGAGTCAGTCGTACACGTTTGTTCATGTCTCTACTCTCTTTCTTGTTACACTCTTTTTCTCAATAACATTTACAAATGTATTGAACACAGCCGTGTGTTAAAAGCTAAACCAGTAGTAACCACCAGTATCACGTCCTGTCCTTTCCCTAGATGTTCGTTATTCTCTTTCTCTCTCTCTCTCTCTCTCTTTCTCATTTAGGCACACGCGTGGTCCTTTATTTGTCATCTATATTCTCATGGGGGAATCAGGCCAATGGTCAAATGCTCGATACTTATACACATAATATGTTTATGTCATTGACATTTAACAATATATGCACTTTTCCCCTTTTTAAGAATCACACGGTGTCAGGAAATATATATTTGTACACTCATATGTATATGGGTGATTTATTGTTTATTGAAGTGCGGCGACTGAAATCTAATAATTTATACTATAATATATTTTGGATAATTAATAGCTACTTTTCTTTACATAGATATATGTATATATGTATGTATAATAACATCTGACGATGGTAATAATGATGAACGATGAAGAACTGATGAATAGACAACTAGAACCTTGGATGATTGAAAAGATGGTAATAAACGGGTGAAATAAATAGCTTGGGTCGTCTATTACGCAGGAAGTTGCATCCGGTTAGTATAGGATGACGGTTATATATATACTCGCGAATGCCTGACTAAACGTTTCCCATAAGTCGAGCTGTCTTGTTTCGCCCCATGCATTTTTCAAGGACGTTTACAAGTGCAGCGTATTTATTGCACGTGCAGTGGTCAATACTGCAATTCATAATTGTTACAATATGCGGGTCGTAATTGCCGCGTTCTCCGTGTGAAATATCGCGCAAAAATTCTCGCTTTTGTTAACTATAAATAAAACTAAACTGATGAAAATATTAATAACAATATACAAAAGATAATACCCTTTATTCAAAAGATACTGCAGTAATTTTTATTTTACGCATACAAATGATACTAAAGGATCAAAAGAAGAATAAAAAAATGGGGATATATTTAAATTATTTATCCGAAGACATTTTCAAGTATGGGAATTATTTTATTATAATGCACAGTATCATTTAGTGTATGCAGATGTACATGAGGTATAATTAAGATAACAATATCAATGTGATCTTGTATACATGAAAAGTGAAACAGAACACTGCAGAAAATAAAAACCGGTGTTAACATAACACTGGTAGCGGTGTTAATATTTTTTCCGGTACTGAGTCATGTTAAAATAATTAGTTTTAATTTTGAAGTATCAGAAGTGTAATTTATTTATTTCACATACAAAAAAAATTTTTAATTGTCTCGAAAATTAATGATATGACCGGAATACCAATTCATGGAGAAATCCAAAGAATATTTGTCAACAATGACATAAGTTAATGGTATTGTATAAAATAAGGGAAACATATTTTTATGGTTCACGTCTCTTTGCAAGCTAAATCGACGAGAAAAACAAAATAAAATTATCAATGATTAATTTATCATCTTTAAAGCAGTTATTACCTTATGTAAAACATCCAAGTTATAATAAAAATAATTATAATATTATTCCTAAATACTTAATTTGGTAAGTGATAAAAAATTTATGCACTTTGTTCAGTTTAATAAAAGTGACATTTTTTATTTTGGAGATAATAAAATTGTTTTTATTTGAATTAACGATAATTTCCTCATTTTAACGAAATATTATTATTATAATTACTTTTTTCTGTTTTGCAGATTTTAAAGCACTTATACTCACACTTTCATATTTATATCGTAATTAATTCACTCTGCATGTACACCAATTTAACACCGATTAGATAGCACCGTTACACTGGTGTGAGTCCATTTTAACACCGTTTTTTTTTATAGTGTACACTGAGAAAAAATTGCATGGTTGTGGTAACTAGAAAGGGATGAAAAAATAGTAATCTTAACTAATATTTTTAGTTTCTTATACTATATAGGGGAGGGAGGGGCAAAAGGGGGTACTTAAGGAAATACCAAGTTTTCGAGGACTCAAATACGCTAAATCTTTTTTTTTTTAATGATATTCAAAGTAAATAGAAGAAATTTTTAGTTACCGTAAAAAAAAAAAAATTTTTCATTTCTGCGGGCAAAGTGGGGTACCCCCTAAAGAAAGTAAAAAAAAAAAATTTCTGGATTTTAAATGAATTTGATAAAATTGAATTTTTTTAGAGTAATTTACATGAAGAAAAATTATATTTTATGTTTATTGGATACAAAAGAAGAAAAAAAATTTTCAATAGTTTTTATCATAAAACAAATGTCATTAATATTTTTCAACTGACAATTGATTTTTGAAAAAGTTTATCAAAAAAAATTTTAAGTAACGCTTAATTATATTTACAGAAAAGATTTTGGAATGTTTAAAAACCATTTAAAATATAAAATTTTTAACTTCCCGCTAAGAAAATTGTAAATTTTCAAAAATTCGGGAAGTTATTGGTTTCGGTCCGATTTACGAAAATCGAATTTCCATCAGATGTCGACGTTTCGAGGTCCTAGGAAGCTATCCTGACTAATTTCACGATGATGTCCGAGTGTACGTATGTATGTATGTAAATATTCATAACTCTTGAACGGATGAACCGATTTTGATCGTTGAGGTGTCATTCGACGCGGCTTGTTAATGTCTTGAGGCCGTAGAAATTTGAACTTAATCGGTAGGGTGCGTTCAGAGATATTTCAAAAATAAAATTTTTTCAAAAATGTTTTATTTGGATAACTTCCAATTTGCTCGATGGATTGATTCCAAAATCTAATCAGCTCTAAAACTCTATAAGCCGCGTCGAATGCCACCTCAACCATCAAAATCGGTTCATTCGTTCAAGAGAAACCGTTGACGAAAGAATTCAAAAAAAATTTTTTTTATCAAATTTTGGGGGTACCCCGTTTTGCCTACCCTACCCCCTTTTACCCCCCCCCCCCCCTTCCCCTATATCATAGTACCTGAACCTATTTGAAAGTGGTAGTATCAACTAAACATTAATAATATTTTTTGTTTTGTTATGGTAACTATTTAATATCATTTCTCAGAACTTATACTTCAGCAATAATAATAACAATACTTTTTTAGTTCCCCCCTACAAATAAAGAATGTACCAGTGACTATTTAAGTTTGTTTATCATCCAATAGTTCCTGTAACTACTTTAAATAGTCAATGCAACTACTCTGACAATGTATAGTCACTAGGGTGCTTCGTTTCCGGCGAAAGTATTTTTTTCGTTGCTCATCAAGCAAAATATTGTTTTTTATACTGAAACAAAAATTCCTGCCAAGTTTGAGCTCTTAATTCCAATCCTAAGTACATTCCATTTGATTTCAAAGATTTCCCATTTAAAATACATGTAAATTAAATTACTTTTATTTTAACTTTCTAATACTCAGCTGCATTTTATGATATCGATGCGGTTTTGGTCGCAAATTGTAGGGCATTTAGTGTTCTTCAAAAGTGCCCATAGATACTTAGCTGTAATTCCAGCTGTTTTACTAGTGTCCGTTGCGGAAGTTATTTTTCCTATGAAATTGACCTTTATTGGCTTGCAGAACGTAAACCAATGAAACTACACAAAAAATGCCAATAAAAATTTTATAGGAAATTTTATTCCCTTCAAAAAAAGTCCTATGAGTCAAGTCGCTAAAGTCCATAGTTTCCGAGTTATAGTGATTTTAATAATTTGAAAAATAAAATATCAATTGTAATTGTTTTTTTTTTATATTTTATTTTTCAAATTATTAAAATTACTATAACTCAGAAACTATGGACTTTAGCGACTTGACTCATAAGACTTTTTTTGAAGGGAATAAAATTTCCTATAAAATTTCCATTAGCATTTTTAGTGTAGTTTCATTGGTTTACGTTCTGCAAGCCAATAAAGGTCAATTTCATAGGAAAAATAACTTCCGCAACGGACACTAGTAAAACAGCTGGAATTACAGCTAAGGAACTATGGGCACTTTTGAAGAACACCAAATGCCCTACGATTTGCGACCAAAACCGCGTCGATATCATAAAATGTAGCTGAGTATTAGAAAGTTAAAATAAAAGTAATTTAATTTACATGTATTTTAAATGGGAAATCTTTGAAATCAAATGGAATGTACTTAGGATTGGAATTAAGAGCTCAAACTTGGCAGGAATTTTCGTTTCAGCATAAAAAACAATATTTTGCTTGATGAGCAACGAAAAAAATACTTTCGCCGGAATCGAAGCACCCTAATAGTCACCGTATTTCACTACGCATAAATAGTTTCTCCAACTACTAATAGGTAGATCGATTGAACTGTGATACGTTACTTTAATCAACATTAAAATGGTGATTAATGAAACCATTATTAAATAATTCGCGTAATGTTTTAAAGATTGTCAAAAGTTTTAGGACAAACGTATAGTTAACAACACTAAGATAAAATTATTTCGTTGACTACACGATGATACACAGTAAATAAGGATTCGTCAAAATCAACACTTATCATGTGCAAAACGAAGGTTTTACACTTATTTATATGTTGTTTTAACATGTTGTGAGTGTTAAAAAAAGTTACGCACGTATATGTTAAAAATAAAAATTTTCCGAGAATTCTTTTGTAGTGGTCTACATTATTTTTAACATATTTTGTGTGATGATTTTACAGTAACATTTACAGTAACATTAAAAAAAAACATCGAAAGTGTTACTTTCGAATAAAATAACATTTTTGTGTGTTAAAAAATCAATCAATTGCGACAGTTCAAACAAGATAAATACTGTGTGTTAAGTTAACACACAATAGTGTTGAAAATTCAACATTCAGAATTTTAACACACGCTTTTTTTACACGTTGATGATTCGTTTTTAACTGTTTAATCAAACCCAGCATGGGTATCGTAGTTTTTTTTTACATACGAAAATAAATATCTATACACATAAAATGTGAAACAGTATTTGCTATTTGTGAATGGTTTGGAATTGAATAATTTTGTTTTATTTTGATTATATTTTATGGTAATGTTAATAAAATCTGATGATTCTAATCAAAAAATCCATCAATCTTTTGATTTTGAATATTGTCGATCAGCTATTTGTTCCTTTTTTTTTTTTTTTTTATTGTCAAGTACATTTTTTATTCATGGTCCAAATGATTTTATGAAATGATCCAATTCTTTAATATTACCAACAATTTTTTAGTGTATCTACAACGTATTTTAATATATCTTTAGTCAATAACAATTTCTTCTTTTCAAGTTCGAAAATTAGTAAAGTTACCCCATTTCTGACTCCGGTCGATATTTTAAACTTTTGTAAGTACCGGAATAATGGAATTGTTTTGTTTTGTTACTGTCAATGCACAAATGTATGGGTAGTATTAACTTATTATCATTAGAAGTGTATACGTCACCTTCTTTGCTCAATAGAAATTTAATGCACTCATTTCTGTGCTCTTTGCAAGCGAGATAAAGACACCCATACGTCATTCATGGTCCATTGTGACAACAAGAGTTAATGTTTGCGCCAAAATCCATCACCATTTCAACTACATCGGGATACCCATGGATAATAGCGTCGTAGATAGAAAGTATCCCATTCCGTTTCGGAACATTCAATTCACAAACACCCCCGTTCGTCTTCGATTTATATTTAGCACACACTTATAACTTTAAATAAATACTCTATAGCTTTTTTCTGATGTAGAAGTATAACCTCTTGAAGGAAATCATAAAAATTGTTCTATTCATGTGCATCCTTAGATGTTAAATTTCGTAGGATTAAGGTCGCTTTTATCGAAAATCACTTTATTCAACTGTTTTATCATTTCTAAACGAGATTGTTCTTCTACTCGACTAGAAATTTCAGTTTGGTTCTCATTATACGTCTGAATCAGTTACGCCGAACTCCGTTTTTGCACTATATGTATTAGGAAACCACATAAAGCTTGGATCACAAATATAATGCACGTCCGAATCATAGAACTTAAAATTTCTTTAATTGAGGAAGATTTTTTATAAAATACATCATGAAGTAGCGTGATATCATATCTTCGATCTCCGTTTCCATGAAAAAATCTCTTATAACTGCAAGCATTCTAAAGACGTCTTTTATTGTCTCTTTATTGTTGCAATCGGGGAATTAATAACTCTAGAGAACATACTATAACTAACTCTATAACTTTTTAATGAATTAACCGATTTCGGTGGTTCTTGCGGTAATCGAAAGAGTTTGTTAGCCGTCAACCTTTTTGTGAATTTTAGATCATTCGATCGATTGACTGAGAAAAAATTCAAAAATACGAAAAAAAAAAAAAATTTCTTTAGTTTCTTTGAAAATTCTCCGAAACGACGTCATGAATAGATTCTAAAATCCAATCAGCACTAGAACCTAAAAAAATTCGCTGCTTGCTGTAAGAACCATCTCAATTGGTATATCCGTTCGAGAGATATCGTTGGAGAAAAAAATAGTAAAAAACGGTTATTTTAAAATTTCTCAGAAACGAGTTGATGAATCGATTCCAAAATCCAATCAGCTCTATCAAATCTTGTAGTGTAACCAAAGCTTGTTACAGTTGTTTCAAGCTGGTTAGATTCATAAATCCATTATTTTAAAGTTTTTCAAGGTATAAACATCAAAAGAAAATTTTTGTTTGTTAGAACCTATAGGTATACAAATAATTATAGCTTTAACTGAAGTAAATAAACGTTTTTAAACTCAATCAAAACAACAATTTGTAAAATATTAGCGTTAAATCAATTATTACTACTGTATACAGTAATTTATAACATTAACAATTGGTTGGTGCTCTAAATTATACTATTACAATATTCTGTTTGTTCATATGCATATTATACTTATCCTGCAATATGAGTGTGTATATAAGAGAATAGTGTCTATTAATTTACTACTTTGATGATATGTAATGTATGCAAATATCAATAAAAATTAGCTTGCCAGTTTATATTCCACATATAAATATTGATTAACCAAAACATTAATATCTTCACCATGTGCTAATATAAGCTCATAGGCTGTGAATGAATAGTATCATTTACACATCTGACGTGGAGTAAAACGGTTTGACAGTACAATATATCGATTTAAAACTTTGTCACATAGGGAAGGTAAAAATAACAGCGTAAGGAATATTTTCATATTCTTATAGCTGTTTCTGCTTATAGAAACGTTGACATTTTTTTCAATATTCATCGTCAAGCTAATTCTGTCTTGTCTATAACATTATAATAATTTTAATATAATACATGAAAATTACATAGTAAAATAACAATATATTTAAAACATTTCGTTACGGTTGTCAAAGTTAGAGGAAACGAGTAAACCAACTGATTTTATTATCTTTAACTGTGTCATATTTTTTTATTTTGCTGGTATATATATATACAATTTATTTTTATTTTATTCAGACGCACCCAGGCGACCAAGATATCCGTTTAATATCAACCGATCCATGGAGAACTTATTTACTTGTGATCGCAGGAGTGACAGAAATTGGCCGTGCCCTTAAAGACCTTAGGGATGAATAACACTAACTGGGATAATTTTAAATCCATATATATATATATATATAATTAATTGTGTCAGTGCTTATACTTACATTTGCAATGAGCGTAATTTCCATACTTTAATGTCTTGTATCCTGTAGCTGTGACAGTTGATATGATTATGCGTTAACAAACCATTTATACCAGGTGTTAAATTGTCTGTGACGCCCAAAAACGTCGCCTTTGCCTTCTATTTAATTATTAATACACTTTATAATGTAAAATTCAAATTCGTTTTCTGGCTTTGAAATTTAAAACTAGAAAAAAAAAAAAAATTCAAACTTATCATAATGATCAGATGTCATTCAAGCGAATCAAATTTCAATTAATCTAATTTATAAGTACAAACAAATGTTATCTAACTCTCTAATAGTAAATTAGTAATTATGAGTAGAATTCAGTAGCAAATAGTGAGCATTCACAAATTCATAGTGCAGAGCGTACATTTCATATTGCAAAATAGTGAATAATCACTTATTTTACAAATTAAAGTTTAGAGATTATGTACACGGGAAAACAGAACATTAAAAATTAATATAAGTAAAGAATAGAATTTATTATCAATAATAAATATTTTTATGCCAAGTACGTGGTCCGAAATTTGTATTAATTTAAGATAATTGTTACTGAAATAAAAAGAAAATTATAAATCTTATGTAGATATAAATTTGGCAATATTATGTTTCTATTCAAAATTTTTCTACTCGACTACAAAACTTCTGAAAATTTCCATCAGTAAATTTTCTATTTGAAAACATTTCTATCCTAAAAAATTATAATTCAAAATTTTTCTATCCATAAGATTCTTATTTGATTTTATGATAATTCTATACGAAACCTTCCTATCAGTCTATAAAACATACTTATTTAAAGCTAAGACTCTAGTACAAACTATTAAAATTTTTAACATAACTTTTCTCCATGCTAAGTTGAATCTCACTTGATTTTTTTATAATTATTATGAATAAAATATTTTTAATGTATAATCATAAAAAAGTAATTAAATAGATTTATCTATTAGTAAGCAGATGGAAAAGCAAACAAGTATATTGAATAGATAGAATAAACAGGCAGACAGCGAGAACAGAAAAAGCATCACCGATCAGTATCTCGAAGACAAACAGTTATCAAGAAAATTTAAGTTTCCAGGCGTTGACTGCTCTCTTTGACGATGCTCTGTCTTTTCGTATTTGCTTCTTCCTATTCTTCTTTAAACTCTTCGTCACGAACGTTTAACAGTGAATAAAAGTAAAAAAGCAAGAAAAAGATATAAAAAAAATAAACGTAAAATAGACCGGCAGGCATATCTTGATCGTCTGAAAATTCACCCCTCAAAAATAATGCTTGTCTCAGTGACGCGATTAGTCACGGTGAACCGAGCATGCGCGATAATTTAAATGCGACGAAATCGCCATTTACATGCGGGCCTGCAAATACAGCGCATGCGTGCTTACATTATCGTGTGTGGGCCCAGTCGGCTTAGCTTTAACTTTTTTTATGTATGTTATAATACTACATACATAACAACTTGGGCCCTACATTACTGATGAGCATATGTATGAATACATATATATACATATATATATATAATCTATAAAATACTATATATAGCGTTATTATATGCGGCCCTCGCGTGAATACTCACAGTAGTTCTGGACTTATCTCACCTCGTTACCTCGGCTTAAGTACCGCAAATACTTGAAATATCACTTCAGCTTCCGTAATTCCATTCTATACTATCATTAAATATTCATATATACTGCGCAACGTTTAATATATAGCTTTTTATTTTTATAGCAAAATTTTTTTTGTCGGCAGAGATAAAACGACAAAGATATATAATTAATGCCCGTACAAATCAATAAAGTAGAAAGAGTTGATGAGTTTTTATACTTATAATAAATATATATGTATATATGTATAGTAACGAGAAATTATCAAACCTAAAGTTTAATAAAATAACAATCACGGTGTCACGATATAATTTTTCTTAAGATATTTAGCGACAATAATTCCTCATTTAATAACAATATATACATATATAAGCTAAGAATAACATTTAAATGAGTCAAAAAAAATATGTTGACAGACTAATTAGTTTGTAAACGTCGTAATAATTTGTTTCGGTCGATTGGTAAGAGCGAGCATGTCAACATGAAACCAGGAAGCGATATTCCTAACTCTAGCTTTATTTTACATGGTACTAGCGTCGCGTACAAAATACATATATATCTATAAAACGACTCTATATCCCTCTTCGTGTCTCTTTCTTTAGACTAATAAGCTCCCGCCAACCTCTAATTTCGTTATAACTGATGTACAAGTAAAGAGAGAAAGATAAAAATGTAATAAAGTCCCTTGTTGCCGTTTGTCATTTCTTGTCTTGTTTCTATATATATCTACCTGCAGTCCGGAAAAATGTATAATAGGCTGAAAGACGACGTGCTCGCGGCTATTCTCCACGTCACTGGCATGTCATAGCACTCGCTGGTACTGAAATCGCTGGGCGTTCGTCAATTATTGTCGGGCGTGTATCCCAGTTATTTTGCAACCATCTATTTTTCTCAACGAACGGAAAACCCTCACTAATACGCGGACGGGCTTTCAACCAGCGTTTTTGATTGATCAGTTGTATTATTAATTAAAATTTATATTTTTTCGCGCATACAACAATGCCCAAAAAAAAGTTTTTTTCTATCTACGGTTGGATTCTCTTTCGCCATTACACGTAACGGTGGACGTGACATTTTTCTATACAAAGCTTTATCTAATTAATTTTTGGAAATCGTTATTGCTTCAATCAGAATAATAACGAATTATCATTCAATAATTACTCCTTGTAATTTTGATAAATATATATCGTATATTAATTAAAGTTCACTTGTGATTACTCAGTAATTCGATGCCCAAAATTTATTTTGGTTAAGTCCGGTTTGGTTAATTTATTGCTCAGCAAAAATTATTCATCCGTTAAATTTATTCTAGGTTACCCAATCTTGGCCCAAATCTGGCTTGCCATTGAATGGCCAAGACTAGGCTACCCAGTCCTGGCCCAAGCCCGGGTAATCATTGTAACAGCCAGGACTGAGTACCCAATCTTGAGCCAAGCAAGGGCCAATATAGATGTGCCAAAGCTAGGTTCCCCAGTGCTGGGCCAAGCAGGGCCCTGTCGTTCAACTCTGGCGGCTCCTGCATGGGGCGCTTAAGTGAGAAAAAAAATGTACTAATGTCAAGAGGCCAGTCCAATAAACAATTTCAATATAATTTAAAGTCTTCTTTAAAAGTAGGTGAAAACCACAAGTTCCTGAATTTTTTAAAATTTGAAATTTTCTTAGCGAGAAGTTATTAAAAATATTAGAAAATCCAAAAGTGCACACCTCAATCGCTCATTCTATTTTTAATCATTACTTTTATTTTATAATATTAATTAATTTTTTTTGTTTTTATTATGAATTTTCATTCAACTTATTAATTATTAATTTGATTTTTTTATATCTTATTTTTAGTTTAATATTTTTTTATTAACATTTTTTTTTAAAAATCCCACCTTTTTGTCTTAGATGTCGCTCTTTTTTTTAAACCTATACTAATACCCTAGTGCTGCTGCCAGTAGTTGATAGAGAGAAAAAATGAAAAAAATAATAATAACAGTAAAAATAAAACTGCGCACGGTAAGAAATATTTTTCGGATATCACTATGCCAATATGAGCGTGAACGCCATACTGTATGGTATCAAAGATTTTTATAGGTTATAAAATTGTATGCATAGATGATTCAACCATTGCGGGAATAGTAACATTGGCAATAGTTGTCGCGGACGCCACAATGTCAGTATGGCCGTCAGGCCCATACTGCATTGCCGTATCCACATTGCTCTGGCCGATAAAACTATTCTAACGACATCTATATAGTTTTGGTGGTAATATGATAGTATACATTGATTTACACGCCAGAAATTATGGCGGGAAAAACTAGTAGCATTGTGCCTTCAGCATTGTAATATGGGTCTCAGGGCCATGCTGTTTCGCCGTGCCTGCTATGCATACGTGTGAGCAATACAACAGCTCCAGTACTGTACAGTATAGTAAATAACGCCATACTTCTGGGACTCGTTACAATACTGTCTTGGAATATTTCACATACTATTTTAGTATCTGTCTTGAGACCATACCAGCATGGTGTTGAACGCCATGCATATCTTACCGTGTGGCAGCTAAATTTCTCGTGCATAAGCAGTTTTACGTTTTTAATTAATTACAATTCAACTAAAGGGATTTAGATAGTGATTTTCAAAAGGGTTCTTGTGATAAAAGATACATAGATAATAAAAAAAAAGCTAGGCCGATTAATTGTGTTTATCCAGAGTTATCTTGTTTACGAAGTTTCATACGTAATAATTGACAGCCCTGGTTTCTTGGGTTAGAATAATTTATTTCAAACTAATAAAATAACGAATCGACTTAACATTAGGTTCAAACTGTTCCTTAATAACTTCTCTATATGCTAGTATACAATTTAACCTATTTTGGTGTAATTAAAAGAATGTAAAAATATATTTGTGTGAGTAAAATAGTCGGAAAAAAACTGTTTATCAAGCACCCTCAGCGCTTTTGCGCTTGAGGTGTGCAATAATAATAAACAACATGAAAAGAGCGTACAGCGTGACCAGATTGGATATAAATTTTATCGGCCACTTGCAATTCTTAGATGTTTGAATACTTGGCCAGAGGGCGATTTCCTGGACTTCTTGATTGATGTGGCTCTAAGGGCTTCCCGATGGTGATGTGTCAGTTCAGTAACGTTGACGATAACGGTCCCAGCGAACACAGAATACCTCGAACAATTGAAATAAAATAAATAGTATGAAACTCACAATACATATTCGATAACGGACACAATAGTAAAATAAATCTTGACACTGGGAACTGTATGACTATAGATTTCGACCAACTTATCTTTAGGCCGGCTAGTATTAGTATATAATGAGTTTTAGATGTAGAATACACGGAAAAAAACAATATAGTAGTGGCAACTCTCTGGGATAGTACTGAGTACTTTGTGTAAAAAAAATATTTCAGACAGTACTGCATGCTATCTAGACTATATCCACTACTGTCCGGGATAGAACTCAGTACTATACCGGACAGTAGTGGATATAGTCTAGATAGCATGCAGTACTGTCTGAAATATTTTTTTTACACAAAGTACTCAGTACTATCCCAGAGAGTTGTCACTACTATATTATTTTTCCGTGTGGGGACCTTGCTAAGCGTCTTCAATCCTACTTTATTAGTCTACTCTATATAGGTCGTATCCTGTGCTTAAGACTCTAACAACTGTTTGCTGACACTTTCATAAGCTGAAATTTGACGACTAGCAGAGCTACAAAACTGCGGTTTACAACTTAATTAAAATTTGATGTAATGGGACTCTTATTATAGGGCCCCGGGTAACTGAAGAGTGTGAAAACGTATAAATAGCACAAAATTAGCATAATAGACGGCCATAGGATAATTTTCATTTTCGCGCCCGATTTTCTCGGCGATAATTCAAAGCAATATGTATATTTGTTTTTATATTGTATATATGATATGTACTTTTATTTAATATAAATTTTATTAATTTCAATAGATAATTTAAAATATTATTTTCGAATTAACTGGACAAATTGAAAAAATTTTATTTATTTTTTTTATAAATCAAATTTGTAATTTTTACGGTTTACGCCTTAAGGCATATCTTTAAGTATCAATATAAATTTAGCTGTGTAAGTCACGGTGGAAGTGGTATGTGGTATTTCTCTGATCGTTGGATTTTAAGTCCATCACCACAATCAAACGGGTTACACTTTTATATACACCGGACGTCAAGTCGTTGATTCCATGGAATAAGAGAAACTGAATAAAAGATGAGATTCACACCGTGTCTTGATCGCGTTCTTGTAGTATATACGTTATGTGAAGATATTTCAAATGATTTTTTTTTGCTGCTGTCATTGACCGCATTGTTTTTATCATTTAACTATCAATTAATAATATACATCCATTTTATGAGACTACTTTCATATGAATATTTTTTATTTTATAATGCAAAATAATTTACAACCTACCTTTCTTTTATATCAATAATTTTTGTTTAAATCATTCGTTTTATACAGTTGGAGTTTTTGGTTGAAAATTATAGTCATGATTTCGATATTACACAAAAAAAAATTCTGACTCTAAAACAATATCATTACCCGGGTCAAAAATAAAACTTGATTTAGACTGTCTCTAAACATGAATTAGTGAATATCCACTTATTTCACTTATTCGTGTTTACAGGGCTTGGTTTCCCAAACCGAAATTTAGAACCGTTTATCACAAGACAAATTCGACTTTCTTTTACAGAGATATGAAATACATTGAGCTTTCTTCTTGGTTTAGACTTATTCGACTTAAATTATAAACCGAAAAAGTTAAAACTAAGGTGAAATGTGAAAAACACATTTGACACTAAAAAATACTGCTGGCTTTTGACTTGGTTCAGCAAAAATATTTTTTTTTTAATGATATTCAGAGTAAATCAAATAAAATTTCAGCTGCCGTTAAAAAAAAAATTTTCATGTTTTGCGGACAAAACGAGGTACCCCCTAAAAAAGGTGAAAAATAAAATTCTGGACATTAAACAAATTTGATTACAATAATTTTCTTGTAAATAATTTACATAGAGAAAAATTACATTTCACATAATTATTGGATGCAAAGGAAGAAAAAAGAATTTTTCATATAGTTTTTATCATAAAACAAAAGTCATTAACATTTTTCGACTGGCACTTTCGAGTTATTTTAGAAAAGCAAGTATATATTGTTTAGTATAATAGATTAAAAAATTATTAAAAGTTCATTGAGTTTTGAAATTCTATAAATTGTAAATATTTCTAAGTTGATTATTGAAATACATCTGAAGTAATTTGACAAGGAGTTGTATTATTGTAAATACGTACACGGAAAGATTGGAACCCGACTGGTTACTGTTCTGCACCCGACTCAGTACGGTGCTGGAAAAAAATGCTGATGGATTGTGGTGCAACACCACAATCGAGCATTTTCTTCCAGCACCGTACTGAGTCGGGTGCAGAACAGTAACCAGTCGGGTTCCAATCTTTCCGTGATAAGAAAAAGAATCAAATTGAATTCATACACGGTAAGAAATTCATGGCGTTCAAAGACATGCTGATATGGTCTCAAGACAGATACTATAAAATAGGATGTGAAGTATTCTAAGACAGTATTGTAACAAGTCCTGGAAGTTATGGCGTTATTTACTATACTGTATAGTACTGGAGCTATTGTATTGCTCACACGTATGCATAGCAGGCACGGCCAAACAGCATGGCCCTGAAACCCATACTACAATGCCGAGGGCACAACGCTACTCGTTTTTCCCGCCATAATTTTTGGCGTGTCAATTAATGTATACTATCGTATTACCGCCAAAACTATATAGATGTCGTTAGACTAGGTTTATCTGCAAAAGCGTTGTGGATACGGCAACGCAGTATGGGCCTGACGGCCATGTACTGACATTGCGACGTCCGCGACAACTATCGCCAATGTTACTATTCCCGCAATGGTTGAATCATCTATGCATACAATATTACAATGAATGATACATCTACGATACCATACAGTATGGCGTTCACACCCATACTGGCATAGTGATATCCGGAAAATATTTCTTACCGTGTACTATTTTTTTACATAAACAAAATTTTTCGAAGACGGTGAAAAAAAAAAAAAAAATTCAAAATAACGCTCAATTATATTTACAAAAGTGGTTTTGGAATGTTTAAAACATTTAAAAAGAAAAAAAAATTTTTATAAAACTTTGAAGGAATCCCGTTTTGCCCCTTCCCTCTCCCCCATATGCTTTCTGGGCATAGGTGTAAAATGGGGAATTATTGTAAATTTAAGTGTACTTAGTAAAGTAAAACATTTACATTTGCTACAACAATTAATCTCACAGAATTCAAACAATTTTAACTTTATAATTTCTCCGTGCAATAATTTCAATCAACTAAATTAAAAAAATAAGTTTTAATTGGAAGTCGTTTTAATAGGAAATTTTGTAAGAATTAAATGAAGTAAATTTATACGCAATGAAGCAGATTGGGCAGCTGTTTGCCTGCAGAATTTAAAGTCACATATAAAATTGAACCAAGCAATATACAATATAACTTTATTGTACTACAAACTAATACGTCTATAAGTAATCACGCATGGCATCAAAAATTTTTTCTTAAGTAAAAAAGTATAATTGGCAATAAAATTTTTATCCAATAATAAATAATACTAAAATTTAGCATTTATATTACTTTCGAAATTGTATTTTTTATTAATTATTTTAAGTACTGAATTCATGAATTAAATGATTTGATTGTTTTTAAGTTTTTAATTGATGATTTGTATTTAAATATTCACACTCAGATTTATTAACATGTAGTAAAATAATAAAATAATGCTTTGAAGCCTCATAAAAAAACCTTGGTGATCGTAAACAAATTTAAGTCTTCTAAGAGTCATGCTGTAAACCGATCCAATTAAGTGGCTGAAGTTGTAAAATCCTCATACGTGTGAGGGCCAATTAACACCAGAAAGTGTGATGCAGATTACGACCATTGAATGGTAACATTCACTTGTAGTTATGCACAAATCAACTTACAATAAATCTTATTAAATAACGACTAACTCTGTCTTCATAAACTTTATTACACTGTCAGATGAAATAGACGTAAATTCAATAAATTTATATCATTTAAAGAAATTAATCTTTAATGTTTAACTGTATACCATATTATATAAATGGTACGTTTGGTACGAACACTTTTTTTTTTCACTAACTCATTAAAATTTTATTGATTACGTCGAACTAATTATTCCATGGAAATTTCAACTCTTAAGAAGTAATCGTAAACGTTTTTTGGTTCAATTTAATTCACCGATAAAAATTAGAAACCTTAAATGAATATAGTCTTTAGCGTTTTATATAACCTAAGCAGACCCATATAGGGGAGGGTGGGGCATAGCGGCCCCCATGGGGCAGAGCGGCCCCCCTGAAATTTTGACCAAAAAAAAAATTTTTTTTTTTTCGACTAATTACTATAAATCCGATATGTTTGCGCATTTTTACCCCTACGCATGACATTTGGGGCAAAATGGACAAACCCAAAATTAAAAAAAAGTGATTTTTTCATATTTTTATCGTCAAATTAAAAAAAAATTATTATAATTCCACATTTTTGGCCCTACGCATAACACCTGGGGCAAAATGGATCAGCCGAAACTTCCGAAAAAATTATTTTTTCATATTTTTCGGCCGTTTCTTTATGTAAGAGGCAAATTTGGTCACTAAAAATTTATAAAAATTAAATTTTTTTTTTTAGTTGATAAATTTTTGAAATAAAGTAAAATTATAGAATTGATTTTTTTTTTTATTAAATAACAATTAGTAATTAAGGTAATCGAGAGTGAACGATTTTTTACGCTTTAAAAAATTTTTTTCGAGTAATATAAAACCAAAAATAGTTTTTAAGAGAAAGAAATACATTCTTAATGATGAAAACAATTTAAAAAAAAAAAAAACGAAAAAAAAAATTTTTTTATCACTTTTTGAAGGGGGGCCGCTCTGCCCCACAAAAAAAAAAAATTTTTTTCAGAATTTTGGCAAAATGTCCATAAATTTGTTCGAAATAGGACAAAAGTAAAGTGATCTTATGGTTGAAAGCCACAAAAAATAATAATTGGCTTAGGGGGGCCGCTCTGCCCCACCCTCCCCTAACAATCTTTCTCAATTCTTGAGCAAATCTGCTCTTTAAGATCGATAGGTGCTAGTGTCTTTTTGTACGTATGTCTTGCTGCAGATACTTGTGACTAGATTTAAATTGCAAGCCTTATACAATAAATTCGTGCCATATTATAGCTCAATTCTTGAGGAAGACTATAGTTAAAAATAGTTGCGCATGGCTTACTCAAGAACTGCTCAAAGCTCAAAATTAACCTTGACCCTTGAGTGGATCTTGAGCAAGCCATGCGTAAGTACCTACTATAAGTTACTGGTGCAAGAAATGCGTCAGACACTTTTTCATTGCACCGTGTTCAGGATATCTTTAATATTCTTGAATACGATAACATGAGCAACAACACAAATCTTGACATAGGTTTCTTGATACACACGATCTTACGAAAGACAGACACGTAGAAAAAGACATTAGCCGGTATTATTTCACTTTGATTTTAACCGTCGAACGATTCAAAACAGAATCAAACGTAAATGTCATGTTTTCTATTTTCTAGCATTTATTAACAGTAACTCGATTATTCCGAGTAAATCTTGCTTCAATACAACTCATATTAAAAGTTCATCAATTTTGCACACCTCAAGCGTGAAAGCGCTCAGGGTGCTTCACTAGCATTTTATTTTCACACTTTTTTAATTGCACCAAAACAGAATAAATTATAAACTAGCATACCGATAATTTAATAAGGAATAATTTATACCCAATTTTGAATCGATTCGGTATTCCATTGATTCGGAATAAATTATTTTAATCCAAATAATCAGTTCTGTCAAATGATACGTATGAATTTTCATAAGCACGATAACTTTCAAAAGACATAATTAATCAAAGCTTATTTTAGTTGAGTTTCCACTTCTTTTCTGACTGCTGAATGTTATTTTTTTACTGCAAAATAATTCTAAACAAAAAATAATTTAAATAAATCTTCTTTTATAACACTTGTTGTATGCAGATATGAAGTTTTTTTTAAAGCATTTTCTATTTATGGTAATGTTTACTGGGTCTTGGAAATGAAGGGTTAAACTCTGTTTTGATATGCAAGTTGTTTTTTATATTTTTAAAAACGGGTATGCTTTGTAGAAAAACTGTAACTATACTCTATCTTCCTGACGTTTAGGCCATGACCTTTTTCGAGGCAAACGGGGTGTCCTGATGTAACAGATAAGCCGCCGGTGTTGGTTTAAGGGTTTCTCTTCAGTAACTCTTTAGGTTCTTAGCACGCTTTGAGAATTATAACGACGTGTTTTAAGCACCAGTTGCCTTTTCATACCTCGTAAAAAGTAAAACTGTCTTCATCGTCACGAAATAATACTCACGTAGTGACAATTCAAAAAAGGAAAATTAATTCATACGCGTGACCATTCTTGCATTTGTGATGTCAACAAAAGTTACCTGATCGAGAACAATATATACTTTAATTTTATTCACCTGAAATAATTCTGACCTTTACACCTTTTTTATGCTCTTATTTTTTTCTTTTTATATTTTTTTTAGTTCTCTTTTATTATAAAGTCTGCGATCAATGATGGAAGTTACTTGATGATAACATCTCAAGAATAGCTTTTCTTGGTATTGGAAACACTGTCTTCTATCAACACGCATACAGACACCTGCTTTAAAAAGTATAAAGCAGGTGAAATTGTTATAAGACCGATTATTCTCATAGCTTATATATATGTGTCCATATTTTAATTTGTTCATGATATTTTTTAACTTAGAAAGGTGGGGTAAAATGAGACATATTTTTCGTATACCAAAATCCCTATAGACGTCTGAGCCGAAATAAGACACCTTTTAAAAATTAAAAAATTTCAGTAAGAAAAAATGTTTTATCAATTGTTTTATCAGAATTAATGTCTTTGAAAGTAGAAAAGAACCTAAATATTAAATAAAATGGGCCATTATTTGAAAATAAATTATTATTTTTTGCTTGAATTTTTCGTATTTGATCTATGGCAATTAGGCAATGCATAGAAGTATGCAATGCCAATTATGTAATTATAGGTAGTGCACAATCCCTAGAACTGCCCCGATTTTGCTAGCAAGTGTCCAGTTTAAATCGAGGGGGCTCTCGGAACGAAACTTGTTCCTCCAATTGTTTTCAAAAATTTTGATCAATCACCTCGGAAAAAACGGTTAGATGGATCAATTTTAAAATGTACAGGTTTATTAAGGGTACATTTAGCTAAAAAAAAGAACCTGGCAATATCAGTCTTTCCATCGATATTTCCTAAGTAAAGGTCAATTTACTGAAAAACCAAAAAAAGAACATTTTTTGTACTTATTTCTAATAGATGTTTTAGAGATAGAAAAAAATTTTTTATAAAAAATTATTAAAAGATCTTGTAGGGAACTTATGAAATTTTTTAAAGCCGCCCTCTGGTTTACTATGCGATCATTGATGGCTGAGATATCGACGATTAAAACCAAGAGAATCCTTTTTTGTTTGAAGACTAATATCTCAGCGACAAATTGTCGTACGAGGCTACAAAAAAACTAAATTACAGCTGAATAGATTTGGTAACTGACCTATGCATTGGTTCAGCTGAAAAAAATTTTGCACGGCCCGTGGACTCTGAAAGAAAAAACAAGTTTGGAAAATTCTTGTCTCGAGATGTTTCTCATGACTGCGTGATAGTCGTAGCTCTAAAAAAACTTTTGATCTAAAGGTCTTAAAATTAAAGGCTTGAAGCTTTAAAATGCTTTTTTTACGATCTCGATACGATTATTTTTTACAAAGTTACAGCCTTTCAAAAATCACAAAAAAATTTATAAAACTTTTTGCATGAGTGTATATTAACTAAAAATAATATTTAAAGTGTATATTTGTATACAATAAGCTTTGGCTGTGACAGAGATTGTTGCTAAATTTCGTTGCTGCACGTAATGTGCCAAGAAGACATTGCTGTAATTGCAGCTGATGGATGAAGCTGGCCGATGCCATCGGCGCGTCTTGGATCGTCATCTTTACGACAAGTAGTTCTTTCTGTACGGGATACACTGTGTATCGAAATTCCCAGTCGTCTCGTGAGCCTTTTATCTCGACGTCAATGTAATTTAACAGTGGACATCAACTTTTTAAAACTAAATTTTTTCAAAGAGACGACAAATGTCGTCTGACACCATCAAATTCTTTATGAAAAGAGCACATACTTGCCGCGCATCCAATTATTGAACGATATAAGTAGTTATACGTTTAATATATTATATATATATATTGTATATATAGTAAGTGTATCATAATGTGATAATACTCCAAACACCAGATGTTACCTCTCAGTAGTCAGAAACAGGTTGCGTGACTTTAAAACGACATCTCGCAAATAGTCACGTGCGGTCATCGTGCAACAAATTACAATCTCGAAATTATCATGTCAATATATGACAGGGTGTATGTTTAACCTACAAGGGAACATATTATTCTCTTTAGTAAATCATATGAAAAAATTATAAAACATAGAAATTATAGGGATTTATTATTATTTATTATTAAAAACTCATTTTGTTTTACCTCGTTTTTACATTTATCATAATCAGTTTTATAATAAATTACTTTGTGAATTCAAAATATATGTATAGCAACTTCATTCTCATAATTATGAGAGGGTATAATATAAATTCCGATAGTAAACTAACACAAAAAGAAAAAAACAATCGTAAAGAAAAATTACTAAAGAGAGGGTAAAATTTTGCTACTACTTGTACTGTTACTATACTTTTGTTATTATCATTAAACTAAATAAATCATATTATTATAATAATTTTTATTAAAAATAGAAACTGTTTCTTTAGTAGTTGATAAAATATTTATTTTTTTTCATTCTTATATTAATTAAAATCTTTAATTCCAAATGGATCATAATTGTGATTCTTAAGTTTTTCTACCATGTTCTCTTATCCATATTATTGTATAAAGAATAAAAAGCAATGCTTCAAAATGATAATGATTTTTCTAGCAGACAAACAAAAAATGTTAAAAAATCGAAACGTGCAAAACCTCAATTGCTCACTTCATTTTTTAATCATTACCTCTGTGTTATAATTATGTTATAAATTAATTCCACCATTTTTTCCATTATGAATATTAATTTAACTCCTAAATTATTAATCTAATTTTTTTATTTTTGATTAAATAATTAGTTTTTTTCTTAGATGTCGCTTTTTTTTTAATTCTTCTCTCAATGCTGCTGCCAGTAGTTAGTGAAGAAAACAAAAATGAAATACTAACAATTATAATAAAAAAGGTCGCTTAATTATCGGTTTTGAATTTTTTATTAACTACAATTAAACACACAGAATTTAGACAGTAATTTTTCATAAGGGTTCGTGCAATACTAAATACAACGCTAATAAGAAAAAAAATGATGCCAACTAATTATCTTTTGAGAGTTATCGCACACGGAAAAAACAATATAGTAGTGGCTACTCTCTGGGATAGTACTGAGAACTTTCTGTAAAAAAAATTTTCAGACAGTACTGTATGCTATCTAGACTGCATCTGAAATTTTTTTTTACAGAAAGTACTCAGTACTATCCAGGAGAGTAGCCACTACTATATTGTTTTTTCCGTGTACTTACGAAGATTCATATGAAACAATTGACAGCAGGCATGGTCATGCATGATCACATCTGACATCAGACATGAACATACACGAACAGGCATGATCATGTCTAATTTCAGGACTGATCATACATGAACAGGTATGGTTATGTCTGAACCTCTTTTTCCAGGAGTACTGGTTATTTGGATTCAAATGATTGATTTAAAATCAATGAAATAACAAATCGATTCAATATTAGGTTAAAATTATTCCTTATCAAATTCTCTCTATGCTTGTATTTAATTCAATCTATTTTGGAGCAATGAACAGAGTCTAAAAAAAGTTTTTGCTTCAAACATGAAATCTTAGTAAAGCACCCTGAGCGTTTTGCGTTTGAGGTGTACAAAATCGCAATTTACCGACCATTTGAAATTTTTTCATGCTCAATGCTTTTTATAAAAAAAAAAAAAAACTGGATGAGAATGATTTGAAGTACATTATTCATTTCAAAAATACTGTATATCTTACGATTGTGATACTATTTATTATTAAATTTATCGGAACTGTCTTGAATTTCTAAATAGGGAGTACTAAAAATATGAAAAACCTAACAAAAAAAACTATTTACTTTACAGTAGTGTGCCATTTTGACCGGTTTTAAAAAAAAAAGTAATCGAAATTTTATATTGCATGTAATTTCAACGATGAAATAAAAAAAATGCTTAAATAATTTGAAAGTAGTCGGAACCCATAATTTCACATATTGAAATTGAAAAAAAAAATTTCTACCAATGCACTTTTTTTTTAGTGAGAGAAATATTATTAATGGAGTGAGTAAAATATTATTATAAAATTGTTAAAATGTGCTAATGAGAGAAAAATTCAACTCACGTTCAACAGCTTGTAAGAACGAAAAAGAAGAGGAAAAAATAGCTTTTAACTCACCGAAACTATTGTCCTTGAGAATGAAAAACGTTGTTTAAAACGAGTCGGAGATGGCAATCATCAAGTTTTCGGAGCCAAAAAACACGAAAATAATTATTCTAGCGAGGTGCCAGAGGACCAAGAAACTTGCTTTCAAGAGATGTAGATTGGAACATGCTACTGTGTTGGTAGCTAAAATATTTCTAGCTTTCTCACTCTTTCTTATCATCATTATTGTCTTTCTTTGTATACGTTTGTTACATACCGCTGAGTGGACTCAACTCACGATCGATGGTGCCACTTTAGATATCGCTCCATTCTCTTCTTTCTTTTGAGATAACCATAAAAATAAAATTTCTTCATCTCAACAAAAATCTTTAAACTCATTTAATTTATTGTATATATATATCAACCTGTTCCGCGGCCATAAGTTTAAGAATTTATCAAAAAATCTTTTTTTCATTTATAAATCTAACACTAACAAATAATTTCATAGGTTTTTAAAATTATTTTTGTTTAAATGCCCGTCAGTTACTAATTTATATACAATTTTGTGAATTCAAATTTTTTGTTTTGATTAACAAATTAGGAAATGATATAAAAGTTAATTTAAAAAATATTTTTAACACATGTGTCTAATTTTTTAATTATATAAGGAATCATCATTTTTGTCGGAAACAATAAGGCGAAATTTTTTTAAACAAAATAAAATTGTTTTTAGTTAGAAAGTGCTTACCCTTACCGTGTATACCGTGTACAAAAAAAAAATCATTCTAAAAATGTTTTAAAAAAATTCAGAACCGAGAACTTCCCAATTTAAGACAATTCTGAACTTTGAGTTGATCATTTTTGGAACTTTGAAAACTTTCAATCGTTAAAAAAGTTTCAACTGTGTACTTTTCAGGCACTTTTTCTGAATTTTTTAAGCAAAAATAATTCGACGAAAGGTTTGCTGGCATTAACAACATTAAAAACAATACTTTAAGTCCAATTATGAACATTTTCTGACTCTTTGTAAGAATATTTCAAGAACGAGTTCTGGAGATTGAAATTTTTTTACTCTCGAATTTTTCGGAAGTTCCAGAAATGATCAACTCAAAGTTTAGAATTGACTCCAATTTGGTAGTTCACTGTTATGAATTGTTTTGGAACATTGTTGATAAGATATTTTTTTATATGGGTAATTACAGTTTGAACAAACGGATGAGATAAGTTTATAATTCTAAAATTGTATGAAATCTTGTATACTCCTTAAGCAGAAGGTTTTGAATAATTGTGATTACAATATGAATCATTTATCTTTATTTTATTCCATTCTATAATTTTTATTAACAGAGAAGAAATTAATTTTAATTTAAAAGGATTAAAAAACCAAGTTTCCCAAAAAATTATTGGTTTTAGTACTATACAGCTCAAAAATGAATAATTCAATATAATTGTCATAAACTCTGTAAACTCAAAAACATTTGGGAGGAATAGAATTGACACGCAGGTTCAATCTCGACTTGTAGAAATGAAAATGTTTGAAATTTTTACGGTAAAACTGTAACATAAAAAGAAAAAAAAATTTCTATCCATTTACTGTTTAAAAGTTAATATTTTACTATACTTTAAACTACAGAAATGAGAAAAATTCGATACTTTAACCATTTCTTTAATTTTTTTTTTATGAAATTCGCAGAGACTTTATTGTTTTATGAGCGAGTTATAGATTACTTTTACGAGTTTATACCGCAATCCAATGTTCCCTGCGCATTTTCTCTTGACTCTGATAAACTGAAACGAAAAAGTCTTACCGGGCATGAATGACGATGAGAGGAAGATAAATATATATAATGACTTTACTGATTTTATATTCTTTTTTATATCTCGTCGGTATTTTTGGCTTTGAATTAACCTTTCGTATCTCTTATATTTAACCATAAATTAACTACCCTAATGATTCAAATAATTTTATGAATAACACTTAAATGATATACATTAGAATTGATGGCGCGAAGCTTGATTTAAATAATATGGTATAAAGTTCACTAAATGACAATTTAGTTGTAGTAATTTAAAAAAATATTTTTTTTTTTAATAATGATTTTGGGCTCTTTAATTTTAAAATAAATAAAAAACACTTTAACATTACAACGATGATAAAAAATAAAGTTAAAAATAATTTTATAAGCACGCATGGACAAGTAGTTTATGAAGGACTGCCGGAATCGTAGTCGGGTTTCGTGGATCGCATCGTGCTGTGGCTTTTCGTCGCCAAGATCCTATCTTTCAAAGAGTAGGGGATTACGTAGTTCCACCACGTTTTCAGTTTTTATTATTATCATTATAATTATATATATATATATATTATTGTTATTATTATTATGATTCTTGTAGATGAGAGTGAAAAAAAATTTGTTCATTGCAAAGAAGACAGAGAATGATCCTTTTTGTTTTCTACTTGGATTCATTTTTTTCATCTTTCTACTCTTTTTTTTTTTATTTAACTTCATTTCTATTTCGTTCTCTCGTCAAGAAGTCACGGAGCACACCGGAAACTGCAGAGCAACTTTATCTTGTATGCATCCGACACCCGCCGTGGTCGCGAGCACGTGTTTACTTTTTTAAAAAAATTTTTTTTTTGTTTCTTCGTCTCTTCTTCTCGATGCTTTTCATCGTGTACTCGTTTACCTTACCACCCCTCTAGAATCTTGGTTTCTGCTCCCGCGTGGGTGAAATTTATATTCTTGCGCTTTTACAAACTCAAAAATATGCTGAAGGAACAAGTTTACTTGACGATTTATTTTTTTTTAGTGAAAAAAAATTTTTTATTTTTAATATTACTGAAAGTAACCTATGTATCATATCGTGTAGTTATATATATGTAATAAAAATTTTATTTATAAATAAAACACAATCGAAAAAAATTTTGACTAACTCTTTGAAAAAAAATTTTAATTAAGTTATTAGTCTAAAAATTTGTAAGGCAGATTTCATATTTTAAAATATTTTTCAAAAAAATTTCAGACGATTCTTTTTCCATCTTATTCCTGTTGTCACTTTGAACAGTTAAAAAAATATCACCTTCCATTTTATCCCTGCCCTTAAATATTCAAAATAATGTCAATTTTTGATACAATTAGAAATAAAAAATTTTCGCACGAGTACAATTTTGTAACAACTCCAAATTTTAGTCTACAGAAAATCCGCTGAGCTTAAAACAAAATTTAATTATTTTGTGAGAAAAATTTTTCCTTTGATTTTTAAAAATTTATAGTTATTTATTAGGTAAAATAATATTTATTATATTTAAATAAATATAATATTTAAATTTTGATAAGTAAATATTTTTTTTTAACATCATATTCTTACTCAGTTATTCATGGCATCTTCTCCCAAGTTACCCAAAAGTAATAGCAAAACTCCTCGTCAAAAATGATATTTATCAGTATGTATGACATTGACATTCTCAGCGAGTCCATTCATCATCAATTAATTTTTTTTTAGTTTATCATTTATAAAAATCAATTTTACCCTCGGGTTGACACATAAAAATTCAGCAGCATGTTGGTGTCGGTGGGTGTCAAAAAGATTGACATGAAGTTGCTGTATACACTCACACAATATATACAATCCAATTCCAAGAGATCACACACATCAGTCTCACATCAGATTCCCAAGAATTCAAAGGCGTATCACTCGCTGACAATGATCCTCAGATAAAAGATTAAACTAGACAAGACAACAGTATACATCTAGAAGGAAAAATTCCATCATATATTCCAATATCATTCTGGACTAGTCGTTACATCTTTGGCAATTAGATTCACATATTCGTGTCCCGTTTAAGCGATTGATTTTATCGACAGATCTATCTCTCACTTATAAAAATTCAAATATTTTTTTTTACCCCCTTTCAGTCTCCCAAATTTTAATACACATAAAAAAAATAAATTATTCGATTGTAATTAATTTAAATCCATCACGTTCTCGTCTTTTATTCGCATAATTATTTTCAATCGATAAAATTTATATGTGTATATATAAATATATACAACTGTATGAATTAACATAAATTACAGCAAACTATAACAGAGACAACTGTCTTTTCACCTGGTTTATTTTTATTTATTATGAGTGAATTGTACAACGACACCTCTTTAATATAATATTATTATTATTATTATTATTTTTATTATAAAAGTAAAGACGGTTCTCGTGGAATGGCTGGGATCGGTTATTCCCTTAGAAGATTCTTCTACCGACAATTATCTTTCTTCTCAATACGAGGGACTATAAGACCGACATATATAAACACCAAGTGCACTGGAATCCCCGTGGAGCCTTGGACTTGATGGCGTCGTACGGCGGCGCTGGCTGGACAACTTGTACAAGCATCTGAACGATTCGAAAATACCATTGCCGTTACTCTTAGTCCCATGCGATCCACGTTTATAGAAAAGGAAAGAGAAAAAGCCACTAGGGAAGTAAATAAATGACGTTAGTGAGAGAAAGAAAAAAAAGAGTGAGAGAGAGAGGTAAAGAGAGTCAATGTATATAAAGTAGAGAGACATAATCAGAAAGAGTTAAGAGAGAAAGAAAGAATGAAAATGTGAATGTGAATGTAAATGTAAATGTGAATGTGAATGTGAAGTAAAGCTTGCAGACCGCGCGTTAAGCGTAAGCCAGAAGGTCCTTAGCCGCTCGAGGATCAGCCTTAATTAACTCTCGAGCCGCGAACCTCGTTTGTGAGCCGATTGTGCCGGCTAAGTAAGCAAGACAAAGATAAATTCATGTTCTGATAAAATGAATAAGACAAGGAACGACATTAGTGAAACGAGCAAATGAAAGTCCTGGGTGGTCAGAGATTCCAGTTTCTCGATAATTGGTCGAGGTGTTTCGACACCCGACCACCGTTGATATTTGCAACGACTAACTTTAATCGTGATCAACAACAGAGAAACTATAATCGTTCATGAGAATATTATCAGGGATCAAGTGCTGGATTCAAAAAAAAAATCCTGATACTCAAATTAATGACAACTCAATAGTATTAACCGTGACGATGGCTAAAATAAAAACTCGTAACATTTGAATTTATTTTGTGTAAACTATGTACGAGAACATTCCGTAGATTGGGTTCATAATATGAGGGGGGGATGCTTTTTTTTTTTAAGATTATTTATTTATAACAACGGATATATTGATAAAAAAATTCAAATATGAGGCAGTATGGGCTCACTAAAAAAAATATGATTTAACATATTTTTTTTTATTTTTATTCCTTATTAAAAAAAAAAAAAATAGAAAAATCAACAAATTTTTTGTACTAAAATATATTTGAACTCTACGCATATTTGAAATGTGTGCATATTTATGAATAAATTTATTTCTTATTAAAACAAATAAATGGACAAAATTATTATCAAATTATTACTAGAGCAGTAATTTCTGTATACAAAAAAATTCGGAAATCCGATTGCACATTAAGAAAGTTTTCGTTAACAAATTCGTTAACAAATGTTCCGATTCACCCCATTCTTGAATGTGATCAGTTGTAACATTTTAAAACAATTTTAAGAGTTACATTTCGTCAAGTAATTTTTCTTAGGAATTAATTATAATAAACGTAGGATATTAAAATATATGACAAATTTTTATAGAGTAATTAGGATTGTTTTTTGAATAATCTATGAATTTTTAAGAAGTTTAACGTATATCGAGTTTCACATAAAATTAATTAAAGAAAAAAAATTTTAAGCATTAATGGTATTAACACCACAATAAAATTTAAATTACATGCACATTATTGATCATAAAATTAAATTAAAAACACACTTGAATTATTACGAAGTGAATATTTAATTTAAATTTACTAACATTTAATTTATTCATATGTATTATTATTCAAAGTTAATTTCATTGAAAATATTTTATAATTTTACGTTATTTTAATTCCTTGATAAATTAATATCAATTGCTACTTTATGAATATTAATAAATTTACTGACTGCTAAATTAGCATAATAAAGGAAGTAAAGAAAAATTTAAGCTGCATATGCATATAAAAGACCAAAGTGTTGATACAATAAAAAAAACTACTTAATAAATATATGATTAAAAAAATATTTTTTAAAATCAGTAACATAATAACTGCATCTACAATTTAATTTCAATTACAAATAACAAGTAACAGTTTGATCCTTTGGTTAAACGCAAAAAGAACGAGAGTGATATTTACATTTTAAAACCAAACGTGACATCAAAATTTCACCCTTTCTCTTTATCTTTTATTTTTAACTTTGTCTTTCACTTTTCCTCAACATGTATCTATCGGTATACAAAATTGCAGGCTCATATTTAGGGGAAATTTTTTAGGGTAGATTGTAGAGCATCCTCGTGTAGCTGACTCATCTCAATCGTGGATCACGAGGGTGTATCGGTATCACCCCATGTGTTGTCGCGTTCTCTTTACTTGGAATTTTCTTTTTCCTTTTTCTCCAACTCTGCCTCTGTATCTATTTGTCTTTTTTTAACTATCATTACTCTCAGTATTTCGTACTTTCTTTACATATAGTTACAGTTCCCTTTGAAACAAGACAACGTAACATATTTGTGTCGGTTGGATCGACAAACGACCCCAACCCCCTCAATTCTGGAGGGTGGCATTTATTCGTTTGTGAAATTAGTGCTGGTTTTGTCATGTTTTCGACCCGTTCAATAGCCATCTTGTCCAGACATTTAGTCCATATATACTTTACAAGGGGTGTTATGCTTTCTCTAATACGATTATATCTGATTTTCTTCTTCACTTTTACACCACCTATCACATTTATAAATTGTCTCATTACATACACGGAAAAAAGTGATACTAGAATTGTACCAACGGATACAAATTTTGTAACAGTACTGGTTCCAAATAAAATGATACTAAATTGGTACCACTTTTTACTACGAATTCTGTATCTAATGTATTTCAAATGACGTTTAACGCACTACGTATTATATAGTTTAGTATACAGAGAATACAGTTATAACCTAAAAATTTTTTTTTTATTTTGTTGTTACATTATATAAATAATTAAAACGCCCTTCATTTTTTGTTTATCAAATTCCCAAAAAATTCAATTTTTTAATTTTTTAAATAAATTAATAAAATTAAAAATTAAAGTGATCAATCTGAAAATGAGGATTCTACAATAACTCAACTATCGCTGTTTACATTCTACGGTTAGTTCGAGCATGCGTGAAAACTGATATAGTTAGATTAGTGAAACTTTGCGTTTCGGATATTTTCGGTTTTTACTCTCACAATCTAAATTTAATATTTAACACATTGCGCCTTAATGATGGGGGTAAAAAACCGAAGCGCAAAGTCTCGCTAATCTACTTATACAAAATTTGTATCACTGTGGTTCTAGATTTGTACGACACTCATTACAATATTTTAATAATATCGAAAAAGATACTACCCGAGTAAACAGACTTACTTCTAAAAAGATTCCAAAAAAGTTCGACATGTAAAATTTCTAAATTTAAGACAAATTAGAACTCCAAGTTAAACTTTTTTCGAACTTGAGGACTTCAATAGTAAAAAATATGGTTGATTTAGAACTTTGCGTCGATGAACTTTTAGCCAGGTAAGAATCTTTTGAAAACATAATTCGTAAAACGTATTTTGCTACACTTGTCTCTCGTTCAAAAAAATCTTTAATTTGAAAGCTCATAGTCGAAGGGAACATGGAGCAATTGTAGGTTTTCAGAAAGATCTTTTAAAAATTTTATCATCTGACTTCAAATTCGTTCACGTAAAGCTTGAAATCAACCATATTTTTTACTATTAAAGTACTAAAAGTTCAACTTATAATTCTACAAATACACGGGTATTTTAGTATCACGATTTTTTTCTGTATATATTCACATAATTGTATCAAGCGTGTAACATAATATAGTTCAACAAATAAATTAATTAATTCAATTAAATGTGATTTAATGTAATTATAATCTGTTGAGATGATTTTCAGTGAGAGGAATATTAAATTAAGTGTGAAAAGATCACTCCCCATCGTCAGTGCCTGTCATCAAAAAGTGCGAAAGCTTAATTGAGAGAATTGAATCTTTCGCTCAGTCACACGCAATCAGATGATCTCATATATATATATATATATATATATATAAGATATTCCTCTGACAAAAAAAGATCCATGTGTAACTAACTACCCAGTTATTTTTTGCTTTCAAATCCTTTTTTTATACTATAATCATCTTCTTCAACATCTATATAGACTTAACTTTACACCAATACATCAATTAATCATTTGTATCTCCTCATATTCTTCATAATCAATCTCTCATTAGATTGATAATGAAATTGTAACATCATCCTTTTTCTTTCTTTTTATATTTATAATTCATAACAAATTAAACATTCACTTTATTTGATATAAGAGGAAGTTGTTTTATCTAACTATTATAGCAGATAACGTCTTCATGAATATTTATAGATTACTGGAAGATCTTATACACTGTGAAAATTGTGGAGTGAACTCGGAATAAATATTAATCTTATTTCAATTCGCATTCACTCTGAATTCACTTCGCAAATTTTTTAGTGCAGGATATCTCAAGAGAAAGTACCATCCAAACTTGTTAATGTTAGCTCATTAAATTCATATTAAAAAACTAAATATTATATACCGTTTAATGTGAAAAAATCGCGTGAACTTGACAAGTCCGTTATAAAGCACAACCTCTCCGCTTCGCGTTAGAGACGTGCAAAAATGACTATTTTAGCATGACATTTTACTTTAAATTTTCTGAAGGGTATTTTCAGGTGATGCCTATCGATTTTTTTTTCTTAGTTATAACTGTATTCCAGATTCAAAAAAATTACAGCGTCAATTAAAGAGGAAAGACATAGCTGGATTTTTTTAGCATCTCTACACGGAAAAATCAGAATATCAAAAATTAATAAATAACAGTAAAAAGTGGAATCTGTTATCAATAGTTAGTACTATTATGTACTTAATGCAAAGTAGATTACTAATTTTTGTAGATTCCTAAAAACTACTATCAATTTTTCAAAAAGTAAGTAAATATTATTACTTTTAGGTATAAATACGTGACTTATTAGTGAAAATTAATTTATTTATGGCATACATTAATTAAAACGTAATGATTGGTCAAATTGAGAATTGGTATCTTAGATACACGGAAAGAAAATTATGGAAACTGTTCCCATAATTTTGTGAAATTTTTTCCTATACCAACATAAGAATTACGACCATAAATCATGGGAGCAGTTCCTATAATTATAGGAATAGTTCCTATACCATTATGGGAATCATTCCCATAATATTATGGGAATAGTTCCCATACCATTATAGGAACCATTCCTATAATATTATGGGAATGGTTCCCATACTATTATAAAAAAATTAATTTAAAGAAAAGTCTGGAAATCACTTCTATAATACACAGAAATATTATTAAATATAAAAACAAAAATTCAAACGTTGAAAAAAAAATTTTCATTTGACAAAAACATTTTTTTTTTAATAAATGTAGCGTCGAAGACATTTTATTTGAATCTCTCCATATCATGATGGAAATTTCTACACTATTTTGCAAAAAAAAATATTTATGATATTATGGAAATGGTCCCCATAACATTATAGGAATAGTTCCCATACCATTATGGGAATAGTTCCCATAAAATTATTGAAATGGTTCCTATATTGGTATAGGAACTACTCCTATACCATTATGGGAATGGTTCCCATAATGTTATAGGAATTTTACCCATACTATTATAAGGATGGATCCCATAATATATGGGAAGCACCCCTATAATAGTATGGGTACAATTCCTATACCATTATGAGAACTATTCGCATAATGCATAGCAAAACTTCCCATAATTTTCTTTCCGTATACTGATTTTTCCAGCTGAAAAATTGCAAAAGTTACTAACTTTTATTTTATAAATTTGATATCACTGATCAATTATTAGCTTAAAATATCATTTATTCATCATTATAAATTAATTTACAATATACATAAATCGAATAAGTGGTAAATTTTTTTAATTTTTCTATGTTTATTTGAATAGTAATAAATAACTGTAGATACCAATTTATCGATTCTTTTTCATATTAATTTTAATATACAAAATTACAAATTTTGCTCTTCTATGTGTATCAAATTTTAATATAAATAATAGCCATTTTGTTATATATAATGATCCTGGTTTGATATTAGTATACAAATATACTAATTTTAGTCAAAAATCAACTACGAGCTATTAAAATTTTGAGCATCATTTTTTTTCGTGTAGATAATTCGGAAAATGACCTACACTGCACAAAAAAAAGAATAGTGGAAAAGTTACAGTTTCAATTGTTAGCAAAGTCCCTCTACTTAGAAACTGTAAAAATTACAAGACGTACACACAAAAAAAAAATTCTCGACTGAAGGTAAATATTCTTGATTCAAGAAAATTTTTTTGGAGACCTAAATTTTCTCAGATAAAGTAGAAATCTTCTCCAACCAAGACGAATTCTCTTGGCTCAAGAAAATTCTGACTTGGTTCCCGAAAACGTTTGTTTTCAAAAATATTTTCTTGACTCAAGATATCTGTTTTTTCTGTGTATTTTTGCACTAAAAACTGTAATTTTTCCACTGCTCTTTTTTTTCGGTGTGTTAAAAATTTTATCGGTTTCAAGGACAGTTGTCACGGAAATTAAATTATATTTATTACTTAGAAATGAATATCGAGTGCTCACATTAAAGTGTAAATAGATCGAGGAAAGGAGAAGGGAGGGCGAAAGATGAGCTCTTTGTATTTTTCATACATTATAACCATAGGGCGTAAAATAGGCCCGTGGACACCGAAGAGATTTTTTTATAGAGTGACCATATTATCCCCACCATTCATTTAATGTAAAATACAACTATTAGAGTTTATGTTTGAATTTTTTTCTAAATTTCATTTATCGATTTAATTTGTATTTATTTATATCAGTCGTCAATAATTATTATAATGGTGAGTTTAAAAGAAATTGCTTATGAAGTAAACAACAGATTAAATTATGATAAAAACTATCTTTAAAAGTGTACAATCTTAATTATCATTTAATACATAACTGTCGTCCATGGAAGATTCTCAAGAACGTAAAGTAACAATTTAACTCTTCTCTGTCAAGTTATACGATACAACACATCAACCAACATTTCACTTTTGGCGTGATGTTTCTTTCGTCGCCACAACACAGTCTGACAAAGATATCCTGCAACCGCTATATATACAATATACATACATACAAGCAACTTTTCAGTTAATAGTTATCTTAAAAAAAACAAAAATTACAGAATAAAAAAAAATTTCTTTTCATCCAGTAGTAACACTGTGATTATTTTATTGACGAAATAACAATATATTCTTTTAATGATTTTTTGTACACTGTAAAAAAAAACCGGTGTAAGTCCACGTTTCAGTGTTCGGATTATCAGTGTTAAATTAAACCCCCCAAAACAGTGTTAAAATAACACCAGTGACATCATTAAAATTGTTTCCCGGTGTTAAGTGGTGTTAAAAAAAAATGTATTTTAATTTTTAAAGTATCAGAAATCGATTTGTATTCAAAGACATACAACAAGTGTTTTTGTTTATTGTGTAAAATATGAGAAACAGATATTTATGATTGAAGACTTTTCACAAACTAAATCAGCGAGAAAAATAAAATGATAAATGATTAATTTATCATCTTCGAATCTGCTTTTACCTTATAAAAAATTTCAGAGTTATAATAAAAATAATTATAATATTGTTCCTACATATTTAATTTGATAAGTGATAAAAAAAAACTGTGCAACTTGTTCAGTTTAATAAGTGTAACATTGCTTATGTTATAAGTAATGAAATTGTTTTTATCTTAATTAAAGATAATTGTGTAATTTTAAGAAAATATTGTTATTTTTTTTTTTTTTTTTTTGGTTGATCTTAAAACATTTATACTCACACTCTCATACTCCAATCTGAGTCAATTTACTTCGCATGTACGCTGTCTTAACACCGCTAAGTATCACTGCTACACCGGTGGAGTTCATTTTAACACCACTTTTTTTACAGTGTAAAGATTATTTTATTGATTAAATAACAATATGTTTGTAATGTTTTTTTTTTTAACAATTAACGTTCTAGATGTTATTTACGTATTTATTTATTTTTTGATTAAAAATAAACCAAATAACCAATTAATAGACTTACATAATATTTAAATATATATATATATATAAGGATTAATGTAATCGATCTTAGAATATGCCCTGCAATCTAATTATAACAAAATAATAATAACAAAAAAAAATGATAAAATTCGATTAAAATTGTAATTAAGTTAATTCGATCATGAGAACCCGGTAATATTATAAAATGTATATTCTATCGATGAAGTTCGCTCGAATTAATCACCTGGAGTCTTTGCCAAGTTAAACTAGTATAACTTAAAGAGAATAAGGTTTTATAGTGGAGAAGAGAAGCTAAAGCAACAGCAAGACGGCAGCTGTCCTCGACTCACCTGTTGGTCTCACACTAATTATGTACCTCAATATAAAGTAACTAATACATAAAACTGGTATCGTGCACATATATAATACTTGCTTGCATATCTAAGAATGTGTAAAAAAAAAATTACATGACACCAAGATTAAAATTATTTTTCAAATCAACTTTAAGTTTCATTACACGGGTACACAGACCACACACAAAAAATTTCTTTTTTACTTTACTACCGTAAACAGATTTTTGTTAAATCTTCATAAATATATCCATCAATTCCCTTACGTTTAATTATTTTAGTAAACATGAAAAAATGGAGCTCTACTTATTTTGACCCGTTAAAGATTTGAATGTAAGAAAAAAAATCTGTCTATCGGTTGACCCTGCGGGCCAGCCCTAAAACTTCCCGCTGTTTTCGAGCTCCGTGAGTAAATACTTTTGTATGCCGTTCTTTTCGAAAAAAATAGTTTTTTACCATTTTTTCTTCAACGATATCTCTCAAACAAACAAACCGATTAAGACGGTTAAGGTGGCAATCGACGCGGTTTATCAAGTTCTAAAGCTGATCAAATTTTGAATTCGATTTATCGAGTCGTTTTTGAGATATTTAACAAAAAATAGAAAAAATTTTTTGTTTTAATTCTTTCGACAACGGTTTCTTTTGAACGAATGAACCGATTTTTATGGTTGAGGTGGCATTCGACGCGGCTTATAAAGCTCTAAAGCCCAGTCGATTTTAGAATCAATCTATCGAGCACATTAAAAGTTATCCAAAAAAAACATTTTTGAAAAAATTTTATTTTTGCAATATCTCTGAACGAGCCCTACCGATCAAGCTCAATTTCCCACAGCTTCAAAATATTGACAAGCCGCGTCGAATGACACCTTAAAGTTCAAAATCGGTTCATTCGTTCAAGAGAAACCGTTGTCGAAAGAATTAAAAAAAAAAAAATTTTTAATTTTTTTTTTAAATATCTCAAAAAGTCAGAATAGCTTCCTAGGACCTCAAAACATCGACATCTGATGAAAATTCGATTTTCGTAAATCGGACCGAAACCAATAACTTCCGGAATTTTTGAAAATTTACAATTTTCTTAGCGGGAAGTTAAAAATCGGACTATCGGTTGATCCTGCGGGCCAGCCCTAAAACTTGCCGCTGTTTTCGAGATCCTTGGGCTTGAAAACATTGTTGTGGATACATTTCCGAGCTTTTCGAGCTCGAAAATACTTTTGTGTGCCATTGTTTTAAAAAAAAACCGATTTTAGCATTTCTTTCTCCCACGATATCTCAGGAACGAAGTGACCGATTTTGATGGTTGAGGCGGCAATCGATGTATTAAAACACATTGTTTAGCAGTTTAATATAAATTTATTTAAGTATTACAACTCCGGACCGGAGTGAATTGGGAGTGAAATAAAACCCGCGTCACTCCACAATCACTCCGCTTAAAAAAAACTCCCAATTCACTCCGCATGCGGAGTGATTTTTTTTAAAACTCTGGAACTCCGAGTGGTGGAGTGAATGCGGAGTGAATTCGGATTTAATTTCACTCCGAATTCACTCCGGATTTTTTACAGTGTAAAATAACGAATCGACTTAATATTAGGTTCAAATAGTTCTTTAATAAATTCTCTATATATCACGCTTTCGCGCTTGAGGTGTGCAATGTTTTTCAGACGACATTTAAGTAGACATTAATAGAAAAACACTGGGTGGTCAACTGCTTTGGTAATGCAACTAAAGTTAACAATTTAAATTTGAATCAATTTTTTTTTAATAGTACTTATTGTAAGAAATCTTGTTTTCTCCAAACAAAAAAATGCAATATTACTACAAAAAATTGACACATCTTTATTAAAAAAATCTCTCTCATGTTGACAAATAAACCTTTAAATAAATAAAAAAATTTTCGATTTAAACGTAAAAATATGTTGGCTTGAGGAGAAAAAAATTTCAAGGTAATTATTTACTTGGTGCAACAAAATTTTCATTTTCACACTGGAAGTTTTTTTCGTCCCAGTAAATGTTCTATTCTGGTAGCAATACTGTTATTCTTGTAAGAACACCAAAGTTTATTTCACAGAGCAATACGTATACTGACTGTAGCAAAACTCAGTATTGCTGTAGGCACAATACCACAATTAAAATAAAAAAAACTTAACCTTACTTTATTGGCATGCATGAATGTATGTAGATAGGAGAATTTTTTATTATAACCTCAAGTAAAAATGCGGGAAACAAAAATTGCTACAAGATAAGTATGCAAGTGCTAGAGACACCACAATATTTGCTATAGTAAAGCAGTATAAAGTTTTAGTCCCTCAAGAAAACTCGGTATTGCTATGGGAATTATACCAGGTTTCTTACAGGAAGAATACGTTTACTTACTATAGGAAAACTGGATCGATAATACTTTGGATTCCGGGAGGAAAAACACTTCTTTTTCAGTGCCGAATTGCTAGAAAGAAATTTCATGAATCAATAATATTTTTCTTGGTAAAAATAAAATTAACCACGACAAAATTTATTATATTAAGTTATAGTTTTTATAAATTACATAGCTTTGTTTTTAAAATATGATCTTAATTTTTTTTATGGTAGACTACGAATATTATAAGTACAGATTACACTAATTATATAAAACTATTTCCATATCGGAAAAGAATGAGAACTATACAAATGGGAATGGAAATTGTTACCATGATTTGTATGAGTATCATTCCGACAATCGATATTTCAAAAAAACTAGTTACCATACTTTATGGGAACTATCCCATAGTCGATTGTAATTGTCACTATAAATTTCTCTCCGTGTAGTTTATTTTTTTCTAAATAGTAGTTATTGTTACTGAGGCGGCAATGCCGGGAGTGGTTCTAATTGAAGGTTAATAACGGTCACATTTTTGATTTGTTCGAAGATAATCATTCTATTTAGCAAAGTCATATTGAATAATGATTGATGTGCGCCGTTTAAATAATCGTTGACCCAGGTTTCAAGTGTTTTGTTGTTATTTGCTACTGAAACTCGACCAATGTGGACTGGAGTTTTTTTAGAGAGATCACGGCTTCCATTTGTTCGCTCAGGACGTACGAAAACCTGAACCTGTAAATGAAAATCAATACATGAAATTCTCAAGAGTCACAAGAAATAGAGGTAATATAAACTATGAAAACAATTTTTCCAAAAAGTCTTTCAGGTTTGTTTTGCCCAAAAATATTCATTTACGATTTTTAGGGGCAGATGCCACATTTACACTCTTAAAAAAATTGTTTGAATTTTCAAAACATTGTATATAACGCAATAAACACATACATTTGTGTTTGAACTTTCATTAATAATTTCACATAGAATTTAAAATACAAGTTTTTGAATTTTCAAATTAACACTTTGGATTTTCAAATACTTCTTTTTGAATTTTCAAATACAAGTTTTTTAATATTCAAATACTTTTTTTTTTAAATTCAAATACTTCTTTTTGAATTTTCAAATACTTTTTTTTAAATTTTCAAATACTTTCTTTTTAATTTTTAAATAAATGTATTTGAAAATCTGAAGCGTTTATTTTAAAATTCAAAAGCGTGTATTTTAAATTCTATACGATCGTTACAATGAAATTTCAAACACAATTGTATGTGTTTATTGCGTTATATACAATGTTTTGAAAATTCAAACAATTACTTTAACAGTGTATATCACATTTAATACTGTATCATTTTATCATTTATCATACTGTCAATGATGTTCAGTTCAGTCACAAGTTTTATTTACTTTATATTATTGAGGAAAGAAAAACTTAACAATAATAAAGTCTGATGTACACCGCTCACATTACTCACACAGATATTATATATTTTACTACACAATCCTTGATTACTGAACGCGCAGCACGTCACGCGCAGAAATTGCATATACAAGCATTTGAATTTTCAAATAAGTATTATGAAATTTCAAATGGAATTATTAAAATTCAAAATGTCTTAGAATTTTCAATACTTAGTTTGAAAATTTGAAAAACAAGTATAAATTTTGAGTACGTTTATTAAAATTCATATTTTTTGTCTTAATTTTAAATACCAGCTTGATTACTAAATTACGTATATTAAATTTGAAGCTTTTTTTATTGGAAATACAATTCAAATATCTAGTTATGAAAATTTAATTCTTTTTATATTGTAATATTCAAATTTTTTTCAACAGTGTAGGCTGATTAGCCTATGTTGCTACTCCAGAATTCTTAACATACTTAAACATTTCAACTGTTTACTAGTAGGAGTTTAGTTCTCTAAAATTGTGAACATCAGTAGAATAGCTACAGTACACGAAAGTCTATTAGTCATCTACTTTCTGAGACCCTTAAACGAACATTTTTAGCGAAATTATTGTATTATGTGACAAGGGATGAAACAAAACGATTTGATACCAGGGTGAATTTTACTGCTCAAGCCGTAGATGAGGGCTGACCGTGTGCCATTAACTGGTCTCAACAATTTTATACCACGACAAGTGTTTTCTACAAATTGATCCCACCGACATCTGATCCGTCGTCAGTTTGCGGATATTTGCCACCAATTGGCAATCATTCACTTGGGTTGGAATATCCTATTTTTTACTCTTGGTGTATAATATACTACTTTCTCCACTATGGCACTGTAACATGTGTTATACATTTTACCCCGAACATGGAAATTTGATCGTATCTGATTTGAACCCAAGTTTTCTTATACATAATTCCCAATACTGATTAAACCCGCATGGAAAAATTTTATATGCGAAAAAATACATAATTCAATATATGTAAAAAACATATATTTGTAAATATAGGAGAGGAGAGGGCAAAGTGGGCCTCTTGAAAATTTAAAATCTTCAAAAAATATGGAGGCAAAGTAGGCCCCTCAAAATTTTCTATACGGCAATAAATTCGGACGGATAATAAGCTTATCGAAATTTCTTATATAATGAGAGCTAAAATAGACCACCCAAACTGTTCATTAAATATAATTCATTAAGAAAGTGAAAGATAATAAGGTTACACGGAGAAGAAAATATTGTTCTGAGAAGTATACTGTATAGTTATAGTAACAATACGAAAAAGTTATCTACTAGATTGTTACTGCAACGATCTACTGTATCGTTCTGACAACAATACGGTAGATAGCTCTGAGACCTATACCGTATCGTTCTGAGCCCTATTCGACGTCACATGCGTTGCAAATGATATGAGACTTTTAAAAATCTTTAAATAATTTATTTATTAAGCGTCTGCTAGCAACAATTATACCCGATACACAAAATAGACGCGAAAATGGATGCTTAAGTAGGTTAGGTGGTGCCGTGTGAGGTGACGACTATACGGAAAGTCGTATAGGGCTCACAGCTATCTAATAGATAGTTACAGAAACGATACGGTATTGTCACCATAAGTATACATATTGTTGTGGTAACGATCTACGAGTTGCTATACTTTAGATCGTTCGAGGAGCTCTATTTTTTTCTCCGTGTACGTTTCAAATTATATCGCAGCAGACTGTTGCAATGATTTTTTACATTATTAAAATACAATTTTTTTATAGTTATTTGCAAATATCACACGTGTAAAGGATAAAAAAAAAACAAATCCGAAAGTATTTGGAGGGCCCACTTTGCCCCTAATTTTCAATTTTTCAATTTTAATGGACTCAGCATAATGAAGTGAAAGTAAGTATCAGGGGTCCAAACAGAAGTAAACACGTACAAAAAATTAATGATATTATAATTATTTTCCTTAAGCGGCCCACTTTGCCCCCCACTCCCCTAAATATTTTGGCTGCCGTATATTTATCACATACTTGCCACATATATATAATATATATATTAGACTGCTTTTTTTTTGCGACGATTTTTTTTTTTCGCTCCCATCCCGAAATTTTGTTGGAAATACCCCCCGAAAAATTCCCTGAGAGTTTGAGCCCTTAATATTAATATCAAGTACTTTCCCAGAGCAGGTGAAGATTTCCCATTTAAAATACGAGTAAACTTGGGTTTTTATTTTTCAAACTTCTATAACTCCGTGGTATTTTATGATATCATCTCGCCCAAAGAGATTTTCTCAAAATTAAATGCTCTTCAAAAGTGCCCATTGTCGCGAAGTCGTAACTCATACGGGTGGGGTAGTACAGACCACTAAGCCGAATTTTTTCATAGTATTCTTGTTTTTTCTCTCATTATCTCATAAACAACAAGACCTACAAAAAAAATGTAAATGACAATTTTATAGGAAATTTCATTTTCTACAAAAAAAAGTCCTTAGCACCGAATCACTCAGATTGATATTTTCTGAGATATTAGTCAAATAAAAAATCAATATTTTCTAAGACTTGATTCGATATTTATGGGAATTCAATGCTACGTAAACTTTAATAATTGATATCTCAGAAAATATCAATCGTAGTGATTTGGTGCTAAAGACCTTTTTATAGGAAATTAAATTTCCTATAAAATTGTGATTTACATTTTTTCTGTAGGTCTTGTTGTTTATGAGATAAAGAGAGAAAGAACAAGAATTCTATGAAAAAATTCGGTTTAGCGGTCCGTACTACCCCACCCGTATGAAGTACGACTTTGCGACAATGGGCACTTTTGAAGAGCATTTAATTTTGAGAAAATCTCGACTTTGGGCGAGATGATATCATAAAATGCCACGGAGTTATAGAATAAAAACCCAAGTTTACGTGTATTTTAAATGGGAAATCTTCACCTGCTCTGGGAAAGTACACGGAAAAAAATAAGTAGAACTAGCTACCATGTCAGATAGTAGTCAGTGCCATCTGTAGAAAAAAAAAATTGAGATAGCAGTGGGTCCTATCTACGTAGTACTGGCTACTCTCTACATTATACTCAGCGCCATGTCGGATGTTGCTCACTACTATCCTACATATTACACTCTTACATATTGCCCAGTTCTATGTACATAGCAGCCAGTCGTATGTCAGATAGCAGAGGTTACTTTTTGCACATATTACTCACTGCTATCTGCAGATAGCGCCTGCGTCTATTTTTACATATTGCTGGTTACTGTGTATCATAGTAGAGAGTTCTATCCCGACTAGAATTTTTCATAAGGGCCTGACGAGGTTCTTATCGGGTTAACCTTATTTCAAATAAGGTCCCGATCAGGGTATCCTGACGAGGATCCTGATATGGATGTAACGCTTAAGACCCATGAGGTCCTTATCGGGATTGCCTTATCAGGACCTTACCAGGATATCTTCATCACGTCCTTATCAGGAATGCCTTATCAGGTCTTTACCAGGATATCCTCATCAAATCCTTATCAGGATTACCTTATTAGTAATTATTTTTAAAAAAATATTTAATTGCAAAAAAAAATAAGAGAATTTTAATTCGATCGAGAACGTTATCTATTGTATTGAAAGCATTAATTAGAGGGAGTAAACATATTTATATTATTGATTAAAAAAATTCCGATAACTGCTGGGCTCGAACCTGCGTCCTTTCGATTCAAAGTCCTCGATGCTATCCACTGGGCTGACATACACAAGTGATTTTGAAAGTGTAAATATAATATTCATTATGATGTCAAAGAATAATTGATGAAGAGGTAAAAAATCTGTGCTACAATGATTGACGTGATTTTTATATAATATTCTTTTGTACTTTTTTTAATTTTTAGCCTGTAAATGAAATATTTAAAGGGATGGGATAACTATTTTTTGAATAAGGATATCCAGATAAGGTCCTGATCAGGAACTCGCCAGGTTAACCCGATGACAAATAACTTTTTTTTGTATAAGGATATCCTGACGAGGTTCTGATCTGGAACTTGTCAGGTTCGCCCTAATAAGGCAAACCTTATATTAACCTGATAAGATCCTTATGGTACTTCAGGCAAATCAGGAAGAAATTCTAGTCGGGATGTAAGATAGCAATGAGTACTATCTGAGATATTTTTTTCCGTAACAACTTGAATAATTTTTTTTAGGGATGGCGCTAGTATTTATTACTGACAACGAACAAATAAAATTATTATCATAACTAAATTAATTACAACTTATTCAATTACGTTTAAGTATTTAAATATATAATTATATATGATATTTTTTTTATTCGTTTATAATTATATTACGTTTATTATAACAATAATTATTGTTATTAAATTTATAATAATAATAATTATTAATAAATATATTATTAATAAATATATAATAATAATAATAATTAATAATAAATTTATTAACATAAATGAAAAAAATTTATTTTATAAAATAAAATTTAAAATTTAAGTGTTCATTAATTAACTAACTCATATGATATAATTATATTTTTAAATACGTAATACAAATAAATGTAAACAAATAAAAAAAAATATCATATATAATTAATAATTATATATTTAAAGACGTAAACGTAGTTGAATAAGTCATAAATAATTTAGTTATGATAATAATTTTATTTGTTCGTTGTCAGTAATAAATACTAGCGCCATCCCTAAAAAAAATTATTCAAGTTGTTACGGAAAAAAATATCTCAGATAGTACTCATTGCTATTTTACATAGAACTCTCTACTATGATACACAGTAACCAGCAATATGTAAAAATAGACGCAGGCGCTATCTGCAGATAGCAGTGAGTAATATGTGCAAAAAGTAACCTCTGCTATCTGACATACGACTGGCTGCTATGTACATAGAACTGGGCAATATGTAAGAGTGTAATATGTAGGATAGTAGTGAGCAACATCCGACATGGCGCTGAGTATAATGTAGAGAGTAGCCAGTACTACGTAGATAGGACCCACTGCTATCTTAATTTTTTTTTTCTACAGGTGGCACTGACTACTATCTGACATGGTAGCCAGTTCTATTTATTTTTTTCCGTGTACTTAATATTAATCTTAAGGGCTCAAACTCTCAGGGAAGTTTTTTAGGGGTATTTCCAACAAAATTTCGGGATGGGAGCGAAAAAAAAAAATAGTCGCAAAAAAAAAGTAGTCTAATATATATATATTTTACAATTTATAGTTTTTTCATGCGGGAAATTAACAACTTCTTACCTGATGTAAACAGTAACCTTTCAGAATAGACGAAACAAAGTACGTCTTTTCCTCAGTTCTCATTTTAAAAACTCCCGTTTTGTTAGCTAATTGCTTGATATATTCTGGTATATTATATACGTTCGTCAAATTATTGGAAACTGTTTCTCTACCTTTGACTTCACAAGTTTTACGTTCCATGCAAGTATACTTTTTATCAACGTAACTTTCATTAATACTTAGGAAATTAATATTCAATTTGTAACTCTCATTATCAATTTTCTTTCTTGCATCAATAAATTGAATATCCGGGTAAAAATTAGAGTTACTAATCTGTTCGCAATTATAAATTGTAATCTTGTTTTTCTCGATCGGCCATGAATTATATCGTGTATTATCTCTTTTAACATACTTCGTTATCATATTGCCATCGAATAGTTTACCGACGATTTCACTAGTTTCGTTTTTCAAATCGATCCCATTAATAATATCGCCAGCAGATAAATTGCTTAAAGGAATGATATCGCAGTTTACTTCAGCAGGAATGAATAAAAATGTTATAATAATAGTGAATGTTTTTAAAATATTTTTTTTATTACAACGATCCATCGTTGAATAAATTTGATCAAGAACTGGAAGAATCAGCGCCAACATTGACTTTTTATTAAAAAATTTTCATGGTGCGCTTACGTAATGAATTTAATTTTTTAAATAATGTATGAATGGAAACATTCAAAAAAATGTAACGTCATCGAACGAAAATCATAAAATAATGGTAAGTCACATAATTATTATAATTATTTATTATAAATATATAATTATCGATATTTCATGCATGGAAGTCAAAACTATTGTTATCCTTGGATATATATTTACCTTAGAGTTATTTTGTTTAATAGCATCCGTGTGTTTGTTTGTTGGTTTTTTTCTGTGATTCAGTTCCTGGTGTCATTTGACAAAATTATGACCTCGAAAAAATTAAGGTAATAGGAAATATGACCATGAATAAAAATTAGATGCATATTCCCGCGTGCACTCACTCTCTAAATCTGAAACAGTGAAAACCACTAAAAAGTAGTGTATATACACTAGGGTGGCTCATTTGAAACGACTATTTTTTTTTTTGCTCCATTGACGGAATATTGTTCTAGACATAAAAAAAAAATTTTCCACAAAATTTGATCCCTTAATTTTAATTTTAAGAACTCGCTAATTGAATTTGAAATTTTCCCATTCATTTAGCATGTAAAGTGGAGGTTTTTTTTTTAAATTATTTATAGCTCTGCTGCATTTCACGTTTTTTTACTGTCCATAGGCAGAAGTTGTAGGGGAACCTTTATACTTCAAAAGTTCCTACAGTAAAATTTATGTGACAGGAACGGGGTCAGAGTTAAAAAATGTAAAAGTCGATTTTTATCGATTTTTGCGTATTTTTTGAGTTTTTCGTAGAAAATATTGTAGTTACCGAAAAAAGGTAAATGACAAATTTGTAGGAAATCAAACTTGCTACAAAAAAGGTCCTGTAAGCCATCTCGATCAAAAACATTTCGTATATTTGTTATGCATTTTTGTCTGTAAAGGGCAACTAAAAACGAAAATTTGGAATAAAAAAACATTGAATTCCGACCATTATTACGAAAGTTATGATCAAAAAACCATAAAAAGAGCGGTTTTTTTTTTTAAATTCGATATTTTTTGAACCATTAATCAAAAAGATCTCAAAATTTACCGGAAAGCCTCTTTTGAGGGGTACTAAACAATACCAAAAATTGAAGAAAATCGGAAAAATCAATTTTTGAAACCGTCCGATTTGGCGTGGAATTCCCCATATAGATAAATTTTTTTTAAGTTATATTTTCATGAAAAAATAATATGATGTCCAAAAAAAACATTTAATAAATGAAAATTAAATTATTAATTTAACAAACCATATACTGCAAAGATATCTTGAATTTTCATATGTATAATTCAATTTATTTCAGAAACAACAGATTTTACAGCCTTGACGTACAGGACCTTTTTTGTAGCAAATTTGATTTCCTACAAATTTATCACTTACCTTTTTTCGGCAACTACAATATTTTCTACGAAAAACTCAAAAAATACGCAAAAATCGATAAAAATCGACTTTTACATTTTTTAACTCTGACCCCGTTCCTGTCACATAAATTTTACTGTAGGAACTTTTGAAGTATAAAGGTTCCCCTACAACTTCTGTCTATGGACAGTAAAAAAACGTGAAATGCAGCAGAGCTATAGATAATTAAAAAAAAAAACCTCCACTTTACATGCTAAATGAATGGGAAAATTTCAAATTCAATTAGCGAGTTCTTAAAACTAAAATTAAGGGCTCAAATTTTGTGGAAAATTTTTTTTTTATGTCTAGAACAATATTCCGTCAATGGAGCAAAAAAAAAATAGTCGTTTCAAATGAGCCACCCTAATATACACTGTTTCACGGTTATAAGTATACCACTCGGTATACTTATAACTGTGAAACAGTGAAAAATCACTGTTTCAGATTTAGAGAGCATGCACACCCAACCGCACGAACACATGTACACACACACACACACATATACCCACGCACTTACACGTGCACACACACGCGAGCACACTCATGCACACATACATTCTTAGTTAAGAATTTTTACAATTTTGAATGGTAATAGTTACCATCTTCGATTGTAACAATTATAATTTTTAATAATTACAATTAGCATCTTCGATAGTAACCGTTACCATCATCAATTGTAACTGTTATCATTTTCAATAGTTAACCTAATTATCATAACCACTGAAAAATGTTATTACCATTTTAGATAGTTAAAATTATAAATTTTGTATTGTAGATAGAATAATTTATTTCTCTCCGTGTAGTAATTAAATTGAAAAACTACTCAAAATCTTCGGTTGGCAAGCTAGAATGTGATTCTTTTCTCTACAGCCCCTTTCATTTTTGTCCGGTTGTAGAGAAAAAGTACAGTCAAGGGACATTTTGCAGCCTAGGCCGCAAAATAGAGACAGTAAAGTAGCCCTGATTAAACAACTGAATTCGATTGAATTAAACAGAATTAAATTTTTAATTCCATTTAATTCAGATAAATTCTGTTAATCCGGTACCTAACTTAAAAATGAATTCTGTCTAATTCGGCAGGAAAACCAGAATTTGTCCAAATTAAAACGAACTTAAATAATTCTATTCGGTTTAATTCTGATTAATTCGAAAATAATTCTCCAATTTCTGGTTCTGAATCCGAATTGAACTAAATTAAAACGAATTTGAAATTTTTAAATCGATTTTATTCTGTTTAATTCAAATTCAAATTTTCAATTCAGTTGAATTCTGTTTTGCTGAATTCGGCAGAATAACAGAATTAAAATTTTTAATTTGGTCGAATTCAATTGTTTAATCAGGGAGGGTATCTGGAAATCAGCACCTTTGCGGACGCCATCCAGTGCTCAAAAATTGAACTTTCTGAGCAAGTCGACTGTAAATTTCAATTTGCAACTTTTACTGAGGTTTTTACATCCGATAGCAGACGTAGATTTTGGGAGACCTGAATCCTGAACTTGCTGGTTAGATTTTCTATCAAAGTGGAAATTGACATCAAATTTTGATTTTTAAGTCTTGCTGGCATTTTGTCCTCCAAAACTGGGCCCACGCCCATTTCGAGCTAACTTACTTATTGATGTCAATTTAAAGACAAATTGAGTCTTGAAAAATATAACTTTCCATTATTGTTGCTAGCAGACATTTTTTACGATGAAATAACGAGCGCAAATGATGATGACTACTTACAATATTTTTCCACCTGGATAAAATTATTTGATTTAAATTCTACTCGACTATTAATAATAATAATAATAATAATAATAATTAATTATTTATAAATTACAGGCTAATTACGTGAAATCACGCTTCAATTTGCCAAGTTAATGAAACAATAGAGTAATTAAAGTAAATAAATACATACATATTTAAAGAATATTGATCCTAGGAATTAGTAGAATGGTCTAGGTCTAGGTCTAGGTCTAGCATTTAATTAATTAATTTTTTTTCCCGATGAAAAAAGATTTTATACAATTATATATAGACTATATATAATTATATATAGACTATACATAATCATATATAGACTGTATATAATTATATATAGACTATATATAAATTGGATAGAAAAAATGGCCCAATCCAATCGTATACAATTTGTATAAAATTGCATATAATTATATAGACTTGTATACATTTTGTATAGAATTGTATACAATTTTTATACAGTTGTATACAATTGGATCGGGCCATTTTTTGTATATAATTTTATAAAATTGTATAAAATCTTCTTTCATCGGGTTTATACTTCATTTACTTACTTCCTTAACTAATTGATTAAATTTAATTGAATTTTACTGTATTGGATAATTATTTATTGATAAAAGTAAATTAGCAATGTATAGTATGTGATATTAATGATTAATGATAATGACTATTATTTGTGGGAATAATTAGTCGACCTGCTTGGGGTAAATTACCATGAAGCTTACCATTGAAACTAATCATTATTTGTTCATTCAATGTCTTGTCAAATCCTTAAATTTTGAATTCAGAAGATCCAATAGTTGATTACTTAATTTTTATTTTTTTAGCCACAAAAAATTATCTTACATCCAAGTCTCACTTCCGACTTTCGAAAGACTGATGACGCCGACTTGCTGAAGACTTAAAATATGAATTTACGGAAGACCTCCTTGAGAGGCCTACTAGTGATTCGGTCGCATCTTGAAGATTTCTGTAGTTATAAAAAAAAACTAATGAATTTTATTAACTTGTAAAAAATCAATTTTTTTTTATTTCTGCAAAGCGAACAAAAGGACATATTTTTTTGTTTAGATAATTTTTACCATAAATAAGGAATAACGGATTTAACGCTATAAAAAAAATCTGTCTATCGGTTGACCCTGCCCCAAAACATCCCGCTGTTTTCAAGCTCCTCGAGCGCGAAAACATTGTTGTGGATACATTTTCGAGCTCATCGAGCTCGAAAATACTTTTGTGTGCCATTGTTTTCGAAAAAAACCGATTTTAGCATTTCTTTCTCCCACGATATCTCAGGAACAAAGTGACCGATTTTGATGGTTGAGGCGGCAATCGGCGTATTTTATTGAGTTCTAGAGCTGATAAAATTTTGAAATTGTTTGGTTCAGTTGTTTCAAAGATATTCGCAAAAAACCGTTTTTTACCATTTCTTTCTCCCGCGATAACTCTCGAACGAATACTCCGATTGAGATGGCTAAGGCGGCAATCGACGCGTTTTATTAAGTTCTAGAGCTGATTAGATTTTGAAGTAGATCGTGTAAGTCGTTTCTGAGAAATCAATAAAAAACTAAAAAAAAAAATTTTTTCTTTCGTAATTCGCCAATATTATCGAGTCTACTTGATCAAATGGTCTGAAATTTTCAGAAAAGTTGATGGCCAACAAGCTCTTTCGATTGACACACACACACACACACACACACACACATATATATATATATATATATATATATATATATATATATATATATATATATATATATATACATTCATACACACACTCGGACTTCTGAAAATAGTCAGAATAGCATCCTAGGACCTCAAAACGTCGACATCTGATAAAATTTCGATTTTCGCAAATCGGGGTGAAAACAATAACTTCCCAATTTTTTGAAAATCGTCGATTTTCTTAGCGGGAAGTTGAAAATGCCAATAATGTCCACAAAGTGTATTTTGGATCTTATCGTTTTTTGTTATAAGACATTTAAGCTGGCCCATATTTCCCTCACTCGTCTTTACCATCGATGAACCTTTTTAGTCTTCTCATTTATCACAATAGATTTAAACTAATACATAAAATGACGCGATTTTTATGTTTACACTAACCGCGAATCCTACTAATTATATTTACGTGATATATTTTATACAACTCAGCTCACTCCAAATTCTATTATTATGTCCAATTAATAAAAGTACCACCTGGTAGCCAAAATGGAAGGTATAGGGTAGAAGTACCGTTTTTGGCCACTAAGGCCAGTTCTGGCCACTTAGAAATTTTAAATTAAATAATTTGTACAATACGCAATGGCATAGTTGATTTTTTTCAATCTGTTTGAAGATATTTTTATCAAACTATTACAATGAACTTTTTTTTTAATACGTTTTCATTATTTAAAATAAAGAAGTATTAGATGTCCGAAAATAGAGCAGTGGCCACAAATGGTCCTTCTACTCTATTTCTCAAAAAAATTAAAAAAATTTTGAACCCTCATGAAACAGTAAAATTAATTATGAAATGAAAATCAAAACAAGTTAAAGACTCGCCATAAAAAGAAAATCGACTGTTTTACTGGAAAACGAATAAGATTTTTTTTTAATGCCAATTATAAAACATAAATTACGAATTTTAGAAAAAAAAATTGTATCGTGCAAAATATTTTCTTGACACCCATGGGTCACTACAGTGAAGCAGCTGAAATCATTTCTGGAAAATAAATAAATGAATAAATATATTAATTAATTAATAACAAACATTAGTTTTTAAATTCAAGTAACTCATCCACATACAAGAGTTAGCTCGTACACATAATATTTAAAACATAACGTATACTAACATCACACATGATCGTTTCTTACAATTTGATAGTGAATGTTAACGAGTATATAAATAAAAAAATCAAATGGATAAAACTTGTTTTTAAATTAAATAATTAGTAAATTAATTGATAATGGATGGTAAGGAAATTATTTTCACTTAAATAATTATTAATGATAATTTAAAAATTAAGACATTATTAAACATACCAGAAGAAAATAAATAACAATTTTAAGTTGGTTAAGGATAATTATTAAATGCATATATAATTGAAGGCCTTATATGTTTGTTAATTTAATATAAAATATATTGCGGAAAGAGAAGAGACGAATCTAGCTAGCTGCCTAACTGACGGGATGACCTCATCGGCCAGTGCCATTAGCAACGCCAAGAAAAAGTAGCGGCTGCCTTTAATGGCCGCACGTCTCCACTCACACTGGCGTTCTGGCGTATCCTTTTTCAGTCGTCTGACTTAATTGCTTATTTCTCAGGATCATTCTATAACACCAGCTAAAAAAATATAAAAAAAAAATTTTTTTAAATAAAAAAACATACGATAAAAAAAAATTACTAACGTGGTAAAACATGGAGAGTATAAGGGAGTTGAGAGAAGTATAGATAAGACAACTTGAGTGACAGAACAAGGACTAATATAGATAATTATATTGGTAAAAAAAGAGTAGAAAAAAAAAAGAATAAGTGCGATCGAGAAACCGGTGGATACATTATTCAGAGGGCGTCGCAATCGTCGTAAGTTTTGTCCCGTAAGCCGTGAGTGTGCCAGGACTTCTGCAGGTTACACAGGTTTACACGCGCTTACATCCGCTGTTGAAAGCGCGAGGATCGTTTACACGATACGCGACAGTTGGTAATCTTAGAGACCAAGTAAAGAACTTGTACGTTATTTACACTTCTTTACTTGACCTGACAACAATGTGGATATTTTACTTTTTCTTTTAAATAATGCGGCAATCTCATTGACGATCTCTCTGATTGCATCTAGTGGTCGTCGCATCGCTACTGGAATTATAGATTAGTGTGAAACGGATATGGAATAAAAAATTTATATTTCAAGTAATGATAAAAAATTTTTATGTCTGAACAAGTGACGTAAAGTTATGTCTAATTAAATATTACTGCATGATTTCGGTATTTAAAATTTATCAACACATTCCGGGTCATTTTTACTCTCTAAACATGAATAAGTGAAATAAGTGAATATTCACTAATTCTGAGTGCCAACCGAACCACTTTTTGCAATTAGTGGTTCGGTTTGCACTTGGAATTAGTGAATATTCACTTATTTTCACTTATTCATATTTAGAGAGTAAAAATTTCATTTACTTATTCGTACAAAAAGTAAAATTAAAAATAATTTTTACATCGGTGTAAGTTCATTTTATTACCACCCGGGTCAAAAATAAAACTTGATTCAGGCTCGCTTCGCCTTATTTTCTTTTGAAGTTATCGATTTGCCGACGATTTTTTGATAAGACTTTATCGACTTAAATTTAATTTTTTTCAACTTTTTGAACTTTTTTCATCTTAGTTTCAACTTATTCATCTTTACTTTGAGCACGATAGTCATTCACATTACTTTTGACTTGCTAAACCAAGTCGAAAAAAAGTCATTTATTCGCCTTACTTTCTCCTTAATATATAAAAATTATTTCACCTTAGTTCCGACTTTTTCGACTTATAATTTAAGTCGAATAAGTCTAAACCAAGTCAATTTCGACTTGATTTCAACTTTTTCGTCTTAAATCGTGACTAAGTAAGCCAGTTAAGTCTAAACCAAGGCGAAAACTTAATATATTTCATACCTCCGTAAAAAAAGTCGAGTTTGTCTTGTGAAAAACGGCTCCAAATTTCGACTTGGTAAACCAAGTCTAAATCAAGTTTTATTTTTGACCCGGGCGTTTTTGTTTTTACAGTGCATAAGCTGGAAACCCTACTGTACCATTAATTTTTAAAGTAATATATTGATTTGTAAACAAATTTTTTTTTTTGTATTTGAAGTACAATTCGTACATCAAAAATAAAACTACTTTTTTACACCGCTTAACGCCGGGAAAAGATTCAACCCCGTTTTTGGGATTACATTTAACGCCAACAATCTTAACACCGAAATACCATGGATTTACACTGGTTTTTTTTAGAGCGTATTCATATTTTGAAAATATAGCTAATATGTGTACATAAATTAATCAACCACTGGTTGAATTAGTGGCATACTTATAGCTGGAGAAATAGTGACTATCCATGGATTCACACTGAATTTCACTAATTCATTTATAGAGAGTATATTCTTATATTTTGCAATGCTCAAATAAAAGATTACTAGATTAATTATCTATTGCGGGCAATGTGAACGACATTACGTATCTTCTTCACCCATATATATTACGTGAAAAGTATTGTAAGGTCTACAAATAAAAAATAATTTTTTATAACCGAATTAAGGAATTTAAAAAATGAACTCTTAGGGATCAAAATCCAGTATTGTCGATTATCGATCTTTAAATAACCACTCTTCCATATATTTTAAATCGTACGATATTCTGATCAAGATAACATACTTGGGTTTACAGACTTGCCTGGTGACATACCACCAACATTTTTATATTAACATCTTAGATAAATGACGGTATCCTTAAATAATTTACTTAATTATGATTTTTTTCATAAAAGTGTATCTAAAGGAAGGTAAAAAAAAAATTAAATATTACGTACACCGAAGATTTTCTATTAATAGAAAAATTATTTTCATGATAACAGGCGCGTTAATTTTTCTCAATGCATGTAATGATTTAATACTTCTATTCAAGATCATGTATTTTTAAGACTTACAAACTCCCACTGAAAGACAAATTAATCAGAATTGATAATATTTATTTACATTTAATTAACACTTATTTGGTGATGTTTCTAATGAAATCGTATTAGTATTTAATAAACCGGTATCTAGATGTCATAAATTGAAAATAAACTATTTGCACAGAGAGAAAACGAGTCTCGAAGATTTATTAAAATTTAATATATTTTAGTATAACCTACCAATGTACTCTCTTAAAATGAATCAGTGAAAAGTGCTGCAAATCAGTCTATAAACAGTCCCAAGTATACCACTGATTGAATAAGTAAATCAATAAATATTTATGGTCATATCCAAATTCACTATCTGCCCAGATAAAATTTTATCGGACCACGTCTGTTCAGATCCATTTTTTTTTTTTTAAAAAGTCACATTATACTTTCATCAAGGATTGTGCTTTCATTTTTTAAATTTTGAATCAAATCGATATTCATGTAAAAATAATAAGTTTAATTAAATTTTTATGACAATTACCGTTGAAGTTCTAAAAAACTTTTAACACTAAATGAAAGTTAGATTACTTATAATTCAGTTTACAGTGTAAAAGCAATAGATTTGTATTAACACTATATTTACACAAGTATGTAACTATAGTTTTTCATTGATGTATTACTCAGCACACTGCATTATTTTTTAAAAACAACTGTCACGATCTTATTAAATTATCATATTATTAATTTCACATAATTAAAAATTTCAATTAATATTACTATAATTTATTCAAAGCCGTAAGATGGACGGTGGCTTCTGAAGGTTCACTTAAAGTTTACAACTTCAATGATATTCATGCTTGTGAACTTTGATGATCACTCAACATTGGTTATTTCTCATGCAGGAGCTGCCAGACTTGAACAACGGGGCCCTACTTGGCCCAGCACTGGGGAACCTAGCTTTGGCATACCAATATTGACCTATACTTGGGTCAAGATTGGCTACTCAATACTGACCATCCCAATCATTACCCGAGCTTGGGCCATGACTGGGTTCCCCTGTCTTGATCATTCAATGGCAACCCAGATTTGGTCCAGGACTGGGTAACCCAGCATACACACACGTATGTAGAGTAATTGTTTTAAGCTCTAGAACTTCGCGTGACGGAGCGATTTCTGATTGAAATAAAATCTGTACTCACTCTCGTTTTTTTACATTGTACGTTTAATTTTTTGTAGATAATTTAAAATATACGTTAGAGCATTACATACAATTAAATTTCAAATTTTGAACTGTTTATTATTTATTATCTCAATGCAAATAAATTGTAAATAAACCAACGTCAATATAAACCGATAGATAGTTTTAATCAAAATACATTCAATAAATTTTCAGTCAATTAAATTCATAAATTCTCTCTTGATTTGCAAACATTTAAATAAACATTTTAATTTATACAAAATATTAATTCTATAATCAACATGCATTTATAGTTTGATTAATATTTCACACTATATAAACGAGTATTTATATAAGTCACATTCAATCAATTTGAAATAAAATCAGCTTAATATAATTCTATAGAAATAGCCTGGATTTATAATACAAGTGAGTGATATGTTTACTATGTTTGTATATAAAGCATCAGTCAAATATTTATCAGATTAATTTTATTTTTTATATCTATTTAAAATTTTTTCACTACTATACTCAGATAAATTTATTCCACTTTCAACTGAAAATTTTTTTTTTAAATGGGCATTCTCATTGAATTGATAAAATGGATTATTTTTCAAAACTTTTTTTTAATAAAAATTGAAAAAAATTTTTTTAATTTAAATGTCTATTTAATTATTATTGATGTTTGAACATAAGTTTTGTAAAAAATAATTATTATACGGAAAAACAGAAAACAGGATTATCGTTACGGCATAATAAGCTACACTCTAAAACCGAGTGTGGAGTCAAAATTAACACACTTGCCAAATAACATTGAAACGCCATAAGCAATCTATAGATATTTAAAACACCGTGAAACGTGTTCTAAATGACTACAAAAAACTATAGTTTTTTTTATGGCCTTAAACATAGAACAAATTTAATATGTGTTAAAATAATACACTTGTAACACTTGGTTTTAGAGTATACTGTTGAAACGAGCTTTTCGAATTCAAGCTTATTAAAGCTGCATTCCATACTGTAATGTTCAAATCTTATATGCATGTCAGATATCTAGCAGATCATTTATCTCCATGAAACAGATGGTACTTGTTCGTTGTCATATCAACTGAATGGCAAAAAATACATTTGTTATAGAATTTAAGTTTCTTAAAATAAGTATTCTTTATTGTATTTTGAATTCGATTATTAAAAACACATTTTTAAATAACCAGCATTTGATGATTTTTTAATTTATCATAATATTTTAGTTATTTTAAAATGATTTGTAAGTATCAAGGTATTTTTATGCCACTATATATACATATATAGGGGTGAGAGGGGCAAAACGGGGTAGGTGGAGCAAAAAAGGATACCCCAAAAATTTTATAAAAACAGTTTGTTTTTTAAAATATTTTTTAAACATTCCAAACTTCCTTTCTTTAATATAACTAAGCACAATTTTAATTTGTTTCTGTGAAAGATTTTTGAAAAATGTCAATGACTTTGGTTTTATGATTAAAACTATTAAAAAACTTTTTTTCTTTCTTTGCATCCAATAATTATGTGAAATGTAATTTTTCTTTACGTAAATATGAGAACATCTGTGGTAGAATGAGACATTGTTCTTCGATTTTTCATAGTAGCTTTTTAAATTTCTGACTTTTTTTTCAATTTTTCTTAATTTTAGAAAATGATTCAAACAACAAACTCTGAAGGAAAATTTTATTTTACTCCAAATCTTTGCCGCATTACCTAGAATGTTGAACTTGTTTCTTCTCCTAGGATACCATTAATAAAAATTTGTTAATCCAAAGAAAAAGTATATGATTTTTTGCAAAGTGCTATTTTATTTTGCTCCAGATTTGCCTGTCTTGAAAAATAAATTTATTGCGCATGAAAGAATTTAAATTTTTAAAATAAAATGAAATAAAGATTATACATTTGTAATTTATGTTGACTTGAGTTTTATCCTTTAAGTACATGATAAAATTGAGACATAGATCAAGAAGCGGCGTTACACATTAACTGACAGTGAGGAATAAGGCATCGGCGTCGTATGTTCACACGGTGGATAAATGTGTTGTATATCCGAAACGACCTTCCTTCCAGAGCATTTAACCTACTATCGACACTTGTATAAGTAAAGCGAGATATATATATTTAATACATGCTTTCATTACATATACCTGCGGCAAAAGTATATAGAAACGCAGGTGCAAACTGGCCTCGGCGCCTTCTCCTTAGTCTGTCCAGCCTCTGATTCTGTTTTACTCATTTTTTAAACCATTTTTTTTTCTCTAACGCGAACTTCATCTCACCTCATTAATAATCCTTACCTTATCTTCTGTCTAAACGATTATTCGATCCCAAATAAATTTTAAGTTATATATTTTAAACTTAACTTGGGCTTTATTTATTTTTTTTTTTCATCAACTACATAGATATTTTAAATTCCATTATTTTTATTATATATAGGGAAAAGGCGGGCAAAACGGGACCACTATAAGAAACTTATGGATTTTTGTGCATTTAAATACGGTTCCAGTTGCCATAGAAAAATATTTTTTCCCCGGGTGGGCAAAAAGGACCAACCCCGAAAGATAACTATTTTTTTTCTTAAAAAAAATTACTATAATGAAATCGTTTGTATCTAATTTAAGTGAAAAAAGAGATTTGCAAAAAAATTTGAAATTGTAAAATTAGAATTATAATTGTATCAAATTTTGCCACTAGGTTTACACTTTGCCATTGCCCGATTCGAAATTAAAGTTCTACTCAAATCCTATTAGGTGCTAACTATAATATCATTAAGTACTTTTAAATCCTCAAGTACTATTTAAGATCTAACAAGCTCTTGCTTCAGATTTTTTTTTTAAGTACTCTAACAAGTTACCAGAACATTTTTAACTCTTATTAGATCCTACTGACATTTAGCTAAAAAACCTTCTATATAATCTCGACTCGTAAGTCCGTGGATTGACAGAATGGTACATTCTTCAACCTATATAGGCAAAATAATTCAGGCTCGAGCCCCAGAAACACCAAATAATTTCTCATCGGTAAAATAATGAATTATGAATAAACAATCATCATAAACAAGTCGACTACAAGAAATGATAATAAATTTATTAACACTATCATTGATTTTTCACCATACCTGCTCCGAAAGTTTAAATTCCTGCTCTGTTTAGAGGAAAGAAAGCCGTATACTTTTCTCTTATGACAAAACAAATGATACAAATTAGCACATACGCCATTCTTTCCGCTATGTTAATTTATCATTATAAACGTATCAGTTTGATTTTGCATTTACAGTTGATATTCTCAATATTCTAACGGATAACCTAAAACTTTGAAATTATTAATAGAATTTTAACAGCCGCCATATATGATTAAAATGATCTTTAGCGAAACTGGTCAGGTGCTAGCTAACACCTCGATTTTATTTTTACTACATTAGTGAAATTTATAAAAATATTTTCGGTCTAATTATTGGGGGTCATCCATTTATTGGTCGAATGACTACACTACAATAGTATATATTTTATTTTTCTAAATATAATTCGTTAGCTGAATTAGATTATTAAATTATTAAAGTTGATAGTACAACAAAACCAATCAAGTTAAGTATTTTTTTATTGCATCAAAAGTTGAGTGTCAATAGCTTACGTCCAACGAATAAGCTATAAAGAACAAAGACAGCGTGTCAATGAGATAGTTGAGAATAAAAAAAGCAAATAAAGAGAAAAAACTCGTTGTTTATGTTCATATATATATAGTATAAAGAGTGTGGATGTGTATGTTTCTCTTGGACCCAGGTGTTATTGCCATGAGAGGTCCTCGTTATTTATTGATTTACTCAATTCAGCAAAAGCGCCGGCAAGTTTCGTGATTAAAAGACGTTACTCGGCACATAACATCACTCTACTCTTTTGTCTTTTTTTATTTATATTTACTTTACTCTTTTAAACTAAAAAATATATATTAAAACTATGGGTAAAAAAAACATGTAACTTAGTGTTTAATATAAATTACTCAATGTCTTAATCGTAATAATTATTTTAAATGAAATTTTTTTTTATCAAACATCACAGTATTAATTATAAAATAAATTAACAATAAAATATATGAGAATGTTATATATTATGGAACTCTGGTGAATGGAAGGTATATATTTTTAAAAAAATTTTGAATTCAGTGGCAGCGATAAAATAAAGAAACGAAAAGAGTAAAGAGAGAAAAGAGGTATAATAAAAATAAAAGGGATCCAGCAAGTTTGTCGCCGCAGGAGGTGCCTCCTTCACCTATACACATCCAAACCGAAAAACCAACATCGGCGTCGACAAATAACTACCCATATTATCCGATCTTGTAGGCTACCATCTCACCATGACTCCTTTGTGCAGACTCGTGAGTACGTTATGAATAAACCCCGTGAATCAGGCGCCCAATATTTTTTCTTACATATCCTCTAACGTATCATCATTTATTTCCGCGCGTTAAATTCAATGCTTCATCTTACCATTTTATTTCTCATATATATTATCAACACACCACTATATTATTTATTTATTTTAAATTAAACTACACATAATACATTATACATTAAAAAGTTTTTATTAATAACGTGGTGTAATAAAAAAAAAAAAAAAATGTAGATAGTTATACTACTTTGTTTAAACTTGAAGGATTATATTTTTCTTTTTTTTTTTTTATTTGCGGCTAATGGTTCTAAAGACCTTAAATACAATTATCTAGTTGTTTGTGTAAATTAATAACCGCTTAATTTATTTTTATTTTGTAAATTTACTGTACAATTAACTAGGATCTTTAGCATTGTTATTTACTCCCGTGAGGGCTCACTACGAGTCTACACCTCGAGGCAGTGTCGGTACCGACAAACGTGCCGACAAACGCTGTCTCACTAGTAGTAGCCCCTTCTTCATTCACTATTCTATACACTAAGTATAGTCCACTCATATAGATATTCCTCACTTACATTTTCTCAGCTTAAAGCATCGTCAGTGATCGCCTTGGTATATTATAGACATGCTCTAACACATGTGAATGGCAGTATGTAGACCCGTTGACATTAAAAAAGACATCATTAATTCTATCATCGATTAGTCTTATATAGTAATTTGATTAATTATTACATATATAATTTACTGTTAGCGATAGCAATCAATTTTCATTATCGGTAATTTATTTTTTAATACATTACATTACTTATTAGATTATTTGAAAAAACTGTCAGTTACTCAAAGGGGCCTAGGGTAAATATCATTTTGAAAAAAAAAAAAAAAATTTTTGTTAAAAGACATTCACATGGTCTAAGGACGAATGGAGCAGTAGGGATGTCGAAAATTTCTACCAAAAAAGAAATTTTCATTTTTATTTTTAGTGGTTCATTTTACCCTGCAATTCCTTCTTTCTTAATATCGATTTCCCTTGTTCATCAGCATTGTCTGAAGTGTCCAAATTACCCTATTTATTTCTCGACACCGTAAATAAAAATTGATTTTCGAAAATAGTGTCAGTTTGCACCGGATTTTCTAAATTGAGGATATGGGGGCAAAACGGCTCCTATCCCATGACGATCGCTCTCTAAAAAGTTTTTAATTTTTTTTTTTATTTTGATGTTCATTCGGGGGGAACTGATTCATCAATACAAACTCACTGACCGGGGCAAGTTGGATCCATGATAAAAAATTTTTGAAATTAATTTCTACGTATTTTTTTTTTTTGTTTGTCAGAAACAAAATAATTATATTGTGCTTTATAAATAACTAGGGCTATTCGGACAATTCAAATAAATAAAAAGATAAATTTTGTTATTGAAATTTTAATTCATTTTTATCTTTATTCATAATAAAAATTTTATTTAGCAACAAATATTAGTATTCATAGTCCACTATTTAATGATTTGAAGATTATAAAAATACAATTAATGTATTCGAAAATGAAAAAAAAAAAATTTTTTTTTTATTTCAATTTTTATTTTTAAAGTTTCTAGCTCTAATGAACCATTATATTCCTTGACAAAGTATAAAAAACCCCAAAAATCAATTTTGTCATTATTTTCGGAGTAAGCCATCATGCTTCTCTTTTAAACTTTCGAGACGTAATATCAAATAAATTACGGAAATTTTTTTTCAGTCGATCATGATAAAGTGGTGCCAGTTTAGTTTGATGATGAAATTATAGAATCTTTAAAAGTCACTTTGCCCCCTCCCCCTTCTCTGTATGTACCTATAAATAAATATTTAAAAAAATCAATGATATATATACATTGATATTGAATAGTCTTTAAAATTGTTTAAAAATTCACTTAATTTAGAATCTAAACAAGAGTTTGAAATTTCGGTGGTAAATTGGCGAAAGTAAAATCCCGGTGAGAGCAGAATATCTATGGTGTATATGTATATGTATGTATAGAATCTCTCACAGTGGCAATAAGGGAAGACAACAGAACTCGTGGTACGAAAAGTAAAAAGAATAATAACAGAGAACTGGCAGTGGCAGAGTACAGGTTGGTGGGTTAGAGATGGACATGGACGGGCCTGCATTGTATTCCGTGGCCAGTAAATCCTTAAGACCAGAGTATAGTGTAAATGAGAGCCAACGCGACGAAGCAGGCGACATTGAAAGAGTCTGAACCGCGAATAAAATACAGTAAAGAGAGAATGAGATAGAAGTAGTGGTACTAGAGTCGATTCGAGGTTGTAAGCCAAGCTTTAAGTTGGGTCTTATAGCCATGAGATTTATTTCCCTGGCAAAGAGGATACCTAACATCCCTTTGTCGCCATGCAGTAACTGCGACTGGTGAGAAGTTGGCATTTTTAAAAACATTTATTTTTATTCACTGATTCGTTCATTTATTTATTATTCATTTATTTTTTAAATCTCACTTATATAATCTCACGAAATTCTTTACTCCTTGGTCTTAAATCTTTTCCTCATTTCTCTCTATAATTTTATCCGTCGACAGCCAGTGCCAGTACCAGAGCCTGTCCATCTCTTCCGCTTCATTTGACTTCCACTGATGCGTGAATCGTGAAATCATCGTGTTCGATTGGTGAGAGGCAAGCAATCATTCTCAATATGGATGTTTTACTTTTTTTTTTGTTATATATTTTTTCTTAATTTATTTATCTTTAGTAATTTTATTTATTTAAATTATGTATATAAATATCTTTAAGTATTTTTTTTTTTTTTTTTTAAAGCAATTGGAAACCCAAGACTCAGAACTCAGGCATGCGCGGCAAAAAACCAAAGGAGATGTTCCATTCTCTAGAGGCTCTTAAAACAGAGAAAAAGACTAAAACGATCGACGCGTCGTCTAACTTTGCATAGTTTAGTGCGGCGACACCTCCCGGTGTCAATTAAATCCTCGTCCCTACTTGAAAAGAGAATCGAGGATAGAAGTAAACTAACCATCCGCTATCCATTTGCTTCCTCATATAAACTACAAGTTCGGGTGTGCCACTGGTTATAGAACTCTACGATACAACGAAAGACGGCTAAATGTGTGTAAGAGAGGCCTTTAATTCAAGACAAACGTCTATGTAGACCTCTGAGAAGTCAAAGTAACCCGGGCATTCCAATAGAATTATAATCGGAATCGCAGGAGATAGAGGAATTCCAAAACGTGAGAGGACACACTATTCTCCGTAATAGCCACCTCTTGGAACTAAACTTTATATCTTGAAACTCCTCTTCAAATTCATTTCATCTATTAGACTTTATTTTAAAATAATTAATGTAATTACTGTTCCAAAATCTTGTTTAACATAGTCGACTTTACACTCTAAAAAAAAACGGCCTAAGTTCACGCTATCCTGGTATTAAGGTTGTCGGTGTTAAATTTAACCCCGCAAACATTTTCAAGAGTTTTCCTGGTGTTAAAGAAAAACGTCGTTTTCTTTTTGAAGTATCAGAAGTCGAATAATATTTCAAACTCTCTAAAAATGAATCAGTGAAATTCACTTCGAATTAGTGAATATTCACTGGAAACCAAGTATACCACTGGTTGAATTAGTGGTATAAACTTATAGCTGTAGAAATAGTGACTATCCACTGATTTGCAGTGAATTTCACTAATTCATTTTTAGAGGGAATAAAAAAAAAACTTTTTTGTTTAAAAAATTAATGATACGACAGATTTGCCAATTTATGGAAAAATCCAAAGAATATTTATCCACTATGACATATTAATGTTATTGTATAAAATATGAGAAACTAAACAGATTCTTATGATTCAAGTCTTCTTTCAAACTTAATCAGCGAGAAAAATGAAATAAAATTATCAATGATTAATTAGTTATTATCTTACACACAAAAAATTAACCTAAAAGTTAGTGTTTGAAATTATGTATAACCCAGAACCTAGTTGTCAATGTAGAGAACTTTAACATTCTATACAATAAATTTTTATTATACGTGTCAAAATTTTTAAAGCTCAAGTTACGATTTTTAAAGTTCAAATATTAATTTTTTCTGCGTCGACAATACATTTTAATATTTATCCTATATGCAGTATAAAATGATTGTATTAATAGTTCTACAAATAAATAAATAACAATGAAAATGATTATTAAAAAGTAAACAAATATTTCAAAATAATGTATAAGATACAAATAAAATACAATAACCTATATAAAAAATAAATTATAAAATAAAAAATTAAATTACATATTAATTATTAAATGTTTATAAAAATAAAATAAAATTTTTTTTCTCTTTCTACACTACATGTCTGTGAGTAATCTATAAAATATGAATAATACTTAAAATTATTGAAAAATTGTAAAATAATGTAGATCAATATAATCATTTAAAATCATAAAAAAATTTATGCAATTTGTTCAGTTTAGTAAAATAAAGTGGTATTGCTTAATTTATAAGTAATCAAATTGCTTTCATCTTAATTAATTATAACTTCGTAATTCTAACAAAATATTATTATTATTGTTTTTTTCTGTTTTGTAGATCTTAAAACAATTATACTCACACCCTCTTATACTCCGATAGGAGTTATTTTACTCCGCATGTACGTCGTTTTAACACCGTTAAGTAGCACCGCTACATACATATACATATATGAAGAGAATAATAGAGAAAGTAAAAAAAATAAGAAAATAAGATGCAATTTGATATGAAGTAAAAATAAATTCTTGATCTCAAAAATATGTCAGAGCATTCCCAAGAGACAGTAGCTGGCTTGCAAAAGGCTCTTACCAATTTGTATGCCGATGTCTATCTTCTAGGAATAATTTATAAAAGATATTAAGCTGAGATCCCTTATCCGTTGGGACGTTCTGCTTGGTACCATTCACTTTCGACTCCCTTTTATATTTTTTATTTTATTTTATTATATTTATATATTATCTATTTCTTTTTTTTTTTTTATAGCTATGTTTTGCTTTAAACCACGATGGTCACACAACTTAAATTTACCGGCAATTTTATGATTACTTATCATGATTCCATACAACGATCATCATATGATATATATGACATTTTTCCACATCAAACCAAATACATGAATAAAGATAAATAGCTATTATTTAGAGAATTTATGGACTGCAATGAAAAGTTGTTTTTTTAATTGCGAGGTTTTATTACTTTTTAAAGTTTCTGAAAAATATAAAAATTGATTAACACATTAAAATATTGACATTATTACATTTCATGTTGCATTGTACAATTGATGTATTCATTTTCTATTCATCATATAAAAAAGTGGTAAAAAAAAAATGATTGTATTTGATGTATATATAATCCTCCTGGCGTCAAAATTTTTTAGCTCAATTTTAAAAGGTCAAGTAAACTAGTTTTTGGTATTTTTCGAATTTTCAATATTCTTATATCCATATAAATGATTTGCTTACGTATATCCCTTCAAGATTGTAATGGAACGAAATTTCTTCAAAACGTCGAAAACATGCTTAAGATTAAAAAATTCAAATTAACCTAGAAATTCATTTCGGCTTTAATGGATTCAAATTTACAACCTTCAATTATGATAATTTTTCATGTCCCAAGTGTAAATTAATCTTCTTCAATAATAAATAGAGCTAAAATTACTTCAGTCTCAATTTAGAACAGACTTTTTTTCACATAATGATATTTACATTGAGGTCAAAATGAGACTTCAGTTGAGCTGTTGAGAATAAATTGAGAAAAATCCGAGAAAACCTACCAAATGAGGGCGAAATGAGTCCAAAATTTACTCCCTGAGAAAAAAATGTGCTCCGAACTAGATACAGTTCTCTCATCGAAGTCACCGTAGTCTCAACGACGCTGAATTTTGAGTGAAAGATGTCTCGTTTGAGCGAATTGATGAAAATTCTCAGCACATATTTTTTTTTATTAGTGCTCCCGAAGACAAAATCCGGAATAATTTTTCGACTCGAGTTCGTCATTTCACATATGATTAAAAAAATTTTTAAAAACAACATCCATTTATTTAATGTCAATTCCTGTAACTTCTTGTGAGAAAATTTTCCCTTTAAATTTTTTCATAGTTTTTAAAAAAATTAATGTTTTTATTATCGATTCTGTTATACCCATTAAATAATAAAGAATGATAAACTTACTTATTATCAACAATTTTATTGTTGATTGTCTTCATTAGAAAACTTTCTTGAGACCAGTCAACAGACCGTAACATAACTTTAAATAAAAAATGTATGTAATAATATATTGAAATTTCAGTGGAATCAAAAATTGAAACTTTCAAAAGTGGTCGATTGGGCATGGAATGTCCCATATATCCCATACGAAAAAATTTATAACCTAAAATATAATCGGTTATAATTATTATAATTTGAAATATATTGTCGGAATATATCCACAAAATTATATCCACAACTTATAAGCAACTTTATAATACATTATAATCCAAAATATATTTTTAAGGTTACATTCGCTGATATATTCGCAAATTATAACCGGAATTATAATAAATTATACCCTAAAATATATCTTTAAAGGTGTACCCTTAGATGTATACGAAATTATAACCGAAATTATAATAAACTATATCCAAAAATATATTTCTAAAGTTATATTCTCAGATATATCCGCAAATTATAACTGGAATTATAATAAACTATATCCCAAAATATATCTTTTGAGTTATATCCTTAGATATATCCAAAATTCTAGCGAGAATTATAATAAATTATACCCCAAAATGTATCTTCAGAGTTACATCCTTATATATATCCGCAAATTATAACGAGAATTATAATTGATTATACCTCAAAATATATTTTTAGAGTTATATTCTCAGATATATCCGCAAATTCTAACCGAAATTATAGTCAACTATATCCTAAAATATATGTTTTAAGTTATATCCTTAGATACATCCGAAGTTATAACCAAAAATATAATAAATTACACCCTAAAATATATCTTTAAAGGTGTACCCTTAGATATATACGAAATTATAACCGAAATTATAATAAACTGTATCCAAAAATATATTTCTAGAGTTATATTCTCAGATATATCCGCAAATTATAACTGGAATTATAATAAACTATATCCCAAAATATATCTTTTGAGTTATATCCTTAGATATATCCAAAATTCTAACGAGAATTATAATAAATTATACCCCAAAATGTATCTTCAGAGTTACATCCTTACATATATCCGAAAATTATAACGAGAATTATAATAGATTATACCTTAAAATATATTTTTAGGGTTATATTCCCAGATATATCCGCAAATTCTAACCGAAATTATAGTAAACTATATCCTAAAATATATCTTTTAAGTTATATCCTTAGATACATCCGAAGTTATAACCAAAATTATAATAAATTACACCCTAAAATATATCTTTGAAGTTCCCGGGAAGAAAAAATTATATATAATAATATATAATCATATATAATTATATAATTTTGTATAATTATACATGATTATATCTCATTATTTTAAACTTTTTATTTTTAATTATATATAAATATACATAATTATTCAAATTTATATATAGTCTTATATAACTGTATATAATCATATATTTTTATATAAATATACATAATTCTGTTATTTTAAATATAATCATACATATTTTTACATTCGCTCGAAAAAATTTTATATAATTATATAAAATTTTATACAACTGAGTTCTAAAAAATTTTATCGAATCGCAATTTCTGAGTGAATATCAAGCTGTGCGGGTGTTTGAATCATAATATTTTGTGAAATAATTTAGATACAACCAAACAACGTAAGCCTATTCATAAAAACTGCAAAATGATTTAGAAAACAAAGTCTATAAAATTTTTTTCTCGCCTCCGGGCGGAAAGCGTCAACTTTTGTCCCGCTGTGCAAAACAAAGTTGCCGCTTTCCGCCTCCGTCGAGGAGAAAAATAGTATACACTCCTCGGAAAGTAAATAAGAAAGCCTCAGATCACATTTTTGTTGACCTCGGCTTCGCCTCGGCCAACAATTACATGTGATTTGAGACATTTCTTACTTTACTTCCCTAGGTGTGTAATATACTATTGATTTATTACCGCATTCATAAATGTTATAAAGAAAAACTTTTTTTTTAATTCTTGGAAATAAACTAACAAAACCCAAAGCGGGATGACAGCTAAAAAATTTTGAAGTTCCAACGATTAATTATGTTATAAAAAACTCAGATATAAAATTAAAAAAGTTTTAGTGAAGTTTAAAAGATTTTAACTTCTCATTTTTTTTTTAATTTGCCAAAAGAAGGAATTATTGCCCCGCTATTAGTGGGTATACCACTATTGGTCTCTTTACCCTATAAACAATAACATAATTGAATACAATACAAATAATAGAATCAATCATTTATTGATGTCTTCAATTTTCTAAAGTTGATTTGTATCCAAATAAATACAATTAACTTCTACTTTCAAGTGGTTCATTTAGCACAGTTGTTAATATATCCGACTTCGAATCAGAAGAGTTTGGGTTCGAGCCCATGACTCGGCGAGATTTTTTTTTTTTATTTTTTTCATGGCTGTTATTGTATATGTAACTTAATAAAGTTATATATAATTATATATTTATACCTCGATTAGACTTTAAAATTGTATTTGAAAATTTAGAATTTAAATTATAATTTAGAGTTATAATCTATGGTTTATAATTTGGATTATAATTTAAAATTATATTTGAAAAATTATAATTTAAATTACAATTTTGAAATTAGAATATGATTATTGTAATCTCGATTATAATTCTAAATTATATCTCACGGTTATAATCTTGCGGCAAAATGTCATATAATCTAGGATATATCCAAGTTATAATCATGGATACATATTTGACTACATTTTCGGTTATAAATATTTTCGTATGGGATACTTATACATGGTATTAAGTACTTATTCTTACGTATAGAGGCAATTTATTTATTCAATAATTGGAATTTGTCGGCATATCAAGTGGATTGTTTCAACAAAAAAACGTCGAATTATCGGAATGCATATAGTTATTTCGATAATACGTCTCCTTTTCTTTATTTCTTTCTCTCAACTTGAGGCTTTTACACCAACGCAAAAGCAATTAAAATACTTGAATGGATAATAAATAAGGTTAACGCGTAAATTACGGTATACGGTACATATACATATGAATCGGCATCAATTTAATGATGGCATTTTTAATTTCTACTGAATTTTCACTTGAATCACTTTGAGATGAGAATAACAATCGATTTACTCAACAAATCTAGTCCCACACACTTCTCTATTTGGTATAGGAAGGTCACTACAGAAAAGGAATTGTCGAGGAATATCAAAGAAAAAAAAAAAAAAATAGAACTGACGTACATACGTACATTGCTTGGAATGTAACGTAGATGTTTTATTCTGAGCAAGTGAGACACATGTCTTGGCTAATATGGAAAAATATGTTGATAGATTCGCTGATTCAGATGTCGTCGAGATCCAAGTGACAGATGAAAAATTTATTTAACTTTTTTTTTTATAACCCTACGGCTATTTTATTAGGTCATAGAATTTACTATTATCGTATTAGTGATTCCCTTGTCTCTATTATTTTTTTTCTTTATGCATAAATTTTATTTCATAAATATATTATAGATGTTTTTAAAATTCTCCGTTTTTAAAACGCTCATAAAATTATTCAATTTTTTAAAAAATTTTCCATTCTTACAATCTCGCAGCAAAATTAATTATCAATTTGTAAGTCCTAGTTAATTAATATTTTTGGATTTAATTTTGTAATTAGATTTAATTGACAAGAAAAAACAAATTTGATTCAAGACTAGAGCAGAAAAAAAGATTATTAAAAAATATATGATCGCTTGACATAAAAAATGTCTTATTAACAGAAAATTTATATACAATTAATTTAAAAAAAAATTATTATTCACCTGAATATGACAAAATTTTATTTCATTGAAGATCATCATTAAGGTAAACTCTTGAATCAAGATTATTTGAATTGTTAAAATTATTTTTTCGCTCAGTTTAATTGCACGGAGAAAAATATTGGCTCGGAACCTACCAATTTTTATCACATCCAAAAAGTTATTATGCATTTGTAAAAAATTTACATGCCACATCACAATTATTATAATGTGTGAAAGTAATTGTTATTAAAGCTCATTGATAAGTTTCTCGCGCGTAGTAAGTATTGTGATGCAGCGTAATAATTTTTCGTATGAGCATATTAATTTTTTGGATGCATCACTTCCTGTTCCAAGTTTGGTCGACGGCATAATAAAAATTGGTAGGTTTCGAACCAACATTTTTCTCCTTGTATTTGTTGCCCTTTCATCAACATTTTATGTGAATTTCAAAAAAAATTCCTGTGCGAAAAATTTGCTTATAAAAAATTTACAAAAATGACAAAAAAAAAATTTAATTCTACCCTGAGTTATGTAAAAAGTTTAAAAATTAAAAATTATCTGAGTATGGATCCCGAAATTCTTAACTAAACAATAAAAATTTTCAGCTGAATTCAATCATTTAACGAAATATTACTTGATAATATTTAATTATCGTTCAAATGAAAGGATATAAAATAAAGGGAATTTATGTTGTAAGGCCATTAAATAAATAATAAAACATTTGTATATTTTTAAATTAATATATATATAACTTTTAGTCGGGTGGAAGTTTTCATGGTTTAGGGAAAAAAGGAACGGGAAAGGTTGACTTTTTCTATAGGTGTATAATATACAATACATACCGTAGGAATAATAATGATTCGGGAAATAATCAGATCAATATAATGACCTTTTTCTTATTGCTTTTTTTCTTCCCCTTAAATGAGCTTCCACAAATTTTAAAAGCGCCATTATCTAATTACAATTTAAAAAGTCAATACTTGTTTTTTATTTTAATAAATTTTTAATATTTCACATTTGTCATTTTAATTATTAACTGATCGACATTTTGTTCGTACATGAGATTCATATTTTATCTTGGTCTATATTTTATAACAGACATTAGAAAAATTTTTGATCTATTGGTCAATACTACTGATAATTTTTTTTTTTTATTTTTCATTTTAAAAACAAATAATAACAAATATTTTACTCCAAATTTTTTCGGCTAAAAATTTTGAACAAAATATAAAATCATTGGAGTAAAATTATTTAATAAAATTTATTATTTTCATTTACTTTTTATGATAATGAAGTTAGCCAATCATTAGTATAATGATTTTTGAATTTTTCTAAAAACGATTAATTATTGAAAAAAAATATATATAAAAAATTGAAGGGGCAGAGGCAGCCGATCGGTTCATGTGTGGCTCGGGCGATCATCAAAGTTAAGCAGCACCGAGCGTGGTTACTGTTTGGCTGGGTGACCGCTTAGCCATGCATTGAGCTTGATCGGACGTCTCTGTGCGCTAGGCGCGGACTGAAGAGCCAGTGATCGGTAAAATGGGAATTTTATCGATCACTGGAACTTCACCTGCTCCGAAAAATGACAGCTGTACTGGCAAAAGGTTTTCTCTGTGGTTTCCCTTTGCCGCTATACTCCCACGGCAAAAAGGTGGGGTATAGGGCATCACGTAATGATGCAGTACAGAAGCACAAGTCGGTCCACAGCCGCATGAAAAAGAGGAGGGAATAGAAAAAGGTAGCGATTGCGATTAAAGGCAAGAAGTGTAAAAGGCATAAATATGCTATACACTGTTAACAATAATAAAAAAAAAAAATATATATAAAAAATTGCACCTATTACTTTTTTAATTTTCTATCTGCGCATTAAAATTTTTTTTTTTTTTGTAATTAATTTGATAAAAAAAAAATAATCCGAAGATTTTTAACTGTCGGCTAACTTCAGGATCATAATTTTTTTTTTTTTTTTTCGTTTCCACTCACAACTATCACAAGTAAAAAACTGCATTATTTGAATATGTAAAAATTGTAAAGAGGTCATCAATGCAGTTAGATTTAATATATTTTACGGCTGTAATATTTATATTTATTCTCCACATATTTAATTATAAGTCAATAAAATTGTTTAAGCATTAAAAGTGATGTTTATTTTTGACATTATCTAATAAGATTGATATTTATATAAACAATGAAGGAACACTTGCATCTAATTTTTTAAATTTATTATTACTATTATTATTAATATATCATTATTACATCTATTATTATTATAATTATAGTTATTATTAATATTATTATTAGTAGTAATATAATAAATGTTTTAAATATTAATGCGAATTTTTATTTATTTATTTATTAATCACCATTTACATTTTATTGTATTTTCATGCGATGCTTTGCATTATTCTCTTACTATTTCATTTATTCAATTACGCACATCATAATTATCTACATTTATATTTATATTATACAAGTTTATCAAAAACAAATTAATCAATCAATTTATTTATTTCTTTTTTACACTCATAAAAAAAAAGTATGAAATTTTTAAATAAATAAATATTTAATTTGAACGGGTGAATTAAAAAAAAAAACTAATTTATCAAACGTGAAACTTTTTGAGTGGAAATTTTATAAAAAAAAAAAAATATGAAATAAATTTTTATAGTAAGTACCGAAAATATAAATTTATAATCACATTTTATAAATATTGAAAATATTTTATCTGTAATGATTATAACGTAACCAATTCCTTTGACCATATTTAAATACGAGTGTGATTGTAGCTGACAATCGGCAATTTTTTTAAATTTGAAAAATAAGTGAATTAAATGTAAATAGAATAAAATTTAAAAAATGCGCATTTATAGAATTTAAAAATCAGTATGTACATTTTTTTTTTTTAGTTGTTTAATTCGTTTATTTGTAATTTAAAATTTGCCTCATATCTGCTACATTCACTCTCATATTTTAATCAATAATAATTATAAAAATATTCCTGAGAAAAAAAATATGTTGAGATAATTGAATCTCGTTGAACAAAATTAACAGTCGATCACATATTTTAAATACTTTTTATGTTGCGGCGCAAATAATTATTTTTTTTTTTTTATGGTGGGAACAGCGTGGGTGTTCAAAACATTGATTTGTTTCCTGCAGCACTAATTTTATTTATTATTATAATTATTATACTCAATAATTAATATGAAGGGGGTAGTTGTATTTATAATATATTTATATAATTATATAATATTAATATATCGCTAGGGTACATATTTACAGTTGGGTCTGCAAAGAGTAGAGGTGCTCATGTTTTTTTTAAACATTTTTTTTTTACTTTTTTTTTATTTTTTTTATTTTATATTGCAATATTTACTCATAGATAAAGATCATTATGTAATTTTTCTTAAGTCCTAAAAGTATTCGCAGGCAATATTTGCGGCTCCTCTTCTCCTAAATATTTATAATTTTTCACGTAACGCGGTCATTGTTATTATTTGATTAAATGTACAAAGATTTTACGTGCTCTGGCACCGATTACATAATATAATATAATATATATTTATATATATCACTAAATAGATCGTCATTTTATTAATAAGTGTCCACAGCACTATTAACTGATTCAATCTCGTAATAATTCCAGTACAGGCATATTATATATATCAACTATATTTACACACGTCACAAGAGAAAATAAATATTTCTCAACTCATTTCTTTCTTTTTCTTTACAATTTTATTTTTTTAAATTCGTAAAGTCTAAAATTTAATTATATCACGCAAACACATCGCCGTTAGTCGAAAATACTTGTAACACTCAAAAAATTGCACTTTATATGATTCCCATATTCTTGTAATCGTAGCCATATTGTTATTTTTTTTTTATTAATAACCTCATTGAGACTAAAGCAACAAGTCGTCATTGGTGTTGATACTAGACAATAATAAATTGTCTGAAGACGTCTCGCTTATAAGAACATTAACGGATAATCTCGGCTACGAAGGCTTTGATGTGGAATCTGGCTCGAGTTCCTGTTCATCAACAGACTCATCACCACTGGTTATATCTAGATCCTCATCCTCAGTATCTACCTTGGTACTAGTGACAGGCTCATTTTCATGTCACGGACTCCCTCCACCACCATCGGCTTCATTCCGATGCCCAGGCGTTAAACTTGGACTTGATCTTTTTTTAATGCTACTACTGCTACGTCTCTCTTGAAGTCCATTTACCATATTTTCAATTGATTTAAGTTCTCCAGTAGCTGAAGCTGATCCACTATTTGCAGTTGCATGCCCACCACCCGTGCCAGGAGTTGGAGATCCAGTTGGTGGTCTTGGTGGAGGTGATCTGGGACTGAGAGTTCGACTTCCGGGTGTTACTGTTTCAAAAGCCGAACCGTGTGATGGAGCAGGTAAAGTGTAAGGCGCAAATCGGTGTCCTTTAAGCTGATGAAGTGGACTCGTAAGAGGATGTGGATAATGACCGAATAAAGCTGTATGTTGACTGGCTGCCAAAGCAAGCTGGGCATTGAGTAGCATTCCTGGTGTTACACCACCATGAAGTCCTAGTGGATTTGGTGGTAGCAGTGGGCTATGTCCATGATAAAGTCCAGGTACTGGTGGATAAAAGTACGGTAACAAAGGTGGATGCAGTACAGGTGGTCCAACAGATACATCTGGCCTTGGACCTTCAGAAGTTGGTCCACCAGGTATTCCACCGCTTTCTGACCCCGAAGACTCACTGCCCTCTCCACGTTCACTCATTCTATCGTCTCGTTCCCTCGAGTGTTCACGTTCCCGATGATGTTGTGCCGGATGTGGTGTATCAGGTCCCACTACGTCCAGTAGTTTGTCATCATCATCCAACATATCATTTACTGAATTTGACGATCTACGTTTCTCTGGTGATGCTGGTGCGCCTGACGCTAATCGGGAAGTACCTCCAGAAACAGTCAACATCGCCTGTCTTCTGCAACAACGACTGAGAGTTAGCAATTGAGGATAAATTACTTCGACAATGTCGAATGCAAGTAATAATAAGAGACAATATTCATATAAATTAATAACATGGTAAAAGATAGAATAATAATAATATTTTTAGTCAGAAAAATTCTGTTTCTCAGACGTTTGAATCAGAGAGCTAGAGGGAAAAAGCATGGATTGTGACTTATGAAGTTGTTACGCGTAACGGTCACTATCGGCAAATAGTCGGTGAGTCGACGATGCAAACACACAACCGCTATAAAGCACGCACGATGAATTGTGGGTTTAGTTATCCTTACAACCTGTTTACGATGATAATAATAACTACGCTCATTTACTTGGTAGCGTACTTGAGTACCTAGAAGGAAAACTAAAGGATTTATGAGAGTCCAAGCTTCAGCAAATAGTGCCTCAAGCACTTAAGGTATTAAATTAATTATCTTAATCGTGCTGCGAACGCCTTTTCTATTCGCCTGGAAATGACGGCATGCCTTCAGGCAAAACTTTTTTCAATTTCGCGTCAATTACATGTGTCACGACCTCGCAATACTTAAGATATATTGTCACTGTTCTATTCGCGAAAGTTTTGTCTGATTTGTTTTTGATAGGATACTGTAAACAACTGTTTTTTTTTTTTCTTTATTTTAAGCAAAAAATTGTAAATCAAGTTTCTACTTTATGATATCACTTAAAAGAAAATTATTGAACAATTATTTTTATTGTCATTAAATAAATAATTTTCTTCTTTGAAAAAAGCATTATCATAAGTCATGATCAATCAACTACTTAAGTAATTCGAAAAATATCCGCGGTTTGAAAGTTTATATATTTATTCTATACAACGCGTAAAAGTACTAATCGGATCGCAATTTTCTACGCGTTATCTTTGGGTGATTAACTTGATCAAGTTCGCAAATAATTAATTTTGTTAAGAAAAGTTAAAAAAAAATTGTAAAATGCAGATTAAAGTTCGAACGATAAACTTGAAATTTCTTTCTTTTCAATCTACCCCATACGAAAATAAAATTAATTGTGATTAGAAGGATCTAAAGTATGCCTCGCAATTGAGATGTGCTCTCTTAAATTTGAAGCAGTGAAAATAGTGACTATTCACTGTCAACTAGTGAAAAGTATGCCACTATTCAAACAGTGGTATACTTTTCACTGGCAATAAGTGACTATTCACTGCCAAATAGTGATTGTCACGTGAATTTCACTGATTCGTTTTTAGAGAGTGCAAATTAAAAATTTTTGACTTAATTTAGAACTAAATTTTGCTATCAATCAATTTTTTGAATCTCTTCCATTCTGGCTGCTAAATAGCGTTTTTTATATTTATCATTTAAAATCTGGTTAATTATTAAATAATAATAACAATAAAAAAATTTAATAAAATATTAAAAGATATACAAGCGGTATATATTTTAAAGTAAATTAACTATATACTCATCTTGATGTCTAAATAAGTTAAATATATATAGTTAGAAGGCTATCGATTAAAAAATCATTTTAATGTCAGTATAGGATGATCCAGAGGGAAACTACACTATAGCTATAGCTAGGAATGGATAAAGCCAACCTTTTAATCACGAAGGTATTTCACACCTCTAACCATCGCAAATTGCAATCCTCCGTAGTTGTATACACAAAATACATGCACACATGTCTATATAACTCTATACATACATAGAGAACTTTGTAAAGTTTTAACTCACACGCGTTTGGGCAAACAAGCGGCTTGCATGCACGCCCCATCGTTAGTCCCGCATCACGATCATGCCAGAGTTTAATCTTACTCTCTCTCTGTCGTTATAGTGCTACAACTATTTATTTATTCTTTTTATTTTATTTTTTTTTATCCCTGCGGGCAAAGCGTCGATCGCACACGATAGACTTGTTCGTGTTTACGAACTGCGTGACGCCTCGACAGATCGATTACCGCGTTGACGATGGGACTCTAACTCTCAATGTTCTCTACTCTGCGTATAAGCACCCTTTTTTACCTCTGACTCTAAAAACTCTCTGATGTCCACCCACTATCACTAGTATAGATATAGATTTAGATTTAGTCTTTAGAGAAAACTAGCCAACATGAAAAATCGTGACTATATCGCATCATATACACGTGTGCAAAACTCTTAACTAGATACATCTGGTTCACTGATATTTTATTATATTTATCCACCCACGTAAAAGCAACAATTTATTTGTTTATATTAAATGCCAGTATGATAAGAAAAAACATTTTTTTTACAAATTTAGTCACACGGAAAAAAATAAACTTTAAAAATTACTGTTTGGAATAGGAAAGAAGTGACAACACGGAAAGAAATCAGTGAAAATTATGTTAAAAAATTTCTATAGACTTATGTAATGCAACTTTGTTTAATTTACATACTTGAATTATTTTTACGCTCTGATTACTGTAAAATTTTAAAAAATAAATTTTTTTTTTACAAATTAACGCTGTAATATTTAAATTTTTCATCTGGAAAAATATAAATAAGACCAAGTTTCACATGTAAATATGACATAGTTGTAATGCAATATTTATATATTTATTAAAAAAAAAAATTAAACTGTTCACAGTTAATTTTTGATAATTTCGAGTTTCAGATTTTTTTTTAATTGAAAATTTTTATTAATCAAATTTGCTTTTATTCGTGGATGGAAAATAACAATAAAATGATATTATGAGAACACAAATAAATTTATCTATATTTTTAAATTGACATATTTTTTCAGTAAACATTATATAAAATAAATCATGTAATTTAAATAACCTTCTTTCTGTAATCGTAACATAATTTTTTTTTTCCGTGCAAAAATTAATAATATGACATATTTTTAATGCATATATTATTTTCATCATTTTTATATTTCTTCCTTTAAAGCATTAAATATTACAATGATAGAATTACTATATTTAAAATGATGTACTCGCGCATGTCTCTTCGAAACCTGGAATATTATTTTCGCGGTTTCAAAGTTTCAAATGATATTTTTTAGTCAATCAAAAACTCAAGTTAAATTTTAAATTATAAAATTAATTATTCCAGATTATACTAATTTTATTACTAACAAATTTTAATAATCACAATTTAAGCTGGAACTTTTTCACACCCGGGTTCAAAAAGATTTATTTACGTTTCATTTTTCCACGCAATTATTGTAGTTGACTATTTTCCATATACATAACTTATTTTTCAAACATCATCAGTTTTGTAAGTTCTGATGATATAAATTGAAGACAAAGTATATAATATATATATATAAGACTCGGTTTTGTTACCCGACAAAGCGGATTACAAGCTCTCTTTCCCTAATACCGTATAATGCGATCAACGGGGTACATGAACGCCACGCATGTCTTCATTACACATATATATACTATTGATAAGATAGAGTGAGAAAATGAAAGAGTATATAAAAGTGAAAGAGATGATTTGCCAGTAGGTAGGTATATTTGCACTTTATGCGTACGAATCGATAGTACCTCGGTTCATATATGCTGTCTGCTGGGGAATGAAATACATATACTCTCCCTCATAAATAGTTTCAAGTTGTGACTACAAGCGTAACATTATGATAGACTTTTGACACTCCAATTATATTAGACAATGTCATTTGAATAATTAATTAAATAATGAATAACTAATTATTAACCAAAAATTACTCGTCATTTTATTTTTTCATCATTTTGTAATACAAAAAAAAAAAAAATCTTATTGTCATAAAACTTTTAAGAAGATTTGTTGAATACTTAAAAATGAATTTTTATAATAAAAAGATTTAAAATTTATTATGACGCGTCAGAGTAAAGATAAAATCTTTAAGGTCGCGTTTTTGTTAGAATCAACGCATTTGTGGTCTGCATGTTATGCCTGACACGTTCGTGTTAGAGGAAAAAGGGTGACAACGCCTTTGACACCGCAGGATTCGCTTGACTATTATTAGTATCATCGTCCACCCTCGGCGACCCCTCGTTGTGCGGAATTATAATCCACCCTTTCAGCGCTTGCGAAGACTAATACGACCCCTGATGGGGGTTCATTTTCAACATCATCTCACGATTGCCCTCAACGTTCACTAGCTTTACATTTATAGCTGCGACAAATTCAAGTAACGAGTGAAAAAGAATAATAAAGAAAGAAAGAATGATTTATAAAGTAGCTAATGTCGTATATATATGTAACTCTGATCTTTCGACCCTTTTTAGAACTCGGATTAGATAATGTTAGAGGGTTTAACCACCATCCCTTCTTTGATTTTAAATTCTGGACACACCTCTAAAAAAATTAAACTTCAAACCGCATTTATTTCTTTTTTATTTGTTTGTTTTTTACAAAATCATCAGAAATGATGAAAAAATAATAAATGTTATAATTAATTGACTATTGAAATAAATAATAAAGATTTTATGGATGCATTTAGCGAGTGTGTAATCTTTTTCGCGGACGATCAGACTCAAGAATGTTCTTTGTGTGTATAATAGCTCGTAGTGCTAATATAAAATTCAAAGCCGGCTTCAAGAGTGGCACCCTCAACGTTAACGATAGCACCGCCTCTGAACATCAGTATGCTAATCCGATGATTGGCTATGTTCCAACCTCATCCCTATACCACCTTGCTTTTGACCCTCGTGCTTTTTCATCCTTCCACTTTTTTATTAACGTCTTCGTACCATTTTTAACTTTTTAACACAACTTGCGTGTCTACTTTCCACACTTTTGAATTCTTTAATATATTTTTATCTCGATATATATATGCCCGCAGTTTTTTCTGACTAAAGCCATTCATTTTTTTTAAATCCTTTTACAACATTACGGCAAAATATCCATTTCAATATTTTGAATAAAAATTTAACTATTTTAAAAATCTATAAATGCACACCTTTATTAATTCTAAATATGAATGAAGCTTTATAGTTAAAAACATATCAACAAAAAATTTATTTTTATTGACTGCCAACTTGTGACTAAAAAAAATTTAATTGCTTTGAGTGACGGGCGCGTGGCGTTGCTTCCACTCTTTAGGGAGCAGACAGTAAGAATAGATAAAGATATCAACTAAGTGAATCTTTCAAACTATTTATAACTCATTTATTATAATTGAACGAATATTCAAATAATAGTTTTCAATAAAATTATATTATAGTTTTTTAAAGTTTATTTAAACAAAAAATTCATGTACAAATAGATCAACTGATGATATTAAAACAACGAAATTTTTTTTTACACACCTTGAGTGCAAACACGCTCAAAATACTCTATTGTCAAATCAAAATGAGTTATATCTGATCATTTTGCTCACGTTAAATCTGATAGTATCTAAAGTCAATTAAATCATAATAATCATATCGAAAAATTATTTTTTTGTATGTTGATCTTACATTTTCTGTATGTACGTCTGAACATGAGCAAGATAATTCACGAATGACACAGCGAATCAACTTAATTACTTTTTAAATAAATCCACAATTTCTTAGAATGGAATTATTTTGAATATCACTATTCTAATTCTCTTCGTTCAACTGTTGTTGCACTATACCAAAGCTGTCGTATATTTTCTGACCAACGGTTATATTTCAATTCCGACGTTCTACTGATGGCAAAAAACGGTCGTATCATATTAGCATGATGATAACATGTTTTTTTTTATTACTAATTGATGAAATAAAATTTTTTTTGTAAAAAAATGATGTGTAAATAAAGTTATAGCACGGAAATTTTATTGATACGCATTTTACTACATAGCATATCAATACATGGTTCCAATTATACATTGTTATTTCAACATGAAAATCTGAGGTGTGCATTTTTGGATTTTCGAAAAAAAAAAAAAATGATTGTTTGTGAAAATATTTGGCTCTTAAAGTACCCGGTGTATTAATTTTAAAATTCTTTAATTTTATTGATACTCACTAACACGATTTTGAGAAAGAAATGTTTAGTGCTCTAAATGCAAGAAAATATGCTGGACATATTTATGGCACTAATAAAAAGCGCTCTTATATATTGGCTAAAACAATTAATAATTAAAATGTATATTTGTATACAATAAGCCTTCGGGCTATAGCAGGGACTGTTCACTAAGTCTCCTCGCTGCACATTCGTGTATGTTATATGCATAATTAATGTTGATGTGTGAGGAAAATTCTATGCATAGTAAAGTTAATGCTATGAAAATCCACTTGAATTCTCTCTTATGGTATACAATATGACTTTAGTTAAATCGAAATAGGTTTCATTGAGCGTTTGACAGCGTGATATAACCACGACGATGTGGTAGCAATAGCCCCAAGGGGTGAATCGACATGAAGCCCATAAACTTGCAATATTGAATACAAATGGACGGATCATGACCCGTTAGAGGGTGCAAATGAGAATTCGAATACAAACCCCTTGACGGTTTTTTGGGGATCATCAACTGCTAGTTTAAATTTATTATTTTGTTACTGGGACTCACTTTAGAAAATCGTACATTATACAATACGGTTTTGCATTTCAATTATAAAGTATGTCAAACACAATTATACTTTCCATATATATATATTTTTGTATACATTGTTTATATTTATTGACGAAAAAAAAAACAATTATTTACATCGAATACAATTTTTTTCCAATTGTTCATCGAAATAAACTAGATATACTTTGATCGTGAGAAAAATAGTGATAAATAAATTACATTTGATTGAATTTAATAAATCCAACTTAAATTATTTATTTCTGTTTTGGAGTAAAATTGTTTTTTCGGAAGAAAAAAAAAATAATTTTATGTATAATTTAATTCATTACTCGTATGTACGGTTCGAGTAGAAAGAAAAAAAATATATAGAATAAAATTACGTAAGTTTTAGAAGCGATACTCACTTTTTTTCTCTTTTACCAGCTCCAGTATCTCGAAATCCTTTGGCAAATGGATTGTTGTCGATTTTCAACTGTGTTATCTGAAAAAAAAAAAAAAAATCACTTAGACCAAATTTTTCAAGAGAAAATTAAATTTTCATGTAAATTCGAGAAAAAATAATTTAGAACAAAGTCAATTTAATTGTTTTAAAGTTTCGATTTTCATCAAACTATTTAGATCTACTTGAATTCATTAAAACCTTTTAAGAGTTTAAATTAGCCTTTAAAAGTAATTTAATTAGGCAATTAATCAGGTGTCAATGAATTAAGCAATTTTTTTGGTGTTCTTAATAGGCATAACAAATTTCTAATTTTTTGTTTTAAATATCCCAATATTTACAGAGATGTTTCTAAAAAAGCAATCATAATTTTTTCTTAATAATTTTTTGGAATTTTTTTTTTTTTTTTCAAAATTAAAATTTATGGCAAAATTGATATCGGCTTTTATAACAATGTTTAAATAATATCTATAAAAAATTTGATACAAAAATATCGATTTGATTTTGAAACTGCATAAATCTACGTAAGTACACAAAAAAAGAGGATTTTTTAGCGCAAGAAATTTTCACTCGTCCGAAAAAATTTTTTGCATTAGAATTTGAAAAAATAATTTTATTGGGGAGAGAAAAAATTTTTCTGTGCAAAGAAATTTTTTCTCGTCCTAATAAGAAAATGTGTTTTTTTTTTCATTTCATAATGCAAAATATTTCTTGCGCCAAGAAATTATTTTTTTTCTGTGAAAACATATATCTTAATGTAATCAAAAAATTGTATCTACGCAAGTCCAATTATATTGTGAAATTTATGTCTCCGTAGAGCTAGAGTTATATCTTCCCAGACAATTAAATATATTATCATATTATTTGTAATTGATTCTGGACATTCTTTTATTATGATAATAAGAAATAGTATGAAAAATAATTAAAAATATTTTATGCAATAAAGTAACGGCCGATAATTTTAAATAAAAAAAAATTAAGGTAGTCTATTTTTTTATAATAATAACAGTTATTATCTTAACGTATCCAGCTGTCGTTATTAGTGATCGTAAAATAAGATTTACTTCACCAGTAAGTCGTAAACAAATATTGAAATTTTATTTTATACCGAAAAAAAAAATACTTGTAATTATGATATTTTATCAGACTATTTTTCAATTGCCAGATATAAAGGAAAGCAATTATTTTCAGATACATAAATTCTAACGGTGACCTTAACTTCAAAATATAATTTTATATTATTGCATTAAAAGTTATTTATTACTGAATAAATATTCAGTAGCATGACACCTTGTTACGTCATTAAGTGATAGTTTAAACACTAAATATTTATTCATAGAAATAGATTAGATAAGCAAATTAATGATTCTAAGAACGATTAAATGTATAATTGTCAAAAATAAATCATGTTCTCTTTTATATATATACACATTGATATCAAGTAGTTTTATATATTTTAAAAAGAATTTTTATTTTTAATAAAGTATAATCACGGTCATAATTTAAATTGAAATCTATAAAATGGCTGCAATAAAAAATAAGATAAATTAAGATGAAAGAAGCCGATCATAAAAAATAACATATACATATATCTATATAAATATATCTTAGAGCTATAAAAAATTGCAAAAATGTTTCATTGGAAAAATTTATAATTTCAAGTTATAAAAATAAACGAAAACAAAAACTAATTTAAATTAAAAATGAATAATTAACAATTTTTTTTTTTCAACGAATAGATAGAATCTACACCTTCTCGTTACAAGACCGCCGGTTAAATAATTATATTCTCGTTCACGTATTTGAATCTATGAAAAAACGTTTTGTGATTAAGCTGAGATCTTAAATATTGATAATAATAAATAGTTTATAGCCATCATTTTTTTCTATACGTAATATTGTAATTCGATAAAAAAAGAATTACTATTTATATCAGAAGCACAAAGGAAGAGAAAGATAGCGGTATAATTCGATATATATATATGCATGTATGTAAAGATGCATAAATATAAATTTATATTATTGCTATATATTTATTTCAATACAATCGATAAATTTATATTTATAGGCGTTTGTTGGTAATTTCAAGGCTCTTTTAGAACCTATATAAAATCGATTTCAATATGACATTTTGTTGTATATAATGACAAACATGAATTACTCGACGCAAAACTCTGATAAAATATTTAATCAATTATATATATCACGCTATAAAAATTATATAATAAAGTAAAAGACCCATTATCCATTCATTTTTCATTGGAGTGAGATTAAATCACCAAATCAATATAAATTACTAAATGAAATGAAAAATAATTGTTTTTTTTTTAGTTTGAAATATTAGAGTAAAATTTTAATTTGAAGAATAATGTTGATAATTAATAATTATTAATTTTTTAAATAAAGTCGTTGAGTGTACCCCATATAGTCGCTCACTAAACGTAGTGATGTACCATGATTTGATCAACACATGGCCATACACTCGCTCAAAGACAGTAACAATCGAACTACATGGAGAAATTATTCTCATTTGCAATGCTATAGATCATAGGAAAGCCGGATTACTTTGATCTCCAGATTCTAATATATTTAGATTGACAAATAATTATTTATCAATGATATGATTTTTTTCTATAAAAATTATAAAAACGTATATTAATCAGTTAAAGTGAGCGACTAATGGTACTAATCGGGTTTAGGGTCTTTTACTTTAAATTTAATAATTTGTAGAAAAATAAAAAAAAATGATTTTTAAAGATTTTGAGACAGTTTACAATATAGTAGTTGTACAAAACTCTTGGAACGACTCCAAGGTGTCTCATAAAACTTTGCCCTCGCGTTAAGATCTTTTTTCCGAATCCCACTTTTTTTTCTTTTACCATTCACTGTTTAACTTGAGCCGGCAAAAGTCAATATTTAATTCTACTTGCAGTTTTTTTGAGAAAAAAAATCAAATAACTGACAAAACAAAGAAAAAAAATAAAAAAAATTATTCAGTTACTTACTTTTTCATTTTGGTAGGCTGTAACGGCGATAAATTCGGTTTCTTTAAAGACGTAAGTTCTAAACGTCGAACACGGTAACTTCAGGACATCATTCGCTCGTACAAGATGAAACCTCGGTTGATATTTATGCATTGAATTTAATATCGTCTAAAAATATGAAAAAGAGAAAAAACAAATTATGGGATAGACAGCATTAATTTTTTTTAAAAATAATTTTTTTCTTTATTGCTTAGTTCGTAATAGCAATTGAGGTATTACGACATATATATTATTTGGTTAGTATGATGGATTAAGGAAAGGATTTTATAATAATTGCTTTTATTCAAATTAAACTGCAGTAATTAAAATGTAAAAAAAAAAAATGTTTCGCTGAATGATAATTTTTGTTTTAAGAAGAAATAATTGCAAGAATATACGATTAATATAAAATAAAATATATATATTGAGCACCATGAGCTGATAAAAAAGTAAAAAAGACAAAAGCCATCGTCATAATCATGAGACTTGTTCAGAAGCACCTCGAACCCGACGGAGATAAAACTTGGATGAAAAGTAGGAGTACAAAGATAAAGAGGAGGAGAAAAAAGAGAGGATGTGAATGGTAATAAATAAAATATCCCAGCGCCATTTGCTGGTGAATCGTAGGCATAGGCGGCATTATACAAAGAGGAAATAATTAGTGTCGGGTAGATAAGGCTAATCTACGCGTTTGTCATTAGCCTATCAACACTATAGCTAAATGCCACCGCCACGATTTTTTTTCATTTACTTTTTTTTTTTTTTAATACTCTCTTTCTTGCTCTATCCAATACAGCTAACAAACTGTCATTCGAAAAAATATGCGAAAACATATCGAGTAATATGTATTTCTTAGTATCTTATGACATTAATTATTTTTTTTAATTTTTAAATGCATCTCTTTTGAGCCTCGTCTTATATATGGTACGATAAAGAAGAAAATACAGATCAGAGAAAAAAAAATTATATATATATGAAGAATTTAATAGTGAATTAACACAATGCAAATGCGAAAAATTTCAAAGCAAAATTAATCTAAAAACTTATTACCAGAAAAGTCTTTTAGTAGAATTAAAACTTTTAGCATATCCATTGTTAAATAAAATTTTTATTAGAAAGTACATTAAGAATATTGCAAAAATTTATATGTTTGGTCGATATTTTGACAATACTAATTTAAATTTAAAAAAATAATTTGGATGTATATAAACAAGCAAAGATTAAAGAAGGAAAAGGACAGACTACATCCACACAGAAGCCGACTTGGCTAATGACTCTGTCCGCAGTAATCTCAGGGTGTTATCTGTTCGGCTACCTGGCTAGAAGCCCACCTACTTGGAATCACGAGGGCGAGTCCCAACAAACAACTTCAATCGGTCTATAGTTTTACGAATTATGCGATATTTAAATATATATATTTTTTTTTATTCATTACACCTTTCTTGTCTTTTATAATTTTTGTTTTAAAAGTTGTTTAATATTCTAATAAATTATAAGAAATAAAATTATAGATAAAATTTTATCGTTGTCTATAAGGTTTAGTACCAAACTAGATATAATTAAAAAATTTTTTATATTCAACATATAATAGAGTCCATAAAAAAGTATTAAATTAAAGCAGTATATATTTTTTTATGGTATACATGATTAAGTATATTGTTGTAAGTGTTGATGTAAATAAATTTTTAATGGTTATGTATACACCGAATTTTGAAAAAAAATTTAAAAAGTTTTAACGAGATTTTATTAATTGTCGATTTATAATTAAGATAAAAAATTTAATAATCAAATAAGGGTACTATAAGTGGCGCCATCACATATAGTGGCGTAATTTAGAATCAAGAATGTGCGCAAAAAGGGTATATACGAGTATAGGGTGGTAGAAAGAAAAGGCAAGGCTGTGGAGTAGGTGGTGAAAGACGGTATTCGGTCGAAGCTATGGCGAAGCGTCCTAAGTATCGACCGCCCGAAAAAGGGGTGGATTTTCCGGCTATGTCGAAGGGAGAACAGAAGGCGTAGGCGACATGTTTCGCATTCGATATATAGTCAGTATGAGGGTGAAGTTAAAATAAAAAAGAAAGGATAAAAAACATCGATGCCATCTTTGCAGTCATTCAATCACTTTTTTATAATTTTTTTTTCAGCTGAGTAATTTCAAATAAAAAACGATGTAGGTAAAATTATGCAATTCTTTATGTACACAAATAAAAAAGATTTTTGACGCAATAAATTTTTACTCGTCCCAAAAAAAATTTCAATCACCCCAAGAAATTGTTTGCATTTTGAATTGAAAAAAAAAGGTCTTTTGGGGGGCGAAAAAAAAATTTCTTGCACCTCGAAATCTTTTTTATTCTGTGTATACTTTTAAGTTAAAAATTTATTTTTGTTTCTTATATTTTTAATGAGAAATAAATAATTGTTACAGCAATTTACCGTCTCAAAAAATTTATAATCTCGAAAAGACTCTTGTCTGAAAATTAGGTGTTTAAAAAAAATTGTTTGCACTTGAAGCACACAGTCATTTATTAAATAATAGTAAAAAAAGTTAAAAATAAATTTAAAAAAATATTCAAATGTATATTTATAAGTATGAATATGTTTCTTTAAATTTAGTGTTTAAGAACTATTTATTATTATATTTGTATATTATAAGAGATGATAGAAGTGTAATACAAAAGAAAAATGAAAGGAACTTATAAAAAAATAAAAATAAAAAAAACGTTAAACGGAAATCAGCCGCTTACATCGACTACCACAAAGGTTTTTATTCCCATACCATTTTTGCTTCTATGCATTAAGAGGATGAAGAAAAACTCTTTGAGGTGGTTTTACGTACTTTTTTTTTTAATATCAAGCAAAAATATATGCGATTCTTGAAAACTAAAATAATGAAAAATAAAGTGAAAGTATAAGTGAAGATATGTAAGCATTAAAAAAATACTAGTTATTAAATTAAATGAATTTAAAACTGAAACAGTATATGAAAAAGGTTCATTGCCTTAACAAGTATACACAAAACTAAAGAATCTACAATATAAGATTGAGGTATTTACGCAAAAACAGATGCATTAATTCGCTATAATAGTGACTGATGTTATAAAGAAAATGAAAATTTTCTATGTAACTCAAAACAGTACCAAATAACTAGTAAAATTATTTCAATGATATTCTTTAAATTATAAATATTTATGGCAAAATATAAAAATTAAAATCCTCAGAGTTCCTAAGAGTATATATGCTAATACGAACACTTGTTATGAATATTTATATTTATTTAATTTTGCCTAAGCAACTAAAATACGACAAATTTTAAATTAATACTTAGGATCGTGTACAGTTAAACCGAGAAAAATTAACGTTAATCATTCTCGTGCTATCTAGTAATCAGTTGCATGGAGTAACGAAATATTTTTATAGATAGCAGTTTAATAAAAGATTAAAAAATACAATGAAATATGGAAAAATAGAAAAGCAAAGATGGTATTCTAAAATATAATGCATTCCTTTCAAAAATTTGTTGAATAGAGCTTCAAAAATAACCAAATATAGAGTTCGTTGATTTAAAACAAAAATGTGAACAATTCATAGGTATGTTACCTTAATTAGAGAATCAATTAATGGAAAAGATTTTCATTGATTGTCAAAGAGGAAACGTTTCATTTGTGTAATAAATTTTTTCTGAATTTTCATTTATTCAGTGCAGCAAAGAATGTTTCATTTGGCTATTGGCCAAGAGTAAAATACATTACTAACAATAATTTCGACCAATTTGAAAAAATATCAGACAATAAAACATTAATGAATAAAATATTTAATCAATAAAATAGGAAATACTAATAATAATAATAATGAGCGAAAAATACGTGATTCATGAATAATTAATAAGAGTAACTGGAAACATTCAGAATGTTCTCTTTTACTCTCGAATTATCGCTTGTGCTGACAATGGACCCGTTGATTGAAGCCGATCGAATGGTTTTTTATCCTCGATTTTTATCTCTCTCATTTTCTTTCTTTTCTTTATCCTGCAACGTCGCGGAACTGGCATTGAAATGCTCAGATGACACCCGAAGGTTTCACTTCCGCTTCATCCATCTCGACCCCATAATTTTGCGGCCGCGGGTCAAACGTAAAAAAAAAAAAAGATAAAAAAATAAAGAAAAGTGCAGACGACTAAGCTAACTTTTTCAATGATGATGGTTAAACCACGTTAAATTTTCCCTCGCCTTGGTATTTCATTTCTTTTTTATTCTTACAGTTTAAGTTATATCCCCTCAAAAGATTGTCTCAAGCGAACAGTTTTTACTACATAATCATTTTGGGTCCTATTTAGTTGTTCAAATACCAATTTTCTCAAATTTCAACTTGACCTTTTTTTTTTTCTTTCATACGTTTTCTTTTTCTTTTAAAATTTTTGTCAACATACAATGAAAACGATATTTTTTTTTTTTTTTTTTTTTACTATAATTATAGTGATTTTTTTTTCCATTGTAAATAAAATAATAAAAATAAATAAATTTATCTAAAGAAATGAAATATGATAATCTTGAATTGCTTTTAAGATTTATCCAGACTTTTATCACAAAAAACAGTTTAAAAAATGCCATATTACTAGGATTATAAAATTTTTTTTTTCATGTACACATATATATGTACTTAAGTAGCAACTGCACCACACATACAAAGAAGACTACTTTATTCTAAAATAATATAGTATCTCTCTAAGAGAAACGGTAGATATCTCATAAGCCCAAATGATAACCCTTGACCACAAGCTGCTCTGTCACAATCTGTCTGGTGGTCACGCTTCGTCGACTTGAAAGACGCAATTACTTCAGCCATCAAGCATCAACGTTCAAGCACATTAATATGATGCTCATATTCGCCTTACGAAAACGATACACTGGCATTGAAAATTTCAGGCAACTATTTTTACTTCATCTAAATATGTATTTTTACTAGACGTGTTATTTGTCACTAACAAAATATCATTTCAGACTTTTGCTTACAAGCTTTCAGCGTTAACTTTTAAAACTTAATTTTGGGTTTTGGTTTCTTCAAATCATTACTAAGTAAGTTTTTTTTCTTTCCTTTAAATTCAAATATTTCAACAAGCTGAATATACAATTATAAATAAATAAAATTTTTGACCTCACTCTTGAGCTTTTATATTAAAATTACGACACAGTCAACCTGTGTAACTTTGGTCTAACCTGGGTAACTTGTGGATTTCTTCCAATAGTTTTTTTTGCCACTAAATTTGGCATTTTAGATTTTGAACTATATATTGAATGCGTAATCGTAAATAATTATTTAAGTCATATCCAAATATCATTTTTTGACGGATATTATTATCCTGACTAGTGAAAATTACTTAGTGTAGTCATTCATGGTTTATTCGATTGTAATTATGTAAATTCAGAGAATGATAAATAGTTAGTGTATAACTAAATAGTTGGCATGCAATATTAAACGTCTATCTAAGCATCTCAACTTAAACGAGATGTTTCAGTTACTGCAAATTGACGTTTTACTGAGTGTAGTAATTACCAGAACACTTATTATCAAACACTGTAATATTCATGCAATGAAAAAAAAGTAAACTCTAGAGAAGGCCCTTTCGAAAACCAAATAAGTCAAGTTTTCAATTAATTGATCAATTATAAATTAATAACATGGTTACTTTTTAATCATTGAGTCATTTTTAACAACTTGAAGTTATATTTTTTTAATAAAGTAAATTTGGCAGCTGTTTTAGACGCGAAGGCATATTTCAGTTCTCACATGTTTCAAATGTATATTTGCTAGCGACAAAGTTTCGCAAAATTTATTCTTTTCGTATAAATAAATGATTCATTTGTAGTATATATTAATAGTATTTTTATCAAATGCTATATAGATTCAGTTGTGTTAAATATGTTCATTTGTCGTAAAGTCGCAACTAAATTGGTTTATTTATTTAAAAGAAATATTTTTTTTTGTGCACTTATTGATATTTTTTACTCATGCAATTTTACTCAAGTTGTATTCATTATAATTTTCTTGTTTTCTAGACGAGCAAAAAATAGTTTGATTATCATATCTATTGGTAGTTAAATAAATTACACAATTATTAACTGTAGACGGAGACAGTAAGTGTTATTTGAAATAATTATCACCACGGTTAAATCAATTACTGTACATTAACCTAATTAGAATAATTAATAACACTATTTTTTTATATTCAGACAAAAACAATATAACTATCATCGTTTTTCTTGCTAAAATTTAACTTACATGAATGATATTTCGACAATAGCCACCATAAGAAACAAATTATTTTTATGAACTATTTGTAAATTAAAAAAAAAAAACTATAAAGTAATCCATATATGAATTCGCCGAAAATATCATGGAAATTTATGGAAAAAGTATATTCTTTATGAGAATCTGTGGAAAAATTTTCTATGTTAATAACTCCAGATAAGAATCCATATTTGAACTCATGAGACTCTATAAGGTCAATGGCGGTAACCGCGGAATTCAGCCGAATGCATCATATATGAATCCATGAAAATCCATATGGGTTCTTAGATGGATTCCTAGATAGTTTCATATCTGGAACGTTTAGAGTGGAACTAATAAAATATATTTAGGGTACTCTCTTAAATTTGAAACAGTGAAAATAGTGACTATTCACTGTTTACTAGTGAAAAGAATGTTACTAATTCAAATAGTGGTATACTTTTCACTGGCAATAAGTGACTATTCACTGCCAAATAATGATTGTCACGTGATTTTCAATAATGCGTTTTTAGAGAGTAGAGGTATCGTTTTTAGTCGCTGTAAGGCCAGCTTTGTGCATTTCAAAAATTTAAATCAAACAATTAATAAAAGATACAATGACAGAATCAATTTTTGAAATGTACAACAGGAATTAAACTAGAAATCCATATGGGTTCCTATAATTTATTCAGCTGGATTTTTTTAAAATGTCATTGATTTCCGTCAGAATTCCTATCGGAAATTAATAACAGAGGTAACTATATCCCTGAATTTTAATAGGATGCATAATTTTCTCCATAGATTTCCACAGAAGCCCATAGCAATTTAAGGATTTTTATGTATTCACCTAATTTATATGAATTTCCGTACGGATATTGTAGATATTATTTTATTCGTCCAAGTTCAGAATACAAAATTTTCATTCATCATCAAATTAACACTTAATAGGTGCGATTGCTATGAATTTTTTTGTCAGTGTACGTCAATATTAATGATCCCTTCATATTCAAAGAATGGTGTGTTCTCATATAAGTACAGAGAATCTCTATAATAACAATAAATATTTAAATAGTAGTTTAAATCATTAATACGTCTTTAAAGATAATTAATAAGAAGGCAAACGACGATAAGTAGTATTAGCACAGAAGACAGAAACTTAATGAAAGGTATAGAGGAGAAATGCTTCGTGTGCAAATAGGAGCGGCTGTCTATACTCGTCTACAGAGGCAGTAAGTAAGTTGGTTAAACAAGAATCCTAAAACATTCCAAAGATAAACAGTAGAAGGAAGCGCGAGGAGTCTTTTCCGGCACATCTTTCATCCCTGTATCTATAGAACTCACTTTTTACTATACACTACTTCTTTCTTTCTCTCTTGTTGTACACTTACATCCATTAGTAAAGTTTGCGTGGCGGCACCTCTGATGTCGTTGGATCACACACGACACTCATCCTGAACCAACTAAATAACCGCTAACTGATTTCCCTCCCTCATTTGTATGTGCATGGATATATGTATACATATTTTTTTCCGTATTTGAAACGACTCGACTACACATCTTTTTAATATTCATACCTCAAATTTATCCGCATCTCTTATTGGTATCTATCTCATGGGAAAATTTTTCCGATAATTATTAATTCAACTGGGACATGAAATATATAAATACATTTAACTAGATACGAGTAATTATGAGAAAAAAAATTTTTTTTAATTAATAATGAAGCTTTTTAGTTCATTGTTTGTACCACGATCATTAGTTACCAATTATCAATTAGTTATCAATAAAAAAAAAAAATTTGAATGTATGATTATGAATTATGATGGGTAATAACAATTGATCATGAACATATATATAGTCCAATAATTGGCAGACTCGTTTGAGGTTCAAACTGTTTGCTTCGAGCTGATATAAATGAAAAATGTATTTATAATAAGTCATTATAATTTAATATTGATAAGATATTTGTAAATATCATATTTGTATGAAATTTTTGCACACCAACTTGAGAAAAGTGAGTAATTTTGACATTTTACCGGAAACTAAATTCGTTTTTTTCATGCTTCCTATTTATTACTTGACACGTATTAAAAACTGAAAGGGTAGTTAATGCAAAGCAGATGGGTTCAACGAGTAGCGCCACACACTTTTGACAAGTATAATTCGTCGACGCCACCTCGTTTCCGATGATGTTTCCTGCACTGTCACTGACAATCAATTTTATTCGTATCAATAATAAAAAATAATATAATATGTTCGTTTTTTTTTTTCGGTATTTGTGATTCTCTAGGGCATTTTTGTTTTAAAAATTTGAAAACCAAAATATTAACAAGTTACCGATACGGACAATAGCAATGTGCCGTGTATGAAACTCTTAAGCAATCGATAGGGCCAGACTACTTAACCCAGAGCCGTGAGAAAGAGTAAAGTTGACTCGGCATATTAGCAACCTTGTCTGATTTCGAATTTATAAGAATATGACGTTATTCATATGATGTATATAACTGCCGTATTATTGGGTTTATTAACGTTCTTGTGATGTTATTCATAAAAATGATAACAATTTTTTAGGAAACTCACTTAAAATCCCATTAGTATGAGCAATACTAATGAATCCACATCGTGACAAAACTGATAGAACCCAATGAAATATTTAGTTTTTGAATATGTAATTACTCATTAATATAGTAAATTAGTTTAGTAAAAAAATAGCTCATGTCAACTATTTTTTAAAAGACAATCTCAAAATGACACATTTGCGTTATTGTATTCAGCTCTGTCACTGTTTTATTTTGGTATGAAAATATCTAAATATAAATTATAGACTTATTACAGTTTTTTTGGAACCATGAAAAAAATCAAATTTTCTAAAAATTATTATGAGATATTTTGCTACGATAAGAAGAATATTTTATTTCTTCAAAAATAAATTTAAAAAAAGTAAATCTCGATTGGTTACACACTTGAAAAATTTGTGTTAAATTTAACACAAATCACATGTTCCAAACGGCCTACTCGATTTTTTGTGTTAATTTAACACATACTTCTGCCAAACAATAATACAGGTTTAAAACTTTTTGAGATCAGATCACACATTTAACTTTAGTTAAATTTACACTCGATGGTGTTGAATAATTGACACAAAATATTTAACCATTGAATTTTTATACACAAGAACACAAAATTTGCAACTGTGTAGGCTGACAAAATTTGTCAACACGAAATTTATGTGGAGGAAATCGGATTTTTATTTTTAAGAAATATAGGCAAAAATATGCTAAGAAGCTTAAAATTCAACACGAAATTTAAAAATCGAAACATTATGTAAATAATGTTATACAATTCCAAGCATAGTTTAAGTAAAAGGAAAAAAAAAAAGCGAACACCCAGTGAGCCAATACAGAATGCTTACAAGTTGGCCAATAAAAAATCAAAAAGTAATGAATAAGTAACCGAAGAAAGATGGTGAAATGGTAGTGCCTTTCATGTTAGCGCATGCCGGGTTGGATTAAAAAGCCGGAAATCCAGGAAAGTGCCGGGAATTCCGTGTAGCTTGGTATTCCAGTGGCGCCAAGAAATCCAGGAACCCACGAGCCTTCGGGGTATATGGCGCTCGCATAATACCGCAGAAAAGAATAAGAAGACGTTGAGAAGTTAAATAAGAAAAATAAAATAAAAAATGACTCCCGGGAAAAATAAGTAAGTAGAAAGAAGGAGTTTAGAAAAGAAGGTGGCTGTGTGTTATACTTATATATATATATATATATATATACTTGCATGGATGCAGTGTAACGGCAAAATTGTAAGACAGAGAAAGAAAGAAAGTGGCATCATTATGTTTTGGTAATTAGCCGAATCCAACGGGTGTTTTCAATTTACTAAAAGGCGCCGCTTGTATGTTGCGGTAAGTCTTTATGTATGCTCTCTCACTTCTTATACGGTCTTGTCTTCATTTCTCAAGGGTTGCAAGACGTGAAAGTGAATATAACAGAAAGAAAATAAAATAAAAGATCCATGTCTACTGTGCGAAATAAAACGTATCTTTATCTCTCAGTTAAGAAATTAATGTATATAAGAATTACATAGAAAAGGGAAAATGTTTAACTACTTTTTTATTTTTTTTGTTTGTTAAGAATTAAATTATTAAGTTAAATGCTTTTTAGCACACATACATAAAAATTTTTTATGTTATCTCAAGTAACTCATTTTATACAATTTTAATGAAATATTTTCTAAAAAAAATATCTCGAGTTCAATTTATTTTTAATTTTACGCAAATTATTTTATAGTTTAAATTTTTATAGAAAAAACTAATCGCAGTTAGTAATTTTTAACTATCGATACTCGGAATATTGTCAGCCAAAATTAATAACCAATTATTGTAGTTAAACTTCCATAAAAAAAAGCCAATAAAATTATTTCGACCTACAGCATTGTCTAAGTATTGAAATCATGGAAGGATATAAATTTATGGAATTTAGTATTAACAGAAATAATTTAATTGTTATAAATAAAAAGTTAAACATATACAATAAAACAATCATACTATTAAAAAAATTAAGTCATTTTTAAAGAATGTAATGAAAAAAGTTTCAGTGTTTGTTAAATGTCGCTGCATGTCTGTATCTACTAAATTACGCAGTATCTACTTATTGGTTTATCTACTTATTTAGAAATTACGGTTTAAACGACTGTAACTTCTGTGCATAAGACTGACATGAAAATAAAAGTTTAGTAAAATAATTACTATATTGTCGAGTAAACTAGAAATGTTTAAAAAATTCAGCGATTTCTACTTATAGGCTGCCTAATTTCAAAATCCAACAACAGCCAAAATTTCAAGAAGTTTTTTCGGTATTTTTGCTTTTGTCTTTGGAAGTTAAATTGCATTTATTGATCATAATTTGATAATTTTTTTTGGTATCACAGCAATTTTAATTTCAGCTATACGTAGAAATCATTTAATTTTTTTAAGTATTTCTAGTTTGCTTAGCGACATAGTAATTTCTGTTGAATTTTTTTTGTATGTATGCGCAATTAATATAATTTCTATCTTATATAATGATTTAAATTATAAATATAAAAGTATAATAGAGACTAATTGAGTTAAAAATGTAGATTAAGAGATTTAACGAGGCAACATTGTCAAAAAATCAAATAATTGAAAGTAAGAGTTAGTTGAATATATAATTTATTGTATCTGGGTGTCGAGAATAGGCATCAATTGTCCACGGACATGGTTAATAGTGAGAGGGCGTTACTCATATGAGACAAAAGTCCGTGGCAAATGGGGCAATTTTGATTGACGATATCGTCACCCTGAGGTGGCTCTGATATAAATTATGATTGGTAGATTGATTGAGCGAGTAAATTAAAGTGGCACGAACGATTGTGGCAAGTGCGAGAGAGAATACACATATATTTAAATATATAGATATACAAATGAGATTGAAAGAGCTGAAAGAAGAAGCGGACGTGGCGAGTGGCTCGGCGTTAAGCAGGAAACTGTCCCGCCGTGGTAGCCCCATTATAGACTATAACATCCCTCTCTTCCTCAGTGTCTCAGTCTAGTCCAGAGCGAGGTACTACTTTATTTTATCATATCAATTCATTTAAAAACATGGCCGGTCACTCAGCAACTCGTCCAACGTGTTCAATCAACTGATGGCTTTTGGGTTCGATTTAATAACTAGCGACAGTTAATGTGAGAAAAGAAAATCACGGGATGTCTTGCCTGTATAACGATCGAGTTTTAAAGCCTTTAAGAGTCAAGTTTAAAACGAGTAAAGCAGAAAGGCGTGGCGAAACGATAAAATTGCGATTACTTGGTATATTCACAGGGTGGTCTGCTGCTGGAGCCCAACAGTCCTATGCACGCGACTGTTGTTCGACTCAGTGACCGTAAAAGTTACGTTGCGTTCGTGGAAAAAAAAAGGTAAAAGATGCAAGTCAAAAAAAGTTTAAAATAAAAATAATAAAATCAACAAATTGAACAACAGAAAATAATAAAAAACAAAAAAAATAAGTAACTTGTTTAACTCTCTTCTTATTTCTTCATCTTCGAACGAGCCTCCTCTCTACTTCACTCGGTAACACATTGCCTTTGGCCACAGTTATTCCTTTTCTTATTCTTAGTTTCTTTTCTCTCACAGAGAGAAAAAGAGAGAGAAAAAACAAAAGAAAAAAAAAGAATTACTTGGTAGGCAGATATAATATAGCCAGCTGTAGACAGCGGTAATCATATGTTTGTTTAACCTCCCAAACCCTTCATTCGAGGTTTCTCCCCCTGTTCGGACGCCCGCCGGCCATGGGCCACCCCGAGATGAGGCCTATAACAACCATACTATTTTTTATACTTTTCTCCGCGCTACCTCTCACTCTTTTTACTCATACCTTTTAAGCCCATTAAGTGATGAATGAGCCGCAGCTCGAGTTTGCTTTAATAGACACCAGATTTTACGTATACTTACTATAGACTTACATTGAGAGCTTACTTGCTAGTTTAAATATATATAACTTAAGAAATTATTTAAAGACCTCTGAATGAGGAGATTTATAGTCTTTTTAGTATTTAGAATATATTATATAAAGAGGTGAGAGCTAAAGATCGAGGGCGGAGTACTCTGGCGCCATGTCATGGGGGGTCTAGGGAGTGTTGAAGATGGGACAGAGAGGGCCGTATAGCAAAACAAGTTGTTCGAAAGAAAAAAAAAATAAAAATAACCGAAATAAAAATATGTAGAGGTGCTTCTCGGCTGCACACACGTTTCCTTGCTTATTAACATCGGGATCCACATCCTACTTGCTTTCTATATTGGTTAAGGTGTGCCTCGATGGGCCACAAGTAGATTTGTAATTTAGATGAGGTCCTATATATACATATATATGTATAGTATAGACACATTTGCCCCATATCCCCTCACATTATTTTGCTCAAAAGTCACGGTTATTCTTAGCCTTTGTTTCAAGTATAAAAAAAAAACCTACAATTCTATAGATATATTGTGTTCCTGATGGGCCCTTGACTAAACTCAGGTAACGAGATGAGAAGCTAAACTAACCTCGTCAGTGTCCTTCGACATTCTTCCTGGTGAATTGATTCGTCCTGCCAGCGGTCTAAATTTTATCTTTTTTCTAGATCTAACAGGCGAATCGAATCAATGGGCGTTTCTTTGCTCTCCACAAGTTTTTAGATTGAAAGCCCAAAAAGACAAGCAGGTGAATCAACACACGCGACGATGATCTTTCGAAACACCCGCCTCGAAGGATCAATTCACTTACATTAAATGTATTTATGTTTGTAAGCATCTATAGTTATTATACATATATATGTGTGTGTTTACTTTCAAGCACCTGGAAGTGCTTCTGCGATTCGTTTATATCCCCGAAACGTGACTATAAGTCGATTTAATCGGTAGCTGTTTGCCTGAGAGAGCATAAATAAGATCTATCTAAGACCGGTACACGAGAATCCTTTACCACGTGGATAAAAGCCCACGGGTATACGCGAGGATAAGCTCTTTCATGGTTGCCGCACACACTCGATGTAGATAGAGGTATATTTTGTTGGTGACATTAACCACTTTAAGAAGGAATCTACGAATGATCAATTGATGAATTTCATTCTGAATTATTTTAAAAAGTGAGATTTAAATATCATATTATCATACAAAAATATCTATCATAATTATGCAGTACAAATAAGTATACGGACTAATAATTAATAATTTTATGTAAATTATAACACTATAATTAGTCTGAGGATATGTTGCGAGTAATTAATAGATATGAAAATGTATGATAAAAAATTAGGAATATGAAAATAAAATTTTTTACGCAATCGTGAAAAATAATATCGTGCTTTCCCACGGAATTAAAAAGTATTACCAATAAGCCACCCACAGTGAGTCAGATCTGTTGGGCAGTTAGTTGGCCAGTTAGTATAAAAGACTATCTTGTATGGTTCAAGAAGATCTTTTCTGTTTAGTTCAGGTAGACGCTCACATAACCTATCTTACCAAATACACGCGTCTCACGATCGGTTTTAACGACTTGTTATGGAAATATGTCGAAGCATAATAACTCGGGTAATAAGAGTAACCCGTGCTTGGAGCAGTTATGCCTTAAGAAAAAGGAAGCAATCCAAGTGTCTAAGTATAAAAAGAAAAATCAAGTGGAAAAGATAATATTCCCTTTACTTGGTTAAACTCAATGCAGTGTAAAATTCAAACACGAGTAATACACTTTAATAATAGCTGTACAAACTAGGAATTTGAATAATTATTTTACATTTTATATACATATATATATATATATGTTAAAATATTTTCTATAAGAAAGAAGAAAGTTTGAGTTTTTTTCTATTAGTAATTTAAATTTAACTGGACGGTTCATTTTTTATTACCGGGTAAATATTAGGATTCAACTCTTTACTACACTAATTTTTTTAATAGTGAAATTTATCTTACGATCTAGAAAATATTAACTTTGTAAATTTAAATGGCTGACGACCAATCAAATAGGTTTATTTTGTTGATAGTTTTTATCAAATTCTAGAGCTGACTAAATTTTGAAATCGTTTGAATTATAGCTAAAAATATTTGCAAAAAACCGTTTTATACCATTTGTTTCTCCCGCAATCGATGCGCTTCAAGTTTTAGACCTGATTAGCTTTTGAAATCAATCGATCGAGTTGTTATTTAGAAATTTTTATAAAACTAAAAAGAAAATTTTTTTTTGTTTTTCTCGTATAGCTCAGAATCTATTTGATCAATTGATATAAATTTCACAGGTAAGTTGATGGCTGACAAACTCTTTTGATTGCGCCCAAAACCAGTCAAATCGGTTGATTGATTAAAAAGTTATAAAATGTTTAAACACCCAAACACTCACTCGGACATCATTCTGAAAACAGTGCGAGTCCTTCTTAGGACCTCTAAACGTCAACATCTAACGAGAACTCGATTTTCGAAAATTGGGGTGTAAACAATAACTTCCCAATTTTTTGAAATTCTTCGATTTTCTTAGCGGGAAGTTAAAAACAAATATTTTTTCCTATTTTCGCATGGGTATTTTTTAAATGTTGACATAGAAAATTTCACTATGTCAATAAAAGAATTATACCTTCATACATGAAATGAAATATCTATTTACACAGAAAAAAAATTTATCTTGAATTAAGAAAGATATTAGAAGACAAACGCCTCCGGAAACCAAGTCAAGATTTTCTAGAATCAAGAGAACTTGTCTGGATTAAAGAAAATTCCTCTTGATTACAGGAGATTTCTACTTTATCCGAGAAAATTAAGGTTTTCAAAAAAAATTTCTTGAATCAAGAAATTTACTCTCAATCGAGAATTTTTTTTTTTCCGTGTACTCTATGTTGACATAGTGAAAATTCCTGTTTTTTTCTTCATGTATGGTTTTATAGCAAAGTTGGACTATTTTGGCCACCTAAAATCTAAAGTGACCATATAAAAATAAATGTTTTATGTAATTAATCAAGACATTGAGTTGGATTTTAATTAAAAACATTTTTAAAATAAAGTACTAATTTTGTTTTTAAGAAAACCTTAATTATTTTTTGATAATTATAAGATCATTAAAGTCTTGCGAGGAAATTTCTCTTATTTTAAAAATAATTTCAATTATTAAGATATTTGTCACTTGTAAATTTATAGAGTAATGTAAAAGTATAGTATATAAATAAGTTAATTTCTAACTAAATCAGGTTTTATATGAAATAATATATAAATAATTTTAATAACGTACAAGTATGTAAGGCGAATAAAAATATCAATTGAACGAAATAATGATTGCATCGACATAAAAGACGAATGGTTAAATTTTTTATCTCTGAATGCTCGAAAGCTATACATATAACATGACTGTCGTCGACATCTCGTCCAAGTTATAAAATGTGGAACGCGTTATACACGTGACAGCGAAATATAACATTGGATTGAGTACGTACGTGAACGCACGCGCTCGTTACGCGAATCTGTAAATCTTATAGTAGTTGCTGCAAAGCTGATTGATCCAATTGTACATCCATACTTTTCTATGTGTGTTTATATATGTATTTATATATGTATAAAGGTATCCACACAAATACTTATCAAGAGAGATAGAAGAAGGTGAGATTGAGACATCTCTCACGCCTTTGGTAGTGCGCGTGAAGGTATGTCGAACATCAGCTTTACTCTTATTCTTTTCCTTCTCCCAAGTCTCTGGCGTCAGCGTTCTCGGGAGCGATTTCGGAATTCGTTGAATTCAAACGATCGTCTACTTCTTATTTATCTTGACCATTATTTTCATTATTATATATTTTCAAGGTAACCATTATGTTTTTAATTCATTTCCAGTAACTAAATATTTATTAATACTTTTATCAAGCCTTTCAGTGTTTACGTAATAAATTTCTAAAATAATATTTATAACCTATTAACAGGACATTGGTTTATTTTGAGATTTTAAAAAGATACAGCTAAAGATTCTTTAGATTTTTAACGATGAAAGAAAAAAATTTGTCAATTCTTTTTCTACAAGAATGAATTTTTTTTTTTTTTAAACACGGAAAAAAATTAATCGTGAATGCAACATGATGCAGTCATGTTGCATTCACATGATGAAATCATGTTGCATTCACATGATTTGTCATGTTGCATTCACATGATAGTCATGTTGCGGTAACATGAGAAAATCATGTTGAATTCACATGATTTGTCATGTTTCGGCTACATGATAATCATGTTGCGGTAACATGAGAAAATCATGTGGCATTCACATGATTTGTCATGTTGCATTCACATGATAATCATGTTGCGGTAACATGAGAAAAATCATGTTGCATTCACATGATTTGTCATGTTGCATTCACATGATAATCATGTTGCGGTAACATGAGATAATCATGTGAATGCAACATGACAAATCATGTTACCGCAACATGATTATCATGTGAATGCAACATGACAAATCATGTGAATGCAACATGATTTTTCTCATGTTACCGCAACATGATTATCATGTGAATGCAACATGACAAATCATGTGAATGCCACATGATTTTCTCATGTTACCGCAACATGATTATCATGTGAATGCAACATGACAAATCATGTGAATGCCACATGATTTTCTCATGTTACCGCAACATGACTATCATGTGAATGCAACATGACAAATCATGTGAATGCAACATGACTGCATCATGTTGCATTCACGATTAATTTTTTTCCGTGAACCATTTACTTTTTACTTTTGAAGTGTATAATTTTTGTCGAGAAACGTTGTAGTCACTTTTAAGAATCTTAAAACTGTGTCAATTGTCTGTACAAAACCATACTACTAGAATGTAGTCATTTTTTTCACCGTGAAAAGATAACTCATTTTTTTTCGTACTGATACAGAATACAACGGCAATGGAAAATAAAATAAAAGTTGAAAATCCAAACGTGCACAACTCACTTGCTCATTCAAAAAATATTAATAATAATAGGAATTGCTTCGCACGTACGAGAAAGATGTATGTACTCGTTTTCGTTGAAAATGCGTCTTAACCTAAGACGTGTCGCCAATGCAAGCGTACCGTAATGCCTCGTTTTAATCCTACACGGAGAAATTATTCTTGTTTGAAATACTATGGTGTCATAGTAATGCCGGACCATATCGGCCACCTGACGGAAATTGAAATAAATACATGCAAAAATTACTATGACCGTAGTAAAAATGACAACGATTAAATCACAAATTATTGTTACCATTGTAAACTTTACTATGGTCATAGTAGTTTTTGCATGTGTTTATTTAAATTTCCGTTAGATAGCTAACATGGTTTGGCATTACTACGACACCATGACATTTCAAACAAGAATAATTGCTCCGTGTATGTATCGAAAATAGCTGTTTTCTATTTTTCAATCATTATTATTGAAAAGTTTGTTCGTTTTATTCATTAATAAATTATCTTTCAAATGATAAGAATTTCGTTCTAGTTTAGCATATTTAAACGAGCGTAAATATGTTTTTTACGTGATTGAATCAACTGGGACCGAGTATTGCTTTGCAATTGAGGTGTGCAAAAAAATATTTATCGACAGTAGATGAATTGAAATAAAGGTAAATTGAAGTAAAGATAAATGTAACACCCCAAATGAATTTATTATATAGAAAGATCAAGATATTCTCAGGGGCAGCCAGTGAGCATCAATTCTCCCTAATCCTCATAAGCCGGTAAAAACGTTTTAAACCAAACTATAATGTAGGATTATATCAGAAATATCACCCATATATACTAAGTTAGACGGGAATAGAAGCTTTAGAGTTTTATCAGAACTAACGATCAACGCACGAGCCATATGTTAGGTATATACTCATATTGTTACATATATACACATATATACGTATATGGATGGATATAAAATCCACATACTGCACATACTCTTGACGTAACTCCAACTCGGGTCTCAAGTCCAATGGAGTGAAGTCTCGATTCTCAAGTGGTGAAGTGAGGCAGCTTTGGGAGCAGGTTTTCAGTGTGATCGTCTTCAGTATTGCTTGTTCTTGCAGCAGACACTCTTGCCGTGCAGTGAACAACCTGAAATTACATCGATCCGCGAGGCGATGAAACTTGGATTATTTTCATCACGCAAGAAGGCACGAGGACTGACGAGCAATTGAACACGACGGCTCAAACTATATACATATATATGTATGCACATATATTTGTGTATTTACACATATGTGGGAGTGTATTTTCGTATGTTTGTACGAGTATTACAGCCACTTATTCACACGGCAATGCTCTCGAGAGGTGCGAAGACTAAATTATAGGTTAAAACCTCATGCATAAGAATGGGAGGACATGAGACCGATATACCAGGGGATATCGTCGAGAAGATTCGAATTATGGGTTAAGCTGTATAGAAAGAGCTGAGAATATTTTTGAGAGTAAGATATATGTATATACATATATATACATATATATTTCTAGACATAAAAGGACGACGTAGAAAAGAAGCCTCAGGTCACGGAGGATGGGCCCACGTCAAAATATGAAATCGAGCTACGATTTCCTGTTTAAATTGATGACTTCTGGCGCCAGTAAGACCCTTGTCCATTCGTCATACCTCACTGTGACCCTTTTCCTTTTACATTTTAGGTAAAATTTTTCCGGATAATTTTTTACTTGAACAACAATCAAATGCCTACTATGCAATTAACTTGTCACAAAAGTACAATAACAATTCATCTTCGTACTAAAGATAACATTACTAATGCACAAAATTCCTAAATGACCTCAATTTAACGCTAGTTACTTATTCTTTTTACAATACAATGATATTGTATTCTATTTAAATTATGATTTTAATTTTTTTTAAATTAATACTTGTGACCGTATTAAATTATTACAAAACACTTAACAATTTTAAAGAGCAAAGATATTTTCAATGAAACAAATAACTTTTTCAACTCTGCGGGGCAAGAAAATGACTTAAATTTGACTTTTTTGACTTAAAAGGATACTGAGTAGGTTAAGTTAGCCAAAAACAAGTCAAAAATGAATGAAGAACACATTTGATTTTGACATGCTTTTGGCTAACTTGAACTACTTAGTATCCATTTAAATCAAAAAAGTCAAATTTGACTTTCTTTCGGTTTAGTTAACACAAATTCAAGTCAAAAATGTCTAATTCGTTCTTTTTTTTTTGACCCTGCAGATCATGTTCATGTATTTGTGAATAATGACTAAATTCTATCAAATTTTCTACCCAGTAAAGTCGATTCACGCTCGAATATTAGTATATATATTAAACAACTATCAATTACCTCAAATTTGTCACAAACGGAATACAGCAAAGCTTCTTATGATCAAAAAAAAAAAAAAAACGTTAATAGAAATAATATGAAACATAGTATAAAAAATCTATCCTATGGAAAACTTTGATCTTTTTGCAGGCATTAGTCTTTTCATGAACTCGTTAACTTATTTGTTGAATTTTTTTCAAAATTTTGTACTGTTCCCGCACGGAAAAAGTATATATACGGATATATAATTTTTCCGTGCGGGTTCTTAGTCTGCTCTGTAAAAAAATGATTTCATTTCTAAAGAACAATACAAGACTTAATTTGAAACTGTGAAAAATTCTTAATCTTATCCGAAAAGAGAAGATTCGTTTGAAATTTTTACTTATGATATCTATATTTATTAATGATATTTATAGAAACTATTGTTTTTATTAGTATTCAAGCAGGAATAGTCTGTTTTTATCTTGGCAGCTAAAAATTACAGATAATGAAGTCTGAACTATAATTTAAATATGAACTTCTTTGGACAAAACTCGAGTAAATTTTATAAGCAGACTATAACGGATGTAAAATTTTATTTATAATTATAAATAGTTTAAACTGTAACATTAGCTTAAAACAAATATAATTTTTTGACCCGGGGTTATCAAACAATTTTCGATATAAAATGTGCATATATATAAATATACATGTAATATTTTATAGTTGAAGGTTTATCACTCTCTTAGCTTTAAAAAATTATTACACCGTGTAGACGTTTCAATGTCTTATGTGAAACATATCGCGACACATATAGGAAGACTAAGTTCCCTTCACCTCTTACGCTCTTCGCAGTAGTTAAATTACGAGTTACATGTCACGCGAGGAAAACTAAGAACCGGCTTTATATAAAGTATACTTCAAGACATACATCGAATATATACGTTGCAATCTATCGTTACAAAGAACGACAGTGTGGCTCCTCGATATTATTAATTATTTTATATATATTTATATATACTTTTATAATATTTGGATGTGTTAAAAATTTCTACTGAAATTGAAATATTTTTATGTGAAATCGATTTATGCTAATGCAATTACAGATAAAAATTAAACATATGCTCTTACAAATTAATCTTAATTAATAAAAATAAAAGCTGACTTGTATTTTTTTTCTCAATTTTATTTCAAAGATTTTAATTAATTAAATTATTAACTTACACAGCTTATACTTTTGATAGGATTATATAATTATGAGTTAATCGAAATTCTAATAACCTTTTGGAGAAAGAATAGAGATTTTGATTGAATGGGAAATGAAATTTTTTTTTACTAGAAAAAAAAAACCAAATTTACCATAGAAAATTTAATTAAAATTTCAACCATTTTCACTTAAAAGTTCTCAAATAAAAGTGTATTATATTGAGGATAAAAACTGGTAGTTAATATTTTTTAGCTACTGATCGTAAACGGAAATAAAGATAAAATTACGTGTCGTCTATAGTCCCTGAATTACGGAGTACATTTTTCACGATACGAGTTTCGTGTCGGTAAGTGCAGTTTTATCGGTTGTCATTCGACGCGCTTGGACTCATTGCATAACTTTTAAATGAATACGAATAACATATAACAACTGTGAACATGCACATTGTGTTGAGTAGAGTAGAGGGGACAGGAGTAAGAAAAAATATCTAGGGGAATAATAAATTTATATAAAAAATATTTATATAATCTATAGGTAATGATTGCATATGAATTTTTAATTTCAAGATTTATGATATTTTTGTAGTTATTCAATGGAATTTGAGAATTTTTAAATGAGAAGTAAAGTTTCCTTTTAAAAAAATGTAAAACAAAAAATTATTGTAATAATGGCATGATTTTGTTTAACTGTAGTATAGAATTTTATGCACAGAAGGTCAAAAAAATCATTTATATCAATTTAATTTTCTATTCAAGTTCTGAGTTCGAGCATAAATAAAATAAATATATATAATATTGATATTATTTTATAATAAATTTATACTATAATGAAAAATTTTCAATGATTTTTTTTTCTTAGTCCTCAACAGTCACATGGAGTCCAGAAAATTCCATCCGGCAATTTTTCACTCTAAACACTTTAAAACCAAGTATGTAGTCAAAATTAACACACTTGCCAACTGATATGGAAACGTCATAGCAATCTATAGATTTTAACACACCGTGAAATGTGTTTCAAGTGACTACAAAAGACTATAGTTTTGCTTACGGCCTTCAAGGTAGAACACATTTAATGTGTGTTAAAATAATGCATTTGAAACACGCTTAGTTTCAGAGTGAATTTCTCTACCCCGATCCTTTGAATTTTAAACTCAAAATATCTTAATAACTATAAAGTTTATCAAAAAGGCACAAGTCATATTTTTTATAGAGAACCCAAAGCGCCACGAAAAAGGTCCCTTACAATTTTCAAGATAACTCAATATTTACAGAGATATTAGTAAAAAACTAATCACACTTTTGTTTTGATAACTTTTTAAAATTTCCAATGGAAAATCTTTCACTTGATTTGCTAAAATAAATATATTTTTTGGATAAGTGAATTTTTGTATAAATTCAATATCAAAGTAAATTTATTCTTGAATAATTTGACCCAAGATTTTAATGAGAATATTCAAAACTAACACAGTTATTGTAAAAAGTCAATTTTTTCGTGTTTTTATCATTGCAATTTTTTTTTCATGTCAAAAACAAAATATACGGTAGTAATGGATACTAGTTTGTATAAAAATGTTTAAAAAATATTTATTAGTTTAATTTCTACAGCTGATCAAAGTCACCATCAGGGACCTATATAGAACCCTTGTGACCGTTATGATTGGAGCCGGAAATGTAACTGTTGAGGGTTATATTTATGTTACATACTTATATTTAATGGAAATAATTTTTCTGATTGAATTAAAAAATTTGCTCAAATTTCATAAAATTTATCAGCTTAGTTATATTTAGATTTATTTATAGACAACTCCTCCAACAATTTTAAGCAAGTCATCAAAAGATATACGTTAATAGTGTTTGCTTAAATTTGAAAAGCGACATCATGCTTAAGTTTTTTAAATAAGCACAGAAAAAAAAGGATTTCTAGGCACAAGAAATATTTTGCATTATAAATTAAAAACAAAAATTTTCATATAACTAGAAAAAATTTTTCCTCGCCCTAAGAAAATTTTTATTTTCATTTCATGACGGGAAAATTTCTTGCAAAGGAAGTAAAAAATTTATGCACCAAAAAATGGTTTTTTTCTGTGCATAAATCACGTGAAAAAATATCTTAATTTTCTAATAATTTATAATTATCCCGTCTATAGATCGTTTAAGAACTTTGAAATTCGTATAAACAAATTAAAAACTAAAATTTATTTTCGCGATAACAAAAAAACGTAGTAAAGGTTTGGATAAAAATTTAATAAATTAAAGTCTCCATCTTACCCCGTTGGGTGTCTTATTAAAATCCTGAGTATACTATAATACAGGTATAAAAGAAAAAAGGAAAAAGACAGAAATATATATAGAAAGAAGCCGGCGTCTAAAAGACATGTAGCGGTTTTCGAGATGTCGCGCCGGCTTAGCCTGAACAAACAGCAAGTAAAAGCCGCGGTCTTGTCGGCCTCACGCTTCGCTTGTCATCGAGTGGCCGCCACCATTGCCTGAATCTTTTTCTCTCATTGTCTTTCTCACGTCTTTACTCTACAACACTACACACTCTTGGTTTCTTATCCATACATGTATTTTTATATTTTTTTTTAACACTTTATTTTAGTTTTTCTTTATTTATCAACCGACTTAAGTGACAATCATGACGCATATGTATATACGTTCAGCTCTTTTTAATGCTATATACAACAAAATTTTTTTTATCAAAGATAAATTATATATTTATACCTTTCATATCTACTTGTCATACAGCATATGAAGAATTTATATTATTTTTTTATGAATAATTATTTTTGTAATTTAAAATATGCAATCAGAATAATTTCATAACTTGAAGAAAAAAAAAAATGTGTATAAAGTAAATATACTTTTATTGTACAGTGATCGCAACGAGCATAGGATTTAATTATGCAGTTCACAGTAAAACTAAAATCCCGGAAGGTGTGATTGGACTCGACGAAATGTGTTTATTCGCGTTAACGCCATTTCGAGCGACGTGCCACCGAGCGATGCCAAATCACAATCAACGAAAACTCTCCTAGCACTAGAATAACTCATTTGGTTAATAGTACGTGCCGACGACCACATTGCTGCTGTTTGATATACCACGAAACTACGTTAAATGAAATAGTGATGACTATATATACATATATGTATAAACGTATATATTTGATATATAGATTGTATACTCTACAGCCTGTAGAATTGAAATGGCCATATATATGAACTATATAGTTCTAATATGTTGTTGCGGTATATATCAGTGGTATAAATTGAGAATATATGAGGAAAATGATTTAAAAATGAGGATTTTAGAGATTAAATATTAACTAATTAATAATATTTACCACCAGCAATTCTTTTTTTACTGAATACTTTAGTACACTATAAACTAGAATTTTAAACTTGAAACTTATGTCTAATATCTAACCGATTATAGACAAATCTGGTGTAATATGACCTGATCAAACTAAATCTAGGTAAATATAATTTGAATTATCTATTCATTCATTACAATTATCAAAAATTGGAAAATCTAAACATGCAAAATTAACCTGATCATTCAAAAAATAAAAGAAAAAGGAAAAAATTCCGTATGTTCGTTAATAGTAAAAAAAAAAGTAAATAAAATAAAATAGAAAAAAAATTGGAGTGTAAAATAGTGATCAATAGATGGCGCCCTCATAAGCAAGAAATAATAGAAAAAAAAATGGAAGCTAAATTTTTTTCATGAATTTTGTCAGTTTCAAGTTTATATAAATGGGAAACAAAAATAATTTGGATAATGATTTTCAAACGGATTCTTCTATTTAAAAATTCAGGTGTAAAATAGCAACTAGATCAATCGTTTGTACACTATCGAAGATAATGTTTACCAACCTCCATGCATATTGAAGGACGCCACAGGTTTTTTACACAACTTTTTTTTTTTTTTTCAAACATTATCATTAAGAAAAGTGATTTAAAATTGTGTTCATTTTATTCATTAATAAATTATGTTTTCAATGATACGAATTTTAGTCTAATCGAGCATATTTGAATAAATGTAAATAAGTTTTTTACGTGAGTGAATCAGCTGGAACCGGATATGCGTTAAAAGAACAAATCTCATTGCTTCGCAATTGAGTTGTGCAATAAATATATAAAAAAAAACGAAATTTTATTCTATACTACAAGAAAAAATAACGTTTTTCTCCCTACGGAAAAATTATGACGTTGAAAATTTTGAATCGAATGTACAATAAAGTATTACTTTTGATATATAATAACTTAAAGATTTAATAAAAACATTATTAATAAATAGAACAGAGTTGAGTTTAGTTCAAGATATGCTATTTTTATTTATTTTTTGTTTTTTTTTTCGAATATTGTAAATAAATTTGAATTTCTATCTCTTAAGAAAATTATTCTTTGAATTATATATGTACACAGATAATTTTTTGATAAAATTTACTCTGACAAGGATAAAAATTTAAAATAAATCTGGGCCGAGAACAGAAGAAATAAGGACAGAATATCTTTTGTTTTAATTTTTACTTTTGTTTATTTCAAATAACTGGAAATTGAGTATTTTTTACCTCAGAACTGAACAATATCTAGAAACAGAGAAGAGAATTTATTCATAATACTGACCCCATGTTACTCACAATTAACAAGTAAAAATTATGAAATACATAATTCTCTCCATGTAGTTAATTATACAATAATTTTGATAAACTGCCCAAGAAATTTTGCCTTTACAAAAACGTTTTTTGGTTTTTCAGTGTAATACCCAACGGTGAAATCAATTTTTTTTATATTTTGGTAAAATTTACTTTCATCTTTTTAAGCACAAATTTGAAATTTAAATATTTTTTTGTTCTTTTTTAAAAATTTTCAGAAGTAAAAAATTGTAATAGTGATAAATAGTAAGTATACTCATGAGAATAAGATAAAAACTAGTTTATGTGCGATTAAATTTAATTAAAAATTTTAAATGGATCGATATTTTATTTATTACATAACTCTGGTATATATAAATATGTAATGCAGTTATCTAATACATATCTTTAGTCAATTTGTTGTACTTTTTAACTGATAATAAAACGGGAAATGCCAGTTCATAAATTATTTTTCACACTTATGTTATTCAATGTAAATTTTAATCGGCTATATATTATCATGTAAGTGAATTACAAATGTCCAAATAAATTATAATAAATAGAAATAATGCTTTTGATTAGTACTCTCTAAAAATAAATTAGTGGAACTTATTATTTTCCAGTAAATACTCACTTATTGCTAGAGGAAAGTATACAACTGTTTCAAGTATTGGTATACTTTTCATTAGAAAATAGTAAATATAGTAGTCACCATTTTCACTAGTTTAGATTTAGGAGAGTATATCAAAAATTAACTTTAAATAGTTAAATACAATCGAAAAAAAAATATTTTTCATTTCAAAACAACTCGAAGTCTATTGCATGGACTGATTGAATTCAGAATCTAATCAAATTCGATTATGAAAAAAATAATCGAGCAATTATTCAAAAAAAAAAAAGAAAATGATCAGTATATCTCGATCTAAATCTAAATTTCAGCAACCAAGAAAATTATCTTGAATAAAATCTTCGAATTTGTGCACTAAGAATATATGAAATTGAAAATTTCCAATAGCAAAATTTCTAGTAAGAAAAAAATACCCTGTTTCTAAAAGACTATAGTGCGTGTATAATTGATAAACCGTTTTAGTTTTCACAAAAAATTATCCTAAAAGTGATCGCATTTATTTTCGAGATATGGTCAAGCAAAGATTAAAAAAAATATAATTATTTTCTATTAAAAACACTATGAGTACATTATCTATAAAAGCGTATAATTATTGCATTTCTCAACATGAATCACAAATAACAAAATAGTATATATATAATATATATACTTTTAATGAAGCTATTTTATAATGCTAAATTAAATAAAAATATATACATATTATTAATTTTAATGTATAGCAAATTTATCAATTCACCAAAGTACACTATGTTGGAAATTTTGTTTACAAATCATATATATATTTGATTTATTTTAATAAATATATTATTTATAATAAATTATCGACGTTGAGCATAATTACATCTAAAAGCTCTCATTATATAATTAACTGAATTTTTGTCAATTATTAAATATGAATATACCGAATTTGAAAAAAATTTCTTCAAACAAAAAATGATAATAATAAAATTGGCTGTTTTAAATTTATTATTCATCGTAAATAAATAGACAGCATATATTTTTTAGCAAAAATTCTAACACATGGTACATGAAATTAATTACTTGAGTGCATTGAACTTTTTAAATGTATAAAGACTAAAAAATTCCAAAGTCCTGTAATCAATGAAAAGTATTTTAAATTCCACGTATCCGATGAACTGTATATATCAAAAAAATTTGAATATTAACGACCATTATCAATTATGGTATCACCGGAAAACTATAATTGATTTTATCAAATTGATAAAAATGTGATAAATTGTAAGCTATTTTTGTAAGATTAATTGAGAAATGCTCATTAAAATATTAAACTTAAATATTACAAAATAAAAGAAATTTCCTATTTTTTCGAGATAAGGCAAAAATTTATTACAATCGTTAGACATAAAAGTAATGCATCAACTAGAGTTCTCAGATTAGGATTAATGTAACACAATTTTGGTGAAGAAAATCACTCATGGAAAAATTTGATGCGTGAAACAATATTTGGGGATGATTACTTCTTACAAGTTAATTGAATACTATGAATCAAAATTAAAAAATCAGAAATTAAATTGAGCCAAATTGAAAAAATTAATAATTGAGGGAAGAGATATTCAAATGTTTCATAAAAAAAACTAGCGACAAATAATAATCATATATAAATAAGTAGGAAAATTAACTTGAAGTTTTTAAAAAATTGGGATTAAGTCTTTAACAATAATAATGTAAACACATACATGTCCCCCACTACACTATCGTATGTTCGCGAACGTTTGCGCGACTAGCAACAGCTTGTGCGCATTTTATACCGCGGTGGGGACGACGCCCGCCTCTAGATACGCCCTCTGCTTTCCCCTCTCGCTGAGAGATGAGTTTTTATGTATTGATATGTGTACGTATATGTGCGTGGATGTATAACGCATGTAGAATGTATTACATACGTGTATCACACAGGGTGACCGATCAGTAAATTCGTTAATCCGGCTATGCAGTCTTCGCTAGTATAAATGTACAGAAAACAACAAAAATAGAGTGTGACTGTAGTGACATACATTTCAAATTTTTGTACATGTACATCTATATATACAGAAAAAAAAATTTCTTGGCGCAAGAAATTTTTTCTCATCCTAAATAATTTTTGTTTTTAATTTGTAATGTTGAAAATTTCTTAGGACGATAAAACGATTTTTCCATCAAGAAATCCTTTTTTTCTAATGTATATGGGTGTGTGTGTGTGGGGGGGGGGGGGGGGGGGGGGGGTGTATTTACATTTATTGAAACATGTGAATGAAATGAAGTCAATGTTTTTTAAATTACTTCGGATAAAGTTTCAAGTTTTTAGATAAAGAGACAATCATAACAACAAAATTTAAGAATATAGTAAAGTTATATAATTTAAGGGGTGGCAACTATTCCCTCTAAAACCAAGAGTGTTACGAATGCATTACATTAACACACATTATAACGTGTCCATGTTTAAGGCTAGGCCGTTCTAACCGGATTTTTGAATTTCACTTTTCTTTTAAATTATTAATCAATTGTTATAGAAATTTTTGCAGCTTCAAAAAAATCTGTAAAACAAACTTTTTTGGAAGATTAATCGTTCCGATGAAAATTTTCATCATTTAAGAGACATAATTATTGAAGATGTAATTCGAAAAATAAAATTTGAATAAAAACTTTTCAGCGTTTTTTGAGAGCATAACGAAGGTTGAAAAGTTTGTTTTTACAAAAAAATTCTGTCTTGTGGAAAATTTTTGTTGAAATTCTCATTTTTTAGATGATTGCGACGACGAAAGTTTGATTGATTTCTTTCACAGACTGTAAAGAAGAGGCCATACGTTTCCTCATAACAATCGATTTTCAAATATCATTATTTCGGTAGTTCAATTTTTTTAGCAATTCTAATTCAAATTAATATCTGGTACAGGTGAACCCGAGACAAAATTGAACAATGTATAAGAACCGTAAGTACGTACGCCAAAATTGAAGAATATTTTGGAATTGAAAAAAAATTTCTTCTTTTTAAAAACGTTTAATATTGACAGTATCGAAAAGGATCGGGTAAGTCGACCAAGTCGGATAATGCAGTCAAAGTTTTGAGTGTAAAAAAAAAATTTCGTTTTTAAAGTTTTCGTTATTCGAGTTTTTTCTTCGAGAATCAAGAAACCGAAAATGCAAAATTTCTTGGCCTTGACTTATTGAGTAGAGCACTACTTCAAACTCTTCGCATTATGAGGCGTGCAAAATTCCTAAAAATTACGAGCGCACTACAAAGAAATTTTTTCTCAAAATTTTAATTCAAGTGTCTATGCTGCCTATGGTAAGCAAACTGCCCTATCTTATCCTCGACCCCATAAATAAAGATTTTTAAACGAAAAAAAACTTTTTACAGCCTCCATCATGTTCTTATTTTGATCCGGGTTTTATTCAAGTCTTTTTTGAAATCATAATAGTGTTTTTCGTCCGTTATTAATTCTCAATGTTAAAAACCAAATAATAAAATGGAAAGGGAAGAATAGATTAAATATTAATAGGATCGTTTATTTAAATGTGAAAGAACCTTTTCTTGCACACATATATAAGTTGGTATTAGTATATATATATACATATATATTTATATATATAGCACACAGTAGTAACATTACACTTTATTGAGATACACATGAAGCTGAGGAATCTATCAGTTTGGGGATGAAGAGTGTTTGATCGTGTTCAATTCGACCCTCATCGTGAAGACACGGTCAGAAATAGAGGAGAAATTCACATACATATACAAATATAAGTACACATCAGAGTACTGATGCAGTATAACGTCTGTATTTGTGGATATCGAAGGGATGTTGAATCAGAGCCGGCGGTCGTTGGGGTCTCAATTGGATCGCTCACAAGTGAAAGATAGATTGTCTGGGATCGTCTTACGGCTTGTTCGAATCTATTAAACTGAAATGCGCGTTGCGGTAGTTGTACCATCCCCTACAACTGCTCGGGCCAACCCCTAAAGAGGATTTAGTCCTTGTGAGCTCTACTTCGCTCTATCTCTTCCAACACCGTGTTTCCGATTCGTCTAAATCCGTCGTCTATGGACCTAATACATACATATATAGATATATATATATATCCATAAATTATATATACACATATATATACGTAAAGATGTATAGAGCAACCAACAATAAGAGAGATAGACAAACAGTAAAGTGCTCAGAGATAATTAATTCGAAGCCATAAAGATATTTTAGTTTTATTACCCTGGTGTATATATCTATATATATGTATGTATAATGTTTTATTAATATTAAGAAATAAAATAAAAAAAGATAATATATAAAACATCGAAAGATTAATGTTACATTCTCTTTTTTTCACACGAAAAATATGAATACTGATCACCGTCTTATATATATATATATATTTAATTTCAACGTAGTATATTTATTATCACGATCAAGTATTCGGTATGCTTTGATCAATTCAATTAGACCGCAAAAGGTATATACGATGAATAAATTAATTGATGAAATATATCCATGTCTCTAAAGCTTCGTTTTATGATCGTTTCATCGCACCAGCGGTCTCATGAGATTCGTACCAAAGATCAAAAGCTTTATTCAAAAATCTCAAGGCAACTTAAATTTTCATAATATTCCAATGAATATAAATATATATAGCAGTTTTAAACTGTATCCTTTTTCTTTAACTTAATTTAATTCTTCTTTCTTACTCGTTTAAGTATACACACAACCACTAAGTTTTATTTTAATGATTAACGAGAATCGTTGGGTAGTCGTGAAGAGAGGCGTTAAAGGAGATAACGGTTTGACAGGCCGTTGGGTCACCATGTCCGGAACTCGTTTCGACTAATCACCACCTCATACTCTTTTACTTATAATTATTTATTTATTTATTTTATTTTGTGTGAGTTTTATCCTCGCGGCTAACAGAGAACAAGTATTTAATTCATATTATCAACATATATATTTTATTTTATTTCCTTTAGCTCGCAAATCTTTATCAGATATATATGATTCTTTTAAATATATAGATGCTTAAAGTGCATATTTTTTTACTGCACGCATGCATTGACAATCTAATAACTATTAATATGAGCATTAAAGATATAGGATTAAATTGAAAAAAGACTTAAAATTATTAAATGATTACTATAATCTAGGATCATCTAATAGTATGCATTATTAAAAATTAATTATGAATGTATAGTTACATAGAAGACTCTTAACGCTTATACGCTCATCGACATTAATCCTCAACTGCATCATTTGCAAATCATTCATCCGCTTCGTGTTTACATTACGTTAACAAACTACCTCCTGTCTGTATTACAATGTGTCTCGACAGATCACGCGAGTTATCATGTAATAATACGTCTATCATCACTACCAGTGCCAGTGTTATTTTTCATCAATCCATCATCAATATTAATGAGCTTATAAGTGCAGTGTAACACGATTCATATCTAATTTAATTAATAATAATTATAACTGATTCCAACTCACTATATATATATATCAATAATATTTATTAACAAAAGCACCGAACTCTTGGGATAATTTTTGCTAAAAAATCTGCGTGTACATTGAATACCCCCTTCAATGGATCATTACATAAGGGCTGTATCTATAAAAACAGTTCATACACTGAAAAAATTATATATATCATTAATTTTACTCTAAAATTGTAAGTGAATTGAATCTAGGACGAATAATTACTTTTATATTTATAAATATTGTTTAGTTTTAAGACAACAACTACTCAATTTCAAATAATTTGAAGACTTTGATAGAGCAAAAAAAATTAAATAAAGGGTATAAGTTTTTATCTTTTGCATATTTCTTCGGTTTTTGGCCTAAGTTTACTTGCAATTGTAAGATAAATTGTTTAAAAAAATCTCTCCGTGTTCACAGAATAAAAGGATTCCTCGGTACAAGAAATATTTTGAATTATAAATTGAAGACAAAAATTTTCTGAGGATTAGAAAAATTTTTTTGGGGTGAAAAAAAATTTTTTTGCGCTAACAAATCCTTTCTTGGTGTACTAAAATCGTCTGTTATCGCCTTTTCAAATTATATACAATATTTATGAATCCACAGTAAAATATTTTATGCAATAAAAAAAGATTGTATAGATATTATGTCAATATATGAACACTATAAACACATTTTACACGTGTATATTTTACACGAAGTTGTACATAAAATGAATGTCAAAACCAACACAGGCAAGCACTAAGATCAATTTTAACATATACAATTTATTTCATATACATTTAAGAGTATTAAGGGTATAAAAAGAAAATTACCATCACTTGAAGATTGTAAACATAAAACTTTTCACAACCCTTTAATATATCGTTTTTTGAACATTAACTTAGAGAAACAAAGTCGAGCTGGACTTTTTAAATTTAAAAAAAAAGTTCGAATCAGTTCTTTTGGCTTAAATTTAGTCTGCTACACAATAACAAAAAAATTACATAAAATCGGATAATTTGGGTAAACTACTAAAGATATAAAGTAAAAATTTCCTTGTGAAATTATGTTTCTTTGTCTCCTATAACATCCAGAATCAAAAAATCAACAACGAAATAAATGAAACATATATTTTTAAAAATAAATAAACAAACTACAGAAGTAAATTTCATGAACAGCAAGAATTTGATCATTTTTTAAATTTCAACAGTAAAAAATTCTGGTGAGAAAAAATTTTTTTTTCTATAATTTACAAGTTTTTGAAGTGGCGTTAAAAAAAATAAAATTATGGTTCTTTCAGATACATCATAATGTATATATACACATATTCCGTTATGTCTTTATCCTATTTATTATAATGATCGGCACCGGTTTACCGGATTCTTCCACGCCTGTTTCTCGCTCGACGAACGCAAATTGCCCTGCGAATTATCCTTTTCAACCGTACACGTATTTGCTGTTCCTTTTCCGTTTGTCATATAAACTCATTTGCCTCATTCACTCTTACATTTTATCTATATAACACCATTCAATGTTCTACATGATTATAATGTTTTGATATAGGGGATGACAACGTTGATCGCCCTTTTAATCCCGCATGGCTTAACCACCACTTATCTATTTTAATGATATTCTTTTGTAATTTCCTTCATTTTTTATTACTTTTTACAACTTCAACGATCCTTGTCTATACATCTATTGCGTACTCACGCGAGCATGTGGTCTAGATAATAGTAACCAGGATGAGTCTTGTTGCCAATTATCTTTAAGACTATCGTGTTTTTACGACCACTCGATTGTTTTTTTTTTTTTTTTTTATATCAGTATATATTAATAACTGCAGCAACTATTATGCACGACAAATAAGCTTTTCTATATTTTTTATTTTGTTTTTTTCACCTTCTAATATATTTATGCAATATATACACAATAAATAAGGATTCGTGTGTTGATATATACACAAATATTGTGTTGAATTAACACTCTCTTTTTTTTACACTGACGAATCCTTTATTTTCAATGTGTATATTTATGCATATGATTTTAAATTAATTTTCCGCACAATTGAAACAATTAGCGTGAAAAAAAAAGTTTTGAACTATTGCCATGATTTAAATAAATTTTTAAAGCAATAATTGTATTCAAAGTTCATTGTTATTGTCGAATAAAGAAATGAATATATTAAGCATCGATGATAAATTGGAAATAATAAAGTAAATTGTTGATGCATCTTTTTTCCATGGAAAAAATAAATTTCGAAGAGCCAATTTAAAAAATTTAACTGGTAACTATTATCCAAGATGTATGTAGTGCCATTAATATGATATTTGATAATGTAATTATTATGTATATATATTATCATATTTAGATAATAAAACAATACGCGCATGAACATTTAGATGATAATAATGCGCAGACGCAAATCACTACATGGTATAAAGCTATATAGGGAGCTATCGGCGTTTCTCTTGGATGCGCACGAACACACCTTGATACCCATCATCGTGTATAGTAGTTCGAACGCGTCAAAGAAAACTCTAGAGAGCGTCAGCCAAAATGGCTCCCTACTGTCTCGGTGCCGGTTCTCCTCGTCTAAGGCACGCGATTTTACGTAATAAAGCAAGACGAGTACCCTCGTGCCCACGCGAAGTGCATACGTAAGGGTATTACATATATCAAGTGGAACGAATGTATTCCATAATATATATACATATATATATTTAGTTATATATGCATAGTTGGTTACTAAGCTATTATGTATCCCAATGCAAAAGGAATCTTTTAGCAACAATGTTACAAAATTTGGGTTTTTGTGGGTAACCACTACATCCATTTTGCGTGCACGCATGTATGCATGCAACTCTTTCAATTGTTGAAAATCTTATTCGCTATTATTATTGTTCCTTATGCACTTTAGTATTTATTTTCTCACCAGAAATTTAACACGTTACTGAACTTAAATATATTCTTCTGATAATATGCTTTGCAATTTTATTCTTAAATTGATTATTAATATTGTTTTTTTTTGTTCAAAAACACGTGATATTGATATTAGTATTCGAAAAAGTTATATATATGAACGGTAAGCTTCTATTAATTTTGAAATAGAGGCTTATATCATTTTTTGAAAATATTACTTTTTGTATAAATACATTTATTTTATTTTCGATAAATTTTTGATATGATTTGCAATGAAATCCAACTGATTCTTCGACAAAAATTTATAAAAGTCATCATGTATAATATTGTTTTTTCTTATATATTTTATCGCTTACACAGATAGAAAGGATCCAAAAACGAAGTCAAAATTTTGTTATATCAAGAGAAAATTTTCTGAACCAAGAAGTTTTTGGCATTCTTTCTGGATTATGAAAAGTGCTATTGGGCCAAATTATATCACTTCTTTCTGTGCATAGATTTTGAAATTTAAAAAATTTTGAGATTCATCGGCCAATTCTTACTAATAATATTTTTGAAATTAGTTCATCCTATTAATGAGTGGGTTTATAACCTTACAGGTCTATCTAATTTAGCTTTTGCAAAAATATATATTTTTGAGAAAAATAAATCAGAGAGACTACCGTAAGTCTATATTCAGTAAGTTTAGGTAATAATTACAGAAACTTGGAATTTTAAATAAATTCCAAGTAAGAAAATAAAAGATAAATTTGTTACTGAAAAAAAATTTGAAGCATTAAATGACTAAGAATTTTAAAAACCCTAAGAGATAATGAGGGTAAAATGTTTGATGAAGTAAAATGTTAAGAAAATAGTACTTAGCAAGACAGCAATTATCGTCCTTGAAAAACATCAGGAGGTCAAATAAGAATTTAAGTACTAAGAGTAGTGTAAATAGGTTTTGTGTTGGGATTTCCCTTATTCCCATATGAGAATTAGAGCAAAAGTGGCGCCTACGCTTTTATTTTATCTGTTATTATGTTTAGAAGAAAATACCTGTAACTAAAAAGAAGCCACAATAACATGTGGTAACGTTTTAAACGGAAGCAGCTGTCGTATTTTACTCTCTCATCTTTTATGCTCCTGTGAATCTTCTAACTGGCCTTATTCACCTTTACTTATCCCGTATGTCGGCGTCCCTTTGGTTCGTTCCTTCAAAGTATCTGTTTGTCATTCTCAAACACATCGTCATCACTGTTTGTGTCCCCGAAGTGGATGGACGACCACATTCTACATAAACGCACCGAGAAGAGAATCTTCCAATAAAGACAAGAGACACAACACTCTTTTTAAAACCATTCGGGTAAAAAATATAAATAAAAAATTACATTGTTTACATTGCTCGACGTATTTTGCGCGAACTCTTGACTCCAATACAAAGTTACATAAAAAAAAACATAATTTTGATTCCTAATAAACAGCACGGTATAAACTCAAGCCATAGCTGTTTTATTCAGAAAAAAAAGGATTTTTTGGCGCAAAAAATTTTTTCTCGCCCCAAGAAAATGTTTGTCTTGATTCGTAATGCGTAAAATTTCTTGCGTCAAAATTATTTTTTGTGGACTGATAAAGTTATCGTAACTAGAGCATGTTATTATGAGAATTAAATCTATGTATAGATTTAAAAAACTATATCACAGTGAAAAATTTTTTTAGTCATTAACAGGAATGACTTATTCATACAAAAGTTGATATTTTCAACTATTAGTAACGCTTTTAAAATACATCAGTGAAAAATACTGACAAGCAGTGAATTTTTATTGATAAATGGCCTTCAGTATATCATTGATCGAATCTATACGTACAGTGACCATCTATATCAGTGAAATTTCACTAACTGTCAGTATTGTTCACTAATGAATTTTAAGATACAGTGACTTTTAAATTAACTTCAAAGCCATTTGCAAAAATCTTCAAGATTTCAATTAATGAGGAATAGAAATAAAAGAGAATTTAAAAAAATAATGTAAGTAGTATGTGTGCATGTATGGTCCAAGTCAAACCTAATAACAACCTAAGGAATATCTTGACTAGGGTACACTGAAAAATCTTCAACGGATAAAGGATAAGCATCAGCCCGAAATAAATAGGTGCATGTATGTAAGAGTCGAGCTAATGCCGATTCCCGGACAGAGATCATCACAACGGGACCAGGTGAAGTATCTCTATTAGCCGTATAGAAGGGTTCATTTTTAATTTTATGGGTCTGTGAACAATCTGGATGTCAAAGGATCATAAGTCTTATAAAAGTCTCCTGAAAAAAAGCTTTTTTGTTGGTTATCCAGCTTGCTCTTCTGGTTCTCCTATATTCTTGTCTTATATTAGTCTATGCAATGTAATGTAGGTGAAGCATTCGCGGTCACATTAGCTCGACGAATGAACGAGCAAACAAGCCGAGACGAGAGATTGATGAGGAGGTAAAACGAAAGAGAGAAAGATAAATTTCATAAAGAAAAGAAGAGAGCAAGCACATGTACACTCATCGTGAGCTCTATGCTGGACGGAAAAAAAAAAATATCAGAAAACGAGTGTGACAACAACGTAACCTGGTAAAGGAAAAAAGTAAGATGAGGAAGAGGTAAAGAGAAGAAGAAAAAAAAAGAAGAAGAATAATGAAGAAAGAGAAAGGAATAAGACGGGCAGCTAGTGAGGCTGAGAAAAAGTGGCCTGACAAAGGTCGGCTGCCACGCACACTGCTCGGTCGCCAGCCAGCAGCCATTGACATCGAGGTTGAGCAAAAGAGGACTAGATTTCACGAGCCAGCGATGCAAGATGATTCAAAGGGTGCCGACAAACCCGCAAAAGGGATTCGCGGGGACGTCGGTGAGGGAGGCTTCATGTTAACCCGGGTGGTGGCTGTCTTTTTGCCAGAACTACCCCAGAATAAACTAAAATTCCAAACTTCAGTAGAAGAAGAAAAAATAATAATAATAAAAAAAAGAGCCAATTGAAACGGATGTGAGAACGGAAGAGAATTGTCAAGCCTCTTACTTAATTTAACCCTAATAACTTAATCTGGATTTGTTCTAGATGTTAAATTCAAGAAAATTCTGTTGCTATAATTTAATTTACTGCAGTTTAATCAGACTATAAGCAATTATCATGCGCTAAATGGAATAAGACATGTAGATATATACTTAAAGTTTAACTTTATAATAACTATGAGGCTTAGTATAAGGAATTACTTAATACTAGTAGTAAGTGATTGGTTGGTTTGCGTTACGTACAGTACTTACATAGCCGTGCTTATCGCTCATGTTGTTGGTTAATTTGAGTTTATGGAAGCTCACGACTTTTTGCATCCACTGTTCTCCGCTACTTGGTGAGTCTGGGTGTATATACATCCTCTTGGGCATTTCAGGATCCGCTTTTCCGGCTACCATCCACCTACTGTTTGTATCAATTCAAAAATTTATTTTAGTCACGTATTTTTTAAAAATATTTATATATAAATTTAAAAGCCCATGGCAATTTAAAAGTTAAAAAATAAAAAGTCGTTTTTATGCTTTTTTAATTTCTAGTAAAATATTTTTTAATTAATTTTTCAAACTTGCTACGTGTAGTTTAAATTAATTGATAAAATAAAATTATAAATATTATCATTATGAAAAAATTATGTACTGTGATAATGATCAATAAAGTCGTTTTTTATTTACAAATTTTAATATTCTGTACAAGTTAAAAAATAAATGTTAAATTACTTTTAATCGACTGTATTCACAATATAATTAAACTCAATTATTTTAATATAAAAAATTATGACTTTTTATTTTTAAACTCCTCAATTATCATGTTTTTTTAAACATTTATAATTAAAAAAAAAAAATACTAATATTACACATGCCAAACGCGATGAAGATGAAGATAATAACATTTTATTTAAAGTATTCATCCATAATTTATAAAAAAAAAAGTAATTAATGTGTTCATTGACCAACTCAATAGACTTTTATGATGTCTTAATTAGTATACTCCCCAATTAAATAACCAAGTAAGAGCTCAATTTATTTTTAAATTTTAAACTTTCTTATTGAAAACTCATTTTTTTTTCAAACTATTGCGATGCAAAATTTTTTCTTCAGAAGAATTTTAAACAAAGTCAAAATTGGCTCTTACTACACAAAAAATAATAATTTCTTGGCACAAAAAAATTTTCTCGCACTCCAAGAAAATTTTTGTTTTTAGTCCATAATGCCAACAATTTCTTGGGGTGAATATAAATTTCATGTGCCAAAAAATTATTTTTTTCTGCGCAGGTTTAAAAATGGGATTCTAGTGTGAAAATAAAATAATGAACTTATTTTTCTTCATCTCCATCGTCGATTGTCAGAGCTTGCGATCCCCATACCAGTCGAAAAAATGATCTTCCTCACTTGCTTATAAAAATGTTATCAAAATATCACAAATGATGATAAAAAGTCTTATTATCATAAAACTATAAATTATTAGCGGCGATTTATTAATTAATTAAATATTTATATTTACTGGACATAATATGCATATCATATATTATATACTCTTATAAACGTATATCAATATTGCCAGTTACAATAAATTGTTTAAAAGGAAATAATAATTTTCGACGTGTATGAGGAATTGTTCGCAGCGCACGCTCCACGTTTACAACACGAGGGATTTAATAATTTAATAGATAAAAAAAAACTCGATGAATTTTGAATATTTAAAAAACAACATTATTTCATCCGAATAATAATCACCTGTTGTGAAATTTATATCGGCACTCGTCGGATGCCGCGATGTCCATCAGAAGTATGTAGCTAGCCTGTTTGTCTAAACCGGACACCCTCACTTTATAAGCGGGAAACATGCGTCTGCGAACAATTTGCAATTGCAAGAAAACAACATTGCCAATTAGTTGATTTCTTTCGTCCACTGTTTGTTAAATATTCTATACATTATACTTTCTTTTTATAAAAAACATAAATTTAGTCCTGTGTTTATTGATTTATTTATTTTTTTATTAACAAACACCATTATAAATGGCGGACGAAGATGCTGGTAAATTAATATCCAAAAGGCAATGTAGTAATTTGAATTTTTATTTTTTTATTGTCTTGTATATTTCACCAGCAAATAGTCTACCTGTTGTGAAATTTATATCTGTAGTCATCGGCTGCAACAATATCGAGAAGTAAGATGTATTTGGCCTTGGCATCCAAACCGGAAACTCGGAACTTCATTTGTGGAAACATCTGCCTAGATCCCGGATCAATATTTACACACAGATTAGAACGCCTTATATCTTCATATAATTAATACAGGCATTATAATTATAATATATTTATTATCATACAGTAACTATTTTTATTGTATTTATGTCTTGTTCTAATAAAAGCGTCACATTTGTTGAATCACAATATAATTGATTCAAACATATGTCAATTAAAAAATGTATATATACCAGCACTTAAAACATAACCGGTGTGAGTTCGCGGTATTAAAATTATCTGTGTTAAATTTGACCCTGAAAACAATATTGAAAAAAAAAGGCGTTTTATTTTTGAAATATCATAAGTCGAATTGTATTTCAAACAAAACTTCTACTTTGTTGCCTCATTTGGGGCTAATTGAGCAAGGCGCGCTGAATGCATTAAATGCGTGCCGAGCGTTGGTCTAACCTATACGTTTGTATACATGCAATTGTGATAGTGACAAAAATGATTTAATAATTTGGAATTTTTAATTATCTAGCAATATTTTTGGTCCTATAATTAGTCATTACTTTAATTTGATATTATTTACTTGATAATTATTGTTAAATATATAATTATAAATACAAAAAGAGTAATAATAATTTAAAGATTGGGAAGTTTTAATTTTGTTTGATTTTATTTTAAATTTTAGAGTTATAATAATAATATAAGTATGCAATAATGATAATAAATAAATATTTGCTTGTTAATCACAATTTCACGTTGTATTCATATCATTCTATACAGTCATTCCGTTTATTTTAGCCATTGCACAACTAGCCCCACTAGTGGGGTACGTTGAGCAATTTTGAGCGCTTGCGCATTTCCGGGAATAACTTGTAAATTTACGCTTTTGAGTCGCGAGACCTTTTGAAGAAGACTAAATTAGGAATCTAACAGCACACGAATTGATTAAATCCGATGAATCGTCTTAAAGTTATGGAAGGTCAAACCAAAAAGTGATCAACTAGCCCTGCCCTACCCTACCATTCGTGGCTACTGCTTCATTTTTGGCCATTAAATACTTTATTTTAATGAATGAAAAAGTGTAAAATAAAATTCCCATTTTATTAGTGGGATAAAAGCATCTTTTAATATATTTAAAAAATTAACTATGTTATTGCGTCTTTTACAAATTATTTTATTAAAATTTTTCAAGAGTCCAAAGTTGGCCCTAACGTGGCCAAAAACGGTACTTCTATACCCCATTTATTGTATAGATAATCAATTGATACAGCCATGGTTACTGTTTTTTTTCTCCGTATTTAAATCAGTTATATTACCTTATAGAAAATATCACAGTTATAATAACAATAATTACAGTATTATTCCTAAATACACTGAAAAAAAGACTTATTTGGGTCGACTAAGATTTAATTCAGCCAAAGATGTCGAATATTTGGATATGGCCAAAGAAATATTCAATTGTAAAAAAGATATAATATATCTGAGCAATTTAATTGCGTGAAATAAGTGGGTTATTTGTGGTAAAGAAATGATCCATTTGCTCCAAATATATATATTTTAGCTGACGTAAATAATCAACTTTTAAAGACATTTAAAGCTAAATATATTTTAATAATTTATAGCTACTTCAAAATTAAAAAAAATTGTATTTGTCAATTTTTTATCGCAACACTTATATAATTAATAATACAAATCACCCTTCGAAACAATATTATTACCATCAGCAGTGATATTAATTTTGATTGGACCATGTGCTTCAAATATATGTTAAGTATCACCAAATTTTCCGTTATTCGCCACAAATTTAATATCTTCACCACAAATATATTATAGTAATTTCAAGGAACCAAATATTTATTTGTGCCAAATAAATGATATATATTTCAGTCAAATTATAAAGTATTTGAATCAACTCTCCTATTTAGTTGTACCAAATATATTTATTTGTCATTAAGAAATATTAAAAAAAAAATCACAAATTGATTTATTTGGGACAAATATTTCTTTTTTTCAGTGTATTTAACTTGATAAGTAATAAAAAATTTATGCAATTTGTCCTGTTCAATAAAAGTGACATTACTTATTTTATTAGGTAATAAATTTATTTTTAGAATTTTGATAGATTATTGAAACAGAAAAATTAATTCAAATCCATTTAAAGATGGAGTAAAAATGAGAATTACATATGATGCTATTGGTATAAGTCTGACTTATTTAACCAGTCCGACGGCAGCCATCTTGGCTCACCCTATTCCTGAGAATCCATGTCGCGTTTCTTCCAACTAGAAACCTAGTGTTTTATTTGTAAAGGCCAAAATGCTAAGCAACCAGTGACAAACTTGACAGATAGTAAGTATACATGATGACAATAAATAGAAAATAAAATAAAATGAAAAAGAATTACAATTGAAAAAGACAAAGAAATAATCGAAGGTAACGAGATAATTAAATTATCCAGTCGACACACAGAATTAATTGGTACTCTCTAAAAACGAATTAATGAAAATCACGTGACAATCACTATTTAGAAGTGAATAGTCACTTATTGCCAGTGAAAAGTATACCACTATTTGAATTGGTGACATACTTTTCACTAGTAAACAGTGAATAATCACTTTTTTCATTATTTCAAATTTAAGTGAATAAAGAAGGGTGGTTTATATGTCTAACATTAATTCCAAGTATCGACCACCGCTATTTATTTTACATTCGACAAACCAATGGAGTAAATTTTAAAGGGACCATAAATTGATGATTACATCAAAATATGAATTTTTTTTTTTATATAATTATTTTTTTCACAGCTTGACTATATGTGGATTATACTACTGGAAGAGAAAATTCTCATGTGGACATAGATACAATATATATATGAATACGGATGTAACAAAGAGAGGATCTTTTATAAAATAATCCAGGAAATAAAAATTCAACCGGAAAATGAATGAAATAGTGCCGCCTTGAGGTATATGAAGTCTCAATAGAGATTTTCAGGAGCATCTGCCCACTGTTGGCCGAGTTTAAGTTTCAATAGCGGCGCGAAGAGTCGCGCGAAATAGGTGACAGTAGAGAGAATTGATGAGAGGGCAAAAGAGCGAAAATAAAAAAAAAAGGGAGCATGTATATGTATAATCATGTCGCTAGCCAAGTTCTCATTTATGCCTCGGTGGACTCTCGAGAGGATTCTAAGCCGGATTATCCGCACCAGCAAAAACATCCTCGAGATTTATCTTTTTTACTCACCACCAGAGAAACCCCCACAAACTTTTCTACTTAAATGTTTTTGTGAATAAAAAAATTTAATATCAGTTACAATTAATTATAGACCAAATTTAATTAATATAAAATTTGGTATTTTGAATTAGTTACATAAAATTTAATAACTTTTTTTTTTGTATTTTATTGAAGATGTTATCAATGACTTGTAATATAATCAGTTAAAAAAATATTTCTAATTACGAAATCATAAACATTCCGCTAGCATATTATACGATCATTCATTTTTTATGAGATCCAAAAGCGTATAATATAAATGAGGCGCCAACAAGACGCGAAGATGATCAGACTAAGAAAAGAGAAGCTGATGGAACCCTGAGGAGGTTCACTATATACATATGTATATAGGCGTTTCGTTCACATAAGGTGTCGACAATTTTAAGTTTTAATAGCCTACAAGTCCCGACTATTAAATAGATGAAAAAAAAAAATAATAAAGTAAATAATAAATAATAGACGAGGTTAATTTCATCAAATTATTATGGGTTAATATTTTAATATCTATAGAATATTTGAATAATATAAAGATTGGGCAAAAAAAATAAAAATTTAATTTTTTAAAAGTCAATTTTAATGACGATTCAATAAATTTGATTATCAGAATTAATTATTAATGAAATGATTTTATATTTTTAATTAAAATGTTTATCTAATAAATATGTCAATAATTTTGTTTATAGAAAAATATTAAATTTAGCGATTTTAATTTTCGAACCAGACAAAAATAAAATAAAATAATAAATAAATAAAATTTATTTCTGGACAAGATGTCAGATAATAAATGCTCATTAATGGTAGCGTGGAACAACTATCATCGCTATAGAGCGTGTACGTGAATGTATAAAGATCTTGTCAATAAATCGGACTAAATTGTTATTTATCGCAGAGATCATTAGTGACAGAGAGATAATTAAATTCTGGTGCAGTAGCATCAGAATGTAATTCACTTCATTGCGCTTTGCTCAATATTTATACCGATACAAATAATTTACGACAAATTCATTGCATAAATTAATGAATTTAAGAATTTTTTTAATTTGTCAAATAATTAAAATTATAAATATATTTATTTTTATATAAACGAACAAAATATATAAATTTATATAATATAATAAATAATTTATCAGTAAAAAATTAAATAATATATAATAGAATTGGGTAAGAAAGATGATCAGTACAAGGTAAAAGAGAGTCGGCGTGTCTCTAGACTGTTGTTTAACAAATCGGTACAAACGATCGTTGTAAAGCAGTTAGGGTTGAGCTTATATGTGGCTCTGAACCTTCAATGCAACATTGCAACGTCCAGTTTACTAAAGAGAGATGAGCAAGACGATAAGGGTCCGATAGTCGCCAGTCTTTATTTTTTTTATTATTTCTTCCCTACCTTTTTATTTATTTCTCTCTTTCTTATTTTATCTTATCTTTGTCCTCTCTTACCTATTCCTCTCACTAGCATCACATTATCGTCCTCTCGTTTTGGACAAGAACCCCTGCAGAGTCATGCAGAAACGCAGTATTTCCGAGTCACGACCAGACTATTTTCCTTGTTATTAAAAAAAAAAATTTTTTTTTTTTATTAACCTTGCTTTTGACTAAAAGTGTCCACGACGATTTAATCTAGCCAATGGTAGGAATAAAAGCGGACAAGAGATCTTTAAGAAAAAAAAAAAAACACTTAAAGTCGGTCATCATGAATAGGAAGTTAAAAAAAAATTGAGGGTAACCTTCCACGTGTGCTTGTGTCAATGTATATATATATATATATATCTGGGTGTCATACGTATATGAGCTTATTACGCATGCATATACGTATATACGATAGAACACTCAACAAGGGTCTTTCCTCAAACATAAAGCGACGACGGAAATGAAAATGCAATCGCATACGTTTCAACGCCAGGGTTATGTTACTACACAGTGTAGTCGTATAGATCAAAACCAAGTTACACTAAATCAAACTGTATTCAAATAAACTATTTCGCACATCAAACATTCACTTTTTACTTTTAAATAAATATATACATATGTATTTACTGGTGCTGTTCAATACCGGAAATAATTAACGGTAATTGCGTTTCATTTGAATAATATTTTTTCTCGATGTTCAAATAAATTACCTTTTAGTGGTAATTGTTTTAATTTTCGTTATTTTCTCTATTTACTTTGATTACTCTTTCTGGTTGTGTAGACATTTGTTTTGAATGGTTATTTTAAACATTGACAAAATAACTACGGACTCTATTTTAAAGATATGGCACTTGAGTGAGTTAAATTTATTTTTCTAATTTCAAAAAATATATATATCATATTTTAACGAATAATTGGTTCTTAATTTTACTAACGAGAAAACGATTACCTGAACTACTGTGACTTTGTAACGAGCAATAAATTTCTTTACAAGGCTAAAAGTAAATGCATTTTTCTTCATGGAGAAGAGTTATTTTCATTGTCATTTACGAGAAAGTTTTTAAATATAATATTTATTTTTTATGTGAAATATTTAACAGTAAAAAATAAATATTATTATAGCTGTAAAAAAGTTTATGACTTTGTTTTATTTTTGCTTATTTGACGGCAAATTGATGAAAAAACAAAATTCATGATCTTAAATAAATTACACAACTGAAAAATCATCAATGAAAATTTTGAGCTAGTGCATGAAAATTTAAACGGGATCTTTTGCAATTAGTTCACATCAATTTTTAAATTCAGACAAATGATTTAAAAAAAAAAAAAAAAACATTACTTGTGAAAACAAAGCGATGTCAATTTATTTTTAAAATGTATTTGTAAATTAAAATACATGATTATAAATGCTTAAAATAAGGTAAATGTTTTCATAGCAAAGTATACATGATTTGAATAATGAGATATATCAGAAAAGTAATTAATCAGGCCCCAGGATTCTCTTTCAAGAATTTAAATAAGTATGACCCTTCTTTTAGCCATCTGCCAAAGATTGTTACGATGTTAAATATAAGACATTAATTTATTAACTGAGTTATTGTTTCAAAAAAAAAAAAATTAATTTAAATACCAACAGATAATTGTAGTATGAAAAATATTAAAAAATGAAAATAATGTCAAGTTAATAAAACTTTTAGACCACCCGTTAGACACGGTGGCTTTCTCACACCTCGAAAAGAAGGCGTTATGAGGAGAAACAAGTCCAAAGATGATTTTAGACTAATAAGAAGACCTATAATGTAACTCGGGATCGTGGATGGGAGACGCCATAGAATACTCATGTATATTACAACCACTAGGTTTAAATTCAAAAGATCATCATTGAGATGATACACCAGTCAGTCGAGAGTGGGATCTATATAGATGGGGCCCATGTAAACCACGGGAGATAAGGCAACGGTGGAAGTTTGGCTGGCGCCACGTATTATTTATATATACGATGTTGAAAAATCATGGAAGGTATGATACGAGAAGAGACGTAAGGCCCCGTGACGAGGGCATGAGGATGGCGAAGCGACGCGCCAAGACGCCCACTAAATTATTATTTGTTCTTGGCAAGCCATAAACGCCTAAATTATACTGTGGCTACCTTGAAAGGGGCCCAAGAACTCGGAGTAGCTCCCTCACGGTCGATCTCCTCCTCTCATTTTCAACCCAGGAGTTGGGGCCCTAAGGACACCGTGACCAACGTTACTCAAAGCCAAGATTAGTCAAGCTTGCACGGTCTTTTAACCACTTCAATAGACTCTCAAACGAAAAGACGTGTCACGAAAAAAAAAAAAAAATTATCTTTTAAAACTGTATCGTTGTTTTTAAGACACATCCAAGCCATCAAATTTTTTTAATTGTTATTTTTACACAACTCGGAAAAAAATAAAAATTTTTTATTTACGGATGTAAATAATTATTTGTAAAAATTAATGTACAATTTTTTTTTTTTTATATATATACATGTAAAAAGAAGTGATTTTTACTCTAAATATATAAGTGTATTTTACTTTGAGAATATCTCTCACCTTGCGTGCAGAAAGTGGTCTTACACGCGGTTCCATTTCGCCCCGGAGGTAAAAAAAAAAAGAGAAAAAAAAAATGGTAAAAACCTAACGGAGTAAAAAAAAGACAGAAATAAAGAAAAAAAGTTCATAGACTGAATGAGCAGCCTCAAGAGTGAATGTACGTGCGTCAAGATAGAGAGTGAAAGAAAGAAAGAAAGAGAGAGTGAGTGAGAGAAGAGTAAAAAAAAAGTTAGAGATAGAACTTGTACTCTTCACCAACCCTTTCACACTTTTCTATTTCACCCCCTCATGTGAGAATCCATACGAATATTCTCGCGTCTCTGAGTGATATACATAAAAAGTGCGTCCACTATATGTGACGTTTTTTCGACTAATATATATATATATATTTTTTGAATTTGTATGTATGGATGTGTATGCGTATTTACGTATATAGAAGAAAAATAAAACAAATGGTGCGATGATGATGTCAAAGTGGGGAGGTATATATACACATATATATATATATAACAGTGAGGGATACATTCTAGATCCCGTAGGAACACGAAAGAACGTAAAAGTAAAAGGAGAAAGAGGTTTACTACATGAGAGTGCAAAATGAAGAAAAGGTAGGAAAGTGTGATGGAAGGAGTTTCGTAACAGCTTTCTATTTGCATACTACCCCCTTTTCAGCCTCGCCCTTCGACACCAACGGTATTTGCATTGAGAAATTGGCCGCCAACTACGCCACAGGCGCCCTTCTCTTCCTACTTCGTTGCTCTCGCGCGTTCTACTCGCTTTCACGGTTGCTTCTCCGGGGAATTTCTACGTACATCTACTTTACCCAAGAACTAACTTCTCAATGCGTCATAATAGGTGATCAAGTTAATGTCGAAAGGTAATTAATTCACTGAATTTTTTTCATTTTTTACCGGTTGGTTAATTAGTAAAAAAAAAAAATTATTTTATTTTTGTCGGTAAATCAAAGCTTATTCATAAAATTTTTTAAAATAAAAGTTTACTTTTAACTTACTTTAATTCAATGAATTTTTTTTTCATTGCATTAACCTCAATATTTTTTACGGAGACAAAATTTTTTTCATTATTTAAAAATGCATGATAGAAAAAAAAATACGAATTTATACCACAGTAAATTAAATTTTTATACGATAAAAAAAATATCCGTAAAATTCTTCCAGTACAGACTATATGGACATTTTAAAAAGTCGTATGTAAAATCATAATACATACGAGTAGATTGCACACACGTAAAATGCACATGTGTGATGTACTTGAGTACCAGGGCAGTAGCTCTTCAGTCGCTCTTCACAAAAGAAAGGTGCAAGCGTAAGGGCAAGTGAGAAAGAATTACAGTAGACGAGTTATAATTTGAGTGAGATGGATAAAATGAAGAAAAAAAAAAGCATTAAAAAAACGAGAGAAGAGAAGAGAAGAGAAGAGAAATTCTGATGGCAAGGGAGGAAGAAATAGAGAAGGAGGCCAGGAGTATGCTGCAACCCTTTGATTATCACACTCACACCAGCGTCAATATAGAAACCCGTCACGTCTTCATTGCACATCATGTTTTAAGCTGGCTTCTTACTTATATTATAAATTTATACGTTAAACTACAGTTTTATGCATAGCAACTATACAAATTTCTTTTAAATAAATTTATAATTATAATTACTGTATTATCTATTTAATTAAATTATACGTAAATACATCTATACATTTATAGATAACATTTATAAATATATGCAGTACGGTAATTGATTGAATTAATCTTTTGATAGTAAGAAATTATTAATAGCTAACAAGAATAAATGTTAAGTAACATGATGTAATAAAAAATTAAAAAAAAAAAAAAGTTACACCTAAGGATAAATTTATACGTAAAACAGTAGCCACAAAGATTATTCATTTGCGGTAAATGAAAAAGTAGTGTTGAATTAAAAAAAAAAGTATTACATCTGGTAAATGATTTTATACTACTTAAAATCTTACGTAGTCGTTTCTTTATACTTGCTATGCGAATATAACTGGTCTTAGTATTATAAACCGACGTTGAGATAACCGAGCATGGTAAAATGGTGATTATCTATTCACGCCACTGGCGTGCCAATATAAATGCTAAGTGGAGAAGCACGTATATCTATACCTACCACGTCAACTCACCGGGTGATCAGACTATTAGTATTATCGACATTAAAATTTTATTAAGAATAATCAAAACAAATTTTTTATTAATTTAAATTATTTTAAACAACTCAATCAAATATTTTAATAAATTTATTATTTTATATATTCGCGAAAAATAAATTAGTCAACTTTATTGCGAGTTTGTGAATATGCACTGGGAACCAGATATATATAAGTATACCACTGGTTGAATTAGTGGTATATTTATAGCTGGAGGAATAGTGACTATCCACTAACTCGCAGTGAATTTCAGTTGATGATTAAAAAGATTCTGACCACTAATTCAAAACTACAGAGCATCGAGTAAATATGGTGTGGAGGAGTAAAGAAGGGAAAGACGTGTTGAGTGTGTGCTGTATAGAAATATATGAGTAGTAGTATTCATATGTATGTATGTATATATTTCATGTAAAGAATGTATATGTGTAAAAATGTATATGACTACATCAGTACACATATGTACGTGCATGCACCTCTCTGAGAGTCCATCGCAGCGATCGATCGAGTCACTATATACGCTTGGCTTCACTCAGAGGTTTTACTTTAGGGACGATTGCATGCTCACAATTATCCATTAATATTTATTTATTTATAACATTATTTTTAGTATAATTAATATGTATTTGGTTTTTACAATTAATTTTTAATTTAATTTAATATGATAATTATTGTTATTTAACATGTTTATATACTGTTATAATTATATGAAGATGCAAAAACGTTTTTTACAGATGGCTAAGTATCATAAGAGGGTGTGAGGGCGCTTTACCGTGAAGTATTTGAGTATTTAACCTATATGATGATGATAATGATGCAATGTCTTATTTTGCATTGCACACTGTTCAAGGTAGAGTATAAAAATAGTCGAGGTAAATTATGACATACGTATTTTGGTAAAATGATACATACATACATGTTGAAAAAAAAAATAATAAGAAATAACGACACAAGATCATGCGCACTTTAAGGCGGGTTTTTTTTAGTTATTTCTGTTCAAATTTTTTCTCGAACGAAAACTCTAAACGATAAATAAATAAAGAGGATCTATGTATTGCTATATAGTTCAGCAATCTTCATTTTTGTTTTTTCAAGAATATTATTTGTTGATGAGAAAAATGTGGATTAAGCTTTTATTTACTGTGCAAAATGTAACAAAAATAGTGTTGGTCTACTTGAGTGCGAAAGAGAAAAGTGTCAACTTTTTTTAAGGTTTTCTTAGTAGTAATCGTAGTAATTTTTCCATATGTTTATTTCACTTTCTGCAGGTGGTGAACATAGTCTGGTTTTACTATGACACCATAGCATTTCAAACAAGAATAATTTCTCCGTGTAAAGCCAGTTGGAGTAGGCTAATTTCTGACCGACAGACAAACAAAAAAATAATACTCTGGATTTTAAATATGAAAATTTAAGTAATTTAACAAAGATAATAATGGCTTTTTATTAATTCAGTAATTTTTTTTTGTTAGAACTAAATTTAATTTTCAAAATTTCTTAATACGTTTGGTAATTTTTTAGAAGTATTTAGAGATTTATAGTAAACAAATGCGATTCTAGCAGAGGTAAAATCTAATCAGAAACTAATTGAGCAGGCAAAAAATTTACTTGTGTCAATTAATCAAAAAAGGCATTGAAACTCGCAGTTTCTGATGGGTACTATTAACATAACTTTTTATTTCTATGCGTTTTCAATGGGAAAAGTATTATAACCTCACTCACACTAAATTATTTTTTTTTTTTTACATCAAATATTAGTATCATAAATTTCAAAAAATATATATAATTGATGTAGATGTAGAATAAAAAATTAAGAATTTGAATAATAACGGTTTCACTATGGCCAATGATGATCGTATAGTATAAAAATTTTCTATATTACGGATTAAAAGTTAAAAAAAAAAATAGACATTTATAAGTAACAACCTCATCGCAGTATATAATTAATTGCTTTAGTCGGTAAACTTGAAATAGTTAACACTCTATTATCTTTTCCTCATAGTTAGCGTCAACGTGCAACGCATGTTATAAGTTTACCTATACTTGCATTTTACTTGACACATATGACAGATACCGATAAGGAGCGTTACGAATATATAAATATATGTATTTAAGTAGACATTAACTAATGTGTGTCCAAGGAATTATGTTAAAACGATACAAACAGCCAATGTTACATTAAGTCAATTTTTATTAAAATATATATAAATAGTGGTAAAATTTTAACGGGATCGTTCAATTATTCTATTTCTTTTAAATGTTTAAGGACTAAATAATTATGTTTTTTGTAAGTTAACTAAAAGTTTATAACTTTTATGTCTTACAAATAACAAACATTTATATGTAGCTGTGTGGGTATACTTGATGATAGGTATATATAATTGTAAACTATGATTACTGTTGATATATGTGTAGATAGTAATAAAAGTATCTTTTTTGTACATAATTAACTTTAAAATTATACAATAATGCATTACAAGACCGCGTGGCATATTTACTGCAACACGTGTACAATGGAGAATAAGTTTTAAAGTTTTGTCTATTCGAATTGAACAATCGCTCTTGCTGACTATGATTGTATATTATTTCAAAGTTACACGTAGTTGTATAAAAAGTTGTTTTAAATATATGAACACGTTTTTGTGTCAGCTCTTTGAGACAAAATAAAAGTTTTTGCAATTCTTTGAATTAATTCTTAGACTTGAAATTATACGAACGATTATTATACAAGCCTATTACTATTTTTTATGCATTATAAGAACTTTGAATAGTATTTTCACGCGTTTAACTGACGAATTTGATTTTATGTTTGTTTTACTGATACACAGAAAAAAAATATTACTTGAATCAAGAGTTTTTTTCGGAATTGAATATTTGTTTTAAGTCGTTTTGTTTTCTTAACTCGAGAAAATATTCACCAGCATATATAGTTGGAACAAGAATTTAAAGTCTTCTAAGCAAATTTTCTTTTTTTTTAGATTTAACAAAATTATACTTGACTCAAGAATTTAAATTTATCAATTGATGAAATTTTTTCTTAAATCAAAAATATCAATTTTACGAAAAAAATATCCCTAAGCCAAAAAAAAATATGTACCTGAAGATCGGAACGTTTTTCGCTAAACGAAAATAAAAAAACAAAATGAAAAGTAAAACATCTACTGGATCTAAATTTCTGAAATGTCTCGCATAGATACTAGTGTGTCAATTGAAACTTACAGACCGGCTCCAACTACCCCTTAAAAATCACCTTTAAGCAAACAAATTACATAAATTTTTTTCATTTTCGTCGCACGAAAAACGACTCGATCTTCAAGACATAAAAAAATTTTTTTTCATAACGATATTTTCGCCTCAAGTATATGTTCTTCTTGATTCATGTTATTAGATTTTTTTTCTGTATACAAAATTATATCAATATGAAGATGTAAAAAAGAAAAAATTAAAAATACATTTCAATATTATTCACATGATAAAAGTTTATGAGATTTGAGATACTTAGTTTGAAATTGATAAATCATAGTATTGATAAAGCAACAGAAGTATAATAGTTATTATTACTGTAGTATCATAAAGTAAATCAAATGATTTTGTCACGTCAACATGATGGATACGATAAGGTCTCACCTTATATTTATTAAAATGGGTATAATATATTGATAATAGTGCATGTATCAATGGCGTATAAAAATAATAATAGTAATAAAAAATATTTGAATAAATATTTAAAGAAATTAGAATGTATATTTTCAGAATATAAAAGTGTAAGCACACGCACTCAGTACTCGATTGCGTGCAATGAAAAGCAAAATATGATGCGCTCTATCTCGTTATCGCGTGTATGGGCTTTTGTTGCCTTGTAAACATATATACTGCAAAGTGCCATCCATGGTATAATAACAAGCTCATGATAATTCATATAAAATAACTACGAGCAATTGAAAAAATTATTTTTTTAAATGTTGTTTTTTTTTTTACTTTATTTTATTAGCCTCCATTTTTTGTTCTTGTATTTAATATATTCCAAATGTAAAAAAAAAAAAAAAATATTTCGTAATCTATATTTTATATCAGATTCACTCTAAAAGTATATATAGTTTCACTTCTTTAATCAAAAATTGAATATTGATTACGTGAATTAAAAATAAATTATTCATGTGATATCTATAAAAATTATTTGTTAGAGCAGACATTATTACCCTAACAAGCTAAAGTTAACCACAGGTTGACTGTAATATATAAGCAGAAATTGTAATTTTGATGGATATAGAAAAATAAATTGCTTTGTATTTAGTGAAATACAAAATTTTAATTTTCAACCGTTAAAAAAAAAAAAAAAAAAAAGGTGAAGTGTATGAAGCATGAAGAAGTCATCATCACTTTATATGGCAAGGGATAATGCACTTAGAGTACACGTTAAGTGGAGAAAAGTGTGTTGATATTCACACATTAAATAGTAATAAAAAATATAATGATGATTATGTTATTGTAAGTTAATTAGTTACAGATCACATATTAATAATAATAATCTCTTATATAAGCTGTAGGGGATGTAAAGGAAAATAAAAAGCGTCATGGAGAATTAAAAGAGACGATATAAAGAGTAATATTAGCACATCAATATGTAATAACAATTTCAACGTTAGTATGTTGACCTTATATTTTCACCTACACATTTTTTAACACACACAACTTCAATACATATATATGTACATACATACGGTACTTTTTTGCTTATATATGTCTTCTCGTCCACTTCACCGACGCCCTAAGCCTGTAGGAAGCACGTCAATGCACGGGAGAAAAAATGGGAGGAAGAGTATATATATATATTTGAATGTAGTATAGGTAGAGAACAGAAAAGATGCAAAGTATGGAGGGGTTGCGTAGGATAGAAACACTTCCTCGGTCTTACAATCGCGAAACATGATTTTCAAGCTCACACGCGCGTGTAGAACACGTAGCCCCACTACGGCTAATTACCGCACCGGGACCCCAAGGGTCGCAGTCTCTTTCCCCGTCCTTTTCTCGCAGAGATCGTCAAAGTTAAATAAGTATTAGCGCAAGCGTTCTAACTGATCACGATTATTAAAAAAAAATTTGTATATATTCACATATACAGTATACTTTACTTAATGAGACTTTAATCAGGTGGCGTCTCTCAAATTTTATAGTCAAATCCATTAATATTTTTAATGTTAATCATTTTTGAGATGTATAGATAATTTTACGGTTATTGAAGCGACTATTGATTAATAATTGGTAAATATGTCGAAGTGGTGCCGCACCTAATTTTGGCTAATAAAAATTTTTTTGCGGCTTTAAAAAAAAAATTTGTTTTTTCACTTATTCGGCTCAATAAACTTAAAAAAAAAAATATTAATATTGAACAACATCAATTTTTGATAAGGTTAAGTAGATTTAAAAACTAAAAAATGCTTTTTCGGAATTTAAAATTTATGGAGCAGCTGACTTTTAAATTTGTTTTTTGCACTTTTCGAAACGTGATTTAAAAAAAAAAAAATTATCGCAAAATTTCAACTTTTGCATTAGTTACAAAAATTTTATATGTGGAAAAAAGTAAAACCTGCTCTTTCATATTAACTAAATAATCTATTCACAAATAATTTTCAACGCATGGTTTTTATTTACCCATTTATCAAACTCTCAAAAATTAAGTTCTCTTGGAAACAGAATTACAAAAAAAAAAAAAAACATAATGATAACATAAAAGTTTATTACCAGAAACTGTAATTAATTTGATATTTATTTTCATATAAAATTTGTTTTTTTCTATTAAAATAAAAATTAATAACTCAATAAAAATAAATCGAATAATTTTTTATGTACAGTATTTTATTATAATACACTACAAATCTAAGTTACTGTTAATCTAAGATTTAAATCTTACAGTAGGCGTTTTAATCATTAGCCGACAGAAGAGACGAGAGATTAACAAGGTTGAGGACAAGTTTTGTTAAACCGATTACCGCTTAGCGCCTACGCTTACTCTTAACTTCTTTCTTGTTCTCTCTTATGTGAAACTACACGATGTCTTTGTCACGAACGGTGTCTTGATGGGTTTGTTTGCCCCTACAAAATCTCCCGGCGTTTGTTTGATTTTGAAATTAAGGAGATTAAACCGCTTTACTCTAATATATATAATATATGTTTAACTAATATGTAAGAATCATAATATCTTTATACCCTCGTATGTCAAATTCATAAGCTTACTTTTACTTAATAGTATTTATTAATATTTAATTTAACTGTGATATGATATATTCATAAGTCATTAATAAATATTTATACATCTCAATCATACGAGATTATATAGTACGTATAAATTTGATAATATACTTGTCTATTAATAATATGGATTATTGAATATCGATAGTACCTGTTTAGATATTGTATTAAATATATAAGTTTTATAATACCTCCATATATATATTATATGCATTATACTCGATACTATTTGAGCTTAAGTCCATATTATTTCTACCATTTAATGACTTTACTTCACGCAAAGTATTTTTACAGTCTGTACACGATAAATATACCCAAGTTACTAAACTATAAAAAAAAAAAAAATATACAAAAATAAATCATTTAAAACCCCCCGAAAGTCATGAATATTTAAAAAGTAAAAAATAATTTTTGTTCAACAATAACTTGAGATATGAACACGTAAAATATATTCAAGTCAGGGGAAATAATTAATATATTTGTCACTCAATTTTGATGACAGCAAAATTTGATTTTTTAATACGTTCGCCTACTTGGATATATTTTACGTTTTCATCTTAAATTATTGTTTGAAAAAAAATTATTTTTTAAATATTCACGACAGTCGGGATTTTTTAAATGATTCATTTTTATCAATTCGTCAATTTTGTTTTCATTTCAGACTTTTTATACTCTTCTATGCTATCTATTAAATGCGTAGGTTTTTATTTATGATAACACCGGCACACAAAAAAAAATAAGTTCTCTGTACTTTTGACGGGACCGATTTATTCCCATGTATTTTGACCCGCTGAATCCGAATCCGAGGTCCGTTTAACCCGTACACCCTCAGATTTTTAGAAAACTTTAAAAAACCTCAAAAATACACAAAAATCGACCGTTTTTAAAATTTATAAATTTTTTTAACCCTAACTAAGCATGATTTTTATGTATTTCGGTCCTCCACATACTAACCTGAAGTTTATTTAAAACATTAGCCATTTAAAGTCTGAGTAAATTCCAAAAAACCCCAAAAAATTGCAAAAAAGCAAAAAAATTCTTAGTGTTGTGATGAAAAAAATTTTATAGGGCTAAATAAATAATTATTTTCATGTATGTTTATCTGTCACATATAATTCTCGAACATCCATGGCTCAGACATCTCTAAAATTTTTAGAAAAAAAATTTTTTGAAGCATATTAAAATTTTTTTATGTTTTAGGCCAAAATATTTTTTATATATATATATCACAGATCGAAAAATATGATTTCTTTTATTTATTTCGATTTAAAAAATGATTTTTGTTATACCAAATTTTATTTTTTTCGATTTTTTGGGAATTTTTGCCATTTATTTAAAATTTTAGAGATGTCTGAGCCATGGATGTTCGAGAATTATATGTGACAGATAAACATACATGAAAATAATTATTTATTTAGCCCTATAAAATTTTTTTCATCACAACACTAAGAATTTTTTTGCTTTTTTGCAATTTTTTGGGGTTTTTTGGAATTTACTCAGACTTTAAATGGCTAATGTTTTAAATAAACTTCAGGTTAGTATGTGGAGGACCGAAATACATAAAAATCATGCTTAGTTAGGGTTAAAAAAATTTATAAATTTTAAAAACGGTCGATTTTTGTGTATTTTTGAGGTTTTTTAAAGTTTTCTAAAAATCTGAGGGTGTACGGGTTAAACGGACCTCGGATTCGGATTCAGCGGGTCAAAATACATGGGAATAAATCGGTCCCGTCAAAAGTACAGAGAACTTGTTTTTTTTGTGTGCCGGTGTAATATTCATCAATATTTGAAAAAACCCGCGTGATTATTTGTTTTGCGCCACCTGTATTATGCCAACATGATAAAATATGAAACAAAATAATATGTTATTATGTTTTATCACTGAATTTTGGATCAATCAATTTTTCAATCGACCATATTTTGAGAAATATTATTTTATAAATAAAATATAGCCGATAACTATCAGCACTGAATTCTGATTATTTTGAAGGGTCAACCAATTTTTTAGGTAAATTTGATTATGAGAAAAGTGAAATATAACAAAAAAAGTTACCAGAACTCCTCATGAGCAAATATAGTCCTCTTTTTTTATTACGCGCATTCAGGGTTAACAATCCAAGAAAATAATAAGCAATATCAGGAGTTATCAGATATTTTCGGCCAAGTTGTTCTCGGAAACAAAATTTTTAAATACAAACTACAGACTACACATTGACACATTACTGTCTAATCTACCAAAGTGCGCTTTAATTTTCTGATACTATTTCTTTGTTTAAGAGAAAAATTCTACCAAAGTTCCTGATTACTGTATTAGTGCAACAAAGATAATATCATTCACCCACTTGGGTGCAAAAGAAAAAAAAGTAAGAACCCCTGATACTAAAAATTATAAATTTTTTTATTTAATAAATAAAAATATTTTATTTTTTAAATAATAAAATTTATATTGATATTGATAACAGATTAATTTATGTATTTACTAAATTTATATAGGAACGATAAAATATCTTTTGCGCATCAATTATTTATTCAATTTATCAAATATTTTATTACCGTTTTAAATTTAATAATTATATGGTGAGTAATTAATTATTCACCGTCACTAATGGAACAATAAATTTTTAATTTAATTATTGCATATATTTATGCTTTAAAACAAATACGATAGTAATGTGTAAAATTAATAAAATTTCAACAAAAATATATAGCACTTTATATTAATAATTACCGGAATATAATAATTAGCAGTTTCTGTGGTACTACTGAAGACGTAAGTAAATTGAATTTTTTTTTTGTCAAATGTTTTATGCTAATAACTAAATATATTTCATAAAATTTTACATATTTTTAAGATGCATTAAAAATATTTATTAACTTTTAAAAATGACTTATGAAGCAAATTATCAATAATTACTGTTGTGCTAATGATTGATATTTTCACTTGAATTTATAAATGATAGCTAATATTTAATAATTTTTCAAATTATAAATATTCTGTCAATATATTTATTTATTCTATAATTCAAATAAGAGCCACGATTTTGATAAGTGTATAGAAGGTGTCTGAATACTTATAATTTTATAATATACGTCTGGCAATTAAATTTTGATTTTAGTAAGTAGCCTTACTGAGATTATAAACGAAAAGAAAGGAGAGAAAGTTTTTATATAGAAGGGAAGGAAGTAATTTTGGGGCCCAAGGCTCACACTTATATTAACCAAACTGTCGTTTTGTGGCGAGACTTTTTGATGCTGATACACACACACACATACACAAAAAATCCTAACAGAACAACCTATCCAGAATATTTTCATGATTAAACCAACCACATGTGTAAGAGTAACAAAGATGAAAATAGTTTTAAAAAAAAGAAGAACAGAGATGCTGAGTGAGAGAGACCTGGTATAATATCTCGTTTAGAGAGATTACAGGTTCGAAGAGGCTGCCAATGTATAAAACAAACATCGTTAACCAAACCCTATACTTAAGACCTCTCACTCTTCCTGCATTATTTACTCTTATATGTGCATCAAAATTCTTTTACTCTCTCATACTCACATCTCAACTCTATTCTTGCTTTACTTCTGACCATCCCCGGAGGTCCATTTGCTTCTTTCTCTTATATACATATACATACAATATATATATATATACAGATCATCCAACAAGACCCACATGCCAATGTGGATTCACTAACCATCATTGTGTTTGTGTCTTCATACATCTTTTAAATTCATGTCTGTCTGCATGAGTCTCGTCGTTTTAACACAAAATTCATATCCAGTATATATACATGTATGCATATATATAAACCAATCCTCAATACACTAATACAATACAAGATATATATATATATATATATATATATATACATATATATATATATATATATATATATATATATATATGAGTGCGAATCTTAATCCTAAAGTAAAGTACACCCGCACAAATCATTATGACTCTATGTGTGAGTTTATGTACATAGTTGACCATATGTTCTTGAGAACAAGATGAAGTAGTGAGCAAAATATATGTATATGTATATATATATATACATATTGAGATGTAGAGACTAAGATCCCAGAGCAGAGGCCAGTTCAGGTAGACTGGTTATTCTCTCTGAGAATATGAGGATACCAGTACAATTTTCATCAGGTGTAATTATCTGACGTTGCTGTAGAATGCATTAAATTTATGATGGATGATGGATGTGTATATATATTATCGTCACTTTTGCAACTCATACATTCAAGTGGTAAAATATTTGTATACATATATATGAACAGTACGAATATAATGATTGGTATGAAAAAGACGAAGAGAAAGAATAAGTAAAGGAGGAGACATGTCTAGAACGATTTATCGATGCAGATTGATTTAGAGCATACTGATGGAAAAGATTATATTACGCCTCAGACATGATGTCGAGTTGGTGTACTTTCGATGATTATGTCAACAGAAATAAGATTAATGCTTAGATTGATACTACTCGACTATTATTGACGATATAACTTTTTTTTTTTTTAATAATTTTAATTAATTTATATTCATATGAATTGTTAATGTATATTCATTAATGTTAGCTTGTTTTTCACATATAAAAAAAATAAGAATACATATTTAAATATTTTTATGTTTGTAATAATTCAATATGATTTAGCTGATGCTTAATTATAGTTGAAATAAAAATTAATAGGAAATAAATATTTAAATTTTAAGATAAGTATTAATTAAAAAAGTTTCTCAACTTCTTATATCTATTTATTAATATTCAAAATATTTTCTAAAAATTTATAAACACGTCGCATAAATAACACCAAATCTTCTCATGTACATTTAAACTATTTTTGACAGCTATCTCAATTAAATAATATTTACGTAAACAGCTTAAATTTTATGTACTCTGTTAATTTATTATATATATATTTGGGCCATTCCACCAAATGAAATTTTTTTGAGTGATGTGAACTCCGCAGATCTGTTTAAATATTATGAAGTTATTCTTTGTATCAAGATAATGACTCACTGAAGATTTAAACTTTTAATATTGAGTATATTTTTGTAATAATGAATTTTAGAATATTGTTTTTTTTTTTTTTTTATAAAAATTTCTTAATTTTTCAATCAAAATATTTATTCTTTACTATAAGTAACGGAAAAAGCCTTCAAAAATTCAATTAAAGTGAAAAAGCGATTTTTCTGCTATTGTGGAAAGTTTTTTTTTCAAATTTGATATTTCTCTCTGAAAGATGAGAACTTTTAACACAAAATATGTAATTTTCGCGATGTGGTTATTTTGATTTCAAATGCAACTAAATAAAAAAAAACAATATAGATAAATATATCCTCTATATCCAATTTTCATAACCTTTCAGTATATCTTTCTATCACGTCATTAAATCAATTTTATTTTTTTATACTCAAGTTATAGCCCTAATATAAGCTCATCTATAATATTCATAAAACATTAATTTATAAGTTTGACATATAAATACTTAACATATAAGTATCTACATATTTATAAACATAAGAGAACAAAATAAATTATATTGTTCTCGTTTAAGAAAAGCTCTATACATTTGTTACCATTCTATATTATAATTGACTGAGCTTATTCTTATATCTCATAAATTTATAATTTAATACTTAATATCATTGTCATTAATATATATAATATGCATATGTAATTTTATCATTCATATTCACTCTGTATTTAAATACAATGATAGTAATGTGTTTAGAGACATATTATTATTATTTATATCAATAATTCAAATAACTTTATTTTTATCATTAAATAAATATTTTCTTTTCCCAAAAAATCTATCTTATGCGAAACATATATATGTAATTTATTTTTAAAAAAATAAATATAGCAGTAGTTTTTTTTTTCTGAATGTATAATAGTCAAGTAGTGTCAAATAAAAGTTATATGTGTAAGTCACCAAAAGGATTAGTGGATTATATATATATAAATACAAAAAAGAAGAAAAAAAGATATATGTTGATTGTCGCAGCACAAATACATAGCTGATGTCTTTTGTAAAAAGTATCTCTGCGATGTATAAAAATAGTAAGTCTTTACACTTTAAACGGACTATAAAAAAGCGTCAAGGTGTGTAGAGAGATCTACATCACTATTGCTTTCTTGAGTTTCCAATCATATCGTCAGAAAGTGCTTACTCCTGATCGTTCTTGTAGGGACACTTTCGACTCGCCGGGTATAGTCTTCCGTTTGAGCGTCAGCTTAATGGAAAAGAAAGAGTCTAAAAGTGTAAACCGCAACTCACACAGATTTATAAGACAGATACAAACATGAAAAGGAAGTTCGATCATGATTTCCCAAGCTGACGACTAAATTATTATTATTATCAACACAAAAAAAAAAAAAAAAACTCAATGGTTTTATAATAATCCAGTAGTTTGTAAGAATAACTTAAACATTTTACAGTAAATGATTTGAAAAATATCGCGTCAAAAATAAATTATAAATTAATATAACATTTATATAATTTATCATAAAATTAAACCTTATCAAGATATCTCACACAACGTCTCTGGTGGTAATTACGGGCAAGTGATTATCCTATTATATAACAATACTGGGTTTATAATAACATTATCTACCTAAATCTATCTCTATATAAATATAATAAATTATATAGTAAATAACATAAAAGAAGAAAAAAAAGAGTATAATAATATTTGATGAAGAAATTTTACCTGCCACTCTTGGTAATGACCATCTCAGTGCCGAGTTTATGGAATTTTTCCCAGAGATCTTTACCCTCTAATGTAACCTTGGGATCATCAACAACGCCATCCTCTTCGGGATGATGAGGAGGTACAAAATGATGAGGAGCGGCAAGAGGATGATGAGGTGCCAAAGGAAGCGGCGATGAGTGCATCATGCCCGGTGGAAGAGGCAGCCTCAACGGCCTCATTGTTGGGCCACCTGGGCCGCCTTGGTGATGATGATGAAGAGCTGCTGCTGCTGCTGCCAGAACTGCTGCGTTTGCTTCCTCTGGTGTATGAGGACCAAGACCTAGGCCTAGAACCATAACATTATTTTTTTATATAATACAAAATTTTGCTGTTAAGATAATTTTTCTACTTTAATATACGTACTTAAAGTAATTATTGAAAAAAATTAATGACACGGAGTTAATAGAAGTTATAGATCAACTCGATTTTATTTTATTTTTTCGTTAAAATTTTAAGGAAGAGTAAAATTAAATCAAGAAATTTTTTAATTACAAACAGAAGAAAATTTAATTTTTAAAACTGTTCACTTTTATTTGATGGAATTTTTAAATTTTTGTAGGATTTAGTAAAAAATTTTAATAATTCATCAATAGAATATTTTTTAATAAAAATGTTAAAATTAATTTTCAATAAATTTTACAAAATTGCACCGTTATATTTTGAATAAATAACAAACCTCAATTTTCAGTAATATTTTATATTTTTTTTTTCCAACATCAATCAGCTATTTTTCTTAATATACTGTTATAATAAATCTAAAATCTATAGTTTACTTAATTACAAATAATGAAGTTTGTTCAATTTATGATGTAAATTTTTTCATAAACTGAATAAGATAAAATTTATTTATTTATTTACAATAACAGTATATTAAACCAAGTTTGAAAAATTTTTCCAAATTCGAATTTTCCACGGAGTTTGTCTTCATATACACAGAAAAAAAAGATTTCTTGACGCAAGAAATATTTTGCATTATGAATTAAAGACAAAAACTTTCTCGACGCAAGAAATTTTTTTTTGTCCCAAAAAATTTTTTCTTGTCCCAAAATAAAAATGTTCATTTCTAATTTATAATGGAAACAATTTTCTTGGGGCGAGTAAAAATTTTTTTCGCCAAGAAATCTTTGTTTTATGATTAGTAATATTTACATTGAAAACAAAATGAAACCACCAATTACTTACACTATTGAAAATAAATTTAAATTATCGACAAATTGCCAATTAAAGATTAAATAAACTCAAAATTCACTTAAAGTAACAAAAATCTGTAATTATTATTTGACGTCAAAGAAGTACTTCAAAAAGTTTTAGCGATTTATGAGTCCTATCTTATTAGTTATCATGATTGCTTCAATAATTTCCAACAGATTCACTTAACATAAATTAAATTTCTATCAAATCTTATTATATATTTATAATTATACACAATAAAATTAGTAAATTTTTACCACACGCAATATTTAGCAAGGGAATAATAACATCCTAATAGTCATGGTCATTGTGATATAAATAAAGAATAAAAGTAAATAAATCCAACTTGATTACTCGACCACGCGATTCAAACAGTAATTTAGCAACAAGTAAAAAAAAATTTTAAATAAAAATAGACAAGTATTATATACATGATGTATATTTATGTATATGAAGAGAAATATTATAGTATGAGTGTACAGTAGAGTATTAGTGCACAAACTGTTTACGAAGTTGAACTCTGTTTCATAGTTCTTATATTCTTCAACAAGTACAAACCCACACTTTTCTTTATGTACAAAGACTCTTCCTGGGATCTTGAACGAGCAAGTTGCTAGATATCAATTTTACAAACGAACCTTGTGATCGTAAAATACAGTAATTGGAACAAGCCTTTTTTCTTTTTTTACTTTACTTTGTAACTATACTACCAACATTTCTTGGGTATTTTAACAAAAAAAATAATCGCTAAGCTAATAAAGAAATCAGTAATAGATTTACAAAAACATTATTTTAAATGAATAACTACATATATATTTATATTTTGCTACCTATCATTTTTTTTGGTTTTACTATTATTTTTTAGACCCCACGGGCTTTATTTTTTTTTTTTTTTCTATCGAGGATTGATCATTGAGACACACAAAACAAATCAAAGAGTTTTGCTACGATGAGCTGCTATTTGTTCGTCCTCCAGGGTCAAACTCACCCGCGGTCATATTTCTGGGAAATATATATACATATAAATCATGTCTGAACATGGATTTTTGTTTGTGTTAATAAACAATTAGATTACAAATAAAACAAAAAGATAACATTAATGTAATTAAGAAAATCTTAAACGTTAAATAAAATTTCAAATTAATTTAATTTTATAAATTTAAAATGTAATTTTTTATTAATGCGTTAATTTATTTTTACGCCTTGTTTGAAATTAATTACATTTTACAAAATTATTTAATCAATCATACCGTCTTTAATTTCTTATTTATATATATGTATGTATATAAGAGATATATATATCTATATACATAGCAATTGAAAGAATCGACGTTGCGTAAAACATTTACACAAAGATATTTGCGGTACGCCTGATGTAAATTAAGGGTATAAGTTAAGAGACAAGACAAGTCACTGAGGTCTAGGCTTCATCAAAGAGACCACACACATGCCATCCCATTTTTATATGACAATTGTCACTATATAAATATATATACAATAATGCCATGTCAATAAATATATTCATCATGCATTAGAATAATATTGTTTTAAATATATGACGTCATAGGAAAATTTGATTTTTCATTAATTTAAATAAAGGAGAGAAGTTATTAAATTTTTTAAAAATAACTATTAATTTTAAAACGTGTAAAGGTAATTAGTTAAATAAAATGTATATCGATAAAATGAGAGGTCTTGTTTTTGAACGCGCATCTTCACGTAAAAACTACGGAATATTTTCACATGAAATTTACACCACAAAATTCTGCGTATTTCAAAGAAGGTTTTTAGATATATATTGTAATAATTTTGATGATACAAAGTATACTTTTTCAAATTTCATTTTAATAAATTTTATCGATTATCGATTGTTCTTTTTTTCAAATAAAACAAAAGAGCATAATATATATGAATCTGTCCTTTTTTTTGGCATATGATATGATTTTATTTTCTAATTAATATTTTAAAAAGTACTGAAGATACTAATAGTAATAATCATCATCATCATCAAATTAAATTCCTATTTGAAAGTTCAAAAAATTTTGTTTTAAATGTCTGATAGTAATTTTAATGTTGAGAAATTGTATTGTTATGCAGACAATATTTTTGATGAAAATTTTTTTTAAAATATATAATTTATATTAGTGATACATTTTTATTGCCCGCGAAACGGATGGAATCTGCTAGTATTAATATAAAAAAACAATAAATAATTTTTAATAACCTTGTAGTGAATATTTACTTGTCCTGATTGGACTTAACGACGTTAAATATTATTTTTAACAAAAAGAATTAAATATTATTATTTTTCGCCACAACACTATGTGTCTTTGGTAATGATTACGCAGGTTTTAATTTCGAATGCAAGCGGCACGTCAGTTTGCCCTTGGCAAAGATTAATCACCACAACGTCTATGAGCAGGAGTTGGCTGTGAGCCTGCAGCACTTAGAAAGAACGAACCAGCACGAGCGTCACGCGTCGCTCCACGAAATTAATATGCCGTAAGTTTAAGCTACTTCTCAAACGTTTTCACCAATTCTTTTATTTGTTTAATTTTTTTTTTTATTACTTATCCTTCGTATACTTTATGTACCAACTTTGTTATAATTTAAAAAAAAAATTTTTTGAAATCTTATCCAGAAAAAAAAAATTCTGGACTGAAGGTAAATTTTCTTGATTCGAGAAAGTCCTTTTGAAAACTTAAATTTTCTAGGATAAAGTAGAAATCTCCTCTGATCAAAACAAATTCTCTTTGCTCAAAAAAATCTTATGATCATGAATTTAACTGACAGTTAACAATTTTCGGAGTTTTTTTTTCAACAGATCAATGATAAAAATATAAAATATAAAAATATGCACATGTAGAGAATTTAAAAAACTATAGGCGCAATTTTTTCAAATATTATTTTTTTTATAATTTATCGTTTTGAACAAAATCAAAAAACTTTCAGACCTCGGCTAACCAGTATATCATTAAAATCTTCATTTGGTTTCCGAAAACGTTCATCTTCCAAATCATTTTCTTGACTTAAGACAACTTTTTTGCTGTGTATCTGACTAATTTTTGTATAGTAATCAAATCTAATTCAAAATTAACTTAAAGAAAAAAGTGACATCACCCGATTTTAAATTATTCAAGCGGACATAAAACACTGAAGGCTTTTTCTTTCCTAGACACGGTTCGCGCGTGTAAACTCTTAAACCGAAACTGACGTGATCTCTACTCAAAATTGATAAATAATTTAAATTCAAGACCCAGACACAAAAAAAAATATCTTTCTTCACGTATTTACTTTATCCGTAAAAAAGAAACCATAAGAAAATGATAAATAAATAATAAAAATTAAAAATATAAATCACCTTGAGGTGTAAGTCCGTGTAGATTAAACTGGGGATGATGATGTGGACTACCAAGTAGTCCTTTTGACGACAGATGATGTGGATTACCAGGAGACGCGTTATGAGACAAATGTACACCACTCGGATTGCAAAAACCCGCGGCAGCCAAGGCGTTAAAATAATTAGCTGCGGCAGCTTCTGCTGACGACGGATGTCCTATTTGATCACGTTGCGAGTGATTGTTATTATTATTATGTGGTGGAGGTGTTTCAGGTGCAGCAGCTGGACTTCCAGGTCCTCCGGGTGGTGGCGAGGCACTTCCTTGAGACGAAGAACCACCAAGATGTGATGGATGGGTATTTGCTGCAGTAAGCAACGAGGATACACTAAAATCAGTAGGCCGAGGTGCCGCTGGTGCCGGTAAGTGACTGGATGAGAGATGTCCGTTGCCGTTGCCGCTCGCCGAATTATTTATTGTTGAGAATGGCGAGTGCTGATTAAGTGTCGGCGCGGCTGCTGATGCAGGATACGCCATCCCAGGCCCTCCCGCCCCCACCCCCCTAAGTCCCGTATTCGCACTCTCGAGTGTGTTATTTACCTCCAATTCAAATTCTCTTCTTCTAATCTGATGTTGATGATTTTGAGTAGGATTAGAGTGATGATGATTGTGATTATTGTAACGATGATGATGATGATGATCTAATAACAACACGCCGGCGTTATCCTGCTTCGCCGACAAGATACCGTCCACTACCTCCACCTCTTCTTTGGATCTTATTTTTTGGGGTGCCTGTAATGGAGTGCTGGCGCAGTGGGTACCCCTGCACGTCGTGTCTTGTTCGAATCTCATCGAGATGGGGCGAATTAACAGAGTCGCGCGAGATTACTCTTCGAGTGACTCAATCTATTTCCTAAAAAAACAACGCACTTGTTTTAATTTACGTTTTTTTTTCCTTCTTTTTATAACTCGCTATCGGTTATATATCGCAATTAATTATTATTTCCCGATAAATTAATTTGGCATTTTTTTTTTTTACAATACACAACATTTATATGTATATATTTGTTTGTTATTTATTTAGCAAAAGCTCACGAAACTATATTCCATATCTTAACACGCGACATCGCGCGCGTTTTATTTTTATCTCGTTAATATACACTCGCATTAAATTCAAACGCAATATAAACATTTTAAAATTATTTATTTAAATGTGCTATTGATTTGTCACACCACGTAAAATAAGTCACTTGACAAATTCACATATTATTATTTGTTGTTGTATGCACTGATGATTCTGCGATACACTGACACTGTAAAATATTTATTATTTTATTTAATCCTCAATTAAAATAAATTAATTAGTATATTTATTAGCCGTTCGTGATTTACAATTTAATCCGGCAAATGTATATTTCTGTCAATGTCATCTGTCGAATGAATAATTAACCAAAGACACGAACACGTTGGTAAATTTTTTAAAATATCATCATCGTACACTTGATTAAATACTTTCACAAAACAATTTAACAATAATACTAATTAAAAAATAACAAAATATTATCCATTTTATTTCTCTACATTTTAATAGGCATTTTGTATCATCCTTTAGATATTTCGAATATTCACTCACTATTTTTGAATTAGTTTTAACGATAAATTAATGAAAAAAAACAAAGCTGGCTGTCAGCGTCCGACGGGCGACAAACGCAACGCCACTCTCGTCGTGGCTCGACATAAAAACCCGTCCAACTTTTATAATTCACTGTATACTCTCACAAATAAACCAATCGTCAACTTATGTCACATTTAAATACATATACATATGTACATGTATGTATTACATATTCAAAATATAATAACACTGTCCACTGATGAATGAAAAAAAATGAATACTTTGTCGACTTACATATATATTTATGTATCGATAAATATTTAGCCGGTAGGAGAACGATGCGATAGCTAGAGAAATATAAACAACACTGTTACAATAATATTTAGTGTAAGAAATATGTGGTCGCGTCGGGCTCAAGGCCCGGTTTGCCCGCGGAGAGACTGAGGTGTTACTTGGGTGGCGCCGCGATGGTCACTGAGCAGCGCTAGGATTGACACCTCCTCCGGGATTCACCCCCACACCTCCCTCACGCTCGCACGGAGGTGTTGGTGTGCTAAAGTCCCGAGTAGCATCGTCCGACTGTTGGAGGAAGCGAGAAGAAAGTTAAGCGCAAGTGAGAGAGGGGACACTCTCCCAGCGCGAACGCGGTAGGCGTGAATGCTGGAGGGCAGCAACGCGAAGACTGAGACCTTGCTGAGCTCCTCCTCTCTTCCCCTACAATGAACGACTTGTCTCTGAGTTAACTCTAAAGTAAGCGGCGCTGCTGTTGCTGTTGTTACTGCTGCTGCTGGTGGTGCTGATGCTTTTACTGTCGCGGTAGAGGCAGAGGCAGAGGCAGAGGCAAAGGCAGAGGTAGAGGTAAAGGTAGAGGTAGAGGTGGCAACGTTGAAACAAATATTGGTGGGAGATAGTCACTGAATCTAAGTTCCTTACTATACTATACCCCGACCGAAGTTACCGAACCACTGTGCACATAACTAAAGACAAACGGGGAAAGGTGAACAGCTTAGACGATACGATACCAGAAAATTTTACGTTTCGACCTCTCCGCTCGGCGTATCTGGGCGATAATGAGGCCTCGACGCCCGGATTGGCGTTCCGGCGCCAATCCGGGTGGCGTTGGACGCGACGCCTTTTCCGACGCTCACTCCGTCTTTATTTTCATTTTATATCCTATCTTTTTTCCACTTACGTGTAGTCTCTACTACACACGAAGTCCCACGATCTGTACCGAATAGCTGCCTTCATCCCCACCACCATCCGCTAAGGGTGTTAACCGCGAGTACGCCCATTAACACCACCCTTCCTACATCCAGTTGCCCGTTATATGCTTGCTGGTATTTCTTACGGAAGGGGTAAATTCAGATAACACTCAGAGATTGCGATATAGAGTTTAATCTTTCAACAAATTTTATCTACTCAACTTTTTTTTAGTATACCACAGGATATTACATATAAATACTCTATTGAAATTTTAAGTGAAAAATAATATGTCAATACATGCAATAAATAATTTATGTTTAATAATAATCTAATAATTGATGAAAAAGTTTAATTTTAACTTGGCCTTAATCCTCCTATTCGACAATCAGCTGACTGTTCGTTGTAAAGATATCAAATTCATAAAATTCTATTAATTATTTTCAAAAAATTTTTTGTTTTAATTACATGATTATGTAATTAAGAATATTAGTTTAATTTTAACAAGTAAAATTTTTTATTGAATATTAACTAATAATAAAAAATATTTTTATTTAACTCTTACCTATTTATTTTATTATTTGTTTATATTTTTTGTTAAATAATTAGAAATTTAATAAAACTACTTTAAATACTGAACACAAAATCAAATAAATCTTGAAAGTTTAATTTAAAAAAAAAAATGATAATGTTTACTTTTAAAGAGAAAGTTATATCATATTGAGAGATATAAATAGCTCGCTGTCTGACCGAGAAATGAAAGCGCGGAAAGTTGAAGGATTTCGTGTGAAAATTGACGCTTAGAGGCGAGACGCGCGCATTGACACGGTGCGTTGGTTAAACAGAATACAGCGTCGAAGGGGAAATATTTTACTGGCCCCGCCTTACCAGCGAATTCCCCCACCACTTCTATTTTATGTAACCCCCACTCCTAACCTCAGCCGGTTGTTCTCGATCCACCCTTTAACTCATCCCCACTTTGAAAGGAAGATGTGAGGGAGACTACCGCGACTCACGACGTCGACGACGACAACGACGACACAACACACTCACACGATCGCGCGCAAGGCTTCTCCACGTCGTCATCCTTCGCGCTTAGAGTGTCACACCGACGCCCAGAGCGTCCGTGCGAGCTATTTTGCTTGTATATGTGTACATTTATCCAAGTGTGAGTGTATTTTTTTGCCTTTGAGTCAACTTGTATATATATTTGTGTGTACCTTCTTCGTCTTGTGTATTCGTGTATTATATATACGACAAATACGAATAGGACTTGACTCACCCACGGAGGCCATATCTACTTGCTTTTGTTATTTATTGTGTACTTTATTATTATTTCACTTAATGACCTTTGAGGTGATAAAATTTCAAAAACACATTCCAGTTAATGAACAAATTTTTTTTTTTTTTTTTTTCATTTTACTTTTTAGAAAAAAATATTTAAAAAATTTAAATTATTCTTATATTAAAAATTTTTTTTTCTTTCTAACATAGGAAACATATTTAAATAAATTTTTGTTTTTTTATTGTATACTTATTAGTGCCCAGGATTTAAAAATATTTTTTTATTCGTAATTTATTTTTTATATTCATGCAATACTTAAAATTAATAAAGTTTTGACGTAGTTATTATTGTTGATATGAAAGGTTACGGGTAATTATGTAGTTATTGGGTTTATGTAGGTAATTATACGGTAGTTATGAATTCTATATATTTTATCGAAGTTACACACCACAATTTAGGTATTATATTGTGTATTGTAAGCACTTGACATACAAATGTATATGTCATCGATCGATTGTTTTTAAATTAATGAGACCCTTTAATTCGACCGTTCAAGAACCACTGGGTCAGTGAGAATATTATATATATAAGTGTGTTCTAATTCATGTTATATCTATTATTTGCACTGTGACAAATAAATAAATCAATTTATTTTATTTATAATCTTGTTACTATTATTTTCACAAGACAGATAAAATTATTATCAGACATTTATATATTTTTTAAGTTATTAATTTATTTTATACAATATATTAAATAATTCTGAAGTTAGCAGACAATTAAAAATTTTCAAATTATTTTTTCAACAAATCAATTACAAAAAACTAAAAAAATGCACATGTAGAAAATTAAAAAATCTATAGGTGCAATTTTTAAAAAACTTTTTTAATATAATTTATCGTTATTACAAAAATCCAAAAATTATTAGACGTCGGCTAACTTCAGAATCATTATATTAATTAAATTTAATATAATTTCGATATAAAAAGACTTTGAAAAAGTTAAAAGTATAATTCTGCTTAAAATAAAATAAAAATTAAAAAAAAAAATATAAATAAATATGGATGTATAATAAAAAATTATTATTGAATAGATATGACAAACAGCTCAAGACAAACGACGTGATACTTCTTCAATGCATATAAGCAATCACTACATATCCGATTGATGAATGTGGAAAAAGAGTTTGAGAATTTGGTTAAAAAGCAACTAAAATAAAAATAAAAAAAAAAGTTACCTATATCTCCTACCTAATACCAAACGTCACAAACAGGAACAAGATAGAGCAAGAGCAAACAAAACCAGAGAGCAAACGAGACGGCGAAGCTACATCAGACCGTTCAAAAAAAAAAAAAAAACTAAATAAATAAAATACAATAAGAAAAAAAATTCCAACAAAGACTAAAAAAAATTCGAAGGAAGAGCGACGTAGAAAAGCGTAGCATCAGGAAAAATAAAAAAATAACCATGGACGAGGGTAAGAGAGAAAGATAAAGATATAAAAGAAACTAAAAAATTGTCCTATGTACTCACATACATATACACGCACATATATTTATGCTGAGAATGTACATAGATTCATGTAGTATGTAGTATGTAGTATGTAGGTGCAGTGCATGCTATGGTGCGGAGAGCGGTGGTCATAATCGCGCAGACCGCGTCATAATCCGCGGCGAAAAACATTTGACGACCTACGAAGCTGGGAAAAGGCAACGCAAGCTTATGGGCATGGTCATACCCAAGGAACGCCCACGAAACCCGTGATATCCCTACCGCTATCGTGGATTCGTTGGATCAGCAAATGCTGTGGATCAACGGTGGTAACTTTGGTGGGGAATAACAGTCTAGTAAATGTATGAGTTAAAGTGAGAAAGTTATATAGTACGATAGTAAAAAGAGTAACAAAGACAGCATGTATTGTAAGTATAGTAGGGAGTTGGTCGTTTCAGAGTCGCGAGTTTGGTGGGGAACCCGCGAAGAGCCACGGAATAATCGACATTTCAACGACCAAGACCAAGACGATGTATAAATTATATATAAATGAGATAAATGAAGGAAGAAAATAGTAACTATGTGTGATAAAGATAAAGATATATATATGCATACATATATCTACTGCTTACAGAGCAAATCCCATGGATCTTTGGATGTGTGTTCAAATGTAAGATTGTGTGTGCAGCTATGAAACACAGAATGAGTAAGCTCAAGATCAGACTAGCGGTCGTGAATTGTTTTATTACCGAAGCCACGTCGAACGTCCGGAGATCTTAAAGATATTACACACGAAATATATTTACTGTTTTGTACTCTGCATATAATAGGTAGTAAATAAGCTAATTTACAAATTGACGAATAAGAAAATTTAAAAAAAATACATAACTTGGAAATTAAATAATTATTTGTGACGTGTTTAAATAATATACTTGTGTGTTGAAGTTTCTGCTTTTGGAATATAAATTAAAAATCATAAATATATTAATAATTTTTTACATTTTACAAATATTAAAGATTTTATAACATTACTTAAAGTAGATATATTCATTTTAAAAAATTGTTAATTTTAGTTCGTTTACAATATATTTATAAATAAAACTATATATGTACTTTGAAGTTTTACGGTTTTATTTTACTCTACTTTTATAGCTCACAACTAAACACACTGAATAGTCTCTAGAGCAGTCAGAAAAGCTAACGATCTTGAGTTTGTCGAGACTATATGACGGAATAAAAGATAGAAAAAAGACTGTAAACATCCAAGTTTGCTGACATGATGTATACTTGCAGCTGCTTTATGAAATGAATTTTCTTCGGCATCGGTATAGAGATTATGCACTCTTCTCCTATATATACTACATATATGTATGTGTATATATATCTATGTATCAGATATACGAAAAATACGAAGACACTTTTGCGTTGCAGTCTATAAATCACTTGCAACCATAAACAAAGCTCTTGATGAAATAGATTGCTGAGGTATGTGCGTGACGAGCATCACTACTCTCACATTATGTGTTTTTTATGAAAGTGAACAACTAAATATTCAAAACTGATATTTATATATTTTATAAATATGAAAATATATATTTATATTTATACATTATGTATGTTGATGACTAAGCTTGGAAGTTTGTAATTTATAATACACCAATATAACACTAGTGTGGCTTTTAGAACTCGGTCTACCACCGAAATGACTGAAAATATGTATATATGTATATATAATATATGTATAGTTGTTATTTATTTATTCATCTATTTTTTTTTTAAGATATTTAATTTTCTCTTTTATGTTTTGTCTCGATTTAGTCGTTACGCTCTTCCACGTTAACGACGCGCAAATGACTTACGAGCTGTCCTGGTACGTACTCATCTTCATAACACACAAACCAGCCGCGAATACAGTCACCATGCTTGTGTAATAATAATTCATCCGAAGGAAATATATCTATCGATATAAATACACGGAAAAAATGATGTTCAAAATTTTAATAGTTTGTAGTTTATTTTTGACTCAAAATTAGTATATTTGTGTACTAATATCAAACCAGGATCATTCTATATTACAAAATGGCTACTATTTATATTAAAATTTGATACACATAGAAGAGCAAAATTTGTAATTTCGTATATTAAAATTAATATGAAAAAGAATCGATAAATTGGTATCTACTTATTACTATTCAAATAAACATAGAAAAATTTTAAAAATTTACCACTTATTCGATTTATGTAAGTAATAAATTAATTTATAATAACGAATAAATAACATTTTATATTAATTATTAGTCAATGGGATAGAATTTATAAAATAAGAGTTAGAAGTTTTCGGTATTTTTATGAGCAAAAATATCCAGTATACTAATTTTTTATTTTATTATTTACCACTTATTCGATTTATGTATGTTGTAAATTAATTTATAATGATGAATAAATGATATTTTAAGCTAATAATTGATCAGTGATATCGAATTTATAAAATAAAAGTTCGTAACTTTTGCAATTTTTCGGCTGGAAAAATCAGTATCTAAGATACCAATTCTTAGTTTGACCAATCATTACTTTTTAATAGATGTATGCCATAAATTAATTAGTTTTCACTAATAAGTCACGTATTTATAAACCTAAAAGTAATAATATTTACTTACTTTTTGAAATAATTGACAGCAGTTTTTAGGAATCTACAAAAATTAGTAAACTACATTTGCATTAAGTCCATAATAGAACTGATTATTGATAACAGATCCCACTTTTTACTATCATTTATTAATTTTTAATATTCTGCTTTTTCCGTGTACATACATCTATATTAGAAGGGTTACTAAAATATAAAATCAAAGCAGCTCTAAATATAAAATATTCATTCAATTTAAACATTGTTCAGATAAAATATTTTGGAAACTCTTGTTTAGAATGAAAATACTTAATATTTTAACGCGATTTTCGAAGGAAAAAATTTTTTTTGTATAATTTCTTGTCAATGTAAATTTTTTTTTTTTTTAATAATTATAGACAAGTGCTTACTTGCAAAGTTAAATCGATTGACAGGGTATAAAAACTTTTACGTAAAAATGATAGTCACAAGAAAAGTTATAAGACGAAAAAAAAAATCATTGATCAAGTTCTAGAAAATACTGTACGCTCTTTCTTGATAAGAAAAAGTAGAAGTATATTTAAAAAAAAAACAGAATTATAAAATTTATTTATTATAAGGCTCACGAGTATTTATAAAAGTATATTGAATGAATATAAAATATACAATAATGATTATCAATTATTTAATTGGCAAAAAATCTAGTCTATTACTTGTCAATTTATTTTATATATATCATAAAAAAAGTGAGTAGACAATTAATTCACAATTATTTTACAATTCGTTTAGAAATTTTATCTTTCAATAAATATATTATTTTTAAAGTTTATTCATCACTATTAAATATAAATAATTTATGAAACTCAATGACTGTAAAATTTCTTGTGTAAATTTAGACACATGGAAAGATAGATTTTTTAACTTCAAATAGAAAAATAATCACACTTATAAGTATACTCAATTTCAAATAACTGATGCTTGCAAAAATTTTAATCCTATCATAAATTAATATATATCTGTTCGACGGGCAAAACGGGACCGCTAAGGAAATAAAGGATTTTTTTGCATTTGAATACGACAAATCTTCTTTTTTTTTATTTTCATTTGAAGTAATTAAACCAAATTTCCTTTCTAAAGAAAAAAAATTTTCCTCTGTCGAGCAAATGGATTGCCATCCAAACAAAAGTAAAAAAAATATCTATATTAAGATTGTTTCTATCTAATCTAAGTGACCAAAGAGATTTGCAATACTGTTATTAAATGACGATGCCGAAAAAACAAAATTATTGAAAACAAATAACATTCATAAAATTTAAATGTAACGAAGAAGACACTGTATGTAGTTTTTGTGGCCAACAATTCACTGTCTATTGAAAAATTCTTAACAAAATATTAAAAAAAAAAAAAATGTTTTTAAGAAAAAATTTTAGGACACTCAAAATTGTACAAAAATGATGATAAGGTTCTTAAAAAATGACAATTAACAACAATTTTAGAAAAAAAATTTTTTACGAAATTTTTGGGTCAGCCCGTTTATTTGCCACCCGGTCCTGTTTTACCCGGCCTTCCCCTATACATACATAAATTCGTTTTTCTACATCTATACGTATAATAATTAGATCACTCTATTTCTTACAAGTGTTGTAATAAAATAAACTCTGCTAATATGAAGAGAATAATTAGATCGTCGCAGATTTCACAAAGGCACCGCCGGTGGGAAAGAGACTAGAATTTATTTAAAATATATATAATCTATACATGTGCTTTCTTTTAATGGTGTATACCGGTAGTTAAAAAAAAAGAATGATATCGTTGGCAACTCCATCTCAAAAACTTGCCGTCTTTGCGTAAAGAACCGTCTCGATATCGTATAGAATAAAAGCTTGAGAGACCGCCACACAGCACCCGGTTTTATTCTACTCTTGAGTCGGCGTGTTCTTAGATATATGCATTTTAAAATGCTCATACATATAATCTAAGTAATGTAAAGGTTTTAGTTTTATAATCAAAACGTTTATAGTCTATCTCTGTTCCTCTTCAATAATATACTCTTTTTAATCCACATACACACATATAATGGTAGTAGGCTGTGCGGTATTTTCGGCGTTACAGAGAGCCCCAAAAAAGGATCCGTGGATATCGCATTGCTCCGCGACTGACGGGACAAAACATAGCGGCGACAATAGACCGTGAGCTCTCGACGAGGAGTAGTATAGACAACGTTGTAGATGGAATAAAACTATGGTTAGCCTGATGGTCGCGCACACGCGAGCCTCATACAAACTCTCGAGCCACTCTCATATATATATGTATATATATAGAAGAAGTAAAGAGCCTTAAAATGAGAGAGTCTTTACCATACTCATTCGGCCGCTAATACTCTCGCATGCTGATCCATTAATTAACCATAGCTATTTCATTCTAGACTCTACCTTACTGTACAAACAAATATATATATATATATATATATAGCCTACTGTTTTTAAGAGGTGTATTGAATATATTTAAACCGACTCGGAGGTCCGTGACTCTACATTTTTAGATAAGATTAATATATTATATATTCTCGATGAATATCAAGGCAATCAAGTGTTCGTGATGTTAATTAAAATGTATTATCAACATAAATTGATGTCGGGCTTTATATATACGTACTACTTACAAAGATTATGATTTTTCCAATTACTTTATATCTCAAAGCATTAAAAACTCCACCTGATATATTCAAGAGAGACAATGTTCAAAGAGGTTTTTAATGATGTGTATATCATCGTTAAATTTTACTGCGATAATATGTACAACCGTGTGAATAAAGAAATATCTGCTCTGGTATGTTTCTTTACTGTCTAGTGATGAAACAAAGTCGTGTATGATTAAAGAATAGTGCATGATTAAAAGATGTGTATTCATGCATATCTCCTTCATCTATAACCGACAATTTGTAAATCAAAGTCTCTTATCACTTTTGTTGTTATATATGCACTCAAATTCATGTCAACATATTGCATCAAATATATATGTATGTATATACTTTTTATGTCATTCTCAATGATGATACATCTTGTATATAAAGTGTAAGCTTTATATACATACTTTTAATATATATATAAATATATGTCTCTAACGTAGTGTATCCGATGTAGTATTATTATTGTTGGGGCACACAACTCGACGACACAGATCAATACCAAAGTAATCACAAATGTACGACATTGAGCACGATACTTCTTCCCCTCGCTCGAACGTGAACTATCCGCAGAAGCGAATGTACCTACCGTGCGTATTAATTATTAATTCATGTCTACATTGCCCTGGAATTTTTTTTTCTGGCACAATCATATAATACTGGGGTTGGTCGCTTGTGTTGTCTAATAGTTACTCCTAATAGCTCTGATACCCAATACATAGACTACATAATAATGAGGACTTGGGAATCTAGCGGCTGATAAAAAGTATATATAATACAGAATTATAAATAGTCAAAACCAATAGAGACTAATCTAGATATAGCATGAAGATGTACAATTATTTATGTTTAGAAATATATAAATATTCATTTAAATAATATATATATATATATATATATATATATATATATATATATATATATATATATATATATATATATATATATATATATATATTTATCATTAATAGTTTAATTTATTTCGTTTTTCAATAAAATATACTGAGCTAAAAAAATACTTCTAACAAAATAAATATTAATGAATAAAAAATTTACTTGGACTGATGATCATTGATAAAATATATATTTGTCTGAAGAATATATATTACTATAAAAAAAAAATTTCTCAAAACTTAAAATCGGGATATTTAAATTGAAAAAATAATTGTTTCTTTATTTATGTACAAAATAATTAGTGTTAATGTACTCATCTAATAAAAAATTCATCATTTTTAAGTAAAATATCTCATTGATTGAAATCATATTATTCAAAATAGTTATTGAGTCAAGAAATCACATACTTTTTTTTGCTTATTAATGAGACTGTCAAATATTAAAAATGATAGAATTTAAGAAATTGTAAAGAAATTATGTTTACATTTTGTAACCATCAATTTTGACTAATTGATTAAATGATTTTATGGGAAAAATATTTAAAATTCAAATGTAATACAAATGAGCCAATGAATCGAAGGAAATAGAAATTCATAGCAAAATATCGAATTCTATTAATTGCATTTAGAGTATCAGTCGAATCATAATTTTAAAATAAAAATTTCCTTTCATATTCCAATAGGTCTTATAAAAACCAGCATGAAGAAATCAATTTATACAAAATTTTTATAAGTTTTATTTATTTTTAAAAGATAAAGTACACAGAAAAAAAGGATTTCTTGCCCTTTTCACGAGAAAAAATTTCTTGCCACAAGAAAATCTTTTCTCACCCCAAGAAAATTTTTGTTTTTAATTCATAATGCAAAAAATTTTTTTGTGCAAGTAAAAAAATATTTTTAAGGTGAGTAAAAATTTTTTGCGCAAAGAAATCCTTTTTTTCTGCGTTCATTCTGTTATCAATAAGTTATTTAATTAACTCCTTACTTAAGATATTATAAGTGTTATATTTGACTACTTAGAATTAAAAAAAAACCCTTAGATTATGCAAAAAAAAAGGAAAAAGTATAGGTCGGTACCGATGTTTACCCTAGAGGTTTGTATACTCATTTCTGTTTACTTAAACTATCAATCGACGTTCCCGCGGGCAGAACGGTATGTTATGTACGTTTAACACGTTTCAGGGGCTATACGCAGCTGGCCCAATTGCTATACAACCACCCCCAAATCAGTGATGCTGCACACACTATAAACAAGAGAGAGAGAGAGGGAGATAAAAAGAAATTCAAGCTCATAAAGATCACTAACAAAATCTGTACATCTGTCGACATGTAACGGAACACTGCTTAATACTATTAGGTTTATATGCGCGATTCAAATAATATATATATATAAATATATTTATGTGAATACACATACATACATTTACACATACAGTATTGACAACGTGTTCAATCGTAAATGGACAAGCTGAGTTTACAAAACGAAAATACCACCCTTGAACCACATACTCCACCTAGAGACCAACCCAACCTTCATCCTCCTATTCCTCTTTCCTACACCCCACTTCATGTCCAACCAATTCCATGATGGTCTACTAACTCGCGCTACATACTACACACTAATACCATATACTTGTTATCTCATGCTTCAGCATCGACTACGCGGCGAGATTACGTTTTGTAAACTCGAACGCGCCCTCATGAGTACCAACTCGTCAGGCCATGTATATATATATATAGAACGCTGTCCACAACACGACCACGATCGACCCGTTTTTTTTCTTTCTTTTTATATCGAGAGACGTGCACTGATTTAGAGATTTCGGGATAACGATTCTACTATATACATTGATACACTACAATCGTTAACGTTTGTTTCGTCTAAAACTAATTCCCAATCAGTGTAGTGAACAAACTAAGTTAATTTATTATATTATTATTATTCGTACATATTATTTATAATATTTTGTATCATAAACATATATATTATGAATAATCAGTTGCATAAAAATTAATGCAGTAAATTGACTATAAGTTTCCAGTAAATGTTTTATGAAAAATTAATAATAATAAAATTGAGCATAAGGTAATTTTTCTTAATGTATATTTTATTAATTTGACATAGGTGACATTAGACTATTAGACTAATTTTTTTTTAACATTACTTAAATGTTTAAATATTTAATTCACTGTGCTATTCTTATGAAAAAATAAAGAAAATTTATACATATATATATACATGTTACTCTAACTTCATCGATAATTCACGTATGCAGAAGGGACATATCCACCATGGTCGGTTGTTTCGTTCGTGGTTGTCATCGTTCTATTGTCGTGTGTCTTTACCCCTTTACACTGGACATGAATTACGCGACTATAATCACGCCAATAGTGTACTCGTAAAATTTTCATTGTGTTGAGAAGTACTTTTATAACTGTCTCATACACTTTTTCAACTTATCGCGGATAAAGTTGAAAATATAATATCGAAGTTCATGTATATATAATATAATATTGCAGCCATTTTTAATAGCTGCGTTTATTGGAGTATTGCGTGGAATGACCTGAACTGACCTGTCACACTAATATTGTTTGCTACAGTTACCGACATCTATTTCTCGGAGTTTTATTTTACAGTTTAATATTTTTCACTATTCATATGTATATAATATTTAAGGAATACTTATATTACATATCCATAGTTTTTTTTTCTTTAGTCAAATCATCGGTTTATTTTGAATTGGAACTTAATAAAAAAATTAATTTTCACCATACTATATAAAATTATTAATAAAATTTTCCAATGTTTCTTAGAAAGTACATAAAATAGGATTTATTTGCGCAAATAATTTTTACTTGCTTCAAGAAATTTTTTTGCATTATGAATTGAAAACAAAAATTTTCTTGGGGTGCGAAAAAATTTTTTAAGACGAGAAAAAAATTTCACGAAATTTTTTCGAGTCCTCAAAGAATTTTTGTTCTCAATTCATAATAATTATTATTATTAATGACAAATATTATTCTCGTGTATAAAAATTCCATGGTTAAATATTTTGTGTCAATTATTTGACACCATCAAGTGTAAATTTAACTAAAGTTGAATGTGTTATCTGATCTCAAAAAGTTTTAAACCTGTATTATTGTTTGACACAAGTAGAATGTGTTAAATTAACACAAAAAATTGAGTGGACCGTTTGGGACATGTGATTTGTGTTAAATTTAACACAAATTTTTCAACTGTGCAGCCAAAATCAAGTCAAATAAGTCAAAAAAATCAAAATCAAGTTATTTTTTTGACCTGCACTCTAAAATTAAGTGTGTAGTCGAAATTAACACACTTGACGAATAACATTGAAACGCCATAAGCAATCTATAGATTTTTAACACACCGTGAAACGTGTTTTAAGGGACTACAAAAAACTATAGTTTTGTCTATGACCTTAAGTATAGAACACATTCAAAATATTTTAAAATAATACACTTGTAACACACTTGTTTTTAGAGTGTGAGAATTTCTAATAAATATCCTAAAATCGACGCGCTGAAAAAATAGTGATAATATCTCTCATCAAAGGAAGTAAATATTTCCATCTTTACATTTGAAAAATTTTCATTCTTTTATGTCACAATTTCCTATTGGATATGATAATGATTTTTATCCGAGACAATAATCGTTAGTATCTCACATGGCAAAATTTATAAATTTTTTAAATGTAAGAAATATAACTAATATCCAGGTGGTAACTATTACTATCGGCAATAAAAAATATTACTGTACGCGAAAAAAATGGTTAACATACAAGCATGATAATCATTATCACATATGATATGATAATTTTCCCTATTGCAAGATGGTAATAGTTATCATTTTTTTTAGTGTGTATGAAATTTAATCAATTTGTTACCAATTCGTTACACTGCTATGAAGAAAAAAAAATGAAGTAAATTGGGAATTGTAATTTTGCGAATCTGCCTTGTTGGGATTGTATACGTGATAAAATCAGATATTATAATTTAAACATTACAAATTCACTCTCACTTCAAAGATCTCACAGTCTGCGTGGTACCTTTTTATCTGTCAACTTACATGTGAAAAAACTAAAGTAGTCGAATGTTGCTGTCAACCGGAAGTACGCGGTATCTTTTGTGAAGCGCGACGTCAAAGAATAACAGAACGGTATTATAGGTGAATATGCTGAGGAGATACAAGAGGATGAACAATAGAAATACGTATAGGGCGACGTAACTTCGCACGTTTACCAGCGCGTGAAGAAAAACAAGTGATACATGACTCGCTAGTCACAATAAATTATTACCAGACGCATATGTGTACAAAGTGAGAGGTAAAAGTCGTACGTACTAGAAAATCTGTAAATAACGAAAATAAATCACATGAATTCAAATGATTAAAAAAATAAATATAAATCTTTATACATTTGAAAAAGGTAATGCATACGCTCAGAGAATTTTACGGTATTTTCTATATCAATAATATATATAAAAATTACTATAGTAATAATAGCATGACAGTAGGGAACTTGGGTAAAAATTACCGATAACATGAAATTTTTTTTGTCCGAGTAGATGTGAAAAGAAAAAAATTTTTTCTCAAATATTTCTATGTGGGATTTAATAATTTTAAATGTGTAAAAAATACTCTACACTTTTTGTCAACGGTATATAACGTATACTTATTTATATATATATCCTCTTGCTTGTCAAATCCGTGTGGTATTTCGAAACCTGATATCTGACGTTTTCTACAATTCACTATAAAAGAGGAAAAATGGAGGAAAACGACTAAAAATTCCGGACGTCGTACACCCTAGTTCTTTTTATGTTTTTTTTTTCTTTCTTCTTCTCACACAACAATAGGAAGCAATGAAATATTTCTAAAATTCCCAATGGACGTTTCTCGCGGACCAGAAAGGGAGGGAGAAATCGCTTCCATTATACACGACGCTCATTTTTATGAGGGTAGTTTTCACCGTATTATATGTGTATATATATATTGGTAAAAATATGAATAGAAACGCAGAATCGCATACGAGTAAGTTTTGTATGCTTGTGCAATCTTTTCTTTGAGGTAGCTGGAGTAAAAACCACCCCTAAAGGTGAATGCACCAATGGAACCAACGAAGGCTCTATATGCGACCCCTCCCGCCGTGATGTTCAGGGCAATAGGTTTGTTCTACACATTCTATCCCACCCCACATGTATCGTGTGTTCTCCATTCCGCCATCAAAACGCCGACCAATATGCCCAACTGAGGTTCAAAAGTAAATAAATCATTTCAGATCATCTGTGTCATCCTCAATATTCAGAGTATATCCCTAAATTTAAACTTTTAATTACTATAAGTTCATACACTAACATATCAGTTACTGAAAGTGTTATATGATAAGGTACAGTGCTTAAGTTTATATTTTTTATAATAATTATTATTATGATGTCATCAGTGTGTAGAATTTGAAAATAATTTATTAGCACGGATAATTTAAAACAGTTTTGGTAATTATTTTGATATCATAATAATAACAACTAAAATAACTATTCCATATACTTTTAAATCAATTAATTCTACTAAACTATATAGGAATTGACATATATTGTATGTATATATGTGTGCATACATAAGACTTTCATTTAAGAATTATTATTTTAAAGTTTTTTGTCATAATGGCTGATCATACTGTATTTTTTTATATTTTTCTTTTATGCTGATTTTTAAAAATAAAAATCATGTACATTCATAAGAGTAACTTTTTTTAAATTTTTCTATACTTAAATAAAAAAGAATTATTAAAACGGATAAAAATAAAAATATTTCATAACAATATTTTGCTCCACGTACATCTCGAATAATTTTAATTATATAAATTTACATATGAAAATTAGTAAATCAAAATAATATGGAAAAAAATAGTAATTAAAAGTATCATACATTTCATTGTAGATTTATATACCGGTAAAAAAAAAGAATGGATAAATAATATTGTTTTTGATTATTTATAAAATATGCGATAGTAAAAAAAAAGTATCCATTTTTAGTGCACAGAATAAACTAATTCTATGGCGTAAGAAGTTTTTCGCGTATTGTGAATTGAAAAAAAAAAAAAAAATTTTGTGAGACAGGAAAAAGTTTTTTTTCGTCCTAAGAAAATTATTTTTTTTCAATTCATATTACCAAAAATTTCCTGTGCCGATAAATTCTTTTTTTTCTGTGTACATAAATATTTTATTGCTAACAAATAATTTATCAAAATGATTCTTTATTACATCATAATTAATGACAATAAAAAAAATAAGATATTTGGTAATTTACTTGCATAAGATTTTAATAAAAAATAAAAAAGTCTTTTTCTGTCATTTACCTCTTGAGATAGATTATTCGTATTCGGGCAAATCTAGCCGGGTTAATCTTTATGAACATGAGTTTTCGAGCAACTATACGGTCACGTTCGAAAAATCCGAGATAAGTCGATATAACGTACAGGATAGTATTCTAAGCTATTCGAGTCATTCGACTAAACCGCGGTGTAGTTTCATACGCTCTCTCACCCTTTTACGGCCATATGAATGTATGTGTCTCTCTTGTTACTGGTACTCGGTACTTGGACAACAGTTTTCAGTAGTCTAGCTTTACTACAAGCAACTTCCTCTAGCACATTAAATTACTATACTTCTTGGTCACCGTCGGGGTAAACATGGAACGGGAGCTTAAAGCTTCATATCAGAGCTTCTCATATAATAATTCGAGTCTCGCATCTGTGTCGTCATTATAAGTATAAAATTTAACCTACAGAAACTTGTATGTCTGTGCTATAGAATCAACCATACACGTCACGCATAAACATCAACGCGAATTACCCAAGTTATTTTACTTGTTTATTATCGTATTATGACAGCGCCTTATCTGTAAATATCATCTGGGTGATTACGATGTTGTCTACCGTATACTCGGAATATTACAAACATTAAATTTTTTTATGTTTATTATTTGCACTCAAATTTTTCTATTAAATATTTAAAAACTCTTCTATATAATGGTAATAATTTAATTAAATTAAAATAATTATATTTTTACACTTAATATATTATTAAATTATTATAATATTATGATAATAACTAATAGATATATTTTTAAAAGAGAATAAACACGCAGATAATTTTATAGTAAAAATTGTCAAAAAATTTCAGGTAGCGATGAGACAACTTTGATATTCTTGAGAATTTTACGATTTGTTTCAGTAATTTTTGATGTAATTTGATTAGAATATATTTTAAAAGATATCACATACACAGAAAAAACAGATATCTTGAGTTAAGAAAATATTTTTGAAGACAAAAGTTTTCGGGAACCAAGTCAAGATTTTCTTGAGCCAAGAGAATTCGTCTTGGTTGGAGAAGATTTCTACTTTATTTGAGAAAATTTAGGTCTCCAAAAAAATTTTCTTGAATCAAGAATATTTACCTTCAGTCGAGAATTTTTTTTTTTTGTGTGTAGTAATATTTCTGACTGATCAAAAAATCTATTACTTTGTTTTAGTATTTACAATAAAAATTAATTAAAAAAAAAAGCTATGACCAATAGAAAATTTATCAATGTAAATTAAAAAAATCAAACTTTTTTGGAACTTTGTACTCATAATGTAGTAATTTTATCAAAAACCTATATAAAGTTCGAGTTTGTTCGGAAATATTCAGCGCTTTTCGTTCATTCTGGATAGATTGTTTTTATTATTGTTAACGGAATTTATTAAAAAAAAAAAATTATTATTTATTTTACAAAATTAACATGCTTTTATTTTGTTGTTACTAAATGACTGCATGTATGTTGAGCTATTGGATGCATCTAACCCATTTTTTCAGTTTTCTTTTAAATATATATTTTTTTTAATTTATTGCTTTTATTTTATTTTTTACGAATATTTTTACTAAATATTCTAATTTAGCATAATCAATTACGATGCAGCTGGTAAAATTTTCTTAAGCAAAATTTGATTTATTGCTTTGTCAAAATTACAATGCGCATTGTAAATTCTCTTTGATGTATTAGAAAAATTTCTATGTTATCGGTAATTTTTACCAAAATTCCATACTGTCATGCTATTATATTACTATAGTAATTTTTCTATGAATTTTTCATGTAAAAAATAGCGTAAATTTCTCTGAGTGTAAGAGCGTAGTAATAATTTTCTTTATATACGTGTATTTATATTTTATATTCTCGATTTGTGTCTAAAGACATTACACGCTAATAAATATTCAATGCAATCTATTAATGGAGAGCTATTTAAAGAGGAAATAACATGTAAAAAATGTCCAATGTAAAGCAATAATTCTCTATACCTTTAGTATATATTTAGTATATATATCTCTTTATTTATTTCTTTATTTATTTTTCTCTTTGTTGATATGATCATGCAGGCAATGAGAGATCTGACGGTGGCTATTATGGGTTTTATGTGAGTACGTTTGTACGTTTATATGACCCCCTTTTTTCAACTTGATGAGAACAAAAATATCATACGAGAACAACGACCAAAGAACAGCTAAAACCTACTGTATGCAACTAAAACCCATATCGAATTTCTCATTCTTAAATTTTCTTACAGTCTATGTAATTATTGGTTAATGTGTTTAATAACTATAATCCCAAGTCGTGTACTATAAAAGTATTTGTTTATTTTTTTTTTTCAGAAAAAATAAAAACCTCACTGTTAAAAATAATTTGAAAATTACAATACAAAAGGAATTGAATTTTCATAACTAGATATTTGAATTGTATTTTCAATAAAAAAAGCTTTAAATTTAATATACGTAATTTAATAATCAAGCTGGTATTTAAAATTAAGATAAAAAATATGAATTTTAATAAACGTACTTAAAATTTATACTTGTTTTTTTAATTTTCAAACCAAGTATTGAAAATTCTAAGCCATATTGAATTTTAATAATTCCATTTAAAATTTCATAATACTTATTTGAAAATTCAAATGCTTGTATATGAAATTTCTGCGCGTGACGTGCTGCGCGTTCAGTAATCAAGCATTGTGTATAGTGAAATATATAATGAGTATAATGTGAGCGGTGTACATGAGATTTTATTATTGTTAAGTTTTTATTTCCTCAATAATATAAAGTAAATAAAACTTGTAACTGAAGTGAACATCATTGACAGTATGATAAATGATAAAATGATACAGTGTTAAATGTGATATACACTGTTAAAATAATTGTTTGAATATTCAAAACATTGTATATAACGCAATAAACACATACAGTTGTGTTTGAAATTTCATTGTAACGATCGTATAGAATTTAAAATACGCGCTTTTGAATTTTCAAATTACGCTTCAGATTTTCAAATACATTTATTTAAAAATTAAAAAGAAAGTATTTGAAAATTAAAAAAAAGTATTTGAATATTAAAAAAAAAGTGTTTGAATATTAAAAAACTTGTATTTGAAAATTCAAAAAGAAGTATTTGAAAATCCAAAGTGTTAATTTGAAAATTCAAAACCATGTATTTTAAATTCTATATGAAAATAGTAATGAAATTCCAAGCACAAATGTATGTGTTTATTGCGTTATATACAATGTTTTGAAAATTCAAACAATTTTTTTAACAGTGCTTGTCATTTAATTAAATGATTCTATTGATATAAATATTATTGACGGGTTTAAATAAATTTAATTTAGGATAATTTTTGTCCCGCTGCAGTAAAATAAAATAATGTGTATGAATTTAAAGTTGACCGGATGCAAATCCAGAATAGATTTAAATGGTACGGTTGCGTGGATAACCCAGAAAATTAGCCACATCCGCATGCGCCTATAAATTGTTCCCCTGCTGTCTTTATCATCCCTCGCTTTATATATATTTATCTTTTTCTTTCCTTTTATCATAACTGCTTTATATCTTTCTCTACTACTGGTCCGCACTGTTATTTTCTATTGTCGACGTCTTCTCGACTGTGAAACTTTTGTTAAAGATTCGTCCAAGTGTTTTCTTGGTTTTAATTTTCGTCGGTTTGTGTACCCCCGTATAATATATATTATTATTATTATTATTATTAATGTTAACTAAAATCTTCATAAATTAAAAGATTAATTTATTAATTACGTGACGATTTTTCATTTGCTAATTTTTTTTTTTTTTTAACATAATTAATGTATAGTGTTTTTACTATATAGTATATATGTATATATAGATAACTTGGAGATCTAGATGGAAAGAAAAGTCGAGAAGAGAAAAAGCCCAAGGAGCTGATAGTAAGGGTAGTAACTACCGGGGTGGCTTTTACGCACGAACTACATCCGACATACTAAGGGACGAAGAGTAGAGTAGTAAGATCGATCCTCAAAGCACACGCACGTTAGATACCGAGATACACTACTTTCGTTACTCTCTTATATATATATTCTTTTAATTTATTTTATTTTTTTCTTTACTTTCTCTGTCTTTTTATATATTCTCTTTCTTTTCGACAATTCGGGTGGCTCTTTCGGTTCTTTTACTTTCTCTCAATTCTACAAAATGTACAGAGAAAAAATCGTCTCTATAGTCCACGCACACGCGTCGATAGACACTCCAAGTCAGGAACGCACGGTCCACGTATATAAGTACAGAAAAGGGGAATCAAGTCGTATATGGGGTTGCGTTCTTATGTGAAAGCATTCCGCGAGCTCGATATCATGTTTTCTTAAATGTCACGAGATATCTCACCATTTTTTTTTTCTTTATATTTTTATTATTCACATTTATGACATAATATCATATATGCTATAAAATTTATTCTATTTTAATATATAATCGTAAAATTTTGATGATATAAAAAATAAAAAGTTTAAAGAAAATTTATAGTAAAATTACAGAGTCAGTTATAAATCAGTCAATAAATCATTGGATTAACAATTTTCTTGAATTATTGTAATCACACTTTGAGTCAAAATGTATTAATTTTTAATTTAAATTTTTTAAAAATGACTAAAATGTTAATCAACATTTAGTCGACTAAGCTTCAGGACATATGTGTTTAATAAATTAATTCAAAGGAGACTGTTATTTTTATGAAATTACGTTGAGAGATAGAGGGCGAATGTATACTTGTCTGATGTAGACAAGTTATTCATTTTTTTCCGTTGTTAAAATTATTTTTAACAAGAATTAATCATTGTAGATTCGAATAATTGTTGAGATAAATAATTAACGGTTCGTCTAATAAAATCAAATTCGATGTATAGAGCACTATTCATAGAAAATTTAATTTTTTTATTCTATTTACTAACATGGGACTTTTGTATAAACAAAAAAGTCAAATAAGTAATTCCACTAGCCAATAATAATATTAATCAACATTTTTCAAAGGTAATTTCATAAAAAAAAATCTGTCTATCGGTTAACCCTGCGGGCCAGCCCTAAAACTTCCCACCGTTTTCGAGCTCCTTGAGCTTGAAAACTTTGTTGTGAATACATTTTCGAGCTCGAGCAGCTCGAAAATACGTTTGTATGCCATTGTTTTCGAAAAAAACCATTTTTTAGCTTTTTTTTCTCCCACGATATCTCGCGAACGAATTAACCGATTTTGATAGTTGAGGCGGCAATCGACGCGTTTTATTGAATTCTAGTGCTGATTAAATTTTGAAATCGATTTATCCAGTCGTTTTTGAGAAATTTAAAAAAAACCAAAAAAAAATTTTTTTTGAATTCTTTCGTCAACGGTTTCTCTTGAACGAATGAATCGATTTTGATTTTCTTGGTGGCATTCGACGCGGCTTATAAAGTTTTAGAGCTGATTAGATTTTGGAATCAATCCATCGAGCAAATTCAAAGTTATCCGTTCATCCGGTTCATCCGTTCAAAAGATACAGGTATTTACATACGTACATACATACATACGCACATACATACAATCAGACATCATCTTGAAATTAGTCAGAATAGCTTCCTAGAAGCTCAAAACGTCAAAAGATCTCTTGGAAATTCGATTTTCGTAAATCGGTCCGAAACCAACAACTTCCCGAATTTTTTAAAATTTACAATTTTTTTAGCGGGAAGTTAAAAAACACAAATTTAATATTAACATATTTGAATTCATAGCTTGAGCTATTATTTCATATATTACAATTATAATTTTAATTTCTCTTGATTTTAGTATCGAAAAAGAAAAAAAAATGTTTTTAAACAGGAGGAGTGACGATAGCCGGATTTGGCACTGAGCGCGAGCAACAAGACCACAGGAATGATTAATTTTCATAACTGTGATTAGGTTCCAACGAAGCAATATCATTATGCGGACCGGTAATTTTCTTGGTCCGTGGCCCACCTATCGGCAGTTCCTCTGGCATCTCTTCGTGCTGAGTACATCTTTTATCCCCATTCTACTTTACTCAATTCTCTTACTCGTATTAACTTATTATACTTTACAATTTACTTTCTTTGTTTATTCTTAATCCTCTGTCCTCCTTAGCTTCACGACCTCCCGCGTGCTCTTAGTCTTGGCGCCAGCGCATACATAACCCGCGCCAAACTTGCACGAGGAAATATTACTCTCTCCAGATATAGAGAGATACTTGAGCATGGACCCTTTCACCTTCTTTTTCTATTTCTATTAAAGATATTTATTTTCTCCACCTCCTTCATTTTTTATTGATAAAAATTAATTCGAAAAATTTCATTTTTATTTTATTACACGTGTTTCCTCTAATAGATACAAATTCATATACTGTTGTCATAAGAATCATTATTATTATTTTTTTATTATCTTCAAATCAAATATATTTATTTCAGCGAAAAATAGTGATTAAACTGCTGAAATCAGTGCATCTGTACTAGTAATTCAAATTATAAAAAAATTTTTTTTAGTGTAAATTAAAAAATATTCAATACTTAATGTATCATATCGTTGAAATAAATAAAATCTGTTCCAAGCACATAAAACTTATATTTTAATTTAATACCTGACTAGAAAAAAAGTTGTGGGACCTATTGGTATCCAATTGGGTTCCTAATAGGGAACCCAACGTTGGGATGAAACGCATAGCCCAAGATGTTCCTAATCGGGTAATCCCTATAGGGTTCCAATCGGATACACCCTACAGAAACTTTAAGCCAACCTAATAAAATCCCAACATACAAAAAATTGCTTAAATAAATTTTTTATTTAAATCCTCTGATCCCAGTACAATTTTTTTTTTGTTTATTCAAATTTCGAAGAAGACCATGGCCGTCCCAATCACGAGCTCCTCGTAAAACAAATTTTAGAGCTCCTTGTATCTCTGGTTTATCTATAATCGGATAAGTTGAATTTGAACTCAATTTTTTCACTAAAACCTCTAAAATAATTTTTAAAAAATTAATTTTCAAAAGCTAACACATTTGATAAAATTGATAAAAATTATAGTAAAATAACTCACCTTCAACAGAAGTGTAACACTGTTTTTTGTCGTTTGTTACTTGCAGTTTCACTCTAAAACCAAGTGTGTATGTCCAAATTAACACTCTTCCCAAATAATTTTGAAATGCCATAAGCAATATACCGATATTTAATACACCGTGAACCGTGTTTCAAATGACTAATACGAAAAATTTAGTTTATTTGCTTATGGCCTTAAACATAGAACACATTTAATATGTGTTAAAATAATACACTTGTAACACACTTGGTTTTAGAGTGTATTTGTATTTTTTAGACATAAGACGAATTTAGACACCATTTTAAAAAATAATGATGTTTATTTTGTGGTCTGGAGAAAGATAAGAAGTATTTATCACCTCTCTGGCAGAGAAGCCACTTGAAAATGTTTAAAAAAACAAAAAATGATTTTCACTACAGACAATTAAATATAATCTGAAAAAAAAGTCATCAGTAGGTTAATTGTTAGTGTACCGCTGTATACGGGTGTAATGAAATATTGATCTAAATTTGAATTTATGAAATTCATTTTTGAAATAATAATATAATTATTTTGATTTTTTGTTGTTGTTAATTTTTATCATATTTTACAATAGTAGGACGTTATAAATATTAATTACAATTAAATGTAATGTTTATAATTTATAAATTATAACTATTATTAAAATAACTGAATTTAGATAAATGAAGATAAAAAATTTTAATTAAAAAATTTTGAGTAAATCAATTTTTTTTTTCTATGTAGTTATTCATTTTACTCCGAAGTTTAATTTCGTTTCAGTCCTTCTGAATCCAAGGAAATAACTCAGAAAAAACACTAATACAAACTTTTTTTTGTGTTTTTTTTAAATAAAAATTTGGCCACTCTGCCATAAATGGCCAATTCAGCTTATCCGTCTCCAGACCCCGTAAATAAATATTTTGAAGAAAATAAAAATATTTTTTCTTAAAAATTTTTATTCTAATGATCGCACAAGATTTTTATACTGTACTTAATCTATTTATATTTAACAATCACATTTTATAAAGATAACATTTGTTCGATTATAATTTTTTTTGTCTATCATTTACAAAGAACATTAATAATTGATTATCAAAATTAAATCAAATACTCATTGTCCTAAGTATAATCATACTTGTCACTATCAAACAAATCGCTATGAGCAGCTATAGCGATTATTTTTTTCAATGTTAACTTTTCAGTACTAGAAAGAACGAAAAGTGCCGAATATTTCCGAAAAAACTCGAATTTAATAGTTTTTTGATAAAATTACCACGTTGTGTAGTACAAAATTCCCGAAAAATTTGATTTCTTTAATTTACATTAATAAATTTTCTATTGGACCTACTTTTCTTTTAGCTTCCCGTTAAGAAAATTGGAAATTTTCAAAACTTCGGGAAGTTATTGGTTTCCGTCCGATTTTCGAAAATCGAATTTCTAACAGATCTTGACGTTTTGAGGTTCTAGGAAGCTATTCTGACTAATTTCAAGATAAAGTTCGAATGTATGTATGTACGTATGTAAATACCCAGAGAGGAAAGTACCACGGGCCCAAGCTTGGCCCAAGCTTGGCCCAACTTTGTAGAACCTTGGGCCAGGCTTGTAAGCCAGTCTTGGCCCAGCTTTGGTAGAAGCCTGGAATGATAATCTCGGGCCAAGCCTGGTTGCCAGACCTGGCCCATGCTTGGTTACCAGACCTGGCCCATGCTTGGTTGCCAGACCTGGCACAGGCTTCCAGGAAACGAATAAATTTAATTAAAAAAAATTTATTCTTATTAACCTCGTAGAATTCATGATCATTAACGTTTTAATTATTTAAGGGAGGTAAATGATGTGAAAAAAACTCGGTGGAAATTCTGCTGGACTCTGGGCGCGAACTGCCGTCCTTCTGATTACTGGGTCCGAACGGTAGCTACTGGACGAACCTACTAACGTTGAATTGGTACATTTATATGATCTACTTGTATAAACCATGGGTATATCCAAACTTGGGTAATCCTACCTTGGCCCAAGCCCGGGTAATCATTGTAACGGCCAAGGCTAGGTTACCCAGTCCTGGCCCAAGCCTGGCTTGCCATTGGATGGCCAAGGCTAGGTTACCCAGTCTTGGCGTAAGTCTGGGTTGCCATTGGACGGCCAAGACTAGGTTACCCAGTCTTGGCCCAAGCCCGGGTAATCATTGTAACGGCCAAGGCTAGGTTACCCAGTCCTGGCCCAAGCCTGGCTTGCCATTGGATGGCCAAGGCTAGGTTACCCAGTCTTAGCCCAAGTCTGGGTTGCCATTGGACGGCCAAGGCTAGGTTACCCAGTCCTGGCCCAAGCCTGGGCCAATATAGGTGTGCCAAAGCTAGGTTCCCCAGTGCTGGGCCAAGTAGGGGCCCGTTGTTCAACTCTGGCAGCTCCTGTATGGGTATCTAACTTTTGAACGGATGAACCGATTATGATCGTCAAGGTGGCATTCAATGGGGCTTGTTAATATCTAAAAGCTGTGAAAAATTGAGCTTGATCGTTCGGCGATATTCCAAAAATAAAATTTTTTCAAAAATGTTTTTTTTGGATAACTTTTAATGTGTTTGATGGATTGATTCGAAAATCTAATCAGCTCTAAAACTTTATAAAATTTTCTCTTTTAGTTTTTTTGAAATATCTCAAAAACGACTTGATAAATTAATTCCAAACTCTGATCAGCTTTAGAACTCAATAAAACGCGTCGATTGAAAATAGTAAAAAACGTTCTTTTTCGAAAACAATGGCGTACAAAAGTATTTTCGAGCTGCTCGAGCTCGAAAATAGCGGGAAGTTTTAGGGCTGGCCCGCAGGGTCAACCGATAGTCTGATTATTTAGGTAATTTTCATTGTTAATATTAAAACAAATTAATAGATTTTTTGATCAGTCAGAAATATTACTATGTGATATCTTTTAAAATACATTTTAATCAAATTTCATTATAAATTACTGAAACAAATAGTATAATTCTCAAGATAATCAAGTTGTCCCACTGTTACCTAAAATTTTTGGCTAATTTATACTAAAAAATTTCTGCATGGTATATAAATAAATACTGAATTTTTGTATTTATTATATTTATTTTATAAAACAGTAATAGTATGTAGGTATATTTAGTTTGCTGGTTGGACATGTACTTTATAAAGAGAGAGAGATTCGATTCAGACTTGGCGCGAGACAGAACCGTGTCTCTTGATACTGTATTCAGAAATACATTGCTTCGAAGATTTCCTAGTCACGCTGCAATGACAGTTGCTTTGGTAATGGCGCCACCGTATGCAGTATCAGCATCTTCTTGGGTTTGGATGTTCTCTTGTTTTACTGCTCACACATACATATATCTGTATATATATTTATAGTGGATGGTAAAAGACTGTTAAAGTAAAGACACTAGAAGAGGATGAGAGAGTGGCGTGATTCAAGAACGAAGAGAACGTAGAGAACGCAGTCGTACGAAAGTGCATCTCGTGGTGGTCCTTTTTTAAAAATAAAATGGCGGCCGGCAACCCGGCGTCGGAAGGGTGAATGTGAAGACACAGTAGAGAATATAAGAGAGAAAACCGAATGTGTATAATATGTATAGACTACTACTACTACTCTAAGTAAGAGTGAAAGAGAGACAGAGATAGAGATAGAAAGACAAAGAGAAAGAGAGAAAGAGAAGCTTCAGTTGGTACACGACGACGACGTTGTTGGAGAAAGGCAGGAGTCCAGAAAGAGGACCACCGGAGAGCCGTTCTGCGATTAGACTTACAAAACAAACGGCCAAGCGTTCGCCGCTCAGCAGACCAATGGCGTAGCACGCCGATCCCGACAAGGGACATGAGATAATTGGATCAAGACCCACCGAACGACTTACCCAGCATCCTAAAGGAGGGAATGAGACAAAGTACAAACTCTCTGCAAGGATGAGGGCAAGGTGCACCACCATCCGAGAGTTGTACTTATAGTAGTTACCGTAGTGGTAGTACTACACAACTGTAGTAAGTGCGGGAGGAAAAGAGCGAATACTTTACTTGGTAATTTCAGAAGGCCAAGGTCAACGACCCTCGATTATCCATTCCTCGGATGATTTAACTCATGATTTTTAAAATATTTAGAGCTTTCATTTTCATCTCACAATATATTTTACTCTATTTCATAAAACCAGGAAATTGATATGGAATTTAAGATTTTGACGAAATCTACCCGCCATAGCTTTCAATTTTTATTTCAGACTTAGGTGATTTAATTTTTTTTTTCTTTTTTTTTCTCTTGTGGACTCATGAAATAGAAAGGGACTTGAAGTCGGCAAAAATACGACGAGTGTAGGAGTAGACGAAGAAAAAGCGAGAAAGAGATCGGATAGAAGTGGTCGTGTCCGACTCCTAGAAACCCGTATAGCCTCTACCCTCTATTGATCGAGCTGCCCTGGACTTTAGTAGAGTGGACTGGACGTACCACCCGGCTAACCCTCACGATTTCTCATCCCTCCTTTATACCCTACTACCTTCTTAGCCTTCTTTATGTATACGCACACACAGTCAGACAGTTAAATACATATATATTTTATAAATATATATATACGTAATACAATATGTGGGTGGGTTCATAGTCCACATGAGCATCGAGGGTCACTTATACGGCGAATCAATCACACGAAAAAATGTACAAAAAAATAAATGTGCACCACTCGCAAATATTTACGACGCTTGACTTTCATTTTATATATATATAAATATATATGAGGAACAAGCCTTATCGTATTAAAAAAACTTATTGAATACTTAGACTATCTTGTTATATCTTTACAAAATGACTTTCATGAGCCTTTTAAATTATGAAAAATTTATATTTTAGCAGCTAAGGCTTCAATTATACTCACTCTCTTTAAATGATTCAGTGAAAAAAACTGCAAATCAGTGAATATTCACTGCGAATCGGTCCTAAGAATATCACTGATTGAATCAGTGGTGTACTTGGGACTGTTTATGCAGTGAATATTTACTGATTTGCAGTTTTTTTCACTGATTCATTTTAAGAGTGCACTTAATATAAAAATTAATTTTAATCTTCAAATATAGGGAAGAAGTGACGTTTTTTGGTCACTTTAGGGTTAGTTTTGGACACGAGAAAAATTTTAATAAAATAATTTGTAAAAGACGCAACGACATAACCTATATTTCGAATGTGTACACAAAGATACTTTTATCACACTGTTATACAATGGAAATTTTAATTTAAACTTTTTCAACTAATTAAAATAAAGTATTGAATGGCCAATAATGGAGCAATGGCTATAAATGATACTTTTATAGAAGGCATACCTTATAAAATTTATTTAATTCAGTAATATTAGCTAAAGTTACTAATAGATTTGTGTTCTATTTTGGGAAAATAGCATGTTCATTGTTCATGACTGATTAATTATTTGGCGCATGAATAATTCTGTTGTTAAATACCTCTTTAATATGACATACATATATTTGAAAATCCGTGTCATTTAATTGTGAGTTCTTATTATCTAAAATTGATTTTATTAAAGTTTTTTATTTCAAATTAAAAATAATCTAAATTTAAAATTTATTTTTGATAAATATATAAACAAAAAAGAACAAAAATTTTATTATTTAAAATTGTTTATTGTTTGAGTGTATAAAGTGTTCAACAATATAATGACAGCGAGTTACAAAGTTGGTTGATCAATTTTTAACTATATACATATGACAATATTTATACGTTTTTATTTAATGTCACTTAGAAAGACGTAAGGTCTGACCTTTTTCGTACTGTATTCCCTGATGGCTATTAGTTTTATATATACCTTTTTTTATCCCTAAAGTTTTATTCCACCTATTAGTTTATTCTGGCAGAGTTACCCTTATTTTAGTACAAGTTATTTGGAAAAACTGTGATGAACCCTCTGAATGGCTTTTGAGTTAAAATAGATACATGGAAAAAAGTTTATTCATTGGTATAGTTATTAAAAGAGGCGCTGAGACGATTTACTTAGGTATAATCTTCTATAAAAAGGGTTACATTCAGAAATAAAATTATGTATTACTTGTCGATCAGTAGTAAAGTTTATACCAAATAAGCTTTTTAAAAACTAAATTAAACAATCATATATAAGTGTATGTAACTATTGTCAAGTTTATTTCTGTATAAAATTACAGAAGCGAGTAAAATATTCAATGAATTTTGTTCAACGGACATTTTCAGTTACTGGTTTTGAATATTATAGATAGTAAAATAAAATTTTCTAATTTTTTTATCGTCACGTCAATAATGTATATACAGTGAAAATATAAAAAAAATTTTCTTTGGTCTTTTCAGTCCATAACGCCCCATGCATGGAAGTTTTCTTAGAACTACTATAAAAGTATGACTTCTGTGAACAAACGAGTGGTACCTAAAAATCGCGAAATAAGGAGATCGAGCCAATATGTAGTTGAGAATGAAGTTTAAAAAGTTTAAAATGTCAACAAATTCTTGACCACCTACCACTTTCTCCAAGTTTGGACTTTTATATATGTATTTGTGAATGTTGGATAAAAAAGCACGAAAATCATAAAATTGACCAGGACATTCGCAGGCGTTGATTTTACTCAGAATTATTAAACTTTTTGAATTTTATAAATTATTTGGACATTTTAAAAATAAATTTAACATTTCCAAGAAAAAAATCAGGGTATTTATTGAAAAAGAAACTATAATTAAAATTATATTAGTGTTGAATATTGTAGCTTTCATTTTTTAGAGAATCTAATATTTTATAAATATTAGAGAGTTTCAATTTTGTAAATATTCTAACTTTTGAACAGATAAACCGATTTAGATCTCCAAGGTGGCATTCGAAGCGGTTTATTAATTCCTAGGTGCTGTGAGAAATAGAGCTTGATCAGTACAGTACGTTTTGAGTTATTCGAAAAATACAAATTTTTGCAAAATGTTTTTTTTTTATAACTTTTAGTATACTTGATGGATTGATTTCAAATTTTAATCAGCTCTCAAATTTTATAAGCTGCGTCAAATGCCGCCTCAACCACATCAAAATCGAATTGATTGTTCATGAGAAATCGTTGGTGAAAGAATTTCAAAAAAAGGTTTTTTTTTTTAAATTTCAAAATCACAAAACTGATTGATTCTAATAATGTTTTAGCGTCATTAAAGGCTGATATAAACTGCGTTTGATGCCACCTCTACCATTTTTTTTTTCATTATTCTCGAATGATGCATATTCTAATTCCTCATATATTCCAAAACTCATACTGCGGTCTTTTAAAATCCGTAATCACTCCCGATTTTTTACAGTGTAATATATGGTAACGGTTCCCATGATACTACGGGAATGATTACTATAGTAGTATGGGGACGGTTATTATATAGTACACGGAAAAAAAATTGTGGTTCTTCCAACCACAAAATTGTAGTAAAACATTGTAGTAGCGGTTACTCCAAGATGTAGTAAAGAGTACTATGTAAATCGTATTGACAACTAAATATTGTAGTAAACATTGATAATTGTAGATGGCGTTCTACACGTGTGGTTGAGGTTTTCCAAATTTGAGGACATTTCTTCACTTCTACTTTGAAGTAACCTCAACTATATAGCTGCTGTTGTAGCAACTACAATTTTTTTTCGTGTAATGACATTGGAACTATTTATTCGATATCGTATATGAATGAAATTCATATAGATAGGAATGATATTACCATAATTTGGATGGTCGTCATTCCTTTAATCGATATCCAAAAAAAAAACCTGTTACTACACGGAAAAAGCGGAAAAATTAAAGTTTCACATGTCCGCAAAAGTCCCTTTACTTCGAAACTGTAAAAATTACATTATTCCTATGACGTGGTAATTATTACAGTTTCATTTAAGACTTCTTTTAGTCCTTAATAACGTTTTATTCGTAATAAATTTTGATTCAAATAAAAATACACGCAGAGAATTTGACGGTATTTTTTGCATAAAAAATTTATAGAAAAATTACTATAGTCATAGTAACATGAGGACAGTATGAAATTATTATACGAACTACCGATACCGTAGAAATTTTTAAAATATATCGAATAGAATCTACAAGGTGCATTGTAATTTTGACAAAGCAACAGATTAAATTTATACCAACTGCATAGTAAAATTTAAAGGTTAAAGGTTAAATCAGAATATTTAGTATGCAATTGGTAAAAATTTTATTTGTTGCTTTGTCAAAATTACAATGCACCTTGTGAATTTTGTTCGATGTATTTTAAAAATTTCTACAGTATCGGTAATTTGTACAATAATTCCATATTGTCCTCATGTTACTATGACTATCGTAATTTTTCTATAAATTTTTGATTCAAAAAATACCGTAAAATTCTCTGCGTGTATATTAGAAACTCTAAAATTTTATATCTATAATTGTAAATACTTTATTACCAGAAGTAGTTCCAATTATTACAGTGCAAACTATAATACTTGAAATTATTTATACAAGGACCCTGTTTTTGCAGTAAAATTACGAATTTTCCACCAATCTTTTTTCCATATAGATGATATGGCAAGCCTTCCCATAATAATATTGTAATTGTTACCGTAAATTTCTTTCCGCGTGTATTTTGAACGTGCTTATTAATATTATGATTTGTATACTAAACATTTGAAACTTATATTTTATTTGTTTATCTACATTTTGTACAACGAAATTTGAACACAAATTATTCAATTTTAAATAAAAAACGAATTCCTGTTGACCGTTTCGGACACATAGATTTTGTGTGAGTAATTATAGCGTACAGTTTTTCCTCGTGTTCAATCTTGTTGAAGAGTGTTTATTAAAAATACATTATAAATTTTTTGTCCCAACTAAAATATATAATACATATATTTTCTAATACTTTATCAACCTATACTTATAAAATAAAAAAAATTTTTTGTTAGAATGTTAATCTCTTAAAAAACTACAAAACTTATAAGTTTTTGACATTAAACTTTCACTATATAAATTGTGAGTTTAATAGTGCTCTTTATAAAATGTAAAGTCTTAAATCATGCAGGAGACATATATTTCCTATAGAAAGCATCACTGTAAACATTTCGGCTGGTAATAGATAATTCAGCTTTACAGGTGACACTATAATTATTTTATAGAGAAATTATTTTTCTGTAAATTCGAAATTTCGCAAAAAAAATACATTTTCAAAATTTGATTAACGCCATGAATGCTGCAGTTCAAACTAATAAGCTTTGTATGAAAATTAGTTAAGAAAATTTTTATAAAAAACTCAGTAAGTACATAAAATGGTGATTTTTTTTTTATAAAAAAAAAAATAGTAACATTATTCTGTAAGAAATTTAAAAAGGTCATAGAATTACTTAAAGTTATGCGAAATTGCGTTGTGTAATATCCACTTGTATCATTCATGTGCATAACACATTCATTCATCCTCATTCTTCACTTCACCGATGTTATAAAAAAATATCTAGAAGAATAAGAAACATAAAAATATAACTCTTAAAAGACAACCATGAGAATATATACCCTATTCAAAATGAATATATATATGTTACATATGAAATAACTATAAATGAAAGAAATATTTATGCACATAGTTTTATGTACGTTTATTTCCATGACACGTGAAAGTGTCACTATACAACCAAAGACACGTTCACGCTAACTTCTGTCACACATACACCTGTATCAATGTACACATATTCAATACTATGATGTTAACCATACATATGTAGGAACATAAATCGTGTGTAGGGTAAAAAGTATTAGTGTATAGTGTGTATCTGAAAATAGGATAGGAATGAAGAAGAAAGAGTCGAAGGGTGAAGACGAGCAGTCTACCCAAGTATAAAGGGAGTAAAAGATGCCAAGCCTCCCTTCGAGGCGCCTCTAGCATCGTCCATCACCCCCTGATTCGCCCTCATAACGCTCAACAAGGTCTTTGGACTTTTCTTGTCGTGGTACGTAATCTAAAGTTAGTACACGATGGAAAAATTTTTGTCCATCCTACTACTTTCGTTCATATCCTTTCACAATTTTTTTTTACCTAACAAAAAAAAAAAAAAAATAATAAACAAATATTACGTTCAACATTTTGCTGTAATTTTTTGTTTTATTATTTTTCTTGAATTTTGTAAAAATGATAAAAAAAAAATGGTGTTGCATTAAAATTATTACTTCACACGAAAATATGAGTCAAAGCAGCGTGATGTTGTCAGAAAATGGTATTTTTAAGAAAAAGATGTTGAATATATATATACTAGGAGTGACGACGATTACATTAGGGTTTAGAAGATAAGAGAATATCTTCTCAGGCGTATAATATCCTGACTATGCCGTCGTTCGCAAACCACCACCGGCAGAAGGCAGTCAACCGATTCTATAATTCCAACGCACGAAAACCAACCCCCGACGAGTTAACTTTCTGTCACACACAGAAACACGCGGACTTACTGCCACGCCTGTTATCTCTGTCTGTTCATGTATATATATACTTTTGTGACTTTCTCTCTCTGTCTCAATGTACATAATCATAAAAGTACAACAAATAACCCCTCTAACTTTGTTCCTGTATAAACACTATTAATTAACTTTAATTGCTTTATAAAAAAAAGGCCTTTGTGCCAAAATTTTAATTATTTGAAAAACAAATAAAATAAATTTCTACAAACAAAACTGTTCATTAAAAAAATTTTTAATTCTGTTGATATAAATATATATATATATATATATATATATATACAAAAAAAAAAATATAATCTAAACGTACGTAAACTGCGCGTTAATAGAAGATGCTATCATATTCCCATTAATTTTTTATTATCGAGGGGATAGAGAATGGTTTTATCTGTTTTGACCCTGAATAGCTGCTCTCTTATAGCTGAGTACACAATTAAATGTTTGCCGGAAGTTCATCACCCTACTTGTCGACCCTGTGGATATGCAGAACTCGAAAATCATTCTTCAGGCAATCAATCGTTGGATGACAGAAAGACCGTTCGATAATTGATTACTAGCTCTACTTTGACGTATCCAAGAATCACGCTATAAAATAGTATATGTTGTAAAAAAATGACAATACACTTGGTAAAGTTAACGTGTACATATATAGACATGTACATAGATGACTTGATTAAAAATGTATAAGCCATTATTAACTGTACAATATATATTTTTCTATTTATAATTACTTTCTTCCTACATTCTATTTAAATATTAAAATATAAAACCGACGTAATTGTTTCCACTGTATCATTATAATTTTTGTTGGGAAATAACATATGATATAAAGAACATGATAAATAGAGGAGACCGGGACACGATTATCTAATCCCAAAGTTTTGTAAAATAAAAATTTGCTTGTCGATACACAGAAGTATAGTAGTGGCTACTCTCTGGGATAGTACTTTCTGTGAAGAAAAAAAATTCAGATAGTACTGTATGCTGTCTAGACTGTATCCACTACTCTCTGAATAGTACTGAGTACCATCCCAGACAGTAGTGATGGCCCAGATATACAGTAGATGGCATACAGTACTGTCTGAAATTTTTCCACAGAAAGTACTCAGTACTATCCCAGAGATTAGCCACTACTAAATTGATTTTTCCATGTAGTTACTATGTAACTTTTAGTTTATTTTTAGGAGTTAAGAGCGAAAAATAGTATTCGAGGTAAAATGAGACATCTAGAAAATAAAAAAAAATTAAGTTTATTTATGAAAAAAAATTATTGATTTTACAATTTTTTCGGAAAAGTGTATATGTGATAGATATTCCTGTATTTTCATAAAAAGTTCTTAATAATATTCTACCAGCATAGATTTACTGTGAAATCTTATTAATAATTTAATTATCATTTACAAACATAATTTAAAAAAGTGTGTATTTATATATGTGTATACATACATACATACTATAAAACCATTAATGTTTCTTTCCGACTATATATTTAATTCGAAAACTCCGAGTAACTTTAAAAGTAAAACAGATTTATTACTCGAGTTGGTAAGTCAAATCTTTAAACAAACGGGTAATTATCTTAACTCGATCTAAGATCTTTCGGGGTGTTTCACCTTGTAGAGTGGATACATATATACCTCACTCCTTTATTGCCTGCTACCCTCAATATTCTTACAACATTTCAACGATATATGCCTGTGAGATTCAAAGTCTGAGGATGTCGTTGGTTAGCTCGAGGATTTCTTGCAAAAAGCATGAGACATGCATTTCATTTGCTGCTCGTGTTGAGTCGCGTTCTTCTCTGTATATATGTGTTTATGCTCGAGGCTAACTGTGCCTCTCTCATTCCGTCTTTCGATCTACTCGCGTATATAATTCACATTTGCCCCGTAGATCTTTGCCGCGAATGTCAACCCACTTGGACCAGAGGGAATTTCGATCGATCTGCACTATCTCCAATCAAACTACTTGATCGATAAATCTCGTTCAGTCGAGCAACATCTACATACTGGTTGTTTTTCCTCACAAGACTCGCGGGAATGATCGGACCGTTTGTATATATGAGCACATCCATCCCCTCGAAATTCACGCTTCCCAGGGTATTTCTTCTGTACTACAGTATATATACAGATACTTTCTTGAGTATATGTATTTATACACATATATAGATATAGACTAAAAATACTTAGGATATCTTATATTACAATAACATGCACCATTGCTTATATCCATCACATGACATTTGTTCAAAAACTAAATCTTTTTTAAACATATATATTCGTTTTGGGTCATCATTTCTCTTGTTGATGGTTGATGGTTATAAATGAAATATACTAAAGACTCAATAGTAAAGATAATAATCCGTCACACAGAAGGAAGATGCTTCACCGTTCTGTCGAGCATGCAATCCCAGAAACCATTTAGCTGTTTTCTCTGTGAGACAGTTGATAAAAAAAAAAGAAAAAAAACGAAAAAAAAAAAAAGCATGACGAGAAAGAAGTAACGAGGGAGAATGAGGAAACAACACCGCGGAAAAAAATGTAGAAGAGACGATTCACCAGGCGTAAGAGAAACTAAAGTGAAGAATTGTTAAAAGTGAGGGCATCGGTGGCAGATTGGACGCCGGAGGAAAAAGTACTGAAGAGAGCTTGGGATCCGTTTAACAGGATGATCTAGCTTGTGAGACGAAGAAAAAATAAATATATTCTTCTCACTCTTTTATGCTTTGAAATTATCTTTCTGGCATTTCAGGGCTAATTTCATTTGCACAATACCCACAACCCTGAGTTCCCTTTGGCTTAGAATAGCTTAAACCATCAGAGCTCCTTACTAACAGTTTTTACCTTTCGTTATATATTCTTGCATTTATACTTTTCTCCAATGTAGTCTATATATTTTTTCTTATTTACCATCGAGTGCCGCTCTTGTTTTCACTTCTCTTCTCATCCAACGAGCCAAACTTTTCGTTCAGAATAAGATGGAACGTTTTCTAAACATTGGACATTAATACTTTGAACTAATACTGCACATATAAAATATCATCATTTAAACTCGCTCGCTTTAGGGTTGCCTCACCTATAAACGTTTAACTGGTTTTTTATTTTTTTTTTTAACCACACTCACACATCTAGATTTTTCATGCTTTGTTGGTTTAGAAAAGTCGGCACCAAGACAGTTCGACTCACAATTTCATAACAAAAAATCACCGACAAATGTTGTAATCGTCATTCTCTCTTAATCTGAATCAGTGAATATTTACTGATGTAAATAGTCCCAAGTATATCATTACAAATCAGTAAAATGTTACAGATTCAATCAGTAGAAATCAATTTACTATTCTAATCAGTAAAAAAACAGGAGGTTATACCTACTTGGTACCTTAATTTATAAGTATCTATATATAGGCAACATAGGGCTTTTTGCGGATAAATTAATATTCAAAAATGATATGTATTTATTGAGAGTAGATCCAAATAAAACCAACTCATTATGGGTACCACCATGACGTACTAATCATTATCAGAAATCATTTCTGATAACTGGCATTAAATTTTGGAATTCACTGCCTAAAAATATTACATCAGCTGATAGTTTGAGTATTTTAAAGAAATTATGCTATAAGCATTTAATGGTATCTGAGAAAAATAGTTAAAATTGTTGAATTGTATACGAAATGAATATGTTATGATGCATCTTTCTTTTATTAAATGGCTCTGAAAGGTATACTCATTATTTACACTTGCTAATAATAAATTTGTATTCTATAAAATTATTCTTGTAAATAAGTTGATAAATAAATAAATAAATAAATAAAATTGTTAGTGAATAAATTAGTGATCGTCGCAGATGTAATAAGTCATAACTACTGATTCAGTTTTTTATGCAGAGAAACCAATATTTATTGATTAATGCACATCAAAAAATACAAAAATTCATATCATGAATATATATGAAGATCATATGTAGTTGACTAAAATAAAATCAATGTATGTAAAAATTTTTCGATCAAATTCGTTCTTCATTATGTAATCAAGTGATATTTTTTCAGGCTCTACGTATTTACTGCATTCTTTTAGTACATCGAATTGTTGATTTAAATTCTTCAATCCATCCTATGGGTTTTAGAAGTCTTCCACTTCAATATTATCAAGTCATTTTTTATTAAATCAAAGTAATTTTCAATCAAAAATAGTTGTAAATATTTATCTGAAAATAATGATAATATTTATTTATGTTTAAACTTAAAATAATTAATAAGACAATTTCCAGTTATGCATTACCTGAGACGTAAATCAACCACATACACTAATACATTTCAAAATTATTCTACTCGTATTTAATTGAGAAAAATAAATAAGTTTCATTAATATATAAATTACAAATCAACTTTTGTTTGTTAAAATATTTTAAACTGACCGTAATAATAGTGTAATATAAATAATAATCTTTGATTGTAACGTGCAATCAAACTCTGTCTAACGAACAAGCTCCCAAGTAGATGGCACTATATTTACTGCCGTGAAGCAAAGTTCACTGATTAATCAGTAAATTGATTTAAGGCTACTGATCTTTCAGTAAATTTTGTAACTACTGCAAAAATCAGTAATATTTTCACTGATTCCGTTTAAGAGAGTTGTTATTGTAATTTTTCAAGTTCTCTATAGAGGATATTGGTTCTAATATCTAATATATCAATTAATTAATTCATACAGAAAAGATTATGATAGAATGAGTTTTAAAAATAATTTTCATTAATGTGAACATCGCAGTTCTACCAAATTTAACAATTGTTCATTTCTTTGTACCTTTAAGGTAAGTGTTAATTTTACATCGGAAGAAATTAACTTTGAATCTATCAGGATAATTAATAAAATTTATTATGAAGATTAATTTCAAATAGAATGTAATAAAAAATGCTAATATTTCAATGATCAAGACATAGATTTATTATTATCGCAATGTGCAAATTTCGTCTTGATTCTATTAAGATATATTCATATATGAAAGATCAAAATTTGTTAAATCTTCCTTTTACAGGTTTCCTATCAAAATATCAGAATATTACACGAAAAAATAACCGTGATGTTAAGATAATATCATTACTGATATTAAAATAGTACGATAAGTATGGTACAAATCTAGAACTACAGTAATACAAAGTTGGTATTAGTTATCGCGCATGCTCAAACCAACCATAAAATGTAATTTGTGATGGTTAAGTTATACTCGATTTTTTATTTCTAGATTAATCACTTTTATTTTTAATTTTGTTTACTTTATAAATAATATTATTAGAATTTTTCTGAAATTCGAAAAACAGCAAAGTTAAGGGCGTTTTAATTTTTTACATAATTCAACGACAAAATTAAAAAAATTATTTGTAGGTTATATCTGCATTAATAGGTATACTCCATTCAAGAGTACTAAATTACAGGATGTATAGTATGTTAAACGTCTTTTAAAATACATTAAATACAGACGTTGCATCAAAAAATGATAACAATTTAGTATCATTTTATTTAGAACCAGGACTGATACAAAATTAGTACTAGTTAATACTATTCTAATATTACTTTGGCTGTACGAACCCGGGTCATAATATCTAGCCTCAATCTAGCCCCATCGAACCCAAGTAAGCCTCAATCCAGCCTCACTGAGTAAAAAAGCATTTTGAGCCTCAAATGATGTTCAAAAAGCCTCAATGAGACTCAAATGATGCTCAAAGATCCTCAATAAGCCTCAATGAGCCACAAATGGTGATCAAAGAGCCTCAAATCATACTAATCGAATTTAAATTACATAGTCGAGACTAGGTTCATTTGAGGCTCATCGAGGCTTATTGAGGATCTTTGGACATCATTTGAGGCTTATTGAGGCTTTTTGAACACCATTTGAGGCTCAAAATGCTTTTTTTACTCAGTGAGGCTGGATTGAGACTTACTTGGGTTCGATGAGGCTAGATTGAGGCTAGATATTATGGCGCGGGAAGTTAATAATAATTTAAGTATAATTTTTGTTAAGTTAATCTTTGATCGATGGTCAAAATTTTAAGTACCAATAGTAGCAATTTAGTGACTAATTTAAACTATTTTCAGTTATTTTATAAATTATACTTTTTCCATGTAAAAATGAATCAAAGAACTGGCTTAAAATTGATTTTACTTTTATTAAATATTGGTTGCCAAATAATTAAAATTAAAAAAAAAAAAGAATTTATCAAGTGTATATTTATTGACACAAAAAGAACTCGCCGATGTAAATGTGTCCAGTTTCATTATACATGAGCCTATTGGTAATATTCAAAAGAGCGTATAAATTGGGTATTGAGTCCTCGTTATAAAAGATGGAAATCGGTAAACGGTTTAACTCGATAAGATCTATTGACAATCTTTTCTCTAATAGTACATCTCAAGTTAAGCGTTGTCATATTTGCGAGTTACATTCAAGATTTTTAGTGGTATAAAACGGCGCCGACAGGATCAACTAAATCTCGATAGTAGTTGGCCACTAGGCGGAACGTATATACAACATGTCGGCAAGAAAAAAAGGCCAGAGGGGAGAAATGAGACGCCACCGGCAGTCGTCATGAGAGCATGACAATAGGTAATGGATACATTTAATCCAATTGGTGTTTTGGCGGTACAAGAGTTTGTTTCTCGCGATATATTTATATATATGTATATATATAGTTTGGCCTTATTGTCTGGACAATAAATATATCCTCTACCATCTATTTCCACCGACAATGCCGAAAAATATATATTTCTGGATGACCGTGACGGATGAAGAAAGACAACCGCTTAAATATCGGCATCATCTTCTAGATCTATTTTTCTCATCACTGTTACTCTTTTTAAATCAGATTCAGGTAAGCGACACGCTTTACCTATTTTACAATATATAATAATACTAAAAAATTTGCTTAACATCAGTTGGACAATCTATCGATCTACTCCACTTATACTTGATATGTTGTTGTTATTTCTACTATTTCTATTATTATTGTTATACTTCTTCCGTTCATTTTCAATTCGTTGCATCTGTAATATAAAAAAAATGAAAAAGAATGAAAAATAGCCTTCAGTAAGTGCCTCGAGGCTTGTATCTCTACAAAGCATTACACTGCAGAGAATAAATCCTCTGAGTAAATAATAACAATACCAACGCTTGGCAAAGCTGAACGACATAAAGATCCATCAAGTTCGCGCCAACCAAAGCACACCCACTACTTCGTCATTCACCACGTGCATCAGTAGAATATCATCTTTTCTCTTTACTTATTAATCTTTTCAAAGAAATTTCATAATATTTATTTAAATATGTATAACTTATTCACTGTGAAAAAAAAACCGGTGTAAGTCCACGCTGTCCGGGTTTAAAATTTTTCTCGGTGTTAAAAAAAAATAGTTTCATTTTTGAAGTACATGGAAAGAAATGTATGGCATTTATCACCATATACTTATACACTATCACATTGGGAACCATATACTTACGATTCAAATTTTGACTTGGGGGTATATTCTAGTTCACTTTGGGTTAATTTTTTTCTAGATAAGTTATAATTAAGTCAGTATTTTTATTTAAGCCGATTCAAGTTATATTCAAGCCCAATAAGTTATTTCGGTTAGATGTAAATTCAATGTAAGTTCTATAAGTTAACGTAAGTTAAATGTAAGTTCAATATTTTGACTCAGGAGATCTTAAAACAACTATACTCACTATTTTAACACCAATTGGATAACACCGCTAAGGAGTACCGCTACACCAGTGATAAAATAAGTCCATTTTAACACCGTCTTATTTACCGGGTAGTTTAGAATAAATCCATTTATTTTAAAATATAAATTATTTCAATCAACTTGATAGTTGGTAAAATCGTTAAAAAAATAGTAGAACAATTTTTTTGTTAAGTTGGTTCTAACTATGACTGGACAATGGCCGAATGCTTTGATTTTTTTCTTGAATATAAGGTGTATGGTAGTAAAATACCTCTTTCTCCGTAAACTAACAAGAGGATTCACCATTCACCTGTCACCAGCAACCGAGAATGGCTAGTTAGTTTACTTGTATCGTTTTCATGCACACATATACAAACAATCAAGCAAGTGGCATGTGTGTACATAACAAGAAGACTGTACGAAAACGATAAAGATGGAATCAGCTTTCAGTGGCGTATCACTCCTCCATATATGTGTGTGTTGGTTATAGCGCCGGCGTGTGTGGTCCATTGGGATACTTAACTATGTGAACGAATAACTATCGTCAGTAATGTTTCGAGTTAACTCTTATGCCACCGAAAGTCAATTTCATTCCATGACACGTCTACAACTACTATACAGTCAACGAGATAAAGAGAGAAAGAGCCATCATTGGGTTACTCTAGTAGATGTCTTAACCAGATTAACGAACAGCACATGCGCGCAAGCGTTAACAGCATATAGCGTGATGGAAACGTAATTTTCGTTGAATCTGGGCGCTGAACGGCTAACATATAATGTTCTGTACTTACAAGCATATAAACACATGTGAGTATGGAAATATTATTTATGTATATAGATGTAAGGAAATATGTAGTATACATAAGCCATCACACGTAAGTGGTGATACCTGTGTGCAAAAATGAAATATAAATCCGTTGAGCCGAGATTGCTGTAATGATACCTCGTTGCTCGAGATATAACCTATTCCTATATGTATATTTTGATAAGCGTCGTGATACGGGGCTTGAGGTTAATTTGGCGGTATTATTGAAATTGAGGAAAAAATATATATAAATAAATGAAAAAAAGTAATAAAACAAAAGTTGAGTCCCTGAGGCGCGGTTTCGATTTTTGAAGGACAGTTATACTAGGTATTAGGGTCTTTCATATCTTGTTTCAAGATCGCGAACAAATGCGTCTTATTTCAGTAAAAAAGAAAGGGTCTGTGATGAGTGTACCCAAATATATATACAAGTTCACTCAACATTTCGTAAGGATATGACTCAAAGGGTAGTTTTGCTCTCACTATGGGGTCGTAAGGGTTGAGAAAAGCCGGCTAAAGAAGTAAAAGAGGATTCTATCTCTTTTGTATATACCTGGATATCATAGCCTGGCGTTCGACACGTGATGACAGCTCATGGCGCCAGCAGCCCCCCGCAGTTACCCAGCACAACAGGCGGTCATAAGGATTGCTTTGGGAGGATTGCTAAGCGAGAGAGATCCGAGGATTCTTTTGTTTCAAGCTCATTAACGTGTTGCCAAACCCCTCAACAAAACTCTGCTCGCTCACGCTCGACGTCGCCGACCTTCCAGATACTTTTCAGACTCATCTACGCAGTCATATGCAATTTAACCTTCTTTTATCATCTGCTGTGTGACGAGACAAATGGTTTTTACTAATTTTTTGTTTTAGTCTATGACTCAACAGAGTCACAGTCTTGAAATAATTTAAAATGTTTTACGTTAACTATTTAAGTGTTTACAACGTACTCTATCATTCTAAAACTGTCTTTACCAAAACTGTTTTGATTGATACTATACCCATAGAGGTGATGTTTTAAGTATCTAGAAACATGTCCAACAACTAAACAGACGTGGGAATCTCAGACGATATTGTTGGTTGGATCCTATCACGGTGATCCAGTCCCAAGAGTCACAAGGCAACCAGAAGTAGATACGTCTATCGATACAATCTGCCACTTGTCTCGATACTATCGTCAAGACTTGGGTTCATCGCTCTCGGATCAGTGACGGGTTCACGTCTCACCGAGTTACAGATCGATTTCTTCCACCTCTCGATTCCAATCTCGGTCGACTACACCATCACTTGCTAGCATCATCATCATCATCATCATCATCATCATCATCAGCATTCTATCTCCCATGTCATGGACATATCAAAGAGCTTTGGGTATTTTATTGCTAGCAATGCAGAAAAGATCTACATACATTGCGCAATTTTTTCACGACTAACTTTCTGGACACGACTGCCTCGTGGCGAATGTCGTTTAGTTTTCTTACCTTTACCATCTCCTTTATTCCTTCTGTATATTCTTAAATCTATCCTTGTTCTTTTATTTTTCTCTTTCGAGTGCCCTGGAATTTCGAATATTTGAATTGAAGATGCCGGGGAGTCGCGGAGATCCGCCAAGAGCGTCTTCTCAGAAGTCCAACGAATTCCGCGCGTCTAACGAATCCTTGAAGCGATCATTTTCGTGAGGATGAAGAGAATCGAACAGATATGCTTGACATGTTATCCTATAAACTTCAATATTTATATATTACAATATGTATTATAACGTTTTCAATAACAAGATACTTATAGATGAAGCACTCTATTTTTTATTGTAATTTTTTAATTAATTTCTTCATTTTGGAAACTTGAATTAAGAATAAAAAAAAAAAACTGATTTTATGTGTGTATGGATGTACTAAAAATATACTTTACTACTTGAGGTGGTCCAATAATAAGATAATAAGTTAGATGACGTACCTCGAGAACAGCGCGATGCCATGTATTAGTGTGGAATAGAAATTCAGCAACGATCGCGTACATATATAAACGCGAGGGCAAGACGATGTGGACAGTAGGCGAATAAAAGAAGAAAGAAGCAATAAGTGGTATGCCCGGAGTGGCGCCAGGACCTCTCATTCTTTTTTCCGTTTTGTTCTCTCATTCTCCTTCATCTTCCATCTCGTCTTTTATTTTCTTACTCTTTCACTCAATATCTTTATCTTTTTCTCTCTCACGTCGTATTTCGGTATTTATTTCTTTTTCTTTCTCCACATCACAATATTTCTCCCTCGATCCAGTTTCTCCCTGAATACTTCCCGTTTCGCTTTTATTCTTGCGTCATTTTTCACCCTAAACGAAAAATCCTTCTCTCTGATACATAGAGAAGTCGTTTGAGACTACGATCTCCGATTGAAATTAATAATATCGAGACCAGTGGTCGTTACGCAGTATATCACAAATTTTTTACCGTTGCAATTTGTAGATATTGCATACATTCATTCAGCAGCTACGAATTTATGTATATATATAGGAAAAGAATTCTTTGATAAAATTTACCCTACAATTTGAAATCAATCTAGGTTAAGAAAAAGGAATACGGAAAGAATATAATAACCAATATCTTTTATTCAATTTTTACGCATTTTTTATTTAAAATCACTCGAAATTAAGAATTTTCTACATTATAAGTGAACAATATTTAGAGACAGAAGAGTAATTATTCATCATGGCTCCGTTTCACCCACACAGAAAGAAAATTCTTGACTGAAAGTAAATATTCTTGATGCAAAAAAAATTTTTTGAAAACCTCAATTTTCTTGGATAAAACAAAAATCTCCTCTGACCAAGACAAATTTTCTTGGCTCAAGAAATTCTTAACGGTTCCGGAAAACATTAGTCTTTCAAAATGTTTTCTTGACTCAAAATAAATTTTTTTTTCTGTGCACAAACAACGAGAAAAATTTATTAGATAATTATCTCCGTATTATATATATAATCTTATGTACACATATATAAGGAAGATTAGGGCAAAACGACACGATTTTTAAGACCAAAAAAAAATTTATATTTCTTTCATTTTCTCAGTTGCGGTCTACAGTAATAGATGGGGCAATTGATCAACTCGGGTAAGGCAGCCACTTTAAAATTTTTATTATTGATTAGCTATTATCTGGATTATTTTATTGAAAACTACAAAGAGCTAAGGTAAAATAGGCCACTATTGAGAAAAAAGAATATACTTGAATTTTATTATTTTATCTGTGACAATTAAAGTTCATTTCAATAGTTAAATTAATGAGTCAACAAAATTTCAACATTTACTTCATGTTGAGCTTTTTCAAATTTTCAATAAAATCATAAAAATAATGAACTGTAGGAAAAACAATTTTTTTATTGAAGATTTAAAACGATTTGCATTCTCCGGGCTGATCAACTTGCTCTATCCTTATCCACAAGCTGTAATCATAAGAATTCATCAACAAAAACCAATTTTTCGCCTTCCCAAAAATGGAGTCTCACTTTGTCTCGACCTCCTCGCTCGCCTTATATTTGTATTTAAATCTATTGAGCTATTCTATCTATACTATTAGAAAAATTCCACAAATGAATTTTCTCTATCTGACTAATTAACGGTTTAGAACGTGAGAATTTAAGTTGGTTGGAATCTTGCTCAGGTATTTAAAAAAATATTTTTTCAAGTGGTTCCTTTCCAAAATACGCTTGATAAAAATTTTATTATGACACTATAATCATTTATAGTTTTTTTAAAGTGAAATATCTATACATATATATATAATTGGAATGAATGTATACACTAGTTTGAGAAGTACTATGATTGTTTGGAAGTATGTATTACGTATATATAAAAAGAAAAATAATAATAAGGAGAAGACTAAAATATAGAAAGAAGATATAAGATAAAAATAAGGAGGTGAGATAGAGAAGTGAATAAGAGCAGTGGAGCGGGAATTATACGATTGGACATTTCGGGCATTTTTACGAAAGGGACGCGTAGGAACGCGTGTTCTATTAGCTAAGACAAAAGAGCGGCGCCTAGACGGAGCCGCTTCACCGCTTGAAACCCGTTGCAGGGCCCACACATCGAAACTGTCCGTGGCCGTTTTATTTATGCGTCGAAGCGCGGAAAAAGATGTAAGTCGCCGCGGTCAGTTTCGAACCCACATTCCTAATTCAAGTCGTTCCGTTTGCGTCCACGCTGTCAGACATCTACGTCGCTTGAGATTTCATCTCTTTTGCTGTTACAAACACGCCTTTTGTGATATATATGTCGCTTTTCTATTTAAAAAAGAAACAAAACAAAACAAATAAACTTGTTTTTCTGAGATTGATTTTTTTTTTGTTTTAGTTAAAATTTAATTAGTTGTATTGAACACTTAATTACAATCAAACATTATTTATGTAGCAGTAAATGAAAAATTTATATTTAGCAATTAAGTACTTTAGTGGTGGAGCTTTTATTATATTCATTAGTTATGGGAATGCCTTGAAAGAAGATTTAAATGGTTTATAAGTAGAAAAAAGATAACGTCGTAAAGTTTTGGGGTTGATAGATCGTCGCAATCCAGATGGGTCAGATGGCGCTCCAGACTAGTACATCAGTTGATAACTTTTTTGCAACATCTTAAATCCCTCAAGAATATTTTTAGTGTAACAGTGTATGTGTGTTACATGGACCCTTAATGTCGATTAATTTATCAAGTCAAGTTAAGATAAGACGACGTAAAACCGGCTCTTGGCGCGATACCAGTAGGCGTCTTCAGGACTTTACACGTGTCAAGGATGTGCCGCGTTGGTTGCAAGATAACTCGTATAGTAGTATGTTTATATAGGTGTATACATACCTTATTTTTGATCTCAAAGTATTCTTTCTATGCTGATGAAAATCACACTCAAAATAACTTGAACATTATTCATGTGTAATACATAAATATTTTTACCAACGATAATACCTCTGTGTAAATACGTTAACTTTGAGATTTACATACTTACTGCTGTAATATTAATCACATTGTTATGATGTACAGAAAATATATTTATAGATAGCAACTTACTGAGGTTTAAAAGGAAAAAATTTTTATATTATCTTCAGTTATAATAAATTTGCATGTTTAATAATTATTAACTTTTCATGCTTTCTTAAATTTGAAATAGTGAAAATAGTGACTATTCACTGTTTCACTAATTCGTTTTTAGAGAGTGGGCTTTGAAGCTTTGATTTTTTTATTATTAATAGAAAAAAAACTAAAATCTTGGAAAATCCAAAAGTTCACTCCTCTATCACTCATGATAATTTATTAATTTATTATAACTTTGATGATATCATTATTTGAATCATCTTTCTGCATTATTAATTATTATTTAACTTTTAACTTATTAACTTTATTTTTTATTAGTTGGTGAAGAAAAACAAAGAAAACATAATAATAATAAAAATAAAAAATGGCAGCCAAATTTTTCATGAATTACCGATTTTCGGTTCTTTATTAATTACGATTAAACAAAAAAGTTCTAGATAGTGATTTTAAAAAAGGTTCTTGCGACAAAAGATACAAAGCTAAAAACAAAATTAGGCCAATTTATTATATTTTTCGAAAGTTATCATGGTTCCGAAGATTTCATACACAGGACAATTGACAGCACAGGTTTTCGGATTGAAGTAACTAATTTTAAATCAATAAAATAATGAATCAACTTTATACCTGGTTGAAATTATTCCTTAATAAATTATTTTTGTACAAGTATACAATTTAACCCATTTAGTTGTAATTAAAAAAGTGTAGAGAATTAGTCAAAAAAGTAATTTCGATCGTAATGTCTTAAGGCAGACACAGTGCGTTTACAGTAATTAAAATATCAATATTCCACCAAATCAGGATTTAGGTGCAGTTTTAAATTAAATATTACCTCGTTAACGAAATTCCATTTAAGGGATCAAGTGTGAAAATAGATCAACTATAAAAAACAATTTTATAAAAAAAATATAATAAAAGGTTTTATTTATAATGTATTGGTTGAAGATGATTGTGATACTTCAACACAGTAATTTCGAGGTTATAACGTGATGACTTTAAACTATCCTCGTTTCAAAACGATTAATTTATCAAGCGGCGTTTTCGACGGATAATAAGCAGTTTAAAACTGGTTTTTCGCGTTACAGCGTCACCGAATATCCTTATGATTATAGGCATATACATTGGATGGTCACTTGTAATATAATAAAAAGACAAACATATACATATATATAAAGTGCAGAAAGTTAAGTCACACATATCGTACATATATACAACATTATATTCTCCCTCCCCACACATAAGTATCATGCACAGATACACTTTTCTTATAATATACATTTTACAATCGTCTTTTTACAACTCATTCATTATAATTTTATACTTTTCTTCTTTTTTTTTTTTTTAATAAATTTTACCTTTTATATTATTTTCATGCTGATAATTATATGGAATCAAGATCGATTTATGATCTGGACGATTCCATTTAATCTTGATATAATTACGTCTTGTGTAGTTTTGAGTACGAAAAAAATTACTAATAAATTATTGTCGAGAATCATGTATGTATATCAATAATATCATGTTTGTAAAGTCAAATTAAAATTTAAAAAAATAATAACGTTCAAAATATTAATGACTTTGTACAAACGTTTAATATAATTGATTATATTTTTCAATACAATAGTATTTATCATCTATAACACAAAGAAAAGGAGCGAAGGGGAAGGGTAAGATGGCCACTTGAAGGATTTTATTAGATATTATTAAACTAGTTTTCATATTTTATCACAATCTACTAAAAAATAAGTTTTCTTTAATAAAAGGGAGACATCATTATGGCGAAATTACTTTTTTGTACCATTTTTAATTTCTTCGGGGTCAAATGGTTCATTGAAGAAATAGAGCCTGCTACAGTAATTCAAACTTATTCCAAAAATAAAAATGATGAAACTAATGTTTTCTTCATTTTTGAGTTTACGAATTTCATGGATATATATATATATATATATAATATTAGTAATAATCAATTGGTAGTTTTTAAGTTGACAAATAAGTGAAAAATGAGGATGTTATGAAAAACAAATATATGTACAATAGGGTGAAAAGTGAATGTTGTGTCACTCTTTGACACTCTCATCATAACTTTACAACCACATTTTATAACGCAAAATTAATAGAGCTTATCTATCCAAGTAGTAGCTTGGTAATTTATCATGGGATTACGCTGCAAATATACAGCGAGCGTTATTCGACCCAGCGCGTGTGCTCATCCTCTTCCCCCCGAGGTGATGGGTTCAAGAGAGAAGATAAAGTGAGATAGAAATACTGTGAAATCTCGGGACTTTTACCCCACGGGCGCAGCAATCACTTCCTGTGTCAATAAACACGAATCCTCGCCCCGAATACGTCTCTTCATCACTTGGTTTATTTTGACTCTCCCTTTTTTTCTTACTCACGGGGCATATAGTGTATGTATTGAGAGATTCACATACAAACGACATCCACTCTTCAGACCCTTCGACATTGATACTTCCACATTTAGGGATTACGCTTTTATTCTTTTCCTTAATTTTATGAAAATATTTATCCTACAATTACATTTGGTTCCTACTCAAAATACAAATATACACGTATTATGAGATTTATCTTTAAAATTTTATCTGCACTTATTTATTCTGCCCTCTATAGATCAATTTTGATTAGTAATTTATATAAATACTAAATCGAATGAAAAATTTAAAAAAAAACCAGTCAACTATATTTTATAAAATTAAAATTTTTTTTTAATGCTCCATAAATTTTTTCGATTAAAAGAAAAGGGTATTTTGTAATATAGATATAGTGATTTATACATAGGGCAAGAGCGGGCAAAACGAAACCAGGTAGGTAAAACAGACCACTATAAAAATTTGATAAAAAATACATTTTTTTTCCAAAATTGTGTCTCAAAATTTTTTAGTGGACTCCAATGTATTGTTAGCCACTAAAAGTACATACGCTGTCTTTTTTGCTGTATTCAAATTTGATATAAGTTATTTGTCATCAATAATTTTGTTTATTTGGCATCTTCATTTGCTAATAACAGTATTGCAAATCTCGCTTTTCTCTTAAATTAGATATGAACAATTCTATTATACTTATTTTTTTTAATTAAAAAAAAAAAATTGTTTTTACTTATTTTTTGGGCAATACTTTTTTCTAAGGCAACAATATTCTGATTTGCTATGTAATAAATATTTCAAGAATTTTTTGACTTATCAATTCTGTTATAAAAAAATTTATCAAGTAAATTCTTTTCGTTATAACGATCACAAAACTCAATAAAGTATCTAATATAAAATCGATGATGAATGTTATGCGAGACAGAGATTGACGCTCATAGTAGGCTTCAATAGTATGATGTTATATAGGAAGCACACGTTCCCCAGTCGCGTTGCATTATCTATCATTGCTGTCCGTGAATTACAATGACAATGACCGCAATAACGACAACCAAGTAACATTGTAGATTCGACGTTATGTAGACAGGAAAAGACTGGCACGCGTCGTCTACAGCTCCTATGTACTCTGGTAGCTTGGAAAATTGCTAACAAATAATGATACAAAGAGGGTGACAAGGGGATCCGCTCAACCGATCTTTTATTTTGGGGTGTAGATTGCGACCCTCTTTTCTGTGACATCGGATATTGGTCAGCGAATTTTATAAAAGTTAAAACTTTTACACGTCCCGCATATGTAAAGGATAATGCATAATAACTGAGCTTATACATAAGAAAGTTACAGTGACCAAACTTTTAAAGTATCCGCCAAAAGTAACACAAATAATTTACGACTCTAATTCATACATATACTATATATTCAACAAAATATATAGTATATAAAGGTACACAATGTTATACAACACCAAAATTAAAATAATTTAAATAATATTTTTTAGTATAAAGTCAAGTTCAAATTAAATTTGATTCACTATTTATTTTTTAAAAACTAAAAGTCTCATTTTATTTTTGCTTACGTACAATATATTCTAATTTATCTGATCTGCATAATAATTCATTAACGATTGATTTAGTTAATTAATGCAATAAAAAATAAAAATAATTGTTCACAGTTTTTGCCGGGCAAAATGAATGCAGACAGATGTCATCTAGATAAGAGGAAGGATATATATGCATATAAATAAGTGAAGCTGAACCATCGAGAGACTTTAAGCTCCATTCTCGAGTTGGAGTCGATCCGTCACGAGGGCATAAATCAATGTCACATATATTCGCGCAATAGAAACGATGCCCTCACCGTCTCACAACAGGTCCAACATATAACCATGCTACTTCACTTTACCAGCCAGTTGTATTGAGCAGTAGCATAAATACATGTATATATACATACATACTTATGTTAACAATTGCAAAGCGATGGTATACTGTACATCGACACACGCGATTGAATAGAGACGATAGCTTGCAGACAATGTAGTGGAATAGAGAAGGAAAATGGAGGAACTATAGGCAGCGATGCTATGCTTTATTATGCTGGACACAATTGCATGTTGGCTAAGCCACGTGACCGGACTACTTCCGGCCGACGTTTGGGTTCCGCTCAGTGACATCGCATCTTCCCTGGCTTCACGTGTCTGTCTTTCATCCCCCCAATTCTTCCTATCTCATAATATCTTGTGAGTGAGAAACAAGGCGAGAGATGAATTATCAACTTTTGGACCCTTTTAATCATTCACTATTAACTGCGTCATGTTGATGTTTATGTACTTTTAAGTACCATAATATAAGAATCTATAACTTTCATGTTATTTTCATCCCTTTTAGAGGAGGAAGTGAAACAACGTGATGGAGCAAAAGACTACTGGATGGTCCACGTGTCAATTGATAGCTTTCGACACTATAGATAATATTTCAATGTGCCAAATATAATATTGTTGTTCAAGAATATGAGATTTACAAAAATAACTGTGTTATATTTGTTGAAATTAATTCTAAGTATAACTATTCTATGAAATGAACTGATTAATTTTCAAATGAATAGGTTTATTTAAGATTTTGCACAATTAGCCGTGAAAAAATATCAAATCTGACGAGATATGGCTATAGCTCTGATCAGATCAGATTATATATAAAGTCAGATATTAAATTTCGATCTGATCATATCTAAGCATATCTAGTCAGATCTACACCTGTCTAAAAAATATTCGTTTTAAAAATGGTCCAAAAAAATTCATAACCGTAAACTTCCCAGTTGATTATTTTTAGAACTTAGAAAAAATTCAAGAGTAAAAAAAATTTTCGACCGAGTACTTTCCAAGCACATTCTTCTGCATTTTTTTAAGCAAAAATAATTTAACTTGAAAATTTTGCTGGTATGAAGAACATTGAAAAAAAAAGACTTTAAAATCAGTTGTAAATGATTTTTGATTCTTTATCAGAATTTTTCAAGAACGAAGCCGAAATTGAAAATTTTTTTGGAGTTCTAAAAATGGTCAAGTCAAGTTTAGAATTCTTAAAATTTGGAAGTTCATTAATATGAACTTTTTTAGAACTATTTTGGAATAAACTTTTCTAAATGGATAGTTATGTCTGCAAAATTTTTTCTTGATTCATGTTCAGATTTCTTCATAGATGCATGCTCATATATATCTATATATATGGCTATAATTAGATAGATATGCACGGAGAAAAATGTTGGTTCAAAACCTACTAATTTTTATCATGCTGTCGACGAAACTTGAAACAGTAAGGGAAGCATCCACAAAATTATTATGCTCATACGAAAAATTATTATGCTGTATCATAATACTTACTACGCGCGAGACACTTATCGATAAGATTTAATAAAAATTACTTCCATAGATTATAATAATTGTGATGCGGCATAATAATTTTTCGTAAGAGCATAATAATTTTGTGGATGCTTCCCTTACTGTTTCAAGTTTCGTCGACAGCATGATAAAAATTAGTAGGTTTTGAACCAACATTTTTCTCCGTGTGGCTATATAACTGGCCAAATCTGAACATATATGAAGAAATCTGAACTTGTATCAATAGAAATCTTTAGCCGATATTTATTAGATCTGATGAGATATATTCAGTTATGATCAGGCCCTGGTTTGATATCTGACCAGATATAATCTGATCTGACCATATCTCGTTAGATCTAATCTTTATTTTCGCGAGTAGTCGAATTCGAATTAATCTGACTAACGTTCGTAATTAATTTGAAGCTTGTATTGAGTTCAAAAAATTTTCGGAGGCAATATTATTCTCAACATTCGGGAAAAACATAAGCTACACAAAAGTATATTATTCAATACAAGCTGTCAATTCAATTTGTGTGGTAAACGACTGCGGAAATGTCGTCAGAAAACAAAGGGTTGTAAGACGAAAACAGACGGAAACAGATGTGAAATCTATACTATCTGCTCAAATAGATGGATTATTATTAAAACATATGATTCTTACATACAACATTGTACTCAAAAGGAAATGAATGACATATATAATATTCGATAGTCATGTCTTTTGTAATAACACGACATTGCATGTAAAAATCATATATTTTATTAACCTGTTGCTAATAAATTATAACAATATATAACATATGATCAATAAAGAAAAATAAATTTATAAAAATACGAATAATAAAAATTATATAATACCTAGAGTATCATTGCATGGAATCGAATTTATAAAAAATAAAACCCGGGTAGCGATATAAGAGAATTAATTACGATAATTTTGATATAAATTTAAATTAAAAAAAAATAAAATTAGTGCATAATTTTGGAATTAAAGGATTTACTCTAAAAGTCATAAAACAACTTTTTTAGTTGAGGGTAATAGAGATCTCACATATAGTGTTCAGCGGATCTGAATGATTGGTTATGCTCTTCTTATGTTAATACCTGGATCGGATCGGTTACTATCACTAGTGGAACCTCTTTTGTGTTTTTATACTGCTTAATGTTTTCATGTAGACGTAACTTAGTTGCATGCTTGCACGCAACTGAACGTATATAGATACACATAGTATTTGAGTACACGTGCTTTGATGATGGAACAAGAAATGAATAAGAGAAGGACATATATAGATATGAATGTGTGTATAAGTGTATGTGAATATATGTGTGGTTAGAATCACCCTAAGTCTACAACAGCGTAGCGAATTGCACCACTACTGGAAGTTTATCGCGGGGGTGTGTAGCCACTGTGACCATTAAAATTGTACTACGATTCACCCTGCTATATACTGGTATATATGTGCTATGCTACTTGCGAATGTTGGTACTCATATGTACATAATGGCACACTGCTGTTGTTAACCTTTATGTCTTCATTATGGGAATCATAAAATTCTAAGTTAGTCTTAAAAATAATTAATACTTATATATATATAATGCTTGCATATGATTTTCCATAGTTATTTAATTTATGTATGAACTTAACTATATCTTTTAGCTTTAAAAAAAAATTGCAATAATTGATCACAAAAGCTAAAAGAATGTTTAAGAATATTTTATTTATTATAATTTTTTGTATTGACCATACTGAGAAAAATTTAAATAACTTCTAAAATACGATTGATATAATTTGAAATGATTGGGAATGCACAAATAAAATTAATTAAAATTTTATTTTTACAATTATACACAAAAAAAATTTAATTTGAATCCATTATTATTTTTCCTTCGAAATTTAATTCTTGTTTTGAGTCATTTTGTTTTTCTACTTCGAGAAAATGTTAATTTGTATCAAAATAAGAAAATTCTTTATTAAAGTATTGTAATAATTGGTAACTTATAATTAATATCACTTATACTACAATAATAACACACTTAAAATAGAAACAATAAAATCACAATTAACAGTAGTAAAAGAAAAGCAAGAGAGGTATAGTTTATTGAAATACAAATGTATGCTGTTAAGCTGTCAATATATGACTGACTGACTCTAGTCGCGCTTCTATAAAACATGAGAAGAAGGCATTTGTTCTCTAGTTATTCAAATATTTAAAGGATCTGTTTCACACTTGTTACAGTATTTTAATCTGAATTGAAGAAAATTTATGCTTTAATAAAAAATTATAATGTTTTGAACGAAATTATGTTATTTTTTAACCAATAAGGTTAGTGACTCCTCTATCGGACAGGCCCCCTTTATCGGTCACTTAGTCGAAAAATCGGTATATATTTCTATCATAAGTACGTATTCATGCGTAAATAGTTTTTCAAAGAAAAAGTAAATTTAATCTCGTTTGGATAAACATTCTTTGATTATTGTAAAAATTCATTTTATAATTTAAAAAAAAACAGTAGTGCGTCAGATATGATTTCTGGTGATTTCATATCAGGTAGGTTATGGTTTCTTGTTTTTTCCACAAACTATTACTAATTAAAAATAACAACAAAAGTCCGTTTTTTTTTTTGTAATCTCATTAGCTCGTTTAATAGTAATTTTAGGAGTTAACAATTTAATGATTTTCGCCTAATTTATATTAAAAATATGGTGGTCGAATATAGATACAAGAAAATTACCTCTGTATGCATTATCGGCCATCTTAGTTTTATTTTTTTTTGAGGTTATCAGCATTTATATGCAAAATATTCAATTTAATTTGTTAATGTCAAAACAAATAAACAAATTGAGTTATATTTCAAAATAAATATAAATATTTAGAATAGATGTAAATAAATTATATACATCCGAGCAGCTAAAATTTTATCTATAAGGTGGCCGATAAAGGGGGTCAGGCAAGCCGATAGAGGGGACATCAGGAATTGAAGTTATTTTCATTTATTATTTAATTTCTAATAAATATTTTTACAGACATTTTTTTTTATTTGAAGTTAAATGTACACAGAAAAAACAGTCAACTTGAATCAAGGAAAATATTCTTGATTCAAGAAATTTTTTTTGATCGATTCGGAAAATAAAAATTTACTTGCCTCAAGTAAACAATTATCTTCAAATTTTTATCTTCCCAGGTAGGAAAGAACAACTGGGCAAGGTTTGGACCAAGCCTTGGCCAAGCGTCACTAGGATTATGCAAGGCTTGGCACGTGCCTTGGCTGAGTATTGGGCCAAGGATTGGTCCAAGCCTTGGATGATAGCCATGTCCCCAGCCTTGGGGAACAAAATATCAAGCCTCGGCCGAGTCTTGGGAAACGAAAAATTGAGTCTTGGCCAAGGCTTGGGAAACAAAAAATCAAGCCTCGGCCAAACCTCAGAAAGCAAAAAATTTAAGGCTCACCCAATGCTCGATCTAAAATATTATTATTTAAATTAATAAATATAATTAAAAAAAAGTTTGATCACTCTTTTATCGACATTACATTGGAGTGTAATTAACTAATTACTGAATTAATGGGAAATAACGAATAAAATTATTTGGGGGCTATCGGGGTTCGAACTGAGATCCTTCTGATTACTAGGCCGGGACGCTATCCACTGTGCTAAATCTGATGTCCAGATAATTTTGATTTTTTTGCTTGTTAATTATTTAAATACAATTTAATTCAAAAATATTAAACCGTAAAGATGAGGTGAACTGTAGTTTTATTTAATGAACGAAATTCTCTGATGAGTAATGACGTATTTTTATTAGTGAAGGGGGGGGGGGGGGGAGGCAAAGGGGGTAGGGTAGGCAAAACGGAGGACCCTTAAAATATTTAAAAAAAAAAAAAAATTTTTTTTTTGTCTAATTGCTATAAATCCGATATATTCGCGCATTTTTAGCACTACGCATGACACCTGGGGCAGAATGGACCATCCGAAAATTCTGAATAAATGATTCTTTCATATTTTTATCGTTAAATTTAAAAAAATTTGATATATTAATTCATTTTTCGGCTGATTCTCTATAGCTGGGGCAAATTCGGCCACTAAAAATATTCGAAAATAATATTTTATTTTTTAATTGATAAAATTTTTGAAATAATGCAAAATAATCTGTAGTCTAAAAAATCAAAAAACACGTTTTTCGGGTTCACAATAATGACAAATAAAAAATATAGATTTGTATTTTTTTATTAAATAACAATTAGTAATTAAGCTAATCGAGGGGAAACGATTTATTACACCTAAAAAAATTTTTTTTGCCTTCGTATCCACCAATGATGTGAACTGTAATTTTTCTTTATGTATATTACATATAAAAAATTTGAATTTAATGAAATTTGATCAACTTTCAGAAATTTTTTTTTCAACTTTTTTAAAGGATACCCCATTTTGCCCGCCAAAAATAAAAATTTCATGTTAACTAAAGTTTTGTACATAGCAATAACTAATTAAATGAAAATTATTGTATATGAAATAATTTTACTTTTTAGAAAATTTCAACTCTTGATATTAATCGTATACTCGGTAGACCGTTATGCCCTGGTCTTCTCTATATACATATATATAGATACATGTAAAGTTGATAATTTTAATATTAAATAAAAATTTAACCCATGCTGAGGCATTGGCCAATGGGCAGCTGCCAAGGCTTGGCTTGACAAAAATTAAACTATCGGGCCTGGCTCTGGCCGAGGCTCGGGCCAATGGTCAATACCCAAGGCTCGATTCAACAAAAATCAAAACATAGGGCCTGGCCCTGGCCGAGGCTCGGGCCAATAGTCACTACCCAAGGCTCGGCTTAATTAAATGAAACCATTGGACCAAGCCTCGGCCTAGACTTGGGCCAATGGTTAGCTGCCAAGACTTGGCTTAACGTAATCAAACCATTGGGCCAAGCCCTGGCCGAGGCTTGGGCCAATGGTCAGCTGCCGAAGCTTGGCAAGTGACAACAGGGCCAAGGCTCGGCCTATGGTCAGCCTTGGCGATTCCTACCTGGGTTGAATCAAAATTTTATTTCTCACGTCAACATATTTTTACGCTTAAATCAAAAAATTTTCACTTGTTCCAAGAGTTTATATTTCCTAAAGTAAGAGATATTTATTTTGGAGCAAGATACATTATTTTTTTGTAGCAATATTGCATTTTTTTGGTTAAAGAAAATAAAATTTCTCGGAACAAGTGCTATTCTTTTTCACGCAAGTATTTTTGTATTCTCCGACCAAGAAAACAAAAGTTGCTCAAGCCAAGAGAAAAAATTTCTTGGGAGAAAAGATCGATATGAAGAAGGGGAAAGTCACCGGTGCTAGACAGCAGCAGCGGAAGTAGTTCGGTGCTCGCCACGAGATCGCGCCTACGACATGTAGTGTCCTTAGTAAGACATTTATTTCAGAAGTGTTATATTCCAAATTTCATTACGATTTTATTCGAGTACTCTTCTGTCATTTGACAGAACTACAAGTATCCTTTTGAATTGTACTATAGTATATCCTATAATACATCATGACTTTAATATTTAATATTAAAGTTTACTTGAAATTCAAGTTTTGAATAATTATGCTCGGAAAAAAAAACAAAAAATTACGTTTCAGATTAAAAAAAAAAAAAAAAAAAGAATTAACACGTCAACCCGTCGGAGAGAGAATACATTTTTGACTAAGAAAAATTTAACTCTTTATTGAAGAAGCAAACTTTTGAAGCAAGAAATTTTTTTTTCTTGGCCCAAGCAACTTTTATTTTCACTTATGCAATTTATTTTTCGGAGCAAGAGAATTTTTTTCTTGGGCCAAGGGTTTTTTTTTTTTTTTAATCAAGACGTTTATTTTTTGGAGCAAGAAAATTTTTTCTTATCCCAAGTCAACTTTTTTTCGTTCAAAACTTTGATTTTTTGGAGTAAGAAATTTTTTTTCTTGGCGCAAGAAAAAGTTTTTTGGCCGAAGTTAATCTTTTTTTCGTTCGAAACGTTGATTTTTTGGCAGAAATGACTTATTTTCTTTAGCCAAGAATTTTTTTTCTTAAACCAAGAAATTTTCAATTTCGCTTTAAAAATAAATTTTTTTAGAGCAAGAGAATTTACTGTCTTGAACAAAAAAAAAGTTTTTGAATCAAGTGTTTTACTTTTATTGAATCAAGAAAGAAAATTCGGAAGACAATATTTTTCTTGAGGTTCTATCACTGTTTTATACATGAATTGGTTTTTTATTATTTCGAAAAAAATATGCTTTAACTGGCCGATAGAGGGATCACTTATCTTAGTGCGATATTTTTATCTCAAGCTTTAAAAACAACTGATTTCCCAGGCGGGATTGAACTCGCGTCCTTTGAATTAGAAGTCTTGCCTTCTATCTGACATCTGCTATCTACTAGGCTGACATAGTTCCGAGATATTTAGAGTCAAAATTTGAATTATAAATATTATGATAATGACATTATAAAGGTTTTTCTGTTCTTCATAGTTCGTATATTGAAATGAAGATATTTAAAAATCAAAAGACTGATATTCTTGAACTGAGTTCTTACTACTCTTTTGCTCTTTAGTCGGTAATACAGTTGGACCAAGAGTTTTTTATTAATTTAACAAAATTATACTTGGGTCAAGAATATAAATGTATCAATAGAAGAAATGTTTTTTAGAACCAAGAATATCAATTTGGTGAAAAAAAATATTTTTGAACCAAAAAAATTTTTTTTCTTCATAATGATATTCTTGGATCAAGTAAATCCTTCCTGATTCAACTTGTCTACACAATTGTTTTTTGCGTAGACAACCATACCAATACAGATAATGTTAGATTACATTTTTTTAACTGAAAAGTTTCTTATCAATTTTTTACACATTAATTTTTTTTTATCGTCATAAATTCTCTGTTATAACAGAGAAATCATAACAATGAAATTATTAACGCTTTTTTGATGTGGTTTATACACCCCAAGTGATTTTTGAAGGGTTAACAAGCAAATTTTATTTAAACCTACAAATCTAAGGATAAATGGACGATGTATGTTTATAATGGTCTAACACAATTAGTAGATGTCAAACAAAACTCCTCCTATATGACCTTTCCGGGTAACAAGCCATTAAAGATTGATTTGAAAGAGTGATGAAAAATGTTAAATAAATAAGAATAACAAGGCCAGAAAGAGAGAATAGATTCTTAAAATACAGGAAGGCGGTTAATAGCAGCAGTCTCGGTGGTCCTGCGGTCAATCATAATCGTGTCTAAGCGTAAGTATAATAATCATAAAAAAATGATAGATTAATATAACCACTATATATATAGTAAGTATAATTTTTCAGTTTTTATGATTTTAAAGTTTAAATAATATAAAACAAAGCTATCTGTATCATCACACAAAGATTGAAAGTTAACCATTCGTCACTCCCTTTTTTTTCATAGCGTCACACTTGCTCTCTATCAATTTGAGTCTGCCTACGCGAGTTGAGTCAACTTAACTGTGTGTTGAGTTGGTACACAACACAATTGTGTGTTGTATCAGCGCTGCGTTCATACTGGGAGTAACGGGAGGTTAAATATGTGTGTTACTTCGTCTCTCAATAAATTTTTTTTTTCGTCGAATAGATAAATTGTACGATAATGTTGTTAATTTGACGACAACTTCTAATGCTACATTGAACTGTAGAAACCAGTATTTATTTTTTGTTACACACGCCTACTAACAAGTGTCAACTTTAAATAAATATTAAATCATTGTCAATGTATAAACATTTTTTTTTTATTCTTTGTTATATTTTTTTATTATTTAAAATAATACAAAAAATCTAAAATTAAATTATGAGTGCAATAGAAATCAAAATACAATTTGAAGTAAAAAATTATAAAACTAAAAAAATAAACTCTGAATTCAAAATCTAACTCAAGTTAAAAAAATCATATAAATTTTACATTTTTGGCTCAATTCAAAATAGTAAAATTCAATTTAATCTTTTTTCGGGACCACAATTTTATTAAAAAGTTTGTGTAAAACTATTTACTAAATTAACTTAGTTATATACCATATGGTTTTATGTATCATTAATAATATTTACAAAATTTATGAGACCATTTTACATCAACAAATATTCATTAATAAACGTAAAATGATGTATTATCGAATCGAAGGTACGATTGGTTCAATTACACAGCTAACAAAAAAAAAAATAATAATAACAATAAAAATGAAACTTTTTTATAAATACATCCAACAAATCCAGTAATTACAGTCCAAGTTCCTTATACGCTACCGTCAGGGGTTGTAGGAAAAAAAATCTTGGAAAAATCTAAAATTTAGGCTCCCTATCACTCTAAATCCAAGTGTGTTACAAGTGTATTATTTTAACACACATTAAATGTGTTCTATTTTTAAGGCCATAAGCAAAACTATAGTTTTTTGTAGTCATTTAAAACACGTTTCACGGTGTATTAAATATCTATAGATTGCTTATGGCGTTTCAATGTTATTTGGCAAGTGTGTTAATTTCGACTACACACATGGTTTTAGAGTGCTCTCCATCTTAGTTTGCTATAAGCGACAAATTCTGTACAAATCGAATTTAATGATAGGCAAGTGTTTTGCAATTGAAATAACATATATTTACCAAAATTTATTATTTTAAAAAATTTGTTTTAAACGAAGAGTAAGTAATATGCTTATAACGAGTGCCAAGACATGAAATTTGAGCGTCCGAAAGAGTGGGGGAGCTTCTAAGTCATAACAAAACGCGCAACGAAAGAAGCTGCTTATAACAAGCATGGGTTGTATACATATATTGTTAATTAATATTGTTTGCATATTGTTTTTTTTTTTACCAGACACTAATGGCTACATTAAATATTTACTCCAGTTCTATATGCATAAATAATATTCACAAGTACTATTAATAATAAAATTATTATAATCATCATATAATGTCTATAAATCTATTTAAATATTAATGACAATGACGTGTATATACAGATATAAGTAAAATGTTCTTAAAATATATAAATACAGAGATGGATATGTATAGAGGTATAGGCTGATATTAGAAAATGATAAAATATAAAATTCCTTGATAAATAAAAAAAAAAAAAATTTGAAATAAAACCATATATCAGTAGACTAAATAACCTCAAGTGGATCCAGCACATATACAGAGGACATCGAGAACCTAGACGGCAGCTGGACCCGACGGCTCATTAGCCATGCATACGCCCGGGCAAACCAATCCTATCTACCTCAACTCTATGCATAGCTGGAAGGGATATTAACGAGACGTCTATATCATTATGCTATCCCACAAACGCAAACGGCGCTACAAGCCCCAGGATACCCAGAGGACGCTCGAAATAAGGGTAGTTATAGTGGGTATTAGATCCCAGGGCTTACTTTATGTCTTTGTACCTCTTTTATTTTATTTGATATACTTTCAGGAGTATAGTTTCTCTATGACCGTCGTATACTCTAGTCTCAAAGCAGCGAAACAAAGTAGTGCCACAAAATAAACAGTTGAGAATATACATATATTCAACATATACCGCACTCAATCTTTTATTTAGACCACCATGAAAGCTGGCCCTTTATCTGTTTGGCGCCATTTTTAACTTCTCTCATATTCTTATTTAACGTAAAGAATTTTTTTAAACTTCTTCGTCTTCTTTATTTGATTAATTTTTTTTTATTCATTTCTGTCTTGTTTAGTGTAATCTACTTCTCGAGTTATAACTTGGATAACTTTCAGACAAATCTTATACAAGACGAGTGTTATAAAACCAATTATCAATCGCAAAATCAATTCCTTATCGATAAATATACAATTGAAAGGATACAAGAAATGGAATTGATTATTTGAATTAATAATAATTGTAGGTTTGAACATCTGCTCAAAGCAGGTGTGCGTCTTGGCAAAATTCTTTATGATTATCATCGTATAGATATACATATATATAGTAGTATAATACATTTTATTATGCTAAACTTGTTTTTTTTTCTGATCACGCATTCTTAAGAAATTTAAGAAACTCAAAATTTTATTGAAATACCATGAGAATTATTTTTTAAATTCACTCTCAATTTTTCAAATTATTTTTTTAAAATTTTTATTACAACAACTATATATTTTTATGTATTTGTGTAAAAATAATTAATTACATTTTTTTACAAAGTGTGCTTTCAATTTAATGAAGAAAATAATTTATGGTCAATTGTAAATCTTAAATAATTGAGATGTTAAATAAATTAAGGTCAATTTTCACTAAACATAAATAAGAATCAATTAAAATTCTCGAAGAAAGAAAAGATAATTACCCTGTTGGGATTTAAATCCAGGATTTTAGATTGCGTTTACAGATGTTCATAATTGAAATATATTGTATAAGATGTTAGTACGATAAAAAAAAAAAAAAAAAAAGTGGGATTTAAAAAACATTAATTTAGAAGATATATATCATATATGGAAAATACATTGACTTTCATGGTTTAATTTACAATTTAACTGAGGCAATTTTCATAGTCTCGTTTCGGGCGTGTTTTAGAAGGCGGTTTGACCGCCCTCGACTCTCAACTAACCACTTAATCAAGTTCCGAGGGTTGAAAATCCGTCAAGTCATGCAGCTCTTCATTCAATTTCTTGTTATATCAACAAATTTTGCTCACGTTTTGGTAACATATCGTTTATATATAAACACATACATATATATTAATTCATCAAGTCCGTATAAGGATGACAAGAAAGTAAAAAACCGGCGTTAAAAGTTTAAATCTTTAAATTACTGATGATACCTTTGTAATTATAATTACACATTGATTTTTTCTTAATTCAATATACACATGTCGAAATTTTAATTGAAGTCAAAATGACGTTTTCATTAACTTACGGGTAACAATTTATTATTTGCATTTTTATTGTACACCAAATGACAGCGATAATAAATTGCTAATTAATCTAAAAATTTCTTGTGACTGGAAAGATTTTCAAAAGTATAATAAACAAGGAAGAGCCGAATATCATTAAAATGCAAAAATAAGAAGTCGACGAGTAATTGTTTTTGTCAAAGGCTCACGTTCAATTGTCATACGCGTATAAACAGTTGTAATTATTTTGTTTGACGACTCTTATGTTTTAATTATTCCCTGGCTGTATAAATCCTAATTAAGACACAATTAATCCAACTACTACTGTCATGAAAATAATTCTATTGACTCATCCGAAATGAAATTCAAAGTAAGAATTAATTAAATTTAAAAAAAGTACAATAAATAATTAAAATCTCTATGGTTACATTTAATACTGTCGACTTCATAAAAAGTGGACATTTTTATAATTTTCTTTTTTTTTAATCAATAATAATATGAATAATAGCGAGATTATTTATATTCAATTTTGTTTATCTATTCGTCATATTTGATGACATACTTCAGTGCAGTGTTACCTCTTTAACTTCAAAGACGAAGGTCTTAAAATTCCTGGAATCAACGTTATAGAATATACGGTAGCAGACGGACACTTCTTCCACTTTTTCGTAAGAAATGGGGGGAAGAGAGGTTGATAGTTAAAGAGTCTAGAAATTAAAGAGATTCCAATGTATGTAATTATCAGTACAATAAAAAATATTATGTACTTGGGTTCAAAGTGGTCCATTTTAAAATAATTATGATCAAAATTCCACTCTGTAAAACCTGAATTAGTGAAAATTAGTGAATATCCGCTATTTGCTAGTGAATTTCGCTAATTCGCTATTTAGAGAGCACATTCTGCAGTGTAAAATCAACACACTTCACTATATTAATTAAAAATTTTTATTTGATTTACTTTTTAACACCACACGGTAAAAAAATTGCCACATAAAGAAGATTAAATTCGAAGTGAATGTGGAGTGGATGGTTTTTTATTTATTCAATTCCCTTCCACTGTACAGAAATAAACCGATAAAAGTCCACGCAATCACGGTGTGGAGGTTATCAGTGTTAATTAAACCCTAAAACAGTGTTAAAATAACACTGGTAGTGATGTTAAAATTTTTTCCAGTGTTAAAAAAAAATTCCAACACTGTAAAAAATTTGTGGAGTGAATTCGGAGTGAATGCGAAGCAGATGAGTATTTATTTACTTAATTCCTTTTGGAGTGAAATTCACTCCGAAAGATGAGAGTTTATTTTAATATTAAAACTTCGAATCGGAGTGAATGCGGATTGAAATAAAATCACTTCGTAATCACTCCGTTGAAAAGACGAACCCCTTATTTATTTCGCATGCGAATTTGTTTTTTTTTTTTTTTGGTTATTCTTTCGTTTAGGTCACCCCACCGATTTCGCTCAAGATTTCAGGAAATCTTCTTTATGTCATCACAAAAGATGTGTAGTATGTCTTTTTTACCGGAGGTACCCAAAATCGTGAGAAAAAAATTTTCGAAAATTTAAAATATGAAAAAATCGATTTTTCTTATTTTTAACTATATTTCATTGTATTTAAAATATCAAAATTTTACATATTTTACGTACTTGATGTATTAGACTCCAGTTTTTTTTTAAACTCCAGAGCTCGGAGTGATAAAATGAATTCGGCGGATTTAATCTATAATCACTCCGAATTCACTCTCGATTTTTTACGGTGTAACTTCCTAATTTTAACAAAATATTATTATTATTATTATTATCATGTTTTTTTGTTTCGTAGATTTTAAAACACTTATACTCACAGCCTCATTCTCTGATCAGAGTTAATGTACTTTGCATGTGCATCGTTTTAACACTGATTGGATAACACCGCCAAGTAGCTTCGCTACACCGGTGTAAGTCGGTTATTTTAACACCGATTTAATCACAGAATATTCAATTTTTCGAACAATACTTTTTATGGGCGTTTAACATTACAAATCCATGTTTTTAAACAAGGGGACACAATTCTTGAAAAATTGAAACTGAAGTCAACATTTTTGAAATGCTGTTTTGACATAAATAGACTGTGTCCAAAACCAACATAAATTTGTGTGGACTGTCTTTAACATACAGATTTTAAGATTTAAGCTCAATATTTTTAACTATATGTCTCTAATAATAATAATAATTATCATTATTTTTATTATTTACTCAAAAAAATATAAATAAGTTATCTCTTTTTTTGAAAAATTTTTGTACTCAAATTTCAATAGATATTTCCAATTCAAGGTGTTTAATTGATATTAATTTATTTTTTATTAAAAACAAAATATTTTGAGTATTTGAAAATTCTGAAAGAAGACCACATCTGAAACTAATTTTGAGTGATTTAAAAACTAGTAAATAAGGGAATTCCCAAAAGATAATCTATTTAAGTACTAACTTAAACCGACTATGAAAAACCATTAACAAAAATTTAAGTCAACTCATGGTTGCCATAAAAAAATTAAAGTCACTTTTTTTGTTTTAAAAGTCATCATTTTCAAGAGAACTCAACAGAAAGTCTTCTTTCAGTACATCAATAACTTAAGAATACAAACAAATAAATTTGTTTACTTAAATGTTAAGTACTTTCTCAAAGAATTGGTAAATATAAGAAAATATTCTTAAGCAGATGTAAAATAAGGTAAATTCCCATTTAAAACTGTCGCACACAAGGAAAAATATCCATTGTCCATAGCTGGAAAATAAGAAAGAATTGACTCGTGAGTTTCTTTGTCGGCATCATGAACACCACGAGTGTTACGCCAACGCGATACTCGTAATTTCTTCCTCACATTGCCCACACGCACTGCGTGAGTCCGACCACAGCGCAACGACCCCACTAATTGCCGCATCGGTCACGCAATTTTTTTGTTTTTTTTTATTTTTTACCATCAATACAAACTATTCTTTGCACCTCATGTTGCTTATAATTTTATTTATTTTTTATGATTTTCTAAACACCTTGTAAAAATATTTTTTTTTTTTTTCATTTACCTGATTTGTAAATAGAATTTTTTATTTTCCGTATTTAAATGTATTTTGTATTACAATTTATTTCTTGAACTTATTTATAGTATAAGAATTGTCATTGTGTTTTAAAAGAGCTATAGTGTATAGTGAGTCGCCATCAATATCTTGTGAGTGTACAGTAGTAGTGGCTATTTTAGTTGAAAGGAATAAACGAGACGGGTATAAGCGTGTCGTTAATTTGAATCGATCAACGTTTCCCTCATGCCGCCGTTGTCGTAAATAGGCGAGCTGTTTACCACGAAGAATCGCGCACGAATGCAACAACCAAACGTAAGAGGATACACGTAAGAGACGACCAATGAGACTACTTACAATTTACTATGGCGTGATTGAAAATTGCTTTAAGCTAGTTTAAGTAAAGTAGTCCACAAAACGATCAATGTTTCAATAATTTAATTATTTATTTTAAATTTAAGCTTAACTACAAAAAGTTTCTTTTTAATTTATCTCCAGAAAATTGATAATTTTCGAAATGAGAAAACATATTAGCTTTTAGAAATTTTTTTTGAGTTTTCAGTAAAACTATTCATAAAAAATTGGTACCGTGTAAACATTTGACTATTTTCCATACCAGTGGAAGGAAAAACTCGGATATTTCCGACTAGAAATTCTTCCCAAGCATATATTGGGTCCCCACTGGGTATTGATGGGTCAAGCCCGATAGGGTTATCCCTATTGGGATATGATTGGAAACATATCGGGTAAGCCCAACATTAAAATAAAAAAAATGCGATTGGGTTTACCCGATTAGGATAAGATTGGGAACATGTTGGGAAAATCCAGTGCTAAAATGAATAATTCGATAATGGGTTTGCTCGATTGGGATATTTTTGGGAACTTGTTGGGATGACTCAACGTCAAAATTAATAACTTGCTGTTGGTCTTACCCAATTGGGGAATAATTGGGAACACTTTGAGAAAATCAAACATGAAGTACCATATAATTACTGTTCATCTTTAAATGTTATTTTTAAAAAATTTTGGTTTTATCATTTATTTTTTATACTTCAATATCACTCATTTTACAAAATTTCCATTGATATTATTTGTTATGAAAAATAATTTTTTTTCCAGAGTACGACAGTTTCTTTTTCTAAAAATTTAAAAAAAAAAAATTTTTGTTCACAAAATATCATTACATTTCTTTGATTTTACTTTGTTTTGATCTTGAATTTCTAATCAACTCTAAATCCCAAATAAAAATTTAAAGAATTTTTAACTTCCCGCTAAGAAAATTATAAATTTTCAAAAATTGGGGAAGTTATTGGTTTCGGTCCGATTTACGAAAATCGAATTTCCATCAGATGTCGACGTTTTGAGGTCCTAGGAAGCTATTCTGACTAATTTCAAGATGATGTCCGAGTGTATGTATGTACGTACGTATACGTATGTAAATACCTGTATCTTTTGAACGGATGAACCGATTTTGAACTTTAAGGTGTCATTCGACGCGGATTGTCAATATCTTGAAACCGTGAGAAATTGAGCTTGATCGGTAGGGCTCGTTCAGAGATATTCCGAAAATAAAATTTTTTCAAAAATGTATTTTTTGGATAACTTTTAATGTGCTCGATGGATTGATTCCAAAATGGATTGGGCTCTAGAGCTTTATAAGCCGCGTCGAATGCCACCTTAACCATCAAAATCGGCTCATTCGTTTTAGAGAAACCGTTGTCGAAAGAATTAAAAAAAAAACTTTTTTTTATTTTTTCTGAAATATCTCAAAAACGACTCCATCAATCGAATTCAAAATTTGATCAGCTTTAGAACTTGATAAAACGCGTCGATTGCCACCTCAATCTTCTTAATCGGTTTATTCGTTTGAGAGATATCGTTGGAGAAAAAATGGTGAAAAACGTTTTTTTTCGAAAACAACAGCATACAAACGTATTTTCGAGCTCGAAGAGGTCGAAAATGTATTCACAATAATGTTTTCGAGGTTCTTGAGCTCGAAAACAGCGGGAAGTTTTGGGGCTGGCCCGCAGGGTCAACTGACAGACCGACTTTTTTTTTTATTATTGTTATAAATTTTTGTGGTGGGCCATCAACGCTCCGAAACGTATAAAACATGTGAAACGTATGAAAACGACAATGAGCACAAATTTTTTTTTATCTTTTTTGTTAAATTTTGGAAGTGGCCTGTTGTTCGTTATGCCCCAGCTTACTTCAGTAATAAATAGTATGCATATGATGTATCATTTCTACACGGTTAGAAATGCATGGCATGCAACGCCATGCTGGTTTGGTTTCGAGATAGATACTAAAATAATATGTGAAATATTCCAAGACAGTATTGTAACGAGTCCCAGAACGCTCGCACGTATGCATAGCAGGCACGGCGAAACAGCATGGCCCTGAGACCCACACTACAATGCCAAAGGCACAGTGCTATTAGTTTTTCCCGCCATAATTGTTAGCGTGTCAATCAATGTATACTATCGTTTAACCGCCAAAACTATACAGATGTAGTTAGACTAGGATTATCTGCCAGAAGTATTGTGGATACGACAACGCAGATGGGCCTGACGGCCATACTGACATTGCGGTGTCTGCGACAACTATCGTCAATGTCACTATTCCCGCAATGGTCGAATCATCTATGCATACAATTTTACAGCGTATGAAAATCTTCGATACCATACAGTATGGCATTCACCCCCATACTAGCATAATGATATCCGCAAAACATTTCTTACCGTGTACTTAAGGGCTCATAGTAAAAATTTTCTGGGAGTATTTACATATAATTTTTCATCCTCAAGTGTTTTTTTTTATTATTTTTGTTGTTAATAAGTGTCAACGATTTTATAGAACTGCTTATAGTTTTAAAACTGGTTCAGTTAATTTTTTAGTTGTTGCATTTCTCCACATCAGTATACATCAAGAAATATTTTGCATCAATAATAAATTCATTTAAAATATAAAAAGTAAAGTAACATTTTGATGATAAAATATATATTATATAAACCAAATAATAAAATAAACAAATAAAATTGAGGAAATTGTTAGTAAAATTAAGTTTACAACAAAGTAATAATTTGAAAGTATAAAAAATATAAATTTTATTGTTAATTTTATGATAAACAATATTCATGAAAAAAGTATATAATATATGTATATACTCACACACCCTCTTTGACGGTGGAACAAGTAACAAAATTAAATTAAATTTAAATATAATCAAATAAAATTTAAATTTCAAATCTTCGTTGGTTGCTCTAAAAGAAAATATACCCACTGTAAATTTACAATCTCTCTTTCGCATTATCTTTCCTTTACGATCCACCCCCTGAATTTGAAGCTGAGATTTAACGGGTCAGATCTATTCCAACATGACCGGGTGAAAGTCACAAGGGGATATGCAGCATCTGATTGAGACACACTGTTCTGTTTGTATAAAATCCCATAAGTAGAATTAAAATAACTTTTTATATTGTTTGATTTTTGAAGCAAACACAAACAAGCAGAGAAAACAAAAAGACACATGGTTTAGAATTAAGAAAAAAAATAATTGTTGCTTTTAATGAGCTGCGGATATTAATTAGTCAAGTACATTGCAAGTGATTTTTAAAAAAATATTTTTCAATATTCTTCTATAAATAATTAAAATTAAACAGCTTAAGTTTTATAATTTTTCTTATATTTGTACATATACTATGTACGTCTACAGATATCATGCTTAAAAAAGTCTAAAATTATTTTTAATGCCTCCAAATACCAAGAACTGTCAAAAAATCTGAAATTTAAAGTATCAAAATGATAACGAATTAGACTGATGCAGTCAATAACATTCTGCTCCTGGAAAATGTTGAATTTTTTATGTTGGATAATGAAATATATTTATGTATCTTAATGAGGAATTGGATGAGTAGTTGAGAATGATAAGAATAAACTGAATAAAATTTGACAAGGGTGCGATGAGGTAGCGCGAGGGTTGACGTTGCAGCTATTTCAATGCAGAGGGTAAGAGGATATAGAGAACGCTTTCTCGATAATGGAAGGGGTTACTTGGTAACTTGGAAAGGGGAAAAGGGAATGAGGGTGTCATTCTGTGTCAACCACAGTGCCCTCTGACGATGACACCGCGGAACGCGAAAGAGGATGAAACTAAGCTTAGCGTATATAACTCGGGCTTGTTTCCATCTATATACTATATATTCTGTATAGACGCATATTCCCGGACCATTTTCTCTCCGGCTAATCTTAACCACGTGCTCTCAACCGCTGAGAATCGAGAAACCTATAAATGAAAAGGGTTTATTCTAGTCGACAGACAAAACGTTTACTAGTCGTCTTATTTTTTTTGTTACGTTTGTCGAGGTAGTTATTTTTAATGGTCACGTTAAAGGCAACATATTTCCGAAGTTAGTTGTGTAATTTACTTGCACTCATTTATGATTTCAACTTATTCAACTTGAAATTAATTACAATTTTTTATTTTTTAGAAAAAATCTATACAACTATAGTTATATAAGATACAACATGCAATTGAATATACGAATGAACACTTCAAAATTTCTATACGGTATACGGTAAAAATTTTCAGAAAATGATAGTTTCAGTCGAATGTTTCAAAATTGAATTTTCAAAGTGTCAAAGTTGAGATTTTTACAAATATTTACGATTACTTTTGAATTCATGTCTGAATATATGTGTACGTATGCGTACGCGCGCGCGCGTGTGTGTGTGTGTGTGTGTGTGTTCACAAGTGTTAAGTGTCGATGATTCGCAACAAATTATACATGTGTTAATTGAGAGAAATTTCAGCTAAACCCAAAAGAATTTGTAGTGATCTAAAACTAATATTTTCTATTGGTCCTGAAACGGTCCAAAGGTAATTCATACACAAAAAAAAGGATTTTTTGGTGCAAGAAATATTTTACATTACGAAATAAAAACGTAAATTATATCGTAGGGCTACACACAAAAAAAAAATTCTCGACTGAAGGTAAATATTCTTGATTTAAGAAAATTTTTTTGGAGACCTAAATTTTCTCAGATAAAGTAGAAATCTTCTCCAACCAAGACGAATTCTCTTGGCTCAAGAAAATCTTGACTTGGTTCCCGAAAACGTTTGTCTTCAAAAATATTTTCTTGACTCAATATATCTGTTTTTTCTGTGTAGAAAAAATATTCACACCGAAAAATTTTTCCCACCCCAAGAAAATTTTTGTTTTCAATTGGCAATAGAAAAATTTCGTGAGACAAGTAAAAATTTTCTTAGGACGAGTAAAAATTTTTTGCGCCAAGAAATCCTTGTCTTCTGTGTATATACAGAAGCTATCATGAGCTACAAATTAGAATTTTTTTTTTTAATTTGTTCATATCTTCAGAGCAAGTTCGGGACTGGTCTACTGATTCAAATAATTTTCGTGAAATAAAAAAAAAAACTACTAAATTGTAAATTTACTATATTCAGAAATCTGTCGGTAAAGTAGTTTGCGTAATATTCTAATAGATATATACATATTTTTTTTATTCACTAAAATAGTTTTCACATACATGGTTTATAGACTTAAAAATTTTATCTTGATTTATATTTAAATTATGCAACAACCATTTAAATCATTTGATTTGCTCAAAAAATATTTTGAATGATTTAAAGTTTGTGCAATTAGCTATCATTTCCGCTGTATTCTCTCTTAAATTTGAATAGTGACAATAGTGACTATTCACTGTTTACTAGTGTAAAGTATGTCATTAATTCAAATAGTGGTATACTTTTCACTGGCAATAAGTGACTATTTACTGCCAAATATATAAAGATTTTCACTAATTTGTTTTCAGAGAGTAACTTTTTAGTTTAACGATTTCTTCTAATCGCTTGATGGCCTTAAAAATTAAAAAAAAATCGAAGACGTTGATTCACAGCTTTATCATCAAATTAGTTCTGAATGATTAGACATAACTTAATTTTGTGAAATCCATTTCGTAGCTTATAAAATAAGCATAAATTAGAACTATTATAATTTCATTTTTAATTGATTTCATTTTTATGGCGCTTCAATGGTACAATAATTTATTTTTGTAAGGTCGCAAAAGAATCTATAGACAAAATGTATATATGGTTCTTTCTACATATCTTGAAAGATAATAATGTAATTTTACAGAAGAATTTTTCCATTTGGCGTAGTGGCTTTCAAACCATGATTTGAAAATATTGAAAAAAAAAAAAAATTAACACTCATCAATGATTATTTAAATGATATTGTAAAATCAATTCGACATTTAATTTCTGTGTATTAGAGAATACGAATTACGATGTATTGATTTTTTTATAAAATCTATCTAAAAATTAAATTTTTTAAATTGATTGAAATAAGAAATATTCCATTCAATTCCGGGGATGGCACTTTTTTTTAGTATAGCCAGTGCATTAATAAATGCACTATAAGTATATTATACAGAATGATTTTTTTTTTAGTATACCGAAAGATTGGGACGCTTTTTGTGTCTCTGTAAAAAGAACCATTGTATATTCTAATATCTAGCGTTAGCATTAGCATAGTATTCTAAATTCATATCTGGGGCGAGAGAGTAGATGGTCAAGCGAGGATGTAAATTTATGTTACTGTGGTCTCGTAGTAAAAATATTAAGATGACTTGTCGCCACACACGTTGCGATACACGAAGTCGTGACGCACGCATTTTGTCTTTTTATATTCATTTTTATCGACTGTATGTAGCTATTGGTGAATTATTATTAATTTGGTGATTGTTTAATTCTGATTAACTAATTACAAGAATAGTTAGTCACAAAAATGTTATAAATGAGAATTATATAATAAGCTCTTCATATTAAATGTCATAGGGGGAGGGGGGGGGGCAAAATGGTTCCCTGGATGCAAAATGGGCCCCTTAAATTTTGGGGATCCCTTTCGCCTCCAAATCATTCGAAGCATTCAAAATTTTAAGGGGCCCATTTTTCCCCTCTTCCCCTATGAGGGGAAATTAGGGCAAAAATGGGCCCCTAGGGGCAAAATGGGCTGACATTTATCTTACATCTAAGCCTTCATTTCTTAAGGGGCTCAGTTTGCTCCCCCCCCTTCCCCTATATTAGAGCTAAAATAGAATGATATAAGGTATTACAAGTGAATCAATGTTTTTCCGATTTTTTTTTCTTTTTCAAATTAGATATCCAAATTATTTTAACTAAAAATAACAAATATCTGTAGATTTGAATAAAAATTATATTGAATTTAAAATAAAGAATAATTATGTTCATAAAATATTTAAAATCTATCAATATTAGTTTTATATGCACATATATTCTAAAAAATAATTACAGTAAGCGTGCTTGAGCATACATTTATACCTACATTTAAAAAAAAAACATATAGAAGAATAAAGAATATTTTAGTCTTATGTATGATGAACGACAGTGAATATATAATATCAAAAAAAGAGGAAAAGAATATCCAACCCTCGTACGGAAGTTGCATTGAAAGAAAAAGAAAAAAGTAAAGAGAGATAAAGAATACCGGAGTAGTAGTAACGCCACTTCCTTTGAACTCCCGCGCTTTTTTTTCGGCAACGCAGAAGCTAATTAATTTTCTCTGCAACTCTATACTGCCGGTGTCATGGTCGTTTATTTTCCACGGATAAGCCTTAGGGATAGCAGGAGTAAGAAAGACGCATATAGGGTGAATTTCACTTGGTGTAAAAGCCAACTGAGGGCGGGTATAAAGAAAAATGGAAGTAAAAGAGGAAATATATGAATTCTCTCAAAATACGTGTGTACATTGCAGTTAAACACACATCATATAAATATAAGCTTTTTCTTTTATTTACATTTTTTATTATTTTATGTTAGTCATATTATTTGTCACAGAAAACATTTTATTAATGCAGAACAAAGTCTTCCATAAAAATTTTTGCTTAAAATAAAAATTGTGTACACGAAAACAAATAAACTGTAAAAATATGACTATTTAAATAGTACAGAGGGCCCGGGTCAAAACAAAAAATTGCTTAAAATTACTCTTTAAAACAGAATTAGTGAATATTCACTATTCTTACCAGTGAATTTCGCCAACTCACTTACAGTCAAAACTATCAAATTTGTCATTTTTTAGACCTGGAATGCAATTAGCTACTGTCTCTAAAATAGAATTAGTGAAAATCACTATTTTTCAATAAAAAGTGTGCCACTAATTCCAAAAAGTGACATAATTTATACCATGAATCAGTAAATACTGAATATTTGCTAGTGAATTTTACTAATCCAATCATTTAAGAGAGCTCGAGCTGACTAATAATGTTACAGTTCAAAATCGAATTTTTAGATATGCAGTCAAAATATATTTACTACACAGAAAAAAATGAGAAAAAAAATTTGTTAAATTTCTCGTTATGCTGTTGACCAAACTTAGAGAAGGCCCACGGACTTATCAAAAAATGTTATACTATACTACAACTATTTACTATGTTCTTGAAACTTATCAATAAGCTAACAAATAAATATTATTCTTGCACACGCTTTAAAAGTGAATTAGCAAAATTTACTAGCAGATAGTGAATATTATCTAATTTTCACTAATTCAGTTTTAGAGAGCACAGTAATAATTGTAGGGTATACGCACAGGATTTTTTTTAATACGGTATATAGTCAGTTAAATCGCGATTTAAGACGTCGGGTGATATGCCAGCCCTCGTTATCTGAAAGGCCGAAAAAATTAGTTAAAAATAAATAAATGTATATGATGTTAATCCATTGCTGCAAGAATTATCATAATCGCGTAGTTAGTATTAAAGATATCGATATTTTAAAATTAATCAAAATCCCTGATTTTGTTGAATATCTTAAACAATGCAAATTTATATTCGAAGAGTTGGTAATATTAGCTTCTAGTTAAGAATTTTTGAGCTTGAAGTTCCCGAAAATAGTCAGGATTAACCGTTTTTCACATATTTTTCTTGTGCCTGGATTTAGTTATTATTTTTTGTAGTCTTTTGGAAGGAATAGTAACGATTCATATTAAAGTTAAAAATGTTATTTTTTTTGAAAACTTATTACAACAAAATTATACAAAATTATTTGTTTCGGTATCATTGTAAGCCTATAATAATCACGCACTTAAATCCCAGGCACAAAACCCATATGTAGAGTGGTGTTGTAGAAGTATTGAAGTGTAAAAAACAGTCTATGGTATAAAATATTTGAAACTTATCAATAAGCTTTGATAAAAATTACTTCTGCACACAATAATAATTGTAGTGTAGCACAACATTTTGTTATTTTTTTTTTATACGGTAAATTTAGTCGACATTCATTTGTTCAACAGATGTCACTCGTGAGAAATACAAGAGAAGTTACGGCGTTAAGCGATAATCAGTCATTACAGCACATATGAGTGATTACAGTGCTGAACTATAACTAACTTCTATGAGAAACAGTAATCAGTCATGTGTATCAGAAAGTATTGAAAACGATGCAGCTCAGTAATAATCGTTCGTGTGTGTAATGCACACAAATCATTGCTGGCAGCGCACATAGTTACAGTGTGCCTATTAGTGTACAGTACACTACTCATTATTACAGTGCTTCACATGAACTGTTTTACCAAATGAGCCCATCAACACGACTGTCATGTACTGAAAAGTAAATTTTTGTATATGATGATTCGAATTTCACTGACTTTTATTCCTTTGTATTGTTATACTTTCCATTAGGCATTTGACTGAAATACGATAATTTTAAAAGCATTAATTTTACTTAAAAAATAAGTTTTTGAATATAGGTACTATACAAAATATGAAAATTTCTATATGTACAATGTTAGAGAAGGAAAAAAATTAAACTGATGAAGTAATTAGAGCAGTTAAAGTCCGGAAGCAATAAAAGCTATTTTGCTCACAGTCAGCCAACGATTAACGTATTTCAATTAGTTGGTAGTTATTTATAAATTAAGTAATCTGTTATATAAATTAATCGAAACACGTCCAATTATTGAGAAATAAATAAATTGGTTAAAAAGTAAAATTTTTTTTTTATAAAGTTGAAATGAAATTCAGATTATAAAGGGTTCATAAGTCCTTAAGATATTTAGTAGAGGGATAAATTTGATCAAACGTTAATTCTGATGAAAAAATAAACAAAAAAAAAAGAATTGAAGAAACTCGTTATGAGTCGCATATTCATAAGCATTTGGAGAAGCTGCTGAAAAAATCCAAGCGACACTCGAAGAAACTTGCAACCCCTCGGCGATTACGAGTCCACAAGGGTTCGCGGGTAGCCTCCAGAGGTCTCCAGCTCTCATTTAGCTCTCTTGGCAAAGACTTGAGGGTCCCAAAAAAAATCTTCAACGAGTGCAACTCTTCTATTTCTCTCTTTTTAATGCTTAACAAAGAAGTAGACATTGCACATTGAGACTTAGAAATAAAAAAAAAAAGAAGAGACTGTAGATGAAGAGGGATATCGTTCTGCTCCAAAAGACAAATGGAGAGAGAAAGAAGAGTTTGAATTACAAGAAGGAAGGAGAGGGGGGTGGATCAAAGCTTACCGCGAGAAAAAGACGAAGTGGGAATAAGGGAGATAAACAAAAGACACGTAGGACTAGTCCAAGTGAGAACGAAGAAAGAAGGGGGCAAAGAATCATAAGAGAAAGATAGAAGCAAGCCAAGAAGATCGGGTTGCTGAAACAGAGGTGGGGCTATGAGGGTGTACAAGAATAACTCTTCTTGGCTCTGGTTGGCTCGAGGCCTCACAGTGGGCCTGACCTGATCCACAACCGAGTGAGTTGCCAGTCTTCAACTACTCTTCCTCTTATTCCTTTCTTTCCTTCTTTCTCTCTCGCATACTCTTGTGATCCAGCGATTTAAAACGACGTCTTTCTTCTTTACTTCCTCGTTTTTTTATTCGGGACTCCAGTCAAGCCCATTTACCCTCTCTTATACCCTCGATGAAATTCATACCAGGACCCAGTTGCTAAGGTGTCAGAAATGTGTCTTGCTCGCCCTGTATCAGCGAAACACAAGAATTACCCGACTATTGAGATCCCAGGGAGGATAAGCTTTAGAAATCATTGCGGCCACCCACGAACAAAATTGGGGCTCAGGAAACAGAACCTGTTAAGGCCATGTTAACAACGACCTGCCTTATGCCTGTATAAGCCCTCCATCCATGTAAATTCCATCACGACCTACCAATGTATCTGCTTAAATTTTTTTTAATATCTATAGGGTACACTGTAAAAAATAACCGGGGTAAGTATAAGTGGTGTAGGTGTTAAAATTTGCGGTGTTAAATTTCAACACCGAAAGCAGTATGAAAATAACGCCGCCGCCGGTGTAAATATTATTTACCAGTGTTAAATAAAATTTCCCAGTGTTAAAATATTTTACTTTGGGAATATTTTTACTTTGATCACTATACAGATAAAGAGTGTGGGTCTGCGCGCGTGTGCGTGTGCTCGTATGTTTGAGTGTGTGTGAGTGCGAGTGAGTGTGTGTGCGCTGATGTGTTTAGTATATGTGCATGCATGTGTGTACGTGTCTATGTGTGCATATGTGAGTGCGTACGCGTGTGTATGCATGCGTGGGTGTGCGCTCGTATGTTTGAGTGTGTGTGTGTGCTTTCGTGTTTGAGTGCGTGTGTGTGTGTTTGGGGATATTTTTTGCATTTTATATGCTTTCCAAAATTAATACTCTGAGCGGGTGCAGTTTACCTCGCTTTTACACCGGTTTAACACCGCCGAATTACGCCTCCTACACCGATGTAATTTCATTTTAACTCCGCGCGGTGTTAAAATGAGTATTTTTAACACCCCTCTTTTTACAGTGTAGAAGTACCATTTTTTACCACTTTAGGGCCAGTTTTGGACACTCAAAAAATTTAAACAAAATAATTCGTAAAAGACACAATGGCATGACTATAATTCTCCAAATGGGTACAAAAATACTTTTGGGTAAAAATTACGATCCAGTGAAAACAAATCCGCGGCTTTGTGACAGTCATCGTCCAAAACCTCAGTTCAATAAATATATGTTTCAGCTATACTCAATAATAGATACCATTATAAAATCTCAAGCATCTCTAAAAATAAATTAGTGAAATTCACTGCGAATCAGTGGATAATCACTGTTTCTTCAGCTATAAGTATATACCACTCATTTAACCATAGTAGTATACTTATAGCTGGTTCCCAGTGCATATTTGAGAATTCGCAGTGAATTTCACTAATTCATTTTTAGAGAGTATACTTGAAAACTCGCCTTTGAAAAGAATTCTTTAACGAAATTAATCTTGTGGAACAGTAAGATTACATAAAAAAAATTAGATGTATTACTTAGTTATAAGAGCTGTTTCAATATAAATATATGTATATACTTGAAACGGCCATTTTTAGCAAGTACCATCGCAAGAACTGGTACTGTTATCACGAACATTGAATGATAATAGTATTCGTGATAGATGCGCCGTTCACTGCTTTCTGGATTCGCGCTTAAAACAGAGCCCAGTGGCAAATCAGGGGACGAGTTCCAGAATTATAAGCACCTAAAAGATATTTAGTCACGTGTGTTATACAAATCAAACTGATGTCTATTATACTCTTTTCTTTCTATTTTATTTCAATCTTGAAACTTTGATGTATACATATATATCACCCTCCTTCTATATTTTGCCGTGTTTATCATTCTGTAAGTGTATATACCTTCAATGGAGTAGTTACTCAATATCAACAATTTATTATCCATCGCGATTGAATAACCGGTGGTCGTTTGACGTGTTAATCCTCACGCTAAAAGTTGTTAGCAACAGCGAGTATCAATGGCCCTGATTACAAGCAAACGCTTCTGTTTATATATATATTAAGTAATAAAACTTTTATATACTCATACATCAAGACTTTGTATATACTCTTAATGTTTTACAGAGTAATTAATCTATTACAATGGTATTAAATAAATACATAAGTACAGCACGAAGAAAATTAAATAATAGGAATTACTATCTAATTGTGGTAAAATTTTCTACCATCAATAGATAGTAGTGAATACCATCTAGATGAATGTATAAATCATCTAGATTGTATATCATTCACCATATTTATAATAATTGTTACAATCCTGTATGTATTCACTACTATCTATTGATGGTAGAAAATTTTACCATAACTAGATAGTAATTTCGTAAAGCGTATACTCTCTAAATCTGAATCAGTGAATATTCACTGATTATCAGTGAATATTTTCTGATGTAGATAGTCCCAAGTATATATCATTGCAAATCAGTAAAATGTTACTGATTCAACCAGTAGAAATCGCTTCACTATTTTAATTAGTAAAATTGTTACTGAATAAATTAGTGATCGTAACAGATGTCATTAGTCCTGACTCAGTTCTTGATGTAGAGAAATCAACATTTATTGATTAATACAGATTAAAAAATACAAAAATTCATATCATCATGATCATATATTAAGCAACTGACTAAAACAGAATCAATATAAGAACAAGTTTTTGGATCGAATACGTTCTCCATTCTGTAATCAAATGGTATTTTTTCAAGCTCTATACGTATTCGCTGCATTCTTTTCATACATCGATTTGTTGATTTAAATTCTTCAATCCATCACATGGGTTTCGAAAGTAAAATTCATTTAATAAGTCTTCCATTTCAATATCATCAAGTAATTGTCTGTTAAATCACAGTAATTTTCCATTGAAAATAGTTATAAACATTTATCTGAAAATAATAATAATACTTATTTATAAACACAAAATAGTATATTGCATAGTTAGGATACTAAGATAGTCTTTGTGTGGCGAGGGTAATGTTTTCAGCACAAATCGTAGGGTTGCATACACAGGCCGAAGGCCTTGTTAACAGATTGTCGGAAAGATGTTATTACTTTATTGAAAATGAAAAATTATTGCAGTTAAAAATTCAAAATTCTCACGAAAAAGTTGTTTTCATTGAATATAACAACCCTTAGGATACCTGTGCTTCAAGGCCGAGAAAATTAGCTATCAATAAATAAATATATATGATCTCAATTCATTGCTGCAAAAGAATCATCATAATCGAGTAGTTAGTATTAGAGATATCGATATTTGAAATCCAACCAAAATCCCTACTGTTATTGAATATCTCAAAAAATGCGAATTAATATCCGAAGAGTTGGTAATGCTAACCCGACTAGAGTTTTTCATAAGGACCTGACGAAGTCCTTATCAGTACAACCTTATTTCAAATAAGGTCCAGATCAGGATATCCTGACGAGGAACTGATATGGATGTAACGCTTAAGACCCATGGGACCCTTATCAAGATTGCCTTATCCGGTCCTTACCAGGATATCTTAATCGAATCCTTATCAGGATAACCTTCTCAGGTCCTTACCAGGATATCCCCATCAAATCCTTATCAGGGTTGCTTTATTAGTAATGATTTTTAAAAAATATTAAATTGCGAAAAAAAAATAAGAAAATTTGAATTTGAGCCGGTATGAGATCTATTGTATTAAGAGCATTACTTAGAGGAAGTAAACATGTTTTTTATTGATGAAAAAATCCCGATGACTACTAGGCTCGAACCTGTATCCTTCCGATTCAAAGTCCTTGACTCAATCCACTGCGCTGACATACATATGTGATCTTGTAAGTGTAAATATTATATTCATTACGATGTCAAAGAATAACTGATGAAGAAGTAAAAAATCTGTGCTGCAATGATTGACGTGATTTTATATATGATATTCTTTTGTACTTTGTTTAATTTTTAGCTTGTAAATAAAATATTAAAAGGGATTGGATAACTTTTTTTTTAATAAGAATATCCTGATGAGGACCTGATAAGGAACTCGTCATGTTTGTCCTAATAAGGCAAACCTTATATTAACCTGACGAGGTCCTTATGGTACTTCAGGCAAATCAGGATAAAATTTTAGTCGGGAATTTCTTGTTAAGAATTTTTTAGCTTTCAAAAACAGTGGTACACACCCATGTAGGAGCCGCCAGAGTTGAACGACAGGACCCTACTTAGCCCAACACTGGGGAACCTAGTTTTGGCAATGATTATTACCGGGGCTTGGGCCAAGACTGGGTAACCTCTAGCCTTGTCCATTCAATGGTAACCCAGGCTTGGGCCAAGGTAGAATTACCCAAGTTTGGCTATACATATGGTTTAATAAGTAGATCATATAAATGTATCAGTTGAACATTAGTAGGTTCGTCCAGTAGCTACCGTTCGGACCCAGCAATCAGAAGAACGGCAGTTCGCGCCCAGAGCCCAGCAGAATTTTCACCGAGTTTTTTTCACATCATTTACTTCCTTTAGATAGTTTAAATGTTAATGATCACAAATTCTACGAGGTTAATAACAATAAAATTTTTTTTTGATTAAATTTATTCGTTTCCTCGAGGCATGGGCAAGGTCTGGCAAAAAAGTCAGGGCCAGGACTGGCAACCAAGCATGGCCAGGTCTAGCAACCAAGTCTGGCCTAATGTTATCATTCCAGAGTTCTACCAAGGCTGGACCAAGGCTGGCTTACAAGCTTGGGCCAAGCCTGCGGCAAACCTGTGCCCGTCATACTTTCTTCTCTGGGCAGGCATTGGTCCGATTTTAATATTCTATAAACAACAAAATATATAATATCATTCAATGAGAAGGATCGACCGCTTTTCAACACTGTAAATCGAAGTGTTTTAGTTTGAAACACCTACGTGTTTTATTGCCATTTAAATACATTGTATTTACTTTCTAAACGTTTGCAAGTGTTTATATTATAGAGTGACTACAATGTATTTAAATGGCAATAAAACACTTAGGTGTTTTAAATGAAAACACTTCGATTTACAGTGTCACGTTATCGATCAGAATACAACTTTTTTTGAGCTTGGGGAGCTCTAAAACACCAAGGTTTTTTAAGCTCAAATATTTCGAAAACGTACAATTATGATGTTCTTGAGTTTTGTAAGCTTAAAAATAGTAGGGAGTTTAATTTGAGGTTTGGCCCACAGGGTTATGCGTTTTTCAGATTTTTTTCTTGTGCTTGGATTTATGTTTATTATTTTTTTATATGTTTTATATTACCTATTTATCAAACTGTCTCATCGTTACCTAAAATTTTTGAGTAATTTTTACTATAAAATTCTCTGCGAGCTGGCACAAAATTCATGTAGACTGGAGTTGTACACGTAATAAAGTAGAAAAAAGAGTCATAATAGCATAAAATATTTGAAAAACAATTTTGATGAAAATTAAAAATGTGATAAACTCGTTGACTCTTCAGGCCATATCCCAGAAAATTCTTATTGCCTAAGAAATCAAAGATCTTGGAAATGTTTATTATTAACAATAAGGTTTGAAGCTCTCAAGAGAAAAAAATATGTCAATTGAAGAATGCATTTCTACTTTAATAACCATAGTAACATTGAAGAATGGAATGGAAGAAATTACAAAACATCATAACGTCTAATCGAATCTATGCAGTATGCACATGAGTGAGTGAGGCGTGTCAGTGTTTCATGATGACGCCCAAGCGGAAGTTAATGCAACGTATGTAGATGTCGTGGAACGGCCATTTGCTTTGCACGGTTGATGTTTGCAACCTCATTTGTTAAATGTATACCTAGACATATATGTCCCCAATGTGCACATTTACTCTACGTGATCCTCATCAGTCATCACCTTGTATAATTCCTAAATATACATAATGAATGAGCGTATCGATGCTTGCAAGTCAAGTGAATATGACTATATGCTTTGCAGGTTGATAAAACACAGTTTTCATAATAATAAATAATTTTTGTAGAATGCGATCGGATTTTATAACTACCTTTGGGAAAAATTTTAACAATAAAAATTATTGTAGCATATTAAACAAAAGAATGTGAACGTTATTCGAATTTAAATTCTGAACTTGTATTGAAAAATTTCGTATCACCTGTTATACTTTTTTGATGGTACATTCTCCAATAACTATGAGTTTGAGAGGGATGGAAATAATTAAATCAGTAGCGGAAGGTGTGTTAGATATGTTTTCACAATTAAAATAAAGGTTGTAAATAATAAGTCCAACAGAAAAATTTTATGATGTGTTTTTACAAGGATTTGAAATTATTGTTACACATGGGTAGTTCATGCACGATTACGCGAAATGCGTGGCAAAAATAACATACGTGTTGGAGTTTCGCGCTACTGCTCCTAAATTGCTTTAAATTATTAGCTTCTTTTATTTTCGGTCTGTCATACACAACACGCATACGTGGTTCCATTTATTTTCTATCATTTTATATTTGTATAGGTATACAAAATACACATAAAATACTATAGTATACCGTACATATAATACTCGCACAATAAATTTGTGCCTTGTGAAGGCTCACGTGCGGTAGTGTCAAGCGCACATCACTCCGATTCCGGTTTCAACAACAGCCAACGTGTCAGTTAATTTTTAGATGTCTTTTAGTGTCAGACAAACCGACTTGGTTTCCTGTTTCAATCACTTACTTCCTCTTATATTTTTCTTTTGTCTACTGTTTCCTAAATAGCAATTATTTTACGGTATTTATTGTCAGCTACGGCAGCAGTATTAAGAAAAGTTTAAAGGAAGTAAAAGATTGCTATTTGATAAGCATTAATCTTTCAAAAAGTATTTGATCTTGTTATCGGCAAAAAATAACGAAAGCAAGAGGCGTACAGAAAGACATGTATGGAGAATGAAGATTGGAAGTTGCAGAGTACACGTGTGGCCGCATCTCTGAGTATCAATTAGACAGTATAAAAATTTTTTACATACACACACGACGTAAAACTCCATAATCGCTGGTGAATTCACGTGTGCACCAACTTATGGAGATGCATACACGTTTTAAGTCAACAATGTCCAGCACCAATTGTATAAGATATTTACCAACAGATATATATCTGAGTATATAAGGCTGAGTATATATATGTATATATAAAAGTAGTAGCGAGGCCGATCCACACGCTTTGCAGAGTCGTCCATTGTGTTGCCGGGTGGTACCAAGATGGCCGCCACCACGGATTGACTGCCGGCGACTGACAAAAAAAGTCAGCGGGTGACGACGCGGTCCCAAGGTGGTCCGCGACAATTAATAGCCGCGCGAGATCATTTTATGTTTTCATTTAGCCCGAAGCCAGTCTTCTCAACGTTATTTTCTTGTCTTTTATTTATTCATTTTATTTATCATTATTTATTTCTTATTTTTGCAGGTGTGGTTCTTGTCTCATTGCCAAAGTAACCGTTGACGAGTCAACGCCGCGAGAACACCACGACGATCGGTCAATCTTTAATGCCATTCTTATTGATTCATAAAAGAGGATCTCTCGAATCGTCTTTTAGATATTCACACCGTAAATTTTTTATTATAATAATAAAAACGTATACCTTTATTAACAAACCAGGTGATGTCTTCAATAATATAAAATCAACATATATATTAACCAATAATTTATAAATAATTATTATCGATTTCACATTTTATATCAGTATTTATAAATAATTTTAACTCAGTTTTATTAAATCTGCAATTAAATTTTAATTACCCAGATTTGTCGAGGACAATAAATTATTTTACATAATAAAAGACACAATTATTTTAGCATCATATACACCAAGAATAACAGCAACGACAGGTGCGTTGTCAGTAGTCACGTACCAGATCCAGTAGATCAGACCCTGTGATCCGACGCGCTCGCTTTTTTCACGCTGGTTTGACTTGTATGTTATGCGCGAGTCACGAATATTCTCCATGCTTCGATAACTTACCACTTGAAAGTCCGTAACAATCTTCAACGCCATCATAAAGATAAATCCTTAATTTTTATTTTATTTATTATTACCATATACAATCCTCGGAACATTTATGTAATTATTTCAAATAAATTTATATACAGTATAAAAATACATGAATGCGTTAATTTATTATTATATAAGTAAGGATATTAAATTTTTTGAACAATGTTACTGTAAAAGTTAAAAAATGAAAATTTTTTTATTTAAAAAAAAAGTTCTAATTTACTTTTTTTTTAATTTTAGAATCGCGGCACCATTGACACAGTACCTGGAACCGTTTACGCGATTAATTTATCTGGCAGTAAGAAAAATCAGACACAGCAAAGGATAGAAGTCTGCACATCTTCTTGTTCTGCCTTTGAGCTGTCCCGCTTTATTCTCGTTGGTGTTTTTCGTAGACTTCTGCGGCGCGATCCTACGCCAAGTATTTCTTTAGTTTTTGACTTGCCCACCGGATTTCGGGATAAGAAGAAAGCCAAAGAGAAAGATCACTTGGACGATCACGACCAAGACCATAAGACCAAGGCAAATAAGGCAAGTCTACGCTTGCGAAACTATACCAAGAAGAGGGTCTTTGGCGGTTGGTTCTCGCGTAGCGCCGGCGCCTATGTTTTTGCCCAACTCTTTCTTCCCCTCTTAAATTTTAGTATATATCGCTAGCCTCATCTGCATTCACTTCATTTACGTCTATTTCATCCATATCCTCATATACATTTTAATTTTCATTAAATCATTCTCATTGATAATAAATATTTTATATTTTACACCATCACATTAAATTATTTAATTTTAATTATGAACAAATTAAGTCGCTTATCAAATTAATTAGCTATATAAATAAATATTTATATATACTTATCCATGGTGATGATGAGTATATTTTAGTAGTATATATACAGTAAAAAAAAAAGCGTAGAGCATGCTATTTCAGAGAACAGCCACGAAAACCACGAATAAATACCCCTAGGCCTGGTGAGTATGTGAGTGCTTTGACAAAGTAGATCAGAAGCCGTTGATCGCCGGAAAACAGCGGTTGTGTCTGCGATGAACAGCATGTATATACACTTGATGGTCACTTAACGAGTAGAGCAAACGGTCACAAAACAACCGCCACTTTGCCTTTAGTGCATGGGCTCTTGCCACCAACAACAACACACGCTCACCTCAAAGAAAGTAAATTAATCGGGTTGTCCAAACTGTTGCCATAAGTCCACTCTATATCAAAGTGAATAAATGTCTGATGTACTTTATCGTATTTTCACGTTTTTAGTTGTCTTACTTTCATTGTACATACAATAAAAAACAATTTGACAATAAAAAACTCACTTGTTTACGTAAAAATGTCAACAAAAACTAAATGTATGTAGATCGTTAGTTAGTAGAACAGTATACTATAATATACCTCATATACTCTCTTAAAATGAATCAGTGAAAAGTGCTCCAATCAGTGAATATTCACTGCATAAGTTGTCCTACACTGATTGAATCAGTGATATACTTTTGGGACTGATTCGCAGTGAATATTCACTGATTTGCAGCACTTTTCACTGATTTATTTTAAGAGAGTATATTAATAATCCTCAAGAGGAAAGTCCGACGGGTCCAGGCTTGGCCCAAGTATATAAAACCTTGGGCTAAGCTTGTAAGCCAGCTTTGATAGAAGTCTGGAATGATAACACTGGGCCAGTCCTGGTTGCTAGACCTGTCCCATGCTTCGTTGCCAGACCTGGTCCATACATCGACGAAACAAATAACGGCCATGGGGCGATAAGAATATCGAATCGGCCCCAGAAAGGTATCGGGCTCATAATTTCAGGAAATGTTGGTACTCATAAGATATTTCGATGCTGCAAGTTTCAGATCTTTATCTATTACCGTTTCTGAATAAATCGAAAAATATTGAAAATCAGTAAAAATTGTTATTCTCAGTATCTTGTACTAGTGAAAACAGAATAAATTAGGAACACTCATATAAAAATAATTGTTCCTTATATAATGAACTCTAATCATAATTATAAACTTTATTTATAGCTATAATGATTAAATCAGTATAAAATACTATTGTTTATATAATTCAACTACGTTTTAGGGAATGTAAACTTTCCCGCTCAATTATTAGTTAATTCAGCAACCATAAGATGGCACTGTAATTAAAAACTAGTAACACTGTTTTCTATTGTCATGAAAACCCACCAGATCTGTAGATAACCTTAAAATTATTTACTGTTGACATTCTAAACAAGTATTGGTCGTACTTTTGTCTGTATTTGGACTTTACAATTGAAGAAAGAACAGTTGGTTTCAAAATATTGTGACCAAGTGATACAATCATTTGAGATAGATGTTTTACCTCAGTATTTTGGTTTTCGATCTGTGTCTCGAGATGATCTCATTCAAAATAGTTCATCACCACTTTTAAAAAGTTTGTTTGCTGATTGTAGTGATAAGCTATTCTTGATTTGCGATGGAACGTATGCTCGTCACTAAAAGAACTCGAGTAACGCATATCAAAGAAAGTCTTACTCTGGGCAGAAGAAAATACCGGTATGTAAGCCATTTACTATTTGTACGACAAATGGATACATAATAGATATGTGAGGGCCCTATCATGCCAATATGAATGACGCTACTATAATGAAAGACATTATCGATACTCCTGACGGTAATAGCAATCTACTGGAACCTGGTGATGTTTTTGTTGTTGATCGAGGATTTCGTGACGTTCGGACGCACTTGGAAGAAAGAGGTTATCAAGTATTGATGCCGGCATTGAAAGGCAAACGAGATCGTTTAACAGCTGCTGAATCTAATGCGTCAAGATATGTCACAAAAATTCGTTGGGCAGTCGAAGCAGTACACGGAATGCTGAAACAAAAATACGATCTACTTGACCAAAAATTCGACAGTAAAATGTTACCCAGAGTCAGTAATTTTTATAGAATTGCATCATTTCTTTACAATCTGTACAACAAACGTCTAACTTCTGATGCAGAGTATTCGCATGAAATTGTTGAAATGATAAAATCTCTGAACAATACTGATAATACATTAGCTGAAGAAGTAGACAGAAATGGTTGGCAGAAAAAAAAACTCCCATTTGAAATAATTCTGTCTAGTGATTTGACAGATTTTCCAGAAATGACCGAAAAAGACTTGAAACTTTTATTTACGGGTTCCTATCAATATAAACAAGCAATATCATATTTAGCAGAGACGATGGATGAATCAGATAATATGACTATTCAGTTTGTCAGAGATAAAACCAATATATTGAAGGGTCAAGTACAATCTCGCCATTATTGTTAGAAAAAGGCTTACAGATGTTTTATTGAATATAAACCAAATGCAATGGGGTAGAGTGGAATATCAAGATATAGCTGCGAATGCGCTAATGGACTGAGGACAGTTAGTTGTTGTTTGCAGGTAGCTGCAATAATTTTTTACCTGGCGCAAGGACGATATTTGGCTAAAATCCCCAGACCAACAGCAATACTTAATACTTTATTCAATAAAGACAATATCACCACTGTAATTGATGAAGACAGCGACGAGAACTAGTCACAAATTCATAAGAAGATTTTTATCATTATCAGATTAATATAATTGATACATTTTTTAATAGTTTATAATTAAATATTAATATTGAAGTTATTGAATAAAGAACAATTATTTTTACATGCACTCTAAAACCAAGTGTGTAGTCAAAATTAACACACTTGCAAAATAACATGAAACGCCATAAGCAATCTATAGATTTTTAACACACCGTGAAACGTGTTTTAAGTGACTACAAAAAACTATAGTTTTGTTTAAGGCCCTTAAACATAGAACACATTTAATGTGTGTTAAAATAATACACTTGTAACACACTTGGTTTTAGAGTGTGAGTGTTCCTAATTTATTCTGTTGTTTTCACTAGTACAGTAATCGCAAAAGTTCTGTATTTTAATAAAGTTCTGTATTTTAAATTTTGGCTTTCCTCCTGCATTGCAAATAAAATTTTTGAGCTAAAAAAATAATTCGTAAGCCAAAGTTTTTTTTTCTGTGTGTGTAATGATGTATATCAGTATCATCGTCCCCTCTTTGAATTATGTATGACAGTGCATAATTTGATTAATAAATGCTGATATGATCATGTATAGTCAGATCTGTTGGGTCTATAGTCGTTTAAAATCTGATGTAAGCTTTTTTTTCACAGGAAAAAACAAAATACACGTATATAATTTACACTTTACGTTCTCGTATATTATATAGTGAAAATAAAATTAAAGGATGTCACAATCGTCACCATTTCCTCTGACATAATTCCAAGGTATTCAGCACTGATGACGACGATTCGGTAAGTGTCGGTTGCAATCAAAGAAAAGACGTTGCACGACGAAGACGTATGTCGCCCACAGTCAGTCGTTAGTGGATAATACTTAGCGCAGAAAGAGGAGGAGATGGTGGAAGGAAACAGTAGTCCCTTGAGGCTCTGACAAGTGTGAGTGTCGACGCGGACCGATGGATGTCAAGGAGGATTTAAGAGACTTATGTGGTCGCTAAAGGAAGGTGCACCTTCCTTAGTATATAGGTATAAGATGGTTCTACCGAGCGTGAAGAATCGCCAGAGAGGCGGTCGTAATGTCGCGCCACCAGTGGATACGCACGCGAGGATATCATGCTTGATACCACGCCAACGATCGCGTAACACGTTACGCTCGCTTGTATCAAGAGCCATCACTGAAATTACATACATTCGTAATGCTTCTCCAACGCTTCGCATGTACTCTTTTCAAAATTAATGTAATGTCAATTTTTTATTTTTATTTATTCCATCAAATTTTTAAACATACCTTTTATATTAATAAATATAAATATTAGTATTCAATAATTATATTTATTGAATTACATTTTTCTATTATCCACACATTATAGTAGAAAATAAAATTTTTCAACATCTTGCAAGCGTGAAATATTTTTTATATTTTACTGCAGGGGTATAACCGAAGCAAGTAGTAGGGATCGACCCTCAGGTAAAACAAAAAAAAAATAATAAATATTTCTAACTCTCATAAATTATCATAGAAAATTTATTATCAAAAATTATTTTTGTCTATACAAATATGAATAACAATAACAACTACGATTTTCAAATAGTATTTGTAGACCAACAAAACATTTTGCTGGATATCAAATCTTGTGATGGTAATTTTTACATATTTTATTATCTTACATCCTTTTTATTTTGTTTACTCTCTTTTTCATGCCATAAAAAATTTTATGTAAGAAATTACATAGTTATTGACGCGGATTATATCAAATTTCAGAGTAACATCAGTCGATGTGTTTCTTAATGAGAATATAAACACCGGTGAATTCCGCTTATTTATTATATTATTAGTTACACAACTTCTGTTTTATTAATTTTCCTACTGTTTCGTCAGCATGTATGTGTAGATGGATCGTGGTCCCCTTTTAAGTTTTCTGAAAAATATAAATATACACTATCCTTTTCTCCATATCCGGCGTAACGAGCCTAAAATTAATAGTCGTGGACGGTCGACAGGAAAATAGGTTCGACCATCGGTTTCCCTTGTTCTTCCTATACATCATTTTTTAATTTTTTCGTTCCGACCCAACGAGAATATAAAAGCGCACGCGCCGGTTAACTATAAATGAGGGACTTCAAAAAAAAATACATATACATATCTAATTATTTCTTATAATAGTTAATATAGAATAGCTATATACATAATTTTTAACTTCCTGCTATAAAAATATGAAATTTTCAAAAAAAAAGGAGTTATTGGTTTCGGTCCGATTTTCAAAAATCGAATTTTCATCAGATCCTGACGTTTTGATGTCTTAGGAAGCTATTCTATTTACGGGTGGACGTACGTATGTGTATGTGTGTTTAAACTAATTTTTGTCGTACGATATCTTTAAATACCCAATTGGAACAAATCAACCGATTTGAATGTACTTGGCGGCAATCGAAAGAGCTCATTAAGACTTAGATCTGATTAGATTTTGAAGTCGATCAGTTAAGTAGTTTACGAGTTATACGAAAAATACCTCAAAAAAAAAATTCTTTATTTTAATTTTTCGGACAAAAATTGCTTTTTTGGGGGGAAATGGTTTTTTTGGTCCAAATGTTTTTTTAACTCGAAGAAGTCAAAAACTTACGAGTAACAACGTTTTCAAGCTTTCTGACCTTGGAAACAGCGGGAAGTTTTGGTATCGGCCCATAAGGCCAACCGTTTTTCAGGTTTTATGTTTTTAGTTTAGACCGTTATTAGTAAGATTAATAGAAAATTTATAACGAAATATACATAGACAGAAAGAATTTCTTGATGGAAGAAATATTTGGCATTATGAATTAAAAAAACAAAATTTTCTTAGAACTAAAAAAATTTTTAATTTTATTCATAATGTAAAAAATTTCTTGAGACAAGTCGCAAAATTTTTCGCGCCAAGAAATCCATTTTTTCTGAGTATGTAAGACGATAAATTTCAATAAAGTTATGTATGATTTTATTTCTCTATTGAATATGGTCAAATTTAAAAAGGCGCATGCAACGTGTCTGAGGTTTTTTAATCCGTTAAAAAATGACGGCAAAATGTGGTGGGAATTGCGTGCACACGTCAAATTACATAATAGAGTATAATACAATAAAAGATAAAAAAAATCATATGTTGACGGATGTAAGAATAAAAACGTGGTAAAAATTAAAGCATAAAAAAATTTTAAAAACGACACTTGATTATAAACAAGATCGAATATATCAATAACAGGAAATTCTTTATATTTAGACATGTAGCACGTACGTCTTTGAAATCGGCAAGTCCAGTTAATGGTTTTGAAGTGTCTCACCATCTGCTGTTCGCGCTACTGAGCGGTCAACCGATATAACAATAATAATTCGTCCGGACTCTTGCGTGCCATAACAATTCATCCGACAATATATAAATATATAAATGTCTATTCTAGTGTCTCCTCTCTGTCCACAATGGCGCAATATGGCGTTGTGTGGTTTATTTGTAACGATAATGACAAGAGCAACAATAACCATCGCATGATATGTCCACAAATTCATAGTAAATGGAATCAATTTTTGTGGATACGTTACCATTGACGCCATAACCATCATGTGTAGATTCTAAATATACTTATAAAAGGATACGCAGAAGCTGATGTGTTAGAGTCTAACTATGTTACACGAATATTCCCGTATAATAATGCCTATAAGGATAATTACTATAATAATGACAAGAAAGCGTGGTGCATGACACAATGTCCCGACAATTTTATATGCCCTCGTCCTTTCTTATAAACCTCCTTTTTTTTTTCTCTCCATTTATGTATACTTACTTTTTCGAAATATTTCACTGTGACAATTCAAATAACTGATGTCTTTGACAAAAAACATTTTATATATTCGATCGTTTAATAACAATTGAAATTGCACGACAGGTGCATGGGACATGAGAAAATGTCATGGACCCAAAATCAAACAATTGATCTTTTGCAAATTTTTTTTTGTCATTTCTGTTATTCTTTTTTTAGGAAAAGAACAAAAAGAACAAGAAAGCATGTCCGGAGTCGACCGGACGGATGTGGTATCTTGAATATGTCATTGAGTTTGTTCACTTCCGTAAAAATTAAAAATGAACACTGGTCTTTGATTTCACGCCTTTAAAAAATAATAAATGCCAGTTACAGAAGTTAATATTACGCTAGGAGACAAAAGATGAGCAGGATACTTGAAGTTGTAAGGAAGTGTGGTGAACCTTTAAAAAAAGTTAAAAAATGAATCAAAGCGGCAATAATATATGAGAGTGCAAATGTATGTATTATATGTATATATATATTTTTTGTTGCATTGAAGTATCTTTTTGAAATATGTGAAGAAAAAGAAGAGGAAGTCTTTTGCTAATTCTGCGGTCATTATATCTACTACTTCAATTCTTTGAAGCTTGTCGAAATGGACGGTGGTAGTTTTCAAACTCACTTCCGGTTTGGTTTGTTGCCATATTATTTTACGCATGAAAAACGTATAATAAATTTTTCTATTAATGGAACAGAAAAAGAAAAATATTAACCAATTATCTTAATGACAACATATTATTCAATTTTTCGTTAACGATCTGGCTAAATTTATTTAGCTAAAAAAACACGAAATTTATTAACTATTTTTAATGTGAAATCTGAAATTTGGAAACCATTTACATATATGTTCTAGATTGTCCGCTGTCTACGTGCATGAGCTTGCAATATTGTAAATTAGCTTGAAGATATTTATTCAAATAAACTCTTCGAACTCGAAAATGTTTTTATGTGAAATTTTTTAACATTTTAGTTTATAAACTTTTCATACAGACATCTCTTGAATGATAATTTAACAGTTCTTAAATAGTTAAAAAGTTCTTGTGATAATCAAAAATGTTCATCAGGACTAACAACTACGTCATATCAATTACAAATACACTTTTATAGGACACGATTATACTTTTTCACAGCTTCACTTCAATACCTTAACCTTTTTTTATAGTACACGGAGAGAAAATTTTAATAACCGTTCCTAATAAATTTACGAAATATCGACCCATGTAACGTTATGGTAATGATTACTATAAATTATGGGCTATATAACAGTAATTTCTGGGAAAAGTTTCCATACCTATAGGAACAACTCTTATAATTACGGTAATAGTTCCTATACGGTAAAGTAACTGAACTATGGTAATAATTACCATACTCATGAGAATAGTTCCCATAATCATACTCTCTAAACATGAATTAGTGAATATTCACTTCTTTTCACTAATTCATGTTTAGAGAGTATAGGAATAGACCTTATATTCACATTGTAACGGTTACTAAGTACTTAAGGGAATAAACTCTATGTACATCATGGTAACCGTTCCTTTAATATTATGCTAATCGTTCCTCTACTACCATGTTAATCGTTCCCATAGTATTATGACAATGATTCCCATAGTTTATAGAAATCATTGCCATAATATTACAGTGATCGTTGCCATAATAATATGGTAGTGATTACGACAACATTTAAAAACTCCTTATATTATGGGAATCATAAATAATATATGGTAATCAGTACCATAATATTACAGCAATCGTTACCATAATATACGGTAATGGTTACTATAATATTATGATAATCATTAATATATTATATGGTCATTGTGACCATGATAGTGTGAAAACTATTACCATAATTCCATAGAAACTATTCTCGTATCTTATAAGAATGAAAACTATATAGATGGGAATGGTTACATTATTTATATGGGTACCGTTCCTATAATATGTATTTTAAAAAATTGCTTACCATACGTTATGGGAACCATTCCCATAATATATTGTAATTGTTACCATAAATTTCGCTCCGTGGATAACTTTTTTTTTTAACTAATTTTTGAATTTGATCTTTAATTATCTTTAATTATATATATATACTTTTTACGAATATAATAAAAAAGTAGTGATTTTCAAATCAATTAAGCGTGTCGAATGACATATCTTTCTTTTTATCATCGTTTATAATCATATCCAGCTCGTGCACGCATTTGAAATTCTCGCAGATAATTATAAAGTCATTTACGTCAATTGAAATATACATATATGCGTACGATCTTTTTCTTACTTTTTTTAAATCTTACACGAGCAAGTTCTTGTTATTTTATATACATATATTAATATTACATTCATCGTTTTTTTATTTTTTTAATACTTCTTATTTTTTCTCAGTTACTGCTCCGCAAAATCTGCATTTCACTCAGCTCGATCCGATCCCTACTCAATTATATATTCCAAGAATATTATTACATATTTATGTATATGAATATGTATATATAACAGTGACATGTTGACGAACATCACACTTGCATGCAAATTTTTATCATTTAACGTATTAATTAATCATAGAAATCATCATGTTAAACATTTATTTTAAATTTATCATAAGTATAAATATTTATTTTTTCGATACATGCAAAAATATATATAAGTAAAATGCGACTAACAAATGTATCAATTTCCTCTTTGAACTCTTTAATTACACACACAAGACCTGAACATATCTGTTTATGTATTATATAATTGTTAGTTTTGCAACCATCTATTTCTCTCAACGAACGGAAAACCCTCACTAAAACGCGGAAGGGCTTTCAACCTGCAATCGCGAGGCAAACAATGCGATCTGGACATATTGCCAGCCATCCGGGTTATTCTGATTTAAATTTTCACATTTTAACCTCGGTTTTCTGTCCATTTGTATCATAACACTTGTATCATATTTGTTTGAAATCGTACACCCGCATATATAACCATTCGCTGCAATAATAACTATAATTTAGTGATGGTTTATGTATATATATGTGGTGATGAAAAAATGTATACCCACAAGTTATGAACTATGTTTTGTTATTGATAATACTTTTATATTTATTTTTAATAAACAAATTCGCGATAAATGTCCCGTAAGTATTTCATGTAAAGAGTTTAACAAATAAAAATAAATATAAACATGGGTTCAACGTATGTCATAATAAAATATAGTAAAAATAATAAAGTATATGAAACAATTAAAAGAAAACAGAGATAAATTTTCTAATCAATTAAAATGTCTCCTATAAATTGTCATAATATTTCTTCCAGCATTTTATACTAACAATATACATTATGTTCTTTTATCCTCAACAATTGAATCAAACTAAACGTGTCTCTCATGACAGAAGAATAGAAATCTCCAAGTCTGTGCACCCACAATATAAAACGACATTTATGTAGCATCCGGACATAAGACACTACTCGAGAGGGTGTCAGATACATATACGCTGGCTCACTCTAACCCTAAGTTAACATCGCGGGGGTGGTCAATGATTTTCAATAGTTTATGTTTCGTAATCAAAAGTATCCGTATATGTTTGGATTAACATCAACATCATGACTTTTATTCACATACCTTAATATCTATCTCTCTATATATATATATTGTTAGTAATTACAGGGATTGGAAGTGTTTCATTGTCGTGTAGGCACGCGCATCATACGAGAGTTGGGTTTAAAATGAAAAAGTAATGACTTGTGACCGGAGATCATTTGGAGTGGCCATATCCACCAGTAAACACACAATAGCTATTGTTGACCGACACGGTCACGCTTCGCGGGGGAATGACGTTCGAGTTTTGGGGATCATTGATTTATTTTCTGTAGAAAATAATCCACAGTATTTCGTAATATATATATATATATATATATATATACGCGTGTGCGTATATATGTGTTAGCTCCCCCGCCTCTTGCTATGTGAAAGTATTTTATTATTTTGAAAAAATCTTTGATATAATAACTATATATAAGCTCATCAAAATATAGATTTTTTTTCGTTGGTATATTTTTCATTAAACTTTTCATTATATTATTATTTAGTATCTATATAAATAGTATAAATAGATATTCTCTAATGATGCGTTAAGAATGAGATAATAAGGAAAATGACTTGTGGGAAAATATAAAGAACAGATGAGTAAAAGGCCTAAATAACTTGTTATTAAAATATATACACACACACAACACACACTCATATATATATAGGATGATGTTGAAATGGTTGAGTAGAGTGAGTGACTGTTGGTCAGTGGAGACTCTGTCAGTGACTTGACTCGTTGGATCGGTTGGATCGGTCCCTATAGAAATACACAGGCGCCATCTTAGTCTGCATTCCATTGTTTTAGATGATTCATATGCGCGAGACCGGCCCTCAGCGCCGGCCACCTAATTTATTAGTTTGAATATCGAGTGAGTAAGGGAGAGAGAAGAGTCTTAAGGCCCTCGCTTCAGCGCAAAGACTAGCTGGGTGGCCAAGAACCGTCTCTTGTTTATACTCCTGTCCCAAGTCTCTTTCACTGCTCCTCCTACCATTTGTGTGTGCGTTGTCCACCTATCTTCCCTTGGTACCTATACAGTTCGATTTATACTTTTCAATATATGTTAAGTCGCTTATATTATGTGTCGCGCGAGATCACAGCAGTCATGTGAATTTATTTCACATTCCTATGGCAAAATTATTTTCCTTTCTCTTCTCTTCAATGAAATCCATTACGAATACACACTGTTCAAGTTTTTTGTTTCTCTTCTTCATTCACAATAATCTTGATTTACACCAGGTTACTCGTTAAAATCGATGAAACTTGATTTATTGTCATTTTTCTGCACTACACTACTCTCATCTCTGACATACACATATATATTTGTTTATTATCATCTCGTCTACACGTGTCATTTATTACATTCAATACGACGTGATTTATTAAGTTTATATTTTATTATATTTTATCCCAATTTTTTCGTTATATTCAAAGATATAGTAATTTCTTTGATATAACTTTGATACATCATAATGGCATTACTTGAACGTATAAATTATCAGATTTTAAATTCAACGTTTGTAATCATGCATCAAAAATATCTCTATCTTTAAAAATTTTTGTTGTTTAAACAGTCAGTACTCCAAGCAATCTTAATCAAGGCCTTGAAAAAAACAGCATATATAAATATAGTATTGTGCTTTATTTCATAAAGATATTTACTCAAGATTACCAAGATTGCTACTAAGGGTACCTTTAGCCATAACTCGTCAGAATTTGAGGTACTTCAATCAAATTGGAAAAAAAATTTTAAGCAGATTTATAGTTAAGAGAAATTTAACCCTTTAATACACATTTTACTATGCAGCTTACATAATATTCTAATAGCTGAATGTCATGCGCCTTTACCTTAAAAAAAAAGCAAAACAAATTGAAAATTAATCGTATTTGTCTTGCTTACTACTTATAAATGAACTAAGTTGAAATCCCGCAGTATTTTTAAATTCTCGCTAAGATAATTATAAATTTTCAAAAATTGAGGAAGTTATTGTTTCCACCCTAATTTTCGAAAATCGAATTTTCATCAGATGTCGATGTTTTGAGGTCCTACACGGAGAAAAATGTCGGCTCGAAACCTACTAATTTTTATTATGCTGTCGAATAAACTTGAAACAGGAAGGGAAGCATCCAAAAAATTATTATGCTCATACGATAAATTGTTATGCTGTATCACAATACTTACTACGCGCTAGAAACTTATCGATAAGCTTTAATAACAATTACTTTCATACACGGAGAGAAATTTATGGGAACCGTTCCTATTGCGTTTATGAAATATCATCCCATACCGTTATGGTAATGATTACTAGGAATTATGGGATATAGGCCTATACTTTCTGGTAGAAGTTCCCATAAGTATGGGAATAATTCCTATAATTATGGTAACAGTTCCCATATCGCATGTGAAAGAATTATGGCAATGATTACCATAATATTATGGTAATCGTTCCCATTATACTATGGTAAACGTTACTATAATATTACACGGAGAAAAAAATATTGTTCTGAGAAGTATACTGTATAGTTACAGTAACAATACGAAAAAGTTATCTACTAGATTGTTACTGCAACGATCTACTGTATCGTTCTGACAACAATACGGTAGATAGCTCTGAGACCTATACCGTATCGTTCTGAGCCCTATTCGACGTCACGTGCGTTGCAAATGATATGAGACGTTTAAAAATCTTTATCATTAATAAATAAATGATAAATCAATAATTTTGATTAAATAAAATAATTTATTTATTAAGCGTCTGCTAGCAACAATTATACCCGATACACAAAATAGACGCGAAAATGAATGCTTAAATAGGTTAGGTGGTGCCGTGTGAAGTGGCGACTACGAAAAGCCGTATAGGTCTCACAGCTATCTAATAGATAGTAACAGGAACGATGCGGTATTGTTACCATAAGTATACACATTGTTGTGGTAACGATCTACGAGTTGCTATACTTTAGATCGTTCGAGGAACAATATTTTTTTATCCGTCCTACAGTTCTAGAGCCGATTAGATTTTGAGGTCGATCGTATAAGTCGTTTCTGAGAAATCAATAAAAAACTAAAAAAAAAAAAAAATTTTTTTTTCGTAATTCGCCAATATTTTCGAGCCTACTTGATCAAATGATCTGAAATTTTCAGAAAAGTTGATGGCCAACAAGCTCTTTCGATTGCCGCCTTAACCATCCAAATCGGTTCATTAGTTAAAAAGTTACAAAGAGTTTACACACACACACACACACACACACACACACACATACAGACACTCGGACATCATTCTGAAAATAGTCAGAATAGCTTCCTAGGATGAAATTTCGATTTTCGCAAATCGGGGTGAAAACAATAACTTCCCAATTTTTCGAAAATCGTCGATTTTCTTAGCGAGAAGTTGAAAAAATATCATGCTAAACAAAAGGTTATCGTGATTCAAAGAAAATTATCTTCAGTCAAGAGAATTTTAAAGAAAACGAAGTACGTTTATTGAAATTAATTTTATTTCAAATATTTCCATTTGAAAATTTTTTTTTTCGAGTTTGCACAGTTGTTATTTTGCACGGACAAAAACGGCTAATTACCCGGAGATTAGCAGCACTGGATTTTTAAAACTCAGGAACTCCTAGTGGTGGAGTGAATGCGGAGTGAATCCGGATTTAATTTCAATCCGAATTCACTCCCGATTTTTTACAGCGTACTGACACCGATATTGTGTGTAACTCAGGATGGAGCACGATTTCAGACAGCGGGCGATGTCAGCCAACTTTACCCTGGTCTGAAATGTTTTTGTTTCATCCCTTGTTACACAATATACTATTTTTTTATATACATTCAGTGTTAAAGGAAAAAAAACGGTGAAGAAATGAATATTAAAAAAAGTATATAATTATTTGGTGTTGTTAAAATAATAAACTTCGGTTAAAAAAATTTTTTTTTTTACTAAACTGGTAGCATTTATTTTAGCTTTCTTATAATTCTGATTAACAAAGCTGATTTGAAATGACTTAAAATGATTTGAACTCGAATTAGATAAAATATCTCAAATAATTTTTAAATAATTTCTCTTATGGAGATTTAACATTGGAAATCATTTCAAATCATCTTCTTTAATCGGGGAAAGTACATAGCTTGACAGTTAATATTTGTAAATTAATTATTCAACATAAAACATGAGTGTTGCAGGTTTAAACTTTCGGATTTTTCAACAATATTTTATTTTATTTAACCCTACGGAAGTGGATGATATGGCTCGTATTTCATGCAAGTGCCTTGAGCAATGGATGAACTACAAACGTAATCGGCACAACCGCAACTATAGCCAGCCGCAGAATGACACTATTAAGAAAACAAAAATTAATTATTTTAATAATTTCATTGCTCATTGATAAAATATCTTTTTGTTTTTATTTTACCCTGATAAAACCACAATAAAAAAAAAATCAGTTCTACGAAAATTTGAAAAATTACCAAGCTTTACACCACAAATTAATTTTGAGCTTTTTATGGGTTTTTAATAAGTCGCTGTAATTTTCAAAATTTTAAATTTACGTACTCGCGTCATTAGGTTATTTTGTAGAGGTTGAAATAGCCTACAAATAACGTCCTGTGACGCGAATTCCTAAATTCAAAATTTGAAAACTTACAGGTCTTCAAACTGAAAAATCAACAAAACTACATTTCACATTATTTTCTAGACTGTTAGATAAAAAAAACCCTGCCACTTTTTCGATGATTCCATTTGTAAATATGTTAAAAAAATTCAATTTTTGTTCAACAATCAAATTTAAATTCAACAATTAAATTGAAATTATCTGTCGTAGCTTAAAGTTTGTTACTTTTTTTTTACTACATAATAATTATTACTTACCCAATGCCCTTCGCAATTTGCTTCAACTGCACTAGCATAGAAGCCAATAAATAAAATAATTGATAACAACAAAGTAAATTTGGTCATTTTTGTTTTTTTTTCTGAAAAAATATTAAAAAATCCTTAAATTAAATATCACATTTAAACTGCTAAGATTACTTAAAAATATAATGATACTTTTACTCTTAACCTTTCGATACTCGCGTCCACTTGCCCGACGATTTTCATCGCGCGGCGAGCACTGTGCCGCCCATTATGCTAAAGGAAATGCGACGTTGCCAAATTATAATGCTATAATGAATTATTTCTAACAGTAACAACAGTAAGTTTGGCAACGTGGTCACAAAAATTGAATCGACGATTTAACTCGCATAACAAGCACTGTGCCGCTTTTTCACATTCTTGTAATACATAAATAGGGGAGGGAGGGGCAAAAGGGGGGTACTTAAGGAAATACCAAGTTTTCGAGGACTTAAATACTAGTCTAGTCGACAAGTTGAAAATCGTCCAAAATAGAGATACTGCTCTTAAAATTAGGTGCGATAGCTCATTGGATCCGGAATGACGCCTAGAAAAATGTTCTCAAAACGTGTATTAGCACGTAAAAAATTGCAAAAGTTATAAACAATTAAAGATGAAAAAATGAAGGTATTTCGTTTTTTGCCAATATTTCATAGACTATTAATATTTAAGAAATCTAACAAAAAGATTCTTAAAGAGGAGGAAATTTCCAATAAAAAACTCTTGCTCCCCGGATTTCTATCTCCATTATTTAAAATTTTAATTTAACGATGAAAATGGATCTCCGCGCGACATTTTTAGGTTGCGCGCGCGGCGTTAAAAGCGAGTAGACACGTTGATTAATTTATTTAAAGTATTAAATATTTTTTTTTTAATTTGAAAAAATTATGGTGTATTCTGAACACTTTAAATAATTTATTCCCGTTGAAAATTTTACTTAAAATTAATTTTTCAACAAATTGAACGATTGTTAACTAACAAAATTTTCTCGAACTTACGTCTTCATTGTAAATGAGAAAAAATGTTTAAATAATTGTCGTATAAATTTTTCGCTTCGTGAAGCCTTTCTTACATACATACTCAACAAGATCACGCCATAAAAGTTAAAAAAATATTCATACTTTGTTTATAATAATTTTTGTACTTGAACAAAAACTGAAAAATCCAAGTAATGTTAAAAAATTTTTTTTTTTCTTAATCATCATATTATCGTTTTTTTATTCATACAAGATATTAATTGAATTGCAAAAAAAATTTTTTACGCCATTTGTTGATAAATTTTTTATAAACAAATTGATTATTTCAATATTTTAAAAAAAATTTTTTTCACAAATTCATTATACAGCAAATATTATGATTTTTAAATATCGTTTTTTAAATATTTCTATTGCTTAAATAATTAGTTAAGAAATTATTTTTTTTCTAAAAATCATAATTGACAGTCCTCTATAAAGTAACAAAAAAATAAAATTTTTTTACCAACAATTCCATTGTTTATTAACTTACCAATTTGTTATAAACAAATTGTTAACTTTGTTATATTTTTTTTCTAAAACTTATAAAATAAACAAAAACAACCACATATAATAAAGTATGGCTGCTTCATTTGTCTACTAAAAAACTAATATAACTTTTAAACTACTAGAGGTACGAAAATGAACATTCTAGACGATTTTATGAAAGATTAAACGATCTTTCAAATGAGCTATTAAAAAAATTTTTAGTTACTGCTAATCTTCTGTTATGCGCATTTGTTTATAAAAACTTATATTTTTTTCGATGCTTGTCGAACTCTCGTGGTTTCTAACTAGTAAGAGAACCGTAACACCGAAAAAACGGCATTTAACTTTTTAAAAAATACACAACAATAGATTAGCAGTAACTAAAAATTCTTTTAATAGCTCATTTGAAAGATCGTTTAATCTTTCATAAAATCGTCTAGAATGTTCATTTTCGTACCTCTAGTAGTTTAAAAGTTATATTAGTTTTTTAGTAGACAAATGAAGCAGCCATACTTTATTATATGTGGTTGTTTTTGTTTATTTTATAAGTTTTAGAAAAAAAATATAACAAAGTTAACAATTTGTTTATAACAAATTGGTAAGTTAATAAACAATGGAATTGTTGGTAAAAAAATTTTATTTTTTTGTTACTTTATAGAGGACTGTCAATTATGATTTTTAGAAAAAAAATAATTTCTTAACTAATTATTTAAGCAATAGAAATATTTAAAAAACGATATTTAAAAATCATAATATTTGCTGTATAATGAATTTGTGAAAAAAATTTTTTTTAAAATATTGAAATAATCAATTTGTTTATAAAAAATTTATCAACAAATGGCGTAAAAAATTTTTTTTGCAATTCAATTAATATCTTGTATGAATAAAAAAACGATAATATGATGATTAAGAAAAAAAAAAATTTTTTAACATTACTTGGATTTTTCAGTTTTTGTTCAAGTACAAAAATTATTATAAACAAAGTATGAATATTTTTTTAACTTTTATGGCGTGATCTTGTTGAGTATGTATGTAAGAAAGGCTTCACGAAGCGAAAAATTTATACGACAATTATTTAAACATTTTTTCTCATTTACAATGAAGACGTAAGTTCGAGAAAATTTTGTTAGTTAACAATCGTTCAATTTGTTGAAAAATTAATTTTAAGTAAAATTTTCAACGGGAATAAATTATTTAAAGTGTTCAGAATACACCATAATTTTTTCAAATTAAAAAAAAAATATTTAATACTTTAAATAAATTAATCAACGTGTCTACTCGCTTTTAACGCCGCGCGCGCAACCTAAAAATGTCGCGCGGAGATCCATTTTCATCGTTAAATTAAAATTTTAAATAATGGAGATAGAAATCCGGGGAGCAAGAGTTTTTTATTGGAAATTTCCTCCTCTTTAAGAATCTTTTTGTTAGATTTCTTAAATATTAATAGTCTATGAAATATTGGCAAAAAACGAAATACCTTCATTTTTTCATCTTTAATTGTTTATAACTTTTGCAATTTTTTACGTGCTAATACACGTTTTGAGAACATTTTTCTAGGCGTCATTCCGGATCCAATGAGCTATCGCACCTAATTTTAAGAGCAGTATCTCTATTTTGGACGATTTTCAACTTGTCGACTAGACTATACGCTAAATCTTTTTTTTTTAATGATATTCGAAGTAAATAGAAGAAATTTTCAGTTACCGTTGAAAAGAATAATTTTTCATTTCTACGGGCAAAGTGGGGTACCCCCTAAAAAAGGTGAAAAAAAAAAATTTCTGGATTTTAAACGAATTTGATTAAGTTGAATTTTTTTTAAAGTAATTTACATGAAGAAAAATTATATTTTACATGTTTATTGGATACAAAAGAAGAAAAAAAATTTTTAATAGTTTTTATCATAAAACAAACGTCATTAATATTTTTCAACTGACAATTGATTTTTGAAAAAGTTTACCGAAAAAAATTCAAAGTAACGCTTAATTATATTTACGGAAGTGATTTTGGAATGTTTAAAAACCATTTAAAATATAAAAGTTTTTTTTATCAAATTTTGGAGGTACCCCGTTTTGCCTACCCTACCCCCTTTTGCCCCCCCCCCCCCCTTCCCCTATACTTTTTTTATATTTAAAATGGATATTTATCAATTATAATCATGTTTAACAAAAATATAAATTTCAAAAAGAGAATTGGTTAAGTTTAAAGTCACAAATACCTATACAGTAATTTTTATTGCAATTTTAGTCAAATAGGCGGCATCACGCTCATAGCGCGAGTAACGAAAGGTTAATCAAAATAGTTTATAATGTAGAAGCATAGAAGTATTTGAGACAAAAATTTTTGATCTAATGAAATTACAATTTATCAAAATTATAATTTAAAATTATTTACCTAGGTATGAACTAATGATGCGAGTACTTGCAAGTCAGGCAGATAACTGAGTGGTAAATTTATTGTAAATAACCGTGATATTTATAGTCATAGTATGGTTATGTATTTTATCAAGTTTGCACATTTGTTACCCTGATCTCTAACTCTTTGCTGAACAAACAGAAATTACGTCACATATTCCTTGACAGTGACCCTTGAACTAGTGACTTTTATAAATCTAGTGTGATGTAACTACCGGAACTTTTCCAGTGTAATTTTATTTAGTGATCGGGGATTGCTCTCTTGTATCGCGAATTCATGCATACCGAAAGAATATCCAAAACATACCTGGTACTTGATTGTCCCGCTTAAGGAAAAAAAACGATAGATTCTCATAGCTGTATGTATAAAGCCTATAGCTATAGCTTTATGGTAGCCTAAACTATGTGTTAATCATGATATGAAACTAAATAAAAATATCATGCTAAACAAAAGGTTATCGTGATTCGAAGAGAATTATCTTTAGTCAAGAGAATTTTTAAGAAAACGAAGAACGTTTATTAAATATAATTTTATTTCAAATATTTCCATTGGAAAAATTTTTAACTTCCCGCTAAGAAAATCGACGATTTTCGAAAAATTCGGGAAGTTATTGTTTTCACCCCGATTTTCGAAAATCGAAATTTCATCAGATATCGACGTTTTGAGGTCTTAAGAATTATTCTGACTATTTTCAGAACGATGTCCGAGTGTCTGTACGTGTGTGTGTGTGTGTGTGTGTGTGTGTGTGTGTGTGTGTGTGTGTGTGTGTGTGTGTGTGTGTGTGTGTGTGTGTGTGTGTGTGTGTGTGTGTGTGTGTGTAACTAATGAACCGATTTGGATGGTTAAGGCGGCAATCGAAAGAGCTTGTTGGCCATCAACTTTTCTGAAAATTTCAGATCATTTGATCAAGTAAACTCGAAAATATTAGCGAATTACGAAAAAAAAAATTTTTTTTTTTTAGTTTTTTACTGATTTCTCAGAAACGAACTATACGATCGATTTCAAAATCTAATCAGCTCTAGAACTTAATAAAACACGTCGATTGCCGCAAAGAACGTCTCAATCAGATAATCCGTTCGAAAGATATCGTCGACGAAAAAAATAGTAGAAAACGGTTTTTTGCAAATATCGTCGAAACGACTGAACTAATCATTCACCAAATTTTATCAGCTCTATAGGCCTCAATAGAACGCGCTGATTGCCACCTCAACCGTCTCAATCGGATAATCCGTTCGAGAGATATCGTCGACGAAAGAATGGAAAAAAATAATTTTTTTTTCGTTTTTCGCGACTATTTCGGAAACTATCGAATCGATCAATTCCAAAATCTATTCAGCTCTAGAACTCGATAAAATCATTCGATTGCTGCCAAGAACGTCCCAATCAGATAATCCGTTCGAGAGACATCGTCGACGGAATAATAAATGTTTAATCAATATCGGCTTTTATCATTGAATAACATAATAATTACTGAACAAAATTACTCAAAACTAATATGTTTTTCTTTATATAAGTCATTGGAAGTGATTGCCTAAAAATCGACATGTTCGCTCGTATCAGGACATACTTACACGATATAGATACAACATATCACGTAAATACTTATTTTTGAGCTAATTATTGAACATAATTGTGAACAAATATAAAAAACGCTCATTCATTCATTATTTAAGATTCTAAATTTGTAAACTTTAACAGAAAACGTAACCCTTTTGAGCTTGAAAAGCTCATAAAAAAAGGAAGCAAAGGTATTTTCGAGCTCTAAGAGCTCGAAAACAGCGGGAAGTTTGGGGGCTGGCCTGCAGGGCCAACCGATGCCCAGATTTTTGTAAGTAATTTACATGAAGAAAAATTATATTTTACATGATAATTGGATACAATGGAAGAAAAACAAATTTTTAATAGTTTTTATCATAAAACAAAAGTCATAAACATTTTTCGATGAACCCTCGATTTTTAAAAAAGTTTAACAAAAAAAATTGTAAATAATTTTCAATTATAGGGGAAGGGGGGGCAAAACGGGGTACCTAAGGAAATACTAAGTTTTCGAGGACTAAAATACGCTAAATCTTTTTGTTTTTAGTGATATTCGAGGTAAATAGACAAAATTTTTAGCTGCCGTTGAAAAATAAAATTTTAATTTTGGCGGGCAAAACGGGGTACCTTAAAAAAAAGTTGAAAAAAAAAAATTTCTGAAAATTGATCAAATTTTATTACTTGAATCTTTTATATGTAATATACATAAAGAAAAATTACATTTCACATCATTGGTGGACACGAAGGCAAAAAAAAAATTTTTGTAGGGCAGAGAGGCCTCCCTCCAAAAAATGATATTTTTTTTTTTTTTTTTTTTTAAATTGTTTTCATTATTAAGAATGTATTTCTTTCTCTTGACAACTATTTTTGGTTTTATAATACTCAAGAAAATTTTTTTCAAGTGTAATAAATCGTTTCCCCTCGATTAGCTTAATTACTAATTGCTATTTAATAAAAAAAAACAATTCTGTATTGCACGACTCGTTCGTGCTTTACGATCGAAAAATTTTTTTTCGCCTCACTTCGGTAACTAATCAATTATTATACCCTTGTTAGTTTACGGAATTAAGATGGTTTGCATACTATTTTGAAGAAAATTTAATGGAGATTAATTCCATACTTTTCAAAAATTTATTTAGTTGAATAAAAACGGAAAAAACATCAAAAATAGTTTTAAAAAATTTCCTGTCCGTCAAGTACGAATCCCGTATACACGATAACTTGCGAAAAAATGCAGTAATTGAATCAAATTTTTTTTAAAAAAATTCTTTGAAATAATTGTAGGTCTCCTATTGCAAATGGCTAGGTAACTCAGTGTCGTTTAATTACAATTAATAAAAGAATAAAAAAGGCTGTATAACTATATATCTATATATCTATGTAAAACTAACATGGATGGTGATATATCTATACATTATACGGACATTTATTCCGCTAGGGGCGCTTGTGCATTACCGTCCTAGAACAGCTGTTTTTTTTGCTAATTGGTAGGCCTGAATTTTTTTTCAATTCAATTTTTTTTTATTTTTGTTTTTATTTACGTTTATTTTTTTTTTTGTTATTAATGGAGATATTTTGAATAAGTTCTTTTATAATTATAAAAAAATAATAACATAAGAAAAAACAAGACAAGTTTTAATGAAAGAGAATTGTATATATTTTAAATTTATTCGCACTTCCCGCCATTTTTTTATTGTTATTTATTATTTCATAATATATGAGCATTACGAGTCGTGCACTTTTGGATTTTCCAAATTTTTTCTTATTTGTCATTATTTTGAACCCAAAAAACGTGTTTTTTGATTTTTTAGATTGCAGATTATTTTGCATTATTTAAAATATTTTATCAATAAAACAAGAAAATATTATTTTCGAATATTTTTAGTGGCCAAATTTGCCCCAGCTATAACAAATCAGCCGAAAAATGGATTAATGTATTATATTTTATTTAATTTGACGATAAAAATATAAAAGAATCATTTTTTCAAAATTTTCGGCTGGTCCATTTTGCCCTAGGTGTTATGGGTAAGGCTAAAAATGCGGAATTATATCAAATTTTTTTTAATTTAACGATAAAAATTTGAAAGAATCATTTTTTCAGGATTTTCGGCTGGTCCATTTTGCCCCAGGTGTCATGCGTAGGGCTAAAAGTGCGCAAGTATATCGGATTTATACTAATTAGACGAAAAAAAAAACTTTTTTTTTTTCATAAAATTTTGAGGGTACCCCGTTTTGCCCACCCTACCCCGTTTTGCCCCCCCCCCCCCCTTCCCCTATTTACAAAAGTGATTTTGGAATGTTTAAAAAACATTTAAAAAATAAAATTTTTTTTTACAAAATTTTAGGAGTACCCCGTTTTGCCAACCCTAGTCCGCCCGCCCCCCCCTTCTTCTATATTCATCTGAAAAATGGCTGTATTATTACACGGAGAGAAAAATATCGCCAGATTAAGTATACGTATCGCTATTCTGGCTATACGCTGTATAATCATCTTACTTTAACGATACGCCGTATAGCCAATTCAGCTATACAGAGTATCCTTACAGTGGATCGTCAAAATGACGATCCGTATCCTTATTTTAGGCATTTTATGAATCGCTGACATGACTATTGCGCAAACTCTGTATTTAGGCATCCGGCAACCGAAAACGATGATACGTATAACCAATTTAGCTATAGGGATCCTCACGCTGACAATACAGATACTTATATCAACGAAACTACATATCGTTACAAAGGCTATTCGTCGTATTGTTAAATTAAATAAACGAATACTTAACCTAATCCAAAAACGTATCTTTACTTTAACGATACTATAGATTATTAAATTAATATGAGAGTATTCCTAAATTAGGTATACGAATCGTTATTCTGACGATACGTCATTTGAGGATACATTGGATAGTCATTCTGGCGATATTTTTTTCTCCGTGTACTTTCATTATAAATTAATTCGTATTCTTTATTAATCGAACAGCAAATTTTATAAAGAAAATATGAAATTATTACTAAACGTTTAGTAAAATACATTTTATTACGACTTAACGATTTTTGTTCTGTAAAACTATAAAAATCAACTAAAAATGTGCAATAAATACGCTACACGATATACAAAAATTGTAATCTGTTTGTGGACTGATATTCTTTAGATTTCTCCATAAATTGGTAAATCTGTCGTATTATTAATTTTTGAAACAGTGAAATTTTTTTTTTTTTGTATTTTAAATACAATTCGACTTCCAATACATTTTTTTTAACACCGGTTTTTTTTACAGTGTATCAATGCAATAAAATATTTGATAAAAATGTTTCTTATTCTTTAATAATCGTATGGTCTGATCCTGATCTCCCAGAATTATTTAAAAACTTAAGAATATCTGATATTTTATGCATTTTCTCAGTGCTTACATACAAGCAGAAAGGATAATGATGCTTCACCACCGGACGTGGTAACGTAATATTCATCTCGGGTATTATATCGCGACGTCGAGGTCATATCCAGGGGTCATTGGAGAACTGGAGATGAATGTAAACGAGAAAGCTGAATATTGTAACATCTTGGTAATAATTTAAGCCAATAATCTATTTTTTTAAATTTAGTACCATTAAATATTTAGTTTAATTTACAAATAGTACAACTAGAGTATTAAAAATTTAAATAATAGACTCCAAAAATATGATTAAAAAAAAAATCTTTACATTGGGTGTGGGAATATACTGGCTGTCGTGACTTTAGTTTTTGATCTAGTGTGCAGAACGAATTTTAAAACAAACTCTCGCGAGAAAGACAACATGCCGTTTGTTGTCAGTATCATGCACCCGAACCCTTCACCGCTGCTGCACCCATCTAGACAACAAGTAAACAAGCATGAATGAAAACTAGATCTGGACGCGAGGAGACTCTGAGAGTACACAAACTCTTTTATATACACATATACCGATTATATATGCTTATTTTAAGTGGACAAACGTGTGTATGACGATCACTGGATCTAGATATATCTAAACATGTATGTACTATGTGTAGGTGGATATGATGCTTGTAAAGCTTGAGAGTTGAATGAACATTTTTCTCTCAAGAACATTTAATTTCGACAGTTCCCACGCTACTAGTTTGACGTATTTCAAGATTTTATAAATGATAACGTACATCATAAACATATTTTAAATATTTTAGCAACTGTCACAGGCAAATATATTTACTTTTTTAGTTTAATTTTTAGATTTCATTTCTCTGGTTCACATAATAAAACAACTTAAATAAAATAATACATTTTTTTTCTTGCATGCTGATGTTGAAAATCAATTTCTTTTTTTTTTTACTCTGTAAGAGACGATAATAAAAATACATGTATGATAAAATATTTCATGGTTGATGTAAAGTGATCCGGATATAATTTTTGAGTAGTAAAAGTTTACGACAAACTCGACGTATAGTTACATATAAAAAACTATCAAAAAAATCTCACCAATGATCGAGACAAGTCAGGCAGTTGCGCTCGTGAAATTCTGCAGTTTAATAAAAATATTAAAATTGACCACTGACAAAATTTAGGCAAATTGTGATTAATGTTTCCCGGTGACTTGTGATAACCTCGATTATATATTTTTATTACATGAACAGAATTTTAAAATTTTTATAATACATGAGAGAATATTTTGACTTTAGTCGCTCCTACATCTACTACATATATTTATGGATTTTTTTATTTTATTTTCAATATATTTAATATTCATCAGACGATGCATAAAAAACTGCATGTATAAAAAATATTTATAATAAATGATATTTTAGAAAGCTGAACAAACGTTACCATGGAATTTTCCATTTATCTCTATTATCAACATGTTTCATAATTTTTTTTTTAAATAAAATATAAATATAAAACAAAAAAGCTTGAATATAAAGCGAACAAAATATTAATTCAAATGATTTATACAAAGCATTGATAGTCTCAAACGGACTGTCGATTATCCACTAATAAAAGCATCGTACAATCGAAAATTAATAAAAAAATAAATAAAAAAAAAAAAAAAAGGGAAGGCAAAAAATTTGATTTCCTTTGCTAACTGTGCTTCTATATATCTGGGAGGCATAACACAGTCATCTCTCCACCTCTTTTTCAATTTGAGTTCACAGTCCCTCGTTATAGTTAAGAGAAAAGCTTGGCGTGGGTGCTGAGAGGTTCGCCAAAGAGAGATGCACTTGAGAGCTCGGATCGTCCCCTCGTACAACAAAAAACATGGCTGCCGCGGGCTTGGCGCGCCCCGTCTGTTGCACACAAGAATATAATTTCTGAGTATCACGCCTGACATTTTAAAATTAACTTCATACATCTACTACTCATTTAGTACACATACTAAACAACTGCAAAAAATATTACTAAATTACATATTCATTTTATTAATATGTATCTGTATCTCTTCAATCACACATATATATGTTAAATATTTTTTTGCTCTTCAACTGCAGTAGTATATCCAATTAGTTAAGCAATAAATGAGACAAGGTACATCTCGAAATCGTCAATGTCCGTCACGAATAGTCGCATCACGTAGAAAACGTCTGTCGCTACTCTAGTTGTCTCTCTACCCGATTTGAAGAAACAAAATGTATATACGCATTGACTGTATATATATATATATAGATAGATTGCTGATGTATGTATAGAGTAAAGAGAAATGAGCAAACTAAATGTAAAGAGAGGAACGAGTTCACGATGCTGCAGCAAGAGTCGAGACGAGAAGAGTAAATCTCCCTCTAGCAATCAAGCCGCGTAGGCTAGTCAGTTTGTTCTAATCAGCGCTGACCGCGCGAGTTAACTCAATCAGTTAACGAGCCAAGCCGCTTAACTGACCAACCCCTACGTCCATCGTCATACAACCATTTTAACCAATTTCCTTTCCTCCTATTGCATATATGTACTCCATTCTCTTGTGTATATCCTCAATTTATATACATATATATGTTCACTTAAAACTTTCCAATAAACATTTTCTGTTTTGATTTTAACAATCCGGAAATTCATTTTCATTTCATGGTTATACTTTTGCATCAGAGTATATCAATATGCCAATTTATATACTTTTTTATTATGTTTATTGATAAAAATTTATTTTTTACAAAAGAGAAACTGCGGCAAGATGACTCACCCCTCAAAATTTAATAAAAAAAAAATAAAAGAATTTTTTTTTATGGAAATTCTTTCGTGACTTTAAATTTATCAAGGATTCAAAAGGGAACACAAATCTAAAAAAAATCAAATTATTTTTTATTATACCAAAATTTCTTTGTGAATTTTTTTGGAAAAGAAATCATCGCGGCCCGTGACAAAATATGTTTTACGTAAAAAATTTTGATACATTTTGTTGTTTTTTTTTCTTATAATTTTTAGTAGTTGGCTGTCCTGTCCTCTGAGAAAAAAAAAATTTTTTTATCAAAATTATTGTATAATGACGTTAAATTTGTTGAAAATTGATGACAACAATTTTTTTATTCGGTGGTCAAAAACCACAAAAGATAATTACTTGCTTAGGTGGGCTATCGTGCCCCGTCTTCCCCATACTTTACTGTATTGAGGTTGAAGAGACAATTTATTGACGAAATTTGATATTCATAACAAAATAATTATTTAATGATATATAAAAATATACAATTGAACAATTTGCATAAACGATAAATACATAAATACGATGCACCTGAGAACATAAATTTAAGAAAAGAAAAATATATAGCAAAACGATACCTATATATATATATATAAACTGGATAATGAATACTCAAACCCAAGACGACGAAGGCAAGTGGCTGTCTACTGTCGGCCTCTTTTATGTTGGATCATATACTTCTGTTTGTCCCAATGCAGAGTCTAAGGGCGATAATCTAAGAAAGAAAGAGATGAGGAAGAGAAATAAAGAGAAAAGGAAAAAGGAACCGCACACATGAGGCGACGTATTGTCCGCTGTCCGATCGGATCCGCGAAAGCCAGTGTACTGTACAGAGAAGAGGCCGGATGTGCGGCCTGTGTGTAAACGCTACTTGATGCACCCGCAGCTATACATCGCCAAAAGACTTACTCATGGGACAAGAAATATGAATCGTCCATTACATGCTTATGTATATAGATATATAAAAACTCTTTAAATACATTATCAATGCTCATAATATATCTCATGATGATAATAAAAAAATTGCCATTCAACAAATAACATTTGCTGTATAAATAACATAAATAAACGAATATTTTTTTTAGCATCAGGTAAAAAGTTTAATAAAATGTCCAAAATAAAAAAAAAAAACAGACCACACAAGTTGTGTATCTTTTATGATTTGATCAATGCAATGTCCATCGTCACGTTTTTCCATAATATTTAAAAATAAAAAATAAAAAAAAAAGTATTTTTTATTGAATATATAATTATTGGCAAACATCATTTATTGCATATTAAAGATATTTAAATTGAATTTATATAATTAAGTATGTATTAATAAATTATTTATCGAGTATGTATAATTATTTGTTAATTCGCTATACAAATAATAACAAAAACATGCAATATATAATTATGAATGCAATTTTTTTATCAGATAAATTAAGAATTTTGATTATGAAGATATAAATGGTACAAGTTTAAACGAGGATTCAATATGGCAATCGGCTTAATGCCGATCACGCGTTTGCGATCGAGGATTCTCGACTAAAATATATCTACGTAATGCCAAGAGCGTAGACGAGACGTGCGTTTGATCGGTAGCCGACTGCTGCGGGACTACAAAATTATAAATTTATAATATATACATATGTATATTTGCCAATGATATGTGGATACAGCTCGAGAGATACACTAAAAACGGCAATAAAACTAAATAAATTACAGGTAAACGTTGATGTATTAAACGCCATATCACTCGCGTTCATTCTGGTGCGTGTTCCAAAATTTAAGTATATTTTTTTTAAAATATCTTTCAGTACTCACTGACGTAAAAGTGACACAAGGTCTGTCTTTTATGACAAAATAATAAAAATAAGCAAATCAAGATATACGTGATGATAAAGATGTTTTTTTTTTTTATTTCTTTTTAGAAACATTTTATTGACCGAAATTGTTATTTATTAATTTAACTCTATATACACTATATAAAAAATTGAGAGTGAATCCGGAGTGAATACGAATTCTATTTCAATCCGAATTAATTTCGTCACTTTGAGTTAAACGAAGGGGCCCTACTTGGCCCAGCACTGGGGAACCTAGCTTTGGCACACCTATATTGGCCCATGCTTGGTTCAAGATTGGGTACTCAATCCTGGCCATCCCAATCATTACCCGAATCTGGGCCAGGACTGGGTAACCTAGCCTTGGCCATTCAATAGCAAACCAGCCTTGGGCCAAAACTGGTTGCCCCCGCCTTGGCCGTCCAATGGCAACCCAGACTTGGACCAAGATAGGATTACCCAAGTTTGGCTATACCTATGGTTTCATAAGTAAATCATATAAATGTATATCATCTTAACAAGAGGTTCGTCCAGTGGCTACCGTTCAGGCCCAGCAATCAGAAGGACGGCAGTTCGCGCCCAGAGCTAAGCAGAATTTTCACCGAGTTTTTTTCACATCATTTACTTCCCTTGGATAGTTTAAACGTTAATGATCATGAACTCTATTAGGTTAATAATAATAAAATTTTTTTTAATTAAATTTATTTCTTTCGTCGATGTATGGGTCAGGGCTGGCAACCAGGCTTGGCACGGTGTTATCATTCCAGACTTCTACCAAGGCTGGAACAAGGCTGGCTTACAAACTTGTTCCAGAGTTCTACATAGTTGAACCAAGCCTGAGCCAAGCTTAGGTCCGTCGTACTTTCCTCTCTGGGATGCGGAGTTATTACATTACTTATAAATAATGAACAATCTACTTTCATTTTGACTCCCGAATGGCCTTTTTTTTATTATATTATTGATAAAAAGTAAAATTCATGTATACAGAGTAGTCTGAGGAAATGGGACACCATATTTTTTATAGGTCCCTCGAACACAATAAGACACAACCTGTAACACAAAAAAAAATTTTTTTTGATCGAAAATGCTCAGCTACACTCAGAAAAAAAAATACTTTTATTGAGAACATTTACTTGATACAAAAACATATATTCTTGATAATTTTTAAGAATATATAATTTTGTCTCAAGAATTCGTAGAATTGAAGTAAATAATTTTTATTTAATTCAAGTAAAGCTATTCTTTTGTTTACTCATAATATAATATCAAATTCATATAATAACAAAAATAATTTTGATGCTCTTTTCTCAAGAAATTGATAATTAACAATAATAAAATAAATATTTTGAACGAATTTCTTGAACCAAGAAATTCTTGTTTGGAAAATAGTATTTTTTTTTCTCAGTGTACAGTTTGTTATAAAGAATGGGGTAAGTTGATCAATCCGGGCAGTGTGACCGATTTCAAACTTCCAACAAAAAAATTTTTTTTTCCAAGTTTTTTTCATTATTGAATTACTTATTGAGAATAGGAAAAAGCTGACTCTGAGATAAGATTGGCCGTACTTTCCAGGCTGACCGAAATCCCCTATTCTTTTCCACAAGCCGTAACTACGCATTTTTAAGCAAAAAAAAAATTCTATTCTTAAAAATGGCACCTCATTTTGTAATGGGTTTCCCTATATGTTTTATTGTTTTAATAATCGATGTGTATAAAGCTATGAATAACCAATAGTATATTATATATTCAAAAATTCTATTTATATTTTTATCACGATTTTCAATATTTTTGCAGTGATCAAAACTTTTGATTAGACAGTTTGGGTGGTCTCTAATCGTTAAAATTGCAAATAAAAAATCACGCAAATAGCTGCATATTATATACACTGGAATAATTCAACGAATAAAATTTTTCATCAATACACAGCCAGTTATTTATTTAATTTCTATTCTTTTATTTTATTTTTTCAATATGAGACCTTTGATTAGTTTCAATATCGTAAATGGCAAGAAAGTGTGTATAGATAGAAAAAAAGTCTCTGGTGGAAACCCGTGTAAGAGAGAGATGAAGATTGAAAGAGATTATATATATATATATACATAAAATACAAAGAATGAAAAAGCAATCATGATATATCTATCGAACGGGCTGAGTCCCATGGCGTGACGGTTAAGAGATTACTTACTTGACTTAATGCCGCACCCGCGGGAATCGACTCTCGAGGAAAGAGGAAGCAAGACGAAGATAATAGAAGTATAGTATATATGTATATAGATTCGATGACTCTCGAGCGTTACACAACTATCATATGGCTAATCTCCTCGCTCCCATCGAAGCAGTAGAGTAGATTGAGTAGACCTTATACTCAAATGAATCGTGTACCTATTACACCTGCTGTCTCAGATATCCCTCCCTTATATAAGATATGACATAAGGGCGTGACGACGGCTTTGTCCGCAGTGAAAATTAAATTTGTTGGCGATACCGTCAAAAAAACAGTTGATAAAAAAGGAAGAGATCGAGAATTTTAAAAAGAAAGGACGAGATGAAAATGATGCAAAATCTGACTTATCGTCGAAAATATTGAATTAGGAAGAATACGCCAAGTATCGGTATGAATGTTTTGAAGAAATGCATTATTTATGATAAAAATCGTTGCTTAACACGTCAAAAGTTTGATAAGTTTATATTTTCATCAAAAGATGAAGAATAAGCTATGAAGACTTGTATTTCAATTACAGTAAACATCATCCAAAACGTAAAAGGATGCGCTCTAAAAATTAATTAGTGAAATTTACTGGGAATCGGTGGATATAGTCACTATTTATCCAGCTATAAGTATACTACTAATTCAACCAGTGGTATAATCCCAGAGAGAAAAATACTACGGGCCCAGGCTTGGCCCAACTTTGAAGAATCTTGGGTCAGGCTTGTAAGCCAGTCTTGGCCCAGTTTTGGTAAAAGTCTGGAATGATAATCTCGAGCCAAGCCTGGTTGCCAGACCTAGCCTATGCTTCGTCGCCAGTCCTGGCCCATACATCGAGGAAACGAATAAATTTAATTTTAAGAAAATTTTATTATTATTAACCTCGTAGAATTCATGATCATTAACGTTTAAATTATCTAAGGGAGGTAAATGATGTGAAAAAAACTCGGTGAAAATTCTGCTGGGCTCTGGGCGCGAACTGCCGTCCTTCTGATTGCTCGGTCCGAACGGTAGCTACTGGACGAACCTACTAATGTTCAACTGATACATTTATATGATCTACTTATTAAACCATAGGTATAGCCAAACTTGGGTAATCCTACCTTAACCCAAGTCTGGCTTGCCATTGAATGGACAAGGCTAGAGGTTACCCAGTCTTGGCCCAAGCCCAGGTAATCATTGTAACGGCCAGGACTGAGTACCCAATCTTGAGCCAAGCATGGGCCAATATAGATGTGCCAAAGCTAGGTTCCCCAGTGCTGGGCCAAGTAGGGCCTCGTCATTTAACTCTGGCAACTCCTGCATGGGATTATAACTGTAGAAATAGTGACTATCCACTGATTCGCAGTGAAATTCACTAATTCATTTTTAGGGGGTAATTCATTTTTAGAGAGCATATATTAACAAAGAAGCGAAAGACGAACAATAAAAACTGACACATTGATAAATCCAACGTCAAAAGAGCTGAGCAAAACAGAGTTGACAATAAACAAGGTAAAAAATATAATAAAAATCTGATTATTGACAGAATTTCTGCTCCACGTCAAGATAACTTATATAAACTAAGGAATACAATCCAATAAAGGACAAAAAAATAAGAAGAGGACAAATTATTGAAATTCAGTATGATGACGGAGTCAGGATATACATTGTAGGACAACTCTCTTGATGATAATATATTATCACAATTCGCATATCCAAAAAATCCGAGGAAAGCCTAGGTTTAAAATTGAATCCGCCGGCGGATACAGGACTTCATAAGCATGGTTTCATTGTCTCAAATTCACTGGATAAAGTCGTTTACAATCCAAAAACTCGTGGTGTTCATTGCCCTAATAACGCCAACAAAGGAGTGTCCTAATATATGAAGAACAGAAAAAAAAACAATAATTAAAAATGTGTATTTGTAAACAATAAGATTGTTACTAAATCTTGTTGCCGCATGTAATGTATACGTGACACAGCCATGCACTGATGAGTATTTTCCTTACAATATTAAGGAAAAATTTTTTTATTCCAAGCTATTAGTTTATTTATAAATGAAAATATTTGTTCTGTTGATTATTAATTATTATGATCAAAGCTATAAAAGTTACACAGAAAAATTATTCTCGTTCGAAATGGTATGGTGTCATAGTAAAGCCGAACCATGTTGACCACCTGACGGAAATTGAAATAAACACATGCAAAAATTGCTATGGCCATAGTAACATAGACAACGATTATATCACAAATTACTGCAACGATTGTAAATTTTACTATATGGTCATAGTAATTATGTGCTTATTTCATTTTCTGCGGGTTGTCACACTGTAAAATATTCGCGGAGTGAATGAATTTTCAATTATTCACTCCCCTCGGAGTGAAATTCACTCCGCAGGGGAGTTTTCACGGAGTAGATAATTTTTTGTTAATTTAATCCCTCCGGAGTGAAATTCATTCCGGAGCGAAGTTTTAAAAATATTATTAATAAAATATAACTCCACATAATAAAATCAAAGTAGAAATTTGCGTATTACATTATTGATCAGCTGATATGCACACACATACGCACATACATATTTAGGCACACACGCGCACTCGCACACACACGCACGCACACGTTTGCACCCACGCACAAATTTTCACACATTTGCACACACCCAAACACACACATGCACGCAAACACACACATGCATGCAAACACACACTCGCACACATTGTTTAGCAGTTTGTAATAATTAATATAAATTTATTTAAGTATTAAAACTCCGGACCGGAGTGAATTGGGAGTGAAATAAAATCCGTGTCACTCCGAGATCACTCCGCTAAAAAAAAACTCCCAATTCACTCCGCATGCGGAGTGATTTTTTTTTAAACTCCGGAACTCCGAGTGGCGGAGTGAATGCGGAAGGAATTCGGATTTAATTTCAATCCGAATTCACTCCGGATTTTTTACAGTGCAACATGGTCCAGTTTTACCATAACGCCATAGAATTTCAGGCGAGAATAATTTCTCCGTGTACTTGTGTATAATATCTGAAGTTTACTCTAAACATTTCAAATTACATATTTTACGTGAACGTTATTTAAAAATCATAAAATATTCAGCTCAAATAACTGATAAAAGTAATAAAGTTATTATTTATTTAAATCAGCTAATTTAGTTTTTGTCTTAATTATATGTATTTAATAAAAATAAAAAAATTAACAGGTACGGATATTTTTAACGCTTAATTCTTATCGTTCTCAGTCGTGTTATTAAAATAATCGTAGACTCGTATCGAAACGACACTTTGGGACTCGACAGTTTTCGTGCTCGATGGCAACGCGAGTAAATGAAATAGGTATACATATAGCTGCAAGCCGCGTGTTATAGATCATCATATCTGACAGTTAGATCAGTGAAGTATCGTTTTGAGTGACGGACAAAGGTCGCCTGTGGCGTCAGACCTGCGCGTCACGGATGCCAAAACGACAAAATTATCCTTAGCTACTATATACCTTTAGGACTGTGTAACTAGAAAATACTGTTAGACATTTAATGATATATTATTTCCAAAAGATTCTACAGCGACGATTAAAAATTTTTAATGCTTACAAAGTTTTTTTAAAATCTTCTAATACATATTTTCAATTTTCTAAAATATATCTTTACGACTTTTTAAACCTTTTCCTCTTTTTCTTTTTTTCGACATTTAAATTGACGAAAGAGCCAAAAGGCAAGTGGTATATTTTATCTTATCTGATCAAAAATAACTTTTAAACTGAAAGAGCTACTTAGACTTTTCTGACTAGAGTTCGCCATGACGTATTACCATTAGCTACGCGCTCTCATCTTTTTGCCTCATTACTGTAATTAGACCTGAAACTTTCGTACTCATCTACAGAAATCTCAGTACAACATCTTGAATTCTGTCAATGCCCATAAATGTCAGTATATTTTTTTTTAAATATTATTACTATAATTATTTTAATAAATTTAACATCCTTTTTTGAACGTCTTTACTTAGTCATATATTATTAAATAACTATAGAGTAATTTATAAACAACCTATAATATAAATTTATAAATATATCAATAAAACCAGACGAATTAATAATTATCAAAGCAATAAACTCAATGATTATAAATAGATCTATACTGCTCTATTTCTGTGACATATATTTATATCAACTTCCTTTGAAAAAAACATTGCTCATCATTAATTTATCATCTGATATATGTAGCAAGCATATATACATCACGCATTGATGCATGCCGATATTATCCTCTCACGATACATACAAGACGTCACTCTCAAGAGTCACTCTCATATACATAATATCGGCAGATGCAAATAATAGTGACGACGATTAGTGCTCAGTGACCCAAATGACCTCTTACGCGGTGGTCCAATTTGCGGCTGCTTTGTTCAATTATTCATCATTAGTCAATACTCGATGCTAGCAGAAGACTCCTACGCTATTTCCTTTTTTAATATTCTCGTTATCATGTATACACATATATTTATATATGTATATATACATATACAACTACAGTTTAACCTCGATTATAATCAACTATCTCGATCATCTGTTGTTTGACAAAAAAATTTAAATAAAGTTTCACTGAATTATCATGACTTCAAAGTATGATGCAGTTTATATTATCAGCATCAGAACCTGTTCTCATCATCTTCCTTAATCAAATAATTTATTTTAAATCGGCTGCTGTAGATCACGCTACACCTGTATCCCCTCAGAGTCTATAATCTATATAGATATATATATATATAAATAGACGTCATGGTAATTTGACAAAATAATTACTGCAGAATTTGTAGACATATAATGTGCCTACAAGAGAGCTTCACAACTTAATCTGACTGGAACGTCTCATTAGTCTCAATATTTATGACTGACTAAGGCATTAATTCACTGTTCCAGGTCAGGTGCAAAGCCGGAATCACGCATGGACACCATCCTACGTGAGAGAAGACCCGCTTGAGGACACTATATACACATGGAGAATGGGATTCTTCGAATTTTCGGTAATTTTAACGGTGCAGGCGCTAGCTCACTCCAGAAGATACAACATCCTGAATAAGTATATATATATACAGAAAGGTCTGTGGATGCTGAAAAGTAAGGTCGAGGGATGAGAGCGAGCTAAGGAAAGGAGGAGAACGATCGTGAGGACTCACCGTGGGCTAACAAGGTGGGCCCGCCTCGCGTAATGACGGGTCTCGCACGGGGCCCCACACTTATTGCCTTTTATTTATTTTTAATCTTCATCCGAGCCAAAAGCATCACGCAGACGGACAGCGTACGGAGGCAACATCCGGGCCCCGGCGCCTCCCACCCTCATCAGTTATCATCCACCTTAACTCATCATCCAATTCTCTTTTTTATTTCACTGCTTTTACCTCGTGATTCATTAATCTCATTATGATTTCAACTGAGTGGAAAAAGTGATACTCGTTGTCGCATTAACGTAGACACTGTTTTAAATGTTAACATTGTTACAATTATTGTCATATGAGTTAAGCTCGATGTTATTTTCTTTATCACTTTGTTTTTAACTTCCCGCTATGAAAATTGAAAATTTTCAAAAACGAGAAATTACTAGTTTTGGTCCGATTTTCAAAAATCAAGATTTCATCAGATCTCGACGTTTAAAGATCCTACTTAGGAAGCTATATTCTGACCATTTTAAGATGAACGTCCGTGTGTATGTGTAAAATTTTTTTCGTCCGACGATGTCGTTGGAACCAATCAATCTATTCGAGCGTACTTGGCGGAAATCGAAAGGGCTTACCAAGACTTAGAATTGATTAGATTTTTAAGTCAATCGGCCGAGTAGCTTACGAGTTATGAGAAAAATAACAATTAAAAAAAAAAAATTTTTTTATATTTTTTGCGTATAATTCATCACCGCTTTTGAGCTCGACGAGCTCAAAAATTTACGTTATCTGCGAGCTTGAAATCAGCGGGAAGTTTTGGGGTTGTCCTGCAGGGTAACCATTTTTCAGATTTTTTATTCTGATTGTTATACATATAGAGAGGAAACATAATCGTTCACGGCACATCCGCTTACCTCATATATATTCATATATATATATATAATAATAAACATATTATACACGAGTATGATATATGTATAGTTAAGTTGATGAGTTTCTTTAATTCACATTGACGTTATGCGTGCAATTAATATTGGGTATGCTAATTATACAGGTATTTATTTAACCATTGCGATTATTATCAAGCGATTCCGCACACACATTTATAATATATGTATTCACTTTTTCATGTCAATTACAAGATGTAAAAGCGTCGGATATTCATTCACTTGATTGCTACCTCACACATCCGTCTTCGTGTTTTAATGTTGTTATGCATAGAAATTAGATTTTATACATATTTAAATACAAGTTTTTTTTTTTATTTTTCAACATTCAAACACTTTTAGAGAAAAAAATAATATTACAATAAAAAATAAATATAAACTCTTCATTCTATCAATAACTTAAATCAAAAAGTGTACAAATAATTTCTTTGAGTTGTTTTTCTTATTTACTAAATAATTAAAATGCATCCTCTTATATTATTATATTAATCATTCATAAAAATCCGGAGTTAATTTTTTACAGGTTTATATAGTGCCTTTTTTATGGATTATATGTATAACCTTAATAAAGTAATTATGAAATTCTCGGTTTAAAGCTTTAAAAAAAGTAATAATAATAAATAACTAAAAATATAATAAAAGAAAACGATTTGCAGAACAATTCAATCATCTCTTTTGTTATCACAGAGCTCGAGTTGAATTCAAGGATGTAAACGGAAGTGGCTTGAGATTATAAAACTCGTCGTCACCATTTAACGACCTAACTGCTAATGCCAGGGTCTCGTCAACGTTGTCCTGATGAGTGATCACTAGTTGCAAGAAGGATGAAAACAGAAGATTAAGAACAAGAAAAAGACAAGGATAATAAATAAAAGCTGTAAAAGAGTTGAGAAGAGAAAGAAAAAGACGCATCGTGTGTTTTCTTAACGACACCCCGGGCCACCACGGACGGAGAGCGCCGATTCCTCCGCTTGGACGTAACGTATAATCAACACATTTTTATATCCCGCAGCCAAAAACTTCTTTCTCAATGGCCAAACCTCAGGAGTGCGCCTTATTTCTTCCATAGTATAAATATATCTATATACGTATATATCTATCTTACTTTATCACTCTTTCTCTTTCTCCTTATTTACGTTCACGTTGATCATCTTCGTTTTCTCGCATGCCTCATCGTGTCTTGACTTCTCTTAAAGGCACACTATCCACATTGAGCTGCTCGTTTTGGCGGCGACGAAATTACCCGACCACCTTGGGCGCCTGCACGCCCGTCTCACGGGCCAGCCTTCTTTCGCAATTTGCCAATCGACCCGACCCCAGATCATTCATTTGCATTTTACGATTTTTCAAGTGAAATTAACACAGTGGGTCTCACTAAATTTTTACACTCAGTGAATAGTCTATTTGACTCTTTTATAGCTTTGATCATATTTTCCAATGAACAACTTTTTTAAAATATAATATTCCAAGAAAAAAAAAACTATCAACGTTATTATAATTTCCTATACATAATTAATATACGTGTATATATGTATTAAGTGGTTTTATAATTAAACCCTCACTATAAAGTAAATAATATAAATAAAATGAAGTATATTAGCCTATAAATAGCTTTATATTAACTATTATAGTAAAATTTTTTGTTATAGGTAAAAAATGTTGAGATGATACGATAAAGCTAACAAGCCCTGTCTGATCTTTAATAGCTCGGGGAACACTTCTTCGAATGACCGCAATTGAAGGATCCCAAAAGGAGGGCGTGAGGCAATCCAATTTCGTGAGGCTGCAGGAGCAACAGCAGGAACTCGTCTCATTCGTTTGCTTTGGGTGCTTCCGTATGAACATCCATTGCCACAGATTGCATCCTCTAAACGATTTACAACCGATATACCCGCGTATCGTTGTCTGGCACGCTATCCGCTTGTTAAAGTCACTATACTACCAGAAGAAGAGAGATCAAAGTATATATGGAGTCAGGTATATATGGAGAAACCGCTACTTCGAGTCCTCTCTGTATAAACTCAAGTCGATTTATATACGCGAGACATTGGGTATATATTTATATGTATGTATATAGATGAGACATTGCACGCACTCTGTATACACTCGACTTATGATCACGAATAATAAAAATGGACTAGCAAAAAACAGATTACATATATCTTATATTGTGACATACATATATGTTAAGAGAATATGATTTTTATTGTTATTGTTGATTAATAATAACCAACAATTTTATTAAAAAAATAAAAAATAATAACACAATAAATGCGTTGTATAGCTTTAGCTTCAGGTCACCCACGATGATCTGGAATTGTTCTTGATTCTTCTTTCTCGTTAGAGCGCGAGATTGCCACAGCAATTTTGTGGTTTTTAAAGTAGCATTTATCAGGTAATTCTGAGGGTTCATTTGAACAAGAATAACGTCTAACTGCTCGCTGACTCTTTTCAAGTTCTCTGAGTTTATTGAGATTAACCTGCTTCATTTTAACATCAATATATATATTTCCTATAGAAACATCAACAAAACAAACAAGTTAATCATCTCATAAACGAAATCAAAGCGCGTGTAGTAAATTCCATAGAATTGTTAATAGATTTTTCTTTATATCATCGAATATTTTCTCAAAATATAAATTCGACTGATATATTGATACTTTTAAAATATTATAAAATTATTAATAATTACTACAGAGAAAAAAAAACATATATATATATATATATATATATATATATATACATATACATCAATACGATAATTATATATAATTAAAAGTCATTGATTTAATGCAGATTAATAAGTAAAGTAAAGGTACGTGATAAAGATCGTCAATAATGAATTCGTCGCGGTTCTGGCTGTGGCGAACAACACACGACACGAAAAGGTATGAAGACGCATCGACTAAATTGGTAGTAGTCGAGAGACAGAAGAACGCGTGCGAGCATTGCAACGATTGCAACCAAGTCAGGAGCATCAACTGTATACCGTGTATATAGTATCAAGAAATATACACAAGAGAAACGAGAAGGCTCATGGTAGAAGATCCAGTGAACATTTCTCGAGATGATGTGAGGTCCGACGTTCGTGACCAGACGTTCCAGCATGCCAAGACGATGGACGTAGGAAGAAGAAGAAGAAGAACAATAAGAACAAGAACAAGAAGAAGCGAGTGCGCGAGTAGGCTCGTTACGCGATAGTTATATCTCGCCAGTGGCGTAATCACTCACAAAATCCTATCGCTGCAGTCTCTCAACATCTTATTCATTTATAAACAAGAGTATAGCTTTTTATCATATTTCTTTGTTTGGATGCAAATTTATTTTACAACGAATAATAATCAACGCAGTGTTGTTTAATAAAAAATAAGCAATAGTCAAATAAATCGATTATATTAATTAAGATATAAGCAAACGAATTTAAAAAAACTGTAGATAATGATAATGTGATTGGTATAATAAATTATGAAGAATATGAAATGCTACGCCAGTGTTGGACCACCAGGGAGCCGCGCCACGCCCCTTACCCGAGACTCAATACCTGTGTATGATCCGTGTATGTACGCGCACAAATGATTTTAACGCCGCCAACGAGTATAAGCAACATAACAACAGCAGAGGTGGTGAACTGCTGCGACGACGACGAATGCAGTAGAGAGTAAACGAGTGAGAAAGATGATACGACGACAGTGACTTGGTGCAATGGCGGACACCGTATGTGAAATGTAAATGTATTGCGTCAACTTCCCTTACTGTCTTCTTATTTCATATATTCTTCACTCCTCTTCGCCCTCAGGACCGAGAGTGTCGACAGCATAATCATCAACCTGGAGGAAAAAAAAGGAAGGAGATAAAGAGATATGTATGATTCGCTGTACGCCTACGCTACTACCTACCAAGATTCATATTCCAACCAGAAGACTATTAAGTGTATACATTCGAAAAGTTTATGTTCTTCTCTACCTAGTAAGACAATTTAAAGCACATTACTTTTCTTACAATAAATAGTACGGATAAAAAAAATGAAGAAAAAATTGATCGTGGAAACAATTTTGTTTAAAGCGAAAAGATTGAAAAGGATATGGGATAAAGTAAATAAGTAATTGTAATAAAAGATAAGAAGGGACGAAGTCAAAAGAAAAGGAAATATTTTCTTCCGAGGCACACGAACCCTGCAATTAGACGGACGCTTCGTGGGTGAGTAAACTAGCAGTAAATCAGAGCTTGCTCGCGTGATGACGGGCCCCGAGAAGAGAGTCGAGTTTTATCCTCAGGCCTCTTCTTGAGGCAACATTCAACTAACATTCGTTATTGGTCATGGCGTGGCGCCACCTACCTCGATGAGATCTTTCTGATGCTTCTTTCACTCGGCTTTATTGCTTCCTCATTATTGCTTCTTTTATTTTTATTTTATCTTTTAAATTACACTTTGTGAATTTATTTTAATGATTGATCTTGTTTTAACAATTAACTCAAAATTCATAATTACTTATAATTAATATATGGATTTATATATCCCTTCATATATGTTTTGTAAACGTTATTTATATCTTGGGTATCTATATATAAGTCTCTTATTTGTTTGATGAATAAGAGAGATATGAAAAAATAAAATAGTGCGATAAATAGTAGGGAATGCGTGACCATAGAGAATAATATAAGAGAAAAAAGAGAAAAGAATAATGGTCCCAGTAGACATTCGTGCCGCTTACCAAATTTGTGGAGAGATAGGAATGCGCAATATTGCCCGCAGTCCGTCACATTCGATTCGCTGGGGTTTTTTTTCATCATCAAATTTAGGGGGACGCTTGACCTCAAGAACGAGTAGTGCAATCGACTTTTAGATATAATGTCACTAGTAACAAGCTACTAGATATACAGACTTTCTTCCCTATATATGCTACTATATGACACACAGTTTATCTCTACACATGCAGCATGAAAATATATATGTATACATATATATGTATCTCTGGAGTTGTACTACACGACTCATCATGGCATTTTTCCCGTTTCACCCTCAGAAAATCTAGCATGCATATCGGACGATAAAGTGCCCCACTACAATCTTCTGAAATTTGTGACGGTGTATTAATATCAACATATATTTATGAAAATATATATGAGATTGGAAAATATATAGAGGAGAAGATTCACGTGACGAAAGAATATACTGAATTTTTATAGAACCATTTTATAGTATATTCCACATACTAATCTTTAGCGTTAAATCTACGGTCAAAATATGGTTCTGTATATATACCTACTCATATGATTGACCCGTGTGACCTTTTTTTATTACACTAAAGCATAGACGAAAAATAAGAAGAATATACACAGAGAAAAAAAAACAGTAACAAATGCTGCGTGTAATAGTAATTCAGTTAATGAACGTGTTTAGGCGAACAATTAAAACATATTTTACTAATCACATATTTATTATATTGACTCGATTACTGTTCTGCACAGCAATAGAGCACAACAAAATTATGAATTACACGGAAAAATTACTCTCGTTCGAAATGCTATGGTTTCATATAGTAAAAGCTGGACAATGTTGGCCATCTGACAAACATTGAAATAAACACATGCAAAAATTACTACACGGAGAAAATTTAATTATAATATAAATCTCCGATACCAAATTTTTAATTTCAACTATTTGAAATAGTAATAAAATTTTTTCAGTGGTAAAATAATTACTTTTACTATTGAAAATCATAACAGTAACAATTGATGGTGGTGACGATTACTATCGAAGATGCTAACTGTAAATATTGAAGATTATAATTGTTACAATCAAAAATAATAATTGTTACTATTCAAAGTTGTAAAAATTCTGAAACAAAAAATAGGATAAATTTATATAAATTTTAATCCTTTATTTGTATCCATATTTAAGCTATGTACATTTTGCCCTGTAAATGATGAAAATAAGTAACAATACAATCGTTTAAGTCCGAATATAATAAAAATTTCCAAATATTGGAGCTGTTATTAATACCTTTAAATGATTGGGTATGACCATCAAAATAGCAATCATCCAAGTATTAAGTGAAATTCATTACATAAACAGCTAAACAAAGAGAAAAGGTAAATGTTTAGAAGTGGGGCTAACCCATGTTTAAATTAGCAAAAGTCCAAAAATAAGCAAATTGCCAAGAGACCTGTTTCATTCTCTGGCATTTTTTGGCGGATTGACGATATATTTGCTCAAATTAAGCATAAAATAAGCGTCAATATTCGAGTGTGTAACAGGCTATAAACATCATATATTTGATATCTTCTTTGATATTTTTCAATGTTCCGTGCTACACTGCACCATTTGACATAATTCTCTTATTATTGTATGTGTTAATGCTCAAGTTAACCATCAAAACTTAAGGTATATGCCACAAGCCATAATTTCTGTAGTTTCGTCTGAAGTACGTTAACGGACTCGTCAGTAAGGCTATGTTAACGTACTCTTGCCTTAGACTACATCTCATACTAGTACGAATCGGCGTAAAACCGTGTTGTGGGCTTCAGCCAGACACTATACTAGCTAAGGGAGGCGGATACCGTCCAAACTACTTGCAACAAAATGTTAGGTTAGCTGTTGTACACCGTTAGAGTATTGAAATAACAGAAATATGCCAATTTTCACGATTACAAGAGTTCAAAAAAATCTTTGTAGCTCTTAGTTCGACCTTCTATCGCCACCGTCCATCTTACGGTATTATATAAAATTAATTATATTTATTAGAAAATTTATTTTGGTAAATTTGTATGATTTAAGTTATTTTTATCAATTTTTGTACACTCAATTGCAAGGTCCAGATAGATATCTAGTGTTAGAGACAAAAACACACACAGAAAATTTAATCCGCCGTGTAGCAGAACACGTGGAAAAAGTTTAATTACAGATTTTTAATGTGTAAGCACTTGAAACATTGAAAAATGTGGTTAGCCTGAATATAGATGATTACCAGAGAAAACTACATGTAGACAAGCTTAAGACTGTAACGTCGATATTTAAATTTTTTATTAGTCTTCATAATAATTATTATTTGGGCTGATGGTAACTATATTATTCCATCACATTATTATGAATTACGATGTTGATAATAGTTATAACTAGTTAAGATAATGAAAGTTATAATTTCTGATTATCATAAATAATTGTAGATTTTATCATATAGTTGGTAGATACTACAATTCAGATTGTTTATTTAATAATTTAAATGATATTTACTGCTATCGAATTCAGTTTAAAAAATGTACTATAACTCGATAATAACTTTTACCATCAAATTCTCTCCTTGTATGACCATAGTACAATTTACAATGGTTCTACTAATTTGTAATATAATGTGCATATTATTTTGACAACATTGTAAAGTGTCCAGCAATATATGTATACTTTGAAGAGTGATATTTATCAGGAGAATATATATGTATACAACTTTGTAGGCTTGGCATTGAAATACATTAAAAATTATTTATTTTTAACAAGAACTCCCCGAGTCGAAATATAGCGCCTACATTGATCCTCCTAGTCCTAGATAGTTCCTACTCTGAGCCTCTAAGTCCGACTAGCTCCGATATTGAACCCCCAAGTCTGACTACTTCGCGAGAGGTCCGACTTTGAACCCCCAAGTCCGACTGCTTCGCGAGAAGTCCGACTTTGAACCCCCAAATCCGATAAAATTAAATTTATCATGTAATGATAAATAATTTTTGATCAAGAATAATAAAAAATCAATTAATCATAACAAAAATTGTTGTCCATATGTACCTATGATGTACATCTGTTCTATTGATGATTTATACATACTTCAAATTTTTACTATTGCAATAGCATCATGCAATTTAATTTGTTTTAACTTCATTTAGATATCATTATAATATTCTATTCTATAAGAGTGTTCAGCAATAATTAAGTGTTAATTTTCAAAGCAATAGTGAATAAAAACATAACAAATTTTTTTCTTATAATTAACTGCTAAAATTAGAAGTCAAATAATTAATTTTCAATTCAGAGTTATATCAGTGTAAAAATAATAATAATACAAATTTTTTTTTGGACTATATCGTCCTAACGAGTGGTAATTTTTAAATGTAAATAAATTTTTAATGGCTCTTCAGTTTATAGCAACAATCATTTTTATGGAAAATAGTGAAAATAATAACAATTATTGTCACAATAGTAATAATAATAATAATAATAATAATAATAATTGGTTGAATTTTAAAATTTCTTTAAAATAATTCAAAAATAAATTATCATAGTAAAATCAATCAATTGCGAGTAATTTTACATCAAACATTAGCAAAGATAATTAAAAGTAATTTTTTATTATTTATAAGGAATTCTACATCACTGTGTTCGATTTAAATCAATAAAAAAATTAATGTTTCACGTATACTTTATTTAATATATAAAAAAAAATATTTTATTTACATCAAACACCTTGCCAAAATTGCATCGATACTTTGATTATTCTCGTTCTTTACTATTGATAGGTACCACTATATAATTTTGTTATAACAATAATTATTATATAATAATAGTTTTGTACTCATAATAATTTTAGTATTAAACAATAACAATATAATATTTTAAAAGTATAAATTTCTATTGTTTCTATTATTAATAATATTAATTGTGCAGTTATAATAATAATAATATTTATTATTATTATTATTATTATTATTATTATAAAGTCGGATACAGAGGTTCAAAATCGGAACTAATTTTTATTCCTGCAATTCCGACTTTAGACCCCTTAATGGTGAAAACGGAAATTTGTAACACTTGGAGGTTCAAAATCGGACTTCATTTAACATGGGACCAGCTCCGACTTTGAATCCTCAAGTCCGAAATAAGTCCGACCATAGAAGAGTTAAGGAAGGCGCTAAATTTCGACTCGGGTCAATTTATTTCTAAAAAAGACAATAAGTTACAAACGTTAATTTTTAACTTGTCTTGTTTTTTTCGATCTCAAGAAGCAGGTGGAGTAAAGCGTTATGGTAATGGAACGAAAAGATTTCGGCTAACCATATGTTTTACAAAGAATAGCTATTCTATAAGGATGAAGAGACAGTAGTAGAGAATAAACGAATAAGAAAAAGAAAACAAAGATATTTATACTGGACTAATGGAAGGTTTTTAGGATGTAACAAGGCGCCTTCGATTCCTCATTACTGCATTCGGGCTACTATAGTATAGAGCATAAATAATTCTTCCATAATATCGGAAGCGATTTTTTACCGCCCAGTAGGAAACAATTTGTAAATAATTTTGAGAAACAAGAAAATATAGGAAGAAACAGTCGAACATAGATTTCACGATATAAAAATGGTGTTGTGTAAAGTCTACATTATAGCTTTCTCTCATCTTTTATGTAGATAAATAATTGAAATAAATTTGCTGATTGATTTAATGAAAATGGAGAAATAAATATCTTCACCTTTCAATAGGCCTGTCAGATACGACCGCAAGATACATAATTAATTGTATAAAATACATTTAAAAAAAAATAAATAAATAAAGTAAATAAAAGCATCTCAAAGACGTGATCTTTTCGCGTGGCTGAAAAAAACGACATAAAGTCACAGACGGTTTCGATTTCAAGACGATTTCGTGGAGAATCCTCAGGCTCTCACGAAAATCGCGATAATAATCGTTGAAAGAGTGAGGCCGCTCTTATGCTAGCGACTTAGTGTGTATAGTGTGTAGATAGTCCCCGGGGTAACATAACGGGTGACGCCATTTGGAATATCACGCGGCGCATACCGTAGACGGATAAGGCAAAAAGGGTAAAGAAATCAAGAGAGAGAGAGAGAGAGAAAGCGAAATGCTTTCCTGTGGATTTGGATACATTAATCCGAGTGAGAAACATATAGTAGTGTCGGCGCTTTTGCTGTGACGCCCCGTGGCGCGCGACATACCTCGGCTGACCGCCATTTAGCGTGAACCTGTCTGAGAAGACGGCAGGCAAAACTGCTTCTTAATTTTCAAAATCAACTATCTTATTTTAGAATAGATATTATAATTCGCGTGGGAAAAATCTTGTGTAAACATGATTATAACGATTGACTGTCCGGGTTTTTTTAAAAAATAGAAAATAATAATAATAATATTTATTTTTAAAAAACTATTTATGTAAAGTATAGTATAATTTTAAATGACAAGTAAGGATGAACGATATTAAATTTCATCTATCAGTAAAAGGATTCAAAACGTTATTTTTGTAAAAAAAAAAACTAAAAATTTTCTCTTGTAGACAAATTTCAAATGTGAATAATATTTAAGGGCTATCAATTACCTCTATCTTCAACTTTTTTACTCTTTTGTTAAATTCATGTCCTCTTCTACATATATGTAAAAACGAGAAAGAGTTGAGAGTCAGCCATAAGCGAAATGAGAAAACTGTCCTGCCGTCGTTGAAAAATCCTCGCGGAATACAAATGCTCGATTTTAGTCTCGCTTTCGTCTTTTGTGTGGTCGGCGTACCTCTCTTTCACGGTTCCTTCGACGAATTACAAATGTATATAAAAAAAATAAAGATATACAACTACAGCAACAAAAAAGGAAAAAATATATCTCGAATAAAAACAGTAAGTCAATCAAACAAAACAGAGTTTTATTAAGACAAAAAATATAATATTCATTTACAACTTTAATATTTAAAAAATAATTTGATCTGTATAGCGCAAAGACTATGGGATGCGAAGCTTTACTTTGTTTAAAAACCCTATCTCTAGAACCTAATAGTCACTGGAGATATATCCTCAAGGCTCATCGTAGCATATCGATTGACGTGACAAGCCTAACGATTCTCCAATTCGCGTATCCTCGACATTTAGACCTCTTACATTAGTAGCATACATATATCGTAAAGTGTGTATATGTGGACAAAAAAGGGGCCCGCTTTCCTACACACGAAGCAACGACAACACTTTGCAAGCTGGAAGAATACAGTCAAGCTACATGGAAGCCTACACGAACGGCTGATTCGGAATTAGATGTTATCTCTGATGAGCCCTCTCTTATTCCTCCACCCCGTGTTTCTTTCCGTCTGCCCTCTCCCAGACGCCTCGAGAGAATGAGCCTCAGGCCCATAGGGACACAAAGAGGGGAGACAGGACCCACTCCGCGGACCAAGATATGGATCTCGTTGGCGCCACCGTCGGTCCGGCTCATGACGCGCCGTAAGTCCTTTTCGTTTCCCCTGCTTCTATATTCTCTTTCAAAGACGCCTTTCCAAACTCTTTAAACGCGGTTTAAGCGTAACCGATACCCTCAGCAGGGGGTCAAAGCAAGACGAGCACTCACTACAAATTTAGGAAAAACACAGCTAAAAAAAATACTTTATTTTAAAAACACATAACGATTCGTTCGTTTCATTTAAATAGTAATATATATTTACAGGGTATGCTCTAAGAAAATATTTCAGATAACGAACAAGTTACTTTTTAAAAATTTACTTGGGTCGGTGATGTCAGCTGCCAATCTCACCGTTGTAAATCACTTTTTAAAGAATGCCAAAGAATAATGTAAACAATGACAAATCATAACTCTAACAATAATTAGTGAAGAGATACGGGAAGAATTTTTAAAAATAAAAATATGATTATAGAAATTTATCCAGTAGGACTAAAGTAGCATTTATTAACCCTATCTTGTTAAGCAGTAATACTGTTTGTAACTTTGTAAGCCACAATCTTTTCTAATAATAATAATCTCTTTTTCTTTCTCTGTCTGTATGAAGGTACTCATAATTGCCAAGAAAAATTATAAACCACTGTACGCTCAGTGGAGTAGTTTTTTGATGAAATAAGCCGCCCAAGTGGATTTGTTACCGTAACAATGATGCTTGTTGGATTACCCACTAAATCTGAAATCCTCATAATCCTCACTTTCCATTCTCTTCTACAGTTTGTCCATGTGACTGGTACAAACCATCATGACAGCGTATTCAGAGATGCAATGGATACTTTCTAGTTCTAACTGCTAGTAGATATTTTTCTTTTTCAATATTATTTCCAGTTCCCTAAAGACTCTGACATATACTACAAAATCGTTTAAAATCTACAAACCCTACAGTTCCCTATATTCTGAACACTATTATCGAGTTAAAGCCTGTTTTGAAATGACACTTTTCGACAGTAGGTAGTTGTTTTCAACAAAATCTTATCTATAAATCCTATTGTTTATGGTATTTATAAACATCGTCTTATATTATTTGTCATGAATTTTGTACAACTTTTAGGTCCAACGATTCTTTACCGATATGTATTGTTAAATTCTTCTAACGTTAAATGAAAATTAAAAATATTATTACAGATTCAATAGTTAGTTAGAAAATCATGAAAGTAGTTGTTGAAATAAAATAAAATAGATAAACTTATGATATATTGGACAAATAAAGAATAACTGTGAGTTTAAACAAAAACTAATATAAAATAAAATGATTTTTTGCATTGAAAGTCGAGTAAAAAAGAATAAATAATAAATAGAAAAAAAATAAAGAAAATTATCCTGGCGCCGTATAACGACACTTATTGTCCCGCCTAGTCTAGGTAGCATGACGTTGTAAATATTTGCTGTCATCGGTGGACCTTCTTGAGAGGTCCACATTTATCCCCTCTTTAATAAGGGTTTCACCTCAAAGACTATGCGGTCTCAGGGCCTTCAGAACGTTTGTCTCGTTATGAAGAGAAACCGTGTCACCTGAGCCTAGTATTGGACACTGATGGTGCGGATAGCGGCACTTTGAGGTCCCTAACTCGCCTTGCTCTCTCACTCTATTTTTTTATTTTTCATTTTCATCTGTAGTAGGTATGTAAACTCTTGTCTAGGTAAGGACAAGTTAGTAAAAGTTGTCAAGTAGTCCTGCTGTCTCACGATGAGACATGAGCAGACACCTTTTCAATCGAGATATGAATTCTAGAATTAAATAATAAAAAACCTCTACTTGGATTTTCTACTCTTGCTTTACAAGATCATAAACACGAAAATATGATAGCCTTTTTTGTGGTTCATATAGTAGTAGATTTTTAAATATTATTGTTTAGTTCAGTATTTATAAAAGATAACTGCTTAGTTATCTATCCATGTATATATATATATATTATTTAATAATCACCCAAGTCACCGTATAATTAATTGAATAAACTTACTGGGCTTTAATGTAAAAAAACAAAAGACACAGGTAAAGTCTAAAGCGATTTAATCTGACATTAAATCGATACAGGCGGAGTCGTCACTTGATGTCAAAAAAAAAAAAAAAAACAGACAAAAGTCAAAAGATATGACGAGACCCTTGTTTTTTCTGATGTCCCTGGGTCTTCTGATAGCTCAAAACTTGTTCTTAATTTTTTGTATGAACAACTGTCAAACTATTGGTTAAATCAACCTAGACTGCAGTGGCTTGCCCTGCTGTCTTGCAGCCCGACGGGTGTTTGTCTTGCCTTTTTCGACGAACATAATTAAAACCTCGTCGACAAACCATTCTAAAAAGTAAACAAGATAAGTTTGCCCTCTAACAATTCGTAGATGAGATTTTTCAAAATATACAGCAGGTGTATACTTATCTTGTATTTATAGTTATTCATATTTTTTTAATTATTTATAATACATTTAAATTTATAATCTTTATCAAATATCAGAATTTTTAAACTTGAAATTCAATATTGCTCATATTATAGTACTACTTATATATCTTTTAATTTTTAAGAATTATTCATGAAAAATATAAGTACAGAAAAAAAAAAAGAATAATATTTTAATATTTCAACGGTTAATGAATTAAAGTATATTTATTCTGAAAACTGCATTTTTTTATTTAAAAAAAAAAAAAAGTAATTTTTAAAATTAAATATTACTTTCTAAAAACGAATTAGTGAAAATCACGTGACAATCACTATTTGGCAGTAAATAGTCACTTAATGCTAGTGAGAAATTATACCACTATTTGAATTAGTGACATACTTTTCACTAGTAAACAGTGAATAGTCACTATTTTCATTATTTCAAATTTAAGAGAGTAGTTTTTACAAAAAAAAACAAGTATCGTACAAGCTTGATTGTATTGTTCATTATAAAGAATTACGGTATATCAAATAAGCGGAATCATTTTATTAAATTTACCCCATATTTTGTATTATATCAAAATATTGTGGCATAATGGATGTAATGCTTTATACTAGAATATGGGCAATTAAAAATAATTGGAGCCGAATAAATCACAAACTAATGAGTTTTGAATATAATACATAGATTTCAATAAATATATATTGTTCAGGAAACGTTACCAATACATTTTCCAAACTTTAACATTCTGAGTTTTTAATTGTTGTGTATATTTCAATGGAAACTTGGAAAATATACTCATTACTGAAAACATATTTATTCATTAAAAGAAGCATATTAATATTTAAAAAAAATTAATTTTCATGATTTTACATATACGGTCTGTGGATATTCTAAATTTATAAACTAAATTTACCCGCCAGAGCTTAGTAATTTTTCAAAATATACTTTATTTTGCTCAGTCCTAAAAGTTAATCAATTAAAATCATTAAAAAAAAATTTTTTGAAATTTTCTTAATCTCGCTGATAATCAATCCAACAAAGGAAATTGGTACACAACATAAAATTATAAAAAATCGAATAATATTCTATATTCATCTGATTAAAATAATTATAGAAATTAATATGAAAAGAGAAAAAACTTTAAGAAAAATTATAAATTCAAGCTCTATATAAAGTAAAATTAAAAATGACTGTTGTTTCCTTTTTTCAGACAATTCTTTCCTACATAAAATTTCAAGCATATATATATAACGTGCACTACACCAGGGGATGGAGGACACGACGACGCAGCGAACGTTTACGTAAATCTCCCGCGTGTGTAACTCATCTCCGAGGAAGCCTAGTTATACGGCCGTAGACGTTGTTTATGCTTTCCTGTGCAGCGCTTTCTGAAATATGCAAATCACGAATCCGCATAATGGTATTATCGCGATAGGAGAACGCGCGAGAGGACGTAAAGGCATACATATATACATCGCGTATATGAATCTTTAGTCTTGGCTCTTGTCTCCTGCTTTCTGTGTCTTATGACTTTTTTTTTTGTTATATCTTTTCTGACGTATATTTATGTTTTATATACGCATATGAAATTTACTACAGCTGATTACATCTTTTTAACGCCTAAATCAATTTTCCACTATCGGTCTGACAAAAAAATTCACTCAAGTATGTATATGATTAATCGTATATGCAAACTAAGATGATGAAGTGTTTGAAATATTAGTGCACAGAAAAAAAGGATTTCTTGGCACAAAAAGTTTTTACTCGCCCCAAGAAAATGTTTACTTGCTCCAAGAAATTTGTTGCACTATAAATTGAAAACAAAAATTTTTTTCAGGCAAGAAAAAGTTTTTTGGGACGAGAAAAAATTTCTTGCACCAAGAAATTTTGTTTTCTGCAAATACATAACATAGTAATCTTGTTAAGAAATTTTGAATATATTGTTAATTGTAAAAATAAACATAAAATTAATTTAAATAAATAGTGCTCATCAATAACGAGAAAAAAGAGAATACATATGAGATACTTTGTTGTCTCTTTTTTATGTTAAAATACATTTGGTATAGTTCACTTTTCTTTTTCTCTCACGGAAACATTTTGCGCACTTCGTTTCGAATGCGGAACGTCAAGTCAGTGAACACCAGGAGCTTCGCCGCACGGTTTATTATCATTTTATTCAGATGTGCTTCGGTATGTGCTGTGTGTTATACTCTAACCTCCTCCTTTCCTCTATCTCCTTTATCTCTTCCACCTCTTTCTCCTCTAACTCTTCTTCCTGCTGAATACTTTTTCTCTTTTTCTCTCCTCTATTGGCGTCTCATTCCCGTTTCATCTTCAACCAACCACTACTGTCATCCTCTTGGCTCCAAATGCACACGTTCCTCTATTCTACGCATTTTACTTCTCTTTTCTAGAGATATAAATGTATCCTTATTGCACTACGAAATCCTCCAACTCTGACCTCTCGTAGTACTTTAAGTTTAAGGCTTCCGACGACATAGCCCACCATAAATTTACAGATTTAAAATTATATTCTGTAATATTTTATTTTATACTCTTTTGTTTGTTTTGTTTCATTTACTTTTCTATTCCCAATTGTTCCTTGAAAATTTGTTATTGTTATTATTCAATGTTTATTGAAACTGGAATTATTAATTAACTTCATTTAATTGATAATCAATTATTTAAATTTTTCACAAAGTTTTAAAAAATGTTTTATTGCAAGTTATTCATGAAAATCAAAATCGTCTTCTTTAAAGTCTCGTTTTGTTTAGGGAACATCGAATAAAGACATGAAGAGCCATCTGTCGGTTATTCATTGGACTTGAACGTTTGAATTTCTATATAGGGTGATTTTAATGAAATCTATATTATATGTTATTCTATTGCAAAGATATTTTCCTAAATATTTTTTAAATAAAATTTGATTTTTTAATTAAATAATGATAATCCTAGAACAAAAGTTTATTTATTAAATGACCCAGCCATTGATAATTACAATTAATAATCCTGTGTACTAAAAAACATACAAGTTTGATTGAAGAAGTCAATTTCTTCATAATTATAAAAAATATGTATTACTTCAAAGATTTATTGACATTATACAAAATTTTTTTTTTTCAATTCAAATTTAATTCATGGATCTATTTAAAGCAACGACGATGATGATCCTGAAGTTGACAGACAATCAACAATTTTCGGATTTTTTTTTAACATCAATCACAAAAAAAAAATCTGGGCATCGGTTGGCCCTGCGGGCTAGCCCCAAAACATCCCGCTGTTTTCGAGCTCAAGGAGCTCGTAAACATTATTGTGAATACATTTTCGAGCTCTTCGAGCTCAAAAATACTCTTTAATGCCATTATTTTTTATGAGCTTTTCAAGCTTAAACAGGTTACATTGTATGTTCAAGTTTGACAATTTAAGAATCGAAAATAAGGTAAATGTCCCAATACTGGAACGACGAAGGATATACGACTAATTTTTATCGTTTTAAAAATATTCAAATAGATTATAGACCAAAATAATTTATTACATCATATAGAATACACTTACCTCTTCAAAAATAATCAAATTAGTTCATTTTTTTTAAATTTAATATAAAAATAGTATATAGTGTGGCAAGGGATGAAACAAGACGATTTCAGACTAGGGTGAAGCTAGCTGACATCACTCGTAGTCTGAAATCGTGTTTTATTCTAAATCAAACACTATGTTTTTCATGATTACCTGCATCAGAATTTAAAGTTTTAGTATTAGCGGTCAGTACGGAATAAGTTAATTTTAAGCCGATGATGAGGAGAACTGTTAGAGAATGAGAAATTTGTGATTTACAGTCACTTATTCAATAGTAAATAAGAAAAAAATATTATTTTCACTAATTTTCTAGGAATTTTATTTGGTTAATTAAAACTGTCACTTAAAAAATGAAATGAGTAAACTGACATGACAAGTAGACAAATGAGAACAATAAAGCTGCAAATGAACATTAAATATAACTGACACCGGGTAGAAACACGCGTATTTCTTCCTTTGGGATGTAAGAAGATATTTGTGAGTTACGAATTCACTAGCAGTTGTTTGCAGCATCGGCTTGAAATTAGCTTGTTTCGACTGGCTGTAAAGACGCTGAAACTTTAAATTTCGATGCTGGTATCATGAAAATGAAATGTTATTTTTCGCACTGACGTGCATTTATTTATAGTGAAAATATTAACATTTATCAAATAATATTAATGTAAAATGCATTTAAAATTTTCAAATGATTAAATATTCAATAAAAAATAAATATATTGAACCGAAGAATAGAAACAAAATAAATCATTTGAGGTTATACTCTAAAAATGATTAAAAGAAAAAAAATCAAACACAGAAATTTTTTTTTTATGATTTAAATCAGAGTTTATCTATATTTAATGCATTTTTTATAAAAATCACACTTACTGCATTAAATATTAGGTCTCCAGTAATAATTAATATTGCACTTGATTTAATTAATTAGCCAATCAATAAAACTCACCGATAATGTGTATTGATAACATCCATACGACTGACTGTTCCGGTACTGGGCACGGGTTCATTTTGGTGTACCAATTAAATTTTTGGTCACAAATTAACGTTTAATCAAGAATTTTGTCAGTCACAACCAGCTAGATGATTGGACGCAATCTTTTTTTGTAAATGATTGAAAATATATTTTTCCCTCCGTATTCTTATCTCGTGGTATTTTTAAGAAATTGGCAGTTTCCAAATTTGAATTTGTATGAAAGTTATAAAGGCGTTTGCAAGATGTTGCCACAATTGTGACGATCCGTCATTTTATGAACGTTCCGCTGACGGTCTTGTGACCATGACGTGACGGTCAAAAATAACCTGACGGTCAGCTTCACATCACTAGGTAGTGATAGCCACACTCTAAATATTGCTTAGCAAGTTCTGCAGTGAAACATTTACGGCTAACTTAAGGCTGGGCCGCACCTAACGAAATTTTGAATTTAAGAATTCTAATTATTTATTAAATAATTATCATAACAGCAATTTTCTTAGCTTCCGACTAAAAGCAGAAGACGAACTTCCTCGGAAGATTTTCATCATCTGAATCCCATAAATATTCAAAAAGTAATTAGAATTCTTAAATTCGAGATTTCGTTAGGTACGGCCGAGCCTTAAGGGTCGGCAGTACTAAACGAATTTTCGAATTTTACTTTTCTAATTACATTTTGAATAACTACGTCACTCGAATGATGAAAACCTTCCGAAAAAGTTTGTCTTTCACATTTTTTCGGAAGCTATAAAAATTTATTTAATAACGATTGATTAATAAATTAAAAGAAAATTAAAATTCAAAAATTCGTTTAGTACAGCCCAGCCTTAAGGCTGGGCCGCACCTAACGAAGTCCTGAATTTAAGAATTATTTATTAAATAATTATCATAACAGCAATTTTATTAGCTTCCGACTAAAAGCAGAAGACGAACTTCCTCGGAAGATTTTCATCATCCGAGTCCCATAAATATTCAAAAAGTAATTAGAATTCTTAAATTCAGGACTTCGTTAGGTGCGGCCCACCCTTAAGTTGGCTTTAGAATATGGCAGTAGCTTGAAGTTAACTTGTGGATAAGGTGGCTATCAGGGACTATAACACATTTGTCATTTGTCGAGGATTGATAAGAAAATCACAGAAAACCCCAGTCGATACAGCTGGTATTTTACTTATACTTCCCACCCACGAATGGGCTTGAACTCAGTTTCTCTGGGCAAAAGTCTTTAATTTTACCTTCAGCCTACCACACGGTTTTGAAATTTGAAACTATTTTACTTGAATTGTACAAATTTTCTTAAATCTGAGTTTTATAATATCATTTGATAAAAAAAAGCCTATAAGGTAAGAACCCACCCTTATAGCCACCTTAACCACAAGTTAACTTCAAGCTACTGCCGTATTCCGAAGTCAATTAACCCTGATAGCCAGAGTTTCTGATCAGAAAGTTGGTGTACCTGAGTTGCGACCAACTTGACGACAAGTTGTCGGCAACAGTTACACGATCTGAAAGTTATCGACAAGTTGCTCGGAAAGTTGCCGTCAACTTATGCAAATGCTGACTTTTGCGGCCAACTTGGCGACAGGTTGCGGCAGTAGATTGTCGACAAGCTGCGGGCAACTTGGCTATCAGGGAAAAGGAAAATGTTGGAGAGCAAGCAGTTACCTTTAAGTTGGCAGTAAATTGTCTGTAACTTGAATTCAATTTGACTACAAGTGTTACTGTCAGACAATGATGTTTAGTTGATTGAAAGTTTCACTTCAAATTGACGGCAAGTTTTTCTGTCAAATTACATTCAGATGACGGCAGTAGATGTGCATCAACTTGTCCAGCAAGGACAGGCTTACCAGAAACTTGTCGTTAAATTAGCCGAAAATGTTTCACTGCAAAACTTGCTAAGCAATTATATTTAGAGTGTGGCGATCAGGGCATAGCAGTACCCGATCACTCATGCATTTGTATATCTATATTTACTAAATATAGATATACAAATACATGAAGTGATGAGTGCTAGTTCTCTGATCGAGTACTAAGTCTTCTACCTTACGAATAATTTCAACAGCAAAGAAAAAATGTAAAATATACTAAGGAAAGAAGGGTAAAATAGATGAAATAATTTGGATCGTATTTGCAAATAAATATAAAAGAAAACTCATGAATAAACAATCAACTTATCAGTATACTGATTATGTAATATATACTTATTAAAATTTAAATAAGACAGTAGATATAATGCAATTGTACCCACCATCGTGATAAAAATCTAAAAATAAACATTATACACCAATTGTACATCACCTGACATCACCGGATCCAATCCTCATAATTAAATAATTATAAATATATGTATATATATATATATATGCCACTGATATAACAAATAAATTAATTAATTGATAATTTATGTATTCTTTAATTATAAGAATGAATATTATTTTATTACCAAATATATGTATTACAAAATCTCTGACGTTCAGACCTAAAAAATGAAATCAATTTAATTGTAAAATCAATATGATTTTTAATGAACTTGATATATGACAAATATTAAATTTTTTTTTTCAATTTTCAACTTTATTTATAGTATACATTTAAAATGTTGAAAATTATAACTACTTTATGATTGCTAAAAAATAATTAAAGCAAGGCAATAAGATAATTAAAAATAATTGTTAAAAAAATGGAAAACATACAAAAATAAAATTTTTTATTTAATTATTTGTTTTGAAGACTTGTCATCTATACTCTCAAATAATTTTTAGAAATAAAAATTTATTGGTAATCATATTTTTTCAATAACTTGATGTTTTCTTGATAATCTAATGATGTTACCAGCTTTTAAAAATTATTTCATATTGTCATCTTTGATACTATATATATCCCAAATGAAGTTCATTTCAGTCACATTTAACGTCAATTGTAAGTGAATCTTCTTCCAACCAAGGTCTTGACCAGGCAGTAATTAAACACTCTTTAATAGGACCATTTTCTGCTAACAAGCATGTTTCGCCATATTGACCTTTCGGACAATTACTCTCTCCAAATCTGACACTAATTTCGTATAATGTTCCAGAAACAACTTTACGAGATGCACTGATAATTTCGGCAATAACTGGCTCATTGGTACCTTGATAAGTTGATGAGAATTTTGTTAAACCTTTTTTAGCGTATTCTTGAACTTCTGAAGAATCAACTGGAATTGGCTGTGGCCCTCCTGGTATATTACGTGCAGATTTAGATAAAACTATTTGTAATATTAAACACACTAATATAACTTTGAATACTTGATATTGACTGCTCATCTTGTTGATTATTTTTAATGATAGCTTACTTATGAAGTGAGGATTAAAAGTAAGGCTGTTTTAAATAACTTTCGCATGTGTTTACTGCGAAAGTTAATAACACTCAAGCGAGTTCACGCGATTCCACATCTATATAGTGAGTCTTATCATATGTAAACAACTCAGTTTTACTGGATATTTGAAAATTTCCATACTGCTGCTATCGCCACTATTATCTATTGACCTTAATATCGGAATATAGATAGATTTATATATTTTATCAGCGTAATTATGTAAAACCAAATAAAATTATTTTAGCGATTGCGAGATCATTCAAAATGTTTATTTTTTTGCACAATCAAATTTAAGTTAGCGCATACTGCTTAAATAATATAAAGAGTAATAACTGATATGATATGATATTCGTAGAAGATAAGTTGATTTTTTGTTTGAAAATAAAAGTAATTAAGATTTCTTTTATTGTTTCTCGATCAATGAACTTTGAAAACAATTGTATTATTTTTAATTATAAGTACGTATAATATATAATCTGTCATAAGACATTTAACATATTACACTGAATTGTATTAAAAGTTATTACAGAAGACAATCATTAATTGATTTACAGAAAGCATGTATAGATTGTGTATTTTACAAATTTAAATCGCAATTGAAATTGTTGATCATAAAAATACTAAAATGTTTTATTATTTGATTACTCATCAGATAATTTTAAGTTCATTGAATAAAAATATATTTCACCTCATCTTTACGATGTAATATTTCTGAATTAAGTTGTATTTAAATAAAAATTTCGATCGTAAAGCACTCCCTAATGCTTCGCATTATGAGTCGTGCAATAAGAAGTAAAAAAATCATGATAATCCTAACATTAGATTTAGCACAGTGAATAGCGCCCCGACACTAGTAATCAAAAGGAATTCAGTTCGAGTCCCTCCTTGTGGAAATATTTCTCTGAAAAAACTATGAAAAATTTTTCTAAAAGTCTGAAAAAGATTTAAAAAAGTATTTTTTTTTCTAATAAATATTGAATAAGTATGAAACTGGCCAGTAGCGGTCAAATAATTTTATTTGTTATTTCCCATTAATTCAGTAATTAGTCAATTACACTCCAATGTAGTATCACACTACACACAAAAAAAGGAATTCTTGGGTCAAGAAGAAAATCGTTTCCAAAAATAAATTCTTAAATTAAAATATCCTCTTTTCTTGTTTGAAAAAATTTTCTCTTGGTAAAAATTTTTTTTTTTTTTAATTAGAGTATATAAAGCTCTTCAATAAAGAAATTCAATTTTGATTTAAAAATATAAATTTTTGCTTTAAATGTTTTTAGTTTCTCCGAACAAGAAAACAACTTGGTTGGCTCAAGAAAATTTAGCTCTTGGTTTTAGAAGATACCAACTCATTCTAAAAACATTGTTCTCTCGAATGTAGTCGATATCGATTCATTTCGATACATCGAGTTTTTAAACGGATGCACATTTAACTTACTCCAAGTAAAAATTAATTTATTTAAAGATTTGATAACATTTAGTTCAAAATAAATGTAGACTTTATCTGAAAACAATTAATTTTAGATTAAAAATATAAAAAACTCATTTTAAAACTAAATTATACATTAACGTAAAATAAAAAATACTTTTATTTAAAATACAATAATTAAGTTCAATTTTAAATTAATGGTTTTTATTAAAAATTATATTTTCAGAGTATATACAATTAATCATCAAAATATATTTTGATTCTTTATTACAATGAAATTTTTTTTTTTTGTTACAAAAATAAATGAAAGGTTAGGTTATTTATCCTGGCTTCATTGACAGCATCAACTGCATGATATATACCACACTAGAAAGGAAACAATTTTATGTAAATTTAGGATCAGAAATGATAACAAACGTGACTATCTGATATGATTAAAAACAGCATAAATAATAATTAACTTACTTTTTTGTGATTGAAACGACACCATTTAACTTAACGTGAATCAGGAAAAAACACCAGATATAATGACTAATAACTACAATAACTCACATTTTTACCGAACACTTCAATTCAAAACAATTTATGTATATGAATTAGTTAATTGTATAATTAATAAACTAATACTATTAGAATATTGGTGTGTAATATATAATTGCACATATACGGCGCCAGCGCTGAACAGACTCGTTTCATTTTTTTGGGATCTTCGGGCGTCTACGTGTATACACAAAGTAGTGTCCGAAGTAGAGAAGCTGCATAGACCCGAGTGCTCCTGTTATCCGAATGCTGCTATGGAAAAAAACCAAGAGCTTGATTTTCTTGACTTAAATTTTTTTATTTTTGTTTCAAGCAATAGCCACTAGTTGGTTTAAGAAATCTGACTCCTTACGTAGAGAAGTTAAATTTCATAGAATAAAATATTCAATATACATGAATGAAGAAATTCAAAATATTAATTCAAAAAACAATTTACTTTCTTTAAATATTTTTTCTTTTTGAACTAAAATCATATATTTTTAATTTAAAACTTTAACCCATTTGGGTCGAAAAAATAACTTTTTGAATCAAAATAATCAAAATTAAGAGAAAATTTTCTTCAACCAAGATTTATTCCATTTTCCTAAATATTCTCTTGACTCAAGATAATTCTCTTTGAACCAAGATAACCTTTCGGTCAGTGTACACTACTATTTAACCCATGTATTATGACCCATGAGAAACCGAAGAGTATGTCTGTGTAGGATGAATCTAACATCGATGATATTTTAACAATAATCATTAATAAAATTATTATTTAGACTTTTGAATTTTTTTTACTAAATCAAAAATCAAACATACGATATGATATCGCAACAATTTATTACAGTTATGCCATGAAAAGTATTATTATAGTTATGTTTCTATAAAATATTCACTCTAAAATTAATTGTAAAAAAAACAAATAACAAAATAAATAAGTATCGATTTAATTATTTGAGTTAAGTAATGCCATAAACTTTTCTCAATTATAAGTGGATAGCAGACTAGAGGATCAGGCTACAATCCCGCGATCACCAGAGTTAAGCAGCATCGACATGGATCAATTAATTGGACGGGTGACCCCTTAGTATAATAATAGTTAACCGATAGTAAGTTTTTTTATTTTTTTTAAATTAAATTTAACCGACATTTATATTAATGAAGACAATAAATCCTAATTAAATTACTTAATTAATCATTTCCAGATATTTTAAATGAGATTTTTAAAATGACTATATTCGTTCATGCATGATTATATATAAATGATCATATATCATCTATATGATCAGATCTGATTATATATGAAGATGTAAAATTCTGAGAAAAGTTATTTATTTGAAAGTCAAAGCCCATTTTCATATCATCTGCGTTTGTTACAAATTATTACTAATAGTTTATACAACTGTGTTTTTAAATGATTAAATTATCTTCAGTTAAACATACTTGAAGATTAAGGGGGATAGCCACTGTGAAATTTCAAAAAAAAAAAATTTTTTTTTTCTTATTAAATCAAAGTTTATATGTTCAAAAATATGTATCTAGAATTTTATATGAAAATTCCTAATATTTTTTAAGTTATAGTCATTTTTGTGACAGCACGTCAACTGACCGTTGCATCGACTAAAAACTTTAAACGCGTTTTTCTCGAAACTACTTTTTTTGAACTGGTGGCATCTGTAATTTTCATAAATATGAACCGATTCACAACATTTTTTTTTTTTTCGTATTCGTCTATTCAGTAGCTAAAGTTGCACATAGGGGATTTTGAAAATGTTGATTTTTAAGTTTTTTTAGGGCTGTTTGAATCCAAAAAAATGAGAAAAAATAACGAAAATATTTTTAATATGTCGCCATTATTTTTCAAATCAAAATTTTGAAAATCCCCTACGTGGAATGATAACCACATGCATACAGATTACAACGCCGTTTGGTTTTTTTGTTTCTGATAATCCGTTTTTGAGTTAGAGATGACACCGTGGTGGGAGAAATTTTTTTGGTGCTTCACAAAAATGCTTATAACTTTGTAACAACATGATATTTTTTTATAAAAATTTAGGAGTATTATCTTCAATGTATACTTTATGAAACAAAAAAAAAACCCGATCCCCAAATTCCTTTATTATTCCAGTCAAAAAAATGTCCGAAAATCACCTATTTTTTCGATCTTCACAGTGGCTATCCCCCTTAAAATGAAAAAAGTTCTCGTACGTGGGATAGTGTACATCCGGTAATTAGTTTATTATTTGACTATTGATTTGAAAAATATATGTAAAAAAGATATTCTTGTGAAGTATAATATTCAACATAAATCGTCTGCTGTGATTCGCGTGAATTACTGGCCGTCAATAACATAAAATTTCGTAATTAAAAAAAATGTTTTTTTTTTATTAATGTTAGAGATGTTTTAAAAAATTTTCCAACCTTTATTTAATTTATTCGGAATAATTTCAGTGAAATATTGAAATTTGCGATTAATTTTCACTTACAGTATAAATTAAAATTTAAAAAAATACTTACAAGTTTTTAAATATCCACATAACAGCTATACTATTAATTTTATTTTTTCTTAATAACGATGTTTTACAAATTTATATAACTTATTCCATAGACTGATAGTTAAATAAAAATTACTTCTGGAAAATGGGGTTAAAAAACTTAGTGTATATTGCAATTTATAAAATATATTGATGGACAAACATACTTATACTAGAAGATTATTATTAATCTTTACAATACACTTTAATCTTGTTCATTATTATAAAAATATTATATAATAAATGTACTAAACTATTGCATTTTAGAAATTTATGATTCACAAAATAAGAACGTTAAGTGGAAGAGCCAGTGGTCATTAACATAATTTAATATCATTATTTGGAATGTAAGAGATTTTTACAATAGAATATATATTTTTCTTAGTCTCAATATCTCAAAAAATATATTATTCTAGTCACATTTAACGTCGATCTCAAGGGGATTTTCTTTTATCCAAGGTCTTGACCAGACACTGATTAAGCACTCTTTGATAGGACTATTTTCAGCGAGTGAAAATGTTTCATCAGATTTGCCCTTAGGGCAATTACTTTCTCCATATTTAACACGAATTTTATGCAATGATCCAGCAACAATTTGATGAGTCGCACTGATTATTTCCGTCATAATAAGCTCATTTGTGCCTCCATAGTTTGAAGACAATTTTCTCAAACCTAGCTCAGCATAATGTTTCACTTCTGCTGAATCAGTTGATACTTGTTGTGATGATCCACACTTTGGTTTACTATCGAAATTATTTGAAGATTCATCAGCCATTGCTGCAACTTCAAAATGTATTTAATGAAAAATTTTAGTGAAGTGAATTAAACAACTTTAAATATTTAAGTTAACGCCCAATGTTTATTTCTATTATGAGTAATTCTATACACATGACGCAGTAGCAACATATACGCAGTTTCTTGGTATGACTTTTTTTTTTTTTTATAGTTTTACTTACTATTGGTCATTGAAAATTTTCCTTTATCGACTGAAAGATAGAAAACAATTCAAACTATGAAGAATTTCCAGAAATTTTGATCAAAATTTTTTCTTAAAAAATTACTATAACTATAAAATAAAAAGCTGGGTATGCATTACTTTATGATCTAGTAACCCGATTTTTTATTTGTTTTTAATTGTCATACATACAATATCGGTCATTAATTCTTGCGCGGTAGCATAACATCGGGAAAAAAAAAACTTCTCTAAAGGAAAATATGTATCACTTTTTTATACAAATATTATCTATAAAAAAAAAAAATTGTAAAAAAAAAATACAATATTTAAAAATATATCTATATTAATTAAATGTAAAATTATAAATATGAATTGTAAAATAAGTGAATAAAAAAAAGTCCCTATAAAAAAAATCTCTAGATTTATAAATCACTAAAAAAAAATTACAATAAAAAAAAAAATTCCTACAAAGAAACATTTGCATATCTAAACATCTACTTAAAAAAAATATATAAAAATGAAAATCTCTACAAATAAAATATCTATAAAAAATCGGCTGTTTTGGAAAATCTCTATAAATCATCACATGTACAAATAAATATCTGAATAAAGTATAACCTCGAGAACTGGAAGCATTGCCACCACGTGCTCATAATCATGAATAAGTTCGTGTTGTAATATATAAGTATAAATAATAATAATAATAAAAATTATGGTTATTATTATGTTATTAAGAAAAATATAATAAATAATTTTAAACTTATAATAAGTGACTTCGAAAAACGTGAAAGATTCAAATCTGATAACTCCAAAGCACTGAGCCTGTAATAATTCATATAATTTTAATTTTTTTAATTTTATTAGTTAAACTTTATTTGAGAATATCATAAAATTATTATTATTTATTTTATAATTTTTAATTTTGTTTGACTATCAAGCCGTATGCCAGGATTCGATGAACGTCCAAAAATCACTTTTCTTTTTTAACTTCCCGCTAAGAGAATCGACGATTTTCGAAAAATTGGGAAGTTATTGTTTTCACCCCGATTTTCGAAAGTCGAGTTTTCATCAGATGTTGACGTTTTGAGGTCCTAGGAAGCTATTCTAACTATTTTCAGAATGATGTCCGAGTGTATATATATATATATATATATATATACTAATGCAAAAAATTAAAGGAGCAGAAAAATTTTATAAATTTTTTAGTGATTTTTGGAAGGCTGTAACTTGGTGAAAAAAAATCGTATCGAAAATTTAAAAAAAGCATTTTATAGCTTGAAATCTCTAGTTTAGGTGTATTTTTTCAAAATTTTTTAAAAGCTCCGATTATTGCGCAAACATGAGAAATACCGCGAGCCAAAAAATTTCTAAATTTTTTTTTTTTTTCGAAGAGCCCACGGACCGCGGAAAAATTCTTTCAACTAAACGAATGCATACATCGTTTAGCAAATTTATTCAGCTTCAATTTGGTTTTTTTTTTAACCTCGTAGGTCGATTTGTCGCAGAGATATCAGCCTTCAATTGATTATGATTACACAATTAAAGGAACAAAACTTGCTCCTTTAATTGTTTAGCTAAACGTTGATCGATGATTCCCAAAAAACGGTACGATAGATCAATTCAAAAATTTACAGGGGTCTTGGGGGTACATTAAGCTAAAAAAGTCCCTGGCAACATTATTTTTTTTATCGATATATGCAGAGTAGCGGTTGATTTACTAAAAAACCAAAAAAAGTCATTTTTTTGTACTTTCTTCTAATGGATGTTAAAAATAAAAAAAAATTTTTTTTTTAAAAAATGATGACAGGATCTTGTAGGGAATTTATTCAAGTTTTTAACGCCGCCCTTCAACTTTCTGTGCGATCATTGGTACCTGAAATATCGAAGATCAAAGCCAAAAGGATCACTTTCTATTTGAAGGCTGATATCTCTGCGACAAATCGTCCTACGAGGTTAAAAAAAAAAACCAAATTGAAGCTGAATAAATTTGCTAAACGATGTATGCATTCGTTTAGTTGAAAGAATTTTTCCGCGGTCCGTGGGCTCTTCGAAAAAAAAAAAAAATTTAGAAATTTTTTGGCTCGCGGTATTTCTCATGTTTGCGCAATAATCGGAGCTTTTAAAAAATTTTGAAAAAATACACCTAAACTAGAGGTTTCAAGCTATAAAATCCTTTTTTTAAATTTTCGATACGATTTTTTTTCACCAAGTTACAGCCTTCCAAAAATCACTAAAAAATTTATAAAATTTTTCTGCTCCTTTAATTTTTTGTATTAGTATATATATATATATATATATATATATACACTCGGACATCATTCTGAAAATAGTTAGAATAGCTTCCTAGGACCTCAAAACGTCGACATCTGATGAAAACTCGACTTTCGAAAATCGTCGATTCTCTTAGCGGGAAGTTAAAAAAGAAAAGTGATTTTTGGACGTTCATCGAATCCTGGCATACGGCTTGAAAGTCAAACAAAATTAACAATTATAAAATAAATAATAATAATTTTATGATATTCTCAAATAAAGTTTAACTAATAAAATTAAAAAAATTAAAATTATATGAATTATTACAGGCTCAGTGCTTTGGAGTTATCAGATTTGAATCTTTCACGTTTTTCGAAGTCACTTATTATAAGTTTAAAATTATTTATTATATTTTTCTTAATAACATAATAATAACCATAATTTTTGTTATTATTATTATTTATACTTATATATTACAACACGAACTTATTCATGATTATGAGCACGTGGTGGCAATGCTTCCAGTTCTCGAAGTTATACTTTATTCAGATATTTATTTGTACATGTGATGATTTATAGAGATTTTCCAAAACAGCCGATTTTTTATAGATATTTTATTTGTAGAGATTTTCATTTTTATATATTTTTTTTAAGTAGATGTTTAGATATGCAAATGTTTCTTTGTAGGAATTTTTTTTTTTATTGTAATTTTTTTTTAGTGATTTATAAATCTAGAGATTTTTTTTATAGGGACTTTTTTTTATTCACTTATTTTACAATACATATTTATAATTTTACATTTAATTAATATAGATATATTTTTAAATATTGTATTTTTTTTTTACAATTTTTTTTTTTTATAGATAATATTTGTATAAAAAAGTGATACATATTTTCCTTTAGAGAAGTTTTTTTTTTCCCGATGTTATGCTACCGCGCAAGAATTAATGACCGATATTGTACGTTTAACAGAAAAACTTTCAATTATCGTATAAGTCGAACAAGAGAAGTACCGTTCGTACATATGAAATCTATAACTCGATAATAACTTTCGATTGAAGCTCTCGGAAAAAAAATTACTTTTTTCTTGAATATTTTGAAAACTAGAAAATCAATCAATTTCAAAATCTAATCAGTTCTAAAACGTTCGTAAGCTGCATCAAATGCTGCCTCAACCTTCGAAATCAAGTTGCAAAACTAATTGATTCGCAAAACTTTTTAACATCAGAAACTGAAAAACCGTTGATTAGTTCGGAAGATATCGACGATGAAAAATTAAAAAAATAACAATTTACTTCATTTTTTCCGGATAAGGCATAATGTAATTCTTCATATCTTCTAAAACTTATACCGGCCCTTTGTTTTTATAGTCTTTGATGATTGCTACATAATTTATTGCAATCGGTTCGTTAGTTTAAATAATATTATCAAAAAAAATTTTGAAAAATCACTGTTTTTGACATTTTGTTCCGGATGTTTCATATATTAATGCTTTGTTTTGATTCAAAGCTTATGAAACTCTCTATCTTGATGATTTCTATTTATTTCTGTCCAAAAACATTCAATTTATTAAGCATAATCGTGAGCGAAACGTTAAAAGATGATCCTTATTGATTATTTTCAATTTCTTGAATTCTCGGAGATTTATTCGAAACCTGACTTTTGTCGAGCTCGAAGAGCTCAAAAATACAAAAATATACGGAGAAAAATGTTGGCTCGAAACCTAGCAATTTTTATTATGCTGTCGACCAAACTTGAAGCAGGAAGTAAATAAGCATCCAAAAAATTATTGTGCTCAAACGAAAAATGATTATGCTGTATCACAATACTTACTACGCGCGAGAAACTTATCGATAAGCTTTAATAACAATTACTGTCATACATTACAATAATTGTGATGCGGCATAATAATTTTTTATAAGAGCATAATAACTTTTTGGATGCTTCACTTCCTGTTTCAATTTTGGTCGACAGCATAATAAAAATTGGTAGGTTTCGAGACAACATTTTTCTCTGTGTACTTAAACGTATTGTTATGATGAAAAGTTTTAGGACCGATTTATTGCTTCAAATAAATATATAAATAATAATCCGTTCAATAATTAATTAAAAAAAACAAAATCCACAATAAATTAAAACATGTTTTCGCAGGCAAAAATAAATCAAGTTTTACTTCTGCTTTATTACAAAATTTAAATCATTTTCATTAAAAAAGAAGTTTTCGTCTTAATATTTAGAGATATTTTTATTTTATATATAATAAAGGTATTGATGATTTAAAAAATGTACATATATAATTCTTTTTTATTTATGATAAATAATTTTATTTATCTTTTTGGAATGTCAAACAAATAATTATTCATATTTTTATTTCATGTAAAAATTTCCTGTAAACTATCGTTATATTTATTAATTATTTATAATTATTATTGTTCATATTACAATTAATCAGTACTAATACGTATATAAAACACTATCTTTCCAGAAGCTAGTCAATTTGTCTCAACAATTATAAGAAAAAAAATAATAATCTTTCATTTTTATATCCTTTATATACTTTATAATCATATATATCCCAGCGGCACAAGAAACAATCGTTGACTTTTTGTTAAATTTAAGGCAAAAATTTATTATCATGTAACTGATTGTGAACTTAAATTTAACAAAAAGTCAATAATTTTTTTTTTGTGTCGCTTGGGATGGATACATTTACTTAAAACTTTTTTTTTTCACTCACAATATAATTAATTATTATAATTATAAATATTTTACTGTGTTTATTACAATTTATCCTCAATAACCAATAAATAAAATTTTTTCATCTATTTTATTCGATTCATTTTTTAAATATATATGCACTCAACATAAAAACAAACCAAAAAAATATTTTATTTGAAAAAAAAAAAAATAATATGAAAAAAAAAAACGAAGTTTACTGCAGATTACAGGAAAATTAATAAACTTTTTAATAAAAAATTGCACAAAAATCTCTAGTCTAATGAGAGATAACAGATTATTTGACATTTTTTTTTTTGTTCATCGTATGAGTATTCATATTATATTTATTTGTATAATTAAATACTTAAAATTGTTATAATTAATTACATGTGGATTATGATAATAATAATAATACAGACAATTTCAAAACACTTTCTATCACAGACAATTAACGTTTATGTGATTCTGGAAAAATAACATTGAAGGTACATCGATGACTTATTATTATTACTATTTATTTAATCATTATTTCAGCTTGAAAAAGATATTTATTTTAACATACTGCAAAAAATATATATTAGATATTGTTTAACATTATAACAACACATTATTACCATATCAATGTTACCTTCAATGTGTTATTAACAGTCATTTTCTCAATATTTTCTTTTAACAACAAATTCATTCGTAAGTACATTTAAATTATTTCCAAATAATATTTGTACCAATTAAAAAAAAAAAGTTATTATATTTTTTTTTACATTAAAAGATAAAAAAATATAATGATCCTGAAGCTCACCGACAATTAAAAATTTCCGGATTTTTTTTTCAACAATTCATTTCCGGAAAAAAAAAAAAAAAAAAACTAAAAAATGCACACATAGAAAATCTAAAACACTATAGGTGCAATTTTTTTAAATATTTTTTTTTTTATAATTTATTGTTTTGAAAAAAATTAAAAAATCATTAAACGTCAGCTAACTTCAGGATCATAAAATATATAAAATAATTTTTTGAGAAGATAAATTTTTTATACAAATCAATTGTCTAAAATATAAATTTATATTAAATAATAAAAAATGACAAAACTGACAAATAAAATAATAAAAATTATAAATTAATAATAAAAATAATTTTTACACTCATATTTGGAATGCAAATAAAAAGTAAATTTTTCTACAGTTTGTTAAAAAAAAAAAAATAATAAAATAAAATAAAATTATTGTATATATAAGTAGAGAACGTTAGCGTGGTTGTATTGAAATTAGTGTTTTGAAAGAAGAGTCTTAAATTTATATACAAACTATATACAAACTAATGTTAACTATACATATAATTTTGTTACAGTATTGCTAAATATCTAAATAGCCGTTATACGTTACAAATATTCGCATTTTCATATTGTCAGCTCCTAAACAAAAATTTATAATAATAATAATACAATATATGTAACTTACTATTTAATTCCTAACAAAAAGTAATCAATTGTAATTATTCTATTACACTTAACTTATTTCTTTTTTTTTCTTTCTTTTCACTTCAATACTTCATATAATACAATATGACTTATTGTGCATTAATCGATTACTTTTTTCTTCTTTTTAAAACAACCGGAGATAGATTTATCTGACATACATTGCAATTTACAGGAAATATATAAAAAAAAAAAAAGAAAAAAAAAAATTTATAATCTATATACTGCGTTATTATAAAAATTTATCTGTTTACTCAACAATATATAATTTCAATCAAATTATTAGCCTACAGACTATAATTATCTACATAAACTCTACGAGTTAAAATATATATATTTATATAAATATTTAAAACTTTCATTGAAAATTCTTGTTGGTATACAGTTTGATTGATTTAATCGACAATCAATTTGGATGGAATGCTTTCGTTTGAAGATTCAGTATTTTAACAATTTTTTATATTTTCATTTATTATTTATTTTATTTTAAATTTATATCAGGCAAGAATATTATTTTCGGAATGCAATATGCAGTATTAGTTGGCAAGGAATGCAACAATAAATAAATACATTTGGCTATTAATTTTTTTCTGGCAAGCGCTATTAGTCTTTTAAATATTTTATATTTATTTAAGAACATTATAATGGAATGCTTATAGCAAATATTTTATGCTTTTTTTTTTATTAAATCCCTACGCATTTAATGCTTTATATCAGGACTGTAGTAATAAATTTTTGTTAATGAAAAAAAAAATTTCTGAAATCCTCCGTTTAGTTTTTAAATCTTAGAGATTATTTTTTTTCATACCGTGTAATAATTATTAAAAAATTCAATATTCATCGCGTCGAATATATTGACAATATTATTGATCGTTATTTATATTAAGTAAAATACACATTTATTATTATCATTATTATTATTGTAACTTATTTGTTTTAAATCTTCAAAAGGCCCGTGTTGTTGTATTGCTCAGAGCATATGTTACATTAGAAATATTTTATAATATTACTAATACTTATTGTATGTATATATATTTATATTAGACTGTGCCAAATAAAATCATGTACCAGAAGATCGGAACGTTTTCTGCGCAACGAAAATGAAAAAAACTTATATAATTCGACTGCTTAAGGAGTAGATCCTGAGGTTGGGAGTGGCCTAAGATTTTCGGCTGACACATACCAACATCTATATGCGAAACATTTCGGAAATCTAGTCATCTAGTAGATTTTTTACTGTCGAACTTTTTTTTTTCGTTGCGCGAAAAACGTTCCGATCTTCAGGTACATATAAGATCGATATTTTTTATTTTTGGTTCTATATGAAAATTTTATTGTATGTAACAAAAAAAATTTAGCCATCAAATAGAGCCCTGTAACTCAATTACAGAGCTTGCGCTCGCCTAAATAAGATTTCATATTTAAATAACATGGAAAAAATTTTTTTTGAACTTTGGAATTTTACAACTCGTTAACTGATCATTGGATTGACATAACCGATACATGTTCTTGTAGAAAATTGAACGCTCTACAAAAAAGAACTATTATAATTTTTTAATAGATGTAACCGTTCATAAGTTATTTCAGCTTCTATTCAAATTTATGATAAATTTCTCGTTTTTTTTCATTTTTTAGCAAAACTATCAGTCTTATCGCTAAATATCATAGGACGTTTTTTATAGATAATTTTTTTTGCAATTAAAATATGTTATTTCGTGGTTTTTTGATTTCATAAATTACAGGTTTTACAAATTAATTATTTGGGAAAAAATAACTTTTGAAGGTTAAATTTATCAAAAAATTATAAGAGACCTTTTTTGTAGAACATTCGATTCTCTACAAAAATATCTTATGGAAAAGGCCATGATTTTTGCTTTCATTTAAAAATAACAATTAATAATTAATGGTTTTAAATTTTGGAATTACAGTGGAAATATTAGCCGTATAAAAAAATTTTTCAAACAAAAGTTGTAGGAAATTTTATTTTCTAGAGGAAATGTCTCTTATCATTTTTTTATACGACCAATATTTTCACCGTAATTTCAAAATTAAGATTTTCATAATTAACAAAAATTTGAATAATTTATTATGAATCTCAATTTTGGAATTACGGTGAAAATATTGGTCGTATAAAAAAATCATAAGAGACATTTTTTTTATAAAACAAAATTTCCTACAACTTTTGTTTGAAAATTTTTTTAGAAGACCAATATTTTCGCCGTAATATTAAATATTTGAACCATTCATTTCGAAGTTAAGGCAAAAATCTTGTCCCTAGTTATGGATTTTTCACTTTATTGATCCGTTAACGAGTTATAAAATTTCAAAATTAAAAAAAGATTTTCCTATGTTATTTAAATGGAAAATCTCATTCAAGCGAGTGCGCGTTTTGTAATTGAGTTGGAGTGGAGGGCCAACTTGGTATGGGACCGAAAAAAAAAATATCGATTTTATTTGGCACAGTCTAATATATATATGTTATTAAAAAATGTCTACAATGCCGTGCTTTCAATCGGTGAAGCATTACGATTTGATGGGCAATATTTATCCGATGTACGACAATTTTCATGTTCTTCAGCGTCTTTACGTAACTCAGCAACATCAATATCATCAAAAAAGTCACTTCGCATTGTTCCAACAGCACTATCTGTGCAAAAACTATCCTGTCTACATAAATCAACTTCTTTATTTTTATAACATTCTGTATAATTAACATGTGGATGGGATGATAAATTTAAATGACTTGTATAATCAAATTCAATATCATCAGTATTTAATAAATGATTTTTTAAAAATTTTTCGTCATTAGATTCAATATGACTGTCAATATTGTTTAAATCAAAATCATTTAAACTCGAGTACTCATCAGGTTTCAAAGTTATGTCATTGGAACAAAAACTATCGTGACGATAAAGTAAATCTGTAAATGGACTTTCACATGATGAAATTTTTTCCGTATAATTTCTTAATGGAAGTGTATCGGAAACTGCAAGACTCGTATGTCGAGATAAAATACTACCGACACTCGAAGCAACGCTGTCTTGTCTTTGTAACAAACAATTATTATCTTGTGTATGAGAATTATTTAATTCATTTAACGAATCTTTATAAATTAAATTATCTTTATCTTTATTACTATCACTATCTTTTAACAGAACATCCTGTTCCAATGATCCTTTATTACTTGTAGATTCATCTTGTCTAGTAAACGCATTTTTATTTGTTTGTTCTTTTGTCGGTGAAATTTTCATCCGCCTGAGATAAGATCCTGCGGATGTTTTTGTTGATTCTTTAGTTTTTTTTTTGACATCATTGCTCGTTGTCGCATCAAAATTATTATTTTGCCAACCAAGTGATTTATTGCTTTTTTCAATTGAATTTTTTAATTTACTAATTTGTTTAAAATAAGTACCAACAAAACCACCAGCCTCTGGTGATTTCCACGATTTATCAATTGAATTGTGTTCATCATTTTTAATTGTACAATTATCATGAGATTCAGTTTTTTTTTCAACATTTTTTGGACTGACTACTGAATTTACTTTATATGAATATTTATTGTCAACATTATTAAGTTCTGTTGGTAATTCAAAATTACTTTGAGTATTTATATTTCCAACATATCGAATTTTTTCCATTAATGGTAATTTAACTTTAACTGGAGACTTTGTAATTTGAATTACTCGTGATGATCCATTTTTAAATGTTTTAGATTCACGTTCGTCATCATTAATTTCATCTGTTGTTTTAGTAATTGATGATGAAATTTGATTAGAATCCTTTAAATTTGTTTGGTTTCTCAAAAAACGTCCACTAAAACCACTTAAATCAGGTGAAATAATAATACTCGGTGTTTCACTGTCCTTAGAATCAGAAGCAGTAATAGTAGGAGTAGTAGTAATTTTAGATCGTGAATTTTGATTTGAAAATTTACCAAAATTTTTAGAAATATCAGTCTGACTATTTTGACTACTTTGCCGTGAATATCGATCTTTCGGTTGTTCTGGTACTTTAAACTCATCAGTTTTAGTAGTATCTGTTTCTCTTTCTAATGTACTGTCTTCACAACAATATCTCTTTTTCTCCTGATGAATAGCTCCTTCTTTGATAGGTCTTAATTGTGGTGCTAATGTTTCTGGAGTTGTAGATTCACTGCTACTTGGACTAGGACCAGTATAATATCGGATATCAGATTCTAAATCAGATGAAAGAGGAGCACCAACAGATAAATGCATCGCCAAACCTTCTAACCAAACTTCCATGACTTCAAATGGTGGTCTTTTATCTGGATTTAAATCACAACATAAAAAAGCAATCATATAAAATGTTTCTGGACAATTAGCACAAAATTTTTCTCTAAATACTTTTTGATTTAATCCAAAATCAGAGGAACGAGGAAGATAATCTGGATCTGCTTGAACACGTCCAATTATTTCACACACGACAATACCAAAGCTAAAAATATCAACTTTTTCATCGTATTTATTTCCTTTCATCATTTCTGGTGCCATCCAATATGGATTACCAACAACAGTATAACGTTTTTTTCTTTCTTTACGTGGACACTTTGTCTCACCATCAGTTGTTGATAATCCACTATATCGTCTTTTATCTGATGAATTACCATTTTGTATTATTCTTGCTAAGCCAAAATCAGCTACAACTACTGTTTTGTCCTCTCGAACAAGACAATTATGTGAATTCAGGTCCCGGTGTATTATATTCATTGAGTGAAGATAGGCCATACCAGCAGCTATATCTTTAGCAAACGACGTTCTTTGTTCCCACGGCAACGGTACATTTGTATCGTGAAGCAATCCTCTTAAAGTACCACCAGCAATGTACTCAGTAACAAGATGAAGTTTTTTGTCTTTATAAAGTACTCCTATAAATCGCAATACATTATTGTGATGTAAAGATCGAAGAACAGCAACTTCTTTTAGAAAATTTTTTTGTGCTTCTTCATCTACTCTATATAATTCTTTTAGTACCATAACTTCGTTGGTTTCGCGATGTGTTACTTTATATACCTGCCCAAAAAAACCTTTACCCAATAGCTCACCCTTTACTAAATCACTTGCCCGAAAAATTCGTTGAGTTTTTGGTTCCACGCGAAATGATCTCGTTCTACTTAAATCACAGGTAGAACTTGATGGAGGTGTACTGTAAATTATTTATTATTATTATTATTACTTATAAATAAATGTTATTAGCACCCAAGTAGCACACTTGACTTTTTGACATCTTTAAGATAGAAGTTTTTAGGCTGTTTTTTGTCACATCGATAAGACACCAAAATGTTGACAAAACGATCAAAAGTGTATATCACTGAAAAAATATCTGCTTAAAAGACTTGACATAAGTGACGACAAAATATAAATTATTAATAAGTCATCTAAAGAATTTTTCAATTGAAATGTCTTTTTTAACCCTAATCCGGTGCCGCAGTTTTCAGCACCCGTAAACGTTGAACACGGGTCATTAGCGGCCGCCGCTTATTTGACTATGTTATTCTTTAAGAAAAAATCTTAATAAATTTGTAGGTCTTCTTTGAATTTCTAACTATGCGATAGAGTTGTTGCCAGCCCCGAAAATCCCTTTTTCAATAAACATTTTTATCGAAATTCGGAAACATGTAGGCTGTTTATAGTAAAATATTTGGACACAAACGACCCATGTTCAACCGATTAGAGTTAAGATAGGAAAAATAACCCAAATTTTCTATAGCTAGTAGGACCAATATCTGTACGTCTTATTTATATAAAAAAATATATCTTGTCCTTTTAAAAGACATCTTTATAACATCTTAAAGTTGTATCTGTGCTACTTGGGCAATAATAAAATTTTTTTAAATATTTCGCAATCTTTAGTTATAAGGATTCAATAATTCAAAAGTATTAAGGGCCTACAAGCGTAAAATAAATCTGTCAAAAAGTAATAAACTTTTGCATAATAGATACTTTGAATTAATAAAATATTATATAATCAAGCTTACATGAAAATAATTACGTACTTTGACGCAAGCGAATGAAGTCTTGTAAGCATTTTTAACGATAAATTTATTAGATTATTTTTTAAAGTATTGATGTTTAGTGATAATCATGAGCTTTTAAAGTGACTGACATTAAAAAACAGAAAGAAATTACTGTAAATGCCACGTGTATTTAATTTGTTTAAATCGATAGAAAAACGAAAATTATATTAGCAATGACTCAAAAATTTTTTTATTGCAATAAATGCAAAAATTATTTAAGTATGAAAATATTAAAAAGAAAAAAAAAAAAACGAGATAAAAATATCAAAATATAATTGATGCAATATTTGTATTAAAATTTTTTAAACTAATTAATTATTTAATAACAATAAAATTTGTTTAAAAATTTCAAAAGTCGATTTTGTATGTAAAACGATTGTTTTTTTTTTAAATACCGACTGTTTTGACAGCTGATATTCTGTATCTACACATTATTTAAAAATTAATTTTTACATATATTTTTTACTAATGTCAAATTCAGAAATTTAATTCACTTGCGACATCATAAAAATAATTGATGGCGCAAAATTTTTCACTTTTTGACAGGTTTTTTTTTCGATACTCGTGAGCCCTTATATTTAAAAAGAAGTATTTTTTCAGTTTAAATCAATACAAAATTATAGTAATTAATAATTACCAATCAAGTAATCTTGACATTGAACTGCTACGTTCTTTATTCGATGGATCTTTAGATCTTCGTAATTGACGGCTGCGATTACCACTAATATAACCTTCGTCTCGACGTTTAAATAGTCGTTCTTTACTTTCAGGACTTGTTCGAGGACTAGTCGCAGTTGAAAGAAATGCCGATTGAGTTGTAGAAAAATTATTTCGTCGTGATAACGCGTCGGGATCATGTTCAATCGTTAACTAAATTATTAAAATTTAAACAATAATTTATCCACTAAATACTGATATCTATATATTTATTTTTAAATAATTATTTTTACTCACTTGTAACACTGAATCAGAATATCGTATGAGATTCTCAATACTTTCAACCGGTTGATCTTTTACTGGAGTTCCATTTATTTCCAGTATTCTGTCTCCTATATGTAAAGACATTAAATCCCCAGACATGCTGAGTCTGAAAAATATAAAAAAATAATTATTCATCTAATTATTTTGAAATAATAACACCAACACACTTTAATTTATTTAGCTTTTAAATAATAATTTATAAGCTAAATAAAAAAACATAAAACATAAATTAAAATCTACTGCTATGAGTTTATCATAAAAAAAATAAATAAACAAATAATGAACTACTGGTGTGAGATGAATGCACCTAAAAAAATTACTATTAATCTATAATAACTTCTACGTGAATAAAATTTCATTATTTCGTGCTTATTTATTTATTCATCATTTAATACCTATTATTAAAGAATCTGCAGCATAGATTAAATAGAACCTCCACCATAGAGGTCATCAGTTTACTCATCTTTCCACGTACATTTCTCACTAACCTGTGGTTGTTAATTAATAAATAAATTTAAGTATACAAAATAATTAAAAAATTTTTTACAATAACTCTTAAATATAAAATTTAATAAAATTTATTTATTATATTTTTCACGATATTATTCAAGAGTTATAATTAAACTAATTATTTTTCAATTATTTCGGTCAATAAATATTAGTCCAAAATAAATTTAAACTTAATAATAATAAAGATATCTAAATAAATAATATATAAAAAAATAAACTTACTCGGAAATTCTCAGCAGACCACATCCACAACTATGTGGACTCGGAGTTGAATCCAATGTAAGTTTAATTCCTCTCTGTTTTTCTTGATTTTTATTACTAGGAGGAATCTCAACTAATCTTATACTGTGAGGCTTCCTAACAAACGGATAATTTGCTGTTCGATTAAGTGGCTGCATTTGACGTTTATAACAAATTCCACAATAAAGTTTTGATCTTTCAACTAAAGCATAGCTTTCACCATCACCAATAAATGCACCACATGAATTACATGCAAAACATTCTGGATGAAATTTGTGATCTCCTGCCAACATAACTGGTCCGGTAATAACTTGACCACAACTTTGACATGCTTCTCCATAAGCTGCCCAGTAATCATCTTTACAAAATAGTAGGCCATCCTTTTCAAAGTACCATGATGATAAAGAAGCATCACAAGCTGAACACCTTTTATAATAAATAAATAATTTATAATTTATATTTTACATAGACAATTATACCCATATAACAATCTTTTTCAATTCTTGAGCAAGTCTGCTCTCAAGATCGATAGGTGCTAGTGTCTTTTTCTACGTATGTGTTGCTACAGATACTTGAGACCAGGTTTAAATTGCAAGCCTAGTGCGAGCCTTACACAAGAAGTTCGTGCCAGATAATAACTCAATTCTGGAGGAAGGCCATAGTTTAAAATATTTGCTCATGGCTTGCTTAAGATCTGCTCAAGGCTTACAATTGACCTTGAGCCTTAAGCAGATCTTGAGCAAGCCATGCGTAAGTACCTACTGTAAGTTACTGGTGCAAGAAATGCGTCAGACACTTTTTCATTGCACCGTGTTCAGGATATCTTTAATATTCTTGCGTATGATACCATGAGCAGGATATACACCAATCTTGACATAGGTTTCTTGATACACGATATTGCGAAGGACACATACGTAGAAAAAGACACCAGCAGCTAGAGGTCTTGCTCAAGATACTTACTCCAAAATCTCGTTCAAACACGTGTTACACTAGGGATATATATGTGTAATAACAAATATACTTACTGAAAACAATCAATATGCCATTCGTGATTAAGTGCTTGAATAAATTCATCTTCTTCAATAGCATTAAGACATCCAGCACAAATTAATGGTCCATTAGAACTTCCACCCCCGCCTTCACCACCTCCAGGATCTATAAACAAAATATCAAATTTTAAAAATAAAATAAATTAACTCAACTTTCTAAAAATGATTAATTATGACATTATAGTTATCATAAATAATCACCACTAAAAAAATTATCAAATGTTAACATTAAATGTCTTTAGTTTTAAAAAATATTTTGATAAAAAAAAAAAATAAATAAAATGAGTGAATCACTTTCGACAATGGATGGTCATTACAGTATCGTAACAATCTAGAAAAAAAAATGTTGTTTATCTTAAATAATAAAACGTAACATTTGACAGCACAATACAAGAGTTTATTTTAAGAATGTCTGAATTGTTGACAATAAAATGATAAAAAAATTTTTTTAAATGTGGAGATGAAACAGACTTGTAAGGACACGACGCCCACGCGATCATTCACAACTCACAAGATGATCCAGACGATGTCAAGTATGTATCTGAGAATAGCTTTAAATGTCTGACGAATCACAATATTGCTCGGTAAAAAAACAAAACATTGTATTGCAATAATTATTTGGCTAAACAATTTATAAAATACATGTATATTTTTATTATTAGTAAGAAAATGACACACATACCATTAGTTGTGGTTTCATCCATGACGGCATCTAGATATACACCACAGAAATTTTCACGTACTCCCGCTCCCACTGGCCTTATGTTATGCTGCTTGTGCTTTACTTGGTTTGATACTGCTAGCGTATACACTCTATGTACAACACAAGTGAACACTAAGTACACCCACGATCAACAGCTTCAGCAAACTGACATTTCAGCCATCATGAATCTCTTGGAACTAGAATAAGTGGGGGTACTCATTTCTAAACTAAACACAAATCAACACAAAATTTTCACATACATATACATATATATACTATACATATGCATATATGTAACAATGTAAATCAGTAAAAACATATAAATATATATATAGAATTAGATATTATTGTTCTGTATAAATAATTAAATTTAAAGTCCATTTAAAAAATGTTTTTCTCACTGAAAATATCACTTGATAAATTCATTCGCATTAACGTAAACACATGAGAATATTACAAATAGTATATATTTTATATTATATTAATTACAGTAACACTAATTAATTATAGATAATAAATAAATTTGAATATTTAAATTAAATTTAATTAATACACGAGATGTCAAGTCAACTTTAATGTATTTACTATAAAAAATAATAAAATATTATAATGTAATGATTTTTAATTAGATAAAATAAATTTTATTTACTTATTAAATTATAAAGAGTATGTACGCTTTTAAATTGTTGTATTCCATCTACTGAAATTTTTTTAGCAGCGACTGTAACAGACTATAGTTAAATCGATTAAATAGATAACGTTTTATATATGTGGAGATAGTTTCTAATATTTTTTTTTTCAACTTGGCTTTTGTATTTAAATTAAAAAATAATAATAAAATAAATTTTAAAATCACTTATTATTATTATTTTGTATAAAAGACTAATTCTTAGACAAATAAATTTTAATATCTGTAATCTAAGAAAATATTTGCGATAATTGTTTGTATTTAAATTTTACATTTATTTAAATTAATAATTAAATATTTACTTCAATTGGTACATAGAGTTTACTTAAGAATTATTTATAGAATGGTTTAATATTACAAATTAATTATTAAGTTGTATAAATTGAATACTTTATTTGTTAAGAAAAAATATGTAAACAATTTTCTTTCTTTCAATTATTTTTTATTTATTTTTTATCTGCATGAACTAAACTGATGTCTTAAAAAATGGATATTACAATTTTATTATAAAAAAAAAATTTTTATTTTAAATATGAAAACAGCAGAGAACTGACAACTTTTATTTTTAAATAAAAAAATTTTAATTGTAGTTGAAAAAAAAGCTTTCAAAAACATATCAAAAACTTTTTACACTTTTTCTATATATTTTTACATTACATTATGACATATCGTTCTAGAACCTCTATAACAATTTTTTTTTTTTACCTTTTTGTCTATCGTCCCTATTGGGCCACGTGCCCGTACTCTATAACAATTCTCTACCTAACTCTACTCTGCCCAATTTCAAAATACAGTAAGGGACAAATTTTTCAAAATCAATTTTTTAGTATTTTTAGTTCCAGTGGGGGCTAGTGGACATGATTCAATATATATTTCAAAAATTTTATTTTTGTCAGTTCTGTGTTTTGAAATTGGGTAGCCGCACTTTGCTCTGAAACTTCTTTATTCAATGACAAGACACGTGAGTTAACACGGAAATTAACATGTTTTGTTAGTCATTGAATCGAGAAATTTCGGAGTAGAGTAAGTCCGAGGAAAATATTTCTGGGTAGAGATGTTTTGAAATTATCAATTCAAGGATAGTTTCATTTCACGATAGACATTTTTGAAGTAGAGAATTGTTATGTTGTTTGTACATAGAGAGGTTCTGGAGCGACTTGTCATAATGCTATTAAAATAATCATTTCTAATAACATGTAATTTGTTTGTATGAAAAAAAGAAATAAAAATTGTCGGATGTCTGCAACTTTTAATTTGTAGTTTTAGATTCCTTGGCGCTCTGTAAACTTTGAGTAATATAAAGTTTAGCTAAACTTTGAGCACAGAATTGTGAAATATGTTGGCTGTATGTGTTAATTTGTCCGGCAACGATCATAGGATTGAGCCTGGGGGGTACTGGTAGTGGACGCATTAATTTATTAATATCATCGTCAGGTAGAGGAGGTTCATCTTTAGCAGCACGTGCAGCGTTTTCTTGTGCGCGTTTAGCCAATAGACGATTTTTATCTTGCTGTTGACGAATGACAAGATGTTGATATCTATTAAATTTAATAGCTTCTTGATTTAGTTCATCAACACGATCCATCAGACAACGTAACTGATTTTCAAGAACAGACGCTGTACCAAGATCCAAATATTTAGTACCTTCTTCTTCAGGTATTAATTCCTCTAATTCAGACATCATTATATTAGTCAGATTACTATTTTTAATAACAATTGGAATTTCAATAAAAAGATTTTCGTATCCAATTTTCAAAGTACGTAATGCTTCTGGAGTAAATTCATTCTCTTTGTACATTTGAATAGCTTGAGGAGTTAAACGGTAAGCTTTTAATGTCAAAAAACCTCGAGCTGATTTTGCAGTATCGTAGATAACAACAACTGATTCTTCAATTGATGTCTGATAATGATATTGAGATTCTAAAAGTGAAACACTCAAAAAATTACCAACATCTGCGCTCTGATACCAACCAACATGAAAATGATCAACGTTCACTCTAAATAAAAAAACAACAATTTAAAAAAATAAATATGATAATTAACGAGTGTAAATGTAGCAGACGTCAGACAAATTTAAAATTATGAATAAATAGAGGAAATAATTTAAAAAATGCACTTGTTAATTTTAAAATTTTTTAAATGGGCATTTTTTAAAATTTTATTTTATTAATTATTTACTCTATTTATTTATAATTTCAAATTTGTCTGATGTCTGCTAAATTCACACTCATGATAATTAATATTTAAATTAAAATTATAAAAATAAAAATACCTTCGTAGACGACGCATAACAGCCAATTGATACTCCTCTTCTTCAGCTAATTCATCGTTTTTAGGAAATGGAAAACAATTTGTTATTTCCAAACGATTTTGGACAACTAAACCAAGTAAAGCACCTTGTGCAACTTCCATATTACTCGTTGATTCTTCATGGCAATGTTTTATAATTTTCATTGCCGCCAGTCCGTCACATTGGACATAATCAATACGAGATTCTAACTCGGGTATTCTACGTGAATTTACTCTCGACGACATTGTTTAGTTTTTTTGTAATTTATTTATAGTTTATATTTTATTATTTTCAAAATACTAATTTTATATATTTATAATATGAACGACACTAAATCGACACAATAAATAAATTGTCGATGGCGTGGACTGTGTCGAGTCAAATGAGGTTAGAATCTGCGTAAAATAAAAAGAGAAAAAAAATCAACCGCACCAACTTATGATCCTGAAGTTAGCAGACTATTGACAATTTTTGAATTTTTGTTTCAACAAATCAATTATAAAAAAAAATTAAAAATTAAAATATGCACATGTAGAAAATTTTAAAAACTACAGGTGCAATTTTTTCAAATATTTTTTTTTTATAATTTATCGTTTAAAAAAAATCAAAAAATTATCAGACGTCGGCTAACTTCAGCTTGGTACCAACTCAGGAAAGTTTTTATGAGTGTGAATGTAACTGACAAGTGGCAAATTTTTAAATTTTTGAATAAATAAATAAAATGTTAGTAGAATAAAAATTAAAAAATGTGTATTTAGATCAATGCAAAATCAGTACGCGCATTTTTTTTTAATTTCATAATTTTAATTTATTAATTTCATTATTTAAAATTAATAAATTGTCTAATGTCTGCTACATTCGCACTCATTGATTTTTTTTTCTAAGAGTTGGTAATGAACTGAAGTATTGTTAATTTTTGTTGTAAATGTGTCTTTATTAAATTTATAAGTATACTATGTCATTTCCGAAAGCGAGTCCAAAATTGTGAGTGTGAATAACGCATCGTCGTCATTTGTCGTATTTCTCATACATTTTTTAACCAGCAAATAAATATATTTTATATAAACTAAATATAATAAATAATAATTATGTCGGCAATAAGTTTATTAAACCCGAAAGCTGAAGTTGCTAGAGCAGCTCAAGCATTGGCAGTTAATATTTCTGGAGCTAAAGGAATTCAGGATGTAATGAAAACTAATTTGGGACCCAAGGGAACCATGAAAATGTAAGCTATCACGTGCTATCAATTTTATAATATTTAGATTTTTTATTAACTATACTTTTATTATTTTAATATAAAATATTATTTAAAACTGTTTTATTTATTTTTTTTTATTGACAAAGAAAAAATTTAATGTATTATTTTCCAGTCGATTGATGTTAAATTATGTCCTTATATGGACAACGTCATGTCTCATTTTTTACCGGCACTGTTATTTTTTTCAGTAACTCATATAGGTCTAACTATTGTATTTGTTTTCATGGCATAGCTTTCAAATTATTTTCCCATAATATGTCTTAATTCATCAATTAGGTTCTAAAAATATTATTAAATCAAAAGTTTATGTATGTGATATATAAGATATAATTCACTTTGTCACCACGATAGCGTCCACAATTTTTATTGGATCCTAAACAAATTTTTCCACTTTTTCTTCGAACAATCACTTTGATTAAATTAAAGAAAAAAGTGAAATCAGCCGATTAGTTTACAAATGACAGCCAATTAAAATTTTCAAAATAAAAAAAAATTTTAATGATACTCAAGAACTGACGTATAATAATTTTGGGATTTTTTTAGAAACGATAAGTTATAAAAATAAAAATATTTCAAAAAATTGCAGCTGTAGCTTTTTTAATTTTCTACATATTTATTTATTTTTTATTTATAAACTTATTTATAAACAATTATTAGAATACAAATTTCTAATTAACGAGCGTAAATGAGTATAAATAATATTGACTCTAGGAATACACCCTTCAGAACCACTTAACAGAAGAAAGATACATCATAACAAATTAATTTAGTATATAAATTATCAATTTTTTAACCATTTTTCTCAGATATCATTAAATGTTTATAACATAATTTATTAAAAATACTCAAACTATTAGCTGATGTTATATTTTTAGGCAGTGAATTCCAAAATTTAATGCCTATTATCAGGAATGACTTCTAATAATAATTACTATGACATGGTGGTACCCATAATAAGCTAGTTTTATTTGGGTCTCCTCTCAATAAATACATCTCATTCTCTAATATTAGTTTATTCTCAAAATATGCATATTTTTTTTTGTAATTGATTTGTTGAAAAAAAAATCCGAAAATAGTTAATTGTCATCTAACTTTAAAATTGTTAAATTTTACTATCCCAAGCGGCACAAAAAAAAATGTTGACTTTTTGTTAAATTTAAGGCAACATTTTGTTATCATGTGACGAAGGAGTAAGTTAACTATATTTTGTAATTGCTTGCATCATAACTTGATAATTATTATTTTAGGTTGGTCTCTGGTGCTGGAGATATAAAAATAACTAAAGATGGAAATGTATTGTTACACGAAATGCAAATACAACATCCAACAGCATCACTGATAGCGAGAGCTTCAACTGCCCAAGATGATATGACTGGCGATGGTACCACAACGACGGTACTTATGATTGGATCACTTATGAATCAAGCTGATTTATTCATTGCCGAAGGCTTACATCCACGAGTATTAACTGAAGGTTTTGATTTGGCAAGAATAAAATCACTCGAAGTATTAGAATCATTAAAAATTCCAATTGAGTGTAACAAAGAGGGACTTATTGATGTTGCTAAAACATCTTTGAGAACTAAAATTCATGCAAAAATTGCCGATAAACTTGCAGAAGTATGTGTTGATGCAGTATTAACAATCAAACAAGGGGATAAACCAATTGATTTACATATGGTTGAACTTATGGAGATGCAACACAGAACAGCTGCTGATAGTACATTGGTACGTGGTATTGTTATGGATCATGGTTCAAGACATCCTGATATGCCGAAAAGAGTTGAAAATGCGTATATACTTACGTGTAATGTAAGTTTGGAGTATGAAAAAACAGAAGTTAACAGCGGATTTTTCTACAAAACAGCCGAGGAACGTGAAAAACTTGTTGCTGCTGAGCGTGAATTTATTGATAATCGTGTGAAAAAAATAATTGAGCTGAAGAAAAAGTTATGTGACGGAACTGACAAAAGCTTTGTTATAATAAATCAAAAGGGAATTGACCCACCGTCTTTGGATGCATTAGCTAAAGAAGGAATAATGGCTCTCCGTCGTGCTAAACGTAGAAACATGGAACGTTTGGCTCTTGCTTGTGGTGGTATTGCCGTTAATTCCGTTGACGATTTACAGGAAGATTCTTTGGGTTGGGCTGGTCTTGTTTATGAACACGTTCTTGGTGAAAATAAGTATACTTTTGTTGAAGAATGTAAACAACCAAATTCAGTAACAATTTTATTGAAGGGACCAAACAAATATACATTAGTACAACTAAAAGACGCTGTACGTGATGGTCTTAGAAGTATTAACAATGCTATTGAAGATAAAGCTGTTATTCCTGGAGCTGGTGCCTTTGAAGTTGCTGCTAGTCGTGCTCTTTCACAGTACAAAGAACAGGTGAAAGGAAAATTACGATTTGGAATTCAAGCTTACAGTGAAGCTCTTCTTGTTATTCCAAAAATACTTGGTAAGATACTCTAAAATATTTTATATTTTTTACTAATTATTAATTTCATTTAAAAATTGATTTATATTGTTTATTTTTTAAGCTGTCAATAGCGGATTCGATTCGCAATACACGATTGTAAAGCTCCTAGAAGAGAGTGCTGCCCTTGGTGAACCTGTTGGCTTGGATATCAACTCTGGAGAAGCTATCAAGCCCAGCGAAATGGGCATTTACGATAATTATATTGTGAAAAAACAAATAATTAATTCATGGTAAAGTATTTCATTTATTTAATAATTTATTGGGTGGCAAGAGATGGAACAGACAAGGGTGAGGTTGACTGCCATAGCCGATAGTGGTGGATATCATCACACGACGCCTAAAATCGTGTTTTATTCCGTGCCATACTCTGTCTTTTTCATAATTTCCTGCATTAAAATTTGATCTTTGAATGTCTGGAGCCAATTGCAGGAGACAATTTAAGACTAATAGCATATATGTGTAAATTCAACTGTCAATGGTTGGTTGGAATGATATATGATTATTCTGAGTTTTCAAATAAATAAATACGATCCTGATAGGGCTGAAATAAAGTCATAAATTAACTTAGCGAGTTAAAACTAAATCACATTGATCGGCATGTCAAATGTTTTTTTCAAATTTCAGTCTTTTCAATTATATTTTCAATATCAAAATAACTGGTAGCTTTTATTTATCAGTAAATAAAATTAATCTTGATTGTAATTCATGATTTAAGCATACGCCAACAGTTATCTACATCAAAACCTAAAATTAATTTATTCCAACTGACCTCAAACATTAAAACTTAAAATTCTGAGATGTTATGAAAAATATCGCGTTACTAAGTCCAAAAGGACTTATGATTTTACACGCTCGTTTGGCTTTAAGAAGCTTCTTAAAACCAAAAGGGCGTATATATTTTTTTTTTATTATCAATTGTTTTGTAGACTTATTTTGAAACCAAAAATAAATAAAAAAAATTTTTGAACACTAAAATATAATTTAAGTTAAATGCGCTTTTGGCTCCTTAAATTCTTTTTTTTCTTCGATTTTTGATATAAAAATAATTCTTGAAACGATTGGTAACATGAAAAAAATATTTATCGTTACTGCTATTCTAATATGTTGTATCCCACATTTGGTAAATTTTTCAGGAGACGATAAAAACGTTTTACAGTCGCAAAAGAAAAATTATTTGTATTACGTCTACATTGGTATAACTTACAAATTTATTTTCATGTTTTTCATAAAATACAGGCATTTGTAGTGAATAAATAATTTTGAATTATATATTATAAGAAAAGTAAAAGATTATGCACAATTACCGCTTACTCATGTCGTTGATTGCTTTTTTAAAATTAAAAATACTAAGCGTGATTGAATCTATACGAATGTGGGATACGACATATCATGATATTTATTTAAAAATCCTAAATAACTAATTTGACCTCTCAAAATTTTTACATAAGCTGCACATTGTTACAATGATTCCATTTTTCACAAAAAGGGAAAATGTCAAATTTTATGGGATACGACGTATTAGAATGGCAGTGTCGATATATTCTTTTGGAATTAATAACGCAATTTAACAGAGATTCTTACTTATTTCTTTCGCACCCAAGTGGGCGAGTAATATTATCTTTGTTGTACTCATACAGTAACTAGGAACCTTAGCCGAGTTTTTCTCTTAAACAAACAAATATTATCAATAAATCAAAGCGCACTTCGGTAGATTAGACAATAGTGGGTCAATTTGCAGTCCGTAGTTTGTATTTAGACATTTTGTTTCCGAGAAAAACTCAGCCGAAAATATCTGATAATCCCTGATAATGAGTCTGTATTCATATTGTTCCACTTCTTGTCACTCAATATACTATTGTCACAAATAGTTAATTTTTTTTTTAATTGTAAATTTGATTTTCAGCACCGTTATTGCAAGTAATCTGCTACTTGTTGATGAAATAATGAGAGCCGGTCTATCGTCATTGAAAGGATAAATTTAACTTCACATAATTAATCATCTTGCTTTTTTTAAAAATAAAAATAAAGTAATTTTTATCACGCGATTATTAATTGCATTAAAAATAGTTATAATATTTTTTGTTTATTTAACTACATTGCATTAAAATTTTTTAATTGCCTTTGCTTTAATATAATAAACGTTTCTAACAAAAAAAAAATAAAAATAATTTTTTCATTTAAAAAGTCATTAATAAAACCAATCACGCCGTAATTGTAAGATAAAAGTTAAAATTAAAAAACATTTAGATATAATAAACAACATGAATTGTATTCTGTAGATGTTTTGTGATGATCTCGTATTGAGATTTTAAAAAATTTCAATTTATGGCAATGACAATCATTATATTTTTAAGTCTTTTCCTATAAAGATGTGTTTTGGATTTACAGAAATAATTAATAATTATTTGATAAAATTAAATGTCCATAAGTAGTATTTAAAATATTTAATATTATTTGATTTAAAGTATTTTCAATCGAATTTTTTATCTTTGGTTAATGCAAGGGTCTGCCGAAAAAATTTTTCCGGTAAAGAAATTAGTTATCTAGAAGATAATTAGCAAAAAAAACTTTTAGATAACTTTTAAGTCTAAAGGCAGAAAAAATTTTGTTTTAAATATATTTCACGTCAGAAGAAATTACAATCTACTTTGAAGTAATTCTCTTTAGAAAAAGAATTAACATACCGTGAAATAAAATATTTTTTTAAAAAATTAACAAAATATTTTATCAAATTTAAAAATGTCGGCTGACAAAAAACTTGTTATGCATCTACACATATTTTATTAGTTTCAATAATATAAGTTTTGATAAAAAAATTTGTTAATTTTAATAAAAATATTGTATATTATGGTGAGCAATCTTTCATTTTTTCGAAAACATTTACTTCAAAAGAGATTGTAATTTCTTCAGTCAAAAACATTTTTTTTTTTTTTTCGTTTCCCTCGAATATTTTGCATAAGTGTTTGATCGATTAACCCATTAACAGCCCAAATTAAAACCTAAGAACTAATAATGTAAAACGTCTATATCCTACTAAAATGAGCGGTAATAACAACTATAAGTCAAAAACTTATAACTACCCTCAATTGTTTTACTGTACCCAATCAGGTATAAAGGGGCCAAATGGGTCAATTTTAATTCCAAAATCTGATCAGCTCTAGAGTCCGATAAAAGCTTTCGATTGTCGCCAAAAAAGACTCAATCGGATAGCCCGTTCGAGAGATATACGTACTCTCAGCAAGCAATCGAACACGCTAATGGACTTTTTGAATTACTATCAATCATCAATTATATTACCATCAATAAAAAATAAAGTTTGATAGATTAACTTTTGTTTACATGAAAATCATATGGTCTATTGTTTTTTTCGAGGTAGTTTGAAATAATAAAATAGGGCTTTATATTTTAACCAGCTAAGCCGGTTAAAAAAGTTAACCAGGCTAAAAATTAGCTAACCACTCAGCTAAGCCGGTTAATTCAAATTAGCTAAGCTAATCAGCTAAAAGTAAAACCAGTTAAAAAGTGAACATGATATTAAACTTAAATAATCATGACGTGATAGTTTAATTGCGGATTTTAAATTAGATAGAATTTAACGCTATGAATTTTTACTTCAATTTATTTATCAATATAATATTTAACACAAAAAATTAAAACTAATATTAAATTAAGTCTTCTATTAAAATATTTTCAATTTTTAATTAATTTCCTCTAAAAGGTCACGATTTTGATATAAAAATATCAATAAATTGGCATTTTCCGGTAATAGACAACTCCTTTTAGCAGAAATAACATTTCCTGCGGTCGAAAATACTCTCTCGGAAGGTGTACTTGACGACGGGATGCCCAAATATCTTCTAGCATAACTAGCTAAAATTGGATACTTGTGACGCTTTGAGTTCCACCATAGCAAAGGATTTTCTCCTTTTGAGATGGTGAGCTCTTTTTCATATTTATCCATTTAAAGTCATCATGAACTTCCAACTTCAGCCAGGGATCAAAAAGAGCAAGATTTGGAGGGCCGTACTAAACGAATTTTTGAATTTTACTTTTCTTTTAATTTATTAATCAGTTGTTATTACAGAAATTTTTATAGCTTCCGAAAAAATGTGAAAAACAAACGTTTTCGGAAGGTTTTCATCATTTGAGTGACGTAATTATTCAAAACGTACTTAGAAAAGTAAAATTCGAAAATTCGATTAGTACTGCCGACCCTTAACAGTAAAAGTTGAAGAGCAAAAAGTTGCGGTTAAGCTGATAGTAGATCGTCTGGAACTTGAATTCAATTTGACTTCAAATGTTACTATCAGATAATGACGTTAAATTGATTGAAAGTTTTACTTCAAATTGACGGCAAGTTTTTCTGTCAAATTACATTTAGTTTACGGCCGCAGATTTACATCAACTTGCACGCAAGTATTATCCAGCCAAGGTTTGCCAGAAACTTGTCGTTAAGTTAGCCGAAAATGTTTCACTGCAGAAACTTGCTGAGAAAGGTGTGGCTATCAGGGTCATGTCTTACGATCCTTTTATTGAAATTGATTTCAATTTTTCTTTTCAATAGCGAAAAGTTGTTCCCTCTTTAAACTACTTATTTAGAGTTTAAAGTCATAAAAAAAATGCTTCGAAAGTTCAAATACATATGTATGCTTTATGCACTCATGTCATATTAAAAATATTCAAGTGATTTAAAAGTTTATTGCATGTACAGCAATTTTTAATTGAAAATCTTTATATCATTCTCAATTTCAACATATTTTTTTCTATTAACTATTGGTTAAAAAAAACTCACTACGGCGAGAAATCAACCATTTACAGTACATTCGTTTGTAATTAAATTAGAGTTTTTAAATAGCCCGCCTTTATCTACGGAACACTATTTTTTTTTTAGTATGTATACTTTTTCATAGGTATACCTGTGCTTCCTATCGATACTCTCGAACGATAATCGATTTATGGAAAACGATAGAAAGTATAATTGGCTATGTTCACTCGTGAAGTAAATGTATATCTAAAAAAAAAATAAATAACATGGCTGCTCAAGAGAGGTTGAAGTTGCGGTATAACTGCAGGTCTATATATATTAATTATAATTAAACCATAAGATATTGAGCTGCGATTTTGTCAAGCATTCTGCTCACTAATCATATGAACGAATTAAAAAAAAAAAAATTAAGTTGAAAAATCGTCCCTGCTTAAAAAATCTGAGAGATTCTTATAGGTGTATGTATAAGACCCCATACTTAACTATATCACTTCTCATAGAACTCATTCATTCTTATAAAATCTCTATGGGCATTTATGAAAATCTATTGGATTCTATGAGATTTTCTAAACAGGGGTATTTCTCAAAAGTTTTAATGTTTCCAAGCCTATAAACTCTTAAGGAAATTAAAGTTATAAGTCACTGAAAATAGTTTTTTAAATCAACACCTTGAATGATTGACTTGAAAATACATTAAGTCTGTTCCGTAATCATTATTCTTTGTAACAGTGTATTTTTCATACCATTTAAGTCCATATTTTAGATTTCGATACAATTTAATATGAAGAAATCGATTTTTTTATTTCCAATCGAGTATAGAGCATAGCCTCTGTGCTTCGGGCATGCAATTAAATCATTTATGAATAATAGTTCTTTTTATCAATTACTCTTCAACAAAACCTTCCATATGACCACAGTTTCTCTGCAACTAAGTTACGGAGGAACAATTTCGATTAATGTGTCGTCAAGTTTAGGGTAACATTTGACTATCTAACTACTGGCTACAAACTGGCTTCCTTTTCCAGGAATTTAGCGACAATATGCAGCCGCAACATGAAGGCAACTTGACAGAGAAAGTTTCCGTCAAGTCGTTGGCAACTACTTACTCGCCCAACGTTTAACATTTAACTTAAGGCTGGGCCGCACCTAAAGAAGTCCTGAATTTAAGAATTCTAATTATTTATTAAATAATTATCATAACAGCAATTTTATTAGCTTCCGACTAAAAGCAGAAGACGAACTTCCTCGGAAGATTTTCATCATCCGAGTCCCATAAATATTCAAAAAGTAATTAGAATTCTTAAATTCAGGATTTCGTTAGGTGCGGCCCACCCTTAATAGCGACAAGTCGCCATAAACTGTTGCTCACGCCAACGAGTTGCAGGAAAGTTGGCGAAAGTTGGGAAAGTTGGCGAAAGTTGGGAAAGTTTCAGCTGCGAGTTTACGATAAGTTACAGACGAACTGCCTATCTGGCCTGCTCTATGTTATTCTTCGATTTTTTTATCAAATTCATGATATGGCAACCATCAATAATAAACTGACATACCACATTGTTTTTTTTCTAATCCATCCAAAAACTAACTTTTTTTCATAAATTTTACAGCCGATTTAAATCAATTATTCTTCATTTGTCCTAAAAATTTATTCATAATTTGATTGTCTTTTCTTATTTAAAGGACATTTTTAAATCTAGTTGACTGACCAATACAGTTTCGATCAAATTGCGTTAAAAGTTTTGTCTCATGACAATTTTTTATAACTTTTTAAGTATCTTTTTGCCACACCTGCTTTAAAAGTTCAGTTTTCGAGCACTGTCTCAATGGTCTCAACCGTCCCAACTTATTCAGACGAAACTATACATTTTTTTACTTTACCGCACACATGCGATAAATGCTTCATAATTTTGCAGTTTTCTTTTGCTTGATCACGAAGGCAAAATGATAGGTCTATTTAAAACCAATAGCCACATTAGTAAGTGATATCAGCGTAATATTTTGCGCGCAAGCGCGCGTGTATCGTTTTTCATATATTTATTTTAATGTAGATTTTTGTGTCGTTAGTATATTTTTTTTTACTGTCGACCAATCATGTTACGAATAGTTTGGCTTCACATAAATTTCATCTAAATTTTATTATAGGAAAATCTTTACTCAGCTTCTACCCAACAATATTACGCGTTAAATTTTACCAAACAGTTGTCATTGAGTAGATATATGACTGGTCGCTTTGAGCGGACCTGCAAAACTACGGGATATATTACAGTCACATGAGGACTCTTGTAGTTGTATTCCACTCGCCTACGACGTGGACTATAGTCTTCGTCATGCGAATGCGACATAACAATTTAAGCTCATATTGCAACATCACAATTGTCAAATAATTCACTCCTTTCTCCACATGTAGCTTAATCTACTATTTCAATGTCGCAAGGCATGTTTCAAATTGATGACTCTTGATGCCTCTTTTTAAATATAATAGAGTATTATAGGTTTTCATGAAATAAATACAAACGTTTCCTTATAAAAATTAAAAATATTTATTGTTTAAACTTCCATGTTATACAATATGTACATAACTGTTGCCAGACTTGGTTCAGTCTTCGTTTTACGAGCTGAAATAATACATTACATATTTTACTGTATTTTTATGTACTTTACATAAAATAGACAGCATTAAAGAAAAAATTGGAGCAGAAAATGAAATTTATCATCTTTACAAACATGGAATTGATTATGTGTTAAATTAATTATTAATGTTAATTACAGTTTATCCATTCTGATAAACATTAACAATTATTACAGACAACACGCTCCAACTTATTTAGTTTTCCTAAATAACTAACTACAATTTAGGATAATGCTTGCAGATTTAAAATAATATAAAATAAAATATTAGCTGAGACATAATTACACTAACTGTCATTAACATAAAAATGTTACAATGTAAATAAAATAATTTTCTCCCCTCCGGACGGAAAGCGTCAACTTTCGTCCCACTGTACAAAACGAAGTTGCCGCTTTCCGCCTCCGTCGAGGAGAAAAATAGTATACACTCCTTGAGCAGTAAAGTAAGAAATATCTCAAATTTTACTGCCCTAGGTGTGTAAAATACTATTAATTAAAGTTATAAACTATTTATGATGAATAGGGTGACGGCAGTGATGATAATGACGATGATGGTTGTGGTTGTTGTTGTAATGATGGCGATGGTGCCTGATACTGTATAAGAGAGGAATATTTTTGTTCTGTTTGAATATCTGTCAAAATGACATTTGGATCAATATTAAAAAGTTTAGCTAATGCTGTACATTCAATTTTAGTTTTAAAACTACCAACAGTCATCGTAGTGCTTAGATTAGATAAATCAATAGGTTCCCTTGGAAGTCCATAATAACTGAAACCCTCAGATTTTGTTGAAGATTGACCATCTAAATCACCCTCTAAATCATCAATAGGAAATACAACACCAGGGGGATATCTAGGCAAGGGGTGCGTTGATTTTTTAGCAACAGCTCTAACGACAGATCCTGTAGACGGTCGTAATAATTGTTTGGTAGTAGATTTTTTAGCTACACCGAGATTTCTGAATATTTCATGTGATGGAATAGTGTCATCATTACCACTGTTAGTTGATGAATTACTAGTAACATATGTTTCAGTAATGCCAGCCAATAAGGAGTCTAAATTAGAGATAGTTCCTTCTATAGCTGCTGCGAGACTTGGATGTTCTTTAGTACTATGCTGAGTAGCCAAAGCTATAGTAGGGAAGTTTTCATCACATCGTTTGCATCTGTAATTATCATAATGCTTACCAATATGTCTTTTCACTCGCATAAGAGAAACATTACTAAAATCGCAGACAGTACAAGCATATCCTCTTTGGACTGCTGATATTTCTTCCTCTCGTCTAAAGCGTATAGGTAAGTGCGAATGGCACATATTGTGATGATTCATTTTAGTATTTGATTCACAAACTTCATTACACCATTTACAAATATAAATATCTCGAGATTTATCTACTGCTTCAGAAAATTTTGGCGGTAAATTTTGATGTTTTTTACGACAATGTAATCGCATAAGAGCTATTGAACCTTTTTTTGGACAGTATCCACACTTCATAAACTTTGGAATAGATAAATTATTTACAAGAGATTCTTTAAAACGAAATGGTACTCCTGTTTTAAATTTAGAAGCTTCATTGTAATCCCTGTGAATCTTACACCAATGTTTTTTTATTGAATCCAATGACGAACTTCGTAAATTACAATAGAAACAGTCGTAAATAGATTCAATATTACTAGGATTTGCAACCTTTTCTTCTTCAATGTCGTTACTATAATCTTGTTCATTACGAATTTTAGTATACTGTTGGGGTGGCTGGTCTGATGTTCCAGGTGTATTTATTTCTTCAGCTTTCCAATCCTCTAACGGATGATTTATTTCCGAATGTTGCCAAACATCGGATTTAGAATTAGCAGTAAAACTACAGTAGGCACATTTTAATGTATGCTTCTTGGCATGAGCTCTCATATGAGCCGCTAAACCAGTTGCATTTATTGCTGTGAATCCACAAACTACACAAATATCTCCTGGTCCCACTTTATCATTATTTTCAAATTTATCTTCTGTATTAGCTATTTTTATTTTACGTTTTTTAGATTTTTTTTGTCGTATTAAACCGTACTCCCGCTCCCAAAATTCATCAGTAAGCTCTGGACCATTTGCTGCAGGATTATTTATTATTGTTTCAGGACATCCAGGATGTTTGTTGCGTATATGCTGACGCATCATTACTTCAGAATTAACACTTCGATCACAGTAAGGACACAAAAAGTTAAAACGTTTAAGATGATTTATTCCAACGTGTGTTTTAAAACCACGCCATCTTGAAAATTTAGCGCCACAATGCTTGCAAATAAGTGACTTCTCTGGTTCCGATTTTGTTTCAGTACAAGTACTTTCTGTTGCACTTATTTTTATTACTTTATTGCTCTTATTTTCTTCAATAGTAGAATCATCTTTACTATCAATAACAAGCGCATTGTCATCATCATCATCATCATCATCGTTATCATTATCATTGAAATCAGAATCAATATGCATAGTACCACTATTTACATCCTGCATATTTGAAATTTTCTCTGTAAGATCGACTTTTTTAGCGCTTTCAACACTAGTATCCATTGTCGCTGGTGGTACTACAGAACTATCTGAATCTTCTAAAGTTATTGTAGGCGGTATAACTTTCTTATAATCTACCTTAGATTTAACTTGTGATTTAGCAAATATTTTACCGGGACTATCCAGATCATGAGAACTCATTGACCCACGTATAATTGCTAATTGTTTGCTTATCAGTGTTTGTACCTAAACAAATAATTAGATAACATTACATCATTCGAAATTAAATATTAAAATAAATAATAATTATAAAACTTACCCAAGTTTCTAATTCTCTATTAGGTTGAATGGCAATAATCTCAGGCTTAGTATTTTTATGTACTCGATTAACATGTTTTGTTAAATAAGAATGAGATACAGCCATATATCCACATGATTTACAATGCATTCGCCAGTATTGAAGTTCTCTGTATATATGATCCCGTATGTCTTGACGATATCGGGATTTATATGAATTACATATTGTGCAGGTGTAACGCTCACCGTCAGGTTTTCCATAGGAGCCATATTTTTTTTCAAGCAGTGCAAGGTCGAAATGTCCTTGCACAGATGTATTTATTGATGAATCTATATCTACATCGTTAATTTTGTACTGAATTTTATTTTTTTCTGGTGTGCCATCTAAAGATGATGATTTAATTTTTATTTTAGCTGGCTTTGAAGATATTTCTGCATCACTTTTACGTTTCGATGCTTTACCAGAAGCTTCAGAAGTTGATGTCGGTTCATCTTCATAAAGAATACCACGAATGTGTCGGATTCTTGGCATGTCTCTTCGCCACAGTGGTGTTGTATCGAAAGGCTCGTCAACAGAGATTTGATCGGTACTTTCAACAAATTTTTTAGTGCCTTTAACTCGTTCATAAGTTAATGTGTAATCTACATTATCATCATTAATATGCTTAGAAACAATGTGTTGCTCTAAAGACATCTTTGATGGTGTTTTAAAAATACAAAGTCCACATTTAAACTGAGATTTTTCATTATGAGTGGATATCATGTGTGATGCCATTTCATGTTTGTACGCACACTTGTGCTCGCATAAATTACATTTCCAGTAATTTCCGTCTTTATCACATGGCCCATCTTCAGCTTCCTCTGGTGAAGTTGTTGGCTGGCTATTTTCTGCATTTTCAATTTCTCGTATTACTTTTACAAATGGTCTTTTTTCTGGATGTTTATCTGTTAAATGACGTTCGACCACATGTCTATTTAAAGAAAAAAAAAAAATTATACATAAATATTATAGATAAATTAATAGTAAAATAAAGACAATATAAAAGTTATTTTAGTAGCAATTTTGAGCAACTATTGTCTACAATGTTATCAACATTCTAGTTTATTATATTTATTTCAATCTTAGGTAATTATCTCCGACAGATTCCTCATACTAGAATTATAAAAATATTGATGGAGAGGTAATGGCTCCAAAAACTTGCACCGTAATATCATAAGAGGTACTAATGTAAAAAAAAGAGTTAGGAAAATGACATCAATGATCTTTCGTATTTTTAGCGCGTCTCGTTCAAAGAACTCAAAAAGTCTCCAATTCCTGGAGGAAGTATCTGGCACAAGACTTACTGCAGATCTAACCAGCAGATTTCAACATCAATTGCTTAAGAATCTTTCATTAAAAACTTGCGCAAGTCTGCCACCAGTCTATAAACAGAAACTTGACCTACCTCTTTTGCATAATAATTTTAAAACTCTGTACTAAGAAACTTGTCAAACTATTTTGCTCAAAAGATTTTTGAAAGACAATTGTTACTAGGGTGATTTAATAAATAGTGAATAGAATGTGTCAACAAACCTGTGATAGTGATGATGATTGCAATGTGAACACTTATATAATTTTGTGTCATGCATTTTCAAGTGTACTCCCATCTTATCAATAATTATATTCTGAGAATCTTGCCCGGGCGATGGTGTAGGACAGTGAGGACATCGAAAGTATTGCTCTTCAGGGTGTAAAGCTTTCATGTGATCTCGTAACGTCGATTCTTCGACAGTTATATAGTTACAGAGTGATACACTACAGATATACCTAAAAAAAATATTTATTATTTATTATTGAATTGACAATAGTGAAAATTTTAATAAAATATAATAATAAATTTAAGGCGCTATATTCACATCAATTACCTTTTGTTTTCTGGAACAAATTTCGGTAGAGATTCAATTTCATTCTGTGATACAGTTTCTTTAGGTGCGCCAGTACTCATACGACCATTTTGATGAGAACTGCTCGCTAAATTAACCATTTTATCAAACATTCTTTCCTTTTTATCTAAACATGGCACTGGATTAACTGGTCCCGATTCAGGGACATTTTCTTCAGTAGCGTGAAGCTGTAAATGCCGTACAATGTTTGTACGAACTTTTGTTTTGTATGGACAAACAGCACATTGTACTTCACGTTGATAAATAGCTTGTCGAGGTAATGATTCAATATCCGCAGGACTAAAACTTATTTTTTCCTCAATTTTTGAATTCTTAGAATTACCTTTTATTTTACCTTTTTTAATTTTAACAGGATTTTTCTGTAATATGAAAAATATTTTAAAAATAAATAAAATACACATTATTTTTTTTGTTTAAATAATTTTAATCAATTACAAAAATACTTACACAAGCATGAAGAATAAAAAGACCATTTTCTGATGGGTTAGTAGGATCAGCTGGTAACATTCTATGATTAGATTTATGTTTCATTTTCATATGACTGACAGCTTGATGAGATACAGGAAAACGTTGATTACAGAGTGAACATTCAAATCGTTTTAATCCATGTGATTTAAAGTGATCTAAGAGATATCCAATTTTAAAAAATCGTTTTTGACAGTGAACACAAAATAATTCTTTTGCTTCATTCGCCAATTCACATTGGATAATATGTTCTTTTAAAACTCCAGGTACTTCTGCACTAAAATCACATGCAGAATATCCACATTTGTAAAGATCAGTACCTGCATACCCAGTATGCTTGATATCATCAAGTGTTTTAAATATTTTATTAGCACCTGTATTACTTTTTTCTGTTAAATTATTTGCAGTTGAATTATCAGCATTACTAAAATCCTGTAATTCTAATTTATCTTCTGATATCGTATTTCTAAAATCTTCAGGATTTAATGATTCTATCTTTTCAATACTTGGTTTAAATTCTGATTCTCCAGATGTTGATTGTACAGATGATTGATTATCATTTGTTTTATTTGTTGTTTTGTCTGAGTGCTGAATGTACTCTAAAATTTCAATATCACTATCGTTATCATCATCATCAGCATCATCACCATCATCATCATCATCATTGTTATTATTATTAGTATCATCATTGTCAGGAGTTTTAGTAACTTCATTTTTATCAAAATTTAACAATGATTGTTCTGTAGGCTTCAATATTTCATTGTTATCAAAAAAGTTTGTATTAATAAATTCATCTTGACAATTTGGATTATCAGGAATGCTCAATGGATCAACGGCATTAACTATTTGTGTTTTTAACTGATCACTAACATATCGCAGTTCTAATTCAGGTTCAGGATGCATTGCTGACATTGCATCTGAATTAGAGCTTGAAGAATAATCAATATTTTTATTTTTAACCGAGTTTGTTGTTGAATTATCAGTTCGCGGTACATGTAATGGTTTCAAAGAACCCAATGGTTTTTCCGCTATTTTCAAAACTGTGATACCTCCATTGTGACTAAAATTGTTTGATTCTTTGATAATCATTTCTTTAGTATTAGCAGTAAGTTGAATGGGTTGACCATTTGAATCTCGATCATTTTCAAGTATACTAATAATATCTCGAGGACCAATAACTTTAACCGATGAACGTTGATTGGCTGAATTAGTTGGTCGTGGTAAAATTGGTATTGGAGGCTTAGCCAATCCAGTAATTTTAATATTACTGGTCGATGGGACGACTTGATTTTTACCAGATATAATACTATTTGAAATAATTGGTTGTACAGGTGGCTTGGGACGAATTGTCTTAAGTTGTTTAGTATTATTGTCTCCATCATTTACAATTTTAAGCTCAGTACACTTGTAATTATCGTCAAGATTTCTAATAATTAATTGTAATAAAACATCTTTATCTCTGACAGGCTGAGGTGGTAACGATCTTTCTAGTATTTTTGGTGGACGATTGCAATGGCTAGTACCCAAGTGATTGTGAAGTTCTATTGTGGCATCAGCTCCAGAAAGACAATATAAACATTGATATTTATAAATTCCGTGCATTTTGTAGTGATTTATAAGTAATTCGGCTTTAAAATTAGTAGTTTCACAGAGGTGACATTTAAAAAGTGCTAATGTTGAACCGTGTTTTGTTTTTAAATGAGCAATGAAAGCTTCAGGAACATAGAATAATTTGTTACATTCGTGTTTACATATAAAAGGTAATACATGTTCACGTCTGTCAATCATTTCAGCTGGATGGTAGTCTCGCATTCCAAGAATAACGGAAATAGGTTTACCAGGATGTCTTGTTTTTTGATGTAATTCAACATAAGACTGAGTAAAAGCTCGATAAAAGCAATAGGTACATTGAAATGAACAAAACGAATGTCTTGATTTATAGTGAGCTTGCATATCTTCCCAAGTTTTTGATAAATCATCGCAATATGCGCACCTTTGGTAGTCACATACATCAGATGACTGATTACTATTAAATTCCGCATGACGTTGGAAATGTTTACCAAATGCATCACATGAATCTGTTGAGAAGCTACACGATCGAGACATACATTTGTATAAATGCCGAAGTTTGGATACTGTTAGCATTGCTTTATATGCATCAGGATTTTTCAATTTTGATGCAGCAGTATTTTGACCCGGATCTTTTGGTTTTAATATTGTTGATCCCCGTCTCAAGACTTTCACAATTTTAAAGTTTTTCGATCCAGGAGTCGACGAAGTTGGCCGAGGAACTGTAACTGTATTTGAAGTCGATGATACAGGTAGAGAATACAACCCGTCTACATTATTCACCGGACGGAATTTCTTTAAAATATTCGGAGTCATTACTTTTTTAAGTACTGACACAGGAACCGACTTAGCCGAAGTTACTGGTGATGTTCCGACAGCTTTTCTTATATTAGTTACAAGAGGTGGCTCATCACTAGGATTACCGTAAGACGGTGCAAGGCTTACAACATTTTCAATTTTTAAAAAGGAACCCTCTTCTTCACCAGAATGTACAATATCAGATGATGATTGTACAACATTTTCTTCTGGGTTTGAAACGGTTGTTTCTGGTCCAGTTTCTGCTGTAGGAGAGTCTACAGAAGATACTGACGAGCTCTCAGAACTTATCTTTTTATTAGAATCTGAATCTCCAGTAGAAAGTAAATCTCCAGGAAGCCGACGTAAGCGAATGAAATTTTTTGGTGCACTATCATCAGTTTGTTTTATCACCGAAAGTTGTTCTTGGGCCGGTGATTCTTTTTCTACAGATTCGCTCACTACATTTGTAATTATCGGAAGTTTCATAAAAGTATCATCTGTTTCCATCAAGTCATTATCAGCGTCATCTTCAGTATCTTTTGTTGTTTCTTCGGAATTAGTAGCAGTGAAACTTTTATCGCCTTGTAATTGTGCTGCTAAACGATGAATAGTATTCATCATTGGTACTTTTGTTGATGTATTTATAGTCTGTTTAAGTAAAGAACTAACAGCCGTTTGGATTTCAGTATCTGATACTTCATCACTTGAATCAGATTCATAAGGTCTACTAACATCAGCTGCAGCTTCAAAATCACTAGCTTCTTCTAACTCACTATTACAATCTTTTTGAGCATCATCATGAAATAATGCAAGCGGATCTTTCATTTTTTTATCAGATTTTTCAACACTCATCGCATCAGCTTCTTCATCAATCTTTAATGTATTTTCACCACAAGATTCGGTAGATGTATGATGAATTACTGAAGATGAAGTTTGAGAAATAAATTCCGATTTAAATCTTGGCTCTTCATCAAATGCATCAATTAATTGAGTTGCTGAAAGTTCTGATACATCGTTAGCTACTCGTTCAGTGACTTCGTCATTATGAAGAGTTAAATATTCACCATCTTCTACGTTAGTATTATCTGATACAGAGTGTGTTTCTGAAGTCGTCATTTTATTTTTCAGCTCATCGATAATAGAAAATCTTTTTTCATTAGTATCCTTTTGAATTTTCAATCCGATGTTATCAGCAATTTCTTGCATTTTTTTCTTACGCTCCAATTGAATCTCAACTTCTTTATTTTCAAGTTCGGGAGGACAAACAAATGCATTTAGTTTTTTTGATAAAGAATTATCACCATCATCTTGAATAGGATCAGACTTTTCAGCCAAACTATTTTTCAAAAGAATTTCAACTACATCATCGTTAGTTTTTATAGCTTCTTGTTTATCCTTTTCAATTTTTTTAATTTTAGAATCATTCTCTTCAGCAGAATCTGATTCATATTTTAATGTCATTGATTCACCGAATGATCTATCAAAATCGACACTATCTTTAACTTTTAAGTATCCAGACATATTAATTTTAATAATTTCTATATCTGAATTACTTTTATGAATTTTTTCAATATGATTTTTAATATTATGTTCTTTTAATTGAATGAAATTACAGAGAGAACATAAATAACCAGGAATATATTCCTCAGAAGGAATTGGATCTTCATGAATAGAAACTGCAAAGTTTTCATTACTTTTCCGACATATTTTATAATAATGTGCTCGCATTGAAGATTTAATAGTTGTTTGATACTTGCACTTACACGAAAATCTGTACTCACCAGTATGAGTTGTGCAATGCTCATAGAAATGTTCCATAGCAATATTTTTTTCTCCTTCAAAAGTATAAGCGCAAAATCTACAGATGAATTTTCGGGTGGGTCCACTGTTTACTTTTTCAGACAACTTTATAAATTCTTCATCTTTAGCTTCATCAATAGCACGTTTTGCGTCTAATAAAGTCAATCGTGAAATCATAGTTTCATTTTTAGGATGATTATGTATATAATGATGAACAATATTTTTACCACTAAATGGACACAGAAGACATTTGTATCGTTCTTGTCCAGTCCATGCGTATTCGATCAACTGATTTAGTTCTATTTCTGGGTAAGGTAGTTCTTCAACAGTATCTTGAATTTTTTCAATTGTCACAGACAATTGTTTCTTTTCAATAATTTTAGATAGTGCTTTTGTATTCGTTTTATCTTTATTTTCATTTAATGTTAAATCACCGCTATCAAGATCATTCTCGTTAGATATATTTGCGGAATCATTTTTAGTGTCTTCGGATGTAACTCCAGTGGAGTTTGATGAATCATTAGTTGTTTGACAAGTTTTTCTCTTCTTACTTTTAGGCACGACACCCATTTGCCATGATGCCCGTTTCTTTTTTCTTTTTAATGGCTGGGGTTTTTTAATTCCTCCATGTGAAGTATCCATGTATTCATCATTATCAACATCAGTAACTTTATCCACACTTGTATTAACCAACTCTTTTTCTTTATCACTAGCCAATTCTCCAATAATGTTAGTAATTAATTCTTCATTAGTGTCAGTCGATGTTGGATTACATGATTTTTTGACAGCAGATGCATTACTGCTTGCTACTGAAGCGTCGGAAGCAATGCTGGCGTCATCATCAAATGTTAAAGGAGTATTATTAGATTTCCTATCAGTTGCATCAAGAGTTTTTTTATTTTTTGTCTTTTTCGCTCTCTTTATTTGCTTTTTCTTAGAAACTTTAGAAGAACCAGCTCCTTGCCCAGCTAAATTACGTTCAGGATGCAATGAAATATCAACGGCAGCGGTCAACTCAGTGACGTCAATACCAAAGCTTTCATCAGACGAAGTATCAAATACATTAGAAGAATCTATTTTTGATAGCTCGGTTTTTTCTATTACGACACGAGGTTCTTTTAAGGCAACTCGTTCACTTCTTCTTAGAGTAGGCCCAGAATCATCTAAATTATCATCAGAAGTAGGACTTACAGCTAAAGGATCTTTTGATCTCCTGCCCGAATTAGTATTACGTAAAACTAAGTTATCATCATCGTCGTCACTGTCAGAAGTACTTATAATTTCTTTCGAGAGTTTAGTAGTACATCTACGTGTTCTAGTTTCTTTGGGTTTAAATGCCACTTCATCGGGAGTTTTACTTCTTTTACTACTACTTCGAGATCGAGATCTTAAATTGAATTCACATTCGTCTGAATTCATTTCATTTAAAAGTTCTAATGAACTTGCATCAACGAGAGGATTTGTTTTATCATCAATTTCAATAGATGGTAAATTACCTTGTGCTTCTTTTATTAATCTACACATCCGATGACCAGTTGCAGTTACTACACCCTCACTAATAAACATTTCACGTATATCTTCTTGTAACATTTCCAAAGAATTTCGTCTTCGTTGTTTTCGTTGTTTCCCAGCAGGTTTGGTAACTTCCTCTTCTTTATCTTCTTTAGGTAATTCAATCTCGTCATTTATAACTTCTTCAACTTTTTTAGTTTTCCTCTTCACTGTAGCCCTCTTTGCTCTTCGTTTCTTCTTAACAGGTGTTTTAATTTGTTTCTTTACTTCTTCAATTTCACTGCGTTGTGATTGTTCATCATCTTCTTTATTTTCAACATCATCCTGTAGTATTTCTTCATCAACAATTGTATTTAATTCAGCATCTTCTTTCTTATCTGAATCAGATTCTGATTTATTAATTTTAGTTTCTGTATCAATTTTAGTCTTACGGTCTTTCACAGGAGTTTTTGGTGGCGATTCTTTTACAGTATCAAGTCTGTTCGCTAAACATTCTTCCTCTGAACTGTCAGATTCAATAACAGGCTTTTTCTTCTTTAAAATTTTCTTACGACTCTCAATTGTTTTTTTATCATCAGAACTGCTACTTTCAGATTCCGAATCTATTATTTTCCTTATTTTTTTATATTTTTTGGCATTAAAAGCTTCTCCAAGCTTTTCTAAAAGTTTCGCTTGTTCTAAAAGTTTCTTACCTTCACCAGATTCCAATGATTTTCTAATTAAAGCTTCAATTAGCTCTTGAGTAACAGTTTCTGTTACTTTTAGTGAATCTTCTTGAGTAGATTGACTCTTAATTTCAGTTTCTTTTGAAGCAGTAGAAGTATCAACTGTTATTTCAGATTCTTCTTTTATATCTTTTGGAGGATTTTCATCTTCATCGACTTCCATAGACACAACTTTAGTTGTCGCCTCTGCTTCTGACATTTGAGAACCTTGGTAATTACCAGTTGGACTTATAGATTTTAAATTTTCAGAAGATTCTTCAGTTGTACTTGTAACTTCCATTTTCTTTTCGTCTTGTAATTTATCACTTGTATCATTTTGGGTTTTTTCGATTTCTTCATTTACAGCTGCAACATCTACATCCCACTTTTCTTCAAAGTGTGATGGACTTGGTCGCGGAGGAGTAGGGGGACGAGGTGTTATTGGTTTCTTAATTTTTGGTATTTTAAACTTTTGAAGGCCATAACCTTTTCCGGTTTTAGCCGTAGTATCTATTGCACCGTAAAGACTGTGTAACGGTGATTTCATTGATTCAATATCTTTTTTCAGTTTTTCAGTGATAGTATTTTCATTACTCGGTTTACTATCAACAGAAGGTTTTTTTGATTTTGAATCATCGCGGATTGTAGTGTCTTTTGTTTTTTCAACAACTTTACTTTTATTAGTAAGCACAATATTATTTGGATTTGGTGATTTATTTGTTTCCTTAGTTTCTGAGTTTCTTCGCCTTGGATCTCGTGAGACTGACGATGGATTTTCTTTAGATTTATTACTTATTGTAGGAATTTGAGAATTATTATCTTTTACTAATCTAGGATCTCTTCTTACATTTGAAATATTTGAGTTGTTGGGTTGTTGAGGAGTTGGTTCTGACCGATAACGCGGATCTCTAATTCCAAAACGATTAGGATTTTCCGTTGATGAAGGAGGACGATCCCACTCACTTCGACGATTGTAACCACCATAAGAAGAGTCTCCAGTTCTGCCTCTTTCGTTTGTGAAACGATCTCCACCTCTTCCTCGGTTAGGAGGGTCATTGTTACCACGATTCCAAGGCGGAAGATCTGTATTAGTTTGCCGGCCGTAAGGGCCATCTGTTCCCCTTCCTCGAGGTACTTCATGAAAGTTTGGTTCATTTGTTCGATTGGGCTGAGTATCCCAAGACGCTTGTCTGGAAGGACCGTGAGGATATTCAACGGGCCTTTCATAAGGTATCTCATTAGGTCTATTCGGTTGGCCACTCCATTGTTGTCTTGCTGGGCCATGAGAGTATTCATTAGGTCTCTCAAAAGGTGCTTCATTTGTTCTATTTTGTAAGGATTCCCACGGTTGTCTGGCGGGTCCACGTGAAAATTCAGCAGGACGATCGAATGGCTGCTCAATGGGACGATTCTCATGCGGAAAAGAATTAAATTTAGACTGAGGATAAATATTAGGAGACATAAGGGATGGTATTGAGTGAGGAGATGATGACAATGACCTGTCTTCTGGAAAATTAATTTCGTTATTAGGACTCATCATCGACCTTCCGCCACGATTTAAATTTGGCCCATATTGATTTTGCATATGATGAGGAGAATAACTATCTACTACTCCAGGATTTGCTACATTCCAGTTGTCTGAAGGTGGTAAATTTCCAGGATGCTGATAATGAGATTGTCTAGGAGACAATTGAGACCCGTTTGGATGCCCGCGTATATTTGGATTCTGTCCTCTCCATTGTGGACCACAAAATCCTGAATTTCCTCCAGGTTGCTGGTGCATCGGTGGTTGATTGCTATGCATATCATAGTGATCTTGATATCTAGAATCTAAATTTTCTCGCCGGAAATCCGGTTCTGCAGATCCGGAATAACTTGAAGGTCCACCTCTATGTGAATGCATGTCATTAGATGGATGTGACGGTGCTCGACGGTGATGCATTGAATTTCGGTCATCAGCATTTGTCATACCCTCATTATGTATGTGGATATTTGCTAGATTGGCATAGTCATCTTCGGAGATACGAGATAATGCGTTTTTTATTACATTTATGTTTGGTATTTGAACATTTGGATCGGGGTTGTTACGAAAGTCGGAAGAGTGTCGAGGATTCCGATCATAATTATCGATATAATTTTTATTATTACTGGAATGTGTTTGCGGTTTTAACTCAGTTTTAAGTGAATCAGATCTGCTATTGGATAGAGGTATATTGTTTCGTGGTGTCATTTTAACAATATGCTTATCTACTTCCTCCCAACGTCTCTCACTATCTTTATCAATACTTTCTGAAGGATTTTTTGTTCCTTTTCTCTCATTGTCTAATTTTCTATTTTCTACAAATGATCTTTCTTTAGTATTTTTCTTATCACTTTTCTCTGTATTTTTAGTGGGATTATCGTTAAGAAGCTCAGCTAAATCTGACTTCGATAATAATGGTGCAGACCTATCAGTTGGAGGTGATACTAATAGAGTCGAAGTCTTTTTAGATCTAAAAGGATCAGGAGGAGATTCATTCCTACATTGTTTAAGTGCATTTGATTTAATCAATTCTTTTGCTACATCTGAAAGACCACTGTCAGAATTTTTGTCCGATGGAGAACTAAATTTTCTCGAAACTGCAGAAGAGCTTGGCGTAACAGACATATGCCTTCTATTGTGTTTCGAATCTTTATTATTCTGCCCGAGCTTACTAGCAGATTTCTCGCTTGCTTCAAGCATAGACCATTCATCAAAACTATTTACAGGAGAATTAGTCACACCCGCTGGCAATTCAGATCGGCTGTTCGACTTATCATCTAATTTTTTAAGACGCGACTCAGTAGGAATAACAATTGGTTTTTTCGTAGATAAAGTTTCACATTGATCAGGACTTGATGGTTTATCAATTGCATTACTCGCATATCCAGGAGCACTTTCAGTAGGAATTACAATAGGAATATTATTTGAAGAACTCTCTGGATCTGGACTAGCTGGTGGACTTGGACTTGCTGGAGTTTCATTCATTTTTTTTTTTACTTTTATTTCTTTTTGCTGTCCAACTGCTGGCGTTGCTTCAGATTTGACCTTGGCTTTGTCCGGCTCTTTGATTTGATTTGGAGATTCCTCAAGTTTCACTTCCACCGTCAATTTTGGATCACTAAAAATTATACTTTTAAACATGCATCTACTCGAAGACTTTTTTTCTGTCTTTAATTACTTTCATTTTATCATTAAAACTTACTTTGTTATTTCGGCAGTACCCTCACTCTTCTTAACTGGAAAAGCCAATGCATTAGCGCCCTGAAATTTTTCACCAATTAGGAATATTTATTTAAAGTTACACAGCATACACAACTAAAAAGTTTAAACATGAATACTCCTCATGCTATTTAAAATATTACTCGTTAAATTTAACGAATAGTGAGTTCTATATACACTCTAACCATTAAAATATTAAAATTTATCGATAAAATTTCTCTATTTAACGGCTACTTTGATTTCATTAAAATAAATTTTCACAAATGCAAAGTTTATTTTTCTGTTTCAAATAATAGAAAGCGCATTACTAAAAAAATGTTCGTTCAATAATGCAGCTTACGAAACAATACAGTTAAATTTAACAAACAAATAGTTTTAATTATACACTGATAGATGGATTTATTTTGGTTCAATGATTCAGATTTATTAATAGTTAAGAAAGATTTGTTTAATAAAAATTGACGATAGATGGCTTCGTATAATTGTAGTTACTCAAATTATAGCTGTCCCAATGAAAGAGTGTACCTAGGATGAATAATGGAGGTATAGGAAAGCAATGTTAAGTGCTGGTAGTAGGACAAACACTTCCTTATTGGGACAACTATAATAACTGATTACTCATCTAACCTAGTTCACGAAAAGTTAGTCACTCAATTACTATCATTGCGCTAAAATAATGAACTACTAAAAAATTATAATTGATTCAAATAAATCCTTTTATTAGTATACATTAAAAACCATCAGCGAATTAATGCAATACCTTATCTACTTTGCTGTGCAGTTTCAACAGGACGGCTTCACATTTCTTCAGGGTCTCAAGCTTTAACCTGTTAAAAGTTAAAAAAAAAATTTTTCTTACGTGTTTCATTCATAGTTTATTTTAAAAATAGTAACAAAAACATAAGTGAATATTTGTTTAAATAAATACGTGTAATATATTAAATAGTTACAATTTATTACAAACATCACAAAAATAAAACGTATGTAGGTTCCAGAAATTACAAAGCAGCAGATGTACATGTGCAAGGTGAAAATACTTTGAGATCAGCTTTTGAATATATAATAGATACCAAGTGAAAGGTAATATACAAATACTGGTAATTAAATCAAAAACTATAAATCGTAATGATATTTGAATATCCGAACAGTTTAAATTTAGAAAATTTTAAGAGGTTTAATTCAAAATCGCAGTTCATTTAAATTATATTTCAATACTTAACCTTAAAATTCAGTGTGTGATTAAAGCTTATCCATATTGACATTAGAAATGATTGATATAGGATAATATGTCAAAATATAGTTTTTATTTTTTAAATTACAAGTAGCAAAGAAACTCAACTTTATAAAGCGTGCACTTAATAACAAACTGTAAATAAAAATATACGTACACACAAAATATAACAATATTCGAGACTGAAGTGTCAAGTTAATGAAATTAAAGAGACTAGAACGCATGGTAACAATGGTCAGGTTTTGAATTGAAAGTCAATATTATTTAATTTGACTTGTATTACTATAAGATGTATTGTCACTACTAATGAGAAAGTATTTCAATCTTTAGAGACGATTAACAATAAATTTAAATTAATTACTCTTTCTACCATCATTATACTCAATTGTTCACTGGTTTCATTTGATTTATTATCGGAAATAACTGTAACCGAATTTAATTTCTCATAATTTAAGCAGTTTAATCGAAAAATCTTGTAATTTAAATAACATGTATAAAATTATTTTAAACACTTCGGATATCCAAATATTAACAGCTTTATTCGAATAATTGATCGTATATATTGTTTGCACATTCATCAATGTTTCGTTAACCCGATATCTGCATACGCCCGTAATTATGAAATGTAATTTCCAAGGAAAGATAAATTTATTTAAAAGTATTAATAAGAAGTTAGTATTATAGTAATGATTGTGCAATCGAAATATCAACATACTTTCTTTTCTTGCTTGTTAAAATTCCATGAAGCTGTTGCATTTTTTGTAACTGTAACGCCCGGGAAGAATCAGTTACTTTTTGAAGTCTATCAATCATAACTTCCAAAAAGGGAATGTATTTTTGCATTTCTGCGAACTTTTTGTCGTATTCGTCCATCTTGACAGCAACTTTTTTTTTTACCTGCATCCAAAATTAATTTGTTTTTAAAATCTTATAATTATGTAAGCCCGAAATTCGTAGTGTTTTTGATTTACGTAGTTCTAATTTCATAATCAGATATCTTGAGTTTAGGAATGTTGAATATCATTATTTCATATGATACTTTTAGTATGAAATGAGCCATGAGTAAATGCAATAGGTACTTCAATAATTAACAATCAATTTTTTGCTTTCATCATATATTCATTTTGATTTCATATGATTGAAAATAAAATTGAATGCAAGCTTCAATATCTGAACTTGAATATCTCTTTTTTTGTATCCGAAAGTATTAGATTGGTATTCTCCATTATAAATTGTAACTTTAACTAACCCGTATTTAGAACGTAGCTGTCCCGACTAAACTACCGTGCTTAGGAAGAAGGCAGAAGTGAAGTTACTGCCTTCTTCCTAAGCACGGCAGCAGTGCTGCCAGATCGTGGGATATTTTTACCCCTTCCCGTAGTGAAATAGCATGGAGTGTAATGGCAAGAGGGGGTAAAAATATCCCACGATTTTGGCCGCACTGCACGGAAGTAAAGACCACCCCCTCTCTACCTTGATATTATAACTTCCTGTATCCCCACCCCCTAAATTAAGTCAATCGGCATTCTCTTGTTGGGATAGCTGTACATCGTAATTAACTCTGTAAGTTTAACCTTAAATTCAAATTTGACTTGTAGATTTAATTTCGAAGATAATCACGAGGAATTTTCGATTAAACATAATGTACTAATAACTATTGAAACACAAAATAAAATTTTAAATGATATTTTAAAGTGTTATAAAAGTTTCAAGATTTGAGCCTCTAAGAAATTCGAGTTTATCGTTGAAAAATATTTCTTTGAAGTTTTAATTTATCATGCACGTGCAGCAAGAAAAATCCACTCGTGTAATACAATTTAATCATAATAATGAATACGGATTTTTTACGGGGATGAGTTAAATAAAACCTGAGTTGAAAAATTCAAGTACGAAGTTATTTATTTTGTTATTAACAGGGTGCATTCGGAAATGCTCTAGCCCTAGCCAAGCGTTGCCATATAGCGAGAGCTAGACTGTCGTGCTTAGGAAGAAAGCTGTAACTTTATCATACTGCCTTTCTATCTTCCCAATGTTAATTTAACATTGGGAAGATAGAAAGGCAGTAACAGGGGTTATCAGATATTTTCGGCTGAGTTTTTTTCGGAAACAAAATCTCTAAATACAAAATACAAAATACCGCACTTTGATGCACTACTGTCTAATCTAGCGAAGTGCGCTTAAATTGTTTGACAATATTCGTTTGTTCAAGAGAAAAACTCGGCCAAAGTTTCTATTTACTGCACAAGTGCAACAAAGATAGTACTGTTCGTGGATTTGAGTGCCCTGATTAAAAAAAGCGATTTAAAACGATTCGAAATAAAAAATTTTTAATACTTTTTAATGCTTTTGAATACCTTGAATACTTTTGAATCCCTCTTCTTATGGGCATTTAACATTGCAAATCGTTTTAAATCGCTTTTTTTAATCAGGGTGTAATAGAGAGAGAAGTACGAACCCCTGGTAAGTGAAGTTACTGCCTTTTTCCTAAGCACGACAGTAGAGCTAAAGCATTCCCGAATGCACCCATAGCTAACACGTTTTCTAACTTCCCGCTAAGAAAATTAAAAATTTTTTTAATTTGTAACTATTTTCAAGATGATGTCCCACGTACGTACGTAAGTATGTAATTATTCTATAAATTTTGAACGGATCAACCTATTTAGATCTTTGATGCCGTATTCGGAACGGCTTATTAATTCCTAGATTCTGTAAAAAATTGCGCTCGTTTAAAACAGTACGCTTCGTGTTATTCTAAAAACAAAGTTTTTGATAAAATGTTTTGTTCGGATAACTTTTATCATACTTCACGTATTGATTCCAAAATCTAATCAGCTCTCAAACTTAAAACCCGCATTGAATGGCGCCTTAATGAATAAAAGTGTTTTTTCGAATAACGTCAGAATCGTTAACTGTTCGTTGGTCGCGCTATGAGCGATTCCTCGCTTTTTTTGTTCATTTTGTTATATAAAAAAAAATAATTTTTTTTAGCTTTCAACAATTTAGCTATTCTTTCTTTGATCTATTTAGCATATTTAAATGAGTTTCTAAGTATCGTTTCATATGTTGTCAATAGATTTGGCAATGCTGTAAGAAAATTAACACTACGGTGACTCCTAGCGACGCGCCCTATCCAAAAATTCCCATAGAATCCACCCAACTGTGACAAAACCGCATAGAATCCTGTAGACTGTATTGGTTTCTATGCGGTTTTTATCGCATTTAATTGGATTCTATGGGAATTTTTTGATAGGGCGACCAACGAAAGTGGGCAGTGAAGCGCAACCAACGAACGATTGAACTGCTTGGTTCTATAAGTTTTTCTAGTGTTAAGAAGACTGCGTCGAATGCAACGTTAAAGATCAAAATCGGTTGATTAGTTCAAAAGATATTGGCGAAAAAAAATCCAAAAAATTAAAATTGACCTCATTTTGAATTATTTTTAATTTTTTGAACTTTCATAGATCGAGCCAAGACAACTATTTTCAAGCTCAAGGAGCTCGAAAAAACTAATACATGGAAGAGTATTGTCAACCTCGAAGAGCTTCAAAGTGTATTCACAATAATGTTTTAAGCTCCTAGAACTCAAGACAAGGGGGAAGTTTAAAAGCTGGCCCAGATCAACCGGTTTTAAAATTTTTTCTTTTCTACTCAATGGCTATTGTCCTAAGCAAACCATGTACTATAACTGTAATCTTTATCCTCTTCAGACCTTGGGTACATACACTCGACGCAGTATTTCGATTCTGCACTCTAAAATTAAGTATATAGTCGAAATTAACACACTTGCTAAATAACATCGAACCCCCAGAAGTAATCTATAGATATTTAACACACCGAGAAACGCGTTATGAGTGGCTACAAAAAACTAAGTCTTGCTTATGGCCTTAACCATAAAACACATTTTACGTGTGTTAAAATAAGGTGCCCGGTCATAAAATCCCAGGAAAAAATATCCCAGTAACTTTCATCCCAAAATAATACACTTGTGACACACTTGGTTTTAGCGTGGGAGACTCGTAACACCATATTGTGGCGGATAATTTAATAAATGACGTAATCCTCACGAATATTAAGTAAGTGCAAATTCTCACACAGCAGGGTATCATTTGACTTTCCCATAACACAAAAACAACACTGAAATACTCTAATTCAATTTCCTTGCGACCTGGGTCTGAAGAGGTCATAAAGAATAAGTTGTAGCCACATTAAATCACTTTTAGAATATTTTAAATCTCAAGTTTTAAAATTTTTACGCATTTAGTAACTTATCGATTTTGCATCCACCATTTTATTTTCCAAGTCAACACACAAAATGGCAGCTCAAGTTATGTAATAGATCAAGTTATATAGTAAGTATAAATAATTATCTTCCGTGTAATTTTTACCATGGCGATAAATTTAGCCATAAAAAAGAAGTTGAAGAAAATTTTTACCAATAATCCAAAGTAACTTTATAACAAAATTTATTGTATTGAGATAAAAATGATTTCGACATAATTTTGAATTTATTGAATTTCGAGTTTTAAAAATTTTTAATTAGTATACTCACGCATTGAATTATATGTTATAACGCATAAAAAAAACTTTAAGTTGAATAACGTATAACAAAAACGAAGCGTGCGGTTACGCGTACGTCCCTTGAGTCTTTCATATCTTATATACGACACCACGTTTTAATGCACATTCCTTTGTTTCGTATTTCGTATAATATTATTTGTTAAAACTAACGCAAACCGATGTTACTAAATTTACCGAATATTTATTTCAATATGTACATAAAAATAATACACAATCACGTTTTTTAATCTAGACATAATTATCATGTATATCTTATAACTTTATTTGCCACAAAAAATGTACTAAGGATCGACTTGGTTTACACTCGTAAAAAACATGGTCGTATAGCCCAATAATAACCTTGGGAGCAGATGGCCACTTACAGTGAATAGCGAACTACGAACGATGGACGATAGATCCCGCTAGTACCCAACATTTACCCTAGGCTCTCATGTCTTATTCCTTTCACTCAATAGCGTGAGTTCTCATATGAACGTATACCTAAAAAAAACTATCTAGATAATTGTATTTACTTACCCTAATAAGTTAGTGTAATGTTTTTATTGAATGATGTTTATTATTTTTCTTTAATAACGATATTATTAAATTTATATTTTTTAAATTTGAAAAACTTAAAAAAAAAATTGACTAGAGAACTAGTACGGTTAAGAGACTGATCCCGACTGAATGAACTGAATAAATTTCTTTATTCATTTGCTTTGTGGTACTACATCCGGTCAGCAACTCCTTCAGGATGTCAATAGCGACACCGGTGTTCGTTAAATAAACTAAATATTTTTTTATGTAACTTACACTATATAAGTGAATTATTAAACCCAAAAGTATCTTTTTTTATATTTAAACTTAGATATGTACATATCTCATGCATTCCATCTCAACTTAGATATGTTTTAATAGATAGAGAATATTTGTTGAAATAATTTGATCAATATTTAACGTATAAGTCAACTTTTTATCATCTCCAATTCGGATTCAGAATATTATAAAACGGAATTTTCAGCGCCATCTTTAAATATTAAACCTTACAACTTGGATCATTAATGCCTGGTTAACAGAATATCTTTTAGATCAGGTCCAAAGACCAGGCACTAATGCTCCAAGCTGTACATTGAAAATTTCCAAGAACTGGTCTTATATGTAACAACGAATGAGTCATCAAGTAAAACAAGACATGTTAACAATTTATACATTACGTCGACAATTTTGTTTATCAAGACAGCCGGATACGCGTATTATAGTGATAGTTAAACCAAAAAGTAATGTAACTCGTAATATTTTCACAAATTATATTAAAAATAAAATAAAAAACCACACGATTGAAAATCAAAGCCATACCCATATTTAGCATTACAAAACAAAAGCAATAATTGGGAATAATCATGCAAAAACTATTTATTTTATAAAATTGATGTGTGGGCTTACGATCTTAATTTTAATACGCTGATTAGAAAATACGATTTAAAATTATCTGATAATCCCTGATTAAGAAAAATGATTTACTCCATGCTAAGTGTATATCTGTATACGAGTCGATTCAAATTATTTCAAATTGTTTTGAATCATTTCAAATAATTTTTCTTAATCAGGGACATTAAATTTCCATAGACAGAAGCATTTGAAAGATTCGAAACCATTGTAAATAGTATTTTGTAATCTGTGATAATCAATACATGAAATCTTTTGAAACTAAAAATTTTATCTATATTCCTGATCAGAAAATAAGATAAGAATTATTTTTTCAAATAAAATAAAGCCCTTCAAATACTGCTTCTTACAGAAATAAAATATTACGAATCGTTTTAAATCACATTTTTAAAACAGGGATGAAAAATCTAAGCAGCATAAATAATACAACAGACAATATATCTCTTGTATATTTTCCAATAAGCTAATAACGTACACCATAAAACTATAAAAATGGTAAGCGAAAATAATATGAATGCTTGCCGTTACTTGGAAAATGGCAACTACCATTATATAAAACAACGTATTTTCTCGAAATAAACATTTATTTAAATTCAAAATACTTGTCTAAATTCAAATAAGTTTCTCTTACTGAAACAATATATAATGCCCAATATAAATTAAAAAAAAAAAAGTGTTTTCTAGAGTATGAAAGTATTTATTCAATTAAATTATTTAAATAAATAGTTGACAGAGAAAATTAAATAGTTTAAAAATTGCTTTGAGCACCATTTAAATATAAGCTTGTTTTCTCAAAGTATTTTCTACCGATTATTATAAATTCAGTGCTCACAATACAATGGTTTTATATACTAATTATTTCCTTACCAATAAGTAGCGCCTTATACTTTTTTCTTAGTAAAACATTATCTTGATATCAAAGTCTATATACAATGGGTTTATTATAATTCTTCAGTGGATGATATAACTGAGTCATAATTAAATAACAAATAGTTTACATGTCACTAAACCTAGTGTTACTCATATCTTATTAAATCACAATATTTAAAAAATAATGAAAAAAAACTTTCGTCTAAGCACGCACTAACGTTCTTTATATTCTTATATTGTGTGCTCTCTAAAAATCGACATTATTTATTACCGAAAAAATACCCTTGTTACAGCGCTCTCTTCATGAAATCTTAAACCATCCATACGTATATTGTAAACCCAATAGGTATTCAGTAGATGAGCAGATCTCTTTTTCCCCTGATACTCTATAACAGTACATAGCTTTGCAAACAAAAGAAATTCAGCTGTATACCGACACTACTCGAAAAAAACTAGTTCTCAAAAACCCTCAATGTTTAATAATTGTATCAGTAATTAATGAATAAAACTCAAAAAATTTAAATGTTAATCACGGAAATCTAAGTAGAATTTTATCGGTCCTTAAAAACACATCACGCACAGCTACTACATATTTAGCTCTAATTTATACCAGACAAATGACTCCATTTACTGCCATACCACAGAGTATTTATCAAAATTATTGTATAAGTTGTAAAATAAAAAATCAATGTCCTTAAGTCAATCACTGTTATTAATTTATAGAAAATTAGAGTTAAAACTGTTTTATTTACCACATATTTAATTACAATTGTTTATTCATTTATTTATTAATTTATATATATGTAATAATTTATATTATTTTACCACAATCTTATTGGTAGCAATAAAAATTTAATTTAAAAAAATAATCGATAGTAAAAATGGAGCCCGAGTACTGACACCTAATACCCTTTTAATAAAGTAATAATAGCGGTTCCGCAAATATATGTATATATATTAGCACAAATAGTAAAAGATCCAACGAACTCATTTTAATGGCCTGAACTTAGTATAATTTAGCCAAAGAACGCAGACTCGAGATATCCAATGGTCATAGTCATGCATTTAGACACAATAATGGCTGACATTATAGTAATAAGTCTGGTAATATTAATTTGTCACGTAGTTCCAACATGCAAAAATTTATTTCATCGTTACACGATTTCTTACCTAATGTTTTTTATAACTGATACCTATTTTATTTAGCAACATCAATCTTCTTTTTCCCGGCTTTGATAATAATACTTACCCTCAGTATTTAATCTATTACATATCTAGATAAATCTTATATCTATACCGTTTTCATACGATAAACTTTATTTACAACCAACTGATTAATCTACTCTACATTTTTTTATTATTTACTCTAATATATATGATAGACATTACGAAACATTATCCCACACAAGTTACGACCAACTGATAGATTTTATTCAGTTCCTCTATATATATTTACCGACCTCTTATTTCAGAGTTCAGTCAATGAAATCCACTGTACTAATAAATACCATTTGTCTTCTCATCTTAACAGTTCACTTTACTTTTTACTTTATATATATTTTATAAATATTTCATATATATATAAATAAGTACCTAATGTCGAAATATGTTATAGTTTTACACTAAATAATTAAAAAGAGGAAGGTATCGGGTTAGTTTTTTATTATTATATAAATTATTTCTCTTATATTTTATTATAAAATAACAAGATATAGTTTTCTGTATACTATGTGCTATTCTACTTATGTATATACCGTAAAAAATAAAAAACCAAACAAAATAATTTATAAATAAAATATTTATTTATTTATTCAAACAAATTATCACGGGTTGGCAGTAAATAAATAAACTAACACTACACGTTAACAATAAAACAATAATTAATATATATTTTTTAATTTTCTTATGGAGCACGACATTTACGATGGATTCTCCTCACTCACCATTTCACAAATGATTTTGTGTGTAAAATGTAGATAAGCATGGAGGGTAGAGGTCCCTCTACTTTATGTTTGTAAAGAAAATGACGACGTGGACGTGGACAATATGTCGGACGAAAACCAGAATCTGAGTTGTGCAGAGAGCAGCAAGCGGTGAATAGTCGAAAAAGTGAACGAATGAAAATGTTGCTCATTACGGTACCATTGGCAAAGTAGCGACATCAGTGGGATTTAACTACAACGTGGAACTAAAATTATGTAGTTGGTGATAATCGACCTTAAATTATATCGAAATCAGTTAACAGTTGAGGCCATTCGCAGACAGCGCCCCCAACTTTTTAAAAATTTTCAATGACTTTCAATTGTCAAACGTATCAAAATTTTGTAAATTGATTAAATAAAAAATTAAAACATTGATTGAAAAAAGGACAGCGCAGTAGTAATTTGATTGAGGTATAGATTAAAAAAAATTATTTACAATTGACATCAATTGGGAGTCCAACGAAATTTGGAAAATAAATTTCAATAAAATCTCCATATCAATTTTTTAATGCGAATTTTCAAATTTTGTGTAACTCCTAATTGATAATAACTGTAAGTAATTTTATTTAAATTCTATATCGAGGCGAAATTCTGCTACGTTGTCTTTTTTTCAATTAAGGCTTCAATTTTTGTTTAATTAATTTATAAAATTTTAATACGGTTATGACAATTGAAAGTCATTTTACATTTTTAAAGAGTGGGGGACACTGAGAATACTCTTAAGGCTGGGCCGTACTAAACGAATTTTTGAATTCTACTTTTCTTTTAATTTATTTATCAATTATTTTATTATTATAGAAATCTATGTAGCTTCTGAAAAAAATGTGTAAGACAAACTTTTTTGAAAGATTTTCATCATTCGAGTGACGTAATTATTCAAAACGAAATTAGAAAAGTAAAATTTGAAAATTCCTTTATTACTGCCGACCCTCAAGGGTGGGCAATACTAACTGAATTTCCGAATTTTACTTTTCTAACAACGCTTTGAATAAATACGTCACTCGAATGATGAAAATCTTCCAAAAAAGTTTGTCTTACACATTTTTTTCAGAAGCTACATAGATTTCTATAATAATAAAATAATTGATTAATAAATTAAAAGAAAAGTAGAATTCAAAAATTTGGTTAGTACGGTCCAGCCTTAAGGATTACAACAGTAACTAGCACGAGGCCCAATTGGGACGATAACCAATAAGAGAAAAAAAACATTCGTGGGTCGGAGTACTAACCGAATTTCCGGATTTTAGATTTCTAATTACGATTTAAATATTTATGGGATTCGAATGATGAAAATCTTTCGAGTAATTTCGTCATATGCATTTTTTCGGAAGCTGAAAAAAATCACTGTAATGATAATCAATTAATAAATTAATAGAAATCTAAAATTGCTTGACTTTGACATGTTGAGAGTAGTGCACTACCTCAAACGCTTCGCGTTATGGGGCGTGCAATTGAGAATTTGTTTACAACCCAGCCTTAATTTATTATTGGTTGGTTTAATCAAGTTGCAATATATTGATATATCTACACGCGCGTTAAAATTATACATTCAAAAAATGCATTTTTTTTTATCAGTTATTCCGTATTTGTGATGCATTTCTTTCTTCATCATACGACGAATACGATATAATTTATCTTCTCTGAAATATAAATTTAAATTATTTTTTAACAATTAGATCCGCTACATTTCATTTACTGTTTTTAAGATCATCAAGTTTTAACATATTACGTAACTTTATTTACAAAATATCGAGTACATGCATCGATAATGTAGCTTCTTCATCTTGAAATTGTGTAATAATTTTTTATCCATACAATAATGGGTAAAATTATGTACAAAAGTTTTTTTTTTTTATCTTTTCATTATTCTCTACTGGAGACAAATAAATAAATTTACGAGTATCATTTATGATTCTTGATCGAGCAGACATTGGACTCAATTGATCATGATACTTAAACTCTTTGTTTAAATTTATATATCTAACGTAAATTAGATATTATTTATTTATTTTTTTTTTCTAATGAAATTTCGATTCTTCGCAGTGATCTTGACACGTTACTTAAAATCAAAGCAAAAGAAAAAAAAAGTCAATAGCGATAAGTTAGAAATTAATCCTATTAATAAAAATATACTCAAGCTAGTTTTATATCTCTTTCAAGAAAAAAAAGAAATTATAATTTATCTTAAATATATGTCAATAAAATAAATTTATTTCAACATATAACTAAAATATTTTACTATTTATAATAATGATATTTTAATTTATTAAATTAATTTCAAATTCTACTTGAGTTGTATTTTCATATTGTTATATTTTAATTTTTTTTCATAATGTTGAATAAACGAACATTAGCAAAAACTTTAAAATATTTAAATAACTTATCACTATATAATGCGGTAATAAAAATCTAAGACTTTTTTATTCACAAGCCGACTGTAGTTTCGTTTGTATTTAATTTTAATTAAGTATTTTATCATTAATAATGCATTTAATAACATTATATTATTTTTTAATATTATTGACACTTTTACATTAATGTATATATGTATACACATTTAATTAACCCAGTTTTCCTAATGTACTAAAATAAACTGTTGGAAAATTTTAAAAATACAGATAATAATTTTATTTAACCGCGAAAAAATTATTTACCATTTTATTGATGATCAAAAAATCTTTTGTTTACATCTTAAGAACATAACAAGTGTAAAGGAAAAAAAAAATGAATAATATAAGTCCAAATGTCTTGGAAAGGAAAGAAAAACAATAAATTAATTAATTAAGAAAAAAAAGAGAATTAGGTTTACGCAGTAGATTAATACAGATGCTGACATCAATATTATATTCTGCCTCAAATTAAGAATATATTAATAATCACTTTTCTTATTCCTGAACTATTATTATTACAATACTTGTTTCATTTCTTTTTTTTTTAATCCTTATTTCGTGTAGATTAACTCTCTTTGTTCATTAATCGCGATCGACGCACATTTTTTGACACCAATATTGAATGTTCGTTAAATTCACTTAGTTTCTTGATAATTTCCGGTAACGACATTATTATTATTATATAAATTATGTATTATTATTATTATTATTTATGTATGTGACTCGGTTAATGGTCGCTCATTTTATATTTACGGCACCGAGATCAATGGCGTTAACGTATTTTAGTTTTATCTTGTTGGATGGTATTTTTATTTATAGCGGCTTGCTGATAAAATTTAGCCAAAGTTTAAAATAATTCATTGCCTAGACAAAACCTTATGTGGCATAACAGTCTTTTTAATAATACAGTCTAAAACAATGATTCCATAAAATCCACAAAGCGTGGTGAAACACTCATGGTATATAATTAGTAACATAAAATAGTTATCATTATTTGTTCATTTTATTATTATTAATATTTTTTTTTAATCTCAACAAGAAATCAAACCAACTTCTTATTGTTATTTTTCACAATATTTTTCTTTTAAATAAATGACAATGTTTTCTTGTATTTTTGTTAAACGAGTGATAAAATGTATCATTTAATCGATAATAAAGGACAATGTGTGACGTTTAATAATTATCACACAATTTATTCCAATAAAATATCAAAAAATGAAACTTTTCAATTTTAGTCGTCATACCACAATTATTTAAAATTAAATTGTTTCTATCTGCTACTGACTTCCAATACACTGTTGTTTTTAAAAAAAATCTTTTTTTTTCATTTATCCAATTTAATAGTAGTAATTAATCATGTACAACAGCTGAAGCCTGCTGAAGTCGTTCTAATTCTTCAAGTGACAAGACATTTGTTTGACCAAGCTCTGGTAACTTTCCAGCTCTAGCTTTAGCAAGAAGCTCAGGACTAAACCATCGAGCCAGTTGATTAGACGTAGGTGATAGACTTCCTCCATTGCTTCCTGATGATGTTTGTCTACCCATTGGTATATTAATTGGTTGTTGTTGAGGTCGTATTACTCTACCATCTAATTTAAAAAAAAAAATTACATTCTATAAGAACATGTATGAGATATTGATATAGTGGTATAAGAGTATTGATACAATTATACAGAGGAACATTATTAATTAAATGAGGATTACAAAGGATATACTCAGCAGGTAGAAAGGATTATTTAATAAACCATTAAATGTGTAATCATGATAATTTTTGACGGCCACTGCAAAGGATTTGTTTTCGCAGGACCAAGGAATCTAGAAATGTGGACTTGGATTAACAATACCAGTAAAATTGGTAAAGTAAAATTAAGGAAGAAAAGAAATATCAGTTTAATAAAAATTACCTGTTCGATTAGTGTTGTAATTTTGGTTTAAAACAAGTTGAACCTGAGAATTAACATTACGTTGCGATTGTTGTTGATGTTGTATATTTACATATTGTGATTGCACTTGTTGTGCTTCAGTCAGATTATTTATAGGATCTGATCTTTGGGTCATAGCAGGATTTCGTATCGCATTATATTTAGGAACTCTTTGAAGTGAAAGTGATGTAGACATTGTGTGGTTTGGTCGCGTAGTATTTCCATAAACATTTGGAGTTAATCGTTGAGATGGAGGAGATTGTTGTTGTTGTTGTGGTTGTTGAGGATAATTAACTGGATTACCATATTGGAATTGATTAGTAGCACCACCTTTCACAATGGGTCGCCCTAAATAAATTAATTTTATTAAATAATCTGTATTGTTAAGAGAATAAGGAAAATTTTGTTCCAGCCATATCTATATGATAGAATAAGTTAATGTTATTAAATTTGGTATCGTTAGAAAGACCTTGACTAGGATTTGTGTTTTTTTGGTTTAAACTCTTTTTTATTACCAAGTATCGAGATGAATAAATTTATCTATATCATTCGAATCACATTAAAATTACGCGGAAAACGGACAATCGTATTTACTTTCTTCAAATAAATTAATATTTTAATAATTCTATCACTGAATATATGTAATTGTTATATATATAATTAAGAGTAAATAAGCAAAATTTAGTCTACGTCATGTCTTCTATGATTATAAAAATTAATCAGATTTAATTTGGTATCAGTGAAAAAAAAATATATTTGACCGTGTGTAGATTTTTTGTCAAGAATCCCATGATTATACAATCATCGAAACCAATAAGCTTGCGAGTTAATAATGAGATTTGTCTAATTAAATTTCAATAATAATCGAAATAAACAAAAGATTCGACAGTTTAAATCATGTTTTATAAATTTGATAGTAATACTCTGGCAGTCACGTAGTGACTGTAGGTTGCTTGTTAATATTAAATAAAGTAAAAACTTTTTTTCAATACCTGGATGCTTATTGACAGGTTGGTTTGTCCAAGGAACTTGTTGATTAGGTTGAGTCCGCATTGTATTTTGTTGCCGTGAAAGAACTCCCTGAGCTTGAGCAATTATTTGTACTGCTGATTGCATCTGCTGCATTTGATTTGCTTGACTTTGAGATACCATTTTAAAATTTTCAACAGTTCCTATACCATGGAAAATATAACAGTTTAGTTGCATTTACTAAAAATTATTATTTTATCTTATATTGCAAACTCTAATAGCAGTCGTTTGTTGATATTTTTTTTTTTTTTCTTTTTGCATTAAAAATAAAATTATATCTATTGATAAGCTAAAGCCATGCATAGTAAATAGACGGAAATGAAAAAGAATTGTAATAAAGTAAAGAAAAAAGTATTTGGTGTATTAATAGTGTTTTTTTTATTGTAAAAAAAAAAAAAATAGTTAACATATGCGTTATTAATTGTACGTGTGATTAATTTATGTGTGAAATTTTTTGTTTCATACGCATAAGTAATAGCATTATGTTTATTTTGAGAGAATGATATTTCAATTCATTCTTACACATAAGAGTAGCAACTATGCAATAGTAATCAGCTACGGAAGGAATAAAGCAATAGTGAAATAAAAAGAAATAAAAAAAAATATGAAGCAGCAAAAGCAGTACAATAGTCATGCTTACTTCGTAAGAGTTATAATAAATCAAAAAAAATATGAAAAGAAAAAAAAACAATGTTTATGTTACATTATAACAATTAAATGTTTGAAAAAATAGTAATTATACAGAAATGAAGCTCCGCTTATTTAAATCTGTAAAAATAATTATTTGTTAATTTTTCAACTTTTTTTTATTGATTCAAATAATCTGAGAAAAAAAATTAAACTTCTTAAATTATAGAAAAATTTTTTGATACTAAAAATTTATGAAGCTTCACTTATGTATAGTTACCATAACATCGATACGCGCAAACATAAATAATTATGGCAACAAGTAATAGCTTATATTTCTAATTTGACTCGATATTATCCAAAACACTCGTAACTTTTTCAATAAATTTTTCGTTATTAACGATTACATGATCTTTAGATTGTACATTAGTTTGTACAGTTAAATTTTCTTCATTGTTATTAAAAAAATTATTAATACCAATATTATCATTGTCTGAATCGACTGTCTTAAGTGTCTCCAATGTTTTTTCAGATATTAAATTATCGAAAGATTTTAATACTTCAACAGAAGAAGTTTTATTTTTTTCTACTAATAAACCGTTTATATAATTATGTTTATTTTTTTTTTCAACTAAATTATTTTCCGACTCTATAATTATTGAGTTATTATTTTCTTCATTATGATTATTTTTATTTTTTAAATCTGTTAAAATTTCAGTAGAATCAACTACTGGAACAGAAGCAACTATATATTTTTCTATCAAAGAAATATTCATAACATTACCACTCGAGTTTTCTTCGTCTAAATCATTTTCCGATTCTAAAATAATTACACTATCATTTTTTGTATCATAATTACTGTTTTTCTCGCGATTTGGTGAATCTATTAAACTATCAGAAGAATTAACTACTTGAACAGAAGCAACTATATATTTTTCTATCAAAGAAATATTCATAATATTTTCATTCGACTTTTCTTCATCTAATTCATTTTCCGATTCTATAATAATTACACTATCATTTTTTGTATCATAATTATTATTTTTTTCACGATTTTTTAAATCTGTTAAGCTATCAGAAGAATCAATATTTTTAACAGAAGAAATTTTATCTTTACCTATCAACAAATTATTATTTTTTTTGTTTTCTTTATCTAAATCATTTTCAGACTCTATAATCTCTACATTATTATTTTTTTTATCATGATTATCTTTATCCCCGATATTTTTAAAATCTGAATCTGAGATTTTATTATTTTTACGTGCGTTACAATTACTATTATTATTATTATTTTGTATTTTGCAAGCAGATGAATTAGAAGCTTTAGATATAATTTTTTCAACAATAATATCCGCACCATCTGGTTCCTTTTCGGCCGTCATTTTTCGCAATACGGAGGTTGGTGTAAAAGCAAGTGGTGTTGGACTCATTATTTGCTTTGATGGTGAATTTATAGGGCTTGTGATACGCTGCTGTTGTTGCTGATGTTCTTGTCGCTTACGATAATTCTCACGTTGTTCCTCCAATTTAGTCTTGATTAATGCACTTTGCATCATGGATTGTGGGTGCATTATAAGATCACGAGGCGAAGGCGCTCTGTGTGGAATCACTGTCAAAATGATAAATCAACACGGTAACAAAAAAAAAAAAAAAAAAAAAAGTATAAATAAATTTTACCAACGATCAAATTATTTAAAATATTATAAATATTATTCATCGTGAATAATAATACTCGGATATAATTTTTTTACCTGAATGCTGCATTGATAAAATATTAGGGGTGGATACTAAATTTGATGGTATTATCGAGGGCGGACATAAAGCTGCATTCCCGACATACAATTGTTTTACTTAAATTAATTTATATTTTAATAGCAACATTCAAACCAAAATAATAGAGATATCAAAAAAATTAAAGTGTCCCATAATAATACAATCATTCAATGAAAATTAAAAAAAAAATAAAATACTTCAAACAATTCAAAATTTTAAAAAATTAAAACAAATATTCTCTTATCACATGACTCATTTTAATTAACAAAAAAATTTAGTCAATAAATTTATCTTACCGTTGTTCATCGGAGAAGGAATTCTTTGTTGCTGATGTTGTTGTTGCTGCTGATATAGTAACTGTTGAATCATTGAATCATGTGGAACACCTGGTCCAGGATGAGGACTCACAGTACGTGAAGTAGTGTTACCGAACATTTTTAAAATATTCATCAAAAGTTCACGATGACGATGTTGCATCGCTGGGTTCTATAAACAGAATTATTATTTCAATATAAATATTAAAGTATGGATATTTGATTGATAACAATTATTATTTTTTTTTAATTTATTAACAAAATAAAACCTGAAGCTGTTGTACTAAATGTTGTCGAGTAATTTCACCCTGTTGAAGTCCCTGAATAATAGCTTGAGCTTCAGGACGTTGTAAAAGTTCACGACTGGACGGTACATTGTTGACTAACATCTGCATGTCTTGAGGAATTGGGCTTACTCCAACCATTCTCTGGGTGCCCATCATCATTGACAACATATCAGTTTGCTGTTGTTGGCGTTGCTTGTGTTGTTGTTGTTGCTGTTGCTGCTGCTGTTGTTGTTGCTGCTGCTGCTGCTGCTGTAAAAAATAATAAATTCATAAAGATTAAATCATAAAATCAAGTAATTTAAGTTGAATTAAATTTTAATTGTTCAACAAACCTGTTGTATTCTCAGTACTTTAAGCAAATTTTCATGTTGCATTTGAGCTTGATGAGCATGCTGAGTAGGACCTAATGGACCAACGTGATCAAATGTAGTAGGATGAGGTTGTTCGGGTACTAATGATTGATGAGATGGAACTTGAATTGGTGGTTGAGGTTGTTGATTTTTTAACAATTGCATCAGAGTAATAGGATGACCTTTTGGTGGATTAAGTCCATTTGCAGCAGGTACAGCTTGGCCTCCAGACACTTGAGCAAGAAGTTTTTTAAATGCAGAGAGATCTTCGTCCGTTTTGTTAACTCTTTGTTGTTCAACATGATGTACATGCGGTGGTACACCTCCTCTCATACGAGCTTCTAATTCTTCTAAACTATGCATTACTTTACCCCCAACTTCTGCAACGAAATAAAATTATTTTTAATTATCCATTAAGTGTTAAGAAAATTATAACAACAACAAAATAATTTATTCTTACCCATATCTTTGACAGATGGATTTTTCAACATCTGTATCATGTTAACGGCAGTATCACCTTGACCATTTTGATTAGATTTATTACCACGTTGCAACATTTCGAGAAGTTTAACTTCAGTAGCTGACGGTGCATTGTTGACATTAGTTGAATTAGCTGGAGAGATAGGTGCAAAATAAGCATTTGACTCATTAACAGATGGTACTTGAATGTTGGGCTCAGTGATGTCACTAAGTAAATTATTGAGAAGTTCATCTTGAATGGAAGGTCTACGACTATCTTCCTGTAAAAGTGGACTCTCTCTTTTAAACCATTGACTAAAACGTGATCCACTACCACTGTTTGCACCAACGCCATTGGTCAGCAATCCAGAAACACCAGGAACATTATCCGATTTGAGAAAATCATCAAGATTAAAGCCTAAGCTATCTGCTTCACGATTTTTACCAGTTTCAGATCGTTCTACACTTTCACGATTTATACTGGATTCAGTACTTATACTGTTACTAGTCTCAGATTGTACTTTTTCGTTAGCTGCCTCATTTTCTGGTTTTTCGAGAATCGGAGAATGCGGCGCAGGTAAAGGATTAATTGGTTGATCAATAGCAGTTGGTGTACTACGTCCTTTCGGGCCAGCCGAACTTTCACTTGATTTTTCATCCTTTTCATTAACAAGTTTTTTGCCACGTTTCTTTTGTGCTGGTGATGTTTTCTTCGACTTTACATTCTTTTCTTCAGGAGGATCATCAAATCCACGTAGCTCAATAGTATCATGTTGTGAAATTGGACCAGAACTAAACCATTCTGGCTCTTCTATTTCACGTGAATCGTGACTATGCATTTTTCTTCGATCTGATCCATACTTTCGATCTCTACCACCTCGATCCTTATCACGATCCATTACATGACTACGATCATTCCTTGAATCTGAACCACGATCACGGTTATCTCGATCACCAAAGTCTCGGCCAAACGATCTTCTTTCATAGCGTTCATTGCGATCATCCCTGTCACGAATATTGTCTCGATCACGTAAATTTTCACGTTCTCTACCTGAATCTCGATTATCACGATCACGCGTTGAATTACCGCCACTTCGATAACTGAAGTCCGAACGATCAGGCTCCATCTTTTCATTTTCTGGTCTAAAGTCCCACATGTCTCGTGTTAACAAACGCCCGCTACCTATACGACGAACTGGCTCGCGATGAGCAACTTCGGTTTTTCCAATAGGACTTTCTGGACGACGAGACGTTGGTTGAGTAACGTTTACAAAACATCCTGAGTTGAAACTTCTTCGTTGAGGACTTAAGATTATACCGTCTTGTTCCTTACGAATTCGTTCTCGAGGATCTCCACTTCGACGCTTATTATTCTGCGACTCAACAACTTGATCTCCTCTACCACCAGCTCTTTGTTCTTCTTCAGGTGGCGTCTCGCTACGTTTCCTATCCAAGTGCCAACGTTCTGGATCCCATACACCACGTGAACTAGATAACAAACACCAGTTTTTTTTTTTTTTTTTTTTTCATTACGCAAAACAGTTTAATTTAGTCAATATAAAATTTTAATTAAGTAAACTTACTTATTATAAGCAGCGTCCAAACATTCAGGTCGACGTTTAGACAATGGTAATCCCTTAATAACCATAAGTTCTTCCTGTATAACAAGAAAAAAAAAAATCAAGGTCAGTCTGACTATTAAGATTTAATATAGATAAAATAAACCAGAGAATAAGAATAATGGTATAAACATATATACCCTTGTGTATTGAAACTGAGGTCTTGCTTTTCCTACTTCAACAATACAAGAATCGGTCACCTCTCCGGCAACCGCAATGGATATAATTGCTTCGTCTTCTATATTATAATAAAACAAATAAATAAGTATATAAATACAAATGTAAATATGAATAACTAAAGAATTTGAAATAGTGATAAAAATACTCAAGTGAATAGGATTCGGAATTATTTAACCTCAAGTAATTACTTACGAATATAATATTGATTATCAGGATCAATATATTGTCGACAAAATAATTTACATTTAGTTGCTGCGAAAAATGATTTATCATCAAAATTCGAACAATTCGTTGAATCTAAAGCCGATAATTTGCGCTTACGACGACGACGCTTTTTAATAATCGGCTCATGTAATTCTATTATATTTAATTTCATGATGATTTCAACTTTTTATATTATATATGTATATGTATATAATTATAAATATAAAAAATTTATTTAAAAATTGACGTTTCAAAGAAATTAAATTATTATTGAAAATAATAATCTATTGATCAATAGAATTAAGAATAAAGCAAATGATTAGGAAGCGTGAAGCCTCGTGGCTTTATAACGCTTGGATTCTTTTTTTTCTGTTAAATTAATTATTAATATTGCGAATAGATAATTTTCAAAAAAAATTTATAATAATTTTTATAAAATAATTGATAGAAAAAATAAATTTAATAAAATTTTACAAATCACTAAGTAAAATTGTAATGGAAAAAAAAATTTTCAGTTATAATAAGAAGTTAAGAATTAAGATACACAAAACTAACAACTTGCTCACTCAACAACCCAACGATAACTGAAAACTGAAATGAACAAAACTAATGTTCGCGGGAAAGACGGAACTTTTTTTTTTTTACATTTCCGAATCACCAATCGGACACCTAAATTATGGCACGTGACTGCAAGTCACCATTACTTCTAATATACTTTAGGTCGCATATGAATTTTGTTTACGAAAGACGAAGAAAAATAAATTCTCGGAAATACTCTAGCATTAAAAGTTGTATTAATATAAAAATATCTTCAGAATTCAAAATTAAATATTTTACAAATTGTGCTACTAATCTTAAAAATAAGATATTTTATTTTAAAGAAAATTTTTTAATTTTAAATTTTTGATTTTACTATAATTTTTTTGTAGTAATTCATTTATTAATTATGGCGTGAATTATAATTACTATTTATAAATACTTTTACAGTCTAAATTTTACGCAATTAATTTTTTAATTATGTATAACTACAAAAGTTCAATTAATTTATTGTCATTACTTTATCTGATACCAATAATAAATTCAATTAAAAGTATGTATATTAAAATTAAAAGTAAATAATTGATTTCTCAAATTATAATGTATACTTATAAAAGTACAAGTTGAATAAATTTATGATCTTAAAGTTAACAGACAATTAACAATCTTCGGATTTTATTATCAACAAATGAATTACAAAAAAATAAAAACTGAAAATGTGCTTATGTAGAAAATTAAAAAAGCTGTAGGTGCGATTTTTTTTTATAATTTAGTTTTAAAATCAGTCCAAAAATTATTAGACTTTGGCTAACTTCAGTGTCAAAATAAATTTTTATTATTCACCTTTCATTTGATAAAAAAAATGTACATTTGGTAAAAAAAAAAGATCGGAACGGTTTTTGCGAAACGAAAATAAAAAAACAAAATGAATTTTGAGCCAAAAATTGCAGGCCACCCCTAACTACCCCTTAACAATTCAAACTACGTAAATTTTTTTCCTTTTCGTTGCGTGAAAAACGTTCCGATCTTTAGGTACATAAAAAAAATTATCATAAATTATTATTAACTCAAAATAAAATGATTACCAATAAATATTAATTTAGTAACAAACACAACAGCAAAGAATATTTACTAATAATTTAAATAAAAGAATTTTGTTAAAAAAAAGTAAATACAGTAGGCCTTCGTTATAAGACTATTAGTTTCTCTCTCAAACCATCGCGATACCTGATTTTCAAAAAGACAGCAAAACAGTCTTATAACGAGGTCCGAATGTATAACAATTGCCGTAAATTACTTTGATGTGAAAAAAAAGTACCTGTATATTATAGTATATAGATTATAGAGAGCGAAATCAAAAGAGAGGTTAATTTACAGCTATACAATTTGAGCATTAGTAAATTATATAAAATGAAAGCCTTATGATTGATGCTCTCTTTTTTTTAAATATTTAAATATAGCGATATGACAATCACTCGTTATTAAATAGCCCATGAATTTTTAAATCTATAAAATAAATAAAAATTAAATATAAAATATTAAAATATACCTTCATTTTTAGTGTCAGGCTCTTCAGGCCTGTCACTAGATACAGACTCAACAGACATTATCGTAAATCTTCAGCACGTTGTTTTACTTGATATAAATTAAAATTTAACCCTTTATTTTCCGCGCACACTCGTATTTTTCGTCAGTTCCTCAATATTTTTTGTTTTTGTCGATTTTTTATGTCATATACACATATATGGATGCAAGTCACATGAAAAATCCGTAAAATTTTCAACGTATTTTTGTGCCTTCTAGGCCACAATTATCAACGTACATAAGTTTGTAATACATATAGTTTTTTTTTATATCTACCTATTTTTTTTTTTTTTTTTTTTTTTTTTTATTACCGTTTAATATCACAGACTTCTTTCTCTCGTCTCTTATTGAAGTGTCGAAATAGTTAATAATTTCATTAAAATAAATGAAAAGAAAATAATAAAAAAAAATTAAATTAAACGTTAATAGTGTTAACTAAAATATTGTCTATTCACAGAAAAATTAATTTCTTTTTTCACACTCGTCACTGAAAGTTTATTAGTCGATTGATTGCAAATATCTTGTCCGGTTAGAGCCAACGAAAAAAAAAAAAAAAAAGAAAAAATGTGTCGAAATATTAAATATACCAGATGATGTGTAGAAATAAGAGTGTGATATTTTGTATCACAAAACTAAGTAATTACACATATTTGAATAATAAAAAGTATTTTCTTTACGTATATATAATACACACAACACGACACTACCCGTCACTTAATACGTTCAACGTGAGAGAAATGAAAAAGAGAATGATGACAAAAAAAAAAAAAAAAAAAAAAAAAACAATATATGTAGCGATATGAGTAAATGAGGAAAAAAGAGTGTTTACGTATTAACAGAGAGAAAATAGAGGAGTTTCATGCGCGGCAACGCGGACTGTAGATGGGTCCTAACGCTTTGGCACGATTTTCGATACACGCGTTGCCGATAATAATCATCTCGTTTTATTCGGCTAATCAACACAAATATTATTTACTATTACTTTATTTACCATAATTAATATTACACACATACAATATTTTAGTTTAATGCTACGCAAAAATATAAAATGGCGCACGGTCCCCACTTCCGCCGCTTCTTGTTTCGTTTCGTGCAGTGCCTCCTGGATCAACACACTATACTACTAAATTACAACACACATACATACCGATTATTGCTGTACGTACATATATACCGGAATATAGATATATACGTATGTTTAACAAATCTAATACATTCTTACTTAGCCAATAAATGAAATAAGAACAAAAAACAACCGAAAGGACATCTTTACTTTGGATTATTCTGGCATCACATGTTTTCTCATGAGAAATCAACAAGCGCGCCATCTACTTTATTATTTTACCGCGAGTTTATTATTAATTCAAATGACAGTGAATGTGGCAGACATCAGAAAAATTTTAAATTATAAATAAATAGAGTAAATAATTAAAAAAATAATATTTATAAAAAATGCACTTGTTAATTGGAAAATTTTTTAAATGCGCATATTTTTTAAATTTTATTTTATTAATTATTTTCTTTATTTGTTAATAATTTTAAATTTGTCTAATGTCTGCTGCATTCACACTCATTATTCAAATAAATTATTGTATCCCAAGTAGCAGACTTGGTTTTGTGACATCTATAAGATAGAAGTTTGAGGCTGTTTTTGATGAGTATGTGTAGCTGATAAATGGCAATTTTTTAAATTTTATAATAAATGAACAAAATGTAATTAGAGTAAAAATTAGAAAATCGGTATTTAAACAAATGAAAAATCAGTACGCGCTTTTTTAAAAATTTCATTATTTTAATTAATTTATTTATTTATTTATGTAAAATTTATAAATTGTCTCATGTCTGCTACATTTACACTCATTGTTTTTGACCTATCGATAAAATATCAAAATGTTGACAAACCGATCAGAAATTTATATCACTGAAAAAATATCTGCTTAGGACCTGACACAAGTGATGACAAAAAGTAAATTACAGATAATAGTAAAATAAATCATCTAAATGATTTTTAAATTGAAATGATTTTTTTAGGACGGAGAAAAAGACACAAATTTTCTATCCACTAGACCAATGCCTGTATGTCTTATTTTTATATAAAAATAACTTGGCTTTGAGGCAAAGAAAAATTTGTCTTTTCTTTTCAAAAGACATCTTAAAGTTGTTCTGCGCTACTTGGGATTTGATTGAGAATAGCCGACAATCGAAGTTTTTTTAAGCAAATTAAATCTTATTTAAAATTACACACATGAAAATTTTGTAAAATCCTCTCTATATATTAAAATTTTTTTTTTTTTTTTTTATAATACTATTGAATTTGTTTATTCAAAAATAATTTCATCTATTAATACATATTTGTACAAAAATAATTACATTTTGAATAAAAATGACAATGCATCAGTATTTTGTCATTAAAAAAAACGACAATATACAAATTTACTATACATATTTATTGTTAATTATTACAAAAATATTGCTCTTCTTCTTTTTGAATGTCGGTAGTTGAAAGTTGTTATGTTTAAAAATTTGTATATAAACATTTTATTAAAATATAAGTGAATTATTTCGTTTAGTAATTAATGAGATACGTTATGAATTAATTTTTATTGAATTAGACTATTTTTCAAATTTTTGTATCTCTTGAATTTTTAAATAAACTTCTAAGTAAATAAAATTCTAAACAGATAACTCTTATTTAGACTGTTAAAATGACAAATGAAAAGCTAATTGTTATTTATTAATTTCTTGATGATGAAAAGTGTAAATAAACAAAAATATCTATAAAATAAGTTTCTTATCTTTGCGAACGTATAATTATCTGTTTGAATAAATCTCTATTACGATTAACAATGTTGTTATGACAGATAAATTAAATGCAGACAGAAAAAGTTTACAAAGACAAATTTATTTTCATTGTTTGATATTTCATTTTACTTGTTTTTTTTTCTTTTTAGGTAAGAGTTTTTTTTAAGAAAAAAAGTAGATCCATCTATTGTTTTCTTCACCACTCGAGAACTCCAGGGATATATTTATCAATTAACTGTTCATAGTAAGGCCAAAGTTTTTCGATATCTGGTATTTTTTCACTCTTTGTATACAGGTCGTGTTTGCTATTAAAAGAAAAAATAATTTAATCCAAATAATGCTTGAAAATATACAATATTATTATTAACGGAATAAAGATGTGTTAATAAAAAAAGAAAAAAAAAACATACTTGAATTCTCTTATCCATTTGAGCATTTTATGGTCCTTATCAGTGCAGAAATAAGCGTAGTCTCCGCAAGCATGCCATGGATAAAATGAGTGGTATCGTATCATAGCTAATCCTTCATCTGGTAGTGTACTGTTATTATGTTTAAGAACACGATATAAATATTCATCGTGTCCCCAAGACATCATCAGATTATCAATACCACATTTAGCCTTATACATACCCAATTTTGTACTGCAAAAAAAAGTAATTATTAATATCAATAATTAATAATACTACATATTAAAAAATATGTTAAATAAATCACACATACTTGTAGCGTTTGTCATTGCCATCTGGATTATTGTCAAAACTTGTATCTCTGTAAACAATTGAATCTGCCCAAGCACAACCAACAGGAAATGTGTCACCAACAACAGCCCATTGTGGCTCACCATAAAATGCCATCACCTGTATTAATTTAATTATATTTATAATTAATTTAAATATAATTTTTTCTTAAGTAATTATCATAATTATTTTAATCTATAGACATATTTTTAAGCTGTATTATTTGTGTATTATGATTATTTTTAGATCCAAAGACATTTTTTAAAGTGAATCAATAACGAATTTTTTAATCATGATGTCATAAGTTAAATATATTTACACAGCATTGTAAATTTCTTTGAAATTATTTGATTTTTATATTGATGGTTAATTATAAAAATTTAGATTCTCTGATTAAAAAAAAAAGGTTTAACCCATGCTAAGTGTATATCTATATATTCTTCGATTTAAATTGTTTTAAATCATTTCAAATTGTTCTGGATAATTTCAAACAATTTTTCTTCATCAGGGTTCGTCTTTTTATCGTCAGCCTCAATAGAATAATTAAAATAATTGTTTAAATCTTATCATACCTTGCCTAAATCATGAATTAATCCAGTCAATTGAAACCAATCTAAATCCCGATGTTGTTCTCTGATCGATTCAGCAGTTTGAAAAGCATGAATGATGTTTGGTAATGAAGTATCAGGATCACTTTCATCCACAAGGTCATTTAATTTAATTAAAGCTTCTTTTACAGTCATCTTGAATTTGTCAAATTTAAGCCAATGATTCATACGAGCTGTGACAAAGATGTCTTGTTATCGGCTATAAATTACTGTTAGTCTCTAAACTAATAAATGTATTTAAATGATAAAAGCTAATTTGATTTTTTATTAATAATTAATATTTTTAAAATATCATTAGTAAATAAGATTATATTTTATTATTATATTTATATTAATAAAATTTATAAAAAAATGATAACAATGAGCTAGGATTAGAAAATAATTATTAAATACTAAAATATCTCTGTGATAAAAATATGGTATTTGTTTCGAATAATAAAACATTTTTTTTTTTTTTTGTTTAATGCAACGAATTATTATTGCAAAGCAATATTGTCTACATTAATTCAATCATTTGTTTTTTCACAAATAAACTCATTATTAAATTTTATAAAATTTACAAAAACAAAAAAATCAAACGGTTTTGATTAATGAAATTTTGGAAATGAATTTTTATGTTAATTAAAATACATGATTATTTGGATTTGATAAAAATGCTTGTAATATTTTTTGTGAAAGTTAATATGGAGAAATAATAATACATTGGATTAGTGTTATAATACTTGAGGGAAAAAAAGAGAATAAAACAAAAAAAAGTGATTATAAACTAACATCGTACAAAATCAACAGTCTGGTTAGTATGCATATTTTGATAGGTAGTTCTAACTCTTTCTTTAATTGGATCTGTTGGATCTTCGGAATAATTTCTGAACTGACTCTCCAATTTTCCCGCATACACGGCTTCCGGACGGAGTTTCTCGGACGGGTCGAGAAGAGTAGTTTGAATGTTGTTCGGTCCATGAAACTGAAACAATCATATAATATATATACATTATTTTTAATCATACGATACCTGTGAATTAATTATAACAAATATTAATTAGCTCTCTAGTTTTGTTATAAATTATCTCTATTTATTTAATTTATTGTTTACGATTCAATGTTAACGACTACACGTTATCTTACTGATTCAAGGACTTAAAAATAATCTTTTTTTTTTTGGAAGAAAAAAAAATTTTTACTCCTAAAACTTTATAACCTTGAAATATTTTGCAAAATAAATTAACATTTAAAATTAAGTTTATTAATTTATGGTTGTTCTTACCCTGGTAAGGCTGTTGAGCTGCACGGTAAGTCATTATAGTAAACATGATGATGATTATAATGATGAAATATTCAAGAGAAATCGATAAATTTATATAAAAAATACTTTATAATAAAAAAATATAATTTTATGTATATATATTTATGGGGCGAGAGTGACTTATTGTCAGGGAACCTCTGGCCCCAATATATACAGTTTTTTATTTTCGAGAAGAATTTTCGACGGACTTGTTGAATCTGATAACAAACGCAAAGACTTTTTAGTCCTTGCGCGAAATAAATAACTTGTTATCGATGTATTTAACAACTCAACAAGAGAAGCCGGGAAGCAAAACTTTACTGAGCTCTAGCGTCTACGTGTCTTTACTTTAATACTTTAACCCCACCTAAATTTATTTAACAAATATGTATATATAGGTATACCTATATAAGATACTTTTACTATTACTACTGCGTGGCAAGTCGAGCCCAAGAGATAATCAACGTACAAAGACTTTTCTCCCCTCTTTTACATCATTTACGATAAATTTATATGTACGATCTTTGTTGTAAACATCACATGTGCTCTATTATCTTTCTTTGGTTAACTTCAGTTCATAATATATATGTATGTTGAAATATATTTAAAAAAAAAAATACATATCTATATACACATGTATGAATGTATAGCAAGTGTAAATGACCGTATACACCACGTGCTAAAAACACGACTCTTCTTAAGAAAATATTTTAATATGAGTTCAAGGCAACATATATATATATATATATATATATATAGGTATACAATTTAAAACTCGAAGAAATGAAAAAAGATTTGAATAGTTATCGATAATTATCATTATAAAAAAGTATTATAAGTATTATATTAAAATAAAAATTAGATAATGGACAAGCAAATCGAAACTTGATATATCTGCTTTTCACTGCTCTTTTAATTCTCATAATTGTTGTAATTGGAGATACCATTATGAGGATATTATAAATTACAAAATTTTATAGAACTACTAATAAGTGTTATACTTAGATATTAGTTTTTAATTTATTCTGAAATTGTTTTTTGTAATAAGAAAAAAAAACGTTAGTTAAATTATTACTCCCATTGATACTTCCCTCCCCTATAAAAAAAATCCATGTGGAATTACATCGTAACCCATCGGAATCCATGTAGAAAAATATAAATTTGTGTAAGAATCCATAGGAATTAATATAGGAGTGAATGAATTTATATAAGAATGCATGTAGGAAACTCACATAGGAAACTTTCTGGATTCCCATATAGGAACTTGGATGCATTGGTTTCTTTGTGGGAAATTCATATAAAAATTTGGGTTTCTACATAATTAATTTCTATAGAATTCGGAGTATCTGGATTTCTATGTCTATCGTCGATTGATACGAGTATATGAATCTATGCTGGATTTCTATAGGAAGCTATATGGAAAATCAATCTGAAAACGCCACATGGAATCTAGGCTGGATTCCCATATGGATATTTTTTTGATAGGGTCTTTAATGTCTTGGAGCTTGAAAGAATTGCCTTTATTTAAAATACACTGGTCACAGAAATTAAGGGATAGAAAAAAAATCCGAAATTTTTAGGTGATTTTCAACATGCTGTAACTCGGTGAAAAATGGTCGTATAAAAAATCTAAAAAAAGCAAATTGTAGCCTCAAGTTTCTAGTTTTCAGATCTGGACCTCAAAATTTTTTATCATGTACGGTTCCGGAGTAATCATAAGAAAACCAACGAAAAAAAATTTTCAAAATTTTTGCTGGTCTTTCAATACCTCTATGGGCGACAATAAATTTTTTTGAATAATCCGACTGTCTGACTTTTCTCGGAAATTTTATGCCCTTTAATTTGGTGGCCTTAAAAAGTCTCTACGACGATTTGGCGCCGAGTTATCATTGATCAAAGCAAAAAAGTCCATTTTGGCTTTGATAATCAATAACTCCGGATGTATTGGTCGTACAGAGAATGGAAGCAGGGTTTTGAAAACTGAAAAACATTCTCTATAAGGCAAAATTAGTGGCATTTGATAGAAAAATTTTTTTTAAAGCGATATTGTTTGGTAAAAAACAGGTCAAAATTCACAAATTTAAGGATATTCGGAAATCTTGCTATAACTTTGGATATGAAGGATGAACAAAGAATATCTTCGACTTTTGTTCAACCTCAAAGTGTCCTGAAAAAACCCTGAAAATTTCAAATCGCTGCGATTTTTCTTTCTTAGTGCCCCGAAGCTTTAAATTTATCGATTTTGTCAAAAATCACCATAATTGGTAGTTTCTCGGTTTTTGTTCATTTTTTCGATTTGAAAATGTTTTTTTTACCGATAATCTTCATTTCTTCGATCAAAAAGATCGATTATCGAAAAAAATTGAAAAAAAAAATATTGAAAAAAAATTTTTTTTTTTTTCAAAATTTTTTTTTTCAAAAATTTTTTTTTTTCAAAATTTTTTTTTTTGTTGTATCTGCAATAATTCATCATTGTCAAAAAAAATTCCTAATATTTTTTTTACCGCTGGCATTAGAGTTACCCAAAGGGTATGTTTGTTAAGTTGACATTTGAAACAGATGCAGTTACAGCGGTAAAAAAAATTTTAGGAATTTTTTTTAACAATGATAAATCATTGCAGATACAACAAAAAAAAAAATTTTGAAAAAAAAAAATTTTTTTTCAATATTTTTTTTTTCAATTTTTTTCGATAATCGATCTTTTTGATCGAAGAAATGAAGATTATCGGTAAAAAAAACATTTTCAAATCGAAAAAATGAACAAAAACCGAGAAACTACCAATTATGGTGATTTTTGACAAAATCGATAAATTTAAAGCTTCGGGGCACTAAGAAAGAAAAATCGCAGCGATTTGAAATTTTCAGGGTTTTTTCAGGACACTTTGAGGTTGAACAAAAGTCGAAGATATTCTTTGTTCATCCTTCATATCCAAAGTTATAGCAAGATTTCCGAATATCCTTAAATTTGTGAATTTTGACCTGTTTTTTACCAAACAATATCGCTTTAAAAAAAATTTTTCTATCAAATGCCACTAATTTTGCCTTATAGAGAATGTTTTTCAGTTTTCAAAACCCTGCTTCCATTCTCTGTACGACCAATACATCCGGAGTTATTGATTATCAAAGCCAAAATGGACTTTTTTGCTTTGATCAATGATAACTCGGCGCCAAATCGTCGTAGAGACTTTTTAAGGCCACCAAATTAAAGGGCATAAAATTTCCGAGAAAAGTCAGACAGTCGGATTATTCAAAAAAATTTATTGTCGCCCATAGAGGTATTGAAAGACCAGCAAAAATTTTGAAAATTTTTTTTCGTTGGTTTTCTTATGATTACTCCGGAACCGTACATGATAAAAAATTTTGAGGTCCAGATCTGAAAACTAGAAACTTGAGGCTACAATTTGCTTTTTTTAGATTTTTTATACGACCATTTTTCACCGAGTTACAGCATGTTGAAAATCACCTAAAAATTTCGGATTTTTTTTCTATCCCTTAATTTCTGTGACCAGTGTATAATAAATAAAAACATATGGGTAGTAGGTACTGTTTTTTGCCAATTTTGGACACTTGAAAAATTTAAGTAATGTGATTTCTTAAATCTGTAATGACATAATTAATTTTCTAAATTTTTTCAAAGATACTTGTATCTCACTATTACGAAAGAAGTTTTTGTTTTATACTTTTTCATAAATTAAAAAAAAAGTATTAAATGTCTAAAAATGAAGCAGTAGCCACCAATGGTACTTCTACCCTATTTACAATTTAGTTCAATTTATTTTTGATCATATAGTCGTACTTGATCGAGAAATACTTCTTTAGGTTAAATGTGTTCACAGTAATTGATAAAGTGATTTTCCTTCTGAAAACCAGTAAAGCGATTTTTAAAAAATGATTACTATTTTTAGTTTTTTCTAAAATTTTCGAGATAAAATGATTTAAAAAATGTTCAGTTTCAAAAGTTATAGACATTTGGAGTCGAGCACGTGTTTTGATCAAACTCCTCTTCTATATCTCGAAAATCAATCGTTTTTAATAGATAAAGACTCAATTTATTTATGATTAAAAATATCTATAAAGATTCAGACTATTGAGATTTATCTAAAACTTCATTTTTTTTTTAAGGTCGGTTAAAAAATTTTGACATATTCCTCAAAATTTATGAAAGCCAAAAATTAAGATTCTTTAATACTTTTTTTCGTCATTTATCTGACGCTCGGTTCAAAAAATTTTTTCTCGCCCTAAGAAAATTTTCAATTCACAATTTAAAAAATTTTTTTAGGGCAAGCAAAAATTTTCGTAGGACGAGTAAAAATTTTTGTGCCAAGAAATCCTTTTTTTCTGTGTAGTGAATGAACACGACCAATATACATGAACATTATTCAATTTTTACCAACATAATTTAGATATTAATTATAATTAAGTAAAGAAAATATTCCATTGCTGTTTGGTTGACAGCTTTTAGATCTTCAATTTTAATATTGTTGTATCCTTATACATTAAAAAACTGAAAAATTACGACCCTTCGTTAAGCGTTCATTTATTGGCTCAGTCACCCTGTGACCAATTGTGGTTCTCAACACACTAAGTAAATTTCGGTCAAGGAAAATAACACTCCCGTTGTTATTTTAATAACAAACTTTTCAGAATTCATTCAAAAAAATGTTTTATTTTTAAAACAATTGACCAACATATTCTGAAAGAGTTTGATCAAAAGCATTTTTTATTCTGATTAATGTCAAGATATTTTAATTATCAATTATAAAAAAAAATAAAATAAAATAATCGGTTTAAAGGCTTGATATTATCCAATACTTAAAAATGATTGACGATAAACTGTTAGCTCATAAACATCATTTATTTATTTCCAAACTGACCGCAATAATTGTCATGAAAGTTTACGGAACTCATAAATTTATTAGAGCGAAAAATTAATGTTGTCAATTTCCCGCGATAAAAATTGAAATACTCAAGAAAAAAAAAATAATGAATAGTCATTTTTGTCATATTTTTCAAAGCACGAGTTTCAAAAACAGATGTCGACATTTCGAAATCTAAGGGATTGTTTTTTATTATTCTTGAATAAACGTCTTAATTAAAGCGGACATTAAAAAACACGTGCATGCAAAAAATAATCAAATCTTATAGTCTTGATGAACCATTTCGATTGACCCAAATCGCATTAAAATCAGTCGATTCTTTTAAAAGATAATGTATAATTAAAAACAATTTGTTCATTAAATTTCTAATGGAATAATCTGCAAAATCTTAGACAAAATAGCCCGAAAATCATTCGATCTATTTCTTTCGATAATTATTATCCATTTTTTTAAGAATCATTATCATCAGCGAATTAGGTTTAAATATCTTGTCACTCCAAAATTTCATATTAATCGTAATTCTCTGCTATTTTTGTTGGATATCTCTAAAAGTATGTGAATTGAAAGTTGAAAAGTCAAAAATTTTAAATTCATAACAAACGTTTTTGAACTTTTTGAGCTCGAAAAAAATATAATTAATCATGTTTTCGTGCTTGGAATTACCGTACCCGTAGGGTCAATTTTTTTGAAAGTTATTTTAAATCCAATCAGCTTATCTAAACAAGATTCTTCGCTATCAAAAGAGTTCATAAAACCTATATATGACTGAATTCCGAAATTAATCAGATTTTTAATTTACGAAATATTAAAACAACAAAATTTTTTTAATTATATTTTTTTTTGCATTTTTTTTTTTTTTTTACAAATAACTAGTAAATTATTTATTTAGTCAATATCCACATTTAATTAGATTTAAGTTGAAATAAACTTTTTTTATCACACAAAAAAAAAAAAAAAAAAAAAAAAAAAATCCCTTTTTGATGTTCTGTAATAGTCAGTAGAACTCTTTCGAGTTCTGTTCTGACGAATTCTGACGAAAGAAAGTATTCTTGAGCTCAAAGGTCTTGAAAATCTAATGCTTTAAAGAAAATAGTATTGAGTACAATGAGCTCAAAAACATATTTTTATGAAAATGGATTTTTATTTCTTAATAAAAACACAGTAAATCAAAACTTTCTTCACGTTTTTTCTCCAACAAATTAATATTTTCTAAAAAATATGAGTATAGGTTGCTAGATTATGTATTAATGCATCAGGCCTCGATTCTTTGTTTGTGTTTGTCATAAAAAATCGTGAAATTTTTATCTTATATTTAAATGAAAATTCAAATGATATACTTACAGATAATTTGGATGCCATATTACGTAATATTAATAAAATGCACTCCGAGTAATTGATATCGCGAACTGACACTAATCTCACTAACTGTCGATCTTTTATAAATCCGTCCACTTTACCCTTGACATCGCCAATATCTTAAAGCTTATCATCTTATTGATAAAAAAAAATTTTAATATTTAAAAATTCATAATCTATTTCACCAGTGGAAAAGGAAAATTTCCAAAGCTTTTATCAAATCGATAGAAAGTTTTTTCATGCATAAAATCATCGCGACAATTATTTTAATAATTTTAAATTTCCATCAATTTTATTAAATCTTTGCAGTAATATTTTACTCGCTCTTATTATCATAAATAATGACTTAGTTTTTTATTTTTATATTTTCCTATCATAATATACGATAGTTATATTTTTTAATGGCCTTCAAAACATACAGTTTATTATGACATTTATATATTTAAAACGTACTTAAGCTCTCATAAATTATAATCACAATTTAAGAGTCACCCAAACGTACGTAATATGATTTAATAATCCTTTTAAAATACATTCGTATTATTACAATAGAAGTTGCCTAGCTAAGTCTAACAATAAAAATAAATTATTTGCGTTATAGTAACATTAATGAAATAAGTACTCTTTCTAGATTATATTTATTGTGTTTTAATTCAGTCTATTAGAATCACTCGAGCAACATTTTTTTAATTTTTTTATTTGGCGTGGAAAATGAGTTGATCAAATCAAGCATTTAAATATGTAAATATTTTTATATAATTAATGTATGTAGTTCATATTTTGATATTACAAATTTAAGATATTGAAAATTTAGGCCATCAATATAAATTAATGTATACTCATTAAAAATATGACATTTATTTTTAGTCATATTTCATTTAAAAATATGTGTTTTTAATTTCATATTTTATGTGTACATTTTTCAATTAATGGATGCCATGATAATTTCCTAATGATAATGTTGACGTCGAAGATAAGAATTTAATGTATATTAATTCTACTATAAAAAATATATTATCAAACTGATAGTGATTGTGACGCACTTATTAGTAAAATAAAAATAACAAAAAACTATTTCTTTTTTTTTTTTTTTTATGAATGTTGTATTAAATCTTTTGACAAGCATATATACAAATTTATATGAATATCTCATTTAAATTTTATTTTTTTTATTCAAGATGTGTTTGAATCTGAATCATTGGAATCATTTGGATTTCGTGAATGTCTTGTACTTCTTCGACTCTGTGATCTTGATCGTGATCTATGTCTTGACGTAGATTTTTTACTTTTCTTCACTCTGTGGGATCTTGAAGCACTTGGACTGTCATAATTACTGTGATTAAAATTAAAATTAAATTTTTAATTAAAAATTATTTTAATATTTTAAATAACAAAATAATTATTCAATAAATATTTATATTTACCTTCTATGAGAACTTTTCTTTTTCTTGTGTTTTTTGTGAAATCTATGTCTGTCGGAGTAACTGCGGCTTCGACTTCTTGATCTTGAACCAGATCTTGATCTTGACATTGACTTTAGTCTTGAGCGTTTGGCCCCAAGATCAGCGCTCTTAAGTCTATTCATTAATGAATTGTGACTTGAACGCGAATCCTCAACTTCCTCAGGCGTAGGCGATGGAATCGAATGAATTTCATCCAATTCATCTTCCATCCTCATTTCAGCATTTGATTTAGATAATGCAGGTGCTTGAATTTGGCTAAGAAACATAGCGGCTTTTTTCTTTCTTTCAAGTTGAAGCTGCTTTTCACGTGAACTGGATGCAAGTTTATCTCTAGCAGCAGCAGCAAGTTTGTCTTTGAGTTTAGTTTCTATCGATTTATATTTTACTTGATTCTGACAATCTTCAAGAATATCATCAGTGAGATCAACCAATTCTTTTTCTTCTGTTTCATTATTCGAAGTTATTTCTAATTTATTTATTTCTTTTTCTTGCTTTACTGAAGAATTTTCTTCATCAAGATTAGGCATAGGTGAATTTGATTTAGAATTATTAACTTCTTTTTTTTCATTTTCTTGTTCATCATCACTCTCTTCCATTGGCAAAGCACTACGTTTTTCCATCACAGTTGTGTCACTGTCCTTTGGTTTTTTAATAGAAAACGATACTGTTGTAATTTGTTTGTCTCCTTTTTTCTTAGCTTGAATCATCTTTACTCTCTTTTGTACTTCTTCCATTCTCTGTTGTTTTTTTTGAAGTTCTTCTAGTTTTTTCTGTTTTTCTTCTTGTGGTTCATGTTTACGTAACAACTCCTCTTCAGTAAGTGCTTTAGAATTAGCACCACCTTCATAAATTGTTAACTTATGTGCGTAATAACCATGATATTGATGCGATAGCTCAAGAAAGTTAAATCTAGCATCGCCTTTTGCTTTTACAATAGCTTCAAAATCGCGACCATTTTTCGCAACATAGCTGGCCATCTTATCAATTATTATTTGTACATCAGCAGGTGGGACAATAAAAGACGGCCTACTTAAAGGCTTAGGTGGAGTTGGTCCATAAGGTACTAATGGCGCTGGAGATTCTTTTATTGTTGGTGTCAATGGAGTATCGATAGGTATTGATGGTGATTGAACTTGTCCATTTGGGCCATAAATTACTGGACCATGAGAATATTGCTGTGGTATTGGTGGATAAGGTGCGTAACTCTGTTAATAAAAAAAAAAAATTTATTGATTTTAATATAAGTTAGTATTAAAAAAGTTTTATAAATAAGGAATAAATTTTTTAAAATTTTACCTGTGTTGATACTGGTGGACAATATCCAGATGGTGGCACTTGTTGAGCCGGTACTTCAGGTGAAAATGGTGGATTTCTGGATTGCGGAGGTTTACCCGTAATTTTGTTCACCAACATAGAATACGCACAATCTGCTGATGGTTTGTATTGTATACTCGGTATACTGGGTGCCTGTTGAACAATTTAAAAAAATAATTAAATTTTAATCATATGAAAACCACAAATTAATTTTCTAAACTTGATCCGTCAAGCGATACTTGTATTAGCGAAATTTTTTAATTTTATTAATTAATAAAATTAAATTTGAAGCTATTTATAAATATGAAAATAATAAATTACATTATTTAATATTATTTTTTCGCTACAAATATCGTAAGATCGATCATATCGCGTAATGCGTAGTGTGGTTTAAAAAAAAAGCAAAGGACGCAACAGTGGATCCAAATGCATACCAGAACCAGCCCTGGAAACAGAAATATTTCAGATTTAAATTAGCAGAGTGAGAACAATAAATGATATTTTTCATTATTATAAACTCGTAATTCGAAGGCTTGTTTTTTTTTTATTGGATAAAATTCGTAATAAAAAGAAATGATATCTTGTAATATAATTTATCTTTCATCAAATTCATTGCACAAACCTCCGATAAGAACTGCGTCATTTAAATGTCAATAAAGTTTTCAGCTCCGTACTCACCAAACAGAGACAATAAACTCAATGGACATTTTATATTTTATTTTAAACTTTATTATTAGTTATTATATTATATAACTTAAACTTCCATCAACCTACCGCTTCAACTTTAGTCATTGATGATGCAAGACTAGGGTGCAGATAAGGCTCATCATTTTCATCAGACTCTTCGTCAGACTCTAAAATAATAAATATTAAATAAATAAAATTTATATAAGCAATATATTTATAAATATTTCTCTGAATTATAAAACATACCAAGTTCTTCTTTCTCTGGTTGTTTTTCAGGATTATATTTTCCTTGTTTTATTGCATCAAGTACAAGTTTATAATAAGAATGAAGTGCTCCTTCTATTGAAAGAAATGCGAATTGTGGATTATTAGATTGTTTTGCTTTTATTAATATTTCCATTTGACTGCCTTGGCGGCTTATGAACAACGCTGTTTTAGTAATAATAGCGTTGAGTTTTTGCGTTTCTGGCTGTAAAAATAAATTTTTATATTTAGTATACATGCATAATTATTTAGTAATCAATCTTATTCTATTTATATATACATATATTTTATATTTACCAAAACCATTCCTTCTGGCGCCTCTATTTCAGATGGAAGAACAAAAGCTTGATCATCATCATCTTGTGAACCATCTGATGGTTTTGGACTCATTGAGTCTTCACCTACACCCGCATGATTATCTTGATCATCGTAATTGTAAGCTACTTGTCCATAAGTATTATCACTTCCCAAGGCTTGATGTAGTCGTTTTATTTCTTCCTCTACAAAGCAACAAAAAAAAAAAATTATTGTATCAAAATAAAAAGTATTTTTAATTAAAATTTTTCAAAATTGTAACTTACCATGATACATTAATTCTTCAGCATCATTATTGTAGAGAGACCGATATCTTTCTTCGTCACAAAGTTGCTCAATTTTAAATTCATCTTCTGTAAGTATGGTACGTGCGTCAAAACCACCCGGTGGCGGCTCGTGAACTCGCAAATCCGCCAGTGCCCCGCGTCCATCGTATCTAAAGACACATAAAAATTGAGTTAGAGTTTTATAAATAATTATTTTATCAATAGATCATTATATATTAATCCCGCTCGGCATCTGAAAATAAAAAAAAAAAGTTAGTGATAAAAAAGTCCTGTCTTTGTTGTAAGCTGCAATAATGGGAAATAAGTACAAAGGAAGTATATTTCTTTTTTTTTTTTTCTTTTTTTTTCAACGGTAGGCCAGAGGGATTGATTTTCAAGATTATGCCTTAAAAAATACATAAATTTAAAAAGTATAAATTTAAATAATTAGAAAGGAATAATAAAATTTTATAAAATAGCAGGAATAAAAAAAGGATTTACATTTTTTATTGTAAATAAAATAAATAAAATTATTAATAAATAATATAATTAATAATCATAATAATAATTATTATTATAAATTGGGGGAAAAAACTCTAAACCATTCACTCTGTACCACGCCGTATTGGTGAAGTTTGGACATTAATACATACCGTGCCGAGCAATCGTAAAAAATACGATCCCCGGCTGCCGATTGACTCTTTACCCTGTGTCTCTCACCTTGCTGGAGGGAAGCTCGGTGACAACAAGGATACTTCTTGAAATTTCACAAGGATTCAAGGACCCCATTTGTCACCTGTGCCGGGCGCGCCACACTGGAAGAAGGTAGTTCAGCGTAACACCTGCATAAATCTTAAACAGTCTCCAGATTTTTTCTTATCCAAAATTTAATCTCTCGGACATCATTAATCAGTATTTTGAAGAAGCATTTTTTTTAAATAGAATGTCACAATCTCTGATTATCTATTCTCCATCAGCGTCCTCTTGTCACTGTTGGTCATACCTTTACGTATTTAAAACGTACTGGTGCGTTAACAAGAAGAAAATAATAGTAATTATATCCTAGACGTTAGATTTGATTCTAGGTTATAAAAACGGACCTGTCTATCTTTAATGTGTTATCAGCCATCCACGGTATCAAATGCTTCCCGTGATCAATCATTTTCGCCTTCTCATCGTCTCGAAATAATTTGCAGCTGTATCCAAACACCAATAGCTCCTGTGGTTCCTCTTCATTATTTTTTTTACGTAGAATTCCAGAGTCAACAAGCCATCGATGATTTTTCGACGCCATTCCTGTGGAAACTGAATTAAAAATCGAGAAACTCGAAGAAAAAGATAAATTACTTCTACACACTTTTATTATTTCTATATACATGTGTACTACTCTATCATTATAGATGTCATTAGTTGTTTGTTCATTTTGCGCATGTTCAAAATTATTACATCTCCTTCATCAATCTTTGATTTCCGATTTTTAAAATAAAAACGAAAACTATATGAGTGTGTGAGTGTAGCAGACATTAGACAATTTATAAATTTAAAAGAAATTAATTAATTAATTAAAATAATTAAATTGAATAAAATACGCGTACGGATTTTACATTTATATAAATATGCATTTTTCATTTTTTACTCAACTTACACTTTATTCATTTATTATAAAATTAAAAAAATTGACAATTGTCAGCTACATTCACACTCATCTAAATGTGCGTTTTTTCAAATTCATAATTTTTTTTCGTCTGATTAATTAGTTTACTTTCGATTGCTTCAGTTTTTTTTTTACTGTTATTTTATCAATTTTACTTTTTTTTTTTTTAATTAATTAATTAATTTTATTTTTAATGTTTCACCCGTTATATATACATATAATATAAGACAATTAAATAACATATTAATTTAATAAACTAGGTATGTGTGCATTGCGAAGAAAATTACAATATTTAACAACAATAATCGGTACATGTGCATATAACAAACGAACGCACTTAATAATGCAGCTTATTAAAGTCCCACCAATGAACACACGTGTAAAAAATTATGATATTAAAAGTAGCAGACAATACAAAACATATTTCGTTTAAATGAACAACTAAAATACTTATAGAAAAAAAATTAATGATCCTGAAGTTAGCAGACAATTAGTTTTTTTTTAATTTTTTTTTTTCAACAAATCAATTACAAAAAAGCAAAAACTAAAAATATGCACATGTAGAAAATTTAAAAAACTACAATTTTTTCAAATATTTTTTTTTTTATAATTTATTGTTTAAAAAAAAAATCTTAAAATTATTAAACGTTGGCTAACTTCAGTATCATAAAAATTATTAGAATTGCATATCAAAAACTTTAAAAAATTTTTTTGTACATATTCTAAAAATTTAATTTTACTTACCTATAATTTATTTATAAAACTTACAAAATGCTCTGATGTCTGCCACTTTTATTATCATACAAAATTAACGCTGATTACTATCACAGCAAATTCTAAATGAAAATAAATTAAAATTTGGTTTTCATTAAATTTTTGATTACAAAAAAAGTAATACTCAAATTTACCTTACAGAAAACAGTTTAATTAAAAAAAAATTATTTTTTTTTATTGTTATATTAAGGGCCAGTTTTTCAAACCGGGTTTATTTTCAATCCAGGTTTAAATTATTATCATTGCTGGTATATTATTATATCTATATCTTATTAATGTATAGATATACTAGCAATATTAATTTAAACTCGGGTAAAGTAAACCAGGTTTAAAAAACTGGCCCTAAGTGTGGTACAAGCAATATATTTTCATAGATTATCCTTAATAAATTATAATTATCTAAAACTATAATTTTATTTATTAACAATTATAAATAAATTACAAAATTACAATCATTATTTATTATTTACATTATCAAATTTTTCTCGTAAATATTTGAGTCCTTGGGCTATTTTATCACTATCTAAATCTCTTTTGTTTTTACTTTCTATCTCTTCACTTTCAGCAGAAGTATCACTTGGAAGTGGAATTTGTGACAGAATTGCATAGTTGTCAATTACTGATGTCGGTGGCATTGGCCCAATAATTTCTGAATCATCGTCACCTGAGTCAACACTTAAACGATTAGGAACGACGGCAGGATGAACTTCCCAAAGTGAGTGAGGGAGTGTAGAGGTATTGGATGAAGATGGAGGTACAGAATATATCGGTGGAGGAGGTTCTGAAAAATTGATTGCAGAAATATCTGGTGGAGTTGATATACGCGATGATAATGTAGAATTTTTGTCTTGATCATTTGATGAATCAGGAAAAATAATTGGGTCTACAGTTTTTATTTCTGTCTTGTTGTCATTATCATCACCAGTATCTGGACCAGTTGATTCCCACAAATCTGTAGGATCTGGTCCATTAATTTTAAGTCTCAGAGGATCATCTTCATTATCAAGTTGTTTTGCTACTAATTGATAGTCTCTATTGTGTTTTAAATATCCTCCACTTTTGAAATTATCATAAGCTGGAGCAAATTCACCATGACGATCTTTTCGACGTTTTTCAATCCATTCTTCTTGTGACAATTCACGCCAACTAGGACGTTTGCCTAAAAGTTCTCCAAATGCTTTAATCTTATCTTCAATTGTTTTCAAATTATTTTTTTCTTGGTCAGAATCTCTTGAGTTATCTGTTTCCTTAGAAATTTCTGGTTCAGAAGTAGTAGAAAGAACTGTTTCATTATTAGGAATATCATTTGTTTTATCTGCTTCAGTTGAAGTGGATCCAGCTATCGTTGATTGAGTTTCCTTAGCAATTTCTTCTTCAGTTGGCTCTGGTGGAAGACCAGCTCTTATCCTCTGTCTAATTCTTGCAGCTTTTAATCTATTCTGCTCCATTTTACTTTTTAATTCTTTAATTTCTTGAACTTCTTTTTGTCTTTGTTCAGTTTCTTTCCTTAGTTTAGCAAGATTAGCTTGTTGTTTAGCTCGCTCATCTTCATCTTGAGAAAACGCATAATAACCAACACCATGAGCTCGTGCTTCATCAAACAAAATATCTTGATAATGAATATCTGATTTATGAGTTAGTTTTTCTGTTTGTTCTTCCCATTTTTTTCTCATTATTTCTATTTCCGGTTCTTTTTCCGGTGGAATAAATTTGTACTGTGGTTTATTATTATTTTCATTTTCAACTGGTTTTTCAACAATTTCATCTTTTATTAAATTATCTTTTTCTTTCATTTTAGGTAAATCTTTTCTCAAACATTTTCTCGTACGTCCAAAACAATCTTGATACTCAACCCAGTCTTCTTCAGGATCCGAAGCTAAATCATTGTAATCTTCTTCATGATAAATTTCACTGTCCGATTCATCTGATTTATTTGAAAAATCAACCAAATAACGATCATCATTATCATTATCACCACCATCATATCCTTGCTTTTTCAATTTGTCATAAAGTCTAGCTTTGGCTTCAAGCATATATTTTGATTTCTTTAACAAATTTATATCTTCAATTTCAGTTACTTTTTCTGGTTTGTTTAGTTTTTTCTCTTCTTTATTTTTAATTTTTTTCGTTTTAACTTTTGGCTTTGGTAAATTTGTTTTTGTAAAATCCATTTTAGCTTTTGCTTCTTCAACTTCTGCATGTTTACGTAAAAGTTCTGCTTTTAAACCAACTAATGATGAATAATTGACATTTATTTTTTTACTATTATTCATTGTTATTTTAAATTTGTTTTATTTATTCAATAAATACAATAATAAACGTTTATTTACGTTTTTTAAGGGTTATGTTGATGTAAATAAATTATTTTATTTTAATTTTTTAACTACTGTTGATAAAGTCAGCATTCAATGGATCGGTTGATAAAATTCCAACAGAATTAATTTCCAAAACACCCGTGAATAGGAATGATACTGAAGTTAGCCGACGTTTAATCATATTTTATTTTTTTTTTTAAAACGATAAATTATAAAAAAAAAAAATATTTACAAAATTTTACCTATTGCTTTTGTAATTTTCTATATGCGCATATTTTTAGTTTTTTTCTTTGTAATCAATTTGTTGAAATAAAAGATTCTAAAATTTTTAATTGTCTGCTAACTTCAGGATCATGGACAAGAACTGTGTGATTGGTTGGATTCAAAAACAAAATTTGTAACGTATAATAGAAATAACAATGAATGAGGGCCATAACATAAAATGAATTTACCACATTTATTAAGTGCCATCGAAATAGTGTAGAGTTTTGTGATTCGTGAATTTGATGTTTTATTCATTATTAACAAACTGTTATGATAGAAATATTATTAATACGTTAATTTTGAATTTAAATTTGAGTGAAAATAATTTATTAAGATAATTAACCCAATTGAAGAAAGTTTAATTGATTTTACAAAAGACATTTTTATTTATCATTTTACATTCCAACCATAAAACGACCGTTACGTTTTAAAAATTATTTTATTTTATTTCAACGTAATAAATCATGGGTAATTTAACGAGTAAATTATTCTTAAACGATGAAGAAGGCAAATCAAAACTACCGAGTCATATTAAAATGGGAGTAATTGAAAAAAATCAAGAAAAGCATCAATGTACTCCGGTCATGACAAAAAAAAATTTGCCAGCTGATCCACGATCTGCTACTGCTGGCATACATAGGACTCCAATTGAGGTAATTTATTTAAATTTATAAAATATTAATTTTTGTTATCATTAAATAAATTTTTAGAAACAATAAGTAAATTTTTTTTATTGTAATTTTAAATTATTTTGTAGCTTGATGTAACTCCTACTGCTGTACCTAGACGAGTGGCAAAAGCAATACCTAAATACTTACAATCGAAACAATATCTTGAGACTGATATCGATAGTGTTATGCCATCATTATCATCAACACACAAAGTATTAGATCCTCGATCGCCTAACGCTCCTTGCACACGAACTCCTATTATGGTAAATGAAACTTTTACATTTAAATAATTAATATTATATATTTACGTTAATTTTTTTTTGTTTTATTGTTTTTAGGTTAAACCTTCATCTGATTATTTGTCTCCCGTTGTATTGATAAAAGAAGCACCAGAAATGGATACGCCAAAAACTTCTGTCAACGTACTTGATCCACGTTCACCGGCAATCAATTTCGATAGAACACCAATTTTAAAACCTAAATCACCTAAACGTAACGATTCACGTGTTCAACAAAATAACTCAATTGAATGTGGCACAGAATTATCAAACCCACAATTGACTTATTGTGAAACTACAAGTGATTTCAATGTATCTGAAATTCAAGTTCTGCCTGAAATTATTTCTCACCACCAACAACCATCAGATTTGAAAAAACGTTTAGAATTGAATGATGAATTTAATAACAGTTTTGACGATTGCTTGTTTACTAAGTGTAGTTCTGATGAAAGTGATTCAGAAGAACAATTAACTGTTATTCCTAACGTAAAAGCTGTGAAAACAAACGAACAATTGCCATTCACCCGTGATACAATGGAACAAGAATTAACGTGTGACAGTAAACAAATTCAAAAAATCGATGAGAATCTAGAACATGTGTCTATTGTTACAAATACAATAAATAAAAAATCTAAGATTGATACTGAAGAAAAAATTCGTATTTGGAGAGATTCAATATCACCCGAACTTCTTGAAGAACCAAAATCGAAAACCATAATACCTAAAGCCGAAGAAATTATTATTGAATTTGATAAAGACAAATCTATTATTAAATCCGATAAGACTGATAATGTTTTGACCGAAGTCATTGATGAAAATACAAATAATAAAGGTCCTGTTGTAAAAAAGAAGAAGACTGTACACAAAAGAAAAGATTCTAAGCCATTATTAAATGATAAAAAGTTATCCAACACCGTTGGAGTACGTACACCATTAAGTAATAGATCAAATAGCCGAAAATCTCAAGTTTTATCTAAATCACCTCAACAAATACTTAGAAACAAAGCTCTTTCAGCAAAACCATATCAACAAGAAAATACACCCCCACGTAGTAAAAATTTAAACTCTAAAATTAAGTCGAGCAATGCACATTGGGATTTAGATAAAACTGTTATTATTTAATAATAATTTAAACGTTTATTTTTAATATTTAAACTTAAATTATTGTCTCGTATTTACATCAGTTGTAAACTTTAAATTATTTTTACAACTCCAAAAAATCAATAATTATTGGATCTATTTTATTACTTACATTAATAAATTAACAATGTATTTTTAATCTAATGATATTTAATGACCGTAAATTTCGTTCTTTCTGAAATAATTAATTTATTTATTAACTTTTTTACGTTATATATTTTTTTTTTCAAGTGTACGAGTGTGTCGATAAAATAAATTTTTTTAAAAGAAAAGATGATGCCTCAATTATTGACACTAAGAAATAATCAAAACATAATATATCTAATATTGATAATAGATACATTTTTTTAACGCATTGATACTTCTATCAGTTTAATTAATCGCTTTGATTAATAATAATTTGAATTTTTTAATAAATATAAAGCATGTTATAAAGTAAAATTACTACAATATACCATTTATTGATGTATATATGTCTAGAAAATTTGTAATTGTGTTGCTTTTATGAACGTCTATTTTGTCTAATCTTTTATGATTCTGAAGTTACCAAGCAATCAAAATTTTCCGGATTTTTTTTCAACAAATCAATTACAAAAAGAAACTAAAAAATGCACTTGTAGAAAATTAAAAACTCTACATATAAAAAAATCAAAAAATTATTTGACGTCGGCTTACTTCAGAATCACGATCTTTTATATTATAAATTTAATTTTTAACACTCAGAGAAAGTTGTACTTTTACGATGAAAGTCTTTTTAATTAAAGAAAATTATTTCTTTATAATTATCAAGAATATTTTTTCTTGTATCAAGAATTACATTGATGTCATAAAAAAATTTTTTTTTTATTTCTAGTCGAATCATTTGTTGATTTATCTCAAATGATTAAATTAAAATTAAACTCACTATAAATAATTATTAAGTCTTTTTAAGAAGTTTAAAGAAAATTTAGTAAATAATCGAGTAGAATAAAGCGTCAATTAATTGTGCCGTTCATTGGGTGACCTTTTTTTTAAATTTATTATTATTTGAAAGTCCCGCTCAAAATCATACAATGACGCATGCGCCCAATTAATTCTAATGAATTTACATGTGAACATACTCTTATTTTTTCTTTCGTATCTTTACCTCGCGTGTTTAACCAAATTATTTTCACGTGTTAGTGTTTATTTATAATTAAAATTGAATATAAAAATTATTTATAATTTTATTTATAGTAAATGATAAAATAATAAATTTATTTTTCAATAAAATTAATAATGGTGGTAAAAAAAGTTGAAAAAAATTCAGAATTAGAATTTACTGATAATTATGAAAAAATGAAGGTTAAGAAATCAAAGAAAAGAAAATGTGATCAAGAATTTATTGAAGATAAATATGAAGAAATAAGAGAAAAAATAAATGAAAATGAAGGTAATAAACGAATTAGATATCTTTTACCATTGAAAACTAAAGATGGATCTATTAAGAAACAAGTTATTGAGGAAGAAATTGAAGATGAAGAAGAAGAACAACAAAATTTAAGTGAAAATGATAACAACGATAATGAAGTTGAAAATGACAGTGATAATGAATTTATTGAAAGTTTCAAAATGAAAAAACAAAATGTTAAAACTAAAAAAGAAATGACAGATATTGAGCTTATGGCCCACAGAAGTAGATTATTGAATGAACGAAGAATAAAAATTGGACTAACAGCCAGTAGTATTTTAGAAAATCCTGAATTAAAAATTAATAATTTTACGATTCTCTTGGATTTTATGGAAGAGAAAACTCCCGGTATTGATATTACTATAAAAAAACTTGCAACAGTTTCATTGCTTGAAGTTTTTAAAGACATATTGCCGTCTTACCATCTTCATCAACTCAAACAAGAAGGAGTAAAACGTAATTTTTTTTTATTTTTATTTATTTAAATATTTATTGTTATTTATTATTAAACTTAATCGTTTTTATTTTTAGATAAAAAGGAAACATTTCAGTTACAAAATTATGAGGCTTCATTATTAAGAAATTATAAAAATTATCTACAAAAATTAGAAAAGTTGGCTGAAAAATTAAGAAAAAAAAAAGGCGATACTAGAATTGTTGCTGAACCGGAAATGCAACTTGGAGAACTTGCTATTACATGCATGTGTGATTTATTATCTTCAAATCCATACTTCAATTACTCATCTAATATTGCAAACTTTTTAATTCCTTATTTAAATAACAAACGTCAAAATGTAAGAGAAATAATTGCTAAATGTTTTTCTCAACTATTTAAAGAAGATAAAAAAGCCGAATTAACATTAACGATTGTACGTAAATTAAATCAATTTATAAAATCAAAAGAATATTCATTACATACTGAAGCATTGTCAGTACTTTTGTCATTAAGAATTAGAAATGTTAATTTGGACAAAGAACGTGACGATGAATTGAAACAGAAAAAGTTAATGAGCCATAAACAAAGAATTCTTGCTTTAAGTAAACGTGAACGTAAAAAGAATAAAAAATTAGAAGAAGTTGAAAAAGAGTTGCTTGAAACAAAAGCTGAAGAAAATAAAGCTCAAGCTCACAAAATCTTAACTGAAATTACGACAATTGTTTTTACAATTTATTTCCGAGTTATAAAGAATGCTCCTAATTCTAAAATTTTATCTGCTTGTTTAGAAGGATTGGCCAAGTGAGTATATTTATTTTAATTGAAAATATTGATATTTAAACCGTCTATGGATTTAATTAATAAATTTATTTTATTTAAACAGATTTGCTCACTGCATAAATTTAGATTTTTATCAAGATTTAGTTAATGCCATCAACAAATTATTAGCAGAAGGAAATTTAGGACAACGAGAACAGTTACATTGTATTCAGACAGTATTTACAATTCTATCTGGACACGGGTCATCATTAACTATTGATCCTCACAGGTTATTTTTTTTTACAATATAATTTATTAATATATAATTTAAAAATATTAAGGATGAAAAACATTTTTTTTTAATTCGAAAATGAGACTTAGAGGACATTTATTCAACTTTTTAAAGCTGCCCTCAAAGTTACTGTGCGATTAGTTGCTGAATATCGATAATCAAAGACAAAAGGTTCCTTTTTCATTTAAAGGCCGATAACTCAGCAAAAAACTGTCGTACAAAGACAAAAAAAAAATCAAAATGTAACTAAGTAAATTTGTTAACTGAGCTCTGCATTGGTTTTTTTTTTAATTTTCTCGAATTCGTAGACTCAGAAAACAAAACAAAGAAAATTTTTTAAATTTTTGTCTTGAGCTATTTCTTATGATTACGCAATAACGGTAGCTCGAAAAAATTTTTTGCTAGAAGGTCTTCAAATTAGAAATTTCTAGCTTCAAATTGCCTTTTTAAATTTTTTGATACGACCATTTTTCACGGAAATACAGCCTTAAAATATACTAAGAAATTTATAAAATTTTTTTGTTCCTTTAAATTTTTGGATAAGTGTATTTATTTAATATATTTTATATCTAAATATATAATTTGTTAATATTATAATTTACTTTACAGATTTTATTCACATCTGTATAAAATTTTACCCAACATTGATTTGGGGCGTAATCAAGAAAACTGCGAGATTGTTATTCAATGCCTCACTCAAGCTTTGATAAATCGTAGAAGAAGAGTGACTCAAGCACGTCTGGTGTCATTTATTAAACGAATATCGATGATTACACTACAGTTACAACATCATGGATCTCTGGGCCTACTTGGAATTGTAAAAAAATTATTTCAATTATGTAAAACTGCAGAAATTTTATTAGACACTGATAACAATGTTGGAGATGGAACTTATCAACCAGAATTAGATGATCCGGAGTATTGTAATGCACATCGTGCGGCTTTATGGGAATTGATCGCATTGCAGAGACATTATCATTGCATCGTTCAAAGGATGGCAAAAAATATAACATATAATGTTCCAACTACTGGAGAAGGATCTTTAAATCCAGAAATAGCTAAATTATCACCTGAAGAACTTTATTCTCAATATGATCCGTCAGAAGTGGTTTTCAATCCTGCCGTTCAAATTCCTAAAAAACACACTGCTAAAACTTCTGTTACTTTTAGTGGACATTTTATTGATGGAAAATTCGATGATTATGTTCAAGAAATGAAAGACAAACGTTTATCTACCATAGAAAGCTTAGATTTTTACAAAGCAATTAAAACAAAATAATAAAATGTAAAATTTACAATTTTTTTTTTTTTCGCAATTTGTAAGTAAATTTAATAAAAAAATTGTTTTTAAATATTTTAATTCGTTAACATTTCTTTTGATTAATTAAGAGGTTTTCAATTGAGAGAAAAATAATAAATATTTGATAATTATCTTTATTTTTCTACCGAGGATCAATTAAATATTCAAATTATTGTATAAAAATTATACGTAAAAAAATAATAAGAATTTGTTTCACTTAATGCATATTTTGAATTAATTTTTTTCCATTGCTTCACGAATACGAGCTTTCGCTGATGCGATAGATGTTTGAAGATCGTCACTAGGTAGTAAACTTGTTACGCTAAAAAAATTTTTAAATTTAATTAAAGAATTTTTCTTTTTCCCATTTAGATTAAATTCACTACGCAATTAAAATAATAATTACTTGCTGTCTTTCATAATAATCCGTTTTTTTGTTCCTTGGGTATTGGGAAGCAATTTAATTGTAATACCTTTATCAACTTTCTTTACAGCCGAAAAAATTTTGACATCTTTTATAGAATCGTTAAACTGCGATAATTTTTTCGTATCAATTAATTTCGGCCGTTCAACTCTAACTTTAACACTATCATCAATGTTTCGACCTTTATAATTTTTACTACTTGATTGTAAGTGTAATTCGTGAGGTGAAGGAAGACTTGGTTCGCAAACTGGACGGGGATCTATATTTCTTGGAATTCCATTATAAATACTCGTCATAGATTCACTAGGATAGTGTTTATTCAGTCTTTCTTCTGTTAGCGGTAATGCTGGATACTTCTTTTGTCTATTATATTGAGGCCTGGAATTAAACTAATTAATAAACTTATTCTATTGAACTTCTGAATATATAATTATTATTTCAGTACCTAGCTTCGAATACATCAATTTTTAAATTAGCGGCTTCTTCTTTTTGTCTTTTTATTCTTACTGAAATATCTCTACGTCTCTGAATCAATTTTTTTCTAGTTTCTACAACTGACTCTAATTCTGGAGCATAAAATACATGTAAAATCCCACCAAAAAAATTTTTACCATCCAAAAAACGTTTAGCTATTCTAAATACAAATAATAATTGATATTAATAACATAAAATATTACTTTTAAATTAAGGGCATATTTAGACAGTGTCCCTTACTTTTTTAAAATATCCAATGACTTTCAACTGTCTTAACCGTTTTAATAATTTATTAATTAACTAAAAGAAAGTTAAAGCATTAATTGAAAAAAAGACAACGGAGTTCCAATTTCGCTGAGATATAGATTTGACAAATAATAACATCCAGTTATTATCAATTCGTTGAGTAAATTTTAGTTTACAAAGTTTGACTTTTCAAATTACAATATTGACATGAACATCTGACTGAAATTTATTCAACAACTTTCGTTTAATTTCTCATCGATAACAACAATAAGTAATTTTCTTTCAAATCTATATCTCAGTGAAATGGTAAAACTACGTTGCCTTTTTTTTCACCTAATGCTTTAACTTTTTATTAACTCACTTTTATGTATGTCTGTTCGGGTGGAATTTTATAATTGATTTTGAACTATTTTCCTGATGAGCTAGATACTTGAAATTTGGAACGTAGCTCAGAATTAGATGACAATAAAAGAAAATGAAAAAATAATTATCAAAATAATAAAAAGTTTTCAGTATACCACGTTTTTGAAACAGACTCAAAGGTATAAAACAATATCTCTGAGCTTCATAAAGATTTAAAACCACAGATAGTCCTGAAAATTTATGATTGTGAATTTTTAATAGCTATGATAATACTTGTAAGATTTAAAAAAAAACGTGGGGCGCATGCAATTCATAACTGTAAGAAGTATAGAGAGGAGCTATCAATGAAAAAACTTACAGATTGGTTCATATTATTTGCAGTTTAATAAAATTGTTAGTTGAACTATTATGTATCCATTATCTGTTGCATGCATCGCATGTTTTTGGTTTTAAATCTTACAAGTATTTTCATAGCTATCAAAAATTAAAAATCATAAAATTTCAGGACTATCTGTAAAAAGTTCAGAATCTGTATGTGTTTTTAAATCTTCATGAGGCTCAGAGAAATTATTTTATACTTTTTAGTCCGTTTTAAAAACGTAGTATACTAAAATTTTTTTTGATTTAGCTGATTATTTTTAATTCATTAATAAAATTTGTATACAGTTATGACAGCTGAAAGTCATTGAATATTTTTAAAAAGCAGGGAGCACTGTCGAATAATGCTCTTGAAAACATTTGCGTATAAAGTTAATGTTTTTGTCTACAAGTACAATACCTAGCACTTTGTATTCTTTCATAGCGTACATGGTATGATTCTGTAAAATCTTCATCTGGATAATCATTAATTACGACTAATTCTTTAATAACTCCATAAGGTATAATGATTTTTCTCACATCATCAATTAATTTTAATTTCGGTACACCAGATATTATGATATGTTGTGATTCATCATTGACTGTATAAACCTGTTAAATAGAGCTAAATTGTCAAGGAAAAATTTATAAAAAAACAAACACAGAACAATACATAATCATACTTTTAGTGTTGCAATTAATATAATTAACTTTTATGATTAATAATTTATATTATTAGGATACAATGCTACCTTAATTGCTGTTAATTTTTTTCCTTGTCTATAAAGAGGTCGTGTGCGACATAAATCAAGCTGTATATGATGATCCAATTTTTTAATATTATTTACTGATGATTCAGACATTTTTCATTTATTTATAAAAATTAATAACTATAATTAAATAAATAAATAAATATTTTGTTTACAGCTGATGCTACAACGATTTCTTTGTTTATATTTATTTTTCTGAACACGATTTTATAACCAACAAAAATAAAAAGGGTAATTTCTAATTAAGCGGGAAATTTAAATAGTCAAAAATTAATTGTAATTATAAATTTATTATAAAAAAAATATAAAATGTATAAAAAATTTAATTTGTAATGGTTATATATTTAAATTACCAACAAACTTGTTTGTCGGATATTAAAGTTTTTAATGTTTTACGTGTGATCAGTCTTATTGTATGTATAGGTATTGTATAAGTATATAAAATACATATAATATTATCTTTTTCTTTTAATGCATGACATTTATGATACTCTAAACACCAATATGTTTCTTTTGATCTAATAACTGGTTTTTTATTTGAATTTTTTTCATTGTCTTGTTTATCATTTGGTTCAGAAGTTAAAAATACTTCAACAGCTTGATAATAAAATGATCGTAAAATATCCAATTTTTGAGTACCAGTGGGATGACTTGAAGATGGTTTTGGATTTTTACCAGCAACATATTTACCAGTTTGATAATCAATTAATAAAAATCTACAATAAATGAATTATTGTTTTATTAATAATAATAAAAACAAGAAAAAAAGAATACTATATGATTATAATAGTACCCCAATATGGATGGATCCAACGAAATTGTAGAAGGAAAACAGTAAGGATAACATTTTTCAGCTGATCGTAAAATATCAATATGATTTCTCCAGCATTGAATTGCTGTTTTTTCAATTTCTACTAAATCTGGTTTTGGTCCGCATAATGCTAATATTTGAACACCTTCAATTAAAGTTATTGTTATCAATCTAAATGCTATCTAAAACATAAGTAAATTTATTATTAAATAAATAGTTAAATAACAATGAGTGTAAATATAGCGGACTTTAGAAAAATTTAAAATAATAAAAAAATAGAGTAAATAATTAAATAAATAAATACAAAATTCACTTATTAATTTCAAAATTTTTTAAATGGGCATTTTTTAGAAATTATTTACTCTATTTATTTATAATTTTAAATTTGTTTCATGTCTGCTACATTCACACTCATAAATAATAACTAAAATTATGAGATATCAATACATTTGGACTCATTTTAGGTAAAAATACTGGCAAATCACATGAAGTACTGTTTCGATCCATAAATGTTGACATTATAAGTAATTTTATTTCAATAGAATCTAAATCCCACCAGCTTTCAGTTGCTATTGCTATACAACCATGAACAAGAATACAACCATAAGAAGAATCTAAATACTCCACAAATACTTCAAGACTATTCTGAAAATAAAAATTTATAAATTTATTTACGACTAATTAATATTTATTATTATTATTATTATATCACTATAAAAAGAATATATATTTTATTTTATGTACTCGTAGCAAATTATTTTCCGGACATAATATACAGCTTGGTAATGTAATTAATTCAATTCTATTAGAAGTTTTTTCACCAATATCCAAACAATCAAATAATCTATCAATAATAGTACTGCAAGCACGTAAATCTTTTTTTAATTTTTCAATATTACGTGGATTTTTAATTTCTTCAATACCAACAACAAAAATCATCGCATTAAATACGGCATCAATAAAATAATCTAAAATTTTTCTAGTTGTTCCATTAGCAATTGCTATCAATGTAATTGATTCAACATATTCTTTCCAAGATATCACTCGATCTGGCATTTGAGTATCATTTAATTTAATATCTTGTGATTTTAAAAACATATGAATTCCGCTTAATGATGCCATTTTTGAAAAAGTCATCTAAAAAATACAGATAATTACAATTATTTTAAAAACTAATAACAAAATAATAAAACATTTTATGTAAACAAAACTTACAATATTTCCTTCACCTCTTTTTCGTAAAAAAATAGGAATACCTCCAGATGAAGTTAAACACATAACGTGAGCTGCCATATTTTTAAATATTTATAATTTTTTAACTCACTAATCTTCTTAAAGTCATCTATTTTTCTAATGTGAATCAAATTTTTATGACTTTTAGATGTTTTAAATTTGTTAAATTAGTGATCAAAATAATACGTTTAAATAGAAACATAAGATTTTAACAAACCCGTTTGATAATAATTGTTATAAGGATAATTATTGATTAAATAAAGAGAAATTTAAATCTCTAATCCTCAGGCTTCAAATTCAGTCCCTTAAGCCTAAGGACATATAAAGGATCAAGATGATTTTGTTAATCGATGCAGAATCATTTTGATTTGTGACTTGTTGCTCTACCAACGCCGGTAGAAGTAATCAATAGCGAGTATACGGCAGGTGTTTTATGTTTCAACCGCTGATAAATTCATAGTACTCTGAATTTAAATCAGAAAACAAAAGTTTCATTACTAGACACAGAAAAAAATTCTACTTAATATTAAATCCCCTAATAGAATTTACTCAAAAAATTTACTCCTGAAAATTATTTAAGTAACTATTAATTAGTGAAAATTTTATTTTACAAAGAATTTTATTTGAAATAGTGTTGAATTACTATGCAAGTTTTTTAGCTTCGAAAATTTGCTTCTGATTTAATGTATAATTTGGATATATTTTAATTATGTGATAAATATAATACTCATATAAAAATTGTTTGTGGCTTAATTATTACAGTGTGCGGTTGTTAGCTCCGGTAAAAAGTTGATATTTTAAATTATACACTTATGTTAAAATGAAATAAAAAAAATAAATCACCGAGTAAATTTCGATTGAAATTGACTTCAAAAACTGACATCAAATTTATCAGTCTTCTTTACCGTCCTTTCATTTTTAAATATAAAAAATTCAATATTAATAAAAAATAATTTTAAAGAATACATAAAGAACTTTTAAACATCTTTGGGTGCATATTTTAATACAACTTTTTACAATAATATTTAATTTATGTGAAAACAAAAAAAAACCTTCTAAATGTCTGTTAGTTTTCATCAAAAAATATATTTCGACAAATGTCAGTAACAAAGACTTAAAAATTTATTCAAGAAATTTAAATTTATTTCAGATGAAAATTTTGTTATAAAATTTTTCATTTCGTTTTGATCAATTGTCTGTTTGCGTTATGGAAGTCAAAAACTAGATTTTTTATTTCACAATAAAATATAATATTCACGATTACAATATTTGTTTCTGAAAAGTGCGTTAGTAGTTTTTTTAAATAAATTTCCTGTAATTTTAATTAAATTATGTCAGAAAAATAAGAAAAAGGTTTAAAACTTGCGTCAAATTGGAGCATAATTGTCGCTAGCAGTGCACTGATTGCATGATGATAAATTTCCATACATCTATTATATATATTCATTTAATTATATAAATATACATATACTATACAAAACAATTCAAAATGGCGGTTTCTCTCCACAGTGTCCACAAGAGTGCAAGCATTGTCAATTGAACCATTGACTAGAGCGTTGTGAGTACATATCAATAATTTTCTCTTTAATCATTGAATAATAATTACTATATTATATATTGCCAATTGAATAAACTTTATGAAAATTATACTTAATAATATTTATAAAAATAAGGATAATGGAAATGAAGTCACATCCGCTAACCTTGGCTTTGTCGTAAATAAAGATCAGTAATATTTTAATGAAAACTCGTAATTTGACGCGATGACTCAAATTTTATCTTGAATAATTTTTTTTTTTTTTTTTTTAATATGATATTCAACACTGTGTATGTGATTGTCCATAAACTAGTTTTGTTATCATGATCTAATAATTTATTTGAATATATTTTAAAATACATTATTGTGTTATTGTATTTTAAAAATGGTTATGTTTGAATGAAAAAAAAAAAATTCTTTGTAATCTATGGTTTTGTAGGAGGAATGGAAGAAAAAGAAGAAGGTGAAATTTCATTAGAAGATGTAAGTTCGTCGGAAGATTTAAATTTAAATAATCATCGAAAAAAAAAATCCAGATCACATAAAAATAAATCATCTAAAACTAAAATGGGTGATAGACGAGGTAATAATTTATTTTTATTTTAAATTAGTTTTTAATTTTAGGGTACAGTTTAAGTCCTTACGCAGTTATAAATGCGTACACATACACTTGTCTATCTACATATACATTTGTGTGACGACATTCTGAATAAAATTAGTATGTTAAATTAGGTAAAATTTTTCTTACCGACCATTTAATTTTTTAATTAAATATTAATTAATTTTTTCTTTTTAAATTTTTAATTTATGAAATATTTTTTTTTCTTATTTTAAACAGAAATTTGACGAATGTGAATTAGCAGACATCAGACAAATTTTAAATTAAAAATAAATAAATAGAGTAAATAATTAAATAAATAAATACAAAATTCACTTATTAATTTTTTATTTATTTATTTAATTATTTACTCTATTTATTAATAATTTTAGATTTGTCTGATGTCTGCTACATTCACACTCATGAAATTTTGCTATGTCAGATTTTTATATAAAATATTTCACGATTCATTTACAATGTGTTGCATTACTACCAAGTGGCTATTATTATTTTAATTAATTTCTGTATTTGCATAAAATATTAAAAATCATTTTATTTTATTTTTATAGTATGTTTTATGTTATGTTAAAATACGTTAAATTGGTTCAATTTTTTATTGAGCAAAGAAACCTTGATTTAGTTAATTAAGTAAATATATAAAAATAAATTTACAATAATAAAAGAAAGAATTAATAACTTGAAAATTCGGAGTAAAATTCTTTAGTTGTTCATTTACAAATTGTAACTTTTTTCTTTCATGTCTTTAAGCTCTGAAATTTTCTTAAAAATAACGATTTAGAGATTATAATAAATACATAAATCTCAATTAATTATTGGAAACAATTTAAAATTTTCATGATTACTTAGAAATAATTATGTTACTGATAAATCCGTGAACTGATTAGTGTCAGTTTCATTAAAATAAGTACATGTTTTAATTGAAAGGAAGAAAATATCAAATCCATTAGTCAGTTCTTATGATGTCACCGTACATTAATTTGTTCTTTTTTTCTCATTAATAAGCATTAATAAGCATTATTCAACATATGCACTCATATATATATATATATATATATATATATATATATATATATATATATATATATATATATATATATATATATATATATATATATATATATATATATATATATATATAATAATTGAACTATTGATAACATAATAAATTACATCTCTGATAACCAGTTGAGCTCAATTTGACGTCAAACATGCTAACATGTACCTAAATATATATTATTTGACGTCAAATTGAGCTCAACTGGTTATCAAGAATATGAGAATTTATATGTTTATTACAAATGTTCATGTATAATTTCACGTACATTTTCTTCTGTTTTTTATTTATTTAAAAAATATAAACCTTTACAATCAATAAAACTTGTTTCAGAATTTTAGTTTATGTAGTCTTTGATTTATAAAATTTTGTACGCAATCGATTAATTTATTTTCTTGTTTAAAATTAATTATTTTTTTGAGCTTGAAGACATTGCAGCAGAAAGATTTCAACAGATTAGATAAAAACAATGATATTGACAAAAAATTTTAACATTTTTTTTTTATAAACGCAATAAGTTAATCAAAGATTATTATCTTGTATTTTATTTTTATTTTATTTTCGTTTATATATTCTAATCCTAGTCGAAGTTGATATTCCTTCTCAAGATGCAGCTTGCGGTAAGGAAAATCGTCAATGTTCCAACGGATTCGTTGCACCAGATCATAGGATAATCATTAAACGAGAAGATTCGAAAGATGGGTTTTTACCAATATCTAGTGATGAAGATACAGAACTTATCAGTATGCCTGGAAGCTCAAAACAATATCTTATCAGAACAGGGCAGAAAAAAAGACGAAAAAAAAAAAAGAAAAAAACTGCAGGAGCAAGAATGCTAACAATGGATGATTTAGAATCAGATGTAGTTGTTGGTGTACGACTTCCAGATGACAGAGATCTTATTCCACCACCAAGAATTTATAATGCACCACCTGTAATTTACAGCGATACGCGTGAATCGACAACTCATCAATCTTGTTTTCAACCTTCCCAATCTTCAAGACAACATTATCGTTCTCCAATTAAATCATCATATAGATCTCCAGTTCATCATTCGCGTTCACCATCACCTCGTCGAAGATCACCCCGTAGATTTTTACCACCTGCTAAACCATCAACTTCTTCATTACCTCCTAAACATTGTCCACACAAAGTTTCACCAGCTAGACGTTATAATGAAACATACAATTCATCTTTATTGAAAAAAGTTAAAGAATATGATACTACAGCAATTACTCCAGCAAGACAAAATCGACATAAAGAATGTTCATTGAAGGACAAGTTAAGTAATATGGGTAAATTACATTCAGATTCAAAAGGAAGTGATAATAATAATCGTAAAGAAATAAATGAAATAAAAAAAGACATTGATGAGGAAGATATTGACACTCTACGGCGTCTTGCTCTGGATACACAACATTCTAAATGTGATGATGAGCAACAAATAAACCATGACGATAATTCAGCAGGATCTGATGACACGCCAACTCTTTCTTTCAATAGTAATGATCACAATGTTGAAGAATTACAATTACGTGCTGATGCACTTAGGACTGCGGTAATAAATAAATTTAATGAAAGAAAAAAGAAGGGATTAATAAGAAAACGAGATAAAGAAGTGAAAACTGAAGTTACTTATGATGATAGTCTGTTGAACGATGTAATAGATAATTGTGAAGAAATATATTCACCTGCAGTTTCAACTGCACATAACGGAGGTAGTGATATTGCTGACATGGAATTAGACTCTGATTTAGAACGGGAGAAAATAAATTCTCAACCTTATTCTCCTTATTCACCAACAGATGTAATATTAGGAGATACATTTGTTAATGGATATTCAAATGATTTAGAAGACAATAAAAATGGAATTATTGATCTTGAAACTCCTTATTCACCATCTGATCCAACAGATATATTAGCTAACAAATTTTCACCAATTACTAAATTTAATTATCCTACTCCCGAAATAAATTTCACAATACCCGTAATTCCCGATCCTAAAAAATCTTATTTACCAGCTTCTAATCCTACTATCCATAATATAGAATCATCTATATCTCCTTCAAGTGTTCCAATTATCAATAGTTCAATAATACCTACTACTTCAAATGATCCAACAAACAACAATATACGTTCAGCGTTTAATGATTCACGTACAATGCATCCAAATGCACTTATTTCTAATCAAAGTATATCAAATAATCTATCAGTGCCATTAGAACAAATAAATTCATCATTATCAGTGAATTTAACTCATTCTTATCAAGTATTATCTCCACTTCAAAGCTCAATAATTCCAAATACATTAGAATCAATTCAACGACCGGATAAGGTAATAAATTCATCAATTCGTGGAGCTAAGAAAAAAGATGAACTATATGATGAAGTTATTCGTGATCTTGAAGAAGACTATGGTCCTATTTGCCGTGATGATACTTCTGATAGCAACAAAGATACAAATAAAATGTCTACACAAGTTAATAAGTTGGTACCAGTCCCAATTTTGAGAATAAACAAACATTTGCAACAACCATTACCACCGAAAAAAATTGATAATAATCCGGTAAAAGTATTTAAAAGCGCAGAAATGCAACCTGTTGATGTTAATAATCAATCTGTTAAAACTAATGCCACATTTAAACCAATTAAAATTCCACAGGTTGTTAAAAAACCATTAGCATCAACTTCTGCAGAAGCTTTTAACAGTTCTTTAAATGATGATACAAGTATTGAATTGCCAAGTGAACAAAGTAATGTTAGAACAACTCAAAGTTTAAAAATTTCTGATGAACCATCAAATGGTACTAATGCGGACAAAGAATTAGAAACGGTAGTAGATCAATCTAAAAGAAAACCTGGAAGGCCTAAAACACCAGCTAAGAAAAGTATAACTACAAAAAAGACTATTAATGCTACGTATGCTACGACCACTAGTACTACTTCAATTTCATCTAATAAAATAAAATCTTTGAATGATAGAAACTTCAATAAAAAATATTCCAAAGATAGTGACAGTTCAAAAAAAGAACAAACAAATAATATTAAAATTAATGAAGAGTCGAAAAAATCAGATTCAATAACAAAACGTTTGACAAGTAGTAATAAATTAGATAAAAAATCCGATGAAAATTCCAAAGATAATCTTTTAAATAAAACTAATGAAGTTATAAAACAAAAGAAAGATAACTCTAATAATAAAGTTTCGAAAGTTAAAAATATAAAAAAATTAGGAACTTCATCTACAAAAGAAACTAGTAAAAGTTTAGATACTGATAAATCTTTAAGTGGAAAAAAATCTAATGATAAAAAACGGCGATCAAGTTTTGAAGAAGAAGAATTGCGGGCATTAGCATTAGCATCATTACCAAAACGACTTAAATTATCTGAATCTTCGAGTTCAAACAATAAAGAATCGGAGTCTACTAAAGACGTATCAAAAGATAAACTTATATCAGAAAAAATAAATGAAACTATTGTTAAAATATCAGCAACCAATAATTTACCTACGACAAATACGATACAAAATCGTGAAAAACAAATAAGTTCGAAGATTAATGTACCATCTGATAAGATATTAAATGAACCAGTTCCAGTTAGTAAACGTCCAAGCACAACAAATATTCAAGCTCCACTTAAGAAAATAATTAAAAAATCAATTCAACCAACTGACAAATCTACTGCTGAATCTATTCAAAGCACAATAGATTCAGTGATACAAAATAAAATAGTTCATAACCAAAAGAAAATAGCTTCATTACTGCAACAGACTAATATCTTTAAAAACAATACGAAGATCAATGATCCAGTTGAGTTACCGACTTCGAAAATAACATCATCAAAGAAAATACAACGAATGGTGATAAATCTTGGTGAAGATTCAGATACTGATACTGATTCAGAAACAACATCAATGACAACATCAAAACCAAGTAACTTTAAAACTCCTACTACAAATGCTACTAAACCTTTATCTATACCTACTACAGAATTTGAAAAAAGTCTCGAGGAATTTTTACGATCACAAAGAGAAAAAACAGAGGCTACTGCGTCAAAATCATCGAGTTCTACATCCAATAAGACATCAGATCTTAATAAAACACCACAAGTAAGTTTATTAATTATTTTTAGTAGATTTCGTAAAAACCTAGCTATTACTTTTATCCTTTTGCTGGAATTTTCATAAAATTTTCCCATAGTCTATCATAATTAGTCTAGGTTTCAAAAATATCATTGATCCAAAAGTTTATACATATATATATACATATATATATATATGACGCACTTTGTGGCGTCGATAGCGCTCAAAATTCTAAAGAGATCTTAGTAAAACTTTTAACGCTTATTCTTTGGACAATTATCTTGTTCGAGTCCGATGATGAGTAAAATCGGTATAGTTTAGAAATAACGGTCATTTAAAATTAAGAAAAAACGAAAAATGTTACTTCTATGAGTTTATCCTTAAATAGATTTTTAACGGAAAAACCTAGCTCAATTTTGTCATAGAGGTCAAATCTAAGAAAATAAATGTGTCTTAGACATTTTTTCGGAAGCTATAAAAATTGCTATAATAACAATTGATTAAGAAATCGAAAGAAACGTAAAATTCAAAGATTCGGTTAGTACGGCCCAACCTTAATTTAATATTTTTACTTTTTATTTTACGATCATTTTCATCGATTTATTGGGATTTTAAGTCAATTCAATGAGAAATCTACTTCAACTCCGGCTGTCGAATGACATTTTTTCATTTAAAATTTATTATTATTTATTACAAATTATTACTTACTAACTGAATACATTTATTAAATGAAAAAATACTATAGTGCTAATAACTTGAATAAATTATAATTTTAGGCTATGCGTCATTTACCACCCAATAAGCAGGAAGAATATCGACGTCTTAAACAGCGAGTCGCAGAACTAGAAAAAACAAAAAATCTTACCAATGAAAAACGATCGCAAAATGTCGAAAAGTCTGCACCTGTTGTTAAACCTACAGAATCAATTTGTTCTACAAAGAATCAGCCAAAAAAAGCTTTAAAAACTTCGGTATCTCAAAAAACTTCAGCAACTGTAACTGTTTCTACTTCTTCTACTACTAAATTGTCTACTTCAATAACTAATAATAAATTATCAAGTAATTCAAGTGATTCATCATCGAAAAATGAAGAGAATCGATTAAAAATAATTGCCAATTGTACTCAAGAACTTCTTAAAAACATTCCCAGAGCGAGTTCTAAAATTCATTCTTCATTCAAGGCTAATGATGATGTTAATGATGCGACTGTTGATAATTTAACAGATCAAACAATTGCTCAAACTCTAGATATAAAACCTAATACTGCAGAACTTACTAGTAGTATAACTGAAACTGTTACTAGTACAGCTAGTAATGATTTATTCGAATATATTAATCATTTGAATGATCCTATGTCAGAATCATTTACTTTCGAAGAACAAAAAATTGATCCAAATATTATTGCGAGTGTTTTTGAAACACCTGTCGTGCCATCTAATGTTATAAATTGGCCGACAATGATTACGGAAAATTCATCAGTCAATAATACTTTAGAAAAAATTGTTATTCAAATTTCAAACACTCGTGATGTTGGTTTACCACAACGTAGACAAGTAAGTATTATTAAAAAAGACAAGGATCAATCAGAAGAAGTAAATTCTCCAAAAATTCCTGCGCCATTCCTAAGAATTTTAACGGCTGATCAGTTGAATATGCGAGCTAATAATGTACAAGAAACTGATCAAGAACAAGAAAATGCTGTACTCAATGATAATAATAACAGAATTGATATTAGTGAACCACAAATAATTAATAATAATAATACTAATCTATTTATGAATTGTGATGATAATAATTTAGTTGATGATATAACGATTGAAGAAACTAAAATAGATATAAATATTGAGGCTGAAGAAAGATTGATTTTAACTAACGAATCAAACGAAAATTTAGAATCATCTTCAATAACTATTGCTCCTAAAAATGAGTCGGTAAATTCTGATTCAAATAGTTTATTAGAGTCAACTATTAGATTAGATTATTTACAATTAGAAAATCAAGAAGTTACAGAAGCATCATCAGTTAATGAAAATCATAATCGAATATTATCGGTACAAGAACAAGTAGACAAAATGGATGCTGAAGTTAGAGTTGAAGTTGAACAATATAAAAATCTTCCTTCAGAACAACAACGAATTAAACTGACAACGATGGAAAAGGAACTATCTGAGAAAAGGTAAGTTTTTATTGAAATTCAATTTTGATATTTTTTTAGATAATGTAATATTATAATTATTTTATAACTATTTTTCTGGTTGGTAAGGATTCGTACTTAAATTACGTAACGCATTTGGGATTATTTTTGAACCCTTACTCTTCTTATGTAATAGATCGTATCAAAATATTACCCCCCTCCCCCTTCCCCATATTTTACGTAATTATTTTTATTCTTAGAAATTGTTGACCGATAGATATCTGTAATACAAATTTATGGTGGATTGGGAGTTTTAGCTGTAGGCGAATTTCGGAGCGCCAAATTTAATTAAAATTTTTTTTTATTATGGTGTGTTCGGATCTCCGCCCCGGCGCACTGGGGAGCTCGCTATATACCCGGGAAAATTTTAATTAATTACTAAATAAGTAGAAAAAAAGTGTATAATCAATACAAAAAAGTGTATGAATTATCAAGTCATCTTATTATCTTGGTTATTAATAATCTTTGATAATGAATACATTTTTTTTTATTGGTTATTCACTTTTTTTCTAAAAAATTTACTAAGAATTAAAATTTTCTTGAGTGTCTGGTGGGCGTAACAATGCCCCGGGCGGTGGGTCCGAACACACCATTAGTTATCATAAAGTTTTATAAAAGATTATAAAATTATATACAATAATAAATAAGTTATATACATTTTAATAAGTTGTATACAAACAATGAAAACGGCTTTCCCCATAACATAACAAATAGTAAGAAACTGGTTTGATTCCCCCCTGCCCTTTAGATTAGTTCCGTAATTTAAGTATAGCCCCTAAATAGTGTTAATAATCATAATTTTTTTAACCATATTTCCCATTTAATTTAGACAAATACGATTGGATGCATATAACCGTTTGGCTAATGGTCTACACGAACTTGAAGTTGAACGTGAAGTTCAATCACAATTGTCTGCTGAAGTAAAAAGATTGCGTTCAGAATTAAAGTTAGCTGAAGAGCGATTGAAAACACAACAAGACAAAGTATCTAGTACGACATCGGAAGTACTGAGTAATCAAACTGCAGTTAATAATCGAAGACTTGAGTGTATTAAACATTCACGTATTTGTACTGAAATGGGATTATTTATTATAGGAAAAGAATACAAGTACAGTATAGTTTCATTAATTTTTTTAATTATTTATTATTCTTATATTTATAAAATTATTATTTTAGAGTACCACCTGCTGGAAATCAATCATCATTGGAAGCAGTTCAAGAAGTTGCAAGTCGTATAAAAAGATTAGCTAAGAAAAAAGTTCCGTCGGGTGACAATAATAGTAATCAACAGTCTACTGATAAAACGTCAGAAACATCAATAGATAATTCAAATAATGATAGATCAGATGCTCAAATTCAGTTAGATCAAACTAATATAATAATAAATGAACAAAATTCAAATGATAATACTACATCATCTGAACAATCAACTTCAATAAAAACTGAAAATTTTGATAGTCAAGAATTGTTAGAACCATTGCCAATTAATTCTGATACATCACAAAATTTAGTGATCAATCAAGAAGACTCGACTACTGTGAGTGCAGCTAATACAGATTGTCAATCATCCATCAATGATTCGGTAACTATTAAAATTGAAGATCCTACTGACGAAAAATTAGAAACGGCTTCGACCAAGTCTGCATCGAGTTCAAAATCTGTTAAAAATAAATCTAAAGAAAAAAACAATGATAAAGATACTTATGATAGTAATATAAATTATGAAGAGATGCCTATTAAACAAGAGATTATAGATATTGAATTAGAATCGCTACCAGTTGATTCTGAATCGAATATATCTTATCCAAATTTAGAAAATGAATTGAATCAAATAGAAATGAATTTTATTGCTAAAGATGAAGTAGACAAAGAACTGGATGATTATAATGAACTTGAGTCTCGTTTAACTCCAATTGATCCAACACTACCTGAAGAATCGTGTCCAAATGAATCGACTACTACAAATTTGATACAAGAAAATATAGACTCTATTCAACCCAAGACTGAAGAAAAAATTGATCCTTCAATTGATACTACATTACCAGTATTTTCTAATACACCTGTTCAAAACTCTTCATTAATTCGGCCAACTGTACGTACTGCTCAATTTAGTGCTTCCCTTAGCAATACTATGGAGTTTGATGAGACAAAACCTGAAGTAAATATTGAAAGTCCATCAAAGACGCGGGTAAATTGTTTACCAGGTAGACGTAAAGACAATGATAAAAATAAACCAGCACAACCAGTACAATCTTATGAGTCAATTTTACCAGCATTTAACCCAACTAGGTGAGTTTATTGTTATTTTATATTAACCCTTCGTCCGTCGCGCTATGAGCGCAGCGCCGCAATTTTTATTAAAAGATTATTTAACAAGAAAATAAATTTCCGTCTGTCGAAATTTTATGAGTTCTTCTCCTATGCTTTTTCGTATCAAGTAAATGAATGATAATTATTATTCCGATATTTTAAATATTAAAAAAATAATTTTTTTTTGTTGGAAAATCTGAGAAACGCGACGATTTGCTACTGACGCGAGTAAAATCGGGCGTTAAATTTCTTCGGATTTTCTGCGCAGTGTTGCCAGCTACCATCAGCGATTTATTTAATTAATCTATTTCTTTAATATTTTTATTTAATACAAAATTTTTATTTAAGTAGAAAGATTCTTAAAAAGAAATTATAATTGTTTAGTCGTATAAGTTTGTGTGGTTTGAATTTTGAAAATTCATAGTTATAATACTTAGCAATACCGCAATATTGAATACGAACGAAGGGTAGCGAGACCGCGCGACGGACGGAGGGTTAATTGTAAAATGTGAACAAAAAAAAAAATGTTTTTTTATTGATACTATTAATTAAGCTATTGTTTATTGCTCTGAGGACATGTCTTGTGTTTTTTTATTGCTTTCATACAGAAACTTGGATCCAAACGCAGTTTTGTGTCCTTACGAATTAAAAGGAACGTGTAAGGACGACGCTTGTATATACGCTCATCTTAATCGCAGACCCACATCGTAGCATTTAACGCTACAAATATGAGAGATTTCAACTATTTTTTGATACGTAAGATGGTTCTATAGTCTAACTAATATGAAGAATCTGTAATTTATTTTTATAATATTTTGATGAACATCTTTCTTGAAGTATATTCAGTTTAGTACTTGATAGATTATTTATTTAAATTTTATTAATATGAAGATTATTTAAATACTATTTAATTATTAGTACAGTATAATTATATTTTAAACTGATTTTTTTTTTCTTCGATCATTTTATTTCAGATACATTAGTGAATTTAATTATAGAAGATAATAATTTTGTACTTGATAATCCAGCGATACCGATTCTGGACCGATTATCTATCAGTCTGCGGATGGTAAGTTGTCTTTTTCAGGAACAAACAAACAAACAAACAAACAAAAACAAAGTTGATCGGATTATTTTTATCAGAATTATATTCAGTGAATATTAACTCATATTTAAAGATTAAGAAAAAAAAATTATTTTTGTTTTATATAATTTTTTTTAGTTATTTTTCAAACGTGCTCATTATTGATGATGAAATTTTTTTTTTTATTTCACGAAGATGTGAAAAGAGCTTTTATATAAAACGTTCGTGCATATTATATATAGTTTATAAAACAACGTAAATATTAACATAAGAAGTATCAGAGATAAAGTGTATAAAAATATTTAAAAATTTTAAGTTACATGAATAATCTAAAGATCTAAGTATATCGATAAATATCAACTTAATTAGACTCGTTGGAATAAAATAGTGTTTTTGGATAGTGTAAATATATAACGTATATACCTCATAAAAATACACGTTCTGTACCTGTGTAATAAAGTTGAATATTTTTTTTTTAATTATGTGTTGTTTATTTATTTATTACATTAATTGTAATCTTTAAGTAGAATTGAATATTTTTAAAAATAAATTTAAGTCTCCATAAGAATGTCCTAGAAATTTTCCTTGAGATTTTTCTTCATCCGAACTAAATTCAGGAGGGTCTCGACGACGAAGATCGTCCCAGCATTCTATCGATTCCTTTGGACAATGCTTAAAAAGTATCTTTAAACCATTCACAAGCTTTTTCATTTTTTTCTGAGATCTTTCTCACGTCGGTAATAGTCTGTGTACATTACACCGAGAAAAATGGAGATGAAATATGTACGAATTTTTATTATGCTGTCGACCAAACTTTAAACAGGAAGTTGAGTCGCCAAAAAACTATCACGCTGTACTATAATTATTATTGTGAGCCGATAAAAATGTTTTATTCTTGACAATAATTCCTAATTTAGACAAATAATTTTTATTACAATTAATCAACAAGTTTTGAGAGTATGATATTTTTTGTAATGCCGCATAGTAATTTTCTGGCGACTCAACTGCCTGTTTCAAGTTGGGTCGACAGCATAATAAAAATTCGTACATTTCTCAAGTCCATTTTTCTCCGTGTACATAACACCTGAGAGATTGGTTTGTTTGTTGAAACCTTATAAAAAATAGAAAAATTAACTTTTTGACATTAATAATAAGGCAGTATTCTACTTTGAGCGTATGAAAGAAAAAAGCTATTTTTAATAAGATTATGAATAAAGATATACATGTAGAGTTTGTTAGGCTTAATAAATACACTATTGAAATACATAAAAAAAACTATACTCTATATTTTATACACTTTGAACATACAAAAACATCATTCGAATACAACGCCTCAATTAGTAGGTGGGTCGGCGCTTGGTGTTGAAATTTCAAAAATAGACAATCTGAAAAAGAAAATTTTTGAATTTTTAGATTCAATATATCTCTTACAATCGGCTGAATTAAGATTTTTTATGTACATGCAAAAATAACAAAATACGATGAACAAAGAAAAAAATAAAGCGATTTTTTTTTTTTTTTCGCCACTATTTTGTTATTTTTATATGTACATCAAAAATCCTAGTTCAGCTGGTTGCTAGAGATACATTGAATCTAAAAATTCAAAAATTTTCTATTTCAAATTATCCATTTTTGAAATTTCAACACTATGCGCCGACCCATCTACTAATCGAGGCGTTGTATTCGAATGATGTTTTTGTATGTTAAAAGTGTATAAAATATAGAATATAGTTTTTTTTAATGTATTTCAATAGTGTATTTATTAAGCATAACAAACCCTACATGTATATTTTTATTCATGATCTCATTAGAAATTCATAATAAATAGATTTTTTTTCGCATACTAAAAGTAGAATACAGCCTTCCCTGATTCAGAAATCTAATTTGGAATGAATCAAACACGATTTGAAACAATTCAAAGTTAGCAAAATTGACTATATATAGATATACACTTTAGCATGGATTTAATCATTCCAAATTAGATTTCTGAATCAGGGTTAATAAATAACAAATTTTTATAACAGAAATAAATAAACACCTTGGATCTACATCAGTAGTTGGTTTAAATTTTTTCGTTTTCTCATTAGAAACATTGAGGGAAGTTTCTTCAATTTTATCAGCAAGATTTTTATCGTCTGCAGAATAATTAGGTGATAAATTTGATGATGTTAACTTTATTTCTTCCTTAGAAGATTTTTTTTATTAAAAAAAAAGTTTAGCAAAATATTCGGTTAAGTATCTATCGTTTTCTTTTTTCATGTTTTATATTAAGTTCTGAAGAAAACAGTTATTTTTCGATCGACATAAATATTTTTGCAAATAATAGTAGCCATATGTACTAAGAGTCCATGATAAAATATTAAAAATAATTACAATGATCACTATTTGTTTATTTGAAGCCATGACGTTATTTTAATAGACACGAAGTAAAATATAATTATGAATAATATATTCTTTTATAAAAAAATTTTTTAAAATCTTTGTCTTAATAAAAAATAAATTAAGTAAATAAATCAGTCTAAACGTTTTTGTTTTTTTAAATGTATCAATTTATTATTAGTGATGTTTTGATTCCTTTTGTTGTTAAGGTTAAAAAAAATTGAAATTGTAATTTTAAAAATAAGACAATATTAAAAATAACTGTTCCCAAGTAGCACACTTGACTTCGTGACATTTATAAGATAGTAGTTTTGAGGCTGTTTTTTGACCTATCGATATGACACCAAAATGTTGTAAACAATCAGAACTTTTTGTCACCGAAAAAATATCCGCTTAAAGAACTTGATACCAGTGACGACAAAAAGTTAATTACAAATAATTGTCAAATAACTCATCTAAACTATTTTTTAATTGAAAAATTACATTTTTAAGACGGGAAAAAGAACAAATTTTCTATGACTCCCAGGACCAACATCTGTACGTCTTATTTATTTAAGAAAACTCAACTTTGAGACAAAATAAAATTTGTCTTGCCCTTCCCGAGCTGAAATAGCATGGAGTGTAATGGCAGGAGGGGGTAAAAATATCGCACGATCTGGCAGCACTGACTTCAAAAGACATCTTTATGACACCATAAAGTTGTCGCTGAATTACTTTGGAATGGTGATGTTTTCAAAAACCATCAATTATTTCTAATAGTTTTTAAGAAATATTTTGCTGTCCTGCAGGCTTGTCATTTATTGGGTTTAATTGACTTCTAGTATGTTGTTTGATGATTATTATCAATTTCGCCGTTATGATTAAACAATTTAAATTACCTTACTCATATGCTCTCTTATTATTATATAAAGGTGGACTGAGGATGGAATTTTCGGCGACTTAGATTAGCGCTCAAAAACGATAGGACAATGGCAGCTATATGGGCAGCACTCACGTAGTTAGGATGGATTCAGGGTTGGTTTATGGTATCTGTAAAATATTGGGATCTCTAATGGCAGAATTTGGAGTACATTTCTACATGCAAATGAAATCTGGTTGTGGCAGATTGTATATTCATTTTATATACTTACATTGCTATAATTTACACATTAAGATATTTTCTATGTTAATTATGTAGTGTACTAAAAATAGTGACTGCTTTTCTAATTAATGTGTGTTCACTGATAAGGATTAATAGATTTTTATAAAAATTTATGAAATTTTTTAAAACGTTATGAAATTTTTCAAAATTAAAGTTTTAGCCTTTTTCAAAATTATATAAAATTTTATGGAAATTATCTCACGAGTTCAAATAAGATTTTATAAAATTTCATACCGATAAATCCTTGGGACCTTGATAACAATAAACTCAAAAATCACAAAACTGATAAATTCTAATAATGTTTGAGCGATGAAGGCTGAGTAACTGCGTCGAATGCCGCCTCAAACATCAAAATCGCTTATCAGTTTGAAGGATATCAGCAATGAAAAATTAAAAAAAAAAATAATAATATTTTTCTCGAATGTAATGACACTAATAACGATGACAGTGTGATCAAAGTATTTTTAACTATATTTATTAATTTAAATAGTGATATTTTAAATCGAGTATTGGGTGAGCCATACATTTTTTGTTCCCCGAGACTTGGCTCAGGCTTGATTTTCTGTTTTCCGAGGCTTGGCGAATGCTTGATATTTTGTTTCCCAAAGCTTGGATCGATGTTCACCCAATAGCTTAGCCAAGGCTCAGAACTCTGGCGTGACTACGGGCCAAAGCCTGGTCCAAGCTTTGTCGAATGGTCCCTTCCTATCAGGGTAGTATTATCATCCAAAATAACGAAAAATCACTATCTTTGACAATTTTTTGTGGGTGTTTCATAAATGAACTCGCTTGGTTTTATTTAAAGATCATGTAACTCTCCATCTTGATCATTTCTATAAATTTCTGTCCGAAACATAGACTTTAGCAAGCATAATTTAAAAACGATCCTCATAGATTATTTTCAAGTTTTTTTTTTTAATTTTGGAAATTCATACATAACGTAAGTTTTTTCAAGCTTGAAGAAAATACCAATGTATTTAAAAGTATTGTCGAGCTCTTGAGCTCGAAAAAAGCGGGAAGTTTCGGAGCTGGCCTGTAAAGTAAGCCGTTTTTCAAATTATTTTAATAAAATTTATCGAAGAAAAAAAAAGTATTGTATGAAAGTGTCTATATTATATTCGTGTCAGAAGACTTTGCTTGAAAAAACATTCATTTATTGTGTTTCATATCTATCAAAAATGTTATAATAATTGTATACAGTTGAAAAATAAAAAATAAAATATAAATAAAATTAGGAATCTAGTTGGCGAAATAATTAAGGTATTACAAATGTAAATGTTATTTCAATGCAATTTTTCATGAAAAAAAAAATAATTACTATATGTAGTATATATTTATTTAATTTTTACAGATATTTTGACATTGGGTATAAATTTGGTTGCAATTGATTAGAAAAATTAATGTTGATTGCTAGATAGGTATCTTCATTTTTGTATAAAAACAAAAAAAACTAGATAGAAATGATGAATACATAAATCTATTTAGAATTTTCATATGAATTTTTTTTATGGGGTTCTTAATACAAAAACTTTATAAGTCAATGTGTTTTAACTGCCATAGTAGAGTAATAAGAGTTGTGCATCACGTTTGAATGTTTCGTAGAGGCGTGTTTAACGAACACATCCTAATAACACGTTGTGAGATTTAAACCCAACCACCACAAGTCTTACCTTGTTAATTCGAGAAGGCAAAAAAACGTTATGGACCGAGTAGGGGTTTTCGTCGATTCAATATGTAAATGATGTACACCATCAAATAGACTTATAATCACATTAAAACAAATAATGTAATGATTTATATTTTTTACTTTTAAAAAACGTAAGCCATACATTATAATAAATAATAAACATAATTGTACTAATAAATAAATAAAAAAAAAAAAAAAATTGGACAACGTGTATCAATTAGTCGAGGCACAGCGTTAGTAGTGTTGAGTATAAAATGCAATAGTAGTGTTATTTGCACCGTTGACGCGTGAGTATGAAAGATGTTTAATAAAATATAAATGTAATTGATAATAGTATAAATATGAGGACTGTAGACTCTAATTGTTTTTTCATTATTGTTACTGAAAATTATTTTTTTAATGATAATTTAAGTTTTTAGTTGATATTGACTAAATAACGAAATTTACAGTAAAAATTCAGACAACGATTTTTTTAGTTAATTTGATTCTCTACAAAAAAGGTCCTCTTAGTTAAGTTGTTCAAGCTCTTCGTTAACGTACAAAAATTTTTTCGAAGCTTATAAAATTTAATCCTTCGTATTTCCATTAGTGGGTTGAATTAATAAAAAGAAAATTATTAACTGATTTAAAATTTAAACTAAAAGACATTTGGTCTAATTTTTTTTTTTTTTTGTTTAATATTTTATTTACAAAAGTTAAAGAATCCCTATATCACGTTAACAAAGAACTTGAGCAACTTAACAAAGAGGATTTTTTTTTTTTTTTTTTTTGTAAAGAATGAAATTTCCTCGAAAATTGATATCAGCATTTTTATTGTAAATTTTGTTATTTAGACAATATCAACTAAAAATTTGAATAATCATAAAAAAAATTTTTTTCAGAACCAATAAAGAAAAAACAATTAGAGTCTTAGGAAAATTACTACACATTCTTTTAAAGAGTATTAAATAATCTACAAAATGCCGTAAACGGCGACCTGATAACTTAAAATGCGGCTGAGCTATAGAGAATTGAAAAAAGAGGAAAGAAAAATCCTACCTTTCCTATGTATTTTAAAGGAGAAAACTTCAAAATCAAATATTAAGTACTTAAAATTATATAATTGAGGGCTGAAACTTGGAGGGAATTTTTTTTTTTTCTTCAATATTTACAACAATATTTTGAAGTGGTAGTGAAAAAAAAATATTCGTTCGAAATAAACTACTCCTATAAATATTAAAGATTAAAAAGATGAAAATCCATATAAAATAATTAAATATGTATTTTATGTATAAGTATAATTATATAGAATAAAAATGAAGTTTATGATAAAAATTTAAATAAATAATATTTTATTGCAAAATACTATAGAATTAATGATTTATTTATTGTTATAAAAATTTTTCGAAGAATCGATATTTGTATTTACATTATTTTTTTGTGTATAAAAATTTTTATTGAATATATTAGAAAAAAAAAATGAGTTTAATCTATTGAGTGTGGAAATGAAGAAAAAAAAAATGATAAGACATTTAATTTATCCGTAAAAAATGAGTACACAAGTACTACTGGGAAATACCAAGTAATTAACAAGCTAATTAATATTGGTACTATTGAAAAAAGTATAAAATTTGAAATAAACGAGTTAATAATAGTTGCATATAAATTTAGCAACTTTTTAACTTCACAAATATTAATATTAATTACTATCAGAATTAAAATCACGATGTTTTCTGTCGTTCCTTGAATTGAAATAGAATAAATTGATATATTTTTTAGATATTGTCAAAAATAAAAACCGCCTTATGATCAATGAAAAATATAAATAATTTTAGAAGAAAATTTGAGTATCAATTTTTCGGAAGTGTATTTAAAGTTGATGAATTACGTAAATTAGCGCTTAAAATTAAGGTCGGTTCTGAAGAAATTAATTTCTTGAAATTAGTAAAAAGTTTAGGAGTAATATCAGATAACAAATTATCGTGGTCCGAACAACTAAATAATGTATGTTATAGAAGTATGAGAACGCTTGCTCAATTAAAAATGTATGGTAACATTTATAATTTTCGTGCCAGAAAAAAACTTGTTGCAACTTTAATTTGGCCTATCTTTAATTATTGTGCTGTAGTATATAGTGACATTACTGCACAACAACAGTTGATAGACAAAATCTGCTAGTACTCCCTAATTGTCATAGTACTAAACATGATAAATCGTTTATTGTAAGTCCTATAAGAGCGTGGAACAAACTTCTTAGAGACTGTACAAATCGATATATCTTTAAAGAATTTCGGATGTCATGCTTTAATTATTTTTTGAATTTGATGTGTGATGAATGATACTATTTTCAAATGGAATGATATTATGGTGATGATATATATTATTATAAGCTTAATTTACATTTGTATTTTTATTTATGATCTTATAATTATAATATATACTTTTTGATTTTGAAATAATTGTATCTGTGATGGCCACAAGGAGGAGCCTTGACTCCATGACCAAAAAACAATAAATAAATAAAATAAAAATAAAAAATAAATTTAATGCTATTAATTAGTTTTAAATCTACTTTACATAAATGATGTAATAAAAAGAAATATAATAATAAATAATAAAAAAAAAAAAAAAAAAAAGAACTATTATAATATTTATTGAATAATCATAGTTGCTTTATTTTATAAGAGTTTTTGTTAATTTTTGTCACAAGATATGAATAAAAACAATTTTTATTTACAATGTTTATGTTTATTATATTATAATAAATACTGCTATATTATTTGAATTTAGTGAATAAATAAAAAAATAGTATTAATTTTATGGTTATTATAATTGTAAGTATATGTAATGTAAGTATAAGATCTTTAGAATTTAATATTAAATATAAAACAAAATTAATAAATATTATAGAATCTAATGTACTTAATATATCAGATATCAATCTATGTATATAAAATAAGAATAAAGTTGGTAATAAAAATTAATCATAATGAGTGATTTTTTTATTTGAAATATTTAATAATGACTAATTTAAATAAAAAATAATGGAATGTGAACAAATAAGACTTTTTATAAAATACACTATTTTACTCATAATCTTATTATTTGTACATTGATTTTCATGATGAATATTGAAAAAATGAGTATTATGTATTTAGTTTAAAAAATATAGTAAAATCGAAAATTATAAACAGCCAGCTCTTAATTTCAATATTAAGAGCTTAAATTTTAACTGGTGCCATGTTTTAAAATAACCTTTCAATTTTTCATTGTTAAAAAAAAAAAAAAAAAAAAAAAAATAGACCCTTAATTGAACCCGTCAGCACTCCCGTCAGCTTTTCGGTATATTTTACGCCCGTGATGAGAGTTTTGCTCACGCTTAACGCGTAGGCATCAAACAAATTTTTTCAAATTTTAAGCAAGAAAATATTTTTCATAAATTATTTACTTTATGTATTATAAGAATAATAAAAAAATCAATGACTGATAATTGTAATTTATTTACGATTAATAAATGTAAATTACGTTTATTAATTTAAACTTTAACGAATTCAACCGAATAACTTCGCACACCGCAGACTGCCGAAGGTATACGAGCAGTCATGAGAGTAACCGAACATAGAATTTTTTTACTTACGCCTCTACGCCCGTGATGAGGAAAATGCTCGCATTTTTTGAGGAGCATAAAAAAAAATTTTTTTTATAATTTCTATGACAAGCAAACAAATTTTTTTAAAGCGGAATCTGAAAATAGATAAAACTATTCAAAGATAGAACAAATTTCAACTATTCGTTCCATTTAAAAAAAAAAAAGTTATTCATGTTTAAAATCGAGCGTGAGCAAAATGCTCATAACGGGAGTGCTGACGGGTTAAAACAGTCTAATATATGTACATTTATAAATATTAAATTTAAAAGATATTGTTTGAGACATACGTTAGTAGTCTATCGATAATGGAGTATTATTATAAATTAATATAAGTTATTGATTTTCAGCCAAAGCTAATAACTACAATTGAAAAACAAGTGTTACTGTATTCTACCAAGTTGGTAAAAATTTTGTGAATATAAAATGAAACTTGTATATTAAAGGAAATTTTTTTGGCATACATATTTTATTAAAAAAGAAAAAAAAATTGAGCAATAAAGAAATGATGATAATCTAAATAGTTTGACTAAAGAATTAATTAATTGAATGATTGCGAATATAAATAATAAGAATACAAATAAAATATGTATAATAAATAAAAATAAATCGTAATATATGACTACTAATAAGGCATATATATTATAGAATTAGTTTACAAAGTAGTTGAGACTATAAGAGCTAATTTATACCAATTAAAATCAAATGTAAAAATAAATAATTTGGTAGAAAGTTTAAAAGTAATTAAAGAATAATTTTTAACTTGTTTTATAATAATTGACAAGATCAAGTCAAACTATTAGTAAAAAGATTAAAATAATAAACTCATGCATAATGAATATACCGTAAAAATATTACTTTTATATTAAAGAAAATTTTTTAACAAGCAGATGATATTAAAAAATATGATAAAATAAAATAAGAATCGAATTAAATTGTAAAATATGATAAAAAATAATAAGTATGTTATAAATATAGTTTGTTAATTTGTATGTAATAATTTAAAATAATAAAAATAATGATAAGGAATAAAATTATGTTGGATAATGGTTATTACTTGATCGAGGCAAATCGTTTTTAGTAGTGGGCATGAAGTTAAGTAGGCATTCTCCCTCCATTGACTCGTGAGTATAAAAGATGTTGAATATATAGCATACGACTTTAAGAAAGTTTTCAATTTATTACAGCCGAATGTTATACAAATTATAATTATTTAGTATTTTGATTTTATAAAAATAATAATAATAATATAATACTAAGTCAATATCTCATGTTTGATAATAATTTAATATATAAAGTATAATAGAATGAATACTGTGAAGTAGTTGATAATGCTGGTATATAAATGTAGTTTGGTAACTAAGAGCAGTTGAATTTTGTCATTTATATAGGAAGAAAAAAAAAAAATATTATCTATCTCAGAAAATATGTAGAAGAAAAGAAAAAAAAATGTGTATAATAGAGTTAAAAACTTATTAAAGTCAAAAGATTTTATTTGGTGTAATGGTGAACTCAAGTACTACCGCAGTTTACCGAGTCATTTGAAGTTTTGAAAATATAATAATACTAGGTATTATTTGTTATTTGATTATAAATTAATAAATAAAATGTAAAATATAATAGTTCAAATAAATATGTAAAATTAATAAAAGTGACAGATAAATTTGTAAATTAATTTGAATTGCGACTTTTTAGTATGATTAGATAAGGACAAATAATATCAACAAAATGTTTTTAATAAAAATGCATTAGTCTTGAGTCAATTTTGAAGACAAATTGTATTAAAAAAAAAAAGCCGAAAAATAATAAAAATAAAATAATTTACTTACTATAATTCATAATAAATATAATGCAAACTTTATAAAAAAATAATTACTCTATATTATATTAATTTAATTTTTAATAATAGATTAGTATTCAAAATGGCAGTTAAATTTTGTCGCTTATTTGTGAATATTTAAGATGAGTATGGGAAAAATTTTAATGAATATGAGGACTTAAGGTAAAAAAGAGGGATTAAAATAATATTAATTTAAACAGAGTTTGAATGAATAAATATTTTGACTACGTAAAATAATTTTTATTTATTTGCAAAAAAAAAAAAAAAATGTAGTGGCTAATGTAGTTAATAATTTAGTAAAGTTTAACATTATTAGTTTATTGTTAATATAATTCAGCTCTGTTTGTTGGACATAAAGCACTCAAAGCGGAGTTCAAGTACTACTGTAGTTTACTAAGTCATTTGAAATTTTGTAAATATAATAATAATATTAAATTTTTTTATTAATTAATAAAATGTACGATAAAATAGTTGAATTTGCGATTTAATTTAAATTTTCAACTGTTCTGAATGATTAGCTATGGACAAAAAAATATATTTAATAATTATGAACTTAAGACTTGAGTGAAAATTCCTAAGACAAATTTTATTATAGAGAAATAATAAGTATGAAATAAATGTATTAATTTTTTTGTTTTTACAATGTTTCTGTTTATTATAATATAATTTAAACTGATACATTAATTGAATATAACTGATATATTTAGAAAAAAAAAAAAAAATTTTTTTTCGATCCTATATAATTGAAAATAAGTTTAATGGAAGTTTGATAGAAAAAAAATAATTATTATATGTTATACTAATGTTAAAATATTTATTTACAAGATAAAACATTGATGTTGAAAACGCTGCGAACCAATGTGTGTTGTAGCTGTCATAGTAGAATAATAAAATCTTGATACGACAAGTCGAATGTTGAGTTTAAGTAGAAAATAATATTTTGATTTAAAAATTTACGTGTACATATGATCAGATTACGGTACTTTATTTCGAAGAAAAAAAAAAAAATAAAATAATAATAATTATATTAATGAATTAATTTTTATGTAAGTATATTTTAGTAGAAATACATATGTTTAGTATAATAATATGAGAATGAATCTAGATAAAATTGGGTATTGGAAAAATATTATTATTATCTATTTATGTATCATTAAAGTTTTCTTTTGTCAGATTGTGAAATTGGATGTAAATTAAAATATAAAAATGTTTAAAAAAAAGTATTTACATAAATGTAATATTATTTGTTTTAATATTTTCCAAATAATGTTATGTGATGGTTTGTATATACAATTGTATAAATGTAATACTATTAATATATCAATAAATGTATACGGTACTTGAAATAAAAATTTGTTTTTATTTACAATTTTTATAGAATAAGTTATTTGATATAATCAATAATATTTTTCATTATTATTATAACATGTTTTAAATTCAATTGAAAATAAAAAAAAAATAATTTATTAAATTTATAATTTTTCTACAATAAATGCTAAAAATTAGTTATTTTATATAACCGGTAATATTTATGATTATTATTATTATAATTTATTTTATGTTCAATTAAAAAAAAAATAATAATAATATAAATTTAAAGAAATACATAAATAATATTCATTCAAATAAATAATAATTAATGTACTAAATGTATACGATACTTGAAATAAAATTTTTTAAAAAATGATTTATTAAATTTATTTATTTACAATTTTTATAGAATAAATGATAAGAATAAGTTATTTTATATAATCAATAATATTTTAGATTATTATTATAATATATTTAACATTAAATTAAAAAAAAAATATATAACTAAAGATACTAAGTAGATACATTTAAATAAATAAATAAATAAAAATCAATACATCAATTGTATACGATAGTTAAAAAAATTTTTAAAAAAAATAATTTATTAAATTTATTTATTTATAATTTTTATAGAATAAATGATAAGAATAAGTTATTTTATATAACCGATAATATTTTATATTATTACTCTAATATATTCAACTATTTTTAAATTATTATATGTTTAATTTAAAAAAAGAAAATAATAAACTAAATATTTTTATCAAAATAATAAAATTATATTTAAAAAAAAATAATACTAGAACTATGTGTATATAAATAAATAATTTTATATTGAAAAAATAATCCAAGTACCAACATGTAATTTAGATACAGGGAGCTACCGAACTATCCGCCGCCGCTGACGCGGCTGGCAGTTGGCGCGCAAACACAACGCTTTTAGACGCCGGCTCGTACTAGTATGAAAGAGTAGTCAGCCGAAGCAGTACTAGTAAGCGCTGACGGAGACTGGCTACGGCAAAGATATACAATATCAACGCATCCATACCACGGGTCGATGTCTATGACTGAATGACTCTTTATGTGGTAAATCGCTACGGCGTTTATATAATATTATGTATAACTTAAAAAAGTGTACAAATATGAAACAGAGTATTGATTCACTTGTTTCCGAGCAAGAATAAAATGTCACGTTTACGTGTATATTAAACCCAAGTCGTTTTGATAATAAAATAACTAGCGAGAGTAAAATTGCAAAAGAGAGAGGATGTTTGAAAAATAAAATTATTATTCAATGTTATGAATAAATAATGTAGATTCAAAAATTTTAAAGTGTTGATTTGAAGCAAATGCTTACAAACAGCACCGCTTTAACAACTGGTAGTATTTTTAAAATACTACTATGTATGTATAAAGTGAAAGAGGAGTTATTCTTATGTTTTTAAAATAAAACATATACGAAGCTCCCTGGTTGATCCTGCCAGTAGTCATATGCTTGTCTCAAAGATTAAGCCATGCATGTCTCAGTACATGCCGTATTAAGGTGAAACCGCGAATGGCTCATTAAATCAGTTATGGTTCCTTAGATCGTACCCACATTTACTTGGATAACTGTGGTAATTCTAGAGCTAATACATGCAAACCAGAGTTCCGACCAGAGATGGAAGAAACGCTTTTATTAGATCAAAACCAATCGGTGGCTTGTCCATCGTTACTTTTGGTGACTCTGAATAACTTTCTGCTGATCGTATGGTCTAGTACCGACGACGAATCTTTCAAATGTCTGCCTTATCAACTGTCGATGGTAGGTTCTGCGCCTACCATGGTTGTAACGGGTAACGGGGAATCAGGGTTCGATTCCGGAGAGGGAGCCTGAGAAACGGCTACCACATCCAAGGAAGGCAGCAGGCGCGCAAATTACCCACTCCCGGCACGGGGAGGTAGTGACGAAAAATAACGATACGGGACTCATCCGAGGCCCCGTAATCGGAATGAATACACTTTAAATCCTTTAATGAGGATCCATTGGAGGGCAAGTCTGGTGCCAGCAGCCGCGGTAATTCCAGCTCCAATAGCGTATATTAAAGTTGTTGCGGTTAAAAAGCTCGTAGTTGAATCTGTGTTTCATACTGTTGGTTCATCGCTCGCGGTGTTAACTGACATGTTATGGAACGTCCTACCGGTGGATTTAGCTAAGGTCAAACTTGGCGGTCCAATTTAATCCTATCGCGGTGCTCTTAATTGAGTGTCGAGGTAGGCCGGTACGTTTACTTTGAACAAATTAGAGTGCTTAAAGCAGGCTTATTTCGCCTGAATACTGTGTGCATGGAATAATAGAATAGGACCTCGGTTCTATTTTGTTGGTTTTCGGAATACCGAGGTAATGATTAATAGGGACAGATGGGGGCATTCGTATTGCGACGTTAGAGGTGAAATTCTTGGATCGTCGCAAGACGAACAGAAGCGAAAGCATTTGCCAAAAATGTTTTCATTAATCAAGAACGAAAGTTAGAGGTTCGAAGGCGATCAGATACCGCCCTAGTTCTAACCATAAACGATGCCAGCTAGCGATCCGCCGATGTTCCTCCGATGACTCGGCGGGCAGCTTCCGGGAAACCAAAGCTTTTGGGTTCCGGGGGAAGTATGGTTGCAAAGCTGAAACTTAAAGGAATTGACGGAAGGGCACCACCAGGAGTGGAGCCTGCGGCTTAATTTGACTCAACACGGGAAACCTCACCAGGCCCGGACACCGGAAGGATTGACAGATTGATAGCTCTTTCTTGATTCGGTGGGTGGTGGTGCATGGCCGTTCTTAGTTGGTGG